>NC_080378.1:22593408-23855431 GCF_014773155.1 Arachis stenosperma
ATCCTGAGGTGATCCTGTGGGGTCCACAGATCCTGAGGTGATCCTGTGGGGTCCACAGATCTTGAGGTGTCAAGGAATTCCATCCCTGCATCAAATAGGCATGTAAAATGCCTTCGTGCATCATTCTGGCGTTTAAACGCCCATTGGTGCACATTCTGGGCGTTCAACGCCCATGTAAAGCATGTTTCTGGCGTTGAACGCCAGTTTCATGCTTGTTACTGGCGTTCAGCGCCAGTTTTTCTTCTCTGGGCACATTCCTGGCGTTCAGCGCCAGAATGTTGCTTGTTTCTAGCGTTCAGCGCCAGAATGGTGCTCTGTTCTGGCGTTGAACGCCAGCCAGATGCATCTTACTGGTGTTGAACGCCAGCCCGTGCGTCCTCCAGGGTGAAATTTTTTCTTCTGCTGTTTTTGATTCTGTTTTTAATTTTTATGATTTTTTTGTGACTCCTCATGATCATGTACCTAATAAAACACAAAATAACAATAAAATATAATAAAATAAAAATTAGATAAATAAAATTGGGTTGCCTGATGAGCGGATAATTTGTACGCTTTTTGGCATTATTTTTAGTATATTTTTGGTAGTTTTAGTTGAGTTCTTAGTATATTTTTATTAGTTTTTAGTTAAAATTCACTTTTCTGGACTTTACTATGAGTTTGTGTGTTTTTCTGTGATTTCAGGTATTTTCTGGCTGAAATTGAGGGACCTGAGCAAAATCTGATCCAGAGACTGAAAAGGACTGCAGATGCTGTTGGATTCTGACCTCCCTGCACTCAAGTGGATTTCTGGAGCTACAGAAGCCCAATTGGCGCGCTCTCAACGGCGTTGGAAAGTAGACATCCTGGGCTTCCAAATATGATAGTCTATACTTTGCCCAAGATTTGATGGCCCAAACCGGCGTTCAAAGTCACCCTCAGAATTCCCAGCGTTAAACGCCCAACTGGCACAAGAATGGGGAGTTAAACGCCCAAACTGGCACCAAAACGGGAGTTAAACGCCAAGAAGAGTCTCTACAAAAATGCTTCATTGCTCAGCCCAAGCACACACCAAGTGGGCCCGGAAGTGGATTTTTATGTCATTTACTCATCTCTGTACACCCTAGGCTACTAGTTTTCTATAAGTAGGACCTTTTACTATTGTATTTTCATCTTTTGATCATGTTTGATGATTGAACCCTCTTTGGGAGGCTGGCCATTCGGCCATGCCTAGACCTTGTTCTTATGTATTTTCAACGGTGGAGTTTCTACACACATAGATTAAGGTGTGGAGCTCTGCTGTACCTCGAGTATTAATGCAATTACTATTGTTCTTCCATTCAATTCCGCTTGTTCTTGTTCCAAGATATCACTTGTTCTTCAACTTGATGAAGGTGATGATGACGCCCATCACCATTCTCACTCATGAACAAGGTGACTGACAACCATTCTTGTTCTACAAGCAACCAAGGCTCTAGTGAATATCTCTTGGATTCTTTAATCGGAATCTTCGTGGTATAGGCAGGACCTGATGGCGGCATTCAAGAGAATCCGGAAGGTCTAAACCTTGTCTGTGGTATTCTGAGTAGGATTCAATGATTGAATGACTGTGACGTGCTTCAAACCTGTAACCTACTGGGCGTTAGTGACAGACGCAAAAGAGGGATTCTATTCCGGTAGGGGAGGGAACCAAACCGGTGATTGGCAGTACTGTGACAGAGTGCGTGCATTAGCTTTCATTGCGAGGATGGGAGGTAGCTGCTGACAACAGTGAAACCCTACACGAGCTTGCCATGGAAAGGAGTAAGAAGGATTGGATGAAGACTATAGGAAAGCAGAGAGACGGAAGGGAAGGCATCTTCATTCGCTTGTCTGAAGCTCTCACCAATGATATACATAAGTATCTCTATCTTTATCTTTATATTATTTTCGTTCATCATCTATACCCATTTGAGTCTGCCTGACTGAGATTTACAAGATGACCATAGCTTGCTTCATACCAACAATCTCCGTGGGATCGACCCTTACTCACGTAAGGTATTACTTGGACGACCCAGTGCACTTGCTGGTTAGTTGTGCGAAGTTGTGTAATGCCATGGAATTGAACCACCATATTTTTTGGAGTTCATGACCAGGGATTATGAGAGTTGTGAAAAGTATTGTTCACAATTTCGCGCACCAAGTTTTTGGCGCCGTTGCCGGGGATTGTTCGAGTATGGACAACTGACGGTTCATCTTGTTGCTTAGATTAGGTATTTTTTTTCAGAGTTCCTAAGAATGAATTCTAGTGTTTCAAGGTGATGTTCTTATCATCACCAAAGCTTATTGATCATCATCAATTTAGCTCTTGAATGCAATGTCCTGCTGAAGCTTAGCTAGCTATGTCTAATTCCTTTAGACTAAAGCTTTAGACTAACATTGCATGATTCCTGGAATTCTCATTAAGAATTTTGATACTTTTATTTTCTTTTTCATATAATTTTCGAAAAAGCACAAAAAAAAATTTCAAAATCATAAAAACCAAAAATATTTTATGTTTCTTGCTTGAGTCTAGTGTCTCATCTTAAGTTTGGTGTCAATTGCATGCATTCATTCATGTGTCTTAAGGATTTTCAAGTAATTCTTGATGAATTCTTATTCTGATCTTTGAATTCTCTTGACTTGAGTGTTTTTTGTGTCTCATATGCATTCTCATTAGTGTCAATGGTATACAAACTGCTAAGTTTGGTGTCTTGCATGCATTATTATTTGAGTTTAGTTGCATTTTGATTATTCCTTATTATTAAAAATCCAAAAATATTTTTAATTTGTGTCTTTTCAAGTCAATAACACAGAGAATTGAAGATTTAGAACATACTGCAGAGGAATCACACAGAAAAAGCTGGGCATTCAAAAATGCCCAATGAAGAAGACAGACTGGCGTTTAAACGCCAGCCAGGGTACCTGGTTGGGCGTTTAACGCCCAAAAGGGTAGAGTTTTGGGCGTTAAACGCCAGAATGTGCACCATTCTGGGCGTTTAACGCCAGGATGGCACAAGGGGGAAGATTTTGTTTTCAAAATCAATTTTTTTTCAAGTTTTCAAAGTTTTTCAAAATCAAATCTTTTTCAAATCATATCTTTTCAATCAAATGTTTTCAAAATCAATTTCTTTCCTTTTTCAAAGATACTTACTAACAATTAATGATTTGATTGAACATTTTTTGCCTTTTCTGTTGAGGAAGGTTTTATGTTTGAATCATATCTTTTCTTGTTAGGCAAGTCATTAATTTTTAAAATCATATCTTTTCAAATTGTTTTCAAATCATATCTTTTAAAATTGTTTTTCAAATCATATCTTTTCAATCACATCTTTTTTAAAACCAATCATATCTTCTTAATCACATCTTTTTCAAAATAGTTTTCAATCAAATTTTTTTTAACTTCTAATTTCAAAATCTTTTTCAAAAATCACTTGATTTCTTTCCCACTCTTATTTCCGAAAATCAATTAGTGTTTTTCAAAAATTTTTCAAAATCTTTTACTTAATTTTCGAAAATTACTTCCCTTCTTCTCACATCCTTCTGTTTATGGACTAACACTATCCCTTAATGCAAAATTCGAACTCCATCTTCTTTGATAAGTTCGAATTTTCTACTTCTGTCTTCTATTTCTCTTCTTCCTCTGACACCTCAAGGAATCTCTATACTGTGACATAGAGGATTCCATATTTTCTTGTTCTCTTCTCTTTCATATGAGCAGGAACAAAGACAAAGGCATTCTTGTTGAAGCTGACCCTGAACCTGAAAGAACCTTGAAGCGAAAGCTAAGAGAAGCTAAGACTCAACTCTCTGTTGAGGACCTGACCGAATTCTTCAAAGAAGAAGAACACATGGCAGCCGAAAACAACAACAATGCCAACAATGCAAGGAAGGTGCTGGGTGACTTTACTGCACCTACTCCCGACTTCTATGGGAGAAGCATCTGTATCCCTGCCATTGGAGCAAACAACTTTGAGCTTAAGCCTCAATTAGTTTCTCTAATGCAACAGAATTGCAAGTTCCATGGACTTCCATTGGAAGATCCTCATCAGTTCTTAGCTGAGTTCTTGCAAATCTGTGACACAGTCAAGACTAATGGGGTTGACCCTGAGGTCTATAGACTGATGCTATTCCCTTTTGCTGTAAGAGACAGAGCTAGAACATGGTTGGATTCACAACCTAAAGAAAGCCTGGACTCTTGGGAAAAGCTAGTCAATGCCTTCTTGGCAAAGTTCTTTCCACCTCAAAAATTGAGTAAGCTTAGAGTGGAAGTCCAAACCTTCAGACAGAAGGATGGAGAATCCCTCTATGAAGCTTGGGAAAGATACAAACAATTAATCAGAAAATGTCCCTCAGACATGCTTTCTGAATGGAGCATCATAGGTATTTTCTATGATGGTCTCTCTGAACTATCCAAGATGTCTTTGGATAGCTCTGCTGGAGGATCTCTTCATCTGAAGAAGACGCCTACAGAGGCTCAGGAACTGATTGAGATGGTTGCAAGTAACCAATTTATGTACACTTCTGAGAGAAATCCTGTGAACAATGGGACTAGTCAGAAGAAAGGAGTTCTTGAGATTGACACTCTGAATGCCATATTGGCTCAGAACAAGATATTGACTCAACAAGTCAATTTGATTTCTCAAAGTCTGTCTGGAATGCAAAATGCACCAAGCAGTACTAAGGATGCTTCATCTGAAGAAGAAGCTTATGATCCTGAGAACCCTTCAAGGGAAGAGGTGAATTACCTAGGAGAACCCTATGGAAACACCTATAATTCTTCATGGAGAAATCACCCAAATTTCTCATAGAAGAATCAAGAGAGACCTCAACAAGGTTTCAATAATAATAATGGTGGAAGAAACAGGTTTAGCAATGGCAAGCCTTTTCCATCATCTTCTCAGCAACAGACAGAGAATTCTAAGCAGAACCCCTCTGACTTAGCAACAATGGTCTCTGATCTAATCAAAACCACTCAAAGTTTCATGACTGAAACAAGGTCCTCCATTAGAAACTTGGAAGGACAAGTGGGTCAGTTGAGCAAGAAAATCACTGAACTCCCTCCTAGTACTCTCCCAAGTAATACAGAAGAAAATCCAAAGGGAGAGTGCAAAGCCATAAACATGGCCGAATATGGAGAGGAAAGAGAGGAGGTGGACGCCACTGAGGAAGACCTCAATGGGCGTGCACCAATCTCCTCTGAGTTCCCCAATGAGGAACCATGGGAATCTGAGGCTCAAAATGAGACCATAGAGATTCCATTGAACTTACTTCTGCCTTTCATGAGCTCTGATGAGTATTCTTCCTCTGAAGAGGATGCGTATGTCACTGAAGAGCAAGTTGCTAAATATCTTGGAGCAATCATGAAGCTAAATGACAAGTTATTTGGAAACGAGACTTGGGAAGATGAATCTCCCTTGCTCACCAAAGAACTGGATGACTTGTCTAGGCAGAAATTAACTCAAGAAAACAAGCTCATGGACTTGTAGAGAATGTTCTCGTAAAAGTTGAAGGCCATTACATCCCTACTGATTTCATAGTCCTAGAGACTGGGAAGTGCATGGATGAATCCATCATCCTTGGCAGACCCTTCCTAGCCACAGCAAAGGCTGTGATTGATGTTGATAGAGGTGAACTGATCATTCAAGTGAATGAAAAATCCTTGGTGTTTAAGGCTCAAGGATATCCCTCTGTCACCATGGAAAAGAAGCATGAAGAGCTTCTCTCAAATCAGAGACAAACAGAGCCCCCACAGTCAAACTCTAAGTTTGGTGTTGGGAGGCCACAACCAAACTCTAAGTTTGGTGTTGAACCCCCACATTCAAACTCTAAGTTTGGTGTTGGGAGGTTCCAACATTGCTCTGATCATTTGTGAGGCTCCATGAGAGTCATCTGTCAAGCTACTGACATTAAAGAAGCGCTTGTTGGGAGGCAACCCAATGTTTTATAATTAACTATTTCCTTTTGTTATTTTATCTTTTTTGTAGGTTGATGATCATAAGAAGTCACAAAATCCATTGAAAAAGCAAAAACAGAATGAAAAACAGGAAGAAAAACAGCACACCCTGGAGGAGGAACTCACTGGCGTTTAAACGCCAGTGAGGCTAGCAGTTGGGCGTTTAACGCCCAGTCTGGCACCATTCTGGGCGTTTAACGCCAGAAAGGGGCACCAGACTGGCGTTAAACGCCAGAAAAGGGCAAGAACCTAGCGTTAAACGCCAGGAATGGGCACCAGCCCGGCGTTTAACGCCAGAAATGGCTCAAAACGTGATTTTGAGCAACATATGGTGCAGGAATGACTTTTCCTTGACACCTAAGGATCTGTGGACCCCACAGGATCCCCACAACCCCCTCACCTATCAAATCCCATCTCTCTCTTCACCACTCACCTCCATAAAACCCCACTTACCTCACCATCCAAATTCAAACCACTACTTCTTCCCCTTTTGGCCTAACCACAAAGCCATCTCCCTCTCCTCCATTTCTTCTTCTTCTACTCTCTTCTTTCTTCTGTTGCTCGAGGACGAGCAAACCTTTTAAGTTTGGTGTGGTAAAAGCATTGCTTTTTGTTTTTCCATAACCATTTATGGCATCCAAAGCCGGATTCAACTGAGAAGGCATGACCTCAAGCCCATCACTAAGAAGAAGATGGAGCAAACAAGAGATCCCTGAGAGACCTCAAGGGATGCACTTTCCTCCACAAGACTATTGGGAGCAACTGAACACCTCCCTAGGAGAATTAAGTTCCAACATGGGACAACTAAGGGTGGAGCACCAAGAACATGCCATCCTCCTCCATGAAATTGGAGAAGATCAAAGGATCATGAGAGGAGCAACAAAGACAAGGAAGAGACATTGAGGAGCTCAAGCACTCCATAGGATCTTCAAGAAGAAGAAAGAGCCGCCATCACTAAGGTGGACCCGTTCTTTAATCTCCTTGTTCTTTATTCTTCTGTTTTTCGAAAATTATGCTTATGTTTGTCCATGTTTGTGTCTTATGATCATTAGTGTCTTAGTGTCTATGCCTTAAAGCTATGAATATGAATCCATCACCTTTCTTAAATGAAAACTGTTTTTATCACAAAGAACAAGAAGTACAGGATTTCAAATTCATCTTTAAAACTAGCTTAATTAGTTTGATGTGGTGACAATACTTGTTGTTTTCTGAATGTATGCTTAAACAGTGCATATGTCTTTTGAATTTGTGGTTCATGAATGTTAAAATTGTTGGCTCTTGAAAGAATGATGAAAAAGGAGACATGTTACTGAGGATCTGAAAAATCATAAAAATGATTCTTGAAGCAAGAAAAGCAGTGAATACAAAAAAAAAAGAGAAAAGAAGGAGAAAACGAAAAAAAAGGGAGAAAAAGAAAAAGAAAGAAAAAGAAAGAAATAAAGTTGTGATCCAAGGCAATAAGAGTGTGCTTAAGAACCCTGGACACCTCTAATTGGGGACTTTAGCAAAGCTGAGTCACAATCTGAAAAGGTTCACCCAATTATGTGTCTGTGGCATGTATGTATCCGGTGGTAATACTGGAAGACAGAGTGCTTTGGGCCACGGCCAAGACTCAATAAGTAGCTGTGTTCAAGAATCATCATACTTAACTAGAAGAATCAATAACACTATCTGGATTCTGAGTTCCTAAAGAAGCCAATCATTCTGAATTTCAAAGGATAAAGTGAGATGCCAAAACTGTTCGGAGGCAAAAAGCTACTAGTCCCGCTCATCTAATTTGGAGCTTAGTTTCATTGATAATTGGAGTCTATAGTATATTCTCTTCTTTTTATCTTATTTGATTTTCAGTTGCTTGAGGACAAGCAACAATTTAAGTTTGGTGTTGTGATGAGCGGATAATTTGTACGCTTTTTGGCATTGTTTTTAGTATATTTTTGGTAGTTTTAGTTGAGTTCTTAGTATATTTTTATTAGTTTTTAGTTAAAATTCACTTTTCTGGACTTTACTATGAGTTTGTGTGTTTTTCTGTGATTTCAGGTATTTTCTGGCTGAAATTGAGGGACCTGAGCAAAAATCTGATCCAGAGACTGAAAAGGACTGCAGATGCTGTTGGATTCTGACCTCCCTGCACTCAAAGTGGATTTTCTGGAGCTACAGAAGCCCAATTGGCGCGCTCTCAACGGCGTTGGAAATTAGACATCCTGGGCTTTCCAGCAATATATGATAGTCTATACTTTGCCCAAGATTTGATGGCCCAAACCGGCGTTCAAAGTCACCCTCAGAATTCCCAGCGTTAAACGCCCAAACTGGCACAAGAATGGGAGTTAAACGCCCAAACTGGCACCAAAACGGGAGTTAAACGCCAAGAAGAGTCTCTACACGAAAAATGCTTCATTGCTCAGCCCAAGCACACACCAAGTGGGCCCGGAAGTGGATTTTTATGTCATTTACTCATCTCTGTACACCCTAGGCTACTAGTTTTCTATAAGTAGGACCTTTTACTATTGTATTTTCATCTTTTGATCATGTTTTGATGATTGAACCCTCTTTGGGAGGCTGGCCATTCGGCCATGCCTAGACCTTGTTCTTATGTATTTTCAACGGTGGAGTTTCTACACACCATAGATTAAGGTGTGGAGCTCTGCTGTACCTCGAGTATTAATGCAATTACTATTGTTCTTCCATTCAATTCCGCTTGTTCTTGTTCCAAGATATCACTTGTTCTTCAACTTGATGAAGGTGATGATTGACGCCCATCACCATTCTCACTCATGAACAAGGTGACTGACAACCATTCTTGTTCTACAAGCAACCAAGGCTCTAGTGAATATCTCTTGGATTCTTTAATCGGAATCTTCGTGGTATAGGCAGGACCTGATGGCGGCATTCAAGAGAATCCGGAAGGTCTAAACCTTGTCTGTGGTATTCTGAGTAGGATTCAATGATTGAATGACTGTGACGTGCTTCAAACCTGTAACCTACTGGGCGTTAGTGACAGACGCAAAAGAGGGATTCTATTCCGGTAGGGGAGGGAACCAAACCGGTGATTGGCAGTACTGTGACAGAGTGCGTGCATTAGCTTTCACTGCGAGGATGGGAGGTAGCTGCTGACAACAGTGAAACCCTACACGAGCTTGCCATGGAAAGGAGTAAGAAGGATTGGATGAAGACTATAGGAAAGCAGAGAGACGGAAGGGAAGGCATCTTCATTCGCTTGTCTGAAGCTCTCACCAATGATATACATAAGTATCTCTATCTTTATCTTTATATTATTTTCGTTCATCATCTATACCCATTTGAGTCTGCCTGACTGAGATTTACAAGATGACCATAGCTTGCTTCATACCAACAATCTCCGTGGGATCGACCCTTACTCACGTAAGGTATTACTTGGACGACCCAGTGCACTTGCTGGTCAGTTGTGCGAAGTTGTGTAATGCCATGGAATTGAACCACCATATTTTTTGGAGTTCATGACCAGGGATTATGAGAGTTGTGAAAAGTATTGTTCACAATTTCGCGCACCATTGCCTCCTAACAAGCGCTTCTTTAATGTCAATAGCTTGACAGTGGCTCTCATGGAGCCACAAGGTGATCAGGTCAATGTTGTATAGTTGTCCACACCAAACTTAGAGTTTGGATATAGGATTTTAACACCAAACTTAGAGTTTGGTTGTGGCCTCCCAACACCAAACTTAGAGTTTGACTGTGGGGGCTCTTCTTGACTCTGAACTGAGAGAAGCTCTTCATGCTTACTCTCTTTTGTCACAGAGGGATGGCCATGTGTCTTAAACACAAGGTATTCCCCATTCAATTGAAGGACTAACTCTCCTCTGTTGACATCTATCACAGCTTCTGCTGTGGCTAGGAAGGGTCTTCCTAGGATGATGCATTCATCATCTTCCTTCCTAGTGTCTAGGATTATGAAGTCAGTAGGGATGTAAAGTCCTTCAACCTTTACTAGAACGTCCTCTACTAACCCATAAGCTTGTCTCAATGACTTGTCTGCCAATTGTAATGAGAACAAGGCAGGTTGTACCTCAATGATCCCCAGCTTCTCCATTACAGAGAGTGGCATTAGATTTATCCCTGACCCCAGATCACACAGAGCTTTTTCAAAGATCATGGTGCCTATGGTACAAGGTATTAAGAACTTGCCAGGATCTTGTTTCTTTTGAGGTAGAATTTTCTGAATCCAAGTATCCAGTTCATTAATGAGCAAGGGAGGTTCACTTTCCCAAGTCTCATTACCAAATAATTTGGCATTCAGCTTCATGATAGCTCCTAAATATTGAGCAACTTGCTCTCCAGTTACATCTTCATCCTCTTCAGAGGATGAATAGTCTTCAGAGCTCATGAATGGCAGAAGGAGATTTAATGGAATCTCTATGATCTCTGTATGAGCCTCAGATTCCTTTGGATCCTTAATAGGGAACTCCTTCTTGCTTGAGGGACGTCCCAGGAGGTCTTTCTCACTAGGATTTTCGTCTTCCTCCTCCCTTGTGCATTCGGCCATATTGACTATGTCAATGGCCTTGCACTCTCCTTTTGGATTCTCTTCTTTATTGCTTGGGAGAATACTGGGAGGAGTTTCAATGACTTTCTTACTCAGCTGGCCCACTTGCGCCTCCAGATTTCTAATGGAGGATCTTGTTTCACTCATGAAACTGAAAGTGGCCTTTGACAGATCAGAGACTACATTGGCTAAATTAGAAGTGTTTTGTTCAGAATTCTCTGTCTGTTGCTGAGAAGATGATAGATATGGCTTGCTATTGCCCAGCCTATTGCGTCCACCATTGTTAAAACCTTGTTGAGGTTTTTGTTGATCCTTCCATGAGAAATTTGGATGATTTCTCCATGATGAGTTATAGGTGTTTCTATAAGGTTCACCCATGTAATTAACCTCTGCCATGGCAGGGTTCTCAGGATCATAAGCTTCTTCAGAAGCTGCCTCTCTAGTACTGTTGGATGCATGTTGCAATCCATTCAGATTTTGAGAGATCATGTTGACCTGTTGAGTCAACACTTTGTTCTGAGCCAATATGGCATTCAGAGTATCAATTTCAAGAACTCCTTTCTTTTGAGGTATCCCATTGTTCACAGAATTTCTCTCAGAAGTGTACATGAATTGGTTGTTTGCAACCATGTCAATGAGTTCTTGAGCCTCTTCAGGCGTTTTCTTTAGGTGAATAGATCCACCTGCAGAATGGTCCAATGACATTTTCGAAAATTCAGAGAGACCATAATAGAATATATCTAAAATGGTCCATTCTGAAAACATATCAGATGGACATCTTTTGGTCAGCTGCTTGTATCTTTTCCAAGCTTCATAGAGGGATTCACCATCTTTTTGTTTGAAGGTTTGAACATCCACTCTCAGCTTGCTCAGCTTTTGAGGAGGAAAGAATTTATCCAAGAAGGCAGTGACCAGCTTATCCCATGAGTCCAGGCTATCCTTGGGTTGTGAATCCAACCATACTCTAGCTCTGTCTCTTACAGCAAAAGGGAAAAGCATGAGTCTGTAGACTTCAGGATCAACCCCATTTGTCTTTACAGTCTCACAGATCTGCAAGAACTCAGTTAAAAACTGATAAGGATCTTCAGATGGAAGTCCATAAAACTTGCAGTTTTGTTGCATTAATGCAACTAGCTGAGGTTTCAGCTCAAAGTTATTGGCTCCAATGGTAGGAATGGAGATGCTTCTTCCATCAAATTTGGACGTTGGCTTTGTGAAGTCACCAAGCATTCTCCTTGCATTATTATTATTATTTTCGGCTGCCATCTCCTTCTCTTGTTCTAATGTTTCTGAAAGGTTACCTTTAGAATAATGTAATTTAGCTTCTCTTAATTTCCTCTTCAAAGTCCTTTCAGGTTCTGGATCAATTTCAACAAGAGTGCCTTTTTCCTTGTTCCTGCTCATATGAAAGAGAAGAAAACAAGAAAAGAAGAGGAATCCTCTATGTCACAGTATAGAGATTCCTTTATGTTAGTAGAAAAAGAAGGGGTAGAAGAATGAAGAGGGAGATTCGGATTTATGGATGAAGAGAGGTGAAGAGAAGTGTTAGTAAACAAATAATTAAATAGAAGAAGAGAGAAAGAGAATTTCGAAAATAATTTTTAAAAAGGGGTTAGTGATTTTCGAAAATTAAAGATAAAATATAATTGAAATTAAAATTTGAAACAATTAATTAATTAAAAATAATTTTTTGAAAAAGAGAGGTATTTTCGAAAATTAGAGAGGGAAAAGTAGTTAGGTGGTTTTAAAAAAGATAAGAGACAAACAAAAAGTTAGTTAGTTGATTGAAAAAGATTTTAAAATCAAATTTGAAAAAGATAAGAAGATAGGAAGTTAGATAAGATATTTTGAAATCAAATTTTGAAAAAGATAAAATTTTGAGAAGGATAAGATAAAAAGATAAGATAAAAATTTTAATAAAAAGATATTTTGAAAAAGATTTAATTTTTAAAATGACTTGACTAACAAGAAACTACAAGATAAGATTCTAGAACTTAAAGATTGAACCTTTCTTAACAAGAAAGTAACAAACTTCAAATTTTTGAACCAATCACATTAATTGTTAGCTAATTTTCGAAAATTAGATGTAAAGATAAGAAAAAGATTTTGAAAATATTTTGAAAAAGATTTTTGAAATTTTTCGAAAAATAAAAAAAATGAAAAAGATATGATTTTTGAAAAAGACTTTGAAAAGATAAGATTTTTAAAATTGAAATTTTGACTTGACTTGTAAGAAACAACTAATTTTAAAAAATTTTGACCAAGTCAACCCAAAATTTCGAAAATTTGGAGGGAAATAAGGAAAAGATATTTTTTTGATTTTTGAATTTTTAATTATGAGAGAGAAAAACAACAAAAATACTCAATGCATGAATTTTTTAGATCAAAACAATGAATGCATGCAAGAATGCTATGAATGTCAAGATGAACACCAAGAACACTTTGAAGATCATGATGAACATC
Organism: Arachis stenosperma; assembly: GCF_014773155.1. Lineage (NCBI taxonomy): Eukaryota > Viridiplantae > Streptophyta > Magnoliopsida > Fabales > Fabaceae > Arachis > Arachis stenosperma. The sequence continues at coordinate 22,606,338 of NC_080378.1, forward strand.
AAGAACATATTTTTGAAAAATTTTTAATGCAAAGAAAACATGCAAGATACCAAACTTAAAAATCTTTAATGCCTGAAAAATATGAATGCCAAGATGCACATGAAAAACAACAAACAACACAAAACAAGAAAACATCAAAATCAAACAAGAGGACTTATCAAGAACAACTTGAAGATCATGAAGAACACTATGAATGCATGGGATTTTCGAAAAATGCAAGAAAAATTTTTAAATCATGCAATTGACACCAAACTTAAAAATTGACTCAAGACTCAAACAAGAAACACAAAATATTTTTGAATTTTTATGATTTTATGAATTTTTTTTGAATTTTTATTAATTTTTTCGAAAATAAAGTTTAGAAAAACGAAAAATAAAAGAGAAATTTTGAAAAAGATTTTTGAAAAGAAAATTACCTAATCTGAGCAACAAGATGAACCGTCAATTGTCCATACTCGAACAATCCCCGGCAACGGCGCCAAAAACTTGGTGGACGAAATTGTGATCCTTATTCTTTAAGTTGCACTCCTTGTAAAATTATGGAATTTGAAATTGGCACGAGTGAACACAACTCCGTTCAACTAACCAGCAAGTGTACTGGGTCGTCCAAGTAATAAACCTTACGCGAGTAAGGGTCGATCCCACAGAGATTGTTGGTATGAAGTAAGCTATGGTCACCTTGTAAATCTCAGTTAGGCAGATAAAATTATGGAATTTAGAAAATCAAATAATATAAAGAAATAATAAAAGGGATACTTATGCAGATTCATTGGTAGGAATTTCAGATAAGCATATGGAGATATTGTATGGCTCAAGAACGCCTACTTTCCTACTGCTTCAACTCAATCCTTCTTACTCCTTTCCATGGCAAGCTGTGTATAGGGGTTCACTGTTCGACGATGGCTACTTTCTATCCTCACGGGAAAATGGTCCTCTGCGGCTGTCACTCGCATGGCTAATCGTCTGGAGGCATCACCTGGCCGAAGGCTACATCCCATCCTCGCAGTGAAAACTACGCTCACGTGCTCTGTCACAGCACGACTAATCACTGGTTGGTTCCCGCGCCTACTGGAATAGAATCCCTTGATTCTTTTGCGTCTGTCACTAACGCCCAGCACTTGCGAGTCTGAAGCACGTCACAGTCATTCATTACCGGAATCCTACTCGGAATACCACAGACAAGGTTAGACTTTCCGGATTCCCAGGATCCTACTTGGAATACCACAGACAAGGTGAGACTTTCCGGATCCTCATAAATGCTACCATCTATCTAGCTTATACCACGAAGATTCTGTTGGGGAATCTAAGAGATACACATTCAAGCTCTGTTGCATGTAGAACGGAAGTGGTTGTCAATCACGCGCGTTCATAGGTGAGAATGATGATGAGCGTCACTTAATCATCACATTCATCATGTTCTTAGATGCGAATGAATATCTTGGAATAAGAATACGATAGAATTGAATAAAAGAAAATAGAATTGCATTAATACTTGAGGTACAGCAGAGCTCCACACCCTTAATCTATGGTGTGCAGAAACTCCACCGTTGAAAATACATAAGTGGAAGGTTCAGGCATGGCTGAGAGGCCAGCCCCCTAAAACGTGATCAATAGCCTCTTAGGATGAAGAATAAAACAAAACTGAGACCAAAGATGTCTAATACAATAGTAAGAGGTCCTATATATACTAGACTAGCTACTAGGGTTTACATGAGTAAGTAATTGATGCATAAATCCACTTCCGGGGCCCACTTGGTGTATGCTTGGGCTGAGCTTGATCAATCCACGAGCTGAGGCTTCTCTTGGAGTTGAACTCCGAGTTATGACGTGTTTTGGGCGTTCAACTCCGGATCATGACGTTTTTCTGGCGTTTAACTCCAGACAGCAACATGTACTTGGCGTTCAACGCCAAGTTACGTCGTCAATTTCCGAATAAAGTGTGGACTATTATATATTGCTGGAAAGCCCTGGATGTCTACTTTCCAAAGCCGTTGAGAGCGTGCCATTTGGAGTTCTGTAGCTCCAGAAAAATCCATTTCGAGTGCAGGGAGGTCAGATTCCAACAGCATCAGCAGTCCTTTTGTCAGCCTCTTTCAGAGTTTTGCTCAAATCCCTCAATTTCAGCCAGAAATTACCTGAAATCACAGAAAAACACACAAACTCATAGTAAAGTCCAAAAATGTGAATTTAACATAAAAACTAATGAAAATATCCCTAAAAGTAGCTTGAACTTACTAAAAACTACCTAAAAACAATGCCAAAAAGCGTATAAATTATCCGCTCATCAAACCTCAACACACTGTGGCGACTAACATTGGTTTAGGAGGAGCCACCATCTTCAACGTTTGGTATGCCATTGGCGGGAGCCACCCACCGTCTTCCGCAAGTAGGGTAGCCTTGATGGTGTTGTGTCGGTTAGAGATCACTAAAATGCCGGGCTGGAGAGTCACATGCTGACGAAGGTGACTAAGAAAAAACTTCCACAAATCTATATTTTCGCCTTCGACTAACCCGAATGCTACTTGGAGAATGTTCTAATTTCCATCTTGGACAATCGCCATTAGTAGAGTACCTTCATACTTTCCATATAAATGAGTACCATTGATGGATATTAGTGGATTGCAATACTTGAACGCCTCAACATACAAATAAAACGTCCAAAATAATCGATGAAAGAAAACCTTCGTTCCATCTACCAGATTACCTGACCTCACTGGTGAAGTACGCAACACCGCTATCGTTCCCGGCATATACAACTGAACCCCAATGATCCACCTTGGTATGTAGTTGTAAGACTCCTCCCAATCTCTATATATTTGAGCAATGGTCTTCTGCTTAGCCATCCAAACTAATGTTCTAAACATCGGACCGAACTGACCGGTCGAACTGGTTCAAATGGAAATTAGCGTAGAAAATGGTACGGTCCTCCTACTTAAACCGTCGATTACAAAATAGCTGATGAATCGCTGAACTAGCCGGTTATCATTCGGTTGGACCGAACCGTAACTGACCGGTTCATATGAAACGGCGTCGTTTTGGTTATGTTAAAAAAAACCCACATTACCCATGCGAGTTAACCCCTTCCCACCCCACCAAACACCCCCTCATTCAAAAGATAAACACACAGCAAACCCTAGCACCATCCCAAACCAAAAACCTAACTCCCTAAACAGAACTGCCGACACCGTCTGTAGTTGTCGGTGCCTCCGCAGCCTCCTTCTTTCCCTGCCCCAATCCCATACGGCCAAACCTTCTCTTCTAGCTCGGCACGTCGTCCATTCCCCATGTGAAATCGCTATTTGAGGCCTCCAGCTGCTGCGTCATGGTGTCACCGTCATCTTCCTGCTGTCAGTGGAAGGTTAGTGGCATTGTGATTTACTTATTTCTGTTGAGTCTTGATGAGCGGATAATTTATACGCTTTTTGGCATTGTTTTTAGGTAGTTTTTAGTATGATTTAGTTAGTTTTTAGTATATAATTATTAGTTTTTATGCAAATATCAGATTTCTGGACTTTATATGTTTTTCTGTGATTTCAGGTATTTTCTGGCAGAAATTGAGGAACTTGAGCAAAAATCTGATTCAGAGGCTGAAAAAGGACTGCAGATGCTGTTGGATTCTGACCTCCCTGCACTCAAAATAGATTTTCCGGAGCTACAAAATTCCAATTGGCGCGCTCTCAATTGCGTTGGAAAGTAGACATCTTGGGCTTTTCAGAAATATATAATAGTTTATACTTTGCCCGAGATTTGATGGCCCAAATTGGCATCAAAATACCGGTCAGAGACCCTTTTCTGGCGTTAAACGCCAGAACTGGCGTAAAAGCTGGAGTTAAACGCCCAAACTGGCACCAGAGCTGGCGTTTAACTCCAAGAGAAGCCTATGCACGTGAAAGCTTCAATGCTCAGTCCAAGCACACACCAAGTGGGCCCTGGTAGTGAATTTCTGCATCATTTACTTATTTTTGTAACCCTTGGTTACTAGTTCACTATAAATAGGACCTTTTACTATTGTATTTTCATCTTTTTGATCATCTTTGATCTTGGGATCAGGTCTTTGAACCCTTTTTCGATTGTTTCATGTTATTTGGGAGGCATGGCCATTAGGCCATGTCTAGACCTTGTTCTTATGTATTTTAAACGGTGGAGTTTCTACACATCATAGATTAAGGTGTGGAGCTCTACTGTTCCTCATGAATTAATGTAATTACTATTGTTTTCTATTCAATTCAAGCTTATTCTTGTTCTAAGATATCCATTCGCACTTTAACATGATGAATATGATGATCAAGTGACACTCATCACCATTCTCACTTATGAACGCGTGCTTGACAACCACTTCCGTTCTACCTGAAAATAAGCTTGAATGCATATCTCTTGGCCTCCTGGTCCACGACGCATGGTTGCCCCTCTCCTGACAACAGAGTCTTCCATTCCATGCGATCAGAGTCTTCGTGGTGTAAGCTAGAATCAATTGGCAGCATTCTTGAGATCCGGAAAGTCTAAACCTTGTCTGTGGTATTCTGAGTAGGATCTGGGATGGGATGATTGTGACGAGCTTCAAACTCGCGAGTGCTGGGCGCAGTGACAGTGCGCTAAAGGATCAATGGATCTTATTCCGACACGATCGAGAACCGACAAATGATTAGCCCTACGTAACCCGTAGCCAGACCATTTTCACTGAGAGGACGAATGGTAGCCATTGACAACGGCGATCCCCCAACATACAGCTTGCCATGGAAGGGAGTACGCATGACTGGATGAAGGCAATAGGAAAGCAGAGATTCAGGAGGAATAAAGCATCTCCATACGCTTATCTAAAATTCCCACTAATGAATTACATAAGTATCTCTATCTTATTTTATGTCTTATTCATCTTTTAATTATCAAAACCCCATAACCATTTGAATCCGCCTGACTGAGATTTACAAGACTACCATAGCTTGCTTTAAGCCGACAATCTCCATGGGATCGACCCTTACTCACGTAAGGTATTACTTGGATGACCCAGTGCACTTGCTGGTCAGCTGCACGGAATTGTGAGAGAAGTGTGAACTCACGATTTCGTGTACCAAGTTTTTGGCGCCGTTGTCAGGGATTGTTCGAGTTTGGACAACTGACGGTTCATCTTGTTGCTTAGATTAGGTAATTTTCTTTTTTTTATTTTGTTCTTCAGGATTTTTAAGAATGAATTCTAGAGTTTCAGATGATGCTTTTATCATCACAGTAGCTAGTTGATTCCCATCAATTTGGCTATTGTATGTAATGTCCTGCTGAAGCTTGGTTAACCATGTCTAATCTTTTTTTAGACTGAAGCTTTAGACTAATATTTTATGATTCCTGGAATTCTTATTAAAAATTTTGAGTTTCTTATTTCCTTTTTCAAAAAAATATTTTCGAAAAATTACAAAAAAATTAATAAAATCTTAAAAACAATTTTTTTTTTTGTGTTTCTTGTCTAGTGTTAGTTTTTAAGTTTGGTGTCAATTGCATGTTTTTTATTTTTTAGCATTTTTCGAAAACTCATGCATATGTTCTTTATTGATCTTCAAGTTGTTCTTGATGATTTTCTTTGTCTGATCTTTAAATTCTCTTGTTGTGTGTCTTTTGTTGTTTCTCATGTGCATTTTCAATTTGTTAATGTCTCTAGCATGAAAATTTCTAAGTTTGGTGTCTTGCATGTCTTTCTTTTCTTAAAATTTTTTCAAAAATATGTTCTTGATGTTCATCATGATCTTCAAAGTGTTCTCGGTGTTCATCTTGACATTCAAAGTGTTCTTGCATGCATTCCTTGTTTTGATATTAGTTTTTCATGTTTAATTTCATTCTTTTGCTTTTCTCTCTCATCATTAAAAATTCAAAAAAATTCAAAATTATGTCTTTTTAAGTCAATAATATAGAGAATTGAAGATTCAGAACATACAGCAGAGGAATCACAGAAAAAAAGCTGGGCGTTCAAAACGCCCAGTAAGGAAGGAATTTTGGCGTTTAAACGCCAGCCAGGGTACCTGGCTGGGCGTTTAATGCCCAAGGAGGTAGCCAAGTGGGCATTTAACGCCAGGATAGCACCAAGGAGGTAATTTTGTTTTCAATTCAAATCTTTTTTCAAATTTTCAAGTTTTAAAACTAATTTTTCAAAATCTTATCTTTTTTATATCCTCTCTTATCAATCATATCTTTTTCAAAATCAAATCTTTTTCATTTTTCTTTTAATATTTTCGAAAATCCTTGCTAACAATTAATGTTGTGATTCAAAAATTTCAAGTTTGTTACTTTCTTGTTAAGAAAGGATCAATATTTGAATTTTAGAATCATATCTTTTAATTTCTTGTTAGTCAAGTCATCAATTTTAAAAATCAAATCTTTTTTTAAAATTCTTTTTCAATCATATCTTTTTAAATCATATCTTTTGCAAATCACATTTTTTTCAAATTTTAATTTCAAAATCTTTGTCTAACTTCTTATCTTTTCAAAACTTACTATTTCTTACCTTTTTCAAAACCACCTAACCACTTTTCCACTTACAATTTTCAAAAATCACTAACCACTTTTTCAAAAATCTTTTTAATTAACTAATTATTTTGATTTAATTCGAATTTCTTCTCTCTCACATCTCTTTCTATTTAATCACTAACACTTATCCTCCTTTGATAATTCGGACCCCCTCTCTCTCTCTATAAGTTCAAATTCTTCTCTCTACCTCATCCTTCTATTCTCCTTTTCCTCTGACACATCAAGGAATCTCTATACTGTGACATAGAGGATTTCATACTTTCTTTATTTTCTTCTCTTTCATATGAGTAGGAACAAAGATAAAGGCATTCTTGTTGAAGCTAATCCTGAACCTGAAAAGACTCTGAAGAGGAAGCTAAGAGAAGCTAAAGCACAACTCTCTGGAGAGGACCTAACAAAAATTTTTGAAAAAGAAGAAGGCATGGCAGCTGAAAATAACAACAATGCCAACAATGCAAGGAAGGTGCTTGGTGACTTTACTGCACCAACTACCGATTTCTATGGGAGAAGCATCTATATTCCTTCCATTGGAGCAAACAACTTTGAGATTAAGCCTCAATTAGTTTCTCTGATGCAACAGAATTGCAAGTTTCATGGACTTCCATTGGAAGATCCCCATCAGTTCTTGGCTGAATTTTTGTAAATCTATGACACTGTTAAGACCAATGAAGTTGATCCTGAGGTCTACAGACTTATGCTTTTCCCTTTTGCTGTAAAGAGACAGAGCTAGTATATGGTTGAACTCACAACCTAGAGATAGCCTGAACTATTGGGAAAAGCTGGTCAATACCTTAAAAAGATGAGTAAGCTTAGAGTAGAAGTTCAAACCTTCAAACAAAAGGAAGGTGAATCCCTATATGAAGCTTGGAAAAGATATAAGCAATTGATTAGAAGGTGTCCCTCTGACATGCTTTCAGAATGGAGCATCATAGGTATCTTCTATGATGGTCTGTATGAGTTACCAAGATGTTATTGGACCATTCTACAGGCGGATCTATTCATTTGAAGAAAACGCCTGCAGAAGCCCAGGAACTCATTGAAATGGTTGCAAATAACCAGTTCATGTACACTTCTGAAAGAAATCCTGTGAACAATGGGACAACTAAAAAAAAGGAGTTCTTGAGATTGATACTCTAAATGGCATATTAGCTCAGAACAAAATATTGACTCAGCAAGTCAATATAATTTCTCATAATCTGACTGGATTGCAAGCTGCATCTAGCAGTGCTAAAGAAGCCTCCTCTGAAGGAGAAGCTTATGACCCTGAGAATCCTGCAATGGAAGAGGTGAATTACATGGGAGAACCCTATGGAAACACCTACAATGCTTTATGGAAGAATCACCCAAATTTCTTATGGAAGGATCAATAGAAGCCTCAACAAGGCTTCAATAACAATAATGGTTAGAGAAACAGGTTTGGCAATAGCAAACCTTTCCCATCATCTTCTCAGAAACAGACAGAGAATTTTGAGCAGAGCCTCTCTAGCTTAGCAAATATAGTCTCTGATCTATCTAAGAGCACACTTAAGTTTCATGAATGAAACAAGGTCCTCCATCAGAAATTTGGAGGCACAAGTGGGGCAGTTGAGTAAAAGAGTTACTGAAACTCCTCCTAGCACTCTCCCAAGCAATACAGAAGAGAATCCAAAAAGAGAGTGCAAGGCCATCTACACGTCCAACATGGTCGAACCTGTAGATGAGGGAAAAGCAGTGATTCCTAGTGAGGGAAACCTCATGGGACGTCCACTGACCACTAGGGAGTTCCCTCATGAGAAACCAAAGGAATCTGAGGCTCATCTAGAGACCATAGAGACTCCACTGAACTTCCTATTACCATTCATGAGCTTTGAAGAATATTCTTCTTCTGAAGAAGATGAAGTTACTACTGAAGAGCAAATTGCTCAGTATCTAGGAGCAATCATGAAGCTGAATGCCAAATTATTTGGTAATGAGACTTGGGAGGATGAACCTCCATTGCTCATTAATGAACTAAATGCCCTGGCTCAGTTAAAGTAACCTCAAAAGAAACCGGATCCCGAAAGGTTCTTAATACCTTGCACCATTGGCACCATTACCTTTGAAAAGGCTCTGTGTGACCTAGGGTCAAGTGAACCTTATGCCACTCTCTGTAATGAAGAAACTAGGGATCTTTGAGGTACAAGCTGCAAGAATCTCACTGGAGATGGCAGACAATTCAAGGAATCAGGCTTATAGACTTGTAGAGGATGTCTTAGTGAAGGTTGAAGGCCTTTACATCCTTGCTGATTTCATAATCCTGGATACTGGGAAAAATAAGGATGAATCCATCATCCTTGGTAGACCCTTCCTAGCCACAGCAAAAGCTGTGGTTGATGTTGACAGAGGAGAGTTGGTCCTTCAAGTGAATGAGGACTACCTGGTGTTTAAGGCTCAAAGATCTCCTTCTGTACACATGGAGAAGAAGCATGAAAAGCTTCTCTCAATAAAGAGTCAAATAGAACCCCCACATTCAAACTCTAAGTTTGGTGTTGGGAGGCCACAACCATGCTCTGAGTATCTGTGAGGCTCCATGAGAGCTCACTGTCAAGCTATTGACATTAAAGAAGTGCTTGTTGGGAGGCAACCCAATTTTTACTTATCTATGTTGAATTTCTATTTTCCATTGTTATTTTATGTTTTCTTTAGGATGATGATCATGTGGAGTCACAAAAACAACTGCAAAAATCAAAGCAAATTCAAAAATAGCATTAAAAATAGCACACCTTAGAGGAGGAGCTTACTGGCGTTTAAACGCCAGTAAGGGTAGCAGAATGGGCGTTAAATGCCCAGTCTGGCACCATTCTAGGCGTTTAACGCTAGAAAAGGGCACCAGACTGGCGTTTAACACCAGAAAAGGGCACTAAGCTGGCGTTAAACGCCAGAAAGGGAAGAAAAGTTGGCGTTTAACGCCAGGATTAGCACTCAGAGGGCGTTTACACGCCAGAATGGTGCAGGGATGAGAAATCCTTGACACCTCAGGATCTGTGGACCCCACAGGATCCCCACCTACCTTAACTCACTATTTCTCTTCTTCACACATTCCCCTAACACCCCACCTACCCCACCATTCAAAATTCAAAAACTTTTCCTCCCAAACCCAACCCCTAATACACGAATCCTTCCCCTCTCTCCACTCCTATATAAATCCCTCATCCCTCCTTCATTTTCACACATCATAACCACTTCTTTCACCCCTTGGCCAAACCACTCACACCTCTCCATCTCCTCCATTTTCTTCTTCTTCTTCTCCTCCCTTCTTTCTTCTTTTGCTCGAGGACGAGCAAACCTTTTAAGTTTGGTGTGGTAAAAGTGTTGTCTTTTGTTTTTTCATAACCATTTATGGCACCTAAGGCCGAAGAAACCTCTAGAAATAGGAAAGGAAAGGCAAAAGCTTCCACCTCCGAATCATGGGAAATGGAGAGATTCATCTCAAAGGTCCATTAAGACCACTTCTATGAAGTTGTGGCCAAGAAGAAGGTGATCCCTGAGGTCCCTTTCATGCTCAAAAGGAATGAGTATCTGGAGATTCGACATGAGATTATGAGAAGTGGATGGGAAGCTCTCACCAATCCCATTCAACAAGTCAAAATCTTAATGGTTCAAGAGTTCTATGCTAATACATAGATCACAAAGAACCATGATCAAAGTATGAACCCAAATCCAAAGAATTGGCTCACAATGGTTCGGGGGAAATACTTAGATTTCAGTCCGAAAAATGTAAGGTTGGCATTCAACTTGTCAATGATGCAAGGAAATGCACGCCCCTATACTAGAAGGGTCAACTTTGATCAAAGGTTGGACCAAGTCTTCATGGACATATGTGTATAAGGAGCTCAGTGGAAAAGAGACTCCAAAGGCAAGCCGGTTCAATTGAGAAGGCATGACCTTAAACCCGTGGCTAGAGGATGGTTGGAATTCATCCAACGCTCCATCATTCCTACTAGCAACCGATCCGAAGTTGTAGATCGGGCTATCATGATCCATAGCATCATGATTGGAGAGGAAGTAGAAGTTCATGAGGTCATATCTCTAGAACTTTACAAAGTGGCTGACAAAACCTCCACTTTAGCAAGGTTAGCCTTCCATCATCTCATCTGTTAACTATGCAATTTAGCTGGAATTATCATATAGGAAGACATCCTCATTGAAGAGGACAAGCCCATCACTAAAAAGAGGATGGAGCAAATAAGAGAGCCCACTCATGGACCTCAACAAGAGCATGAGGAAGTCCCTCATCAAGAAATTCCTAAGATGCCTCAAGGGATGCATTTTCCTCCACACAACTATTGGGAGCAACTCAACACCTCTTTGGGAGATTTGATTTCCAACATAGAGCAACTAAGGATAGAGCACCAAGAGCACTCCATTATTCTCCATGAAATTAGAGAAGATCAAATAGCCATGAGGGAATAGCAACAAAGGCAAGGAAGAGACATAGAGGAGCTCAGGCGTTCCATTGGATCTTCAAGAGGAAGAACTAGCCGCCATCACTAAGGTGGACCCGTTCTTTGATTTTCTTGTTCTTATTTTTCTGTTTTTCGATTTTTATGCTTTATGTGTTATCTATGTTTGTGTCTTCATTACATGATCATTAGTGTCTAGTATCTATGTCTTAAAACTATGAATAATTCCATGAATCCTTCACCTTTCTTAAATGAAAAATGTGCCTAATTACAAAAGAACAAGAAGTACTTGAATTTCAAATTTTATCTTAAAATTAGTTTAATTATTTTGATGTGGTGGTAATACTTTTTGTTTTCTGAATGAATGCTTGAACAGTGCATATTTTGATAGTAAAGTTTACGAATGTTGAAATTGTTGGCTCTTGAAAGAATGATGAACAAAGAGAAATGTTATTGACAATCTGAAAAATCATGAAATTGATTCTTGAAGCAAGAAAAAGCAGTGAATAACAAAGCTTGCAAAAAAAAGGTGAAAAAGAAAAAGAAAGAAAAAGAAAAATCCAATAGCCCTTTAAACCAAAAGGCAAGGGTAAAGAGGATCCAAGGCTTTCAGTATCAGTGGATAGAAGGGCTCAAAGGAATAAAATCCTGGCCTAAGCGGTTAAAACAAGCTGTACCTAACCATGTGCTTGTGTCATGAAAGTCCAAGTGAAAAGCTTGAGACTGAGTGGTTAAAGTCGTGATCCAAAGAAGAAAGAGTGTGCTTAAGAACTCTGGACACCTCTAACTGGGGACTTTAGCAAAGCTGAGTCACAATCTGAAAGGTTTACCTAGTTATGTGTCTGTGGCATGTATGTATCCGGTGGTAATACTGGAAAACAAGATGCTTAGGGTCACAGCCAAGACTCATAAAGTAGCTGTGTTCAAGAATCAACATACTGAACAAGGAGAATCAATAACACTATCTAAATTCTGAGTTCCTATAGATGCCAATCATTCTGAATTTCAAAGGATAAAGTGAGATGCCAAAACTGTTCAGAAGCAAAAAGCTACTAGCCCTGCTCATCTAATTGGGACTAAGTTTCATTGATATTGTGAGATTCATTGTATATTCTTTTCTTTTTATTCTATTTTGTTTTCAGTTGCTTGGGGACAAGCAACAATTTAAGTTTAGTGTTGTGATGAGCGAATAATTTATACGCTTTTTGACATTGTTTTTAGGTAGTTTTTAGTATGATTTAGTTAGTTTTTAGTATATAATTATTAGTATTTATACAAAGATCAAATTTCTGGACTTTGTGTGTTTTTCTATGATTTCAGGTATTTTCTGGCTGATATTGAGGGACTTGAGCAAAAATCTAATTCAGAGGCTGAAAAAGGACTGCAGATGCTATTGGATTCTGACCTCCCTGCACTCAAAATGAATTTTCTAGAGCTACAGAAGCCCAATTGGTGCGCTCTCAATTGTGTTGGAAAGTAGACATCTTGGGCTTTCCAAAAATCTATAATAGTCCATACTTTGCCTGAGATTTGATGTCCTAAATTGGCGTCAAAACCCCGGTTAGAGACCCTTTTCTGGCATTAAATGCCAAATCTGGCATAAAAGCTGGAGTTAAAGGTCTAAACTGGTACCAGAGCTGGCGTTTAACTCCAAGAGAAGCCTATGCACGTGAAAGCTTCAATGCTCAGCCCAAGCACATACCAAGTGAGTCCCGAAAGTGGATTTCTGCATCATTTACTTATTTCCACAAACCCTAGGTTACTAGTTCACTATAAACAGGACCTTTTACTATTGTATTTTCATCTTTTTTATCATCTTTGATCTTGGGATCAGGTCTTTGAACCTTTTTTCGATTGTTTTATGTTATTTGGGAGGCATGGCCATTCGGCCATGTCTAGACCTTGTTCTTATGTATTTTCAACGGTGGAGTTTCTACACATCATAGATTAAGGTGTGGAGTTCTGCTGTTCCTCATGAATTAATGCAATTACTGCTGTTTTCTATTCAATTCAAGCTTATTCTTATTCTAAGATATCCATTCGCACTTCAACATGATGAATGTGATGATTAAGTGACACTCATCACCATTCTCACTTATGAACGCGTGCCTGATGATGAGCGGATAATTTATACGCTTTTTGGCATTGTTTTTACATAGTTTTTAATAAGTTTAAGCTACTTTTAGGGATGTTTTCATTAGTTTTTATGCTAAATTCACATTTCTGGACTTTACTATGAGTTTGTGTGTTTTTCTGTGATTTCAGGTAAATTCTGACTGAAATTGAGGGATTTGAGCAAAACTCTGAAAAAGGACTGCTGATGCTGTTGGATTCTGACCTCCCTGCACTCGAAATGGATTTTCTAGAGCTACAGAACTCCAAATGGCGCGCTCTCAACGGCGTTGGAAAGTAGACATCCAGGGCTTTCCAGCAATATATAATAGTCCATGCTTTATTCGAAGAATAACGACGTAACTTGGCGTTAAACGCCAAGTACATGCTGCTGTCTGGAGTTAAACGCCAGAAAAACGTCATGATCCGGAGTTAAACGCCCAAAACACGTCATAACCTGGAGTTTAACGCCAAGAAATACCTTAGCTCGTGGATTGATCAAGCTCAGCCCAAACACACACCAAGTGGGCCCCGGAAGTGGATTTATGCATCAATTACTTACTCATGTAAACCCTAGTAGCTAGTCTAGTATATATAGGACCTTTTACTATTGTATTAGACATCCTGGATTGTATTTTCTATCCTGTGATCACGTTTAGGGGGCTGGCCATTCGGCCATGCCTGGACCTTTTGCTTATGTATTTTTAACGGTGGAGTTTCTGCACACCATAGATTAAGGGTGTGGAGCTCTGCTGTACCTCAAAGATTAATGAAGTTCTATTTTCTTTTATTCAATTCCTCTTTTATTCTTATTCCAAGATATTCATTCGTACCCAAGAACATGATGAATGTGATGAGTTAGATAACCTCATCATCATTCTCACTGATGAACGCGCGTGATTGACAACCACTTCCGTTCTACATGCAAAGAAGCTTGAATGTGTATCTCTTAGATTCCCCAACAGAATCTTCGTGGTATAAGCTAGATGGATGGCGGCATTTATCTGGATCTGGAAAGTCCAACCTTGTCTGTGGTGTTCCGAGTAGGATCCTGGGAATCCGGAAAGTCTCACCTTGTCTGTGGTATTCCGAGTAGGATTCCGTTCATGAATGACTGTGACGTGCTTCAAACTTTAACCTGCTGGGCGTTAGTGACAAACGCAAAAGAGGGATTCTATTCCAGTAGGAGCGGGAACCAACCGGTGATTGGCCGTACTGTGACAGAGTGCGTGCATTAGCTTTCACTGCGAGGATGGGATGTAGCTATCAACCATGGGTGATGCCTCCAGACTGGTTAGCTGTGCGAGTGACAGCCGCACAAGTTATTTCCCCGAGAGGAATGAAAGTAGCCACAGCTGATAGTGAACCCCTATACAAAGCTTGCCATGGAAAGGAGTAAGAAGGATTGAGTAGAAGGAATAGGAAGGCAGGCGTCCGAGAGCTCTACAGCATCTCCATTCCGCTTATCTGAAAGTCCTACCAATGAATCTACATAAGTATTCTATCCTTTTTATTATTCCTTTTATTTATTATTTAATCCAATAAAATATCATGTTTAAATTCGCCTGACTGAGATTTGCAAGGTGACCATAGCTTGCTTCATACCAACAATCTCTGTGGATTCGACCCTTACTCACGTAAGGTATTACTTGGACGACCCAGTACACTTGCTGGTTAGTTGAACGGAGTTGTGAATTCCAATAAAGAAAACCTCACACAGGTGCTGCCCCTTAGAAGCCTTCATCTCAAAATAAACAGTGTCCTAAGGGTATATTCATACTAAAGCTCAAAAGATAGATTCCATACAAACTTAAGGATGTTGAATCACAATTTCGTCCACCAAGTTTTTGGCGCCGTTGCCGGGGATTGTTCGAGTATGGACAACTGACGGTTCATCTTGTTGCTCAGATTAGGTAATTTTCTTTTCAAAATCTTTTTCAAAATTTTTCTTTTATTTTTCGTTTTTCTTCAAAAATATTTTCGAAAAAATTTTAATAAAAATACAAAAAAATTAGAAAATCATAAAATCCAAAAATATTTTGTGTTCTTGTTTGAGTCTTGTGTTAATTTTTAAGTTTGGTGTCAATTGCATGCTTTTAAAATTTTTCTTGCATTTTTTCGAAAATCCATGCATTCATAGTGTTCTTCATGATCTTCAAGTTGTTCTTGATAAGTCCTCTTGTTTGATCTTGATGTTTTCTTGTTGTGTATTGTTTGTTGTTTTTCATGTGCATTTTTGCATTCATATTTTCCATGCATTAAAAATTTTTTTTAAGTTTGGTGTCTTGCATGTTTTCTTTGCATCAAAATTTTTCAAAATTATGTTCTTGATGTTCATCATGATCTTCAAAGTGTTCTTGGTGTTCATCTTGACATTCATAGCATTCCTGCATGCATTCATTGTTTTGATCTAAAAAATTTCATGCATTGAGTAATTTTGTTGTTTTTCTCTCTCATAATTAAAAATTCAAAAATCAAAAAAATATCTTTTCCTTATTTTCCTCTAAATTTTCGAAATTTTGGGTTGACTTGGTCAAAAATTTTCAAAATTAGTTGTTTCTTACAAGTCAAGTCAAAATTTCAATTTTAAAAATCTTATCTTTTCAAAATCTTTTTCAAAAATCATATTTTTTTCAAATTTTTCTATTTTTCGAAAATTTCAAAAATCTTTTTCAAATTATTTTCAAAATCTTTTTCTTATCTTTATATGTAATTTTCGAAAATTAGCTAACAATTAATGTGATTGATTCAAAAATTTGAAGTTTGTTACTTTCTTGTTAAGAAAGGTTCAATCTTTAAGTTCTAGAATCTTATCTTGTAGTTTCTTGTTAGTGAAGTAAATAATTTTAAAATATAGGAAATTAAATCTTTTTATCTTTTATTTGATCTTTTTCAAAAAAATTTTATCTTTTTCAAAATTTGATTTCAAAATATCTTATCTAACTTCTTATCTTCCTATCTTTTTAAATTTTGTTTTCAAATCTTTTTCAATCAACTAACTAACTTCTTGTTTGTTTCTTATCTTTTTCAAAACTACTTAACTACTTTTCCCTCTTCTATTTTCGAAAATATCTCATCCCTTTTTCAAAAATTCTTTTTAATTAATTAATTGTTTCATGTTTAAATTTTAATTATAATTTTCGAAAACACTAACCCCTTTTTCAAAAATTATTTTCGAATTCTTCCTTCTCTTCTCCTCTTCTATTTAATTAATTAATTACTAACACTTCTCTTCACCTCTCTTCATCTAAAAACCGAATCCATCCTTCATTCTTCTACCCCCTTTTCTTTTTCTACTAACATAAAGGAATCTCTATACTGTGACATAGAGGATTCCTTTTTCTTTTCTTGTTTTCTTCTCTTTCATATGAGCATGAACAAGGATAAAGGCACTCTTGTTGAAATTGATCCAGAACCTGAAAGGACTCTGAAGAGAAAATTAAGAGAAGCTAAATTACAACAATCTAGAAAAAACCTTTCAGAAACATTAGCACAAGAGGTGATGGCCGAAAATAATAATAATGCAAGGAGAATGCTTGGGGACTTCATAAAGCCAACGTCCAAGTTTGATGGAAGAAGCATCTCCATTCCTGCCATTGGAGCCAATAACTTTGAGCTTAAGCCTCAACTAGTTGCTTTAATGCAACAAAACTGCAAGTTTTATGGACTTCCATCTGAAGATCCTTACCAGTTTTTAACTGAGTTCTTGCAGATCTGTGACACTGTAAAGACAAATGGAGTTAATCCTGAAGTCTACAGACTCTTGCTTTTCCCTTTTGCTGTAAGAGACAGAGCTAGAGTATGGTTGGATTCTCAACCCAAGGATAGCCTGGACTCATGGGATAAGCTTGTCACTACATTCTTAGATAAATTCTTTCCTCCTCAAAAGCTGAGCAAGCTGAGAGTGGATGTTCAAACCTTCAAACAAAAAGATGGTGAATCCCTCTATGAAGCTTGGGAAAGATACAAGCAGCTGACCAAGAGATGTCCATCTGACATGTTTTCTGAATGGACCATATTAGATATATTCTATTATGGTCTCTCTGAATTTTCGAAAATGTCATTGGACCACTCTGCAGGTGGATCTATTCACCTGAAGAAAACGCCTGAAGAGGCTCAAGAACTCATTGACATGGTTGCAAACAACCAGTTCATGTACACCTCTGAGAGGAATTCCGTGAATAATGGGGTACCTCAGAAGAAAGGAGTTCTTGAAATTGATGCTCTGAATGCCATATTGGCTCAGAACAAAGTGTTGACTCAACAGGTCAACATGATCTCTCAAAATCTGAATGGATTGCAACATGCAGCCAATAGTACTAGAGAGGCAGCTTCTGAAGAAGCTTATGATCCTGAAAACCCTGCCATGGCAGAGGTTAATTACTTAGGTGAACCTTATGGAAACACCTATAACTCATCATGGAGAAATCATCCTAATTTCTCCTGGAAGGATAAACAAAAACCTCAACAAGGTTTTAACAATGGTGGACGCAATAGGCTGAATAATAGTAAGCCATATCCATCATCTTCTCAACAACAGACAGAGAACTCTGAACAAAACACTTCTAATTTAGCCAATATAGTCTCTGATCTGTCAAAAGCCACTTTTAGTTTCATGAATGAAACAAGATCCTCTATCAGAAATCTGGAGGCACAAGTGGGCCAGCTGAGTAAGAAAGTCATTGACACTCCTCCCAGTACTCTCCCAAGTAATACAGAAGAAAATCCAAAAGGAGAGTGCAAGGCCATTGATTTAATCAAAGTGGCCGAATGCACCAAGGAGGAGGAGGACGAAAATCCCAGTGAGGAAGACCTCCTGGGACGTTCCTCAAGCAAGAAGGAGTTTCCTATTAAGGATCCTGAGGAATCTGAGGCTCATCTAGAGACCATAGAGATTCCTTTAATTCTCCTTCTGCCATTCATGAGCTCTGAAGAATATTCATCCTCTGAAGAGAATGAAGATGTGACTGAAGAGCAAGTTGCTCAATATTTAGGAGCTATCATGAAGCTGAATGCCAAGTTATTTGGTAATGAGACTTGGGAAAGTGAACCTCCCTTGCTCATTAGTGAACTGGATACTTGGATTCAGAGAACTCTACCTCAAAAGAAACAAGATCCTGGCAAGTTCTTAATACCTTGCACCATTGGCACTATGAGCTTTGAAAGAGCTCTATGTGATCTTGGATCAGGAATAAATCTTATGCCACTCTCTGTAATGGAGAAGCTGGGAATCATTGAGGTACAACCTGCCTTGTTCTCATTACAACTGGCAGACAAGTCAGTGAGACAAGCTTATGGGTTAGTAGAGGACGTACTAGTAAAGGTTGAAGGCCTTTACATCCCTACTGATTTCATAATCCTAGACACTAGGAAGGAAGATGATGAATGCATCATCCTAGGAAGACCTTTCTTAGCCACAGCAGGAGCTGTGATAGATGTCAACAGAGGTGAATTAGTCCTTCAATTGAATGGAGAATATCTTGTGTTTCAAGCACATGGCTATCCCTCTGTGACAAAAGAGAGCAAGCATGAAGAGCTTCTCTCAGTTCAGAGTCAAGAAGAGCCCACACAGTCAAGCTCTAAGTTTGGTGTTGTGAGGCCACAACCAAACTCTAAGTTTGGTGTCCAAACCCCATATCCAAACTCTAAGTTTGGTGTTGGGAATACCACACTTAAGTTGACCTGATCACCTTGTGGCTCCATGAGAGCCACTGTCAAGCTATTGACATTAAAGAAGCGCTTGTTGGGAGGCAACCCAATTTTATTTATCTAATTTTATTTTATTTTGTTTCTTTGTTATTTTTGTGTTTCATTAGGTACATGATCATGAGGAGTGACGAAAAAAATCAAAAAATTTAAAAACAGAGTCAAAAACAGAAGAAAAAAAATTTTCACCCTGGAGGACGCACGGGCTGGCGTTCAGCGCCCAGAAGGAGCATCTGGCTGGCGTTCAACGCCAGAACAGAGCATCTTTCTGGCGCTGAACGCCCAAAACAAGCTCCATCCTGGCGTTTAACGCCAGAATGCGCAGACAGAGGACAATCTGGCGCTGAACGCCAGAAACAAGCGTGAAACTGGCGTTCAACGCCAGAAACAAGCATCACATGGGCGTTTAACGCCCAGAACATGCATCAATGGGCGTTTGAACGCCAGAATGATGCATGAAGGCATGTTACATGCCTATATGGTGAAGGAATGGTATTTGTTTTCACCTCAGGACCTGTGGACCCCACAGGATTCCTACCTCAGGATCTGTGGACCCCACAGGATCCCCACCTACCTTTTCTTTTAATCCTATTCACACTCTCCTAATCCAAATCTCATTCCCAATGTCACCCTTCCCAAAAACATCTTCTTCATCAATCACCTCAATTCCTCCTCCCAATTTACCCATTCACCATTCACATCAACCTCCTCTTCCCCATACACCCCACCTACCTCCATAAAATTTCAAATGCAATTTCCCACCCATTCCCACCCAAAATGGCCGAACCTATACCTCCCCCCCTCCCTATAAATACCCTTCTTTTCTTTTACATTTTCACACAACACAAACCCACATTCTCCCACATAGCCGAACCCTCTCTTCTCCCTCTCTACCATCTTTTCTTCTTCTTCTTCTACTCTTCTTTTCTTTTTGCTTGGGGACAAGCAAATTTTAAGTTTGGTGTGGTAAAAAGCCTAAGCTTTTTGATTTTCATTCACCATCAATGGCACTCAAGACCGGAATTTCCTCAAGAAAAGGAAAAGGGAAAGCAAAAGCTTCTTTCTCTGAGTCATGGGAGAAGGAGAGGTTCATCTCCAAAAGCCATCAAGACCACTTCCATGATGTTGTGGCAAAGAAGAAAGTGATCCCTGAGGTCCCTTTCAAGCTCAAGAAAAATGAGTATCCGGAGATCCGACATGAAATTCAAAGAAGAGGTTGGGAAGTCTTAGCCAACCCCATGCAACAAGTCGGAATTCTCATGGTTCAAGAGTTCTATGCCAATGCATGGATCACTAGAAACCATGACCAAAGTATGAACCCAAGCCCAAAGAATTATCTCACAATGGTTAGGGGGAAATACTTGGATTTCAGTCCGGAAAATGTGAGGTTGGCATTTCATTTGCCTATGATGCAAGGTGATGAACGCCCCTACACAAGAAGGGTCAACTTTAACCAAAGGTTGGACCAAGTCCTTATGGACATATGTGTGGAAGGCGCCCAATGGAGAGTAGACTCCAAAGGCAAGCCAGTCCAACTAAGAAGACTGGACCTCAAGCCTGTAGCTAGAGGATGATTGGAGTTCATTCAAAGATCCATCATCCCTACAAGCAACCGATCTGAAGTTACTGTGGATCGGGCCATCATGGTTCATAGCATCATGATTGGTGAAGAAGTAGAGGTTCATGAAGTCATCTCCAATGAACTCTACAAGATAGCTGACAAGCCTTCATACATGGCACGGCTAGCCTTCCCCCACCTTATATGCCATCTATGTTACTCAGCTGGAGTTATCATAGAAGGAGATGTCTCCATTGAAGAAGATAAGCCCATTACCAAGAAAAAGATGGAGCAAACAAGGGAAGCTCCTCACGGCCTCCAAGAAGAACATGAGGAAGTGCATCATCAACAAATGCCTCATGGAATGCACTTTCCTCCCAACAACTATTGGGAGCAACTTAGCACCTCCTTGGAAGATTTGAGTCATAATGTTGAACAATTAAGGGTGGAACACCATGAACACGCCCTCACTCTCCAAGAAATAAGAGAAGATCAAAGAGCAATGAGGGAGGAGCAACAAAGGCAAGGAAGGGACATAGAAGAGTTGAAGAACATCATTGGTCCTTCAAGAAGAAGACGCCACTAAGGTGGATTCATTCCTTGTTCTTAATTTCTTTCTGTTTTCTGTTTTTAAGTATTATGTTTATCTATGTTTTGTGTCTTTCTTTCATGATCATTAGTATGTAACCATGCCTTAAAGCTATGAATAAAATCCATTAATCCTTCACCTCTCTTAAAAGAAAAATGTTTTAATTCAAAAGAACAAGAAGTACATAAATTTCGAAAATAGCTCTTGAATTTAGTTTAATTATTCTGATGTGGTGACAATATTTTTGCTTTTTGAATGAATGATTGAACAGTGCATATGTCTTTGGATCTTGTTGTTTATGAATGTTAAAATTGTTGGCCCTTGAAAGAATGATGAACAAAGAGAAATGTTATTGAGGATCTGAAAAATCATGAAATTGATTCTTGAAGCAAGAAAAAGCAGTGAAAAAGAAAGCTTGCGAAAAAAAAAAAGAAGAAAAAAATGGCGAAAAAAAAATAGAAAAAAAAAGAAGGAGCAGTAGAAAAAGCCAATAGCCCTTAAAACCAAAAGGCAAGGGTAAAAAGGATCCAAGGCTTTGAGCATCAATGGATAGGAGGGCCCAAGGAAATTAAATCCAGGCCTAAGCGGCTAAATCAAGCTGTCCCTAACCATGTGCTTGTGTCATGAAGGTCCAAGTGAAAAGCTTGAGACTGAGTGGTTAAAGTCGTGATCCAAAGCAAAAGAGTGTGCTTAAGAGCTCTGGACACCACTAACTGGGGACTTCAGCAAAGCTGAGTCACAATCTGAAAAGGTTCACCCAGTTATGTGTCTGTGGCATTTGTGTATCCGGTGGTAATACTGGAAGACAAAGTGCTTAGGGCCACAGCCAAGACTCATAAGTAGCTGTGTTCAAGAATCAACATGCTTAACTAGGAAAGTCAATAACACTATCCGAAATTCTAAGTTCCTAGAGAAGCCAATCATTCATAAACTCCAAAGGAAAAAGTGAGATGCCAAAACTGTTCAGAAGCAAAAAGCTACAAGTCCCGCTCATGTAATTAAATTAATATTCATTGATATTTTGGACTTTATAGTATATTCTCTTCTTTTTATCCTATTTGATTTTCAGTTGCTTGGGGACAAGCAACAATTTAAGTTTGGTGTTGTGATGAGCGGATAATTTATACGCTTTTTGGCATTGTTTTTACATAGTTTTTAATAAGTTTAAGCTACTTTTAGGGATGTTTTCATTAGTTTTTATGCTAAATTCACATTTCTGGACTTTACTATGAGTTTGTGTGTTTTTCTGTGATTTCAGGTAAATTCTGACTGAAATTGAGGGATTTGAGCAAAACTCTGAAAAAGGACTGCTGATGCTGTTGGATTCTGACCTCCCTGCACTCGAAATGGATTTTCTGGAGCTACAGAACTCCAAATGGCGCGCTCTCAACGGCGTTGGAAAGTAGACATCCAGGGCTTTCCAGCAATATATAATAGTCCATGCTTTATTCGAAGAATGACTACGTAACTTGGCGTTAAACGCCAAGTACATGCTGCTGTCTGGAGTTAAACGCCAGAAAAACGTCATGATCCGGAGTTAAACGCCCAAAACACGTCATAACCTGGAGTTTAACGCCAAGAAATACCTTAGCTCGTGGATTGATCAAGCTCAGCCCAAACACACACCAAGTGGGCCCCGGAAGTGGATTTATGCATCAATTACTTACTCATGTAAACCCTAGTAGCTAGTCTAGTATATATAGGACCTTTTACTATTGTATTAGACATCCTGGATTGTATTTTCTATCCTGTGATCACGTTTAGGGGGCTGGCCATTCGGCCATGCCTGGACCTTTTGCTTATGTATTTTTAACGGTGGAGTTTCTGCACACCATAGATTAAGGGTGTGGAGCTCTGCTGTACCTCAAAGATTAATGAAGTTCTATTTTCTTTTATTCAATTCCTCTTTTATTCTTATTCCAAGATATTCATTCGTACCCAAGAACATGATGAATGTGATGAGTTAGATAACCCTCATCATCATTCTCACTGATGAACGCGCGTGATTGACAACCACTTCCGTTCTACATGCAAAGAAGCTTGAATGTGTATCTCTTAGATTCCCCAACAGAATCTTCGTGGTATAAGCTAGATGGATGGCGGCATTTATCTGGATCTGGAAAGTCCAACCTTGTCTGTGGTGTTCCGAGTAGGATCCTGGGAATCCGGAAAGTCTCACCTTGTCTGTGGTATTCCGAGTAGGATTCCGTTCATGAATGACTGTGACGTGCTTCAAACTTTAACCTGCTGGGCGTTAGTGACAAACGCAAAAGAGGGATTCTATTCCAGTAGGAGCGGGAACCAACCGATGATTGGCCGTACTGTGACAGAGTGCGTGCATTAGCTTTCACTGCGAGGATGGGATGTAGCTATCAACCATGGGTGATGCCTCCAGACTGGTTAGCTGTGCGAGTGACAGCCGCACAGGTTATTTCCCCGAGAGGAATGAAAGTAGCCACAGCTGATAGTGAACCCCTATACAAAGCTTGCCATGGAAAGGAGTAAGAAGGATTGAGTAGAAGGAATAGGAAGGCAGGCGTCCGAGAGCTCTACAGCATCTCCATTCCGCTTATCTGAAAGTCCTACCAATGAATCTACATAAGTAATCTATCCTTTTTATTATTCCTTTTATTTATTATTTAATCCAATAAAATATCATGTTTAAATTCGCCTGACTGAGATTTGCAAGGTGACCATAGCTTGCTTCATACCAACAATCTCTGTGGATTCGACCCTTACTCACGTAAGGTATTACTTGGACGACCCAGTACACTTGCTGGTTAGTTGAACGGAGTTGTGAATTCCAATAAAGAAAACCTCACACAGGTGCTGCCCCTTAGAAGCCTTCATCTCAAAATAAACAGTGTCCTAAGGGTATATTCATACTAAAGCTCAAAAGATAGATTCCATACAAACTTAAGGATGTTGAATCACAATTTCGTCCACCACCTGACAACTACTTCCGTTCTACCTGAAAATAAGCTTGAATGCATATCTCTTGGCCTCCTGGTCCACGATGCATGGTTGCCCCTCTACTAACAACAGAGTCTTCCATTCCATGTGATCAGAGTCTTTGTGGTATAAGCTAGAATCAATTGGCAACATTTTTGAGATCTAGAAAGTCTAAACCTTGTCTGTGGTATTCTGAGTAGGATCTGGGATGGGATGAATGTGACGAGCTTCAAACTTGCGAGTGCTGGGTGCAGTGACAGTGCGCAAAAAGGATCAATGGATCTTATTCCGACACGATCGAGAATCGACAGATGATTAGCCCTACGTAACCCGTAGCCGGACCATTTTCACTGAGAGGACGGACGGTAGCCATTGACAACGGTGATCCTCCAACATACAGCTTGCCATGGAAGGGAGTACGCATGACTGGATGAAGGCAGTAGGAAAGCAGAGATTCAGGAGGAATAAAGCATCTCCATACGCTTATCTGAAATTCCCACTAATGAATTACATAAGTATCTCTATCTTATTTTATGTCTTATTCATCTTTAATTATCAAAACTCCATAACCATTTAAATCCGCCTGACTGAGATTTACAAGACGACCATAGCTTGCTTCAAGCCGACAATCTTCGTGGGATCGATCCTTACTCACGTAAGGTATTACTTGGATGACCCAGTGCACTTGCTGGTCAGCTGCACGGAGTTGTGAGAGAAGTGTGAACTCACGATTTCGTGTACCAAGTCTGTTATTCTGTTTTAGGGTTTTAAGGTTGATTTTGTAATTTGTGACTTTCGTCATCTTTTGTTATGTTGCTGTTGTTGTTACTTGTTATGCTTTTATTGTTATTATGCTACTGTTTTGTTATGGTATTGTGATTTTTGAATCTGAAATTATTTAATCTGTGATCAGTGTTTTGTATTTAAAATTTGTGATTAGTGATTTGTTATGCTGCTATTGTTGTTATGCTGCTATTGTGAATTAATTTAGAAGTGATTATTTGTTATGTTGCTGTTTTGAATTAATTTTGGTGTGATTATTTGTTATGCTGCTGTTTTGAATTAATTTAGGAGTGATTATTTCTAGTTGTACTGCTACTATTTTTAATGTTGATTATAATTTATTGATTTCAGTTATGGACGGAAGTATTAATCAAGAAGCAGTTGCGAATAACAATGCATCTGTTAGTAATAATTCACCTGCCAATCCTCCTAATTCGAATGATGCTGCTAATCCTAATCCTCCTAGTTCTAACAATAGTCAATCGCAAGGTTCTTCTAATTTACGGGGAAAAATAGATTTAGCTTGGAAATATGTTGCTTTACAAGTAGTGAATGGAAGACCACAATTTCAATGCTTGTTTTGTTTACAAGTTTTTAACGGAGGTGGAATTTACAAAATGAAGAAACATTTGGAAAAGATTACTAGAGACGTGAGAAAGTATCCTAAAGTTCCATATGATGTGGAAAAACAGATGAAAAGCTTTTTGAAAGAAATTTAGAGCAACAAAAGCAAAAGAAAAGTAAGTTTTAGTAAAAAGGGTAGTGATGAGATAGAGGATGAAATTGAAGAAGCAATAGGTCAAGAAGAACAATAGTGTACTTCGAGTCAGCAAGTGGTTGGAGGCGATCCAAAAAAGAAAGCCAAAGTGATTCCTCCTATGTTTGCACCAAGAACAACTCCAGGTGCTCAACCAGGCCTTGAAAGTGTTTTGCATGATAAAGAGGTGATACACGAGGTTGATAAACGGTTTGCAAGGTGGCTTTTGGATTGTAGAATTTCCTTTAATGTTGTAATGTCGCCATTTTTTCAAGATATGCTAGATGGTGTTGCTGGTATTGGACCTGGTTATAAGGGTCTTTCGTATGATAAATTAAGGGTTCACTTGTTGGCTGATCTTAAAAGAGAATGTCAAATGCTAGTTGGACAGATCAAAGACAAAGAACATTGATTAATTTCTTGGTGTATTGTTCTAGAAGTTTGTGCTTTGTGAAATCTATAGATGCTTCAAGTATGGTAAAAAATGCTTCAATGTTGTGTCACTTGTTTTCTGAGGTGATTGAATGGATTGGCCCTAAAGATATTATGCATGTTGTGACTGATAATGCGACCAATTATGTTGCTGCTGGTAGGCTTATCAATCAGAAATATGAGAATATCTATTGGTCACCATGTGCTGCTCATTGCCTTAATCTTATTCTAAAATATATAAGCAGTATGGTGCATATTTCTAATCTTGCATCATGTGCATTAAAAATTGCAGTATTTGTGTATAATCATTTTTTTATCTTGACTTAGAAAAAGACCTACTTGAAAAGAAATTGTACGCCCTGGTGTAACTCGTTTTACAACTGTCTTTATCACATTAAAGAGCATCGTTGATAAGAAAGCGGATTTGCAAGCATTGGTTGTAGTTTCATTTTTTACTGGTCACAAATTAGGAAGGAGTGCTAATGGTAGGACTGTGAGTGCTATTATTTTGGATAGCATATTTTGGGATGATTATTTTACTATATATGAAATTATGGGTCCTTTGATTGAATTGCTGAAGATTGTTGATGCTGATGTTAAACCATCTTTAGGAGATGTATATGACAGAATGATAAGGGCAGAAGATGCAATTAAAGATATGTTTAAGTAAAACAAGACTGCATATCAGCCATACACATATATTATCAACTCAAGATGGGACAAGCATTTGAAGAAAGATATTCATGCCACATCTTACTTCCTAAATCCTGCTTTCTTTTTTAGTGAAAATTATAAAGAAGCACCTGATGTTATGCGAGGTTTACTTAATCTTGTTACCTTGTATTGCAAGTGTAATAATTTGGGTTCAGTTAAAGCAATGAAAGAAATATATTTATATAGAGATCGAAAGGAAAGCTTCGATAGACCAGAATCTATTAGAGCTGCAACAAAACTTATGTCTGGTAGGAATATTTGTTTAATAGCTATTATTTTATGCTTTCACTCTTTTAATTGATATCTACTAATATGTTATGGTTTTATAATTGGTAGATGAATGGTGGAGGTTGTTCGGTAGTTCTACTCCATGTTTACAAAAGATAGTTGTTTGCATTCTTAGCCAAATGACATTGAAGTCTTTTTGAACAGATTCATACAAAAAGAAGAAATAGGTTGGAGCACGATAGACTAAATGACATTGTTTATGTCACTTATAATTTGCATCTTAAATCTAGGTAATATATGTTTTGTGTAATATCATATTATTTCATATATCATCTTTATGATATTAAATGTGTATCAATTTTTCATATATTGTATTTAATTTTTTAGGAAGGAAAAAGAAAAAAGAAAGCAAAAGTTACAATATGATCCAATTGATTATGAAAGCATCAATTTAGTTGACTTTTGGATGACGGAAGAGGTTGTAAAGAAAAGGCCTGATTTTTCTAGTAATGTGGATGACTTATTGCATGAGTATTATAGTTTATTTTCTGATCATTTATTAGAATGTTGTTAGTTTTTAATATAATGAATTCATGATAAAATTCCTATTTTATTAGGTGATATTGATGCTGATTTATACGGCGGTGGTAGTAGTGGTCTTTATGCTACATCTCTTGATTCATCTGCTCAAGAGGGTGGAAATGAAGGTGAAGATGGCCCTACCAAAGCAAATCTGCAACAAGTTCTTGCGAATTTTGATGATTGATAAATTTTCATGATATTTACATATTTCTTTTCACTATTTAACTTTTGAGATTGTATTTTGATAAGATCATATGGATTTAGTTGACAACATTTCATGTAATGTTTTAAATTTGGAA
Organism: Arachis stenosperma; assembly: GCF_014773155.1. Lineage (NCBI taxonomy): Eukaryota > Viridiplantae > Streptophyta > Magnoliopsida > Fabales > Fabaceae > Arachis > Arachis stenosperma. The sequence goes on from NC_080378.1 coordinate 22,633,981, forward strand.
AATATTTAAGATTTATATTAGACTATAATTATATTTTACGATATTTATTTATAATTTATTTATTATTTTATTCTAAAATGGTTCTTCTGGTTGAACCACCAGTTGGACCAGTAAACCAGTGAACCAATAGTTAGAGCAATTTGATGACTGGTCCGATTTTCTGAACCTTGATCCAAACCTTCCTGTAGCTGGGCTTGAAACCAAACTTTGACAACACCGCATTCTATAATACCTTAATGGAGACTGATGCATCCGCCATGAACAACGATAGAATTGAAGCACATATGATATGATAATCAAGCTGCCTATGATCCGTCGATATCTTAGTTGCTAGATATGTGTGCGGTCCGTTGTACTTTCTAACTTCCCAGTAGCCTTTCCTCTGCCTCATAGTCATGCGTATCAGCCAGTTACATCCATTCCCGAACTGCACATACTTTCCATGATACTTCAATTGGTTGGACTCAAACACTTTATATTCTACACCACAACGAATATTATAACTCTTGACTGTCAGTACAGCTTCCTCTTTGGTTTCGAACCGTTATCCAATTTCAAACTCGTTCGTGCCAATTATAGTAGGCCTGCCTCCGTGAATAGTAGGGTGCTGCTGATCTGAAAATGCAGGCTGGTTCATTGCATTAAGGTCCAAAGTTAAAAAGTGTTGAGAGTACTGCTGTGTCAAACTTCTTGCATGGGTTTATGCTCCCCTGGCACGTGTGGTGTCTTCCTCGCCATCACTATCATCACCAATAACTGATGGCTCCGAATCCGACCCATCGTCGCCTATAGCCTCCGCAAATGGATCTCTTTATCTTACCTCCATGAATGCCGGTTGATAAACCCATATTTTATGATATATTTTATGCTTAATCTGAGTGATTTATTTAATCCTTCACCCAATTATTCATATTAATTGTATGGTTTTACTTCTCCTTCCTTAGTATGTGATGTATGTGAAAAACGTGTTTCCTATGCTTTTAAATTAATTATTTTAATCATCTTTAATTCCATTCGATGCCGTGATTAGTGTGTTGAGTAGTTTCAGATCTTCTAAGGCAGGAATGACTTAAAGGATGGAAAAGGAAACATACAAAAATGGAAGGAAAGTGCAAAATGAAGTTTCTGAAGGAACTGGCATCCACGCGATCGCATGGACGACGTGATCGCGTGCTAGAAGCGAAGAAGCAACGACGCGACCGCACGACCGACGCAACCGCGCGACCTGAGCAAATCGCATACGACGCGGACGCGTGACCAACGTGACCGCGTGACAAGGAGAACTCCAAATGACGCGACCGCGTGACCCACGTGGACGCGTGACAGAGGCCACGCACCAGAAATTGCAGAAAACGCTCATAGCAGATTCTGAAGCCTTTTTGGCCCAAATCCAAGTCCAGAAGTCGTAGACAAGAGGTTATGAAGTGGAAGAATGCATCCATTGAGGGGGACTCCGAATTTTCGGTTATCTTGGATGATCTAGATCTAGTTTGGAGAGAGGTTCTCTCCTCTCTCTCATAGGATTAGGATTTAGGACTTCTCTTAGTTTTAGGAGTGACTCTCAATCACAGGTTTTTTATTTTTAATTATTTTCCCAATTTAATTTATGAACTCTTCATGTTACGATTTTCTTTGAATTAATATTATTTGAGGTATTTCAGTTTAATATTGCTTTCTTTTATTTACATGATTATTGCTTCCCATCTAAAAGCATTTTTATTCCAGCAGCTTCAATTTTCTTTCCTTTTGGCCTTGGTTAAATAATTGGTAATTCTAGAGTTATCAAACTCATTATTGAAAGAAAATTGGATTTCTTCATTTCATTAATTCATATTCCAATAACTCTAGCCTTTCCCAAGGAAAGACTGGGACTTGAGGATTCGAATTAATTCATCCACTTAACTTACCTTCATAGTTAGAGGTTAACAAGGTGGGAGAAGAATCCAATTCTCTTCATAATTGATAAGGATAACTAGGATAGGACCTCCAATCTCTATACCTTGCCAAGAGTTTATTTTACTGTTAATTTATTTTACTTGTCATTTAAATATGCTTGTGCCCATTGCCCAATTTCAAAAAACCCCAATTTTACCTTTTTAATAGCCAATAATAAGAACATACCTCCCTGCAACTCCTTGAGAAGACGACCCGAGGTTTAAATACTCGGTTATCAATTTTAAAAAGGGGTTTGTTACTTGTGACAACCAAAACGTTTGCACGAAGGGATTTTTGTTGGTTCAGAAACTATATCTACAACGCGACTATTTTTATGAAATTCTTTACTGGCAAAAATTCCAACGTCAAAATGGCGCCGTTGCCGGGGAATTGCAAACGTGTGCCTTATTATTGGTTATTGTAAATATTTTCCAGAAAAAAATATTTTTCTGTTACTTGTTTATTTGTTTTTTCTTTTCCCCCCTTATTTCTTATAGCTATTATGAATTTTCACCCCTCTCGCTTTGAGTTTAGTTCTAACTTTGTTGGAGAAAATAGAAACCATAGTAGGAATATGCATCAAGGTCAGACCAATCAAGGATGGATGGAGTCAAGAGGATCTAATCAACCCTTTAGGCAACAACACCCTCCAAGATATCATGGACAACGACCACTTTACAATACATACCCAGCTGAAAGATATGGTGGACAACCTTGTAACTACCAACAAGCCCCACCCCGTGCCTATAGACCTTCCTCTCAACATGACCTCGAACCACCACACTCACAAGCTTCTTTTCGCCATTCGCCACCATACGATCCTTATCCGCCCCAATACCAATTCAATTACTCCCAAGAACCACCACTACCCCATACGCATTACCCATATCCATCAAAGTCAAAATCACAGATTAGCCTCGAAGAATCAATGAAACAATGTACCGCAATCCTTCATCAACTAGAGCAAGCAATGGTGGAGAAGTTAAAGCAATTATCTTCCGGACGTTCAGCTCCTCAACAGACCCCCATGGCCTTATGTGGAGAATCTAATGAAGAACGTGTTGTGAAGAAGATACAAGAAACTCCAGTGAACAGCATCGAGCATAACTTCGTACCAGAACAAGTAGAGGAAGCTGTCATTGCAGAAGAAGAAGAATCAGTTGTTGTGGAGAACTCCGTCAAGGATGTTACAATTGACGCTGAGGAGGATTTTGCACTGCCTCCACTGCAATTATCTTATGAAGAACTAAACGAAATAACCCAGGACACAAGTTTCATTGATGATGATGATCACGAGACTTATTCTCTTAGCAGCGAACTTGCATCCACAAGTGATTTCTTTGGGACAGAAGAATCTTCCCCGAGTGAATATGAAGATGATGCTAAGGTAGATCTTTCTCAACCTCCAATATATGACTTGAGCGATGATGAGGGAGAAATCGAAGACTCTGATCAAGAGATGGTTGAAGTGGAAGAATTCACAGCAGATTATAAGGGAGTAGGACTTACAGAACCACTGGAAACACCTATCCCAAGGCCGTTACCGCCCACCACAAACTACAAGTGGGTAAAATCCTTGTCTTTTATCTTTAATATTCCACTTGAATATGGTTTGCTTGAAACAGATGGCCAGCTTAGAGCTCTCTGTGGCTTTAAGAGTAAAAGGGAAATGGCTCATACTCAGAGCCGGTGCACAAGGTTCAATAAGGTTCCACGCTTCAACTCGAAGTGCAAGGATTGGTATCATGCTCAATTGAGTGGATCACGGAGAACGTTTGGTCACCGTGGTGAGAATCTAATTTCCAAACCGCCCAGATGGAAAAGTATAGATCAAAACGAAAGCGGATTTGGAACCAAAGTTTGGGATCCTGGAAAATATTCTGATATTCATCACCCCGGGAGCCTGAAAATCTGTTTGAAGCTGCTCAGAAGCTTCACATGCCTAGTTTGGGACCCCGGAGGCTATTGACATTCCAAGAATTGGTGGAGATTTCTGGATGAATTTAAACACAAGCCGCCATAACAGGAAGCTCAACCAACGTCCAACTTAAGGACTTTAACTAAAAGTGCTAGGTGGGAGACAACCCACCATGGTATGATCGTTCCTTTTTCATTTCTTTAGTTTTAGTTGTTTTCAAATTTTATTTTATTTTTCATTGAACCTGGAATTACTCATATCATTCATATTACTTTGCATTCTGCATACCGCATAATTACATAGTTACAAAAAAAAAACGTGGGGTGCGATTCAACCGCATCAATCATGCGATCGCGTCAATTGCGATAAAACACCCCCACGCGTCCGCGTCCCTCACACGGTCACATGACATGGAGATCGGCGTATAACCCCTACGTCCAGAAAGTTGGGCTGGAATCGTGCTGCCCTTGTGCTTTTCGCGCAGTGACGCGATCGCGTCACATGTGCATAACCAATTCCACGCGACCGCATGAGCGACGCGACCGCGTCACATGGACTGCACAACACCCTAATGGAGACAGAGAGTTGCGCTGAAACGACGCTGGAATCGTGCGTCTAGCACAAATTCCATCGACGCGATCGCGCGACCTACGAGATCGCGTCTACCCCTCTCCTGCCTCTCCCATGCGATCGTGCGATCCACGCGATCGCACCCACCCATTTTTCACCCCTACCACGCGACCGCGTGCCCCACGCGGCCGCGTGGATTTCAAAATATAAACCCCCTGGTCACGCGAAAACCTATCTCGCGCAGCCCCCCTCTACCTTCTTCCCCCTCTCTCTTCGTTCTACCCTCTCAACCACCACTCAGCCATCCTTGCCGCCGCCTCCACCACCGCCGCCGTCCGACCCTAGCCACCCCCAGCCGCACCCAAACCCCCTTCTTTTTTCCTCTTTCTTCTTCCTTCCTCCTCCTCCGCCACAGCCCCCCTCCGCGCCACCATACACCACCGCCACCGTCAACCACAAACCCCCCTTCAACCAGCATCACCATCCCCATTCCTCCCTTTCCCCCTCTGACCGAACTGCCCCTCTGCGCCGTCGTGCCCTCCACTGCGCCGGACGCCGCCACCGCCACCACCCAGCCGTTTTCTACCCATTCTACTTCTTTCGCCCTCGCAGGTTCCGCAACACGCAGTCCCTTTTATCCGTTCGTAGTTTTTCTTAATTTTTTCCGTTTTATGTTCATGTTTAGGCTAGTTAGATATGCATGTTGTAGTGGATTTTAGGTTGTTAGGTAGCCTAGGATTTGGTTAGTAGATTTAGGTCTGTTTACTTGCACTGTTCATGTTTCTGTTTTATCAAATCTGCAATTCTGCTGTTGCTGTGCCCTTGTTCATATGCTGTGATTTCCTGCATTTGCTGCTTATTACTCTGAATTTTCATGTTTATATTCTTTATCTGTAACTGCAGCCTCATTTTTAATTCATATGCACTGCCTTGATTGCTGTTTATTTTCCAGGATAATCCATATTTAGCCGGAATGCTGCCCAAATTTCTATAAAATATTTTCATTCATGTTTTGGTTTGGCATTTTGAACTCTGTTTTACTCTGCTTTACCCGAACCATTTCATGAATTCCAGGGCATGCTTTATTATCCTCTTTGATTTCCTGGTTTATAAACTGCATCTGTGATGCTCTGATTCCAATTCTTCTTTATATCTCTTTGAATCAGCATCCAATTGTTTTCCTTGTTTGGTTATGAGTTACTTCTATTCCTAGCTGTGAATCCTTGTTACATGGACTATTTTCTTTATGTCACTTACTTTACCCACATTTTACTGACTCACTAATTTTAATTTACTAACTTCTTTTTCAAATTCTAACCATACTAACTTTTTCTACCCTTTTTTCTGACTTTTCACTTTCCTCTAACTTTTTAACCATGGCATAATGACAATTTTTCTATTTAACTTGAATTCTAATACATTTTGGATTGTAAATTATTCCTTTCAAACTTTTAAACTGCTATACAATCCTAAATGCACATTTACCTAACTCATTTACCTCATTCTCATTCTCCTTTGCCGCTTTGAATTTTCTTTGTATAATTGCCTATTTGTTTTCCTATTTTTATATTTCCTGGTTTTCTATTTTTCAGGATGTCTATATCACAGAGAAAAGGAAAAGGCAAGGCTACTAGCAAGCGCAAAAGAGGAGACCCTTCCTAGTCCATCATAGATCTAATGCATGATTCTTCATGGCGGGAGAAGAACTTCACCCAGCAGGAAAAAGCTGACCAGCTACTCCTTGCCACTGATCCGATAAAATTTGCAAACCGGTACTGTGAGCTGAAGTACCCGGTCTTTGCAACCTCCAGGAACCTGTACCTGGAGAGGACTCTGAGGATCCCAGGAGAAACTCCAGCAATACACCACTGAGTAAATCAAACAAAGAGGCTGGTTCTTTCTGGAAAGAGCACTGACAGAGGTCAATGCATCTTGGGTTAGGGAATTCTACTGCAACTACTATCTCATTACCCTAGATGCAGTACACCTACGGGACAAGCAGATTTTGGTCACTGAAGAGGCCATAGAGGACATCCTACAGCTCCCACCTAAGTTTGATCAGCCTGATGGTTACAAAAAGGCTGAGGAGGACATGCATTTCTTGAGGTTTGATTGGGATGCTGTCAAGGCTAGGATAGCCTTGGACCCGACTGTTCCGTGGGAGATGGGTCAAGACACCACCCTGCCCAAGGGTATCAAGAGGGCGTACCTAAATGATGAGGCTCGGTTATGGCATCAGATCCTGAGTAATTATGTGATGCCGAGTACTCATGAGACATAGATTCCAGCTGCTATGATCACCCTCCTATGGTGTGTGATGGAGGGTAAGGACCTGTACTTACCACACTTTATCCGGCATTATATGGCCAGGGTCCACGTCCGAGGCACTCTCCCCTTTCCTTATCTGGTCACACAGCTAGGCCGTCGAGCTGACGTGCCATGGGAGGATGCCGATGAGAGACCACCGCTACGGACTGCAGGAAGATCATTCCTCACAGTAGGAACTTCCTGGCTTTGGGCTACAGACCACCACCTTTCACTGCTACTGATGAGACAGCCCCACCGTCCGCCAGACCCTCTTCATCCACAACTGCCCCTGCTGCCCCTGCTGCCACCACTGCTCCTCCACTTACCTCAGAGCCCGTCTACCGCCTCGTGCACCGCTTATTTCGACAGCTTGATCAGATGGAGTGTCGTAACCGACGCCGGTATGAGCATCTGAAGCTGATGATCCGACAGGGCAGTGACATCCCCTCCGAGCCTGACTCACCATCAGAGCCATCAGAGGAGGAGGCGGATGAGCACCAGGAGGAGACCCATCCGCAGGCAGGCACAGAGCAGACTACTCCCCAGGCAGAGGTTCTATCTCAGATTGAGGCCGCAGACCTTGAGATCCCGATCCAGTCCGCACCTCCTCTACAGCAGCCAGACCCTCAGCCCACCACCACAGAGCCTCCAGCTACCATCCCTACCAGTGATGACACCCCTTCACACCCAGCTTGACTGAGCATCCGGGATGATGCTTTATTTTAAGTGTGGGGAGGTCGCCATCTCTGGCGTTTTATTTTGGTGAACCACTACATCTCTTTTTCTTTTATTCTGGATATTTTTCTGTATTTTTCTTTTTATTGTTATTTTCTGAGTACTTATACATTGCTACTTTGATGTATTTTTACTCTATTTCTGCATTTTGCATTTTTAGTTCATATTTTAGCTATTTAGTTTATTTTAGTTATTTAGTTTAGTTTGCAATTCTAACTTATTAGTGGATTAATTAGTATAGTTTACCCTTTTTAGCATAAGATAGCATAGTCTAAATTGAAAAATATAAAAAGGAAGTAAGCTAGGAAATTGAACATAACAGATTTAAATCCATAAACCTTGTATATAGAGCATTACATCATATAGTTAAGTTGACAACATTTCATCAAGGAGGAACATTAAAACCTTAAAGGCCACCTAAGACAATTTTTTATGAGAATAATGGGAAATTTTAACTAAACCTCCATGACATACATGAGTGATATATGATTTATGAGTTTGAGAACATACAGCCTGTGAGTTTTGAGCTTAATTGTATGGTTATATTTAAACCATAATATTTTATTCCTGTGTGTTCCACTCTTCTTTTTTATTCTGGTGTTTTTTGCTTTGTTTTAATCTATATGTCCAGTTATAAAATATAGATACATACCAAGAGAGTGATTGAGACCTTGTTTGATTTTAACTCACTATCCCAAATAAAGCCTACCTTTTATGCCATCCTTGTTAGCCCTTTGAACCTTGTAATCCCCTCTTGTTCTATAACCACATTAATAGCCTTAAGCAGAAAAACAAATAAATCCCAAGTTGAATCCTTGGTTAGCTTAAGATAGAAACTGTGTAATTAATTAAGTGTGGGGAAACTTTATGGGAACATGGATGACAGAAACAAGGGTAAAAAAATTAAAAAGAAATCAAGAATTTTTGGGAAACATGCTCATGTGGAATTAAAATAATTAATTACCATGTTAAAAAAAAGAGATTTTGCAAAATTAAAGCAAATGCGCATGGTATAAGAACAAAATATGGGCATGTAACAACAAGTGGGAAAATATGGAAAAATAGGTAAAGAAGTTTTGTTTTACTAAGTATGTATGTTAGGTGAGATCTTAGACTAATTAAGGATTTACTCATTAGCTCACTTAGCCTTATACATATACCCTTACCTTTACCTTAGCCCCATTACAACCTTAATCAAAGACCTCATGATTTTTGGTATGTTTATATTTTATAATTGTTGATTGGTTAGATGAAAAACAAAGTTATAGAAAGTATGGATAAAAAGAAGAATAGAGTGATTAACCCAATAAACACTGAGTGATTAGAGAGTAAACACAAAATCCAGTGAGGGTTCACTAACTCATTAACATATATATCTGTTTAAATTACTAATTGTCTTGCGAGTTTATAAATGTTTCTTTTCCCATCTCAATTGTAGAAGTGCTTTATCACTATCTAAGGTTGGCTATATATATATGAATCCTTGAGAATGTAAATTGACCTAACTACATGTAAGCTTTATATATGAGTGAATAAAATTAGAATTGTATCATGCATTTAGTTAGTTGCATTTAGATTAGAATTGCATTGCATGGCATTCAACCACTTCAAAACCTTATTTTTTTTTTTTTTTACCTTGGACATAGCATGAGGACATGCTATTACTTAAGTGTGGGGAGGTTGATAAACCCATATTTTATGATATATTTTATGCTTAATCTGAGTGATTTATTCAATCCTTCACCCACTTATTCATATTAATTGTATGGTTTTACTTCTCCTTCCTTAGTATGTGATGTATGTGAAAAACATGTTTTTTATGCTTTTAAATTAATTATTTTAATCACCTTTAATTCTATTCGATGCCGTGATTAGTGTGTTGAGTAGTTTCAGATCTTCTAAGGTAGGAATGACTTAAAGGATGGAAAAGAAAACATACAAAAATGGAAGGAAAGTGCAAAATGGAGTTTCTGAAGGAACTGGCATCCATGCGATCGCATGAACGACGCGATCGCGTGCCAGGAGCGAAGAGGCAACGACGCGGCCGCACGATCGACGCAACCGCGTGACCTGAGCAAATCGCATACGACGCGGACGCGTGATCAACGCGACCGCGTGACAAGGAGAACTCCGAATGACGCGACCGCGTGACCCACGTGGACGCGTGACAGAGGCTACGCACCAGAAATTGCAGAAAACGTTCATAGCGGATTCTGAAGCCTTTTTGGCCCAAATCCAAGTCCAGAAGTCGTAGACCAGAGGTTATGAAGTGGAGGAATGCATCCATTGAGGGGGACTCCGAATTTTCGGTTATCTTGGATGATCTAGATCTAGTTTGGAGAGAGGTTCTCTCCTCTCTCTCTTAGGATTAGGATTTAGGACTTCTCTTAGTTTTAGGAGTGACTCTCAATCACAGGTTCTTTATTTTTAATTATTTTCCCAATTTAATTTATGAACTCTTCATGTTACGATTTTCTTTGAATTAATATTATTTGAGGTATTTCAGTTTAATATTGCTTTCTTTTATTTACATGATTATTGCTTCCCATCTAAAAGCATTTTTATTCCAGCAGCTTTAATTTTCTTTCCTTTTGGCCTTGGTTAAATAATTGGTAACTCTAGAGTTATCAAACTCATTATTGAAAGAAAATTGGATTTCTTCATTTCATTAATTCATATTCCAATAACTCTAGCCTTTCTCAAGGAAAGACTGGGACTTGAGGATTCGAATTAATTCATCCACTTAACTTACCTTCATAGTTAGAGGTTAACAAGGTGGGAGAAGAATCCAATTCTCTTCATAATTGATAAGGATAACTAGGATAGGACCTCCAATCTCTATACGTTGCCAAGAGTTTATTTTACTGTTAATTTATTTTACTTGTCATTTAAATATGCTTGTGCCCATTGCCCAGTTTCAAAAAATCCCAATTTTACCTTTTTCATAGCCAATAATAAGAACATACCTCCCTGCAACTCCTTGAGAAGACGACCCGAGGTTTAAATACTCGGTTATCAATTTTAAAAAGGGGTTTGTTACTTGTGACAACCAAAACATTTGCACGAAGGGATTTTTGTTGGTTCAGAAACTATATCTACAACGCGACTGTTTTTATGAAATTCTTTACTGGCAAAAATCCCAAGGTCACCGGTGCACTGTCTACTACAGGTGTTGCTCCCATTGCAATGCGAGCTGTCCAAAGGTACGCCCATCACCCAAGTCATCTGCCAGAACAGACAAATCAGCCACAAATGAGGGGGATAAAATAAAAGGAGTCACCGGTTGCCAGCTAGAATGGCGCTGGAACTCCCTTCTATGACGCCAGTTAGCAAATTCAGAGCGGATCTACCAGAGCTACCCTCTACATCAACCATTATGGCAAACAACTCCATAGTGCCCAAGTCGAAAAATCTTGCTTGACTGTGGAATATAACTCGCATATCGTCATCGCCAAGCATCTCGTACTTTCCAAACTTAACATAACCTTGCCTCAATGATATAGAAATACGAAAAAATAATTGTTTCACATGTTTTTTGCCCCAGCTTTCTACCTTCTGTAATATACTACTATGTAATTCCATCAAAGTTTTTGACGAATTTACAAACACACCTATATACTTTTTACTAGAGAACACAACACCTTCACTTGTGTTTTCATCAATCTTTTCTCGGTAATGAACTAACAAAAATATACTCTCAGCCATCTCTCCCTAAACTTCAAGTGTGATTTGTTGATGACACACTCGTTTATTTATAGAGTTTTTATCATCATAAATCATTCTAGCCTCCTCAGGTTACTACGTTGAAAGTTTAGTAAAGACAAAGTAAATCACGCCAGGGTTGTTAGGGTTCGAAAAGCACATTAATCTTGGCAGGCCTTTGGTAAGGCTGGAAGTGAGTCAAGCCAGCTCATGAGCCAACTCGAGCTCGACTCGTTAATAGCTCGATAAGCTAAGCTCGTGAGCTGGTGAGCCAAGCTTGAGCTTGGAATTGAGTTCATAAATTAAATTAGCCGAGCTTGAGTTTGGATAAGCTCATCTCATTAGCTCGTGAGCTGGCTCGATTTTATATATACATTTAGTCTATATTTTTAATATTATATATATACATATGAAATAGTAATACATAATTATATATATTAATGATCTTAATTATTTAAAATTTTATATTTATTTATTACATATAATTTTGATGTAGGACATAAATAAAAAATTTATATTTATTGATAGATAAACAATATATAAAATTGTTCTTTTAAAATATTTTTTAAAATATATAAGTTATAATTTATTGATATCAAATTATAGATTTTGTATTTATGTTTCTATTATTTGAGCCAGCTCGTGACCTTTCAGTGAGTCGAGCTTGAGCTTAAGAAATAGGCTCGATTGTTAATGAGCTGAGTCGTGAGCCAAGCTCAATTTTGGTGAGCCGAGCTTGAGCTTGGTCTAGCTCGACTCAGCTCGGCTCACTTCCAGCCCTAGCCTTTGGGTTTCAACCCAAAATTACATGAATCCTACTAGGGTGAGATGATTTACACTCAACTAGTAACCATGGGTACTGGTGCGGAATTTATAACCACAAACTAACCGGCAAGTGCACCAGGTCGTACCAAGTAATACCTCAGATGAGTGAGGATCGATCCCACAAGGATTGATGGACTAAGCAAGAATAGTTAAGTGATTTACTTAGTTATACTGACAGAAAATAGTGTTTGAATGTTCAAAAGTATTAACAGTAAATTCAAAAAAGTAGAAAGCAAGTAGTAAATTGGTATGAATAATATATGGAGAAACAGTTAAGGTTTCAGAGATATCTATTTTCCTGATTGACCTTTCTTATAACTATTTTAATCATGCAAGATTTAATTCATGGCAAACTATATGTGACTAAACCCTAATTCCTTAGACCTTTTTAGTCTCCTCTAAAATTTATCAACTGCCAATTCCTTGGTCACTTAATTCCAATTAGAGGGTGAAGATTAATTCTAGTTTATATGCCACACAAATCCTAATTACCAAAATATAAGAGGATTATATGTCACGTATCCCGTTAAGTCTAGATAATTAGAAATTTAGGAGAATATGTTTTCAAGCTATTGTTCAAGTAAAGAGCTTTTCCAAGTTATACAAGAACTCAATTAGAACAAGGGTCATACTTCCGTTCCACCCAAATTCATAAGATAAAGAACGAAAACAATTCTTGAATTATAAATCAGTATATAAATTAAAATAGAAAAATAATAATATCAATCTATACAATAGATAGAGCTCCTAACCTTAACAATGGAGGTTTAGTTGCTCATGGTTCAGAGAAAAAAACTAGGATTCAGGTAAACTGTAAAGTGCAGAATGAGGTAAGAGAAGAGAGATAAGAGCCCGAAGGGCTGATTCTTTTCCCTTTTATATCTAATCCTAATTAATGTAAAATATATTTTTTAAAACTAAAATAATATCTTTTCGTAATTGTAAATAGAATAAAAGTTTAATCATAATTAAAATAAATCTTTGATTGCCTTCAGTTTGGGCGCTAGGATCACTTGTGTATTAATGTCCACGCTGAACTTGAAAATTCTCAAGTCCAGCATGGATGAGGCAGCGTCTCTTTGAGTGAGTTCCTTGAGTCCACGCTGAACTTGGGAATTCTCAAGTTCAGCGTGGATAATGTGTGATTCCTCCTTTGTACGTGGACTCCACGCTGAACTTGAGAAAGCTCAAGTTCAACGTGGAGGAGGCCGAAAATGTTGAAGAAGAATTGTACACTATTATACATCATTGGAAAGCCCTAGAAGTTAGCTTTCTAATGCCGCTAGAATCACGTCAATTAAACTTCTGTAGCTCAAGTTATTCCAGTTTGAATGCAAGGAGGTCAGGATTAACAGCATCATTCACTTTCTCCCTTTTCTGCTACAAAACTCCGTCAAATCCATCCGAATGCTACCTAAAATAAACAGAATTGTACACGACTCAAAGTAGCATCCATAGTGGCTAAAAGATAATTAATTCTTGATTAAACTCAACAAATTGAATGTAAACTCACTAGGAAAAGGTAGGAAAGATGCTCACACATCACAACACCAAACTTGAATTGTTGCTTGTCGTCAAGCAACCAAAATTAGTACATGATTAAGATGTGAATTTGCATGAGAGGTGAGAATTCAGTTATGCTCATGTCTCTTCTTAAAGTGGGGTTTATCTATTGTAATTCTGAACAGTTTTGGCATCTCACTCTCCTTTGAATCAAAGGAATGCCACTGTCATTTGGAATTAGAATCCGGATCATATTATGAATTCTCTGCTCTTTGTACTCTAGTTTAATCCTTGAACACAGCATACATCCTTTACTTCTCAATGAATTGGTGCTTTGCACCTTGAGTCTAGCTATGACTTTAAATGTTTTGTCTCAAGCTTCACTTGACACAAAAATACCACAAGCACTTAACTGGGAAACTCTCTTTAAGTTCTGATTTTACTTTCAGTTACTCCCAGACAATGGTGCTCAAAGCCTTAGGCATACTCTGCTAAATGCATTTGGCCTCGACTCTAAATATTCTGTCTCATGGATTACTTGACACAAGAACACCACAAGCATATGACTAAGGAAACAACTCTTTGAGCTTTTAATCATGTTTGACCTCCTTAGTCATTGATGCTCAGAGCCTTGGACCTTGCTTTTATTTTTCTTTTGCTGTTTCTTTTGCTTCAAGGATTAAGCTTTCACTAATTTCAGAGAAGTCATAATAGTTCTCTAAATTCTTGTTCCTTATACATCAACATCCTTTGATTCAAATTCAAATATGCAATGTTCATGTCATTCATTCATAATCACAAATAATACCACCACATTTAAGTAAATAAGACTAGTCTTTAATATAAACTCAATTTCTCATGCAATACATCACTTCTTTTCTTTTCTTCTTGATTTCAAGCTCAATGAGTAATACATGAGACACCCTTTCAGAATAAAAATCAAATAGAAAAATAAATAGTAAATTAAACTAGAACTTAGAAATTGAAATAACAATTGATCATGCAATAATAAAAAACAAACAGCAATACATCAACATCCTTTGATTCAAATTCAAATATGCACTGTTCATGGCATTCATTCATAATCACAAATAATACCACCACATTTAAGTAAATAAGACTATTCTTTAATATAAACTCAATTTTTTCATGCAATACATCACTTCTTTTCTTTTCTTCTTGATTTCAAGTTCAGTGAGTAATACATGAGACACCATTTCAGAATAAAAATCAAATAGCAAAATAAATAGTAAATTAAACTAGAACTTAGAAATTGAAATAACAATTGATCATGCAATAACAAAAAACAAAACATCAGAAAATCGAAACATAACATAGTAAGAACGGGAAGGAATATAGAATGAAAGGAACTTAACCACCTCAGTTATCCTAGTGGCCATCTCATTCTTCTGGCTGCGCTCCTCCGTGGAGATGAGTCGTTTCCCTTTGATGCCATTAAAATAAACTGAAAAGCCACAAGCGAAGCGACAACACCAAACTTAAAAGTTTGCTTGTCCTCAAGCAAAGAAGAACTGAAAGTAAGAAGGAATAGAAAAAAACGTTCAGAGGAGTAAAAATAATTATGATAAAAGAAGATTAAAAAAGGTTAAAATAATTAATATATATTTTATGTTTTTATTATTTTTCTATTATGGTTATTTTTATATATATATATATAGTTATTTATTTATTTAATATATATGTATAGAGGGGGGGGGGAACGTGTATATAATATATAATATATTATGTGTAGTTAAAATGGGGGGGGGGGGGGGGGAAGGGGGTTAGGTAATATAATTATATATATATGTTATATAATTGGGGGGAGGGGGGTGTTACGTATATATATAAGGGGAAGGGGGTGGAAGGGGGAAGAACATATATATAATATAAGGGGGTCTGGAAAAAAAAGAAACAAAAAGGAGGGGAATCAGGGATGGGGGTAAGATTATGGAAAAGGGGTAGGTGAAGCAAGAAGAAAAGGAAAGGGAATTAGTAAGGGGGTGGGGACCAACAATTAAGGGATTGGGTGCAGATTTGATGGGGCTTCAATGAGTATATATCATGTTGACTGAATCCACGCTGAACTTGGTGGATTTCAAGTTCAGCGCCAACACCCCCGAATGCAACTTCCTTTGTATGCATGCATCCACGCTGAACTCGAAAAATTTCAAGTTTAGCGTGGAGTCTGGCCTTGATTCACGTTAATTACGTCGTTTGTCATGTTGAACTTGGAATATTTTAAGTTCAGCGTGGATTTGGCAGAGGCTTCCTTTTAGTTTGCACGCACATGTCACGTTGAACTTGGAAAATTTCAAGTTCAGCATGGAACTGACAGACTCAAACAATTAAGGTTTCAGAGATATCTATTTTTCTGATTGACCTTTCTTATTAACTATTTTAATCATGCAAGATTTAATTCATGGCAAACTATATGTGACTAAACCCTAATTCCTTAGACCTTTTTAGTCTCCTCTAAAATTTATCAACTGCCAATTCCTTGGTCACTTAATTCCAATTAGAGGGTGAAGATTAATTCTAGTTTATATGCCACACAAATCCTAATTACCAAAATATAAGAGGATTATATGTCACGTATCCCGTTAAGTCTAGATAATTAGAAATTTAGGAGAATATGTTTTCAAGCTATTGTTCAAGTAAAGAGCTTTTCCAAGTTATACAAGAACTCAATTAGAACAAGGGTCATACTTCCGTTCCACCCAAATTCATAAGATAAAGAACGAAAACAATTCTTGAATTATAAATCAGTATATAAATTAAAATAGAAAAATAATAATATCAATCTATACAATAGATAGAGCTCCTAACCTTAACAATGGAGGTTTAGTTGCTCATGGTTCAGAGAAAAAAACTAGGATTCAGGTAAACTGTAAAGTGCAGAATGAGTTAAGAGAAGAGAGATAAGAGCCCGAAGGGCTGATTCTTTTCCCTTTTATATCTAATCCTAATTAATGTAAAATATATTTTTTTAAAACTAAAATAATATCTTTTCGTAATTGTAAATAGAATAAAAGTTTAATCATAATTAAAATAAATCTTTGATTGCCTTCAGTTTGGGCGCTAGGATCACTTGTGTATTAATGTCCACACTGAACTTGAAAATTCTCAAGTCCAGCATGGATGAGGCAGCGTCTCTTTGAGTGAGTTCCTTGAGTCCACGCTGAACTTGGGAATTCTCAAGTTCAGCGTGGATAATGTGTGATTCCTCCTTTGTACGTGGACTCCACGCTGAACTTGAGAAAGCTCAAGTTCAACGTGGAGGAGGCCAAAAATTCTGAAGAAGAAGTGTACACTATTATATATCGTTGGAAAGCCCTAGAATTAACAGCAAGGAGGTCAGGATTAACAGCATCATTCGCTTTCTCCCTTTTCTGCTACAAAACTCCGTCAAATCCATCCGAATGCTACCTAAAATAAACAGAATTGTACACGACTCAAAGTAGCATCCATAGTGGCTAAAAAATAATTAATTCTTAATTAAACTCAACAAATTGAATGCAAATTCACTAGGAAAAGGTAGGAAAGATGCTCACACATCAGGTACCCTGGCATCATTTATGGCTATTTCGCCCTAGGCCATGCATGCATAAATCATCCTAAGATGTCATGTTTAACGTATTATATAACCTTATCACCCTAGAACGATTTATATAATATTAGAAATAGGGTAAATGTAAACCCCGCAAAAATCGGTAAATTATTAGTTAATAAATTAAATTTCAATTAGGAAAGCTAAAAATGAAAACTTATATCAAAATAGGATAGATCTCGTCGAAACGAGAATTTTGACAATAATTTCAAAAAATTCGACCCAAGATGGGCCGAACGGGCCGAACCGGTCGAACCGGCCCTGAACGGGGCCCGTGGTTCCAATATATATAATCATCATTTCATCCTTTTCCCCATTATTTGCTTCCCTTCTAGCACCAAGAAGAGAGATTGAAGAGAGCAAAGCCACCAAAACCTAAACCCTTCTCAATTTTCAATTCATCATAACTTTCGATCCGGAACTCCGATTGACGAGCCGTTTGTGACCACGCGTTCGTCTCAGAGTCCTCTTCAATCATATCTGAACAAAGTGGTAAGTTTCTCACCAATTTATTCCTAGTTCTCTGTGCCTCTTTTCTACACAAAAATTATTAAGGTTTTGAGTGATTTTGATAATTTTGGTTGTTTAGGTGCAAACCAAAATTGGATACACTCCAATCGTCAATGGGTACGGTAAGAAAAATCTAAACCCTAGCTAATTTTTTATTTATTGATGAAAAATCTCAAATTGGATATATATGTGAATTAGGGGTGAATTGAGTCATATATATAAGCATTGGAATTGAATAGGGATTACTTGGAGGCTTGTTGGTGATCAAGCTTGGTTTGGGCTATTCTAATTGAGCTTGGAGGGGCTGTAATTTTGAGTTATGAGGCTGCCTTGGGTGAACTAAGTGATCAGCCAAGGTATGGTTTAAGTTTCGCACGTTTAATATTTACGGTGTTGTGAAACATAGGTTAGAGGAACCATAGGATAAGTTGAATTGGTTGTTGTGTTTAATGATTAGTCTTGTAATGTTGTTGGAATAGATTTGTTCGTGGATATGTATTAGAATTATGAGGTGTGGAAGTTATTAATGGTATGCCCTTGTATTTATTTATGATGAATTATGGTTGGTGTTTGTTAATAGAGATTCGTTATATGAATTGATGAATTAACGTATGAAGAGTTAATAAATGTGGTAATGGAATAATGGGTGTGAAGGATTGATAAATGCATTAATGGAATGGTTTATGTGAAGAGTTGATAATTACATTAATGGAATGGTTTATGTGAAGGGTTGCTTATATATGTATATATGATATATGCTAATGCAAAGTTGTGGATATGGCTCATTGGATTGGTTAATGGTAGCTTGAAATGGTTGTTGATGAGTTGAGATTGGTTATGTTAGCAATATGTAGTCTTTAAAGGTAAGGATTTATGAATGTGGTGAAAATGGGATTTGGAAGTGTTTTGGAAAAAAAGTGATTTTGGGTGAAGTTTGAAGATTTATAACTTTCTCCTCAAATTTTGGATTGAGTTGTGAATTGTTGCAAATAAAAGATGGTTTTAAGAGATTTTGATTGATATCAATCTTGTGAAAAATAGAATTTTGTAGAGAAAGTTATGGATGTTGAAAGTTTGACGTATAAATCTGTGTTCAGGATGGCTAAAATTGGTTGCAGCAAGCTTCCTGGGCATTCTGCCAACTTTTTTAAAAGAATGCCCATCCACGCGTGCACGTGGTGCACGCGTACACGTGGCGTGGAATTTTGGCGACGCATGCGCGAGAGGCATGTGTACGCGTGTGTGCATATTCACACATACGCATGACTCACGCGTACGCATACGCGTGACTTGATGTACGCTCCACGCGTACCGGGTTTGACTATTTTTAAACCAATTTTTCACTTCTAAACTTCCATTTTCTTCCTTTTAGACTTAAGGTATAGTGTTAAGTTCAGTAGATAAAAGAAGTTAGGAAAATAGGATAACTTGGAAGTGAAGTAAAGTCGAAAAGGTGGTAATTTAGGAGTGAGAATGTAGGTGGTACACACACACACACACACACACACACACACACACACACACACACACACACACACACACACACACACACACACATATATATATATAAGTGTTATAAAACTGGCTAATGAAAGGAATAAATATCGCACCTGAGCTCTCTTTCTTGAAAGTTTGACCCCAGGAGATGATGGAAGGTGAGGATCCCCTTCTCTGCTCCTCCTGGTATTATAAAATTGGCCCCAACGAGATGGTGGGAGGTTAGGATCCCCTCTTTTATTCCTCCTGGGCATATGAGAACGTACTTCCTGGGTAAACACAAGAGCTGTGGTTTCACCCCAACTTGTTCCAGGTTGGTTAGTATAGAGGCTCCCCGGGTAGACGTAAGAATTGTGGTTTCACCCCACTTGCTCCGGGATATGATGAGTTATATATTAAGGTGCAATGACATAATGAGTAAGTAATGATTGATTATAAAATGTTAATGATGGTATCTGAGATACGAGTTTCCTTGGGTAAGAATCGTGGCTTGCTACCACGTGTTCCAGGTTGAATCTCGACACTCTGTTGACCCTACGTCGTAAGGGTGACTGGGCACATATAAATTCCTGGGTATGGATAGCCCCCACTAAGTGACTATATGATGATTGAATGTGAACTCTATGCATAGATTCTTGGGGATGCGCGACGGGGGACAGTCTAAGGTTTTCGGACTTGTCGAGTTGGCTGGATAACTGATAGATGGGCGCCATCAGCCATAGGACAGGCATGCATCATATGTATTTGTTTGTATTGATTGTTATGCATTTCCTGGGTATGCCTAATTGATATATATCAGCTGCTATCTGTTATACTTGCTATTTGTACTATCTGCTCATTACTTGTGCGTGAACTTGTTTGGTTGCTTGTTTCTATTGCATTATGAGTGATGGAGGAAATGGAGGAAATGGAGGAATGGTTTGGTGTTAGTTTAGGATGGTACTTAAGCAAGTTAGGTAAACTTAGAATACCTACCCCTGTTTATGGCTTTTGTTTAGTACTTAAGTTAGATAATAGAATAACAGAGTTCTAGGATTGCCTACGGCATTCTCAGGACCGTATTTATTATACGCATGGCACTTTTACCATGCTGAGAACCTCCGGTTCCCATTTCATATTGTATTGTTATCTTTCAGATGCAGGTCAAGAGGCTCCTTGCTAGGCGTCCGGATCCTGGGAAGCGAAGTACTCATTGGGCATTGTTCATACCCTGGGTTTAATTGGCCGACCCGGGATGTTCTACAGGCAAAACGACCGACCTCTTCAGGTCAGGACAACCCGACCTCTTCTCAAAGAGCTCAGCCAAGTCATCTGAAAAGCCCAAAGAAGGGCCCAAATAGAGGAATGCATCCCAAATCCAAAGGCAGCCCAAGCTCGTAGAGATAAAGGCGGTTCCCTTGAAGATAAGATGACCTCACTTGAAGATAAGATAAAGATAAGATAAGATAACTAACTTATCTTATCTAAGAAGGTTATTCTATGCCATTATAAATACACTGGAGCACCCAGGTATAATTTATACTCTGATTCTACTCAATATCTGCTTAATACCCTTGCTAACTTAAGCATCGGAGTCCCTTGTAGGTACCCCCACCCTCCAGGGATGAAGGATCAGCATCATCACCCAGTCCAACGAGTCGGACAGAGCGACTCCGACCAGTATAGAAGATCTCGTCCGAGATCGACCTCTAGTTTCAGGTAACCCTCGGAACATTGGCGCCGTTGCCGGGGAACCTGGAAGTCATCCCATTACCATGGCGGACGACCATGACAACGATCACACCTCAGATCTAGAAGAAAGAACGCCGCATAAAAATGCGGACACAACACCAAAAGATACTCCCCAAATCAACAATAAGAACTTCCCAAATGAGGGAGCCCTGGAGGCATTTCAAGATCGGTTAAAACAACTTGAGGAAGACGCTCTACGTCAACGAGAGGCTGAGAAGGATCTACAAAGAGAAATAAGGTGATGCCGGGAACTGGAAACCAAACTTCTAAAAATTGAAGCCGATGTCAAGACAAAAGCCAGCCGATCCATTCCCGAAGATAACGTACGAAAGGAGCAAGACCCATTCACCAAAGAAATCATGAAGACAAAAATCCCAAAGGACTTTAAACTCCCAGACATGACCTTGTACGACGGCACCACAGATCCCAGCCATCATCTCAGTAACTTCAGTAGCAGAATGTACCTCACCGATGCCTCAGATGCAATTCGTTGCAAAGCCTTTCCAACTACTTTAACAAAAACAACAATTAGATGGTTCGACAATCTCCCTCCTAGGTCCATCTCGAGTTTCGACGACATGGCTAAAAAATTCCTGGCCAGATTCTCCATCCAGAAGGATAAAGCTAAACATGCTCCGAGCTTACTAGGAATCAGACAAGGAGAGTGGGAAACCCTGCGTAACTACATGGAGAGATTCAACAAAACATGCATGGATATACAAAACCTTCCAACAGAAGCTGCCATCATAGGTCTCATTAATGGCCTGCGAGAAGGGCCTTTTAGTCAATCCATATCAAAGAAGTACCCCACATCTCTGAACGAGGTGCAGGAGCGAGCGGAAAAGTACATCAACATGGAGGAAAACTCCCGATTAGGAGAAACCTCAAAAGCAGGGTTCACCCCTCGGGATAAAGACAAAGATTCCAGAAAAAAAGAAGATCGACATGGAGAGAAAATAAAAAAATACCACAATTACACCCCTCTTCGGGTGTCTCTTGTGGATGTCTACAGAGAAGTTTGCAACACAGAAAAAATACCACCAGTTCGACCACTCAAAGGCAAAAAGGGAGGAGGAAACCAGGCTGAATATTGTGAATACCATCAAATTCGTGGACACTCCACCAATGAGTGTTTTGACCTAAAAAATGTCATAGAAAAACTCGTACGAGAAGGAAAGCTAGATCGATATGTGGCCACCCATAATGATGATCAAAGAAAAAGAAGAAGAGCAGAAGATGTCGGACCAACCGCGCGGACATCTCGAACGCCAGAAAGACATGTTCACATGATACACGGCGGGTTTGCCGGGGGAGGAATCTCCAAATCATCTCGTAAAAGACATCTCAAAGACGTATATCACGTCGCCGAAAAGGAGAAAACACCCGACATCCCGGCGATCACTTTTACCAAGGAAGACGCATCTGGTGTCACGTCAGGGCATGACGATCCCATGGTCATCACTATTATACTGGCAAACGCAAATCTTCACCGCACATTGATAGACTAGGGGAGCTCTGCCGATATCTTATTCAAAACCGCCTTCAATAAACTCGGCTTGGAAGAAAAAGAACTTAGAGCATATCCGGACAGCCTGTTCGGGTTAGAAGATACCCCGGTTTAACCAATGGGATACATCCCGCTCCACATAACTTTTGGAAAGGAAAGTCAGTCAAGAACACTCAAAATAGATTACATCATCATTGACGTAAGCTCAGCCTACAATGCCCTAATAGGACGGACAACATTAAATCAACTCGGCGCAATAGTCTTGACTCCGCATCTATGCATAAAGTTTCCAACCGCAGAAGGAATAGCCACAGTAAAGGCAGATCAGAAGATGGCGCGCCGCTGTTACAACGAAAGTCTAAACCTCAGAGGCAGAGGAGAAGAATTCCACACAATCGAGCTCGGTGGAGTTCGGAGGCGGGAGGAGCTCCACCCACAACCTGAAGGAGAAATAGAGAAAATCCAGATCGGGAACACCCCAGACCAAACAACCAACATCGGCACACTCCTAAAAGGAGACATAAAAGAATCACTCATACAGTTCCTACGCGACAACGCCGACCTCTTTGCGTGGAAAGCCGCAAACATGCTAGGCATAGATCCCAAACTAATGTGCCACAAGCTAGTAGTCTACCCAAGATCTCGGCTGGTACAACAAAGGCGCAGAAAGCTAGGACCAGAACGCTCTCAAGTAGTGGAAGAACAGGTACGAGCTCTACAGAAGGCAGGCATCATAAGAGAAGTCAAATACCCGCTATGGCTTGCTAATGTCGTTTTGGTAAAAAAGTCAAATGGGAAGTGGAGAATGTGCACAGACTATACCGATCTCAACAAAGCTTGCCCGAAAGATCCTTATCCGCTCCCAAACATCGACGCACTGGTAGATGCCTCCTCCGGATACAAATATCTCTCCTTTATGGATGCATACTCGGGATATAACCAAATCCCAATGTACCCACCCGACCAAGAAAAAACCTCTTTCTTAACCCCAAAGGCAAATTACTGCTACATTGTTATGCCCTTCGGTCTCAAAAACGCGGGAGCCACTTACCAAAGATTAATGAACAAAGTTTTTTCGGATCACATCGGAAAGATCATGGAGGTCTACGTAGACGACATGCTAGTGAAGACGCAAAACGAAGAGATGTTATTATCCGACCTGACACAAGTATTCAACACCATAAGACGACACGGCATGCGACTCAATCCCAAAAAATGTACCTTCGCAGTAGAAGCTGGTAAATTCTTGGGTTTTATGATCACACAGAGAGGAATCGAGGCAAACCCGGACAAGTGCAGGGCCGTACTCGACATGAAAAGGCCGACTTGTATCAAAGAGGTACAACAACTCAACGGGCGGTTGGTAGCCTTGTCCAGATTCCTGGCGGGATCCGCAATAAGATCTCTCCCCTTTTACGCCACTCTAAGGAAGGGAAAGGAGTTTGAATGGACAGTTGAATGCGAGCAAGCCTTCCAAGACTTCAAAAAATTTTTGAGACGGCCACTTATATTAAGTCGGCCACGGGAAGGGGAACCACTCATCTTGTACCTCGCAGTGGGAAATCGGACAATAGCCTCAGCACTGGTCCGAGAAGACCACAGTGGGCAACAACCCATATACTTTATCAGCAGTGCGTTACAAGGATCCGAGCTGAACTACCAGAAAATAGAAAAGTTCGCTTACGCTTTCATAATAACATCTCGACGACTTCGCCCATATTTCCAGTCTCACACCATTAAAATTCGGACCAACCAGCCCATAAAAAGAATCTTACAGAAAACAGACTTGGCAGGCAGAATCTTGCAATGGGCAGTCGAGTTGTCTGAATTCGACCTTCAATACAAAGCTCGGACGGCCATCAAATCTCAATATCTGGCCGACTTCATTGTGGAATTTACGGACACACTGGAAATTCCCATAGAATGGAATCTGTACGTGGACGGCTCCTCAAATAAAACAGGAAGTGGCACAGGCGTAATAATTGAAAGCGACCAGGGGACCCAGATCGAACTCTCCCTCAAATTTGGGTTCCCTGCCTCAAACAATCAAGCGGAATATGAGGCACTACTAGCTGGTTTGAAGCTGGCTAGAGAGGTTGAAGCTCAAAAACTTATCATCTTCAGTGACTCACAGGTAGTCACTTCACAAATAACAGGCAGCTACCAAGCCAAAGATCCCACTATGAAAAGGTACCTGGACAAAACCAGGGAACAGGTCAGACAACTCGGAGAGTATGAGATTCGACACATACCCCGAGAACAGAATGCATGGGCCGATGCACTCTCAAAACTAGCCAGCACCAAACCAGGAGGCAACAATAGAAGCCTTATCCATGAAATTCTATAGAAGCCATCAATCTTAGAAGAAGAAAAGGTCCTAGCCATAACAGGTCGCGATCAGGGATGGATGACCCCCATAATTAATTACCTCACAACAGAGGCCCTCCCTACAGATGAGAAAGAGGCAAAGAGGTTAAAACGGGAAGCACAATACTATACCACCATAAATAATACTTTATACAAAAGAGGGATTTCAACACCATTGCTAAAATGCGTACCGACTTCCAACACTAAGGATATATTAGAAGAAGTACACAGTGGCATTTGTGGCAATCACCTCGGAGCACAAGCACTCACCAAAAAAGTACTACGGGCAGGATTCTATTGGCCAACCCTACAAAAAGAAGCCACAAGAATTCGTAAGGACATGTACACCATGTCAAAAGCATGCCAACTTCCACACCGCTCCGCCAGAGGAGCTCATCAGCGTAACCTCACCTTAGCCATTTGCAAATGGGGACTCGATCTCCTCGGACCTTTCCCCAAGGGTCAGGACAAGTCAAATTCCTCATAGTAGGAATAGACTACTTCACAAAATGGATCGAGGCAGAACCCCTAGCCAATGCCACAGCTCAAAGAAGTCAGAAATTCCTATATAGAAATATCGTCACAAGGTTCGGAGTCCCATACTCCATCACTACAGACAATGGTCCCAGTTCACAGACGCAGGCTTTAGAAAACTAGCGGCCGACCTGAATATAAAATAACAATTCACCTCTGTTGAGCACTCCCAAGTCAATGGGCAAGCCGAAGCTGCTAACAAAGTTATATTAGCAGGGATAAAACGGAGATTACAGGATGCAAAGGGAGCCTGGGCCGAGGAGCTCCCACAAGTCCTACGGGCGTACCGAACGACTCCACATTCCACGACAAAGGAGTCACCCTTCCGATTAGCTTACGGAATGGAGGCAATGATTCCAGTGGAGGTCGAAGAAGGATCACCCAGAGTAATCCATTTTAGCGAAAAAGTCAATTCCCAACTTCAAAGGGAAGAGCTCGACTTACTTCCAGAAATCTGAGAGAAAGCTTGGATAAGGGAAGAGGCGCTGAAAAGACGAATGGCCTCCAGATACAACCAAAAAGTAATACAGCAGGCCTTCGTTGAAAATGACCTTACCCTAATCCGAAATGATATAGGAACAACTCGACCTGGAGAAGGAAAGCTGGCAGCAAACTGGAAAGGACCCTTCCGAGTCATAGAAGTATTGGAAAAAGGCTACTACAAACTTTCCAAACTCGACGGACGAGAGCTTCCTAGATCATGGCACGCCTGCAACCTAAGAAGGTACTATAGTTAGGGGAGATAAAAGATCTTGGACAAGGCGCACTCTTTTTCCTGAAAAAGGTTTTTTAACGAGGTGCCCCGCCAAGACCTACAAATCACCCGACTTAGGAAATTAACTCCTCGTGTATATTTGCATTTTCTTTTAATAAAATTTGTTCAGATTCTCTACAAACGCTCAAGTCGTATTATTCTGAAAACATTCATCGCCCGATTATAAAGCTACAGATCGACAAAAAGTGAAAATCGAATTCACTGCGCGATCACGATAAAAACGAGGGCTAAAAACCCAAATTCTACAAAATCGGCAAAGATGAAAATAGAATAATGCAAGAAGTTATAGAAAGAGATCCATAGAAAGGACCTGATGAGGACATAATAAAATGGATTGCTATAAAATAACTTAAAAGACTGGCCGGCACAAACAGTCGGACCAGCCACAACAACCCAAGTTATAAGTAAAGCCCTGGAAATAGGTCTGGCCAACCCTATAAAAGAGCATTACTATAACTTCGAAGAGCCCGACATGAGGAAGTCGGACTCCTACAAAAGTTACAAAAGATAATCCCTGAAAGAGACTTGAATAAAGTCCAAAAAAGAGGATTATCAAGTAACTCGACAGGGCCCGACGTGACAAAGTCGGCCCGAAAAGATAAAGTTACAAAAGATAAATCCTTGAAAGAGACTTGAACAAAGTCCAAAAAAGAGGATTATCAAGTAACTCGACAGGGCCCGACGTGACAAAGTTGGCCCAGAAAGATAAAGTTACAAAAGATAAATCCTTGAAAGAGACTTGAACAAAGTCCAAGAAAGAGGATTATCAAGTAACTCAACAGGGTTCGACGTGACAAAGTCGGCCTGGAAAGATAAAGCTACAAAAGATAAATCCCTGAAAGAGACCTGCACAAGGTCCAAGAAAGAGGATTATCAAGTGACTCGACAAAGCCTGACATGACGAAGTCGGTCCAAGATACAAAGCTACAAAGGTAATCCCTAAAAGAGCCCTGAACAAAGTCCAAGAAAGAGGAGTACCGAGTAAATTGACAGGAACCGACACGATAAAGCTACCCTTCGAAGAGACCTTAAGTAAGGTCCAAAAAGGAAGGGCTACAAACAAACAAAAACCACGTTGAAAAATCGGCAATCTCAGTATTACGATAAACAACAGTTTAAAATTGATGAGAGGAGCGTCAGGCCAAAGAATCAAGTTAATCATGATAGATAAAAACCTACGAAGGTGCCAAGACCAGTGCAAAGAAGACAGGATACAAAAACTACTAAGTTATGATAACAGCAAGCTTCAGAGGCCGCCAAAATCAGCCCAAGAAGCTTGAAAGTCACTTTGTTTTTCAAAGCAAAGTTGCTAAACAAGCAACAGAAGTAGCAACAGTCAACAAAACACCATTTACAAAATAAAAGAGTTCAAAGCCCACAGGCCCGGTTATACACAAATTCATCAGAAATAATCAGAGAGAGTCCTAAGGTTTCCCAGTAGCAGCATCCCAGGGTGAAGGAGGACGAGTTTGAAGAGGCACTGCATCTACCATCCCGTCATCCCGGTTCAGGATCTGAACATCAGGATCGGACTCAGGTTGAATGACTTCAGCAGCCTGAGAGGAAGAGGGCGGCACAACGGAGACTTTGGTAGAAGGAATAGGAGGCGGCTCAACATCATCATCATCAGGGTCCTCGGGAACGATTTTGCCATCCTTCACAACATTATCCAAGCTAAACAAGGCAAGGTCAGCCTCCGGGGCAATAACCCAAACTTGTTCCTTCAGGTTCTCATAGGCAGCGGTTACGCTGCCCATAAGATGACCCTGGAGCTCGGAATAATCAACCCGGACCGACTCTAGCTCATCCCGAAGACGCATCACTTCTCGGTAGGATGCGACATAGCTTTCTTTGTGCTTCAAAGCCACATGCTCAGCCAATTGCACAGAGGCCGCCAGGGCAAGAGAGCTGGCCTTCTCCCCTTCCAGCTTCTTTTTCAGTTGAGTCACCTCTGCTTCAAACTCCTCCATGAGACCCTTCATCCGATCAAATTCTTGCTTAGCTTCCTCCATAAAAGCTTTGGTAGCATGCAGAGGTAGATTTTGGGCAGTGCGATACAAAGCAGCTCCCATATGGGCCATCTTGACACTACTCTGAGTTATAAAATCCAAGTGATAAAGGAGAGATACATCATCCATTGAAAAAGCGCCATAAGGTGTGATCTGCTGGTCCACAAAACCAATAGGATCAAAATCTGGGGCATCTAGATTGAAAGGTTCAACAGTTCGAGGTCTTTTTGGAGGAGGGGCGGCCGAAGAAGAAATCACAGTAGCGGTAGAAGACTGAGGGGGATCCACTAAACGGACCCGAGGTGTTGGGATCATTCTCCTCGGGCCAGGAGAGCTCGGCACGGATGGCTTCAAAGGAGCTTGGGAAGCTCCTTCCTCATCAGCCCGGGCCAAGATATTTTGAGCCGCAGTAGCTTTCCTCGCCTTCTTGAAGGCCTTTATGGCATCATTATTCTTGGCCATCTCTGTAAAATGACCAGGAAGAAAAATAGGAGAAAAACAAAGATAACAAGATATATCAAGGCAGTACCCAAAGCAGTTCGAATAAAGGACGGATCTCCCAAAGACTTTTTAGTATCCAAATGGGGAGGTTCTCCCCAAATATCCTCCAAAACACTCACAAAGGACTGCTCAACCTCGCTCAACATCTCCTAAGTATATCGGGATACCACTACATTCCTCTGCCACTCTAAGGGAAAGCAGGGCTCATTATTTTCATCCAGAAAGAAAGGTCAGGCTCCTTCAACAGCCCGGACCTTAAAGAAGTAGTTCTTAAAATCCCGGAAAGATTCGTCATACATGGAAAAGACCTTGTGTCCCTGGGCAGACCTAAAAGAAATCCAAGAAGCTTTCTTCTTGGTAGTCCCAGGTTTGGTCAACACAAAAAGATACAGAAAAAGAGTTTGAGAAGGCGTAACACCAAATTCTTGACAAACAAGCTGAAAAATCTTTATGAAGCCCCATGAATTCGGATGCAGCTGCGAAGGGGCTACATTACAAGACCATAACAGGTCGGTTTCAAAAGAAGTAAAAGGAAAGGTGATGTTCATTTGGCTAAAAAAGAAGTCATAAGCATAGAAGAAGGGACGCTCCCCCTAGATTATGACTGGGAAGCAGACTCTATCACGAGAATCGGGTGCTACCAACTCATAATTTCCCTTATGATCCGCACTGCTACAGACACGATGATGCTTTCTAAGCGTCGCACAAAATTCTGAATCAACTAAAGAAACACACAGCAAGACAAGAGAGTCCAGCCAATCGGCCATCCCTTCGGGAACCTCAGAAGACGCCTCGACAATGTTTTTTCGGGAAGACATGGCCAACTAATCCTACAAAGCAAGAAAAAAATTGGGTTACTAAAAAGGCAAAGACATCCCAGACGAAATCAAAACAACTCAGACAGCACATTCCAACGTGGTACAACGGATAAAAAGGAAAACCCCAGGACACAACCCAAGGTCCAGAGGTATCCTTTGGAGGCAATCAGGGAATAAAGATTCAGAAAAATCTACAAAACTAATGTCTCAACAAAAACCCTTTACAAGAAAAACAAATGCGAAAAGATCAAACGATTCGTCAAAAGAAAAGGCTACAACAGTTCAGGAAT
This sequence comes from Arachis stenosperma, assembly GCF_014773155.1. NCBI lineage: Eukaryota > Viridiplantae > Streptophyta > Magnoliopsida > Fabales > Fabaceae > Arachis > Arachis stenosperma. The sequence continues at coordinate 22,663,625 of NC_080378.1, forward strand.
CGGCAGAAGCATACAAAGCCCTAAAGAGCCAAACCAAGAAAATACACTCAGAAGCATATATAAGGTCAAAAGGGAAAAAGCATGCATCACAGTAACAAACCAGGCGCAACAAAAATTCAAGCTTTCCAACATGCACTCAGTCAAAATCAAAGCTTCAAAATCAAAACACAACACAGCAGAAGTAAACGGCGAGGGGAAGGCTAAACCAACCTGAGAAAGGAGAAGAATACGCAAGAGGGATGAAGACGAGGAGGTTAGATATCGCCGTCAAAAGCACTTACAATCGCCGAACAAACGTTGCAAGAAGAAACACCAAGGAATGTAGGTTTTCAAAAGAAAAAGGAGAGGAGAAAAAGAGAAGTCACAGCAAAAACAGATGAGGAGAGAAAACGTTTCTTGAGAGTAAAAGTTCAAAATAAAAGCCAAGAGAAACGGAGCATCAAAAACCAATTAATGGGGCATTAAAAACCCTCGCACGTTCCCAAGGCCAAGACGCTAATCCAAAAGCGCGCGTTTTAAAAAGGAAGCGAAACATTTTGCATTCAAAAAAGGAGAACTCTACAAAAAGAAATCGACAAAATGCTCGAGTTCGGCTTCACCAAAGAAGAATCGAAGTCCTAAAACTAAAGACTCGACCTCAAAAAGGAAGACCAAGCTCGAGCAGGGGCACTGTTCATACCCTGGGTCGAGCTGGCCAACCCGAGATGTTCTACAGGCAAAGCGACCGACCTCTTCAGGTCAGGACAACCCGACCTGTTTTCAAAGAGCTCGGCCAAGTCATCTGAAAAGCCCAAAGAAGGGCCCAAATAGAGGAACACGTCCCAAATCCAAGGGCAGCCCAAGTCCGTAGAGATAAAGGCGGTTTTCTTGAAGATAAGATGACCTCACTTGAAGATAAGATAAAGATAAGATAAGATAACTAACTTATCTTATCTAAGAAGGTCATTCTACGCCATTATAAATACATTGGAGCACCCAGGTATAACTCATACTCTGATTCTACTCAATACCTGCTTAATACCCTTGCTAACTTAAGCATCGGAGTCCCTTGCAGGTACCCCCCACCCTCTGGGGATGAAGGATCAGCATCATCACCCAGTCCAACCAATCGGACACAGCAACTCCGACCAACATAGAAGATCTCGTCCGAGATCGACCTCTAGTTTCAGGTAACCCTAGGAACAAGCGTATTTTGGTTTTCTATTTGTATATATATACATATGTATTTAGCTACTCTCCAAGTGACTTGTGTATGCTGCTCCTCTTAGAGGTTAAGGGAGAGATAGAAATTTAATTTGGTATTTTGTTGTATTTTAGGGATACTTATGTATGATTATATGTATATATATATATATCCTCCGGCCAGCCTTAGCTTCGCAGGCTGAGTCAGGGGCTAGTTATATTGTTTCCTTGGCTTTTCTTTATATCCTAGTTTACTTTTATCTTTTTCCGATTAGATTTCTTAGTACGCAAGTAATCTCATTCCTTGAGCGTTGCGCTTTTCATTTTTGTGATTTTTTACCCGTTTGTTTCAAGGCTCCTAGCATACTATTTCTTTCATAAATATATGTATATTTTTACTGTTTAGAGGTTCGTACGACCTTACTATCTTAGTTTTAAGACTTAGGCATAAGATTTAGTATAGTAGGGTATTACATTATGGTATCAGAGCAGTTCGTTCCTATAGAGCCTGAGGACGGACTGAATATGCTACTGTGCATTCTCTGTGTATGTGCCTATGTGTTAATAGGATATCTAACTGATATGTGTAGCATACATGTTCGCGAGCATGCGTTTGGGACTCTTAAGCACTAAACTTGAGATATTGAGACTGATCACCTTAATATCAATTATTTAGTGTGAACAGGAACCAAATGGCATCTCATGGGCATGGTCGAGGGCGTAATCGAGGTCGAGGACAGAGAGGTAACGAGATGACTATACCGGCAGACAGTTTGACCAACTTAGTGACTGCAATGACGAGTGCTGCTGCTGCCATTGGTGCTGTTGATGCTGCAACCAGTCGAGCGATGGATAGGACGAGACCCCAAGCTAGAATTGGCAATGATGGTGGAAATAAATGTGAAGGCAAGAATAATACCGCAAGTGCAGTGGTACCAGTGGGGATAACGGGTTATCCAGAGTTAACTAACATAAGTCAAGCAACGGGAGAAAACTCAAGAAGAACTGTGGTAGCAAGGAATAATCGCCGGGAGTATTTTACAGAGAAAAAGGAAAAGAAGACAAAGATTAGACCTAGGAGCCAAAATTTTAAGAAGGATCGTTTTGTTACTTCACGCTCTCAATGCCGAAACAATAACTGAAGGAACAACAACCATTTGGATCCAAATTCAGAACGCAAACTAATGCTCAACCGGATGACTTAAGTGCCCAAGGTGCAAGAAGTACCATCCAAACAGACCATGCTGGGCCAGATTAGGCGTATGTTACAAATACGGGAAGCCGGGGCATATAGCTCAAGACTGTCCACACAAGAAATGCCGGGATGCAGTCGAATCCGATCTTCAGACCCGAGGTAACCATAAGCTAGCAGTTGAGTTTTTAACTACCTTGCATATCATTAATATATGTATGATTCAATTGTGAAGCACGACAAGTTTTGAAGATCGTGAAGTCCGAGCTGATGGTTAGTCAAAGGCTACTAGTTGTTGAGATGGAGCGATACTTAGCTAATTTAGATGAGTGACTGGGTTCTTGGAAGCTAAGAATCAGAATGACGAAGTGGAAGCCCGGTGAATTATACCTAAGAAATTGGAACCATTGAGAGCTATGCAGAGTTACCGTTTGAAATCCAGTGACGTTAAGATTTCAAGGAAAATGAATAGAGCGAGTTCAACCTTTAGTTGTTAATTGATCAAGAGACAAGTAGAGGTGAGAACGAATTCCTATACGAGAGAGTTTCCAAGACTATTCTTGAAGATGTATCAGAATTTCCACCTTAGAGAGAGCGTGAGTTTGTCATAGACATAGTGTCAAAAATTGGATCAGTGTTGATTGCACCATAAGTGAAGACATTATTAGAATCAGTAGAGTTCAAGACCGAGTTAAAGAGAGTATTGGAAGAGAGGATCGTCCAACTAAGTGTTTCTTTGCAAGAGCGTGCCAACTAATCTTCACGACTTAATCTAACTTTTCTCTTATAGCCTGCATTGAAAGTCCTATCTTGAACCTTCTTCTGTTAAAGCCCAACTCATTGTTCCTCCGATCTTGTTCCTTACTCGTACAAAGCTTGTCTCTTTTGAATTTAGCCTGAACTCATCCTAATGTAATCACATAATTTTTTGAATCCTAGTGATTTGCGGTGCGTGAAATTGCTCCTTTGTGAAAACTCGCATTCCTTTCAAGCTAACTAGAACCTATACAATCCGACATGCCTTATTCTTTCCATTTAAGCTTTGATTCGAACTTCTTTTCTAAAATGTGACTAGGTTACTCTTCTTGTGCATCCCATCAGTTCGGTACAACTCTGGTTAACTGTACGTAAGACTTTCTTTTGAATTCTTGTGAACACCATTCGTGCTACTTGTTTATTCCTTTGAACATAACTTTTCCTTGAAAAATAAACTCATATTGGATTTTGCGTCACACATAACTCTTAGATGCAATTATTATAGTGTCAATCCTTTAGAGCAAGGCTTTGGAACATGAAAATAAATCAGCGACATTCCTTGGAAATTTAAAGCCTTAATCCTCGCCGATCGTATTGCTCATGACTAAGTGAATGCAATGAGATGCACCTAGGTTCCTTTCCTTGTGTAATCCATCATTTCGGTATAATCCTGATTAACCAAATACGAGATTTTCTTTCTGATTTACTACGAACACTATTGTATTGCTCATTCATTTTCAAGCTTAATATCCTTTTGAAAATTAACTCGAGCCTATATTAGTATCACGTATAGATTATAGCTGCAACTGTTGAGATGTTGATTCCTGAAGAGCAAGACTTTTGGTCAAGAAAGATGAAGCATGTAAGCGTGCGCCGTCAAAAAGAGTTTTGGAACTTTAAATTTTTGCCGACCACAAAGCCTATGAGTAGTTTACCGCACTAGGAATACACCGGTTACATGGAAACTCGAATATGAAGAGAGCTTTCAAACTCCAAGAGAAGGATCAATCCTAATTCCAGTAATCAGGATACTCGAACTTATTTAACAACTCGGAATTAGTGCGATACATTAACAGAGGGGTTTAGAATACATGTAAATACAATACCGTGAAATGGTAACAGACGTCATGAGTGAAAAGTTTCTGAGGAAATGCTTGGATATAAATTTCGGAGGAAGGAAGGCTAGGTAGGTTGGAAATTTAAATTGGATATCAAGGGTATAGCTAAATGAGTCAAACTAAATCTATTGTGGTCTTAAAATGTAGCAAGGACGAAATGCAAGAAGCTTAGGAAGACAGTAAAAATCTACCGAGGATGTTAAGGTCTGGTAAATAAAAGGGAATTAAGAAGTGATTTACATATCCAAAGCCAAAATATAGATCGAAGAGTCAAGGACTGAGGAAGCGCAAAAATGGTGACAAGGAGCTACTAAGAGTACTGAAGCCGGTTGAATCAAGAAGATACCAAGATACGATTATGTGTCGGGGTCGGAAGTTGAAATAAGAAACTATTGCCCGAAGCTTACAAGAGGGGATTTCCAAATCTACCTTAAGATTTCTAAAACCTACCACGAATCCAAGGAGATATTTTGAGAATCCAAAAGTGAAGAACGAAGTGGCAATTTATGTGATTACAAGTTTGACGCATGAGAAAGAAAAGAGAGACCACCAGGAGCCGTGCGGAATGTTACAACCATTGAAGGTTCAACATTAAAGGTAACAGAAAATAGCCATTGATCTCATAATAGGTTACCAAGGACTAGGACAAAAGGTGATTCTGTTAGGGGACGGTGGATCAAGTGACCAAGCCCATTTTACCAATCGGAGTAACTACTTATTGGGGATATCGAAGAGACTATACATCAGAGAGAAGATGAGACTTCACCATTTGCTAAACACCTTTGAATTAAAAAAAATTGGAATATCGAACGACTTAGTTCCTAAATTTGACAGCCGAAACAACGGAGGAAGAGTTACGTAAATCTGAGTTAGAAATCTCACTATGAAAGTCGACAAAAGAATTAGGCGGATCTAAGAAGAAAACTTCTCAAGTTGGAAGGAAGAGGATACCTATTTCTAAAGATCACTTCAACGAACTAGAATTGGATGACCAATCAAAAACGGAAAGCTAAATCCCCGTTACATCAGACCAGTGGCGTATAGGATCGCTCTACCACCACATCAGTCGAACCTGCATGACGTGTTTCACGTATCGCAGCTTTGCGAATACACTTTTGATCCTAGTCATGTCCTAGAACCGAAATCAGTCCAAGTGAGAGAAGATCTAACGCTTCCAATAACTCTGGTTTGGATTGATGATACCAGCAGCAAGCATCTACGCAGAAAGGAAGTTTCTTTGGTGAAAGTAGCTTGGGGTCGGGCTGGTATTTAAGAACATACCTGGGAGCTTGAGTCAGAGATGTGGAAGAACTACCCACACCTCTTTTTAAGTAACACCCTCTGAATTTAGGGGACAAAATTTCTAATTAGGTGGGTAGGATGTAAAGCCCGCAAAAATTGGTAAATTATTAGTTAATAAATTAAATTTTAATTAGAAAAGCTAAAAATGGAAAACTAATATCAAAATAGGATAGAGCTCGTCGAAACGAGAATTTTGACACTAATTTCAAAAAATTCGGGCCAAGATTAGGCCAAACCGGCCCTGAACCGGGCCCGTGGGCCCAATATATATAATCATCATTTCAGCCTTTTCCCCATTATTTGCTTCCCTTCCAACACCGAGAAGAGAGATTGAAGAGAGTAAAGCGACCAAAACCTAAACCCTTCTCAATTTTCAATTCATCATAACTTTCGATCCGGAACTCCGATTGATGAGCCGTTTGTGGCCACGCGTTCATCTTGGAGTCCTCTTTAATTCTATTTGAACAAAATGGTAAGTTTCTCACCAATCCATTCCCAGTTCTCTGTGCCCCTTTTCTACACGAAAATTGTTGAGGTTTTGAGTGATTTTGATAATTTTAGTGGTTTAGGTGCAACCAAAATTGGATCATTGTTGGGTTGTACTCCAATCGTTAATGGGTACAGTAAGAACAACCTAAACCCTAGCCAATTTTTTATTTATTGATGAAAAATTTGAAATTGGATATATATGTGAATTAGGGGTGAATTGAGTCATATATATAACTATAAGCATTGGAATTGAATTGGGATTACTTGGAGGCTTGTTGGTGATCAAGCTTGGTTTGGGCTGTTTTAATTGAGCTTGGAGGGTCTGTAATTTTGAGTTGTGAGGCTGCCTTGGGTGAACTAAGTGATCAGCCAAGGTATGGTTTAAGTTTCGCACATTTAATATTTACGGTGTTGTGAAACTTAGGTTAGAGCTACCATAGGAAAAGTTGAATTCGTTATTGTGTTTAGTGATTAGTCTTGTAATGTTGTTGGAATAGATTTGTTGGTGGATATGTATTAGAATTATGAGGTGTGGAAGTTATTAATGGTATGCCCTTGTATTTATTTATGATGAATTATGGTTGGTGTTTGTTAATAAAGATTCATTATATGAATTGATGAATTAACGTATGAAGAGTTAATAAATGTGGTAATGGAATAATGGGTGTGAAGGATTGATAAATGCATTAATGGAATGGTTTATGTGAAGAGTTGATAATTGCATTAATGGAATGGTTTATGTGAAGGGTTGCTCAAATATTTATATATGATATATGTAAATGCAAAGTTGTGGATATGGCTCATTGGATTGGTTAATGGTAGCTTGGAATGGTTGTTGATGAGTTGAGATTGGTTATGTTAGCAATATGCAGGCTTTAAAGGTAAGGATTTATGGATGTGGTGAAAATGGGGTTTGGAAGTGTTTTGGAAAAAAAGTAATTTTGGGTGAACTTTGAAGATTCATAACTTTCTCCTCAAATTTTGGATTGAGTTTTGAATTATTGCAAATAAAAGATGGTTTTAAGAGCTTTTGATTGATATCAATCTTATGAAAAATAGAATTTTGTAGAGAAAGTTATGGATGTTGAAAGTTTGATGTATAAATCTGTGATCAGGATGGCTAAAATTGGATGCAACAAGCTTCCTGGATATTCTGCCAATTTTTTTGAAAGAACGCCCATCCACGCGTATGCGTGGCATGGAATTTTGGTGACGCATGCGCGAGAGCCATGCGTACGCGTGTGTGCATATTCACGCATACGCGTGACTTGATGTATGCTCCACGTGTGCGCGTGGCCTACGCGTACGCGTAGATGCTGCCTACTGCAAAATCGGGTTTGACTGTTTTTAAAGCAATTTTTCACTTCTAAACCTCCATTTTCTTCCTTTTAGACTTAAGGCATAGTTTTAAGTCCAGAAGATAAAAGAAGCTAGGAAAATAGGATAACTTGGAGGTGAAGTAAAGTCGAAAAGGTGGTAGTTTAGGTGTGAGAATGCAGGTGGTACACACACGCACGCACACACACACACACACACACTGTGAGAATGCAGGTGGTACACACACACACACACACACACACACACACACACACACACACACACACACACACACACACACACACACACACACACACACACACACACACACACACACACACACACACACACACACACACACACACACACACACACACACACACACACACACACACACACACACACACACACACTGTGAGAATGCAGGTGGTACACACACACACACACACACATAAGTGTTATAAAATTGGCTAATGAAAGGAATAAATATCGCACCTGAGCACTCTTTCTTGAAAGTGCGACCCCAGGAGATGGTGGAAGGTGATGATCCCCTTATCTGTTCCTCCTGGTATTGTAAAATCGACCCCAGCGAGATGGTGGGAGGTTAGGATCTCCTCCTTTGATCTTCCTGGGCATATGAGAACGTACCTCCTAGGTAAACACAAGAGTTGTGGTTTCGCCCCACTTGCTCCAGGTTGGTTAGTATAGAGGCTCCCCGGGTAGACGCAAGAATTGTGGTTTCGCCCCACTTGCTCCAGGATATGATGAGTTATGTATTAAGGTGCAATGACATGTTGAGTAAGTAATGATTGATTATAAAATGTTAATGATGGTAACTGAGATACGAGTTTCCTTGGGTAAGAACCGTGGCTTGCCACCACGTATTCCAGGTTGAATCTCGACACTCTGTTGACCCTACGTCGTAAGAGTGACCGGGCACGTATAAATTCCCGGGTATGGATAGCCCCCGCTTAGTGACTATATGATTATTGAATGTGAACTCTATGCATAAACTCTTGGGGATGCGCGACAGGGGACAGTCTAAGGTTTTCGGACTTGTCGGGTTGGCTGGATAACTGATAGATGGGTCCCATCAGCCATAGGACAGGCATGCATCATATGCATTTGTTTGTATTGATTGCTATGCATTTCCTGGGTATGCCTAATTGATATATATTACCTGCTATCTGTTATACTTACTATTTGTACTATCTGCTCATTACTTATGCGTTAACTTGTTCGGTTGCTTCTTTCTATTGCATCATGAGTGATGGAGGAAATGGAGGAAATGGAGGAATGGTTTGGTGTTAGGTTAGGATGGAACTTGAGCAAGTTAGGTAAACTTAGAATACCTACCCCTGTTTATGGCTTTTGTTTAGTACTTTAGTTGGATAATGGAATAACGAAGTTCTAGGATTGCCTATGACATTCTTAGGACCGTATTTATTATACGCGTGGCACTTTTACCATGCTGAAAACCTCCGGTTCTCATTCCATATTGTATTGTTATCTTTCAGATGCAGGTCGAGAGGCTCCTCGCTAGGCGTCTGGATCCTGGGAAGCGAAGTAGTCATTGGGCGTATTTTGGTTTTCTATTTGTATATATGTATATATGTATTTAGCTACTCTCCAAGTGACTTGTGTATGCTGCTCCTCTTAGAGTTTAAGGGAGAGATAAAAATTTACTTTTGTATTTTGTTGTATTTTGGGATACTTATGTATGATTATATATATATATATATATATATATATATATATATATATATATATATATATATATATCCTCCGGCCAGCCTTAACTTCTCAGGCTGAGTCAGGGGCTAGTTATATTTTTTCCTTGGCTTTCCTTTACATCCTAGTTTATCTTTATCTTTTTCCGATTAGATTTCTTAGTACGCAAGTAATCTTATTCCTTGAGCGTTGTGCTTTTCATTTTTGTGATTTTTGTTTACCCATTTGTTTCAAGGCTCCTAGCATACTATTTCTTTCATAAATATATGTATATTTTTACTGTTTAGAGGTTCGTACTACCTTACTATCTCAGTCTTATGACTTAAGCATAAGATTTAGTATAGTAAGGTATTACAGTAAACACGTTTCGAAATTTATTTTAGGGGAATCCAGTAAATTTAGTTTTTGTTTCATTTATTTAAGTAAAAAATCCTATTCATAATTAGTAAATGAGTAAACTAGATCAACCTTTTATTAAAGGCAAAAATATTTTTAAAACATTTTAAAATGTGGTAAATAAAATAACCCTATCATTAAAAATATTTTCAAAAAAATTATAAATTAAATTTTAATATAATTATTTTGGATATATGATAAGAAAAAAATATTTTTATTATTAAAATTTAAAATCTTATGCTAAATATATATTTTTGCATTTTATTTATAAGTGACTAAAAATATAGAATGTTTTCTGAAATAAATTAAAAATAATAATTATTTCCTAAAACAAATTTTTTATTTTTATTTTTTGAAATCCTTTTCTTTTGGAGTTGGAACAAATTCACCTATTGCATAAGTGAACTTGCAGATTTTGTTGAAGTTCGCCTCTACATCAGTGAACTTCATTGAAACTAACAAATTTTTCTATTAGTATAGTGAACTTACTCCTATTTTCGTATGATTTGGATTGTATTGGTATATTTTTATTTTTTATTTAATATCACATATTTTTTCCTAAAAATATTGTTTTAAAAAATTAAAAATCTAATTTTTGTCTTTTTTACATATACTTTGTAAAAAGTTATTCAAATATTTTAATAAAATTTTACATTAAATGCACAAATAACTTACTAAATATAAAAATTAGCTGTCACTTATCAAATAAACAGTAATATTACATGTAAAAGTATTTTTATAACCAAATTAAATTAACTTGCATAAACTATGTTGGTATATAGTTATTGTATATAGGTTATATAATTATTGTAATTGAGAAATTCTCAGTTCCAATTATAAGTATTGACCGATGATGAAGTTTTTAATACTCTAACTTTTAGTATTTAATACTCTAACTTTTAGTACCTTATGATCGCACTAAAAGTTTGGATGTCATTTATCCCTACTTCTTTAATTTCATACTATATTTATTTAATACTGAGCCTTTGCGAATACGAACCGAAACCTTTAATTAAGGAAAACGAAGATTCTTTATTCTAAACCACTTAACTATATATATATATATATATATATATATATATATATATATATATATATATATATATATAGCATTAAATACATAGACTTATTCTAAGATTCTCAAAAATCTCAACAAATATAATGACTCATAAATAGCTAATTATTTAATTTTTAAAAATTTGGGATGTTACAAAATTCATTAGGAATTAAATAGTTATTTTATTTTCTATATATTCTATTAGGGAATTATAATATAAATAGCATCATTGGTCATTGTACGCGTGTGCTTTTCTTCATTAAGCGTAACATTATTCTCTTTCATCATTACTTTTCCATCTCTCGAATCTTCAATCACTCTCTTCTTTATTCTCAAGAGTTCTACAATTTAGAACTACAAGTTTAACATGGTGCGGTGAAGTGTAAAAAAGTTGCAGATTGTTGAATCAACAAGTGAGAGAAGAAGGAGTAATTGATCCAATTAATTCCCAAAATCAAAATTCAAATAAGAGTTTTTCAGTTTTAGATCTGCAAATTTTAACAAGATTGATGAATCAGTTAATAGTGCTTCAATCCCAAACAGCAAGAATAGCATTGAGTCCAATTTAAGATCCAGCCAGCCCATACTATCTCCACTCGAACGAAACTCCAAGTTTAATCCTCACTCAAACTCCATTGACAACTCACAATTATCATTCTTGGGTGACATCTGCTTGGTTATCCATCAAATCAAAGAACAAATTAGGGTTCATTGATGGCACTCTCCCAAGTTAAAAAGAACAAATCCAAATTTTGTAGCTTGGGATAGATGCAACACTTTTGTCATTTCTTGAATTCATTCCTCTTTAAGCATGGAGATCTTGCAAAGTGTGCTAAAATGCACTGTAGTTTTAGACCTTTGAAATGACCTCAAACACAGATTTTATCAAGGTGATCTATTTCGAATAGCAGATCTCCAAGAAGAGATATTTGTCTTGAAATAAGAAGATCTTTCCATCACAGACTATTACACCAAGATTAAAGGAATTTAGGAGGAGCTAGAAGAGTTCAAACCCATCCCAACTTGTGACTGCCAAGACCCGTGCTCTTGTGGATTGAAGGTTATGCGTGAATATAGAGAACAAGATAGAGCATGCAATTCAACTTCTCAGGGGTCTCAATGATCAATACACTACAGTAATGTCCTAAATTATATTAATGATACCCTTCTCAAATGTCAATTCAATTTACTGTTTACTCTTGCAACAAGAATGGCAACTACAAGGATCGAACAATCAAGAAGAAAAGATCTTAATCAATGCTATCAATAGTAACAGTTCTACTGGATCAAACAAAGATTCCACCCCGACCTTCAACACATCAACTCGCGGAGGAAGAGGCACAAATGGCCTTGGCAATAGAGGAAGAAATGGAGGAGGCAGAGAACCTGTGAGAAGTTGTTCTCAGTGCGGTAAAACTGACCACACTATTGACACTTGGTATTATAAACATGGTTTTTCCCCTCACTTACAACGCAAATTTGCTTCTGCAGATGTCAACAATTTTATAGTTGATGAAAGACCTTTTTGAGGACAACTAGAATCCTGTCTTACACCAAAACAACAATCAAGAAACTCAAAGTTTTGATGCTTTATTTATTGAAGACAAAAAAAGTCTCTCCGTGCTCTCTTCCATCAGCAAGGCAATGATCTTCCTCACACTTCCCTTCAAACTCAAGCAATCAGCATTGTAATTGTACCATCAGCAAGTATACACTACATTTTGTCCATTTATCATATTTTTCGCAATTCCAATGATTGGATCATGGACACAGGTGCCATTACCCATGTCACTTTTTTCTTAACTGCCTTTCAATCACATCAAACAATTGATCCAATTTTGATAAAATGCCGAAGTGGGACTGAAACCATAACTTCAATTTGGCACCGTCATTTTATCCAAAAATTGGACCTTAACTAATGTTCTATATGTACCATCCATTAAATTCAATCTTATTTCTGTCTCTAAGGCAACTAATTTGCTATCTTGTAAATTTTTGTTCAAAAACACATTGTGAGGTCCAGGACAGCCATTTCTTAAAGATGATTGGGCATACTTGATAGTGCTACACCAAATAAAACTACCTCCATTACCAACAATTTTAAGGTTGCAGCTGTCACTACTAATTATACAGATTCTGAAATCTGGCATTATAAAATAGGTCACATATTCGATAATAGATTACAAGAAATGAAAAAATATTATCCTTTCATTGTCTGTCCTTCTAATGATATTCCATGTGAACCATATCATTATGCCAAACAAAAATGTTTACCTTTTCTTTTGAGTAATTCTCATTCAAAAAAGATTTTTGACATTGTTCACATGGATATCTGGGGTCCTGTTTCTACCCCATCCTTTACTGGTCACAAATATTTTTTTACCTTTGTTAATGATCTAAGTAGGTTCACATAGATTTTTTTCATGAAAAATAAAAGTGAGACTTCTTTGCTTGTTCAACATTTTGTGCAATTTATTAAAGTGCAATTTCATACTACTGTCAAATGCATTAGGACTGATAATGGGATTGAATTCAGAATACTCTTTTTTTTATCAAACATATGGGATCCTCCACCAAACTTTATGTGTTGAGACACTTTAACAAATGGGATAGTGGAGAAAAAACATCAAGACATTATGAATATGGCTAGAGAACTCTTGTTTAAGGCCAATTTGCCAAATATTTTTTGGAAACATGCCACAGCCCATGTTGTGCACATCTTAAATAGAGTACCAAGCTCCACAAATCATATAAAATTCCCGTATCAAATCCTATATAATAAATTACCTGACATTCAACATTTCAAAGTTTTTGGTTGCTTAGTTTTTGCTTTTACTCTAGTTGCACATAAAACCAAATTAGAAAAAAGAGCAAAGAAATGCATATTTCTTGGCTTCCATTATGGAACCAACGGCTATTTGCTCATGGATATTGAAAGTAAACAATTTTCTATTTCTACAAATGTTATTTTCTATGAAAATTTTTTTCCATATTCAACATCACATCACACAACTCTCAATAATAACAAGTCTGGGCATACATATCAGCATTCATCTTCTTATGACATACAAGAGTTTAATGTGCATAACCCTAACATGCTTGACACTACACTTTCATCACCCATTCCCCTCTTATCTGATTCCACACACACACACAATTCATTACACCTGCACCTTTAGATAACTAACACAATCCTACTTTTAATAACAATGACACACACACCACCAGTACACAATCTATCATCGGTAACACCACTGCTCTAAAAAGATCAACAAGAGAACAACATAGACTTTAATACCTCAATTTCTATCATTGTATGCACACCACCTCCTCTACAACACATGACCGATCCCCCTCCTTCAAGAGGTATCCCATCTCAGATTATGTCAATTACAGCTTGATGAGCGGATAATTTATACGCTTTTTGGCATTGTTTTTACGTAGTTTTTAGTAGGATCTAGCTACTTTTTAGTATATTTTTATTAGTTTTTAAGCAAAATTCACATTTCTGGACTTTACTATGAGTTTGTGTATTTTTCTGCGATTTCAAGTATTTTCTTGCTGAAATTGAGGGACCTGAGCAAAAATCTGATTCAGAGGCTGAAAAAGGACTGCAGATTCTGTTGGATTCTGACCTCCCTGCACTCAAAATAAATTTTCTGGAGTTACAAAAGCCCAATTGGTGCGCTCTCAATTGCGTTGGAAAGTAGACATGCTGGGCTTTCCAGCAATATATAACAGGTCATACTTTGTCCGAGTTTTGACGATGTAAATTTGCATTCAAACGCCAACTTTCTGCCCTTTTCTGGCGTTAAACGCCAAAAACAGGATAAAAGCTGGAGTTAAACACCCAAACTAGCATAAAAGCTGGCGTTTAACTCCAAGAAAAGTCTCTACACACGAAAGCTTCAATGCTCAGCCCAAGCACACACCAAGTGGGTCCGGAAGTAGATTTCTGCATCATTTACTTATTTTTGTGATCCTAGTAACTAGTTTAGTATAAATAGGACGTTTTACTATTGAACTGATAATCTTTGGATGTTTAGTCCTTAGACCTAAGTGTTGGTTGATGTGTGGAAAATGATCCAACACAAAACTCACCGGCAAGTGTACCGGGTCCCATCAAGTAATAAAACTCACGGGAGTGAGGTCGATCCCACAGGGATTGAAGGATTGAGCAATTTTAGTTTAGTGGTTGATTTAGTCAAGCGAATCAAGTATTGGTTGAGTGATTTTGTATCCAACAGTAAGTAAATATCAGGAAATGTAAAGGAAGAGGGATGAATTGCAGAAATTAAAGAGAACTAAAAGTAAAGGTGCTGAATCTTAAAGAACAAGAAATTAAATGACTGAAACTTAAAGTGCAAGAAATGTAAATTGCAGTAACATAAAATGCAAGAAATATAAATTACTTGAATGAAAAAGGGATTTAAGGACTCGGAATTCATAATTTAAGCAAGGGAAATTAAATTGCAACAAGTATCAAAGCAAGAGATGATTTGAATTCAACTAGATCTCAAACAGAAAATGGAAATTAAATTGCAGCAGTGGTTCAGCAGAAGAACCAAAAAGAGAAAATTAGATCTCAGGACTCCATAGACTAGATAGCAGAGTCTAGATCTCAATTGCCTTCCTAGATCCAAGTTCACAAAGCAAGTAAAGAGAAATTAAAGATTGCAGCAGTAAAGGAAATGGAATTTAACTCAATTATGCAGTAGGAAAATCAAAGAGATCTTAAATGGAGATTGAGACAGAAGTTCCTCAATTCTTCACACTCAAGACTCAAACAAAACCCAGTAAAGAAAACAAAAAGATCAGAGGAGGAAGAAGTGAATTCTCTCCTCCAATTCTCAAGCCAATTTTTTGCAGAAAATAGAAAAATGAAAGTAAGCTCGTTCTCCAAAAAAACCTTCCTTCTTCTAATCCTAATTAACACCTATTTATACACTTTCTATTTTGGATCTAAGAATTTTGAGTGGTCTTTTTGATTTGGTGAAGAAATGAATTAAGTTGGATTTTTGAGTGAAATTCAGCCCATGTTGCTCCCAGGAGGTTGCTCTACTCTTGTGGAGGGCAGAGCAGAGAAGCCTTGCATGTGGATCCAACTAGCGTGCCAAATTGGGAGGGGCATCAGGATGCTGCCCTGCCCTTGTGGAGGGCAGGGCAATGTTGTCATGGTGCGGCCTTGCCTTCCTGCCCGTGCGTCCAAGCTGCGCGCGCCCAAGCTCCTAGCCGTGCCAAATTGTGCGTGTCATGCACCAAGGAATGCTGCCCTGCCCTCCACAAGGGCAGGGCAGTGCAAGCTTTCCTTGTTCTTGGGTGAGGTCCCAAGTTCGAAACTTGGTGGAAGGCATGCTGAGCTTTTCTTCTTGGCACATGATTCACGCTTAAGGCTTGGCTTCCTAGAGATCCTGTGTTCGAAACTTGGTGGTAGCCTTTTAGCCAAGTGTGGCTCATTTTCCCTTGTGAGTAGCGCTCTTTCATTCCCTTCAGGTGCTTGGTTCGAAACCCATGAATGGCACTTGAAGAACATTTTTCTTGAATTTTTCCATGAGGAGCCCGAAATTGCTCTTGAGGAGGGTAGGGCAGAATTTTTCCTTCCCTTATTTCTTGGCCTAGAATTGTGCTCCGCCCTCAAGGAGGGCAGGGCAGTGAAGCCTTGAATGCTTGGTTCATTGTTGTGCTCCCTTGGAGGGCAGTGTGCTCTCGTGGAGGGCAATGTGGCTTCCTCCCTTCCATGCGCTACACTCTTTTCTTCCTTGGGCCACGCTTTCTTAAGCCACGCTTCATTCTTTTCTTCTTTTCTTCACCTACAAATAATTAAAACAACCAATCAAAGTATCACTAAATTCACAAGGTTTATAAATCAATTAAAAATCACTTAAATTTAGTTTAAACCTCATGATTTAGCATCAATTAAATGGTAGTTGTTTGATTCAAATAAAACATGCAATTCCACTCTAAATTGCTTACTTATGGTGCAAGAAAGTGCATAAAAACTAGTGAAACAAGTGAAATTAGCTTGAGAAATGGGTATATGATGACTTGTCATCACAACACCAAACTTAAATCTTGCTTGTCCCCAAGCAAGCATCAAAATTAAGAGAAAATGAAATAAAAAAAGAAAAGCATACATATCCTTATTAGGCAAATAGTAGAACTTGATTCATGGAGTTTTTATACAGACAATGATAACTCAGTTATTGTTTGCTGTTACATAATATACACTCTTCCTTAAAGGCTTACTAAACTTGCTGTTATAAGGTTTACTTTTTACTTGCTCCCTTGCTAACTTTTCTTGTTTTATTTTGCTTAACAAGCTTATTATTCTTTGAAGGCTTGGTGTCAAATGTTGTAGCAACCTTTGGCTTTATTTTTTTCTCAACATTTCTTCACCACAGACACATGGCTCACTATTTCCTTCTAGGATCATTGATGCCCAGCATTTCTTTGGATAACTAAATGTTCTGTATCTAGGTTGCTCTTTATTGTGGACTTTCAATTGGCCATCCCAAATCAGTTGATCTAAGTGGCCAGGTTTTGAAATACCCCTTAGAATTTACTTATCCAAGCATATCCTAGCACAAGAACACCACAGGCATATGTCCTAGGGTCCAAGCTATTGGTGCCTAGCCTTATTCTTTATTTTTCTTGCCACATTGGCTTTTTCTTCTTCCTTTTCTTTCTGTTTTATTTTGTTCTCAAGGGATTTTTTTTTACTGATAGGAACCTTTATGACAGCAAGCTAGCTCACACTTCAATGAAAATGACATTATGCAGCAATTATTTCATGAGTTATGCATTTAATCAAACACATATACCACCATTAACTTCCATTCTAACTTATGCAACATTGGATATTTACTTTCTAATTCAAAAATTTCTCTTTTATTCAAGCATATGGGAAACAAAACAAAATTTAAAGCTAAGTGATGAATGACAAGCATTATGCAGATCAGCATACTTAATCAAACACTTCACTTGCAACTAGATGAACACTTTAGCAAGACATACAAGAATTCCTGAATTAAAATATTTCGCAACAATAAGGATTAAGTGTAGATACAACCTTTTGGGTTGCAGCTTTTCATTCTTCCTCTTGTTGTATCCCTTTCGAGTCACAATGCAAATTGTCTTCAATTGTTGGCTAATTTCTTGCATAATTCTCAAAAGTTGCTTGCTTCTCAAGCCCTTAAATGAATGGTTAGTATGCATAAATTGAGTGTGTCTTTCGGATTTATTTTGGTGTGGGAACACCAAACTTAATTGCTTGCCACTGCCTCTGATGCAACATGTTAACCATATGTGAAACCTTGTATCCTTGCTAAAGGTTATGGAATTAAAGCTAAAAAGCAGTTAAATAGTTCAATAATTTATCTGATTGCTTGGAGCTAGCATTGTGCAGGAAGTGAGAATGTTCTTTTAAATGAGATTTTAGTGGAACACCAAACTTAGAATCCTTCATTCTCCCTTAAATTGTTTTGGTGTGCAACACCAAACTTAGCTTCTTGCAATGCATACTAATTATTCAACATTTTTATTGAAAAAGCTATGAAAAGAAAACTACCTCAGGTTGGGTTGCCTCTCAACAAGCGCTTCTTTATTGTCATTAGCTTGACATTGATCCCCTTAGGGTGGTTGATGGCTGAAATGTCGGAGCTTGTCCCCTCTTGCTATAAGCTTCCTTTGTGTGCCTTGATGCTCGATTTCAATGTGCTCAAGAGAGAGTACTTGGTTGACAGTGTAGTGATCTTCTGTTCCCAGCTGTTGATATACTAATTGCACCTTGTCACCTTTGGAAAATCCTTCAGTTGGGATTTTTTTATTCTTCCACCCTCTGTAAGCCATCTTCTTGTTTTTCTTTTTTTTTTCTTGTTGATCTTTCTACCTTGACAGTGGCTTGAGTTGTGATACCTCCCTTTTTGTTTATCATCCCGGCTTCTTTTTGAATTCCTTCTCCTCCTTGTACCTGCTCATTCTTCTGCTCTACTGTGTTGTTGGTTGCTTGCTTTGGAAGACAGTCACTACTTGTCTTGCTTGTTTCTTCATTAATTTGTGATTCTGGAAACACTTTCAAGGTAATGCTTTCCTCATGCATCCTGAGGGTTAGCTCTCCTTGCTCTATATCTACGGTGGCTCTAGCAGTGGCCAAAAATGATCGACCAAGTATTATGGAGTTATTCTCATTCTCTGCTGAATCCAGGATCACAAAGTCTATAGGAAAGATGAACTTGCCAACCTTAACTAAAAAGTTTTCAATCACCCCTTTGGGGTATACTACTGATTGGTCCACCAATTCCAAGGACATCTGTATTGGCTTCACCTTTCCTATGCCAAGCTTTTTCACTAAAGAGAATGGGATTAGATTTATGCTTGCTCCTAAGTCACACATCCCCTTGTTGATGAATAGACTTCCAATGGTGCAAGGTAGGAAGAAACCTCCAGGATCTTCAAGCTTGGGAGAAAGTCCTTTTCTGATTAGTGCACTGCATTCTTCAGTGAGCATTACAGTCTCCTTCTCACTCCAACTCCTTTTCTTGTTGATAAGCTCCTTTAAGAACTTGGCATACAGAGGCATTTGCTCCAATGCCTCAGCCAAGGGAATGTTGATCTCTAACTTCTTGAAAGTCTCAAGGAATTTATGGAAATATTGATCCTTTGCTTCTTTGTGGAATCTTTGGGGATAAGGTAGTGGAGGTGTAAGGCTCTTCTCCACTTGATGCTGTCTTGGATTTGGTTCTTCCATGATCTGCTTTCCTTTCTTCAAATTTTGCGGTTGGTTATTCTCTTCTATGAGCTTTTCTGAGACATTCTTGCTTGTTATGTCCTTGTTGTTAGCTCCATCTTCCTCTGTTGGTTCTTTGTCACTCTCCATGAGCTTCTTCGTTGCCCCTTTATTGCTATCTACCAATGTCTTTCCACTCCTTAGTTGCACAGCTTTGCACTCTTCTTTTGGATTAGGAATGGTGTCACTTGGTAGTGAGCTTGAAGGTCTCTTAATAGAAATCTGCTTGGAGATTTGTCCAATCTGCCTTTCTAGGCTCTTCATGGAAGCTTCTTGGTTCTTTGTTGTCATTTCTTGGTTTTTCACCATCATCTCCATGAGCATCTCCAGATTAGTAATCCTCTGAGAGTCTTGTGAGATTGGTTGGTTTTGGGGTGTTGATGGATGATGGTAAGTGTTTTGGTTAGTTGGTTGGGTATTGGATGGATAATCGTTGGAATTGGGGTAATTGTTTTGGGATTTTCTGTAAGGAATTTGGTTAGTCGGCTGCTAGTTGTGATTTTGGTTGTTTCTTGGAGTATTTTGAGCTGAGTTCCTTTGCCATGGTTGTTGGTTTTGATTATGATTGTCTCCCCACCTAAGGTTTGGGTGGTTCTTCCAAGATGGATTGTAGGTGTCACCATACACCTCATTTGATCCAGAATTTTGGTTGTGCATATAGTGCACTTGCTCTTGTTGCTGTTCTTCTTGGTTCTCTTCATTCTGCCCCCAGAGAGTTGATGGTTGGCTTGTGGCACTCACTGATGCAACCTGTAGGCTATCAATTCTCTTGACCATTTGCTCAAATTGTTGCTGAATCTGCTGCTGCATCACTTTGTGTTGAGCCAAAATTGTATCCATTCCTTCCAATTCTAGCACTCCCTTCCTCTGTGATGGTTGGCGTTGCCTTTGGTGAGAAAAGAAATATTGGTTGTTGGCCACCATATCAATGAGGTTTTGAGCTTCCTCTGTAGTTTTCATCAATTGCAATGACCCTCCAGCTGAGTGATCAAGTGCCTCTTGAGCCTTCAGAGTAAGTCCTTCAAAGAAGTTCTGCAGCTTGTCCCACTCAGTGAACATCTCTGGTGGACATTTCCTCAGCAGAGCCTTATATCTTTCCCATGCCTCATATAGATTTTCAGCATCCATTTGAGTGAATGTTTGCACCTCAGTCTTCAATCTTATGATCCTTTGAGGGGGGTAAAATTTGGCAAGAAACTTGCTCACCAAATCATCCCAAGTGTTAATGCTCTCCTTTGGAAATGTTTCTAGCCATTGAGTGGTTTTGTCCCTGAGAGAGAATGGAAATAACAACAGCTTGTATATGTCAGGGTGCACTTCATTACTTTTAACTGTGTCACAAATCCTCAAAAAAGTGGATAGATGTTGGTTCGGGTCCTCCAATGGCCCTCCTCCAAAAGAGCAGTTGTTTTGGACCAATGTGATGAGTTGTGGCTTCAGTTCAGAGTTGTTTGTATTGACATTAGGGGTAAGTATGCTACTCCCACAATGTCTAGCATTTGCAAATGTATAGGAGGCCAGTACTCTCCTCTATTGTGGGTTATTGTTGGCCCCTCCTTCTTGATGATCTCCTTCCATCTCTTGAAATTCTTCTTCTTCTTCTGACTCCTCTTCTCTAACAACAGCCTTCCCTCTAGCTTCTCTTCTCAACCTTCGAAGAGTTCTTTGGTCAGTTTCAGGGAAAATAGGAGTAGCTCTCCCTGTACCTGACATACAAACACAGCACAAGAAACACACAGAACCAGAAAACCAGTGAAACTTCAATCTATTGCTAGAATGAAGTTTTGGTTAGCTTAGGCAAATAGTCAAACAGTTAATATGTTAGTTAAGAACAAAAGAAAAAAATGCTTAATCTAGATCTCCACTTCACTTAATCATTGTCAATCTATTTCAATCCCCGGCAACGGTGCCAAAAACTTGATGTGTGGAAAACGATCCAACACAAAACTCACCGGCAGGTGTACCGGGTCGCGTCAAGTAATAAAACTCACGAGAGTGAGGTCGATCCCACAGGGATTGAAGGATTGAGCAATTTTAGTTTAGTGGTTGATTTAGTCAAGCGAATCAAGTATTGGTTGAGTGATTTTGTATCCAACAGTAAGTAAATAGCAGGAAATGTAAAGGAAGAGGGATGAATTGCAGAAATTAAAGAGAACTGAAAGTAAAGGTGCTGAATCTTAAAGAACAAGAAATTAAATGACTGAAACTTAAAGTACAAGAAATGTAAATTGCAGTAACTTAAAATGCAAGAAATATAAATTGCTTGAATGAAAAAGGGATTTAAGGACTGGGAATTCAGAATTTAAGCAAGGAAAATTAAATTGCAACAAGTATCAAAGCAAGAGATTATTTGAATTCAACTAGATCTCAAACAGAAAATGGAAATTAAATTGCAGCAGTGGTTCAGCAGAAGAACCAAAAAGACAAAATCAGATCTCAGGACTCCATAGACTAGATAGCAGAGTCTAGATCTCAATTGCCTTCCTAGATCCAAGTTCACAAAGCAAGTAAAGAGAAATTAAAGATTGCAGCAGTAAAGGAAATGGAATTTAACTCAATTATGCAGTATGAAAATCAAAGAGATCTTAAATGGAGATTGAGATAGAAGTTCCTCAATTCTTCACACTCAAGACTCAAACAAAACCCAGTAAAGAAAACAAAAAGATCAGAGGAGGAAGAAGTGAATTCTCTCCTCCAATTCTCAAGCCAATTTTTGCAGAAAACAGGAAAATGGGAACTGAGCTCTTAAGTTGACTAAGGATGAAAATTAAAATGAAAGTAAGCTCGTTCTCCAAAAAAACCTTCCTTCTTCTAATCCTAATTAACACCTATTTATACACTTTCTATTTTGGATCTAAGAATTTTGAGTGGGCTTTTTGATTTGGTGAAGAAATGAATTAAGTTGGATTTTTGAGTGAAATTCAGCCCATGTTGCTCCCAGGAGGTTGCTCTGCTCTTGTGGAGGGCAGAGCAGGGAAGCCTTGCATGTGGATCCAACTAGCGTGCAAAATTGGGAGGGGCATCAGGATGCTGCCCTGCCCTTGTGGAGGGCAGGGCAATGTTGTCATGGTGCGGCCTTGCCTTCCTGCCCGTGCGTCCAAGCTGCGCGCGCCCAAGCTCCTAGCCGTGCCAAATTGTGCGTGTCATGCACCAAGGAATGCAGCCCTGCCCTCCACAAGGGCAGGGCAGTGCAAGCTTTCCTTGTTCTTGGGTGAGGTCCCAAGTTCGAAACTTGGTGGAAGGCATGCTGAGCTTTTCTTCTTGGCACATGATTCACGCTTAAGGCTTGGCTTCCTAGAGATCTTGTGTTCGAAACTTGGTGGTAGCCTTTTAGCCAAGTGTGGCTCATTTTCCCTTGTGAGTAGCGCTCCTTCCTTCCCTTCAGGTGCTTGGTTAGAAACCCATGAATGGCATTTGAAGAACATTTTCCTTGAATTTTTCCATGAGGAGCCCGAAATTGCTCTTGAGGAGGGCAGGGCAGAATTTTTCCTTCCCTTATTTCTTGGCCTAGAATTGTGCTCCGCCCTCAAGGAGGGCAGGGCAGTGAAGCCTTGAATGCTTGGTTCATTGTTGTGCTCCCTTGGAGGGCAGTGTGCTCTCGTGGAGGGCAATGTGGCTTCCTCCCTTCCATGCGCTACACTCTTTTCTTCCTTGGGCCACGCTTTCTTAAGCCACGCTTCATTCTTTTCTTCTTTTCTTCACCTACAAATAATCAAAACAACCAATCAAAGTATCACTAAATTCACAAGGTTTATAAATCAATTAAAAATCACTTAAATTTAGCTTAAACCTCATGATTTAGCATCAATTAAATGGTAGTTGTTTGATTCAAATAAAACATGCAATTCCACTCTAAATTGCTTACTTATGGTGCAAGAAAGTGCATAAAAACTAGTGAAACAAGTGAAATTAGCTTGAGTAATGGGTATATGATAACTTGTCATCATTGGTTATTCTGGTTCCCTCTCTGGGGCCAAAACTAATGAACACCATTATCGCTTATGTATTTTCAACAGTGGAGTTTCTTCACCTCATAGATTAAGGTGTGGAGCTCTGCTGTTCCTCGAGTATTAATGCAAAGTACTATTGTTCTTCTATTCAATTCAAGCTCATTCTTATTCCAAGATATTCATTCACACACAAGAACATGATGAATGTGATGATCAAGTGACACTCATCACCATTCTCACTTATGAACGCGTGCCTGACAAACACTTCCGTTCTACATAAAAACAAGCTTGAATGCATATCTCTTGGGACTCTAATAAATGATTCACATCGTTTCCCCTCTGACAATGGGACATCTGAATCTGAGATTAGAACCTTCGTGGTATAGTCTAGAAATAATTGGCAACATTCCTGAGATCCAGAAAGTCTAAACCTTGTTTGTGGTATTTCGAGTAAGATCTGGGAAGGGATGATTGTGACAAGCTTCAAACTCGCAATTGTGGGGCGCAGTGACAGTGCGCAAAAGGATCATTGGATCTTATTCCAACATGATCGAGAACCGACAGCTGATTAGATATGCGGTAGCTGTGCCTGGTATTTTTCATCCGAGACGAGAAATCCGACAGTTGATTAGTCGTATAGAAACCGTAGAGGACCATTTTCACTGAGAGGACGGGAGGTAGCCATTGACAACGGTGATTCCCAACATACAGCTTGCCATGGAAAGGAGTATGAATGATTGAATGAAGGCAGTAGGAAAGCAGAGATTCAGAAGGAATAATGCATCTCCATACGCTTATTTGAAATTCCCACCAATGAATTACATAAGTATCTCTATCTTTATTTTATGTTTATCTATCTTTTAATTATCAAAACTCCATAACCATTTGGATCTGCCTGACTGAGATTTACAAGATGACCATAGCTTGCTTCAAGCCGACAATCTCCGTGAGATCGACCCTTACTCACGTAAGGTATTACTTGGACGACCCAGTGCACTTGCTGGTCAGCTACGCGGAATTGTGAAGAAAGTGTGTTAGATCACGATTTCGTGTACCAAGTTTTTGGCGCCGTTGCCGGGGATTGTTCGAGTTTCGACAGCTGACGGTTCATCTTGTTGCTTAGATTAGGTATTTTTCTTTTTATTTTGTTCTTCAGAATTTTTAAAAATGAATTCTAGAGTTTCAGAGGATGCCTTTATCATCACAGGAGCTAGTTGATTCCCATCAATTTGGCTGTTGTATGTAATGTCTTGCTGAAGCTTGGCTAGCCATGTCTAATCTTTTTAGACTGAAGCTTTAGACTAACATTGCATGATTCCTGGAATTCTTATTAAAAATTTTGAGTTTCTTATTTTCTTTTCCAAAAATAATTTTTGAAAAAAATAAAAAAAATAAAAAAATAAAAAATAATATTTTGTGTTTCTTGTTTGAGCCTAGAGTCAATTTTAAGTTTGGTCTCAATTGCATGTTTTCTATTTTTCTTGCATTTTTCGAAAATATATGCATTGTGTTCTTCATTGATCTTCAAGTTGTTCTTGATGATTTTCTTTGTCTGATCTTTAAATTCTCTTGTTTTGTGTCTTTTATTGTTTCTCATGTGCATTCTCAATTTGTTAGTGTCTCTAGTATGAAAACTTCTAAGTTTAGTGTCTTGCATGTCTTTCTTTTCTTAAAAATTTTCAAAAATTTGTTCTTGATGTTCATCTTGATCTTCAAAGTGTTCTTGGTGTTCATCTTGACATTCAAAGTGTTCTTGCATGTATTCCTTGTTTTGATCTTAGTTTTTCATGTTCAATTTCATTCTGTTGTTTTTCGCTCTCATAATTAAAAATTCAAAAAAAATCAAAATTATGTCTTTTCAAGTCAATAATACAAAGGATTGAAGATTCAAAACATTCAGCAGAGGAATCACAGAGAAAAGCTGGGCGTTCAGAAAAACGCCCAGTAAGGAAGCATTTCTGGCGTTCAACGCCACCTGGCTGGCTGTTAAACGCCCAAAAGGATAGTATTTTGGGCGTTAAACGCCAGAATGGATACCATTCTGGGCGTTTAACACCAGGATGGCACAAGAGAGGAGATTTTGTTTTCAATTCAAATCTTTTTCAAATTTTCATGTTTTAATTCTTATTTTTGAAATCATATTTTTCAAAATCAAATCTTTTCAATCATATCTTTTTCAAAAATTCAAATCTTTCTCATTTTTCTTTCACTAATTTCAAAAATCTTGATTCGAAAATTTCAAGTTTGTTACTTTCTTGTTAAGAAAGATTCAATATTTGAATTTTAGAATCATGTCTTTTAGTTTCTTGTTAGCCAAGTCATCAATTTAAAAAAAAACAAATCTTTACAAATTGTTTGCCAATCATATCTTTTTAAACCATATCTTTTTCAAA
The DNA here is from genome assembly GCF_014773155.1 of Arachis stenosperma. NCBI lineage: Eukaryota > Viridiplantae > Streptophyta > Magnoliopsida > Fabales > Fabaceae > Arachis > Arachis stenosperma. The sequence continues at coordinate 22,689,293 of NC_080378.1, forward strand.
TTATATCCTTTTAAATTCTAATTTCAAAATCTCTTTCTAACTTCTTATCTTTTCAAATTTATTATTTCTTATCTTTTTCAAAACCACCTAACCACTTTCTCACTTTTGATTTTCGAAAACCATTAACCATTTTTCAAAATTCTTTTTAATTAACTAATTGTTTTAAATTTTGATTTAATTTTTCAAAAATTACCTCCCTCTCATCTCTTTCTATTTAATCACTAACACTTCTCCTCTACTAGCAATTCAGACTCTCTCATTCCTTATATGTTCGAATTTGCCTCTATCTACCTTACCCTTCTATCCTTATTTTCCTCTTACACCTTAAGGAATCTCTATACTGTGACATAGAGGATTTCTCTTCATTTCTGTTCTCTTCTTTTTCATATGAGCAGGAGCAAGAACAAGAACATTCTTGTTGAAGCTGACCCTGAACCTGAAAGGACTCTGAAGAAGAAGCTAAGAGAAGCTAAAGCACAACAATCCAGAGAAAACCTTACAGAGAATCTCGAAAAAGAAGTAATGGCCGAACCCAACAACAATAACAATGCAAGGAAGGTGCTTGGTGATTTTCTACACCAACTTCTAACTTCCATGGAAGAAGCATCTCAATTCCTGCCATTGGAGCAAACAATTTTGAGCTTAAGCCTCAATTAGTTTCTCTGATGCAATTGAATTGCAAGTTCTATGGACTTTCATCAAAAGATCATTTTCAGTTCTTAACTGAATTCTTGCAGATATGTAATACTGTTAAGACCAATGGAGTTGATCCCGAGGTCTACAAGCTTATGCTTTTCCCTTTTGCTGTAAGAGACATAGCTAGAATATGGTTGGACTCTTAACCTAGAGATAGCCTAAACTCTTGGGATAAGCTGATCACGGCTTTCTTAGCCAAACTTTTTCCTCCTTAAAAGCTGAGCAAGCTTAGAGTGGGTGTACAAACCTTCAGGTAGAAAGAAGGTGAATCCCTCTATAAAGCTTGGGAAAGATACAAGCAACTGACCAAAAAGTGTCCTTCTGACATGCTTTCAGTGTGGACCATCCTGGATATATTCTATGATGGTCTATCTGAATTATCTAAGATGTCATTTGACCATTCTACAGGTGGATCTATTCACATGAAGAAAACACCTGCAAAAGCTCAGGAACTCATTGAAATGGTTGCAAATAACCAGTTCATGTACACCTCTGAAAGGAATCTTGTGAATAATGGGACGCCTCAGAGGAAGGGAGTTCTTGAAATTGATACTCTGAACGCCATATTGGCTCAAAACAAAATGTTGACTTAGCAAGTCAATATGATTTCTCAGAGTCTGAATGGATTGCAAACTACATCCAACAGTACTAAAGAAGCATCTTCTGAAGAAGAAGCTTATGATCCTGAGAACCCTGCAATGGCAGAGGTGAATTACATGGGTGAGGCCTATGGAAACACCTATAATCCGTCATGGAGAAATCATCCAAATTTCTCATGGAAGGATCAACAAAAGCCTCAACAAGGCTTTAACAATAATAATGATGGAAGAAATAGGTTTAGCAATGGCAAGCCTTTTCCATCATCCTCTCAGCAACAGACAAAGAATTCTGAGCAGAATCCATCTAGCTTAGCAAATATAGTCTCTGGTCTATCTAAGGTCACTCCCAGTTTCATGAATAAAACAAGGTTCTCCATCAGAAACATGGAGGCACAAGTGGGTCAGCTGAGTAAAAGGGTTACTGAAAATTCTCCTAGCACTCTCCCAAGCAATACAGAAGAGAATCCCAAAAGAGAGTGCAAGGCCATAACTGTGACCAACATGGTCGAACCTGGAGAGAGTGTAAAGGCAGTGATTCCCAGTGAGGAAGACCTCAGGGAACGTCCACTAGCCATTAAGGAGTATCCCAATGAAGAACCACAGGAATTTGAGGCTCATACAGAGACCATAGAGATTCCATTGAACTTCCTTTTACCATTCATGAGCTCTGATGACTATTCATCTTCTGAAGAAGATGAAGACATTGCTGAAGGGCAAGTTACCCAATATTTAGGAACAATCATGAAGCTGAATGCCAAGCTATTTGGTAATGAGACTTGGGAGGATGAACCTCCATTGCTCATTAATAAACTGAATACCTAGATTCAGCAAACTTTACCTTAAAAAAATAGGATCCTGGTAAATTCTTAATACCCTATACCATAGGCACCATGACCTTTGAGAAGGCTCTATGTGACCTAGGGTCAAGTATTAACCTCATGCCACTCTCTATAATGGAGAAACTAAGAATCTTTGAGGTACAAGCTGCAAGAATCTCACTAGAGATGGCAGACAAATTAATGAAACAGGCTTATAGACTAGTAGAGGACGTGCTAGTGAAGGTTGAAGGCCTTTACATCCCTGCTGATTTCATAATCCTAGACACTAGAAAGAATGAAGATGAATCCATAATCCTTGGCAGACCTTTCCTAGCCACAGCAAAAGCTGTGATTGATGTTGACAGAGGAGAGTTAGTCCTTCAATTAAATGAGGACTACCTTGTATTCAAGACTCGAGGTTCTCCTTCTGTACACATAGAGAAGAAGCATGAAAAGCTTCTCTTAATACAGAGTCAAACAAAGCCCCCACATTCAAACTCTAAGTTTGGTATTGGGAGGCCACAACCAAACTCTAAGTTTGGTGTTGAGAGGCCACAACCATGCTCTGATTATCTGTGAGGCTCCATGAGAGCCCACTGTCAAGCTATTGACATTAAAGAATCGCTTATTGGGAGGCAACCCAATTTTTATTTATCTATGTTAAATTTCCATTTTTCGTTATTATTTTATGTTTTCTTTAGGTTGATGATCATGTGGAGTCACAAAAACAACTGCAATAATCAAAGCAAATTCAAAAACAGCATTAAAAATAGCACACCCTGGAGGAAGAACTTACTGGCGTTTAAACGCCAGTAAGGGTAGCAGGATGGGCGTTAAACACCCAGTCTGGCACCATTCTGAGCGTTTAACGCCAGAAATGGACACCAGACTGGCGTTTAACGCCAGAACATGGCACCAAGTTGGCGTTAAACGCCAGGAAAGGTATAAAAGCTTGCGTTTAACACCAGAAATAGGCAGCAGTCTGGCGTTAAATGCCAGAATTGCATTCTAAGGGCATTTTGCACGCCTAAATAGTGCAGAGATGAGAAATTGACACCTCAGGATCTGTGGACCCTACAGGATCCCCACCTATCCCATCTCTCTCTCTCCCCCTCACACATCTCTATAACACTCTACCCAAAATACCACTCACCTATTAAATCCTATACTCTTCCTTATATTCTCTTCACCAATCACCTCTATCCCTCTTCCCCAAAAATCCCACCTACCTCACTTTTCAAATTCAAACACTTTTCCCTCCCAAACCCAACCCCAAATACACAAACCTACCTCTTTCCCCACTCCTATATAAACCCCTCATCCCTTCTTCAATTTCACACATCACAAACACTACTTCTACCCCGTGGCCAAACCATATACCACCCTCCATCTCTTCTATTTTCTTCTTCTTCCCCTTCTTTCTTTCTTCTTTTGCTCGAGAACGAGCAAACCTTTTAAGTTTGGTGTGGTAAAAGCATTACTTTTTATTTTTTCATAACCATTTATGGCACCTAAGGCCGGAGAAACCTCTAGAAAGAGGAAAGGAAAGGCAAAAGCTTCCACCTCCGAGTCATGGGAGATGGAGAGATTCATCTCAAAAGTCTATCAAGACCACTTCTATGAAGTTGTGGCCAAGAAGAAGGTGATCCCTGAGGTCCCTTTCATGCTCAAAAGGAATGAGTATCCGAAGATCCGACATGAGATCTGAAGAAGAGGTTGGAAAGTTCTCACCAACCCCATTCAACAAGTCAGAATCTTAATGGTTCAAGAGTTCTATGCCAATGCATGGATCACTAGGAACCATGATCAAAGTATGAACCCAAATCCAAAGAATTGGCTTACAATGGTTCGGGGAAAATACTTAGATTTCAGTTCGGAAAATGTAAGGTTAGCGTTCAACTTGCCAATGATGCAAGAAATCGCACACCCCTACACTAGAAGGGTCAACTTTGATCAAAGGTTGGACCAAGTCCTCATGGACATATGCGTGGAAGGAGCTCAATGGAAAAGAGACTCAAGAGGCAAGCCGGTTCAATTGAGAAGACCGGACCTTAAGCCTGTGGCTAGAGGATGGTTGGAGTTCATTCAACGCTCTATCATTCCTACTAGCAACCAATCCGAAGTAACTGTGGATCGGGCCATCATGATCCATAGTATCCTGATTGGGGAGGAAGTAGAAGTTCATGAGATCATACCTCTAGAACTCTATAAGGTGGCTGACAAGTCCTCCACTTTGGCAAGGTTAGCCTTTCCTCATCTCATTTGTCACCTATGCAATTCGGCTGGGATTGTCATAGAAGGAGACATCCTCATTGAAGAGGACAAGTCCATCACTAAGAAAAGGATGGAGCAAACAAGAGAGCCCACTCATGGACCTCAATAAAAGCATGAAAAAATTCCTCATGAAATCCCTAAGATGTCTCAAGGGATGCACTTTCCTCCACACAACTATTGGGAGCAACTCTACAACTCTTTGGAAGGCTTGAGTTACAACATGGACCAACTAAGGGTGGAGCACCAGCACTCCATCATTCTCCATGAAATTAGAGAAGATCAAAGAGCCATGAGGGAGGAGCAACAAAGGCAAGGAAGAGACATAGAGGAGCTCAAGAACACCATTGGTTCTTCAAGAGGAAGAAGACGCCACCCTCACTAAGGTGGACCCGTTCCTTAATCTCCTTGTCTATTTGTCTTTCTATTTTCAGCTTTGAGCTTTATGTTTTACTATGTTTTGTGTCTTTACTACATGATCATTAGTGTCTAGTGTATATGTCTTAAAGCTATGAATAATTCCATGAATCCTTCACCTTTCTTAAATGAAAAAAATGTTCCTAATTACAAAAGAACAAGAAGTGCATGAATTTCAAATTTTATCTTGAAATTAGTTTAATTATTTTGATGTGGTGGCAATACTTTTTATTTTCTAAATGAATGCTTGAACAGTGCATATTTTTTATAGTGAGGTTTATGAATGTTAAAACTGTTGGCTCTTGAAAGAATGATGAACAAAGAGAAATTTTATTGATGATCTGAAAAATCATGAAATTGATTCTTAAAGCAATAAAAAACAGTGAAAAAGAAAAAAATAGCGATAAAAAAAGAAAAGAGAGAAAGAAAGAAAAAGAAAAAGCAAGCAGAAAAAGCCAATAGCCCTTTAAACCAAAAGGCAAGGGTAAAGAGGATCTAAGGCTTTGAGCATTAATGGATATGAGGGCCTAAAGGAATAAAATCCTGGCCTAAGCGGCTAAATCAAGCTGTACCTAACCATGTGCTTATGGCATGAAGGTCCAAGTGAAAAGCTTGACACTGAGTGGTTAAAGTCGTGATCCAAATCAAAAAGAGTGTGCTTATTAACTCTGGACACCTCTAATTGGGGAATTTAGCAAAGCTAAGTCACAATCTGAAAAGGTTCACCCAGTTATGTGTCTGTGACATTTATGTATCCGGTGGTAATACTGGAAAACAAAGTACTTAGGGCCATGGCCAAGACTCATAAAGTGGCTGTGTTCAAGAATCAACATACTGAACTAGGAGAATCAATAACACTATCAAAAATTCTGAGTTCCTATAGAGGCTAATCATTCTGAATTTCAAAGGATAAAGTGAGATGCCAAAACTGTTCAGAAGTAAAAAGCTACTAGCCCCACTCATCTAATTAGGACTAAGTTTCATTGATATTGTGAGATTCATTGTATATTCTCTTCTTTTTATCCTATTTTGTTTTTAGTTGCTTGGGGACAAGCAACAATGTAATTTTGGTGTTGTGATGAGCGGATAATTTATATGCTTTTTGGCATTATTTTTAGGTAGTTTTTAGTAGGATCTAGCTACTTTTTAGTATATTTTTATTAGTTTTTAAGAAAAATTCACATTTCTGGACTTTACTATGAGTTTGTGTATTTTTCTGTGATTTTAGGTATTTTTTAACTGAAATTGAGGGACCTGAGCAAAAATCTGATTCAGAGGCTGAAAAAGGACTACAGATGTTGTTGGATTCTGACCTCCCTGCACTCGAAATGGATTTTCTGGAGTTACAGACACCCAATTGGCGCGCTCTTAATTGCGTTGGAGATTAGACATTCTGGGCTTTCCAGTAATCTATAATAGTCCATACTTTGTCCGAGTTTTGACGACGCAAATTGCCGTTCAAATGCCAACTTCCTGCCCTATTCTGGCGTTAAGCGCCAGAAATAGGATAAAAGCTGGAGTTAAACGCCCAAACTGGCATAAAAGCTGGCGTTTAACTCCAAAAAAAGTCTCTACACATGAAAGCTTCAATGCTCAGCCCAAACACACACCAAGTGGGTCCGGAAGTGGATTTCTGCATCATTTACTTATTTATGTAATCCTAGTAACTAGTTTAGTATAAATAGGACTTTTTACTATTGACTGATAATCTTTGGACGTTTAGTCCTTAGACCTAAGTCTTGGTTATTCTGGTTTCCTCTCTGGGGCCAAAACCAATGAACACCATTATCGCTTATGTATTTTCAACAGTGGAGTTTCTACACCTCATAGATTTAGGTGTGGAGCTCTACTGTTCCTCGAGTATTAATGCAAAGTACTATTGTTCTTCTATTCAATTCAAGCTCATTCTTATTCCAAGATATTCATTCGCATAAAAGAACATGATGAATGTGATGATCAAGTGACACTCATCACCATTCTCACTTATGAACGCGTGCCTGACAAACACTTCCGTTCTACATGAAAACAAGCTTGAATTCATATCTCTTGGGACTCTAATCAACGATTCACATCGTTTTCCCTCTGACAATGGGGCATTTGAATCTGAGACTAGAACCTTCGTAGTATAGGCTAGAAACAATTGGCAGCATTCTTGAGATCCGGAAAGTCTAAACCTTGTCTGTGGTATTTCGAGTAAGATCTGGGAATGGATGACTGTGACGAGCTTCAAACTCACAACTGTGGGACGCAGTGACAGTGCGCAAAAGGATCATTGGATCTTATTCCGACACGATCAAGAACTGACAGCTAATTAGCCATGCGGTAGATGTGCCTGATATTTTTCATCCGAGACGAGAAATCCGACAGTTGATTAGCCGTACAGAAACCGTAGAGGACCATTTTCACTGAGAGAACAGGAGGTAGCCATTGACAATGGTGATCCCCAATATACAGCTTGCCATGGAAAGGAGTATGAATGATTGAATGAAGGCAGTAGGAAAGCAGAGATTCAGAAGGAATAATCCATCTCCATACGCTTATCTGAAATTCCCACCAATGAATTACATAAGTATCTCTATCTTTATTTTATGTTTATCTATCTTTTAATTATCAAAACTCCATAACCATTTGGATCTGCCTGGCTAAGATTTACAAGATGACCATAGCTTGCTTCAAGCCGACAATCTACGTGGGATCGACCCTTACTCACGTAAGGTATTACTTGGACGATCCAGTGCACTTGCTAGTCAGCTACGCGGAATTGTGAAGAAAGTGTGATAGATCACGATTTCGTGTACCACAGCTCTCTATCTGAGAAGCACATGGCATTGTCCATCACAATCTCTACTAATCCATAACCAACAACTTATGAGCATGCAATTATTCATGATTGCTGGAAGGAAGCCATTAAATCTGATTTGCAAGCCTTAAAAGACATCAAAACATGGAAGATTACAACTTTGTCACAAGGAAAGAAAGTGATAGGGTGCAAATGAGTTTTCAAAACAAAATATAAATCAGACGGGACAATTGAAAGGCGTAAGGCAAGGCTTGTAGCAAAAGGTTTCACTCAAATACAAGGGTATGATTATTTTGACACATTCAGTTCTGTGATTAAAATGACAACCTTACGTGTTCTTCTAGCAATTACAGCTAGCAAGCAATGGTATCTACAACAATTAGACATTAATACAATATTTTTACATGATGACTTACCTGAGGAGGTCTATATGAAGTTACCACAAAGATTGAGTGCCCCACCAGGATCAGTTTGCAAGCTTCAACATTCTTTATATGGTCTCAAGCAAGAAAGTCACCAATGAAACTCTAAGCTATGCTCAGTCCTCATTAGCTATGGATATATTCAATCTAAAGCAGATCACTCATTGTTTACCAAGACAAACAAAATGGGATTCACATCAATTTTGGTATATGTTGATGATCTAGTCCTTGTGGGAGATGCTTTTGAAGAAATTTAGAATGTTAAGAAGATGCTAGATCACTTGTTCAAGATAAAAGACTTAGGAGAATTAAATTTTTTTCTCGAGATGGAAGTCGCACGAAGTAAGAAAGGCATAGCTTTATATTAAAGGAAATACACCATTGATTTATTGAAAGAGTATGGACTTTTGGATGCTAAACCAGCAAATACTCCTATGAATTACTCTACTCAGCTGTCAAAGTCTTCTAGCAAACCTTTGGAGGATTCAAAACCATATCGAAGACTTATTGGCAGATTATTTTATCTTACTAATACCAGACCAGACATTAGCTTTGCTGTTAGCAAGCTAAGCCAATTTTCCGAACCATACTACAGATAAGCACTTCAAGGCAGCACTTCACATACTTAAGTACTTGAAGCAAGCACCAGTAAAAGGAAACTCAATGTGCCTTCAACCTTGGAGGTTTTTCAAACTCCAATTCGGGCACTTGTTTGGATACACGCCGCTTAGTTTTAGGTTATTGTTTCTTTCTCGAAAACTGCTTTATTTCATGGAAAAGCAAAAAATAACACACAATTGCACGCTCATCCTCAGAAGCTGAATATAGAGTGATGGCGTTAGCAACATGTGAAGGAATCTGGATAACTTATGTCCTGGCCAGCTTCGATATCAAACTACAACAGCCTATGACCTTGTTTTGTGATAGTCAATCAACTCAGCATATAGCTAGTAATTTTGTGTTTAATGAGAGAACAAAACACATAGAGATTGACTGTCATAAAGTCAGAGAGAAAGTGCAGGATGGAACCTTGAAGTTGCTATCTATTCCATCAAGAGAACAGATTGCAGATTTGCTAACCAAATCCCTCACTCCAAAACTTTTTGAACAGTTACGTGATAAGCTAGGCATGTATGATCTATACACACCTAGCTTCTTTTTTATTTAAATAAATACAAGAAATACATTAATTTTCAGAATACACATGGATAGAAAGTTAGACGAAAGTACGCAGGGCCACTTCAGGGGAAGCACCTACAAAATGGATTAAGCCTTCATTTCAGGGGGAGCGCTTGTGAATTGGATCTGACATGGCAAAACCACTTCTCGCTTGGCGCCATCGAAATGGCACATCAGGTAGGACAAACACGAAATGGTGACCAACTCATTGGTTGCACTTAACTGTTGCTACAGCCTGGTTGCACTAATCTGAATTAATAGCCTCTAAATTCAAAGACTCAGATGCTTTTAAGTTTGCCCCTGAAGTTGCAGCAACTAGCAGTTGTAGCCATGACTACAAGAATAGTTACTGTTTGTATTGATCAGCTACCACTTTTTCCCGTGCTAATTCGTACCTTAGACAAAAATAAAACAACATCAATTGTCGGTTGTGCTCTTTGCCATTTGTTTTCTTTACAAAGTTTATCCTAGTTTGGAATATACAGAAACAGAGATGGGAAAAATTGTGAGACATTTAGGGAGAAAAAAAGATAGGGCAACAATGCCACCAATATAGAATGCAAACAGAGAAATATATTAAGTAGCAAGTAGTGACAATCAAACAGGAATACATATAAGGATAAAATTAAAAGAACCTTTGCACCCACAAATTTTGGGACAAAATTCAGAATTTAAGTTAACTAGAACTGGAAGCACAACCATATTTGAACCATATGTGAAGTGCCAAAAAGAAGAAGATACAATGGAAAACAAGGGTAATAAACAGAGTTATGAAGGAGAAGTTTATACAATTATACTTAGAATAATTTAAAATATTTATTTTTTTGTTTACGAGTTGCCCAATTCGTGGGCGCCACCAATGAGTTGCTCCATTTTGCTGCTGCTGCATCTAAAATCGGCCACTTCGCAAGCACCATCCATGACTTCCTCCAATTCGTGGTCGCCAGCAATGGATTAGGTGGTCAATCCTTCAGTTTGCCATGTCAGACGCAATTCGCAGGTGCTTTCCCTGAAGTGGCCCTGTACATTTTCGTCTACCTTTCTATCCCTATGTATTAAATAAATAAAAAATCCTTCCAGTAGGGAATTAGAATATAAATAGCATCACTAGTCATTGTACACGTGTGCTTTTCTTCATTAAGTGTAACATTATTTTCTTTCATCATTACTTTCCTATCTCTCGAATCTTCAATCGCTCTCTTCTTTATTCTCAAGAGTTCTGTAGCTTAGAACAATAAGTTTAATAAACCTAACAAAAAAAATCGTGCACATACGTCATTATTTCTCCTTTTCTGCAGCACAAATCTTTTTTTATGGAGAACACCAAAACTAATAATTCAATGGGTTCCTGGAGTATTTGTGTTGGAATAGTGGTGGTTATAAGTATAGTTTATATGGCTCATATAGTTGTTCTTGAGGCACATAAGGTTGGTGATATGGTGGTAGATATGGATTAGGATCATATGGAGGTGTTTGGTGGCAAAATGGGGCTTGTGAGTGTTGTGGTTGAGGACAACATTGAGGAGGTAGTTCATAGGAATATGGTGGTCGAGGTTCATTACCATAAGGAGACCCACCATATCCATTGGATTGGTATGCATTTTAGGGTGAATTGTGTTCATAGAGGAGTAGAGGATGTTGTTGCTATGAAGGTCGTCCATAAGGATGAGACTTCTCCTGCGATTGATCTCTCGTTCCATAATGTGAACCATCATTAAAGTTACCATTTCCTACAACATAATTACAAAGAAACTCAAAGTAAAAAAGATGAGACTTCATGGAGGAAAAAAAATAAAAACAAAAGCTATCAAGAAAAAAATACACTCTTAACTATTAACAAGAAAACAATTAAAAAGCAAACTATTCACACACGCACATATAAACAATAACCAATAACAAGCACACATTTGTAAATTCCCGACAATGGTGCCAAAAACTTGATCCGGGCCAAATATCGGTTTAGAATTTCTCAAAAAAGAATCTCGTCGCAAGTATAGTTCCAAACCAACAAATGACATGTATTAGGTTTAGTTTGTTTGTCACAAATTCAAATCAATAAAAACCGAGAGTTTTAAATTCCAGGTCATCTCTCAAAGAAATTGTAGTGAGGTGTGCATATCATTGGCTATGAGAAAAAGGGGTTTGAAATGCAAAAAATAAGAAATTAAATGACAAAAAAGTAAAGAGCAAACAAAAAAATTTAAGTACTAAAAAGCATCTTAGCAAGGATTGAGAGTTAATGTTTTCTATCCAAGTCATTGACCATAAACATGTTAATTAAGAAAAGTTAATCCCACTTCGTCATCCCCAAACATCAGGAAAAAGTAGAATAGGCATAATTGATCATAATTCACAAGTTTTAGACAACTCACTAATTAGACTTAGTGAAGACTAGCGTCAGTAAAAACAAAACCAACTAACAACCCTAAATTACCAATTAATATTGGATGTCAATGACTTAATGTCACCTAAGTCCTCAATTGCAAGCCAAGAATGCAAAATTCTACTCTAAAACTAGAAAATGTATTTGTCAAACACTTGGAATACATAAAAATAAAAATGGTAAATTGCAAGAACTATAAAATCTATAACTACCAAAACAAAAAAGCAATAATGATAAATTAAACAAGCATCACTAAACATATTAAATTGTATTAAAAATAAACAAGAATTCAACAGGTGTTCATAACTTAAAATTGAAAAAATTAAAGAAACTAATAAGTAAAACTAAAAGGTTTAAGACAATAAAATAAGAAAATGTAAAGAAAATTAAACTAGAACAAAAATTAAAACCTAAATTAAGGATAAATTAACCTAAAATCTAAATTCCTAGAGAGAAGCTCTCTTCTGTCTCTAGAATTTCTACTTAAAACATGGTTTTCAACTACTATTATGATTACTTGCTTGATCTCTGGTGCACGAAATTAATATCTCAATATCAAAATCAAGATTTCTTATGATTTCGCACAACTAACCAGCAAGTGCACTGGGTCGTCCAAGTAATACCTTACGTGAGTAAGGGTCGATCCCACGGAGATTATTGGTTTGAAGCAAGCTATGTTTATTTTATTATTCTTAGTCAGGATATTAATTAAAATTATCAGTTGGAATTATTAGATTGGAAAAATAAAAAAGAACAAAATTGTTACTTGTTGTGCAGTAATGAGAAATATGTTGGAGTTTTGGAGATGCTTTGTCCTCTGAATTTCTGCAATGTAATATTCAACTCAATTGTTTGTAAAGCACGTCTACGGCAAGCTGTATGTAGGGTGTCACCATTGTCAGTGGCTACCTCCCATCCTCTCAGTGAAAACGGTCCAGATGCTCTGTCACAGCACAGCTAATCAGCTGTTGGTTCTCGATCATGTTGGAATAGGATCCATTGATCCTTTTGCGTTTATCATCACGCCCAGCAATCGCGAGTTTGAAGCGCGTCACAGCCATTCAATCCTTGAATCCTACTCGGAATACCACAGACAAGGTTTAGACCTTCCAGATTCTCAAGAGTGGCCGCCATCAATTCTAGCTTATACCGCGGAGATTCCGATTAAGGAATCTAAGAGAAGCCCATTCAGTCTGATGTAGAACGGAGGTGTTTGTCAGGCACACGTTCATGGATTGAGGGAGGTGATGAGTGTCACAGATCATCACCTCCTTCATAATTAAGCGCGAATAAACATCTTAGATCGGACCATACACACGTTTGAGTGAAATAGAAACAATTGCATTAATTCATCGAGACGCTGCAGAGCTCCTCATCCCCAACAATAGAGTTTAGAGACTCATGCCGTCAAAGTGCATATAATTCAGATCTGAAAATGTCACGAGGTACAAAATAAGTCTCTAAAAGTTGTTTAAATAGTAAACTAGTAACCTAGGTTTACAGAAAATGAGTAAACTATGATAGATGATGCATAAATCTACTTCTGGGGCCCACTTGGTGTGTGCTGGGGCTGAGACTGAGACTTAAGCTTCTCACGTGCCTGGGGCTGTTTTGGGCGTTCAACGCCAGGTTGTAACCTGTTTCTGGCGTTGAACTCCAACTTGTAACCTGTTTCTGGCGCTGGACGCCAGATAGCAGCATGATACTGGCGTTGAACGCCAGTTTACGTCGTCTATCTTTGCGCAAAGTATGGATTATTATATATTTCTGGAAAGCCCTGGATGTCTACTTTCCAATGCCATTGAGAGCGCGCCAATTGGACTCCTGTAGCTCCAGAAAATCCATTTCGAGTGCAGGTAGGTCAGGATCCAACAGCATCAGCAGTCCTTTTTCAGCCTAACTCAGATTTTTGCTCAACTCCCTCAATTTCAGCCAGAAAATACCAGAAATCACAGAAAAACACACAAACTCATAGTATAGTCCAGAAATATGATTTTTGCCTAAAAACTAATAATATTCTACTAGAAACCAATTAAAACATACTAAAATCTACATGAAATTACCCCCAAAAAGCGTATAAAATATCCGCTCATCACAACACCAAACTTAAACTGTTGCTTGTCCTCAAGCAACTAGATAAATAATAGGATAAAAAGAAATTAGGAAACAATAATATCTCAGAGTTTCAAGTGTAGCTCAAATTCTAATTAGATGAGCGGGACTAGTAGCTTTTTGCTTCTGAACAGTTTTGGCATCTCCCTTTATCCTTTGAAATTCAGAATGATTGGCATCCATAGGAACTCAGAATTCAGATAGTATTATTGATTCTCCTAGTGTAGTATGTTGATTCTTGAACACAGTTACTTTATGAGTCTTGGCCGTGGCCCTAAGCACTTTGTTTTCCAGTATTACCACCGGATACATAAATGCCACAGACACATAATTAGGTGAACCTTTTCAGATTGTGACTCAGCTTTGCTAGAGTCCCCAATTAGAGGTGTCCAGAGCTCTTAAGCACACTCTTTTACTTTGGATCACGACTTTAACCACTCAGTCTCAAGCTTTTTACTTGGACCTGCATGCCACAAGCACATCGTTAGGGACAGCTTGATTTAGCCGCTTAGGCCTGGATTTATTTTCTTGGGCCCTCCTATCCATTAATGCTCAAAGCCATGGTTCCTTTTTACCCTTGCCTTTTGGTTTTAAGGGCTATTGGCTTTTTCTGCTTGCTTTTTCTTTCTCTCTCTTTTTTTTTTTGCTTTTTCTTGCTTCAAGAATCAATTTCATAATTTTTCAGATCATCAATAACATTTCTCTTGTTCATCATTCTTTCAAGAGCCAACAATTTTAACATTCATAAAATTCAATATCAAAAATATGCACTGTTCAAGCATTCATTCAGAAGACAAAAATTATTGCCACCACATATAAATAATTAGAATTTTCCTTATTAAGAACTCGAAAAAATTAAATTGCCTCTTTATTCTACAAATCTACTATTTTATTCATGTTTGATGATGATGAGAAAAATAAATTATAACTTAATTGGAAATAAAACCAAAATAGACATGCTAATTACTACTACTCCTATATAACTTCTAAGGTAAATTTCTATAATAATACTATCACAGAGTTAAAGCTTAAAATTAGAACTTAACAACCTGTATTTTGGGAAGTGGATGTTCCTCTAGTCTGTGGGGTGCTTGGTCCTTCAAAGAATAGCTTCTGACGCTTTAGCTCCTTCAATTCACATCCTTGCTCTTCCTGTTCCCTTAGGTGCCATGATCTTGATGAGTTTTAGCTCAGTGATCATGGCGAATCACACCAAACTTAGAGGTTTGCTTGTCCTCAAGCAAAAGAAAGGAAAGGAGAGGAATAGAGGGAGAGGCAATTTCGAAATCCAAAAGATATGATGAGTTGAAAAAGATTTGAAAAAGATTTGGATTGGAAAAAGATTTGTGTTTATGAATTAAGATACATTTGACATTTTTGAAAAAGGGATTTTAGAAATTAGTGTTTTTAGAAATTAGGATTAAAAAATTTTTTTTTTTGGAATTGAAGGATGATATTTTAAAACATGTTTATGCAAGAAATTATGAATTGAAACATAAAATTAGAAAATTTGTGAAAAAAAAAACGAATTTTACCTCCTCCTCACCATTCTGGCGTTAAACGCCCAAATGCTGCTTGTTTTGGGCGTTTAACGCCCAATTGCTGCTTCTCCTGGGCGTTCAACGCCCAGCTGTTGCTTCTTTCTGGCGTTGAACGCCAGGAAGTCCTTTGTCACTGGGCGTTTTTCTGAACGCCCAGGACGCCATCAATCTGGTGTTAAACGCCCAGAAGGTGCTTCTTTCTGGCGTTCAACGCCCAGAAGATGCTCCTTTCTGGCGTTTAACGCCCAGATGGCTACCCTTACTGGCGTTGAACGCCTTGTGGGTACTTCTTTTGGGCGTTCAACTCCCAAAATGTTTCTTACTGGTTTTTTCATGCCAGTAAGCTTCTAAATTTTCCTGTAACTCTGTGAATTCAATCAATTGCTATTTTACCTTTTGAAGATACTCTGACATATATCTGTAAAAATCAATTAATTAGCAAAAACAAATAAAATTAAATTTTGTGAATGGCTGGGTTGCCTCCCAGCAAGCACTTCTTTAATGTCGTTAGCTGGACTATTACTGAGCTTTTAATCAAGTCTCAGTTTTGAGCATTCTTGCTCAAAATTGCTTTCAAGATAATGTTTAACTCTCTGTCCATTAACAATGAACTTTTTGTTAGATTCATTATCCTGAAGCTCTACGTATCCATATGGTGATACACTTGTAATCACATATGGACCTCTCCACCGGGATTTTAATTTCCCGGAGAATAATTTGAGCCTAGAATTAAATAGCAGAACTTTCTGCCCCGGCTCAAAGACTCTGGATGACAATTTCTTATCATGCCATCTTTTCGCTTTCTCTTTGTAAATTTTTGCATTCTCGAAAGCATTGAGTCTAAATTCCTCTAGCTCATTTAACTGGAGCAATCTTTTTTCTCCAGCTAACTTGGCATCAAGGTTTAGGAATCTGGTTGCCCAGTAGGCCTTATGTTCCAGTTCCACTGGCAAGTGACATGCATTTCCATACACAAGCTGGTATCGAGAGGTCCCTATAGGGGTCTTGAATGCTGTTCTGTATGCCCACAGAGCATCATCCAAGCTTCTTGCCCAATCCCTTCTACGGTTAATTACAGTCCGTTCCAGGATTCTTTTGAGTTCTCTATTTGAGACTTCAGCTTGCCCATTAGTCTGTGGATGATATGGAGTAGCTACCTTGTGGCTAACTCCATAACGAACCAAAGCAGAGTACAGCTGTTTATTGCAGAAATGAGTGCCCCCGTCACTGATTAATACTCTAGGGGTACCAAATCTGCTAAAGATGTGTTCCTGGAGGAATTTTAACACTGTTTTAGTGTCATTAGTGGGTGTTGCAATAGCCTCCACCCATTTGGATACATAATCCACTGCCACCAGAATATAAGTGTTTGAGTATGATGGTGGGAAAGGTCCCATGAAGTTAATACCCCATACATCAAACAACTCAATCTCCAAGATCCCTTGTTGAGGCATGGCATAACTGTGAGGCAGATTGCCAGATCTTTGGCAACTGTCATAATTAAGTACAAACACTCGGGAATCTTTATAGAGAGTAGGCCAGTAGAAGCCACATTGGAGGACTCTTGTGGCTGTTCGCTCACTTCCAAAATGTCCTCCATACTGTGATCCATGGCAGTGCCATAGGATCTTCTGTGCTTCTTCCTTAGGCACACATCTATGGATTACTCCATCTGCACATCTCTTGAAGTGATATGGTTCATCCCAAAGATAGTACTTTGCATCTGTGATTAATTTCTTTGATTGCTGCCTACTGTACTCTTTGGGTATGAACCTTACTGCCTTGTAGTTTGCAATGTCTGCAAACCATGGCACTTCCTGGATGGCAAATAGTTGCTCATCCGGAAAGTTTTTAGAGATCTCAGTAAGAGGGAGGGACGCCCCTTCTACTGGTTCTATTCGGCACAGGTGATCTGCTACCTGATTCTCTGTCCCTTTTCTGTCTCTTATTTCTATATCAAACTCTTGCAGAAGCAACACCCATCTTATAAGTCTGGGTTTTGAATCCTGCTTTGTGAGTAGATATTTAAGAGCAGCATGATCAGTGTACACAATCACTTTTGATCCTACTAAATAAGATCTGAATTTGTCAATGGCATAAACCACTGCAAGTAGCTCTTTTTCTGTGGTTGTGTAGTTCTTCTGTGCGTCATTTAGAACACGGCTGGCATAGTAAATGACGTGCAGAAGCTTGTCATGCCTTTGTCCCAACACTGCACCAATGGCATGGTCACTGGCACCACACATTAGTTCAAATGGCAATGTCCAGTTTGGTGCAGAAATGATTGGTGCTGTGACCAATTTAGCTTTCAGAGTCTCAAATGCCTGCAGACACTCCTTATCAAAGACAAATGGCGTGTCAGCAGCTAGCAGGTTGCTCAGAGGTTTGGCGATTTTTGAAAAATCTTTTATAAACCTCCTATAGAATCCTGCATGCCCCAGAAAGCTTCTGATTGCCTTAACATTGGCAGGTGGTGGTAATTTTTCAATTACTTCTACCTTAGCTTGATCCACCTCTATTCCCTTGTTCAAAATTTTGTGCCCAAGGACAATTCCTTCAGTCACCATAAAGTGACATTTCTCCCAGTTTAAAACCAGGTTAGTCTCTTGGCATCTCTTTAGAACAAGTGCTAGATGGTCAAGACAGGAGCTGAATGAGTCTCCAAATACTGAAAAGTCATCCATGAAGACTTCCAGAAATTTTTCCACCATATCAGAGAAAATTGAGAGCATGCACCTCTGAAAGGTTGCAGGTGCATTGCACAGGCCAAATGGCATCCTTCTGTATGCAAATACTCCAGATGGACATGTGAATGCCGTTTTCTCTTGATCCTGGGGGTCTACTGCAATTTGATTATAACCTGAATATCCATCCAGGAAGCAGTAGTATTCATGACCTGCTAGTCTTTCTAGCATCTGGTCTATGAATGGTAAAGGAAAATGATCCTTTCTGGTGGCTGTATTGAGCCTTCTATAATCAATACACATACGCCACCCTGTAACTGTTCTTGTAGGAACCAGTTCATTTCTTTCATTGTGAACCACTGTCATGCCACCTTTCTTAGGGACAACTTGGACAGGGCTTACCCAGGGGCTGTCAGAAATAGGATAAATAATCCCAGCCTCTAGTAATTTAGTGACCTCCTTCTGCACCACTTCCTTCATGGCTGGATTCAGCCGCCTTTGTGGTTGGACCACTGGCTTGGCGTCACCCTCCAATAGGATCTTGTGCATGCATCTAGCTGGGCTAATACCCTTCAGATCACTGATGGACCACCCAAGAGCTGTCTTGTGTATCCTTAGCACTTGAATTAGTGCTTCCTCTTCCTGTGCCTCTAAGGTAGAGCTTATGATTACAGGAAAGGTATCACCTTCCCCCAGAAATGCATATTTCAGGGATGGTGGTAATAGTTTGAGCTCGGGTTTGGGAGGTTTCTCCTCTTCCTGAGGGATTTTCAGAGGTTCTATTATTCTCTCTGATTCCTCCAAGTCAAGCTGAACATCTTTAAAGATGTCCTCTAGCTCTGATTCGAGACTCTCAGCCATATTGACCTCTCTTACCAGAGAGTCAATGATATCAACACTCATGCAGTCATTTGGGGTGTCTGGATGTTGCATGGCTTTGACAACATTCAACTTGAACTCCTCCTCATTGACTCTCAGGGTTACTTCCCCTTTTTGGACGTCAATGAGGGTTCGGCCAGTTGCTAGGAAAGGTCTTCCTAGAATGAGAGTTGCACTCTTGTGCTCTTCCATTTCCAGCACCACAAAGTCAGTAGGAAAGGCAAATGGCCCAACCTTGACAATCATGTCTTCAATCACGCCTGGTGGGTATTTAATAGAGCCATCAGCAAGTTGAAGACATATCCGGGTTGGTTTGACCACTTCAGTCAAACCAAGCTTTGTGATAATAGATGCAGGTATTAGGTTGATACTTGCCCCAAGATCACATAGAGCTTGCTTGGTACAATTACCCTCTAATGTGCATGGTATCATAAAGCTCCCGGGGTCTTTAAGCTTCTCAGGTAAGCTTTTCAGAATGACTGCACTGCATTCTTCAGTGAGGTAAACTTTTTCAGTTTCTCTCCAATTCTTCTTATGACTTAAGATCTCTTTCATGAACTTAGCATAAGAAGGTATTTGCTCAAGTGCTTCTGCAAACGGAATCTTTATTTCAAGAGTCCTGAGATAGTCTGCAAAGCGGGCAAATTGCTTATCCTGTTCCGCTTGGCGAAGTTTTTGAGGATAAGGCATTTTGGCTTTATATTCCTCAACCTTAGTTGCTGCAGGTTTATTACCTACAGAAGTGGGTTAGGAAGCCTTTTTAGAAGGGTTGTTATCAGCACTTGTATGTGACTGATCCCCCACTGGCATTTGAATGCCAGGGGTGGAAGCTGGAGTGGCGTTAGACGCCACCTCCTTATTTGTTACTGGCGTCTGAACGCTAGAACTATGCTCCCTTTGGGCGTTCAACGCCGGATTCATGCTTGTTTCTGGCGTTGAACGCCAAGAATGAGCATGGGATGGGCGTTCAGCGCCAGCATTATTCCTCTCTGGGCTCTGATTGTCCTCAGAGGGATTTTGAGTAGCCATTTGTTCATTTCTTGGCTTCCTGCTGCTTTGAAGTGAGGTATTTAATGTTTTCCCACTTCTTAATTGAACTGCTTGGCATTCTTCTGTTATTTGTTTTGATAGTTGCTTTTCTGTTTGCTTTAACTGTACTTCCATATTCCTGTTAGCCATTCTTGTTTCCTGGAGTATTTCCTTGAATTCGGCTAGCTGCTGGGTTAGAAAGTCCAGCTGCTGATTGAATTCATTAGCTTGATCTACCGGATTGAGTTCAGCAGTTACTGTTTTAGCTTCTTCTTTCATGGAGAATTCACTGTTTAGGTACATATGCTGATTTCTGGCAACTGTATCAATAAGCTCTTGAGCTTCTTCAATTGTTTTTCTCATATGTATAGATCCACCAGCTGAGTGGTCTAGAGAAATCTGAGCTCTTTCTGTAAGCCCATAGTAGAAGATGTCTAATTGCACCCACTCTGAAAACATTTCAGAGGGGCATTTTCTCAACATCTCTCTGTATCTCTCCCAGGCATCATAAAGGGATTCATTATCTCCTTGTTTGAAGCCTTAGATGCTCAGCCTTAGCTGTGTCATCCGTTTTGGAGAAAAATAGTGATTCAGGAATTTTTCTGACAGCTGTTTCCATGTTTTTATGCTGTTCTTAGGCTGGTTATTTAACCACCTCTTAGCTTGATCTTTTACAGCAAATGAAAACAGTAATAGTCTGTAGACATCCTGATTACTTCCTTATCATGTACTGTGTCAGCAATTTGCAAAAATTGTGCCAGAAACTCTGTAGGTTCTTCGTGTGGAAGATCGGAATACTGACAGCTTTGCTGCACCATGATAATGAGCTGAGGATTCAACTCAAAGCTACTAACTCCAATGGAGGGTATACAGATACTACTCCCATATGAAGCAGTAGTGGGGTTAGCATATGACCCCAGAGTCCTCCTGGACTGTTCATTTCCACTTAATTCCATGATGGAACAAGGGAGATGATATGTATGTTGATATTATTTATTTAATAAAATAAAAATGGAATAAATAAAAACGAAATAAATAAAAAAAAGAAATTAAAAATATTTTGTAAAGATTTTCGAAAAATTGAGGAGAGAGAAGGTGGTTAGGATATTTTTGAAAAAGATATTTTATTTAAATTTTTTTTTAATTCTTAAAAAGATAAGAATTGAAAAATTTTGAAATTGAAATCTGAATTTTTATATAAAAATTTCGAAATAAAAGTTTAAAATTAGTTAGAAAATATTTTTTTTTTTGAATTTTGAATTTTATGATGAAAGAGAAAAACACACAAAAGACACAAGACTTAAAATTTTTAGATCTAATGCTCCTTATTTTCGAAAATTTTGATGGGAAAACACCAAGGAACACCAAACTTAAAAATTTTAAGATCAAGACACAAGAAAAACTCAAGAACACCTTGAAGATTCACAAGAACACCAAGAACAAAAGAAAGAACACCAAACTTAAAATTTTTAGAAAACTTTAATAAAATTTTCGAAAATTATGAAAAGATTAAGAAGAAAACACCAAACTTAAAGTTTGGCACAAGATTAAATCAAGAAAATTTATTTTAAAAAAAAAGATTTTTAAAAAAAAAAAAGAAAAAAGATGCCCAATTGCCAAGAACATAGACCAACGCTCTAGCCAATTGAGCTATAAATTCAATGTTGTTTTTAAAGATGTATTATATTTATGGATAAAAATAAAAATTTTTGAAAACTAATATTTTGAAAAAGTACAAGAAAAACACGGAAACACACAGAACAAGAAAAACTGAAGATCAAATAAGGAAAATAAACAAGAACAACTTGAAGATCAAGGAAGAACAAAGAACATAAATACGAAAATTTTAAAGAAAAATATAAAATATGCAATTGACACCAAACGTAGAACAAGACACTAAACTCACGAAAAAATTAAAATTGATAAAGAAAAAAATAATATTTTTGAAAAAAAATTGTTGAAAAGGGAATAAAGGACTTAGATTTAATGACTCTATAGCATCAATACTATATTCCTAATCTAAGCAACAAAATAAACCTTTAGTTTGTTCAAACTCAAACAATCCCCGGCAACGACGCCAAAAACTTGGTGCACGAAATTAATATCTCAATATCAAAATCAAGATTTCTTATGATTTCGCACAACTAACCAGCAAGTGCACTGGGTCGTCCAAGTAATACCTTACGTGAGTAAGGGTCGATCCCACGAAGATTATTGGTTTGAAGCAAGCTATGTTTATTTTATTATTCTTAGTCAGGATATTAATTAAAATTATCAGTTGGAATTATTAGATTGGAAAAATAAAAGAGAATAAAATTGTTACTTGTTGTGCAGTAATGAGAAATATGTTGGAGTTTTGGAGATGCTTTGTCCTCTGAATTTCTGCAATGTAATATTCAACTCAATTGTTTGTAAAGCACGTCTACGGCAAGCTGTATGTAGGGTGTCACTATTGTCAGTGGCTACCTCCCATCCTCTCAGTGAAAACAGTCCAGATGCTCTGTCACAGCACGGCTAATCAGCTGTTGGTTCTCGATCATGTTGGAATAGGATCCATTGATCCTTTTGCGTTTGTCATCACGCCCAGCAATCGCGAGTTTGAAGCGCGTCACAGCCATTCAATCCTTGAATCCTACTCGAAATACCACAGACAAGGTTTAGACCTTCCAGATTCTCAAGAGTGGCCGCCATCAATTCTAGCTTATACCACGGAGATTCCGATTAAGGAATCTAAGAGAAGCTCATTCAGTCTGATGTAGAACGGAGGTGTTTGTCAGGCACACGTTCATGGATTGAGGGAGGTGATGAGTGTCACGGATCATCACCTCCTTCATAATTAAGCGCAAATAAACATCTTAGATCGGACCATACACACGTTTGAGTGAAATAGAAACAATTGCATTAATTCATCGAGACACTGCAGAGCTCCTCACCCCCAACAATGGAGTTTAAAGACTCATGCCGTCAAAGTGCATATAATTCAGATCTGAAAATGTCACGAGGTACAAAATAAGTCTCTAAAAGTTGTTTAAATAGTAAACTAGTAACCTAGGTTTACAGAAAATGAGTAAACTATGATAGATGATGCAGAAATCTACTTCTGGGGCCCACTTGGTATGTGCTGGGGCTGAGACTTAAGCTTCTCACGTGCCTGGGGCTGTTTTGGGCGTTCAACGCCAGGTTGTAACCTGTTTCTGGCGTTGAACTCCAACTTGTAACCTGTTTCTGGCGCTGGACACCAGACAGCAGCATGATACTGGCGTTGAACGCCAGTTTACGTCATCTATATTTGCGCAAAGCATGGACTATTATATATTGCTGGAAAGCCCTGGATGTCTACTTTCCAACGCCGTTGAGAGCGCGTCAATTGGACTCCTGTAGCTCCAGAAAATCCATTTCGAGTGCAGGTAGGTCAGGATCTAACAGCATCAGCAGTCCTTTTTCAGCCTAACTCAGATTTTTGCTCAACTCCCTCAATTTCAGCCAGAAAATACCTGAAATCACAGAAAAACACACAAACTCATAGTATAATCCAGAAATATGATTTTTGCCTAAAAACTAATAATATTCTACTAGAAACCAATTAAAACATACTAAAATCTACGTGAAATTACCCCCAAAAAGCGTATAAAATATCCGCTCGTCAATCTCCCTTGAGTCTTGCCTTCAAATGCTTCAAAAATAAGTTGGATGGGGCTAAAACTGGACTTGAAATCGCGATCTACATATTTACTTAAGTAAATAACATGCCACTACTCATGTATACGCATAAGCCATGCGTACACACAAGACATGTGTACGCATAATGATGAGCGGATAATTTATACGCTTTTTGGCATTGTTTTTACATAGTTTTTAGTAAGTTTAAGCTACTTTTAGGGATGTTTTCATTAGTTTTTATGTTAAATTCACATTTCTGGACTTTACTATGAGTTTGTGTGTTTTTCTGTGATTTCAGGTAAATTCTGACTGAAATTGAGGGACTTGAGCAAAACTCTGAAAAAGGCTGACAAAAGGACTGCTGATGCTGTTGGATTCTGACCTCCCTGCACTCGAAATGGATTTTCTAGAGCTACAGAACTCCAAATGGCGCGCTCTTAACGGCGTTGGAAAGTAGACATCCAGGGCTTTCCAGCAATATATAATAGTCCATGCTTTATTCGAAGAATAACGACGTAACTTGGCGTTAAACGCCAAGTTCATGCTGCTGTCTGGAGTAAAACGCCAGAAAAACGTCATGATTCGGAGTTAAACGCCCAAAACACGTCATAACCTGAAGTTTGACGCCAAGAAATGCCTCTACACGTGGATTGATCAAGCTCAGCCCAAGCACACACCAAGTGGGCCCCGGAAGTGGATTTATGCATCAATTACTTACTCATGTAAACCCTAGTAGCTAGTCTAGTATATATAGGACACTTATCTATTGTATTAGACATCTTTGGTCTCATCTTTGGTCTCAGTTTTGTTTTATTCTTCATCTTAGGAGATCATTGATCACGTTTTAGGGGGCTGGTCATTCGGCCATGCCTGAACCTCTTTCACTTATGTATTTTCAACGGTGGAGTTTCTGCACACCATAGATTAAGGGTGTGGAGCTCTGCTGTACCTCAAAGATTAATGAAGTTCTATTTTCTTTTATTCAATTCCTCTCTTATTCTTATTCCAAGATATTCATTCGTACCCAAGAACATGATGAATGTGATGAGTTAGATAACCCTCATTATTATTCTCACTGATGAACGCGCGTGATTGACAACCACTTCCGTTCTACATGCAAAGAAGCTTGAATGTGTATCTCTTAGATTCCCCAACAGAATCTTCGTGGTATAAGTTAGATAGATGGCGGCATTCATGAGGATCCGGAAAGTCTAAACCTTGTCTATGGTATTCCGAGTAGGATTCTAGGATTGAATGACTGTGACGTGCTTCAAACCTGCAACCTGCTGGGCGTAGTGACAACGCAAAAGAATCAATGGATTCTATTCCAGTAGGGGAGGGAACCAACCGGTGATTGGCCGTACTGTGACAGAGTGCGTGAGCATTAGCTTTCACTGTGAGGATGGGATCTAGCCACTGACAACGGTGATGCCCTACATACAGCTTGCCATGGAAAGGAGTAAGAAGGATTGAGTAGAAGGAATAGGAGAGCAGGCGTCCGTGAGCTCTATAGCATCTCCATTCCGCTTATCTGAAATTCCTACCAATGAATCTACATAAGTATTTCTATCCCTTTTATTATTCCTTTTTATTTAATGATAATCACAATTACTCTTTAATCTCCCTAACTGAGATTTACAAGGTGACCATAGCTTGCTTCATACCAACAATCTCTGTGGATTCGACCCTTACTCACGTAAGGTTATTACTTGGACGACCCAGTACACTTGCTGGTTAGTTGAACGGAGTTGTGAAGAAGGCCAATTTCTAAAAGGAATAATTTCACAATGATGCCAAAAAGGCACAAAATAGGAATCACAATTTCGTCCACCAAGTTTTTGGCGCCGTTGCCGGGGATTGTTCGAGTATGGACAACTGACGGTTCATCTTGTTGCTCAGATTAGGTAATTTTCTTTTCAAAAATCTTTTTCAAAATTTTTCTTTTCTTTTTCGTTTTCTTCAAAAATATTTTCGAAAAAATTAAAATAAAAATACAAAAAAAAATTAGAAAATCATAAAAATCAAAAATATTTTGTGTTTCTTGTTTGAATCTTATGTTAATTTTTAAGTTTGGTGTCAATTGCATGCTTTTAAAAAAAAAAAAATTTCTTGTATTTTTCGAAAATTCATTGCATTCATAGTGTTCTTCATGATCTTCAAGTTGTTCTTGATAAGTCCTCTTGTTTGATCTTGATGTTTTCTTGTTGTGTCTTTTCTTGTTTTCATGTGCATCTTGGCATTCATACTTTTCATGCATTAAAGATTTCTAAGTTTGGTGTCTTGCATGTTTTCTTTGCATCAAAAATTTTTCAAAAATATGTTCTTGATGTTCATCATGATCTTCAAAGTGTTCTTGGTGTTCATCTTGACATTCATAGCATTCTTGCATGCATTCATTGTTTTGATCCAAAAACTTCATGCATAAAGTATTTTTGTTGTTTTTCTCTCTCATAATTAAAAATTTAAAAATCAAAATATCTTTTTATTTCCCTCCAAATTTCGAAATTTTGGATGACTTGGTCAAAAATTTTCAAAATTAGTTGTTTCTTACAAGTCAAGTCAAAATTTCAATTTTAAAAATCTTATCTTTTCAAAATCTTTTCAAAAATCATATCTTTTTCATTTTTATATAATTTTCGAAAATTTCAAAATTATTTTCAAATATATTTTCAAATCTTTTTCTTATCTTTTTATCAATTTTCGAAAATTAGCTAACATTAATGTGATTGGTTCAAAATTTGAATTTTGTTACTTTCTTGTAAGAAAGGTTCAATCTTTAAGTTCTAGAATCTTATCTTGTAGTTTCTTGTTAGTGAAGTAATAATTTCAAATTTTTTAAAATTAAATCTTTTTATCTTTTATCTTATCTTTTTCAAAAATTTTATCTTTTTCAAAATTTTGATTTCAAAATATCTTATCTAACTTCTTATCTTCTTATCTTTTTCAAAATTTTGATTTCAAAATATCTTAACTAACTTTTTGTTTGTTTCTTATCTTTTTCAAAACCACCTAACTACTTTTCCCTCTTCTATTTTCGAAAAACATCTCTCTCTTTTCAAAAATTCTTTTTAATTAATTAATTGTTTCAAATTTTAATTTCAATTACATTTATCTTTAATTTTCGAAAATTACTAACCTCTTTTCAATTTATTTTCGAATTCTCCCTCTCTTTTCTTCTTCTATTATTAATTAATTACTAAACACTTCTCTTCACCTCTCTTCTTCTAAAAACCGAACCCTCTTCTTCATTCTTCTACCCCTTCTTTTCTACTAACATAAAGATCTCTATACTGTAACATAGAGGATTCCTCTTTCTTTTCTTTTTCTCTCTTTCATATGAGCAGGAACAGGATAAAGGCACTCTTGTTGAAATTGATCCAGAACCTGAAAGGACTCTGAAGAGAAATTAAAAGAAGCTAAATTACAACAATCCAAGAGACCTTCTTGAAATTTTCGAACAAGAGAAAGAGATGGCAGAAGAAAATAATAATAATGCAAGGAGAATGCTTGGAGACTTCACAAAGCCAACGTCCAAGTTTGATGGAAGAAGCATCTCCATTCCTGCCATTGGAGCCAATAACTTTGAGCTTAAGCCTCAACTAGTTGCTTTAATGCAACAAAACTGCAAGTTTTATGGACTTCCATCTGAAGATCCTTACCAGTTTTTAACTGAGTTCTTGCAGATCTGTGACACTGTAAAGACAAATGGAGTTAATCCTGAAGTCTACAGACTCTTGCTTTTCCCTTTTGCTGTAAGAGACAGAGCTAGAGTATGGTTGGATTCACAACCCAAGGATAGCCTGGATTCATGGGATAAGCTTGTCACTGCATTCTTAGATAAATTCTTTCCTCCTCAAAAGCTGAGCAAGCTGAGAGTGGATGTTCAAACCTTCAAACAAAAAGATGGTGAATCCCTCTATGAAGCTTGGGAAAGATACAAGCAGCTGACCAAGAGATGTCCATCTGACATGTTTTCAGAATGGACCATATTAGATATATTCTATTATGGTCTCTCTGAATTTTCGAAAATGTCATTGGACCATTCTGCAGGTGGATCTATTCACCTGAAGAAAACGCCTGAAGAGGCTCAAGAACTCATTGACATGGTTGCAAACAACCAGTTCATGTACACCTCTGAGAGGAATTCCGTGAATAATGGGGTACCTCAAAAGAAAGGAGTTCTTGAAATTGATGCTCTGAATGCCATATTGGCTCAGAACAAAGTGTTGACTCAACAAGTCAACATGATCTCTCAAAGTCTGAATGGATTGCAACATGCAGCCAACAGTGCTAGAGAGGCAGCTTCTGAAGAAGCTTATGATCCTAAGAACCCTGCCATGGCAGAGGTTAATTACTTAGGTGAACCTTATGGAAACACCTATAACTCATCATGGAGAAATCATCCAAATTTCTCCTGGAAGGATCAACAAAACCCTCAACAAGGCTTTAACAATGGTGGACGTACAAGGCTGAACAATAGCAAGCCATATCCATCATCTTCTCAGCAACAGACAGAGAATTCTGAACAAAACAATTCTAATTTAGCCAATATAGTCTCTGATCTGTCAAAGGCCACTTTCAGTTTCATGAATGAAACAAGATCCTCCATTAGAAATTTGGAGGCACAAGTAGGCCAGCTGAGTAAGAAAGTTATTGAAACTCCTCCCAGTATTCTCCCAAGCAATACAGAAGAGAATCCAAAAGGAGAGTGCAAGGCCATTGATTTGATCAAAGTGGCCGAATGCACAAGGGAGGAGGAGGACGAAAATCCTAGTGAGGAAGACCTCCTGGGACGTTCCTCAAGCAAGAAGGAGTTTCCTATTAAGGATCCTGAGGAATCTGAGGCTCATCTAGAGACCATAGAGATTCCTTTAAATCTCCTTCTGCCATTCATGAGCTCTGAAGAATATTCATCCTCTGAAGAGAATGAAGATGTGACTGGAGAGCAAGTTGCTCAGCACTTAGGAGCTACCATGAAGCTGAATGCCAAGCTGTTTGGTAATAAGACTTGGGAAGGTGAACCTCCCTTGCTCATTAG
The DNA here is from genome assembly GCF_014773155.1 of Arachis stenosperma. Lineage (NCBI taxonomy): Eukaryota > Viridiplantae > Streptophyta > Magnoliopsida > Fabales > Fabaceae > Arachis > Arachis stenosperma. Next base: position 22,717,821 of record NC_080378.1, read on the forward strand.
TGAACTAGACACTTGGATTCAGAGAACTCTACCTCAAAAGAAACAAGATCCTGGCAAATTCCTAATACCTTGCACCATTGGCACCATGAGCTTTGAAAAAGCTCTATGTGATCTTGGATCAGGAGTAAATCCTATGCCACTCTCTGTAATAGAGAAGCTGGGAATCATTGAGGTACAACCTGCCTTGTTCTCATTACAATTGGCAGATAAGTCCATAAGACAAGCTTATGGAATAGTAGAGGACGTTCTAGTAAGGGTTGAAGGCCTTTACATCCCTACTGATTCATAATCCTAGACACTAGGAAGGAAGATGATGAATGCATCATCCTAGGAAGACCTTTCCTAGCCACAGCAGGAGCTGTGATAGATGTCAACAGAGGAGAGTTAGTCCTTCAATTGAATGGGGACTACCTTGTGTTTAAGGCACATGGCCATCCCTCTGTGACAAAAGAGAGTAAGCATGAAGAGCTTCTCTCAGTTCAAGGTCAAGAAGAACCCACACAGTCAAACTCTAAGTTTGGTGTTGTGAGGCCACAACCAAACTCTAAGTTTGGTGTTCAAACCCCATATCCAAACTCTAAGTTTGGTGTTGGGAATACCACACTTAAGTTGACCTGATCACCTTGTGGCTCCATGAGAGCCGCTGTCAAGCTATTGACATTAAAGAAGCGCTTGTTGGGAGGCGACCCAATTTTATTTATCTAATTTTATTTTATTTTGTTTCTTTGTTATTTTTGTGTTTAATTAGGTACATGATCATGAGGAGTCACGAAAAAAATCAAAAAAATTAAAAACAGAGTCAAAAATAGAAGAAAAAAAATTTTCACCCTGGAGGACGCACGGGCTGGCGTTCAACGCCCAGAAGGTGCATCTGGCCGGCGTTCAACGCCAGAACAGAGCACCATTCTGGCGCTGAACGCCCAAAACAAGCAACAACCTGGCGTTAAACGCCAGGATGGTGCACAGCAAGGACAAACTGGCGCTGAACGCCAGGAACAAGCATGAAACTGGCGTTCAACGCCAGAAACATGCATTACATGGGCGTTGAACGCCCAGAACGTGCACCAATGGGCGTTTGAACGCCAGAATGGTGTGCCAAGGCATTTTACATGCCTATTTGGTGCAGGAATGGTATTTCTTGACACTTCAGGATCTGTGAACCTCACAGGATCCCTATCTACCTCGCCCTATCTCTCTATATTCATGGTTATCCCTTCTTCATTCACCACTCACCCTTTCCCATAAACCCCACTCACCTTCAAAATTCAAAATTCTTTCCCACCCAATCCCACCCATATAGCCAAATCCATCTCCCCTCACTCACCTCCATTTTTTTTCTTCTTCTTCTTCTTCTCTTCTTTCTTCTTCTCTTGCTCGGGGGCGAGCAATATTTTAAGTTTGGTGTGGTAAAAGCATAGCTTTTTTTGCTTTTCCATTACCATTAATGGCACCTAAGGCCAGAGAAACCTCAAAGGGAAGACAAAAGCTTCCACCTCTGAGTTATGGGAGATGGAAGACTAAAATATAAGCCGTCATAGCTCAGTGGTAGAACATGTGGCTGCAAATCAAGAAATCCCTGAGATACCTCAGGGGATAAGTTATCCTCCACACAAATATTGGAAGCAACTAAGGGTGGAACATCATGAGCACTCCAGAAATAAGAGAAGAGCAAAAAAGCAACAAAGGCAAGGAAGAGACATAAGGAGCTCAAAGAGCACCATTGGACCTTCAAAAAGGCGCCACCTTCACTCAGGTGGATTCATTCCTTGTTCTTTATTTCTTTCTGTTTTCGGTTTTTAAGTATTATGTTTATCTATGTTTTGTGTCTTTCTTTCATGATCATTAGTGTGTAACCATGTCTTAAAGCTATGAATAAATTCCATTAGTCCTTCACCTCTCTTAAAAAGAAAAATGTTTTAATTCAAAAGAACAAGAAGTACATAATTTTCGAAATTATTATTGAATTTAGTTTAATTATATTGATGTGGTGACAATGATTTTTGTTTTCTGAATGAATGAATGAACAGTGCATATGTCTTTTGATCTTGTTGTTTATGAGTGTTAAAATTGTTGGTTCTTGAAAGAATGAGGAACAAAGAAAAATGTTATTGATGATCTGAAAAAAAAATCATGAAATTGATTCTTGAAGCAAGAAAAAGCAGTGAAAAATTCAAAAAAAAAATGGAGCTAAAAAGAGTATATAGAAAAAGAAGGAGCAGTAGAAAAAGCCAATAGCCCTTAAAACCAAAAGGCAAGGGTAGCAAGGATCCAAGGCTTTGAGCATCAATGGATAGGAGGGCCCAAGGAAATTAAAATCCAGGCCTAAGCGGCTAAATCAAGCTGTCCCTAAACCATGTGCTTGTGTCATGAAGGTCCAAGTGAAAAGCTTGAGACTGAGTGGTTAAAGTCGTGATCCAAGGCAAAGAGTGTGCTTAAGAGCTCTGGACACCACTAACTGGGACTTTAGCAAAGCTGAGTCACAATCTGAAAGGGTTCACCCAGTTATGTGTCTGTGGCATTTGTGTATCCGGTGGTAATACTGGAAGACAAGTGCTTAGGGCCACAGCCAAGACTCATAAGTAGCTGTGTTCAAGAATCAACATGCTTAACTAAGAAATTCAATAACACTATCCGAAATTCTAAGTTCCTAGAGAAGCCAATCATTCATAAACTTCAAAGGAAAAAGTGAGATGCCAAAACTGTTCAGAAGCAAAAGGCTACAAGTCCCGCTCATATAATTAAATTAATATTCATTGATATTTTGGACTTTATAGTATATTCTCTTCTTTTTATCCTATTTGATTTTCAGTTGCTTGGGGACAAGCAACAATTTAAGTTTGGTGTTGTGATGAGCGGATAATTTATACGCTTTTTGGCATTGTTTTTACATAGTTTTTAGTAAGTTTAAGCTACTTTTAGGGATGTTTTCATTAGTTTTTATGTTAAATTCACATTTCTGGACTTTACTATGAGTTTGTGTGTTTTTCTGTGATTTCAGGTAAATTCTGACTGAAATTGAGGGACTTGAGCAAAACTCTGAAAAAGGCTGACAAAAGGACTGCTGATGCTGTTGGATTCTGACCTCCCTGCACTCGAAATGGATTTTCTAGAGCTACAGAACTCCAAATGGCGCGCTCTTAACGGCGTTGGAAAGTAGACATCCAGGGCTTTCCAGAAATATATAATAGTCCATGCTTTATTCGAAGAATGACGACGTAACTTGGCGTTAAACGCCAAGTTCATGCTGCTGTCTGGAGTAAAACGCCAGAAAAACGTCATGATTCAGAGTTAAACGCCCAAAACACGTCATAACCTGAAGTTTGACGCCAAGAAATGCCTCTACACGTGGATTGATCAAGCTCAGCCCAAGCACACACCAAGTGGGCCCCGGAAGTGGATTTATGCATCAATTACTTACTCATGTAAACCCTAGTAGCTAGTCTAGTATATATAGGACACTTATCTATTGTATTAGACATCTTTGGTCTCATCTTTGGTCTCAGTTTTGTTTTATTCTTCATCTTAGGAGATCATTGATCACGTTTTAGGGGGCTGGTCATTCGGCCATGCCTGAACCTCTTTCACTTATGTATTTTCAACGGTGGAGTTTCTGCACACCATAGATTAAGGGTGTGGAGCTCTGCTGTACCTCAAAGATTAATGAAGTTCTATTTTCTTTTATTCAATTCCTCTCTTATTCTTATTTCAAGATATTCATTCGTACCCAAGAACATGATGAATGTGATGAGTTAGATAACCCTCATTATTATTCTCACTGATGAACGCGCGTGATTGACAACCACTTCCGTTCTACATGCAAAGAAGCTTGAATGTGTATCTCTTAGATTCCCCAACAGAATCTTCGTGGTATAAGTTAGATAGATGGCGGCATTCATGAGGATCCGGAAAGTCTAAACCTTGTCTATGGTATTCCGAGTAGGATTCTAGGATTGAATGACTGTGACGTGCTTCAAACCTGCAACCTGCTGGGCGTAGTGACAACGCAAAAGAATCAATGGATTCTATTCCAGTAGGGGAGGGAACCAACCGGTGATTGGCCGTACTGTGACAGAGTGCGTGAGCATTAGCTTTCACTGCGAGGATGGGATGTAGCCACTGACAACGGTGATGCCCTACATACAGCTTGCCATGGAAAGGAGTAAGAAGGATTGAGTAGAAGGAATAGGAGAGCAGGCGTCCGTGAGCTCTATAGCATCTCCATTCCGCTTATCTGAAATTCCTACCAATGAATCTACATAAGTATTTCTATCCCTTTTATTATTCCTTTTTATTTAATGATAATCACAATTACTCTTTAATCTCCCTAACTGAGATTTACAAGGTGACCATAGCTTGCTTCATACCAACAATCTCTGTGGATTCGACCCTTACTCACGTAAGGTTATTACTTGGACGACCCAGTACACTTGCTGGTTAGTTGAACGGAGTTGTGAAGAAGGCCAATTTCTAAAAGGAATAATTTCACAATGATGCCAAAAGGCACAAAATAGGAATCACAATTTCGTCCACCAAGTTTTTGGCGCCGTTGCCGGGGATTGTTCGAGTATGGACAACTGACGGTTCATCTTGTTGCTCAGATTAGGTAATTTTCTTTTCAAAAATCTTTTTCAAAATTTTTCTTTTCTTTTTCGTTTTCTTCAAAAATATTTTCGAAAAAATTAAAATAAAAATACAAAAAAAAATTAGAAAATCATAAAAATAAAAAATATTTTGTGTTTCTTGTTTGAATCTTATGTTAATTTTTAAGTTTGGTGTCAATTGCATGCTTTTAAAAAAAAAAAATTTTCTTGTATTTTTCGAAAATTCATTGCATTCATAGTGTTCTTCATGATCTTCAAGTTGTTCTTGATAAGTCCTCTTGTTTGATCTTGATGTTTTCTTGTTTTGTGTCTTTTCTTGTTTTTCATGTGCATCTTGGCATTCATACTTTTCATGCATTAAAGATTTCTAAGTTTGGTGTCTTGCATGTTTTCTTTGCATCAAAAATTTTTCAAAAATATGTTCTTGATGTTCATCATGATCTTCAAAGTGTTCTTGGTGTTCATCTTGACATTCATAGCATTCTTGCATGCATTCATTGTTTTGATCCAAAAACTTCATGCATAAAGTATTTTTGTTGTTTTTCTCTCTCATAATTAAAAATTTAAAAATCAAAAATATCTTTTCCTTATTTCCCTCCAAATTTCGAAATTTTGGATTGACTTGGTCAAAAATTTTCAAAATTAGTTGTTTCTTACAAGTCAAGTCAAAATTTCAATTTTAAAAATCTTATCTTTTCAAAATCTTTTTCAAAAATCATATCTTTTTCATTTTTTTATATAATTTTCGAAAATTTCAAAAATTATTTTTCAAAATATTTTCAAAATCTTTTTCTTATCTTTTTATCAAATTTTCGAAAATTAGCTAACAATTAATGTGATTGGTTCAAAATTTGAATTTTGTTACTTTCTTGTTAAGAAAGGTTCAATCTTTAAGTTCTAGAATCTTATCTTGTAGTTTCTTGTTAGTGAAGTAAATAATTTCAAATTTTTAAAATTAAATCTTTTTATCTTTTATCTTATCTTTTTCAAAAATTTTATCTTTTTCAAAATTTTGATTTCAAAATATCTTATCTAACTTCTTATCTTCTTATCTTTTTCAAAATTTTGATTTCAAAATATCTTAACTAACTTTTTGTTTGTTTCTTATCTTTTTCAAAACCACCTAACTACTTTTCCCTCTTCTATTTTCGAAAAACATCTCTCTCTTTTCAAAAATTCTTTTTAATTAATTAATTGTTTCAAATTTTAATTTCAATTACATTTATCTTTAATTTTCGAAAATTACTAACCTCTTTTCAAATTTATTTTCGAAATTCTCCCTCTCTTTTCTTCTTCTATTTAATTAATTAATTACTAACACTTCTCTTCACCTCTCTTCTTCTAAAAACCGAACCCTCTTCTTCATTCTTCTACCCCCTTCTTTTTCTACTAACATAAAGGAATCTCTATACTGTGACATAGAGGATTCCTCTTTCTTTTCTTGTTTTCTTCTCTTTCATATGAGCAGGAACAGGGATAAAGGCACTCTTGTTGAAATTGATCCAGAACCTGAAAGGACTCTGAAGAGAAAATTAAAAGAAGCCAAATTACAACAATCCAGAAGAGACCTTCTTGAAATTTTCGAACAAGGGAAAGAGATGGCAGAAGAAAATAATAATAATAATGCAAGGAGAATGCTTGGAGACTTCACAAAGCCAACGTCCAAGTTTGATGGAAGAAGCATCTCCATTCCTGCCATTGGAGCCAATAACTTTGAGCTTAAGCCTCAACTAGTTGCTTTAATGCAACAAAACTGCAAGTTTTATGGACTTCCATCTGAAGATCCTTACCAGTTTTTAACTGAGTTCTTGCAGATCTGTGACACTGTAAAGACAAATGGAGTTAATCCTGAAGTCTACAGACTCTTGCTTTTCCCTTTTGCTGTAAGAGACAGAGCTAGAGTATGGTTGGATTCACAACCCAAGGATAGCCTGGATTCATGGGATAAGCTTGTCACTGCATTCTTAGATAAATTCTTTCCTCCTCAAAAGCTGAGCAAGCTGAGAGTGGATGTTCAAACCTTCAAACAAAAAGATGGTGAATCCCTCTATGAAGCTTGGGAAAGATACAAGCAGCTGACCAAGAGATGTCCATCTGACATGTTTTCAGAATGGACCATATTAGATATATTCTATTATGGTCTCTCTGAATTTTCGAAAATGTCATTGGACCATTCTACAGGTGGATCTATTCACCTGAAGAAAACGCCTGAAGAGGCTCAAGAACTCATTGACATGGTTGCAAACAACCAGTTCATGTACACCTCTGAGAGGAATTCCGTGAATAATGGGGTACCTCAAAAGAAAGGAGTTCTTGAAATTGATGCTCTGAATGCCATATTGGCTCAGAATAAAGTGTTGACTCAACAAGTCAACATGATCTCTCAAAGTCTGAATGGATTGCAACATGCAGCCAACAGTGCTAGAGAGGCAGCTTCTGAAGAAGCTTATGATCCTGAGAACCCTGCCATGGCAGAGGTTAATTACTTAGGTGAACCTTATGGAAACACCTATAACTCATCATGGAGAAATCATCCAAATTTCTCCTGGAAGGATCAACAAAAGCCTCAACAAGGCTTTAACAATGGTGGACGTACAAGGCTGAACAATAGCAAGCCATATCCATCATCTTCTCAGCAACAGACAGAGAATTCTGAACAAAACAATTCTAATTTATTCAATATAGTCTCTGATCTGTCAAAGGCCACTTTCAGTTTCATGAATGAAACAAGATCCTCCATTAGAAATTTGGAGGCACAAGTAGGCCAGCTGAGTAAGAAAGTTATTGAAACTCCTCCCAGTATTCTCCCAAGCAATACAGAAGAGAATCCAAAAGGAGAGTGCAAGGCCATTGATTTGATCAAAGTGGCCGAATGCACAAGGGAGGAGGAGGACGAAAATCCTAGTGAGGAAGACCTCCTGGGACGTTCCTCAAGCAAGAAGGAGTTTCCTATTAAGGATCCTGAGGAATCTGAGGCTCATCTAGAGACCATAGAGATTCCTTTAAATCTCCTTCTGCCATTCATGAGCTCTGAAGAATATTCATCCTCTGAAGAGAATGAAGATGTGACTGGAGAGCAAGTTGCTCAGCACTTAGGAGCTATCATGAAGCTGAATGCCAAGCTGTTTGGTAATAAGACTTGGGAAGGTGAACCTCCCTTGCTCATTAGTGAACTAGACACTTGGATTCAGAGAACTCTACCTCAAAAGAAACAAGATCCTGGCAAATTCCTAATACCTTGCACCATTGGCACCATGAGCTTTGAAAAAGCTCTATGTGATCTTGGATCAGGAGTAAATCCTATGCCACTCTCTGTAATAGAGAAGCTGGGAATCATTGAGGTACAACCTGCCTTGTTCTCATTACAATTGGCAGATAAGTCCATAAGACAAGCTTATGGAATAGTAGAGGACGTTCTAGTAAGGGTTGAAGGCCTTTACATCCCTACTGATTTCATAATCCTAGACACTAGGAAGGAAGATGATGAATGCATCATCCTAGGAAGACCTTTCCTAGCCACAGCAGGAGCTGTGATAGATGTCAACAGAGGAGAGTTAGTCCTTCAATTGAATGGGGACTACCTTGTGTTTAAGGCACATGGCCATCCCTCTGTGACAAAAGAGAGTAAGCATGAAGAGCTTCTCTCAGTTCAAGGTCAAGAAGAACCCACACAGTCAAACTCTAAGTATGGTGTTGTGAGGCCACAACCAAACTCTAAGTTTGGTGTTCAAACCCCATATCCAAACTCTAAGTTTGGTGTTGGGAATACCACACTTAAGTTGACCTGATCACCTTGTGGCTCCATGAGAGCCACTGTCAAGCTATTGACATTAAAGAAGCGCTTGTTGGGAGGCGACCCAATTTTATTTATCTAATTTTATTTTATTTTGTTTCTTTGTTATTTTTGTGTTTAATTAGGTACATGATCATGAGGAGTCACGAAAAAAATCAAAAAAAATTAAAAACAGAGTCAAAAACAGAAGAAAAAAAATTTTCACCCTGGAGGACGCACGGGCTGGCGTTCAACGCCCAGAAGGTGCATCTGGCCGGCGTTCAACGCCAGAACAGAGCACCATTCTGGCGCTGAACGCCCAAAACAAGCAACAATCTGGCGTTAAACGCCAGGATGGTGCACAGCAAGGACAAACTGGCGCTGAACGCCAGGAACAAGCATGAAACTGGCGTTCAACGCCAGAAACATGCATTACATGGGCGTTGAACGCCCAGAACGTGCACCAATGGGCGTTTGAACGCCAGAATGGTGTGCCAAGGCATTTTACATGCCTATTTGGTGCAGGAATGGTATTTCTTGACACTTCAGGATCTGTGAACCTCACAGGATCCCCATCTACCTCGCCCTATCTCTCTATATTCATGGTTATCCCTTCTTCATTCACCACTCACCCTTTCCCATAAACCCCACTCACCTTCAAAATTCAAAATTCTTTCCCACCCAATCCCACCCATATAGCCAAATCCATCTCCCCTCACTCACCTCCATTTTTTTTTTCTTCTTCTTCTTCTTCTCTTCTTTCTTCTTCTCTTGCTCGGGGGCGAGCAATATTTTAAGTTTGGTGTGGTAAAAGCATAGCTTTTTTTGCTTTTCCATTACCATTAATGGCACCTAAGGCCAGAGAAACCTCAAAGGGAAGACAAAAGCTTCCACCTCTGAGTTATGGGAGATGGAAAGACTAAAAATATAAGCCGTCATAGCTCAGTGGTAGAACATGTGGCTGCAAATCAAGAAATCCCTGAGATACCTCAGGGGATAAGTTATCCTCCACACAAATATTGGAAGCAACTAAGGGTGGAACATCATGAGCACTCCAGAAATAAGAGAAGAGCAAAAAAGCAACAAAGGCAAGGAAGAGACATAAAGGAGCTCAAAGAGCACCATTGGACCTTCAAAAAGGCGCCACCTTCACTCAGGTGGATTCATTCCTTGTTCTTTATTTCTTTCTGTTTTCGGTTTTTAAGTATTATGTTTATCTATGTTTTGTGTCTTTCTTTCATGATCATTAGTGTGTAACCATGTCTTAAAGCTATGAATAAATTCCATTAGTCCTTCACCTCTCTTAAAAAGAAAAATGTTTTAATTCAAAAGAACAAGAAGTACATAATTTTCGAAATTATTATTGAATTTAGTTTAATTATATTGATGTGGTGACAATGATTTTTGTTTTCTGAATGAATGAATGAACAGTGCATATGTCTTTTGATCTTGTTGTTTATGAGTGTTAAAATTGTTGGTTCTTGAAAGAATGAGGAACAAAGAAAAATGTTATTGATGATCTGAAAAAAAAATCATGAAATTGATTCTTGAAGCAAGAAAAAGCAGTGAAAAATTCAAAAAAAAAATGGAGCTAAAAAGAGTATATAGAAAAAGAAGGAGCAGTAGAAAAAGCCAATAGCCCTTAAAACCAAAAGGCAAGGGTAGCAAGGATCCAAGGCTTTGAGCATCAATGGATAGGAGGGCCCAAGGAAATTAAAATCCAGGCCTAAGCGGCTAAATCAAGCTGTCCCTAAACCATGTGCTTGTGTCATGAAGGTCCAAGTGAAAAGCTTGAGACTGAGTGGTTAAAGTCGTGATCCAAGGCAAAAGAGTGTGCTTAAGAGCTCTGGACACCACTAACTGGGGACTTTAGCAAAGCTGAGTCACAATCTGAAAGGGTTCACCCAGTTATGTGTCTGTGGCATTTGTGTATCCGGTGGTAATACTGGAAGACAAAGTGCTTAGGGCCACAGCCAAGACTCATAAGTAGCTGTGTTCAAGAATCAACATGCTTAACTAAGAAATTCAATAACACTATCCGAAATTCTAAGTTCCTAGAGAAGCCAATCATTCATAAACTTCAAAGGAAAAAGTGAGATGCCAAAACTGTTCAGAAGCAAAAGGCTACAAGTCCCGCTCATATAATTAAATTAATATTCATTGATATTTTGGACTTTATAGTATATTCTCTTCTTTTTATCCTATTTGATTTTCAGTTGCTTGGGGACAAGCAACAATTTAAGTTTGGTGTTGTGATGAGCGGATAATTTATACGCTTTTTGGCATTGTTTTTACATAGTTTTTAGTAAGTTTAAGCTACTTTTAGGGATGTTTTCATTAGTTTTTATGTTAAATTCACATTTCTGGACTTTACTATGAGTTTGTGTGTTTTTCTGTGATTTCAGGTAAATTCTGACTGAAATTGAGGGACTTGAGCAAAACTCTGAAAAAGGCTGACAAAAGGACTGCTGATGCTGTTGGATTCTGACCTCCCTGCACTCGAAATGGATTTTCTAGAGCTACAGAACTCCAAATGGCGCGCTCTCAATGGCGTTGGAAAGTAGACATCCAGGGCTTTCCAGAAATATATAATAGTCCATGCTTTATTCGAAGAATGACGACGTAACTTGGCGTTAAACGCCAAGTTCATGCTGCTGTCTGGAGTAAAACGCCAGAAAAACGTCATGATTCGGAGTTAAACGCCCAAAACACGTCATAACCTGAAGTTTGACGCCAAGAAATGCCTCTACACGTGGATTGATCAAGCTCAGCCCAAGCACACACCAAGTGGGCCCCGGAAGTGGATTTATGCATCAATTACTTACTCATGTAAACCCTAGTAGCTAGTCTAGTATATATAGGACACTTATCTATTGTATTAGACATCTTTGGTCTCATCTTTGGTCTCAGTTTTGTTTTATTCTTCATCTTAGGAGATCATTGATCACGTTTTAGGGGGCTGGTCATTCGGCCATGCCTGAACCTCTTTCACTTATGTATTTTCAACGGTGGAGTTTCTGCACACCATAGATTAAGGGTGTGGAGCTCTGCTGTACCTCAAAGATTAATGAAGTTCTATTTTCTTTTATTCAATTCCTCTCTTATTCTTATTCCAAGATATTCATTCGTACCCAAGAACATGATGAATGTGATGAGTTAGATAACCCTCATTATTATTCTCACTGATGAACGCGCGTGATTGACAACCACTTCCGTTCTACATGCAAAGAAGCTTGAATGTGTATCTCTTAGATTCCCCAACAGAATCTTCGTGGTATAAGTTAGATAGATGGCGGCATTCATGAGGATCCGGAAAGTCTAAACCTTGTCTATGGTATTCCGAGTAGGATTCTAGGATTGAATGACTGTGACGTGCTTCAAACCTGCAACCTGCTGGGCGTAGTGACAACGCAAAAGAATCAATGGATTCTATTCCAGTAGGGGAGGGAACCAACCGGTGATTGGCCGTACTGTGACAGAGTGCGTGAGCATTAGCTTTCACTGCGAGGATGGGATGTAGCCACTGACAACGGTGATGCCCTACATACAGCTTGCCATGGAAAGGAGTAAGAAGGATTGAGTAGAAGGAATAGGAGAGCAGGCGTCCGTGAGCTCTATAGCATCTCCATTCCGCTTATCTGAAATTCCTACCAATGAATCTACATAAGTATTTCTATCCCTTTTATTATTCCTTTTTATTTAATGATAATCACAATTACTCTTTAATCTCCCTAACTGAGATTTACAAGGTGACCATAGCTTGCTTCATACCAACAATCTCTGTGGATTCGACCCTTACTCACGTAAGGTTATTACTTGGACGACCCAGTACACTTGCTGGTTAGTTGAACGGAGTTGTGAAGAAGGCCAATTTCTAAAAGGAATAATTTCACAATGATGCCAAAAGGCACAAAATAGGAATCACAATTTCGTCCACCACATAACCATGAAAATCTCCAATATTCATTTTTTTATGAATTTTTCACTTATGCATACTTTTTCTTCATTTCTTCAAGCCATCATTGTCTTCTAAACCTTAAATCACTTAAACAAACACATCAAGGCATCGAATGTGATAATAATGAATTAAATTTAGTAATTTTAAAGGCCTAAAAAGTATGTTTTTAATAATTAAGCATAATTAGGAGAAATTCACAAAAGCATACAATTTCTATAAATAAATGCAGAATAAGTTGATAAATTACATGTTTTTCTAGTAAAATATTATTATAAAATAGAGGTTTATCAAATAACAAACTTTCATTTTTGTAATTACACACCCTTAATTTCTGCTATATTATTTGAGATTGATTTTGTCTCACATAAAAAAAATCTTAAAAGAGTGTGATCAAATGATGATTGAAGTTGTGGATTGTCAAGGGTCTCTACAATTTCTATCAATTCCACATTAGAACTTTTATGTCTTTTTGGGTGCTATTTTATGACTGACACTCCTTCCCCCCTAACCTTAGCATGCACCTCATCTAATCCTTCCAAGAAATTTCTCTTATAGTTCTCCTTATTCTCCCTCCCTCCATTACCCCTTTTTTATTCAACAATACATTTACCTTAAAAACTACCATGTCTTACCATTTGCTTTAGTTTCACTCTTTTTTTTTCAGAACTCTAACCCTCTTGGTCTGATATTTAATGTAACACTCTAACTTTCAGCAACTCATGATCGTATTAAAAGTCCGAGCGCTACTTACCTCTAAACCTTTTAATTTTATACTATCTTTATTTAATATTGAGCCTTTACGAAATGAACCGAAATTTTAATCAAGAGAATGAAAAGTCTTTACTTTTAACCACTTAGCCAAAATGATACAAATACATACATAATCACCTTGCCTTATATATATAGACATATACCAAGATTCTCAAATACAAGTCCTACCCCTCTAAAAATCAAAGACAATAAATGACGAGGGAAAAATCCAAGGCTAAACCAAATACAGAAGATACAGATACAGATGTACATAAAACTCCGTAGTTCAGTCGTGACTCCGCGCCAAGGATTCCCGGGCCTATCGCTGAAACAGAAGATCTGTAGGGGATGAGAACGTCGTCCTCGCATGTTCTCAGTAGGGATTATGAATGCCGTAAAAATATACAGAATAATATACAAATAGTTAACTCATAACCCGAAAACAATTTTCTTTATTAAACCCTTGAAATCCTTCTTAAGTCTTACCTAAAGTCGTGTAAAACCCTTTCTTTAAATCACATTACTTAAACAAAATCTCCATCATATTAACAATTCATCATCTCTTAATAACATTCCTCAATTATCGTAATATCTAAATAAGCCAGCATTGTAAATAATATACCTAAACCCAATCCACAAACATCAACTCCCACCACATTATTAAGTTCACAGCACAAGTAAAATGTCCAATCAAGCATACAAGCAAGTCACTAAGACAACGACACAATCACAAATAAACAAGATAAACAACCACAATCAAATGCAAATGCGCAAACAATACGATGCATGTCTTTCCGATGCAGGCCATGAGCTCACGCGTCGGTTGTCTACCCGCAACCCGACGTTACTCGGAGCGAACCCCGAATATGGTTCTTACCATGTCAGTCAGGCACAATTATCATCATGGGTGAACCCGTGTCAGTTAGAATATTTTGGCATCATAGTAGAAGCGGGCTATCAGTTAGGTGAACATTCCCGCATTAGCAATCTCGAGCTATTAGTCAGGCGGGCACTTTCGCATTAGCACTTTGGCACAAGACCTATTTAACATACACTTTTTAAGTATCTATCTTATTCATTCTTTCTCATGTTTTTTCCTCTTAAGTATCTATTTCCTTCATTAGTTCTTATTTCCTTTCTTTTTATTATGCCTCCACATCACTAATTACATACCCACACCTCCGCATCACCTACATTATTAAACGTACCTCCGCATCACCGCTTAATTATACATACCTCCACCTCACCAAATAATCAATTACACCTGCGCATCACCACCTATTCACTCATCTATCATAACCTTAAATCGATTAGTTTCTAAATAATCAACCTTCGTAACATTTAATAAAAACTCTTTTTCTTAATAAATCGAACTCAAATTAAAACTTAAAAACAAAAATCTTTTCTCAATAGATGAAACTTAAAATATAGTATTTTTCTTGATAATTCGAAAATCAACTATTATGAACCCTAAGTCCAGTTTTCATTTAAATAACACTTAAAGCCTTGAAATTTTGTAAAAACTTCTGCAGTATTTTCTCTAAAATTCGGGCTTTGCCATCCTTCAAAGGTCCCAATCTAACCACCTTGCAAACCCTTTTCAAAATATTCCCAAGTAACAAATCATTTTCACTAATCACACCGTTCAAAATATTAAATAAGTTTTCAATAATCAAATCATTTTCTTTAAAGCTACGCATCTTTCTATTTCAATAAAATCCAGCTTCCTTTCAAATCTTTTGCTATTAAAACTAAAGGAAAAATTCGCACATTCATTCAAATTTTACAAAATCTTCCGACTATGTTCTTTTCACATTAATCATTAACCAAAACCACCTTTTCATTTATTTTTACAAGAACTCAGACAGAACCTCCCCTTAAGACTTGACTTCACCACCCTTACGGGTTCCCTCACTTTCCTAACTTCTCGGCGGTTTACCAGCCTTCTATCAGCACTTTTCAAACATAAGATTCTCAGTAACCGACATATGATTCAAATCCTTATAAAATCATTTATAAACTCTCAAAATTACTACTTATAATTAAGAAATTAATTTTCATTCACTCTCGTAACCAAAAATTCAGTCACAAACACAGCCAATCATTCACAACCGAAAATCCAAACTCAATAACATTATAATTACTAATATATTTGCAATTATTTACTATACTTTTGGGCATCTTTAAATTGAAAACTGTTAATTTTAAAATAAAATTCCTATTTCCATATGAACTCAAAATCAACGAAAGTTTCGAAAAAGTTTTTTGATCGAGCTGCTGAAGAGAAAAGTGTTAGAAATCGTCTGTGTCTTCTAGAATTTTAATTAGTCGAATTCAAGGAGAAGAAGAACTATGTCACCGTGAGCTTCTACCAAATAAAAATAATGCAAGCGTGTAAAAAAAATATAAATACTTTTATCATATTAAATTTTTTTATTAGAGTTATGAATTACAAGAAATTGAGGTGAAAGGTTTTCACGGTTTTCTCTCCCTCACTCTCGGTCACTTCTCTTTCTTTTATTACCGTGCATGAAAAATAAAAATCGAATAGGACACTCTAGTGTACAGGTGTAAATGATATAGAGAGAGAATATAATTTTTTTTATAGTTATTTTTTATTATTTTATTATTATTTAAAATGTGAATTCTACTTTTATTAATCTCTCTTTTATTCTATTAAAAGAAAAATATGTAAACTTACATTTTTACCGTATAATTCACCAAAGTTAGATGATGATTATTAGAGACTAATGGGAATGGATGAGGAGTTTGTGGTGTTACAGCATTATAGGTGTCAAGGTTAGTAAAATAAAGGAAACATGTGTCATGGTTATATATGTATATTTGTTTATAGGTCATATTTCCATTTCTTTCTTTAAATCCCTTCATAGCTTCGTTGGCGATGATAATTAATATGATAAGAAATGATGATTATAAGTAGGTGGCATAAGTTATATATATGCATAAGGCCACGTGTCATTTTCTTTCTTTTGGTTTCACATATATGCAAATAGTTTTGTTAGAAACTTTTCATTATATATACATAATAGACTCATTTATTATTATTATTATTATTATTATTATTATTATTATTATTATTATTATTATTATTATTTTATCTTTTTTAAAATATTTTATTATAATAATAAAAATTATTTAAAAATTCTAATAAATTTTAAACTCGAAATATTATAAAATTTAATTTAATTACATTTAGAAAAATATTTTTTAAAATAAAATAATAAATTATGCGTAACTCATTATTTAATTTTAAAAAAAATCGAGTTGTTATATCCTATCCTTCTTAAAAAAAATTCATCCTTGAAAATTGATATAAGATGGAAAAAATTAAACTGACGTTTTCTTTGAACACATTTAGAGAGAAAGCAAAAGGTTTTTCCATATATGATTTTTAAATACTAGAAACTTTTATGATTTGAATATAAGAAAAAAGTGTGATGTGAAGTAGAAATTACAAACTAATTTTAGGACCATTTTGTTGTGCTTAGAATAAATTTAAGATCATATCAAAGAGTTCAAGATTCATAAAAAGAACAATAAACAACAACAAAGAGAGATAGTCCAGAAGAGTCAAGCAGACATTTAAAAATAGGATCAAGTAAGGATACATTCGAACAAAGGAATAGGATTGAAAAGATTAAGCAAATCTCTTTCCATGAAAGAAATCCAAACAAAGGACTTCAATGTAATTATAAAAGAACAGACAGTGTACCAAATTACAGGATTCCAACACAAATTGCAATTCAAGACCGAGTTAATCATGAAAATAACCTCTAACATTCCCAGAACACATAATTCGTATCACCGATTAATTTTATTTCGCCTATGACAATCAGTTAGTGTTTCCAAACACACAAATCATCAATAAGTTGGCTAGACATAATACCATGAGAAATGCAACGGTCAACTAACAGCATTAATCATTAGACAGTCATGCATCTAAAACTCAAACTCGTGCCAAGACAAGACCTATTGCATGACAGACACTCAGAGTATGCAGTGAAGTATAGTCAATCTATTCCCAAGGCTCTAACAGGAACGAACTGCTCAAATAATTGACGGGCGAAAAATTGCCGATTAAGAAATTAGAATGAAAATAACGTTACAAGTACAGTTCTTAACCGACGAAAATTACGCTTATCAATTTAAAAGGGGTTGTCACAATTTAAGAATAAAATACTGGGAGTGAAATTTTCAGGTCGTCTCCTAATGAGTTGCTAAGAGAATGCAATTTATTGGTCAGGAATTTTCTGAGAAATTTTAGAGTTGTAGAACGGAGAATTAAAATGATTATTAATTAAAGCAATAAAAATTAACAAGAGGTTTTATGTAATTGAAATAAAAAGCCTTGACTAGGACAAGATCGATCGGAAGTTCTATCCTTGTTGGATTTTTCCAAGAGTAATAGTAAGAGGTTGTTGTTTTTACTTGGTTAACCTTTACCGAATAAAGAAAAGTTAAGTAACTGAGCCAACTCTGATTCACAAGTCCTAATCATCTCCCTTGAGAAAGATTAGCATTAGTGACTAGAGAGCCAGCCAACAACTTCCAGTTTTAAATTAACTCTTGAGTATTCCAACTCAAGGGTCTCCTATTAATCAACTCCAAAGTCAAGTTGGGAGCCTACTCCGTTGACATGGATGCCATTTTCGCATACATGTAAAGGAAGTAGGAGGAAGACATGGTAATTAAAATTAAATTGAGATAATTAAGCAAATAAAGAAATTAAATAGAAAAATACTCTGCATTAATAAATTCCAAAATCGAAGGTATCCATATGTAGCTCTGAACAAGATAAATGGGAAATAAAAAGAGTAAGGAAATAGAAGACAAACTATTAATGATAGAGACTTCAACGGAGGTAGTAACTCTTCTCAATATCCAAGCATAAAACTAAAAAATCTATGAATCTATGAATATGAAGAACCCTAGAGAAAGTAGTATCTCCTCTCTCAAATTCAAAAACTAAAACTAAAACTAGTGAATGAGAATTGTCTCTTGAGTCTCTGTTGTTTCCTGGCTCTAGTCTTTGTTTTTGGGCCGAAAACTAGGTCCAAACTCAGCCTAAAATTGCCCCCGGTGAATTCTGTAGTTGCAGTGTATTACGCACGTCACGCGTACGCGTTGATGGTCTTCTGCGCGTCGATTCTCGCTGGTCAGCTCCTTGGTTTCTTGTATTCCTTCTATTTTTGCAAGTTTCCTTTCCATCCTCTAATCCATTCCTGCCCTATAAAGCCTGAAAACACTTAACACACAGATCACGGCATCGAATGGTATAAAGGGGAATTAAAGATTGACAATTTAAAGGCTTAGGAAGCAAGTTTTCAATCATAGAACAAAATTGGGAAGGATTTGTAAAACCATTCAGTTTGTATGAATAAGTGTGCAAAGAACTGATAAAAACCACTCAATTTAGCACAAGATAAACCATAAAATAGTGGTTTATCAATACTATAATGTAACTCTCTAACTTTTAGCACCTCATGATCGTACTAAAAGTTTGAGCGCTACTTACCTCTAAACCTTTTTATTTTAAACTATCTTTATTTAATATCGAACCTTTACAAAATAAACCAGAATTTTAATCAAGAGAACGAAAAGTCTTTACTTTTAACCACTTAGCCAAAATGATACATATACCTATATAATCTCCTAGCGTTATATACATAGACATGTACCAAGATTTTGAAATACAACCCCTACCCCTCTAAAAATCAAAGACAATAAATGACGAGGGAAAAATCCAAGGTTAAACCAAATACAGAAGATATGGATACATATGTACATAAAGCTCCGTAGTTCAGTCGCAACTCTGCGCCAAGGATTTTAGGGCTTGTCGCTGAAACAGAAGATCTGTAGGGGGTGAGAACGTCATACTCGCATGTTCTCAGTAGGGATAGAAAATGTCATAAAAATATACAAAATAATATACAAATAGTTAACTCATAATCCGAACAATTTTCTTTATTAAACCCTTGAAATCCTTCTTAAGTCTTACCTAAAGCCGTGTAAAACCCTTTCTTTAAATCACATTACTTAAACAAAATCTCCGTCATATTAACAATTCCTCATCTCTTAACAATATTCCTCAATTATCGCAATATCTAAATAAACCAGCATTGCAAATAATATACCTAAACCCAATCCACAAACATCAGCTCCCACCACGTTATTAAGTCCACAACACAAGTAAAATGTCCAATCAAGCATACAAGCAAGTCACCAAGACAACAACACAATCACAAATAAACAAGATAAACAACCACAATCAAATGTAAATGCACAAACAATACAATGCATGCCTTTCTTATGCAGGCCATGAGCTCACGCGTTAGTTGTCTACCCGCAACCCAACGTTACTCAGAGCGAACCTCGAATATGATTTCTTACCATGTCAGTCAGGCACAATTATCATCATGGGCGAACCTGTGTCAGTTAGGATATTTTGGCGTCACGGTTGAAACGGGCTATCAGTTAGGCAAATATTCCCGCATTAGCAATCTCAGGCTATCAGTCAGGCAGGCACTTTCGTATTAGCAACCGTAGGCTACCAATCAGGTCAACATTCCCACATTAGCAACCTTAGACAATCAGTTAGGCGGACACTTTCACATTAGCACTTTGGCACAAGACCCATTTAACATACATTTTTTAAGTATCTATCTTATTCATTCTTTCTCATTTTTTTCCCTCTTAAGTATCTATTTCCTTCATTAGTTCTCATTTTCTTTCTTTTTATTATGCCTCCACATCACCAAATTACATACCCACACCTCCACATCATCAACATTATTAAACGTACCTCCACATCACCGCTTAATTACACATACCTCCACCTCACCAAATAATCAATTACACCTCCGCATCACCACCTATTCACTCATCTATCATAACCTTAAATCGATTAGTTTCTAAATACTCTTTTTCTTAATAAATCGAACTCAAATTATAACTTAAAACAAAAATCTTTTCTCAATAGATGAAACTTAAAATATAGTACTTTTATTGATAAATCAAAAATCAACTATTATGAACCCTAAATCCAGTTTTCTTCTAAATAACACTTTAAGCAAAGTCTTGGAGTTTTGTAAAAACTTTTGCAGCATTTTCTCTAAAATATGGTCTTTGCCATCCTTCAAAGGTTCAAACCTAAGTGATAAACCCCAATTTTGTAGTTTATCTTGTGTTGAGTTTGGGGATTTTATCAACATTTTTCACAATTATTCATATAAATTGCATGGTTTTGTGTATCCTTCCTAATTTTGCTTCATGGTTAAAAACATGCTTCTTTAACCCTAAAAACGCCAATTTTTAATCCTCTTCTATTACTATTCAATGTCGTGATGTGTTTGTTAAGTGGATTCAGGATCGATAGGGAAAGAATGGCGTAGAAGATGGAAAGGAAGCATGCACAAGCGGAAGGGACATGAAGAATGAAGCTTTGGAGAATTGGTGGCGACGCGCATGCGTGGCTGCATGTAGCTGAGACTAGCGCGCATAAGTTGGCGCATTCGTGTGGTGATGCAAAATCGCACCGACGTGTACGCATGACTGAAGCGCACGCATGGCCGAGGAGTTCATATGACGCGCACGGTTGACGCCCATCACGTGACCTCATTAATGGAAAATGTAGCTGACAATTTTTGAGAGGCTTCAGGCCCAATCTGAGCTGAATTCTGTATGGAAAAGACCCAAGGAACCAAGGGAGAAAGGGGGGGATTCACTCATTCACACCATTCATATAATTTTAGCTAGTTTTAGGTTCTTATTTTCTAGAGAGAGGAACTCTTACTTCTCTTTAGATTTAGTTTGTTTTGATCTTCTTTTATTGAATTTCTGAATTGGATCTTGTTAATTCTAGTTTCAATTACTTAATTTGAGTTCTCTAGTTATAATTTTGTTTAGATCTTGTGTTGAATTTGTGTTTTCTTGTCATTCCCCCTTTTCTTCTCATTTTATGAACTTTGTTGATTTTGAATTTCTCTCAGTGCATTGATGTTTTCTATGATTGATAGTGTTATTTGAGTTATTCTCTATTGATAATTGTTAGTGGGTATTTGTAATTTTTAATTAATTTACAATTTGAATATGTCTTTTGTTAATGCATACCATGTGTTTGATGAAATGTTTTCTTTGATTATGGAGTAGTTTTCTGTACTCTTGGCCTAGGCTAAGGGAATTGGGTGACCTTGAGTCATTGGGTCTAATTGATTTGGTGATTTGAGAACCCTTAGTGGTCATTTTGATATCCATTGACGCTAATCTACTACTAAGCTAATTTGTAGATAGATTAGGACTTATGAGTTGAAATTGACCAAGCCATTTGACATACTTCACTTGTAGAAGTAGGCTTAATGGGCTTGGTTCCTCATAATTGTCAATATACGGTTATTAGACAAGGATGGTGACCCCAATTCCTATCCCTAGCTAAGAGTTCTTTCTTATAAATTTATATTTGAAACCCAAAAATCCTAATTGCTTAATTCTTGTTATAGTTAGTTTAGTTGTTCATTTAGTCTTAGAATAGAAGTAGCATTATATGTTATCTTGTTAGATTACATTTACTTATACCTTGCTTTAATTGCTGGCTTTAGTTTCTTGCACTTTAAGATTTCTTGCATGTTAAGTTTAGTAGTTTAAATTCTTGTTTATGATTCCCAACCCTAGAATTTTAACCAATATTGATGCACATGTTTGCCCATTCTCTTGAGGATGATCCGAGACTAATACTCTTGGTTACTTTTTATTGGGGTTGACTTTGTGACAACCAAATCAAAATTTGATCGATACGATTATATGTTGGTCTAGGACTATACTATGACAATGATTTGATTTTCTATTGATGAAAATTCTAGACCGACCATAATCCTCTCATCACTAACCACTTTACAAACCCCTTTCAAAACATTCCCAAGTAACAAATCATTTTCAATAATCACACCGTTCGAAATATTAAATAAGTTTTCAATAATCAAATCGTTTTCTTTAAAGCTACGCGTCTTTCTATTTCAATAAAATTCATCTCCCTTTCAAATCTTTTGCTATTAAAACCAAAGAAAAAATTCGCACGTTCATTCAAACTTTACAAAATCTTCCGACCATGTTCTTTTCACATTAATCTTTAACCAAAACCACCTTTTTATTTATTTTTACAAGAACTCAAACAGAACCTCCCCTTAAGACTCGACTTCACCACCCTTACGGACTCCCTCACTTTGCTAACTTCTCAACAGTTTACCAGCCTTCTATCAGCACTTTTCAAACATAAGGTTCTCAATAATCGACATATGATTTCAATCCTTGTAAAATTATTTATAAACTCTCAAAATTACTACTTTTAATTAAGAAATCAATTTTCATTCACTCACATAACCAAAAACTCAGTCACAAACACAGCCAATCATTCACAGCCAAAAATCTAAACTCAATAACATTATAAGTACTAATATATTTGCAATTATTTACTATACTTTTGGACATCCTTAAATTGAAAACTGTTAATTTTAAAATAAAACCCTACCTCCGTATGAAATCAAAATCAACGAAAACTCCGGAGAAGTTTTCTGACCGAGCTGCTGAAGAGGAAAGTGTTAGAAATAGTCTGTGCCTCCTAGAACTCTAACTAGCCGAACTCAAGGGGAAGAGGAGCTACGTCACCATGAGCTTCTACCGAACAAAAGTAACGCCAGCGTGTAGAGGAGGAAGATACGAATACTTTTATCGGATTAGATTTTTTTTATTGGAGTTATGGATTATAAGAAATCGAGGTCGAAAGTCATGGAGGTTTTCACGATTTTTTCTCCCTCACTCTCGGTCACTTCTCTTTCTTTCATTACCGTGCATGAAAAATAAAAACCAAAATGATGGTGAAACCTTATTCTTTGGTTTTAACATTACACTAGGATTGTTCTCCTCTTCTTCCTTCACATTTACCCTTCTCTTAACTTAATCCACCCTCAACCACTCTCCAACCTTGTTTTCCTTTAGATTATTCGAATCTGAGTTCTCTAATAACCGGCTACAAACTTTTGCTCCATGTCCTATATCGATTCATTCATATCTTAATTCTACGTCTATTATTTTCGGTCCCTTTAGTTTTACACTATCTCGCACTATTTTCTCTCAATCCATCATGATTCTGGCTATCATGATTCGAGTTTTTTTGTCTTTAATTTCAAAGATCCCTGTGTCCGTAATCTCTACTAGTTTCTCTCCAAACTTCCTTCTGACTTCTATTATTTTGTAACTCTCTGGTAAATTCCAAAATTGTAACCAAATTGAAAATTTTGATGCAATATTCTTTTTTTATTCTTCTGTTTTCAACCAATGTTTGACATGGAAAATGTTGTCCTTGAATAGCTACGAAAAACCACTCTCTATTCTCCGAGCCTCCAGATCATCATCATTAAAGAAAAATTTAAATATTTTTCTGATATGTTACTCTAAACCTAGATGACCTATTCTAGATTGCCTTTAATACAGTCTTCATAGTGCTTGAAGAGAAATTTTTTATTGAGAAGACTTTTTCTATCAAAATTTTAGAGCATGTTTTCACACTTGATGAAACATCTTTTTTTATCTAACTCAACGATCATCTCTTTCTCTTCCTCTCTATTACCATCAACTAGATTAGGATCAGGCTTGAGGCTTGTCTAGGGACGGATTTATATACATTGTTGAGTAGTATATGATAATAATATTTATTTGCTCCCACTAAATTATTGAATTCGACCTCATAATAATTTTTTACCCAACTTTTGGTACTTAATAGTCAATTTAAGAATTTTGTATTAGATGTCTATTAGAATGATCAATTCTCAATTTAAATGAGATTAGTGTTCTTTCTTAGAAATCGACTTGAAAGAGTATTTATTTATTTTATTTTGAAATTAGCTTTAATTTTTTCCGTAGCAGTTGTATTAATTAAAAGAACTTTCTCAATTATGAATATGAATAAAAGTTGACTTTTAATTATATGAGAAGTGAATTTTTAAATAATTATTTAATGATATATATAAAAAGAGAGACATTTCGATTATATTTATAAAAAAAATTACTCAATTTTTTTAAAATATAAAACCTAAAAAATAAAATTTTAAATTATATATTATTATTTAAATTACTATTTTAATGTTTTAATTTGTAAATTAGATATTTTGAAGATTAATCATATTTTATAATAATAAAATATAATTATAAAAATAATTATATTATATATATAAAAAAATAATTATTTAAAAATATATATTAAAATATAAAATATTTATTAAAAATAAATTAAATAATATATTTTTATACATAAATAATTTAATAATTAATTTTTACATATATAATATTATTATTATAAAAATTATTATTATTATATTATATATTTTTTATTCTCACTGTCAAAATAGTTTGGATTCATGATTAACTATTAGTCATGATTAGTGATCAAATTGTTGTCTGGTAGTATGAAGCGCAGCCAACTCTGATGAGCATGCATGAAAAGTTTAAAACTCTAACAGAGCATACGTCAAATCCTAAAGGACACTCCTTTGAGATGAATAGTGCTGGTTATTAATTGTTTTATGAATCTTATATTGGTTCAATATTTTCCTTTTAAATAGCATTGTATAATAATGAACTTGGGTTTGAGGCCAGGCTTTGAGCACATGGATCTCACAGTGAATTGGATTTAATATTGTGTAAAAAAAAAATTAAATTTTACTTCGTTAATTATTTAACAGAGATGAGGTTATGCGGAGTTGTACCGCCGTATCATTTGTACATAATAAACAAAATTATATCAAACGGAAGGTGATCCAATTAAGGGCCGACAACATAATAATCATGGTTGAATATGATTTTAATTAGAGTTTATAATATAATAAAACAGAAAACAACAAACTAAATTAAATAACCATTTTTTCTATTCCTTTTAGATAGACACACGGATCATGTCATCATGCTAGGTTGGTAAATGCCTAAATGGTATATATAGCAAGGTTAAGAAAATCAGATCGATCATCAAACTGTTCTAGTCACTGATTTATTGGTTTATTGATTTAATTAGTATAACCAATAGTTTAACTGGATAAACCGTTTTAGAATAGAATAATAAATAAATTATAAATAAACATCCTAAAATATAATTATAGTCTAATATAAATCTTAAAATATTTTCGAAATTTAAAATACTATACATAAAATATCATCAACCAAATACATATGATCTTATCAAAATTCAAACTCAAAAGTTAAATAGTAATAAAAGCACATATAAATATTAAATCCCAACATCATGGTTTATCAATCATCAAAATCCGCAAGAACTTGTTGTAAATCTGCTTCGGTAGGATGATCTTCATCTTCATTTCTACCCTGTTGAGCAGAAGAATCAAGAGATGCAGTATAAAGACCACTACTACCACCGCCACTTTGATATAAATCAGCATCAATTTCACATAATAAAATATACATGTTATCATTATATTATAAGCTAACAACGTTCTAATAAATCATTAGAAACTAAATATACTATACTCACGCAATAAGTCATCCACATTACTAGGAAGATCAAGCTCTTTCTCTACAACCTCTTCAGTCACCCAAAAGTCAACTTGACTGATGCTTTCATAATCAATTGGATCATATTGTGTCTTTTGCTTTCTTTTTTCTTTTTTCCTTCCTAAAATGTTAAATACAATATATGAAGATTTAATAATTTACAAATTTGTTATGATAAAGATTACAAATGAAACAATATGATATTTCATGAAACATATATTACCACTACAAAAAAAAGGTTTATGGTCACGGTTTTGGATCTATGGTCACAGTTTTTTACCGTGGCCTATTCTCTCGTGGCCATAGGTCTATGGTCACGGTTTTTTTATCTATGATCACGGTTTCAATTTTCAAAATCTGACACTTTAGGCCACGTTTTTTTACCGTGACCATAGGTTAATCTATGGTCAGTCTTATCTATGGTTACGGTTTTCACCGTGACCATAGGTATACCTGGATTTAAGACGCAAATTATAGGTAACATAAACAATGTCATTCAGTCTATCATACTCCAATCTATTTCTTCTTTTTTGTATGAATCTGGTCAAAAAGACTCCAAATTTCTCTCACACCCAGAAGAAGTAGATGCTTGGCTAAGAATGCGAACAGCTATCTTTTGTAAACATGGAGCAGAGCCTCTGAATAACCTCTACCATTCATCTACCAATTATAAAACCATAAAATATTAGAAGATATCAATTAAGAAAATAGGAGCCTAAAACAAGTTACTATTAATTAAACAAATATTCAGCCATATTCTTACTAGGCATAAGTTCAGATGCAGCTCGAATAGCTTCTTGTCTATCAAAACTTTCTTTCTGATCTCTATATATATAAATGTATTTCTTTCATTGCCTGAACTGAATCCAAATTGTTACACTTGCAATACAAGGTAACAAGATCAAGTAAACCTCGCATAACATCAGGTGTTTCTTTATAATTTTCATTAAAAAAGAATTTAGGATTCAGGAAGTAAGCTGCCAAATGAAGATCTTTCTTCAAATGCTTGTCCCATTTTGAGTTGATAATATATGTGTACGGCTGATATGCAGTCTTGGATTGCCTAAACATCTCTTTAATTACATCTTCTGCCCTTAGCATTCATTCATAAACATATTCCAAAGATGGTTTGTCATCAGCATCAACAACCTTCAGCAAGTGAATCAGATGGCCCACAAGTTTACATACAGTAAAGCAATCCCCCCAAAATTTGTAATCCAAAATAATAGCACTCATAGCTCTACCAGTAGCACTCCTTCCTAATTTGTGATCAGTGAAAATTGAATCTACAACCAATGCTTGCAACTCTTTTTTACGGTCAAAGATGCTTTTCAATGTAATAAATACAGTTGCAAATGGGTTGCACCAGGACGTACAATTTTTCTCCAACGAGGTCTTTGTCTTAGCCAAGATAAGAAAACCATATGATTGTACATAAATACTGTGATCTTTGAAGCACGTGTTGCAAGGTTAGAAATATGCGCCATACTACTTATATCTTTTAAAATAAGATTAAGGCAATAAGCAGCACATGGTGACCAATAGATATTATCATATTTTCTATTGATAAGCCTACTAGCAGTAACATAATTGGCCGCATTGTCATTCACAACATGCACAATATCATTAGGGCCAATCCATTCAATCACCTCAAAAAATAAATTACACAAGTGTGAAGCATTTTTTACCATACTGGAAGCATCTATTGATTTCACAAAGCACAAACCTTTAGAACAATACACCAAGAAATTGATTAACATTATTTGTCTTTGATCTGTCCAACCATCAGTCATGAGGGTACATCCAGTTTCCTTCTATGCACTCCTATAACTATCAACTAGCATTTGACTTTCTCTTTTAAGATCAGCCAACAAATGAATCCTTAACTTATCATAAGAATGACCCTTGTAACCAGGTCTAATACCAGCAACACCATCCAACATATCTTGGAAAAATGGCGACATCACAGCGTTGAATGGAATTTTATAATCCAAAAGCCACCGAGCAAACCGTTTATCAACCTCGTTTATCGCCTCTTTGTTTTGTAAAACACTTTTAATACTTGGTTGAGCTCCTGGAGTTGTTCTTGGTGCACACATAGGAGGAATGACTTTGGCTTTTTTTCTTTGGATCGCCTCCAACTCCTTGCTGACTTGAAGTACGCTGCTGTTCCTGTTCTTCTTGAGCTATTGCCTCATCAATTGCATCCTCTACCTCATCACCACCCTCGTCACCAAAACTTACTTTTCTTTTCTTTTTGTTGGTCTGAATTTCTTTCAACAAACTTTCCATCTGTTTTTCCACATCATATGGAACTTTAGGACATTTTTTCACGTCTCTAGTAATCTTTGCTAGATGTTTCTTCATCCTGTGAATTTCACCTCCATTGAAAACTTGTAGACAAAATAAACATTGATATTGTGGTTTCCCATTCACCATTTGTAGAGCAACATATTTCCAAGCTAAATCTGTTTTTTCCCATAGGTTAGAAGAACCTTGTGACTGACTATCGTTAGCACTACGAGAATTAGGATTAGCAGCATCATCATTCGAAATAGGAGGATCGACAGGCATGTTATTATTCACAGAAGCATTGTTATCAGCAGTTGCTTATTGATTAATACTATTTTTCATAACTAAAATTAATAACAGCCGCAACACAATGAAATTAAAAACAGCCACAACACAATGAAAATTAAAAACAGCCACAACACAATAAAAATTAACAGCATGAAAATTAACCATGTTCTTAACCTAAAGCAGGAGCCAAACACAATAAAAATTAACAGCATGTTCTTAACCACAACACAAGACCATATCAGCAATTCTGCCTACAGCATTCAGCCATTCAACAATATTGCAAAATAGAGTAAGTTTCCACTTTTCAGCATTAACAAAACACCAAAACAGATTAACAAATTAACAATTACAAAGCAGCAAAACACTAAAACAGCAATATTTGGCATTCTGGAATTAGAACCATACTAACAGAGAAGATGAATCATTAACAAAACACCAAAACAGAGTAACAAATTAACAATTACAAAGCAGCAAAACACTAAAACAGCAATATTGGGCGTTCTGGAATCAGAACCATACTAACAGAGAAGATGAATCATGAAACAGAGAAGATGAAACAGAGGAGTCACTCACCTGGGTTCGAGAGGCCAGCGAAGACGAAGCGGCGGCAGCTGTGATGATTACCAGGCGACGGTAGTGGCGCTGACAACCTGAGGACCATGGCGACGATGGAGGGCTACTGGGCTGGGAATGCTTCAGAGGGCTAGGGTTCACCGTTCACAAGTGGAGTGAGAGTGTGAGACTGAGATGAATGAATGGGGGAAGAGACCAGGCGACGGCGGTGGCGATGACGACCTAAGGACCGCGGCGACGATGGAGGGCTACTGGGCTGGGAATGCTTTAGAGGGCTAGGGTTCACCGTTCACAAGTGGAGTGAGACTGAGATGAATGAATAGGGGAAGAGACCAGGCGACGGCGGTGGCGCGGACGACCTGAGACTCCCCGGCAAAGATGGACGACTACTGGGTTGGGAATGCTTCAGAGGGCTAGGGTTCACCGTTAGTGAGAGTGTGAGACTGAGACGAATGAATGGGGAAAGAAGGGGGGGTGGTTCACGACTGGGTCCGGGTCGGGTTTCTTTTTTTTTAAACAATAAAAACGGCATCGTTTTACTATTTTAGAGGAACCAGCCGGTCACCGGTCCGGCCCAATCGGCTGGTTTTCAGCTGGTTCACCGGTTTCCTAGCGATTTTCTCTCCAGCAGTTATTAGAGAAGGATCGGACCGCTTGCATCGTCGGTTCACGATTAAACCGGTCGAACCAGCCGGTCTGGTCCGGTTTTCAGAACCTTGATATATAGTCTCTTTCTAAGAGGAATCCGGCTCCTCTAAAATTATATTGTTATTTTAAAAAAAAATAAGAGTGAACGTAAATTGGATCAAAATGGATATAACCAAAATTTTGATTTGATTCGCACTAAGATCATTAGATCGAATTCAATATCCATAGTTTTTAAGTTTGAATCCGATCTAACCCGATCCGCACATTTTCGGATCTGATATCGAATATATCCGTAAAACACAAAAATGATTTTAAAGTTTATTTTTATTAAAAAAATCAATAAAATTAATTTTTTATTTTTTTTAAATATATTTACTCTTAAAATAATACAACATATATGATTATTATTAGTTGAAATAAAACATAAAAAGAATATTTACTTATTTATTTATTTATTTTTGCGAATACGCGGATATGCGAATCGAATATGCGAATACCTACACAAAATTCGCAATCCGATCCTATTCATGTGCGGATCAGATCCACTCCGATAGTCTTGCAGATGCGGATCTATATCTGCAATTTTCGGATCGAATCCAATCCATAAACACCCCTAGAAAAAAAAGTACATCATTAATCACTCTTGAATTAAATGTTACAAATTTAAAGGTGATTAAATTACTATTTTACTAGTATTGTCATTTTAGAGGATCTTTTTCCCTCTAAAAAAGCTCTTGGATTTAAATTTTCAAACTTTCAACTATAAGTTTGTCCATAACTTATTAACCCACTTTTCACTGAGCTAATTTCATTTTTGTTTTGGTGTTAGAAAAATTTACTAATTTATACTCTAAAAACATAGATTAAATATATAAAAAAAGATATTTTATGAAAATTAGAATTTATTTAATGTGTGTTTTAAAAACGTATGTTAAAATAATAAATTAAAAATATAAAAAATTTAAATTTTTAATATATTTATTTTTTATTTATTAAGTTAAAACATTCTATCAATAATAATATTATCATTTATTTTTAGTTAAACCCTTAAAATATCTTTAGAATATTAGCCAAACCCAATACTTAATAATAAATAATCCACATAGCATAGGTCCGATCACCCAAGTAATTTATTGCCACCTTCAAGTGTGGGCTCTACAAAGTCAGTGTTGTCTCCTATGGCAATGACACCACTTAATACCGTCCGCGCAACCAAAAGGTGTTATATATGGTGGACATTAAACCTTGGTCCACGCCACAGACTAAATATTTATTGTTTAAACTTTATTTTTCATAAAAACTTCAATAAATATAAAATGAATATATTAAAAATTTGGACTTTGTAGGGTTTTTAATAAAATATTTTTTATTAATAATATTAATATATGACCATAAAATATATGTTAGCTAAATTTGTTTTATAAAAAAATTATTTACTTTAATAAATTAATATAATATTTTTCATTCATATTCCTATATCAATTAATAAAAGAAAATAAATACTAACGAAATAATTACGATGAGTGACTAATGATGTTAAAAATAATTATATAAATTTTAAGATAATTTACTAAAATAAATTATTTGAAAAAGAATTTTATCTAAATACAACTTTTGAAATGGCAAAACACAAATATAATTTTTCATATTTCTATAGAAACTGCTACTGATAGTAATATTTTACAAAAGAACGTAAACCGTTATTGACAGTTGCAGTTTACGTGGGTTA
The DNA here is from genome assembly GCF_014773155.1 of Arachis stenosperma. Lineage (NCBI taxonomy): Eukaryota > Viridiplantae > Streptophyta > Magnoliopsida > Fabales > Fabaceae > Arachis > Arachis stenosperma. The sequence goes on from NC_080378.1 coordinate 22,749,002, forward strand.
GTGTTTTACACAGAAATTGCTATAGGTAGCAGTAATTTCTGTTGAGTGTGGCATATGCATAAACCGCTACAGATAGTAGTGGTTTATGTGTTGGGTGGCGTGAATGTAAACTGCTGGAAGCAGTAGCGGTTTATGTTGAATGTGCTTATAAAACCGTGAAAGGCAACCACGGATTCCTCATTTGGTGTGGATTTTGGGTTTGGCTAGAGAGAGAAAATTCTAGAGAAAAGGAGGAGCACTTTGAGAGCGGATTCGGAGTTTCTCAGCGCCAACCTTCAATTGGATATCATGACAAATGAACAAAATTTGTACCGACTGAACGGCATTGTCCATATTGCCGGTGCAATTGTCGATGAGGTTAGTTTTGTTTTATTTTTCTTAACATTAGCATTTGTTAAATAGAATATAGTATGTAGGGTAGAGGAACTAGAATTTATAGTTTTAACTCTTATAGTTGAGTATTAGGCTTTGCATATTAGAATATAGAATGTTATAGTAAGGGTGTACATACAAAAATTAAAATATCGATAACCGGTTAAAAAATTATAACCAAAATTTGGTTAACTAAATCAACTAAACAAATTCAAAATCATATCCATGCTTTTCAAAATTGGTTAAGGAAAATGATGAAAATGGTTTGAAATTTGGTTTTTGTGTGGTTAAATAAATCCAAAACCAAAGTTTAAAAGATTTTATTTTAAAAGTCTAATTTTAAATAATCGATTTTTATCAAAGGTTTCTTTCAAGAAACTGGTTTTTTAGTCTAGAAAATCGGTTTTTGTCGAAAACGTGTTTATTTTTAATAATCGATTAAAAACTAATTTTTTAATTTTATAACTAGTTTTTTAATTATTTAATAAATTAAATATTTAACAATTTAATTTGTTAATTGAATAATAGTTTAATTGTTTCATTGTTTGGTGATGGTATAATTTATTTATTTGGTGTAATTAGATAGGGTTTTTCTTTGTAGAAAGTAGAATTTAACTATTTCGTGTATATCTTTCTTGTTGGGTGCAGCCAAGTATGTGTATCTACAGTGTGAGGCGGCAACAAAATATGCCTATACATGATTGGATCATTCCTTATTTAGAGAGGGTTAGTTTGTACCACTTGGTCAGGCTAAACAGCCGCTGGTTCTGGTTGGACGAGCCTTTGTTCAGTGCATTCATTGAGAGGTGGTGCCCCAAGACGCACACTTTTCATATGCCTTTTGGAGAGTGCACGATGACGCTGCAAGATGTGGCATTTCAGCTTGGGTTGCCTGTCGATGGGAAGGCCGTTAGTGGTTGCTTGGCAAAGTTTGAAAAATTCATAGAGAATGCCCGACCAGCTTGGGAATAGTTTCAGAAGTTATTCGGTAAGCTGCCACTACCGAATAAGGTTAAGCAGATAACAGTCCACTTTACATGGTTCCATGAGAGATTTAGGGTGTTACCAGCAAATGTGATTGAGGATATTGTTTGCATATACGCACGTACCTATATCATGATGTTGTTATCCACTCAGTTATTTGGGGACAAGAGTGCGAACCGGGTTCATATACGGTGGTTGCGCTTTGTGGCGAATCTTGATGACATAGGAAGTTATAGCTGGAGGTCCGCCGCCTTGGCATGGTTGTATCGATGCATGTGTCGGGTGACAAATAGACATATTACCAACTTGGCGGGTCCTCTCCACTTGCTACAAAGTTGGATATTCTGTCGGTTTTCCTCGTTGAGGCCCACTAGGTTTGACAATTTTTCATTTCCGTTGGTATCTAGGTATTCTTTATTCGTTTGAAGCTTGAAAAATATGATATGTTGTGTAATTCCTTCATTTTATAACCGATTACTATCGTTCAGGTGGGCCGCATACTTACCACCAAACAATGGCAAGGATCAAAGGGTTATAAACTATCGTCTTGTGTTAGATCGATTGACCGCTCGAGATGTAAGTATCATGTCTATGGTTGGTTTTTTTAGTTGGGGTTCATCATTCTGATTCTATATATACATTCTGTTATAATATTCGAGGATGTTAAACTTTTAGATTGTATGAGAGCCTTACTCTGCTCTCGACGTACTTGCTGTGGTCCATCCTGAGATACTTACGAAGGAGCATTATCGGTTATGGCGAGTGGTTATCAGTTTGATATATTTTGCCATCATTGAGTGGCATCAAGTTGATAGGGTGGTCCTACAGCTTGGCGGGGTGAAGCATGTTCCCGAGGGGGCTTTGAACATAGACTAACTGCATGCTAAGGACGGGAGGGGCGGAGATAGGGGGTTCCCTCATTACTATTAGGTCTGGCATTTACATTGGTAGAACAGACTTGATTCAGTCCTTACTATCGATAAAGTGTCTGATCCAGGCCCTTACACTGAGTTCTTAGATTGGTGGCACCGCGAAGCGCACAGGGTCCTTTTCCTGGGAGCCGCATTCGCGGATCCCAGGCATGTGGAGATACTGACAGAGGCCTTTCAGAGAGGGTCATCACAGGCACCACAGAGATCACAGTTACCCGATATGCCGGACAACAAGCGTGTCAAGAGATGCCATCGTATTGGTACCTGGGACACAGGTTGGGAGTGGCGATGGTTAGATGATATGATGCAGGAGGATGATGCAGGTAGAGACGACGGAGGTATTGACGAGCACCGTGTTTGTCAGGCCATTACTAGACGTAGGGGGCTAGGGGCATGGTACCCAGATTGGTGGTGGAATTAGCAGGGACACGACAACTGGGGCTCGAGGCGGGGCATTCACGGTTGGATGCATTCTCAACTCGAAATCTAAACTCAAAATCCACACCAAATGAGGATCTGCGGCTGTCTTCCACGGTTTTATAAGCACATTCAACGTAAACCCCTATTGCTTCCAGGGATTTACATTCACGCCATCCAACACATAAACCGTTACTGCCTGTAGCAGTTTATACACATGCCACACTCAACAGAAACCGCTGCTACCTATAGCAAATTCTGTGTAAAACGCTAACCCATGTAAACCGCGGCTGCCAGTAGCGATTTATGTTCTTCTATAAACCGCTAATGCCAGTAATAATTTTTATAAAGATATGAAAAATTGTATTTGTGTCTTGCCCTTTCAAAAGTTGCATTTATGTAAAATTCTTCTCCAAATAAATTATTTTAGTAAATTATCCTAAATTTTAGTTATTTATTTAAATCAAATAAATATTTGAGCAGACATTTAATTAAGGAGAGAGGTTAACTCTAAAATTGTGGGTGAACAAAATTATTAGTTCATTTTTATTTACTTAAATGTCTAGAATTCGATACTCATCTTAGAAAAAGCCTTTATGATTTTGGGATGTCTCTTCTATGGGAGTCTAGTGAAATTGAGTTCGCCTTTATTTGAATTCGACTTTAAATAATAATTGGGTTTATCTTTGAGATTTTTACTCGATTTTAAACGCAATAAATCACACTATTTTCGAACTATACTAAAACAAGATCTAAACAAAATGAAATTTGTCTTTATAAAATTTGTGCCAAAAAAATATGATGATATTTATTTATAAAGGAAAAAAAAAACTTATTTGTTATTGAGAATTAAAAAGTTGATATTTATATTTAAACTTGAATTTGTTCATAAATTCTAATTTTATAGTTCTTTGATTTTTTTCTAATTCAACAAATTTAATTAAAAACAAAATAATAAAGTTGAAACTAATTTAAAAGATATATACTTTTTTTATAATGCATCACGGCATCAGTAAAATTTAGATCCTATATCTTTTGAACTCCTAATTTTTAAAAACAATTATTCCATAACGTTGCAACATTCACATAATAATTAGAGTCTAATAATAATAATTAGAGTCTAATAATAATAATTAAGTCAATTACACACTAAAATATATATTTAAAGTCTTATGAAAATAAAATATATTTTTTTTTTGCAAATTTAATGGGTCAGGTCTGAGTGACTCAGACCTTAACCTAAATCCGATTTAATAAATTAGCCAAACTATTTATTAAAATCTCGAATCTAACTAAATGACAATAAAATTGGGCCAAACTAATTTTAAAGTGCTCGAATTTAAACCAAATCTTCGAGCTAGACCAAGTCGGGAGCACCTTGAGTCTTATCTATATTGAGATGTTTATAAGTCATTGAGATATTATTCACTATGTTGAGTTTTTTCAAATGACAATAAATATCTCGATTGTGAAAAAATTAACAGAACTAGCTATTGTCATACTATTTTCACTTAATATTCTTAAATTATCCTTATTAATATTATACTTTTTTTTATGATTTGATCAAGATTGTATACATAAATTTATTGTTTAAATATCAAATGTGTTATGGATAGTGGTGTTTATGGGTTGGGTAAAATTAGATTTGTCCTTATCCAAATTCGATTCTAAATATGCACTAGGTCTATTTTTTAGACCATAATTCAGCTCTAAATCTGATGAAACCTTTTTGGGTCACTACTATATCGGCTCCAAATCAGGTGAAACTAGATATTTAAAGCTTTAACAATAATTTATAAAGAAACTTATTTTTGATGCACTTATTTATAAAGAAAAAATTTGTTACCGAAAAGTTGATATCAATATTTATAAATTCTAATTTGATGCTTCTTTGATATATTTTCTAATTCAACAAGTGTGATTAAAAATAAAATAATAAGCTTATAATTAATATAACATAATATTGGAATTAATTTAAAACATATATACCTTTTTAGTTTCCTTAGGATGCACATGAGTTGGGTGAAGTCGAGTTCGCCTTAATTGGGACTCGGCCTGAAATAATGATTGGATCTATTTTTTAGACTCTTATCCGACTCTAAATCCGGTAAAATCATACCAAATTAGCCCCTAAAATATTCAGGACGGGATCGGGTCATGTGCATCCCTATGTATAGAGAACGTCTAGCTAGTTTGCGTAAAGAGTTTGTACTGTAAAGAAGTTTTCTATTTATTTTAAATTTTAATTGATACTTTGATATCATATTTATTGTAAATATTTATATTTTTAAATAAAAAATAATTAAAAATCATCAAAATTTATTTTTTTATCATCATTTTTAGTTATTAGCTCAATTCATATAATTTAGTAAATTAATAATATATTTTTAGTTCATATTTTTAAATATTAATGACTAACTAATGGTTAAAAATAATAAATTTTAATAGCAGCCTAATATTTTTTGAATTAAATAATATTTGATTTTAACTTCAAATTTTGAAATTTAAAATTTAAATAATATTAAATAATTAATTATTAATATAATTTACAAACTTTAAAATAATTAAATTAAATTAAACTAATTTTTTAAATATAATTTGTTAACCAGATAAATTTTTACCATTTAAAATAATATAAATACTTATTAAAATCTAATATCATAAATATAAAAAAGAGTAAATTGAGAATTAGATTCTTAAAGATTTTGGCCTTGAATTAATTAATCTTAAAAAATATTATTCGCACACCAAACATTTCTAATACTTGTATAAAAATACCGTTGTTACAAATTAGTTACATATTTAGAATATTTTTAATTAAAAAAAATTCGTATATGGTTTGTTAAAAAAATACTGGTGTCAAAATAATGTTTATTATAAAAAGTGTACACATAGCTAGATTAATTAGTTTTTTTAAAAAAAATACTAATTAAGTTATTGATGATAATAAACAGTAGACATATTAAGTTCTTCAGTCAATTTACCAAATAAAATTTAATGGCAGTATTTATGTGTACAGTTAGCTAGAGTGATGTGTCTGTTTGTGAAAGATCGTTATGTAGAATCGTAGATAATAATTTTTAGAGTGAAACTTTACCTGTTCCACCTCCGCCGACTATTTCTCAAAATGGGCGAGTCCACTAGCTTAGAGCACTTGACGCTGCCACTGAGCGCCATCGAGGAGGAAATGGAGGACGAATCAACCTTGTCAATGGAATTGGAGAGCATCGCCAATCCTCCGCTTCCATCCAAGTGCTTCAGCCCCGCCGAAAATGGCGTCGTCATGTATTATTTTCTTTTTTGTTATTCCTTTGAGAATTTTGTTCTGTTGGAGCTTATTTATTTTGCGGAAAAGTTTGGCATGTAGTGTGTGTGACACATGAAAGGAAAGAGAGCGCAAGAGAGAAAGAGGGAGTTTATAGAGGGAGAGGTTGTTAGTTTGTTATGGTTGTGTGTGAAACTAAAATGTAAAATCTCCTCATTGGCTTTCTTTCTCCTTAGGTTGATCTCGAAATTCAGGAACACTATGACGGTGCCACTCTCCCCATCAGGAACTCTGATGAGTTTTGTCCCTTCGTTTGCCGCCTCCTTGAGTTCAAGTTCTAGTATTCAATTATGGATAGTTTAGGATGGTCATTTTAGTAGGTATGCGAATGGTTATTTTAATTCTTATGCAGATGGTTATTTGATTGGATTGAGTTTAGTTATATACAATTAAAATATGTTAGATGTTCAATTCATTAAGTATGTAGATTATTTTTATCTTTAAGCTGATGGTTGGTTTTACTAAGAGTAAGCGACACTGGTGAAGAGAATTTTGGCAGTAACAATGAGTGCTGGTTGAAGACCAAGCGACGACGACGATGGCAAAGGATTTTGTAGAAAAATAGGTGCTTTAGTAAGTCAGAGTATAATAAATGGTTAAATTTTTAAATTATTAAATGAAATTTTTTTAATTGAGTAATTTAGATGGAGTATTTTTTTAATTTTATTAGGTCAAATTTTTAATTTATTATTTATATTGTTCAAATTATTTATTGTCTATTTAACATAACTGCAAATAAAATAATATAATCATTGAGATTTTAATAACCTAATTAATTCTTTTTCAAAAACTAATTAAGTGAAGTTGAAATTCTCATAAAGCTAATGGTGACTTTATTCTAGAAAAAGATCATTAAGTGGAATCTAACTCGATTTTGGCCGAAACATAAGAAGATCTACCGCTTCAAAAAAGAAAAAATTAATTTTGATATTTAATATCGTGTTAAGTTATTTTAGGAAATTTTTTTAATTTATTGAAGAAAAAATCCAACAAAAGAATCATCCAAGTTCCAACAATTTCTCAACACGTTACATAATGAGATGAGATTAGAGGTTAATTGTTCACAAGGATGGAGTGAAGGTGAAATGTCGTGATTGAAATGGGTTTTTGCCGAGCCTTGTGATGTTTGGTCCCACACTCTGTCGGGTTGTCGTTTGGAATGGCATATCCGTTGGTGATTGGGTCCTACCACACTTGCGATAATCACTTTCATTTGGTTGATTTTGATTTTGAGGGCTCTCTTTGCATACATCTTCTAGATTACTCTTCCTTTTGTTTGCACCACATGATTGTTTTCGGAAAAAAGGAAAATAAGTTCTTTTATTTTTTCAAGTACTAATTAAAGGTGGCAGCAGATCTAACCGTTTAAGTGTAATTTATTAGTGGTAGGTACTAGGTAAGGTTAGTTTGGGAAAATCTCATTTATGTCTCTTATTTTGTATTTTATAGTAATATTTAATGATAATGTTTCACTTTAATCCCATTTTTAAAAGTGTTTAATCCCACGTTTGTTTTTTGTTTTTATTTATAAGTTTTGCTAATAAGTAATCTAAAATTGTTTAAAAAAAATCTTAATAATTACGTTATAAATGTATTAAAAACTTCAACGTTTTGATTGTTTTCATAAAATAATTTTTTAAACATTAGACCTACTATGATATAATTTCAAAATATTTGTTTATACAATATTTTATTATTTATTTATGAGAATTTACTAACTTACACAATGACAAAAATACTCTTAAGAAATAAATACTTTAAGATGAAATTAACGAAAATTTATAAAATTTTTATGGAGATAGGAATCGTACATAATAAAATTTGTATAGAGAAGATGAAGAATAAATTGGCTCGTTGGAAAGGTCGATTTCTTAATAGAGCAGATAGGTTTTGCTTAATTAAATTTATTGCTTCTTCTCTTTCTATTTATCGGATACAAGTGACTCTTTTTTCTACTTTGGTTTGTCAAAAGATTGATTCTGTACTTAGACAATTCTTGTGAAAGAGAAAGGTGGGGGAGTGTTGCTTAAGCTTGATCAAGTGGAACAAAATTGTCCCTCCAAAAAAATATAGAGGTTTTGGAATTAGAGATATTCAATGTGTGAAATTTGCTTTATTAGGAAAGCTTGTTTGGCAATTACTGCATAATAAAGATAAGCTTTGGGTAAGGATTATATTGGCAAAATATTTATCTAGGGGTCCTTGCTTATCACCCAATTTTTTTAATAATATTTCAAGCACTTGGCGAGCAATTTATAAGACAATAAAAAAGCTTCGTGATGGTTTTGAATGGTGTATAGGCAAGATGTCTCAATCCTTTTGGTATCATGCTTGGCGACCATCTGGAATGCTAGCTCCTTTGGTTCTTTTTGTGCACATTTCTGATTCTCTCTTGAAACTAGAAGATGTCTGGCACCATGGACATTGGCGGTAGGATATTCTTTGCACAATGATTCTAGAAGAAATTAAACTTGATTTGATGCTCTTTGATCCTATCAAGCAGGCAAGAGATAAAATAGGTTGGTTTTGGACAAACTCAAATACTCTCTCACCTACTCGACTAAAAGTGGGTATAAGTGGCTATTGAAGAAGAAATTTGGCTAGAATGATAATGAAAATTGGCTTTGGCTTTGGTGCTTGAGAATACTGGAGAAGATAAAGTGGCTGCTCTGCCTTTGTCTTAACAACAGAGTTTTCACAGCTAGCTACTATACTGGTTTCAAAGAAGTCTTGCTACTTCTGATTTTTGTCAGAGATGTTATCTTACTCTAGAGGATATTAACCATTGCTTTAGGACTTGCCAAAAAGCTAGTCAAATTTGGATTAACTTAAACTTGGTAATGACCGCTGTGGATTCTGGTTTGGATTTTGTATCTTAGATTCGTTCTAACCTCAACAAAAATGAGTTCCTCTTTGCAGCAGCTTTTTGGTGGATTTGGAGGGATAGAAACAATGACATCTTCCATCAAGATGATTCATGGAGTAGGGAGAAAATTATTCACTTAGCTAAACATGCTGCTCGAGATTTCTCCAATGTCATTACCACCCAAAAATATATTATTCCTTTCTCTTTGCAATATAATTGGGAACCACCTCCAATGAATGTCTGTAAAGTGAATTGCGATGCAAGTGTTTTTGAAAACGAGCAATCAGGTGGCTTTGGATGTATTATTAGAGACAGAATGGGAATTTGGATAAAAAGTTGTCCTGCTATTATACCTCTTTCTAGTGTTCTCCGCTGTGAGTTTCATGCTATTTGGAGAGGGCTTATTATACTTTGGAATTGCGAGTGCAAAAAGGTCATATGTGAAACTGATAATCTTAATGCATTTTTTCTTATTTCACGAGACACAATCAGTATGATTAGGACTGACTTTGATCTGCTTGACAAAATCAAAGAGATGCACCAGCGTAATTGGACAGTTACGGTAGTACTCATCCAGCGCACAACAAACAGAGCGGCTAATTTAATGGCTAAGGCTGCTGCTTTTAATAAGCAGGTGTATCTGAAATGGTTGCCGCCCCCTAATAGTTTAGACATTATTATTAAAGAAGAATGCTACTCTTTTTTTTAGGTCCTTTTTCTTTGTGTTATTTTCAGTAAAAAAAAAATCCGCCAAATTTTTGTGAAAGACAAAGTTACTAAAATGTCTTCACTTGAGGTAATGATGTCAAATATTTTTATAATATTGTTAAATGTGTAGTTTTGTGTGTTTATAATTATTTGAAATGTGTAGTATTAATATGTTTAAAATGTGTAGTACCAAGAATTATTATATTATTTTATTAAAATTTATTTCTATTTTATTTCTTTTAATGTGTATGTTAGAGATTTTATGTGTACGTAGATGATATTTCTTTCTTTTTTTTTTCTAAAGATAAGATGTATATGTAGATTATGTTAAATTTGTATTTAGATTATATTTTAACTTTTACCATGATAAATTTCATTCAATTATATTAAATTTTATTATGATTGTGTTAATATTTTTTAAAAAAATTTAAATATTAATATCCATATATACTGGAAAATATTCGATCCACCTCTTCCACAAAAAGATTATACAAAAATTAATAACAGAGATGAACCAGAGATACAAAGAATAAGGGAAGGATATCCATCTCCATAAATGTCAATTGTTATCAACACAACTTCATGAGTAAATTAGCAATGTGTATATTTAAATTGTATTTTTAGTAAATAAATTCATAATTTTATTTTATATTGACTATTTCATTAGTCTTATTGCCAATTTCATATTTCGGATTAAAAGGTTTGAAAAATTTAACATAAATAAAAAAATACTTTTTTTAAATTATTAAACAAGATATTCTCAGTGATGAGCGGATAATTTGTACGCTTTTTGGCATTGTTTTTAGTATGTTTTTAGTATGATCTAGTTAGTTTTTAGTATATTTTTATTAGTTTTTAGTTAAAATTCACTTTTCTGGACTTTACTATGAGTTTGTGTATTTTTCTGTGATTTCAGGTATTTTCTGGCTGAAATTGAGGGACATGAGCAAAAATCTTATTCAGAGACTAAAAAGGACTGCAGATGCTGTTGGATTCTGACCTCCCTGCACTCTAAGTGGATTTTCTAGAGCTACAGAAGCCCAATTGGCGCGCTCTCAACGGCGTTGGAAAGTAGACATCCTGGGCTTTCCAGCAATATATGATAGTCCATACTTTGCCCAAGATTTGATGGCCCAAACCGGCGTACAAAGTCACCCTCAGGAATTCCAGCGTTAAACGCCGGAACTGGCACCAAAATGGGAGTTAAACGCCCAAACTGGCACTAAAGCTGGCGTTTAACTCCAAGAGGAGTCTCTACACGAAAATGCTTCATTGCTCAGCCCAAGCACACACCAAGTGGGCCCGGAAGTGGATTTTTATGTCATTTACTCATCTCTGTAAACCTTAGGCTACTAGTTCTCTATAAGTAGGACCTTTTACTATTGTATTTTAATCTTTGGACACCTAGTTCTTTGATCATTGGGAGGCTGGCCTCACGGCCATGCCTAGACCTTGTTCTTATGTATTTTCAACGGTGGAGTTTCTACACACCATAGATTAAGGTGTGGAGCTCTGCTGTACCTCGAGTGTTAATGCAATTACTATTGTTCTTCTATTCAATTCAGCTTGTCCTTGTTCCAAGATATTCATTCGCACTCAAGAACTTGATGAATGTGATGATTATGTGACACTCATCATCATTCTCACTTATGAACAAGTGACTGACAACCACTCTGTTCTACAAGCAAACAAGGCTCTAATGTTTATCTCTTGGGTTCTTTAACCGGAATCTTCGTGGTATAGGCAAGAACTGATGGCGGCATTCAAGAGAATCCGGAAGGTCTAACCTTGTCTGTGGTATTCTGAGTAGGATTCAATGATTGAATGACTGTGACGTGCTTCAAACTCCTGAGGGCGGGGCGTTAGTGACAGACGCAAAAGAATCACTGGATTCTATTCCGGCCTGATCGAGAACCGACAGATGGATAGCCGTGCCGTGACAGGGTGCGTTGAACATTTCCACTGAGAGGATGGGAGGTAGCCACTGACAACGGTGAAACCCTTGCATAAGCTTGCCATGGAAAGGAGTAAGAAGGATTGGATGAAGACAGTAGGAAAGCAGAGAGACGGAAGGGAAGGCATCTTCATACGCTTATCTGAAGTTCCTACCAATGAATTACATAAGTACCTCTATCTTTATCTTTATGTTTTATTCGTATATCACTATACCCATTAGAGTCTGCATGACTAAGATTTACAAGATGACCATAGCTTGCTTCATACCAACAATCTCCGTGGGATCGACCCTTACTCACGTAAGGTATTACTTGGACGACCCAGTGCACTTGCTGGTTAGTTGTGCGAAGTTGTAGTGATCACAATTTCGTGCACCAAGTTTTTGGCGCCGTTGCCGGGGATTGTTTCGTGTATGGACAACTGACGGTTCATCTTGTTGCTTAGATTAGGTATTTTTCTTCAGAGTTCTTAAGAAGGAATTCTAGTGTTTCATGATGATCTGTTGAAGTCTGGCTGGCTGAGAAGCCATGTCTAATCTTATTGGACCGAGGTTTCAACTGATCATCACAAGAGCTTGTTGATCTCTATCAATCTTGCTATTGGAGCAATGATCTGCTAAGGCTTGGCTGGCCATTGGCCATGTCTAGTGTTTTGGACCGAAGCTTTCTTTGAAAGCTTGGCTGGCTGTGAAGCCATGTCTAATTCCTGGACCGGAGTCTTAGACTAGCATTGCAATGATTCCTGGAATCCAAATTAAGAATTCTGAAACTTTTATTTTCTATTTCCATATAATTTTCAAAAAAACACAAAAAAATTTCAAAATCATAAAAACCAAAAATATTTTATGTTTCTTGTTTGAGTCTAGTGTCTAATTTTAAGTTTGGTGTCTTGCAATGCATTGTTTATTTGATCTTGGTTCTATTTTCAAGTCAATAGTACAGGGAACTGAAGATTCAGAACATGCAGCAGAGGAATTACACAGAAAAAGCTGGGCGTTCAAAACGCCCAGTGAAGAAGGACAGACTGGCGTTTAAACGCCAGCCAGGGTGCCTGGTTGGGCGTTTAACGCCCAAAAAGGTAGTGCATTGGGCGTTAAACGCCAGAATGTGCACCATTCTGGGCGTTTAACGCCAGGATGGCACAAGGGGGAGGATTTTGTTTTCAAATCAATTTTTTTTCAAGTTTTCAAAGTTTTTCAAAATCAAATCTTTTTCAAATCATATCTTTTCAATCAAATATTTTCAAAATCAATTTTTTTCCTTTCTCAAAGATACTTGCTAACAATTAATGATTTGATTGAACATTTCAAGTATGTTGCCTTTTCTGTTGAGAAAGGTTTATTGTTTGAATCATATCTTTTCTTGATAGCCAAGTTATTAATTTTTAAAATCAAATCTTTTTAAAATTGTTTTCAAATCATATTTTCTCAATCACATTTTTTTTTAAAACCAATCATATCTTCTTAACCACATCTTTTTCAAAATAGTCTTCAATCAAATCTTTTTGACTTCTAATTTCAAAATCTTTTTCAAAAATCACTTGATTTCTTTCCCACTCTTATTTTCGAAAAATTAATTAATGTTTTTCAAAATGTTTTCAAATTCTTTTACTTAATTTTCGAAAATCACCTTCCCTCCTCTCACATCCTTCTATTTATGGACTAACACTATTCCTCAATGCACAATTCGAACTCCATCTTTCTTGATAAGTTCGAATTTTCTACCTCTTTCTTCTATTTTTCTTTTCCTCTGACACCTCAAGGAATCTCTATACTGTGACATAGAGGATTCCACATTTTCTTGTTCTCTTCTCTTTCATATGAGCAGGAACAAAGACAAAAGCATTCTTGTTGAAGCTGACCCTGAACCTGAAAGGACCTTGAAGCGAAAGCTAAGAGAAGCTAAGGCACAACTCTCTACAGAGGACCTAACAGAAATCTTCAAAGAAGAAGACATGGCAGCCGAAAACAACAATAATGCAAACAATGCAAGGAAGGTGCTGGGTGACTTTACTGCACCTACTCCCGACTTTTATGGGAGAAGCATCTCTATCCCTGCCATTGGAGCAAACAACTTTGAGCTTAAGCCTCAATTAGTTTCTCTAATGCAACAGAATTGCAAGTTCCATGGACTTCCATTGGAAGATCCTCATCAGTTTTTGGCTGAGTTCTTGCAAATCTGTGACACTGTCAAGACTAATGGGGTTGACCCTGAGGTCTACAGACTTATGCTATTCCCTTTTGCTGTAAGAGACAGAGCTAGGACATGGTTGGACTCACAACCCAAAGAAAGCCTGGACTCATGGGAAAAGCTAGTCAATGCCTTCTTGGCAAAGTTCTTTCCACCTCAAAAATTGAGTAAGCTTAGAGTGGAAGTCCAAACCTTCAGACAGAAGGATGGAGAATCCCTCTATGAAGCTTGGGAAAGATACAAACAATTGATCAGAAAATGTCCTTCTGACATGCTTTCTGAATGGAGCATCATAGGTATTTTCTATGATGGTCTCTCTGAACTATCCAAGATGTCTTTGGATAGCTCTGCTGGAGGATCTCTTCATCTGAAGAAGACGCCTACAGAAGCTCAAGAGCTGATTGAAATGGTTGCAAATAACCAATTCATGTACACTTCTGAAAGGAATCCTGTGAACAATGGGACTAATCAGAAGAAAGGAGTTCTTGAGATTGATACTCTGAATGCCATTTTGGCTCAGAACAAGATATTGACTCAACAAGTCAATTTGATTTCTCAAAGTCTGTCTGGAATGCAAAATGCACCAAGCAGTACTAAGGATGCTTCATCTGAAGAAGAAGCCTATGATCCTGAGAACCCTTCAATGGAAGAGGTGAATTACCTAGGAGAACCCTATAGAAACACCTATAATTCTTCATGGAGAAATCATCCAAATTTCTCATGGAAGGATCAACAGAGACCTCAACAAGGTTTCAACAACAATAATGGTGGAAGAAACAGGTTTAGCAATGGCAAGCCTTTTCCATCATCTTCTCAGCAACAGACAGAGAATTCTAAGCAGAACCCCTCTGACTTAGCAACCATGGTCTCTGATCTAATCAAAACCACTCAAAGTTTCATGACTGAAACAAGGTCATCCATTAGGAATTTGGAGGCACAAGTGGGACAGCTGAGCAAAAAAGTTACTGAACTCCCTCCTAGTACTCTCCCAAGCAATACAGAAGAAAATCCAAAAGGAGAGTGCAAGGCCATCAACATGGCCGAATTTGGAGAGGAAGGAGAGGAAGTGAACGCCACTGAGGAAGACCTCAATGGGCGTGCACTGACCTCCAATGAGTTCCCTAATGAGGAACCATGGGAATCTGAGGCTCAAAATGAGACCATAGAGATTCCATTGGACTTACTTCTACCTTTCATGAGCTCTGATGAGTATTCTTCCTCTGAAGAGGATGAGTATGTCACTGAAGAGCAAGTTGCTAAATACCTTGGAACAATCATGAAGCTAAATGACAAGTTATTTGGAAATGAGACTTGGGAGAATGAACCTCCTTTGCTCACCAAAGAACTGGATGACTTGTCTAGGCAGAAATTACCTCAAAAGAGACAAGATCCTGGGAAGTTTTTAATACCTTGTACCATAGGCACCATGACCTTCAAGAAGGCTCTGTGTGACTTAGGGTCAAGTGTAAACCTCATGCCTCTCTCTGTAATGGAGAAGCTAGGGATCTTTGAGGTGCAAGCTGCAAGAATCTCATTAGAGATGGCAGACAACTCAAGAAAACAAGCTCATGGACTTGTAGAGGATGTTTTGGTGAAGATTGAAAACCATTACATCCCTGCTGATTTCATAGTCCTAGAGACTGGGAAGTGCATGGATGAAACCATCATCCTTGGCAGACCCTTCCTAGCCACAGCAAAGGCTGTGATTGATGTTGATAGAGGCGAACTGATCATTCAAATGAATGAAGAATCCTTTGTGTTTAAGGCTCAAGGATATCCCTCTGTCACCATGGAGAGGAAGCATGAAGAGCTTCTCTCAAATCAGAGTCAAACAAAGCCCCCACAGTCAAACTCTAAGTTTGGTGTTGGGAGGCCACAACCAAACTCTAAGTTTGGTGTTGAACCCCCACATTCAAACTCTAAGTTTGGTGTTGGGAGGTTCCCACATTGCTCTGATCATTTGTGAGGCTCCATGAGAGCCATCTGTCAAGCTACTGACATTAAAGAAGCGCTTGTTGGGAGGCAACCCAATGTTATATTTTATCTATTTTCTTTTGTTATTTTATGTTTTTTTTATAGGTTGATGATCATGAGAAGTCACAAAATCAATTGAAAAAGCAAAAACAGAATGAAAAACAGGAAGAAAAATAGCACACCCTGGAGGAAGAACTTACTGGCGTTTAAACGCCAGTAAGGCTAGCAGGTGGGCGTTTAACGCCCAGTCTGGCACCATTCTGGGCGTTTAACGCCAGAAAGGGGCACCAGACTGGCGTTAAACGCCAGAAAAGGGCAAGAACCTGGCGTTAAACGCCAGAAACGGGCACCAGCCCGGCGTTTAACGCCAGAATTGGCTCAAAACGTGATTTTGCATGCCATTTGGTGCAGGGATGACTTTTCCTTGACACCACAGGATCTGTGGACCCCACAGGATCCCCACCAACCCCACCACTCTCTCTCTTCTTCACCCATTCACCAATCACCTCAACACCTCTTCTCCAAAAACCCTTCACCTATCAAATCTCATCTTCCTCTTCACCACTCACATCCATCCTTCATAAAACCCCACCTACCTCACCATTCAAATTCAAACCACTTTCCCTCCCAAACCCACCCTCACTTGACCGAACCTTACCCTTCCCCCTCCCCTATATATACCCTTCTTTACCCCTTCATTTTCACACAACCTAAACACCACTTCTCCCCCTCTTTGGCCGAACACAAAAGCCATTCCCTTCTTCCTCATTTCTTCTTCTTCTACTCTCTTCTTTCTTCTTTTGCTCGAGGACAAGCAAACCTTTTAAGTTTGGTGTGGTAAAAGCGTTGCTTTTTCGTTTTTTCCATAAACATTTATGGCATCCAAGGCCGGAGAAACCTCTAGAAAGAGGAAAGGGAAGGCAAAAGCTTCCACCTCCGAGTCATGGGAGATGGAGAGATTCATCTCAAGGGTGCATCAATACCACTTCTATGAAGTTGTGGCCATGAAGAAGGGTCAACTTTGATCAAAAGTTGGACCAAGTCCTCACAGACATTTGTGAAGAGGGTGCTCAATGGAAGAGAGATTCAAGAGGAAAGCCGGTTCAAATGAGAAGGCATGACCTCAAGCCCATCACTAAGAAAAGGATGGAGCAAACAAGAGATCCCACTCATCATGAAATCCCTGAGATACATCAAGGGATGCACTTTCCTCCACAAAACTATTGGGAGCAAATCAACACCTCCCTAGGAGAATTGAGTTCCAACATGGGACAACTAAGGGTGGAGCATCAAGAACACTCCATCATCCTCCATGAAATTAGAGAAGATCAAAGGATCATGAGAGAGGAGCAACAAAGACAAGGAAGAGACATTGAGGAGCTCAAGCACTCCATAGGATCTTCAAGAGGAAGAAAGAGCTGCCATCACTAAGGTGGACCCGTTCTTTAATCTCCTTGTTCTTTATTTTCTGTTTTTCGAATTTCTATGCTTATGTTTATCTATGTTTGTATCTTGTGATCATTAGTGTCTTAGTGTCTATGCCTTAAAGTTATGAATGTCCTATGAATCCATCACCTTTCTTGAATGAAAAAAAAAACGTGCTTAATTGAAAAAGAAAAAGAATTGCATGAATTTTGAATTTTATAACAGTTTAATTATTTTGATGTGGTGGCATTACTTCTGTCTTCTGAATGTATGCTTAAACAGTGCATATGTCTTTTGAATTTGTGGTTCATGAATGTTGGCTCTTGAAAGAATGATGAAAAAGGAGACATGTTACTGAGGATCTGAAAAATCATTAAAATGATTCTTGAAGCAAGAAAAAGCAATGAAAAAAAAAAGAGAAAAATTTCGAAAAAAAAAAGAGAAAAAGAAAACGAAAAAAAGAGAGAAGAAAGAAAGAAATAAAGTTGTGATCCAAGGCAAAAAGAGTGTGCTTAAGAACCCTGGACACCTCTAATTGGGGACTCTAGCAAAGCTGAGTCACAATCTGAAAATGTTCACCCAATTATGTGTCTGTGGCATGTATGTATCCGGTGGTAATACTGGAAGACAGAGTGCTTTGGGCCACGGCCAAGACTCAATAAGTAGCTATGTTCAAGAATCATCATACTTTACTAGGAGAATCAATAACACTATCTGGATTCTAAGTTCCTAAAGAAGCCAATCATTCTGAATTTCAAAGGATAGAGTGAGATGCCAAAACTATTCAGAGGCAAAAAGCTAAAAGCCCCGCTCATCTAATTAATACTGATCTTCATAGATGTTTTTTGGAATTCATTGCATATTCTCTTCTTTTTATCTTATTTGATTTACAGTTGCTTGAGGACAAGCAACAATTTAAGTTTGGTGTTGTGATGAGCGGATAATTTGTACGCTTTTTGGCATTGTTTTTAGTATGTTTTTAGTATGATCTAGTTAGTTTTTAGTATATTTTTATTAGTTTTTAGTTAAAATTCACTTTTCTGGACTTTACTATGAGTTTGTGTATTTTTCTGTGATTTCAGGTATTTTCTGGCTGAAATTGAGGGACATGAGCAAAAATCTTATTCAGAGACTAAAAAGGACTGCAGATGCTGTTGGATTCTGACCTCCCTGCACTCTAAGTAGATTTTCTAGAGCTACAGAAGCCCAATTGGCGCGCTCTCAACGGCGTTGGAAAGTAGACATCCTGGGCTTTCCAGCAATATATGATAGTCCATACTTTGCCCAAGATTTGATGGCCCAAACCGGCGTACAAAGTCACCCTCAGGAATTCCAGCGTTAAACGCCGGAACTGGCACCAAAATGGGAGTTAAACGCCCAAACTGGCACTAAAGCTGGCGTTTAACTCCAAGAGGAGTCTCTACACGAAAATGCTTCATTGCTCAGCCCAAGCACACACCAAGTGGGCCCGGAAGTGGATTTTTATGTCATTTACTCATCTCTGTAAACCTTAGGCTACTAGTTCTCTATAAGTAGGACCTTTTACTATTGTATTTTAATCTTTGGACACCTAGTTCTTTGATCATTGGGAGGCTGGCCTCACGGCCATGCCTAGACCTTGTTCTTATGTATTTTCAACGGTGGAGTTTCTACACACCATAGATTAAGGTGTGGAGCTCTGCTGTACCTCGAGTGTTAATGCAATTACTATTGTTCTTCTATTCAATTCAGCTTGTCCTTGTTCCAAGATATTCATTCGCACTCAAGAACTTGATGAATGTGATGATTATGTGACACTCATCATCATTCTCACTTATGAACAAGTGACTGACAACCACTCTGTTCTACAAGCAAACAAGGCTCTAATGTTTATCTCTTGGGTTCTTTAACCGGAATCTTCGTGGTATAGGCAAGAACTGATGGCGGCATTCAAGAGAATCCGGAAGGTCTAACCTTGTCTGTGGTATTCTGAGTAGGATTCAATGATTGAATGACTGTGACGTGCTTCAAACTCCTGAGGGCGGGGCGTTAGTGACAGACGCAAAAGAATCACTGGATTCTATTCCGGCCTGATCGAGAACCGACAGATGGATAGCCGTGCCGTGACAGGGTGCGTTGAACATTTCCACTGAGAGGATGGGAGGTAGCCACTGACAACGGTGAAACCCTTGCATAAGCTTGCCATGGAAAGGAGTAAGAAGGATTGGATGAAGACAGTAGGAAAGCAGAGAGACGGAAGGGAAGGCATCTTCATACGCTTATCTGAAGTTCCTACCAATGAATTACATAAGTACCTCTATCTTTATCTTTATGTTTTATTCGTATATCACTATACCCATTAGAGTCTGCCTGACTAAGATTTACAAGATGACCATAGCTTGCTTCATACCAACAATCTCCATGGGATCGACCCTTACTCACGTAAGGTATTACTTGGACGACCCAGTGCACTTGCTGGTTAGTTGTGCGAAGTTGTAGTGATCACAATTTCGTGCACCACTCAGCTAATTGAGATAGAAGAGGAAAGTGAAGTAAAAAAAGATCTAAGAATATCTTAGAAATCATAACTAGCATACATATTGAGTTAAGTATTTTTTTTCATTTCTAAGGTTTTGAGTCAAAATCAAAATTGTCTCTGATTTTTTTTTTCTTATGAAAAATACCTTCAATATTACAAAATGTTATAAAATAATCCTTTTGTCCATGAATGATATTTTTTAGACAATTTTGCCCTTAAACAAAAACAAAAAAACCTTCCCTACCCTCGCTACTAACCCCTACATCATCATCACCATCGCTACACCCCTCTCTCTCTCTCTCTTTAACACACACACACACACACACACACACACACACACACATCAGTTATCACCACCACACCAATCTTCATCCATCAATCTGAACCCATCACAACACCAACCACCCCTTCATCTAAACAACAACAGTAACTCAATTTTGAAGTGAGAAGAGAAGGAGAAAGCATGGCAATAACTCAATGGCAACAAAAACTCAGAAGCAAAACTCAATTTTGAATTTGACTTGCGTAAATACTGGCATCGAATACCAACTTGCCAAATTAAAAAATCTAGCCCCTTTTTTCCCCAGCTCCTTCCCTCCATGGCCTTCACGGCACTGGGGATGACGCCCCTTTTCTCTGATTTCTGCATCCTCTTTTCGTCAGTTAGCCGTCTAACTGATCTCACGCCCAGACCAAATTCACTTTGCCTTCCTGTTTTCAAATTAGTATCTAACTTCGTTGACCATGCCTCCGGTTGGATCGTCGTCGACTCTATCTCAACAGTCACCACGGTGCCTGAACCCGTGGGCCTGTCCTGGAACCACAGTGCCGACAAGCTCCCTTTCCACTTTCTACAAGGGTCTTCGCGAGTGCATCTACTTCAAAATATGAACGACCTGCGTGACTGCCATAGTTGCTGCCCTTGTTGGAGCTCGGGTGGACTGAAATCGTAGTTGGTTTGTGTCTCTTTGTCTTCATCTTTTTCCTCCTATTAGTGATATTTGTCGCTATCTTTGGTTATTATTTTGCTCTGAATTTGTTGTGTCTGTTTCTACTTATTGATGCCAATAGGGAGAACTTGATATGAGAAGAACAAAAGAGTTTGATAGATTTAGAAATATTAAGCAGGACACCTTTACGAGTTTTGTGGATAATCTAATAGAAAAAACAAACATACAATGGTTAGTGGGTTTTAGGAAGGATTAACAGGCTTAGTCCAATGACTAAAATAAAAACAGTAGTGGTGCCAGAGAGAGAGAGAGAGAGAGAGAGAGAGAGAGAGAGAGAGAGAGAGAGAGAGAGAGCAGAATTAATGATGATAATGTAGGAATTAGTGTTGGTGGTGGGATATGATTCTTTTTTCTAATTTTTTTTAAAGATAAAATTGTCTAAGAATTATTATTTTTTGTGAAAATAATGATTTTAAAACGTTTTGTAACATTGAGAATGATATTAATAAAAAAAAGTTCGATGACGATTTTAATTTTGATCCAAAATTTAAATGTTAGGGACAAAAAAAAGTACCTAACCCTATTGAATTCTAACAATTTTGTTTCATTGAATGGACAATACATTAAAAAATTCAGACCATAAGCCTTTTTCATTGACTTGTCTACCATCTCTAATGAGATTCTTGCAGCTTGTACCTCAAATATTCCCAACCTCTCCATTACAGAGAGTGGCATAAGGTTTATGCTTGACCCTAGGTCACACAGAGCCTTATCAAAGGTAATGGTGCCTATGGTGCAAGGAATTAGGAAGCGTCCGGGTTTCGGCAGCTTCTGAGGTAGTTTCTGTTGAAACAAGGCATTGAGTTCCTTGGTGAGCACTGGAGGTTCTTCCTCCAATGGCTCTGTGCCAAACAACTTGGCATTTAGCTTCATGAGAAGTTCTAGGTATTGAGCAACTTGCTCTTCCCTAGTTTCCTCTTCCTCATCAGAGAAAGAGTACTCTTTAGATTCTATGATCTTCAACCAAGCATTTAAGAGAACTTCAATGGGCTCCTCATGAACCTTGGGTTCTATCAGTTCTTTAATAGAAAAGTTCCCAGTGGGCTCAGGGTCGCCAACTACTCCAATTATGGTGTTCAATGTCAGGACTTGTGTTTCTTTGGGCGTTGAACACTCAACTTGTATCCTTTTACTGGCGTTCAATGCCAGCTTGTGTATCTCTTTGTGTGTTGAATGCCCAGTAAGACCTTCTTTACTGGCGTTCAACGCCATTGATGGTGCTGCTTTGGGCATTGAACGCCCAATAAGGACTTCCTTACTGGAGTTCAACGCCAAGAATGGCTCCTCTTTGGGCGTTAAACGCCCAGTAGGAACTTCCTTACTGGCGTTCAATGCCAAAGTATCCCTTTCAGGTTCGGCTTCAGCTTCCACAATGATGGCCTTGCACTGTTCTCTTGGGTTCACTTCAGTGTTACTAGGAAGGGTGTTAGGAGGGATCTCAGGGATTCTCTTGCTCAGCTGACCAACTTGTACCTCCAGATTTCTCATGGAGGACCTAGTTTTTGTTATGAAACTATGAGTGGTCTTAGAGAGTTCAGAGACTATGGTTGCTAAGTTAGAAAGGTTATGCTTAAAAGTCTCCATCTGTTGCTGAGAAGATGGGAATGATGGTCTGTTGTTGAACATATTCTGGGTTCTTCCACCTTGATTGTTGTTGAAGCCTTGCTAAGGCTTTTGTTGATCTTTCCATGAAAGGTTAGGATGATTCCTCCATGAAGGATTGTAGGTGTTTCCATAGGGTTCTCCCATATGGTTCACCTCTTCCATCATGGGTTGATCTGGATCATAGGCATCTAAATCATAGGAGGTGTCTTGAGGGCTGCCAGTTGCAACTTGCACTCCAGTAAAATGCTGAAAGATCATGTTGACTTGTTGAGTCAAGATCTTGTTCTGAGCCAATATGGCATTCAGAGTGTCAACTTCTTTCTTCTGAGCTACCACATTATTCACATGGTTTTTCTTAGAAGTGTAAATGAACTGATTGTTTGCAACTATTTCAATGAGTTTCTGTGCCTCTTCAGGCATTTTCTTCAGGTGGAGTGATCCACCAGCAGAATGATCAAAGGACATCTTGGATATCTCAAATAGACCATCATAGAAAATACCTAGGATAGACCATTCTGAGAGCATGTCAAGAGGACATCTCCTGATCAGTTGCTTGTATCTTTTTCAAGCTTCATAGAGGGATTCACCCTCTTTTTGTCTGAAAGTTTGAACTTCCACCCTGAGCTTGCTCATCTTTTGAGGTGAAAAAAATTTGGCCAAGAAAGCATTGACTAACTTTTTCCAAAAGTGTAGGCTTTCCTTAGGTTGAGAATCTAACCATATCCTAACTCTGTCTCTAACAACAAAAGGGAAAAGCATAAGCCTATAGACCTCAGGATCCACTCCATTGGTCTTAACAGTGTCACAGGTTTACAGGAATTCAGATAAGAATTGATGTGGATCTTCCATTGAAAGTCCATAAAATTTGCAGTTTTGTTGCATTAAAGAGACTAACTGAGACTTAAGTTCAAAGTTATTTGCTCTAATGATAGGTATAGAGATATTTCTTCCATAGAAGTCAGAAGTGGGTACAGTGAAGTCACCAAGAACCTTCCTTGCATCTCCTCCATTGTTCTGTTCGGCTGTCATGTTTATATTCTCAGTTTCTTGTTCAAAAAATTATGTGAGGTCTCTTCCGAAGTGTTGTGCTTTAACTTGTTGTAAATGCCTCCTTATGGTCCTCTCAGGTTCAGGATCAGGATCAAAGAGAGATTCTTTATCTCTGTTCCTTCTCATAAATAAGAAAAAGAAGACAAGAAAGAAGAAGAATGGGAGATCTATGTCAAAAGATAGAGGACTCCCTGTGAGATGTGCAAAAGAAAGAAGAATGAAGATAGAAGAATGAGATGAAGAATTCGAATGAAAAGATTGAAGAATTCAAAAATTTAAAAGTGAAAAGAGAAACTAGAATTAAAATATTTTTGCTTTTATTTTATTTATTTATTTAATTTCGAAAACAAGAATGAAATTAAAAGTTAATTAACTAAAAAAGATTTGAAAATTGAAAGATGATTTTCGAAAAAGAAGATAGAGAAAGGAGTGAGAAGTTTTCGAAAATAGAAGAGAGAGAAATTAGTTAGGAAGTTTTGAAAAAGAAGAAAGAGTAAACAAGGAACTAATTAAGAAATATTTGAAAATAAAATAAGATAGGAGATTTGAAAAAGATTTGGTTTTAAAAAGTTTTGAATTTTTAAATTAGAAAAGATAAGATAAAAATTTGAAAAGATTTGAAAAAGATTTGATTTTGAATTTTGAAATTGAAACAAGATAAGATAAAGATTTGAAAATAAGTTGAAAAGATAAGATATGGTGAAGATTTGAAAAGATAAGATTTGAAATTTGATTTTTGAAAAAGATTTGATTTTGAAATTTTAAATTTTAATTTTGAAATTGAGTTTTAAAAATTGAATTTGAAATAAGATAAGATAAGATTTTTTTATTTTGAATTTTTAAAGAAAGATTAAAAGATAAAGATAAAGATTTGAAAAATATATGAAAAGATAAGATTTAAAATTTGAAATTTGACTTTACTAACAAGAAAACACAAAACTTGAAAATTTTTAAATCAAGATAAGAAAAGAAGGTAAGAATTTCGAAAATTTGAATAAAGATAAAAAAACTATTTTTAATTTTTTTTGAATTAATGAAGAAAGAGAAAAACAACCAAAAGACACCAAACTTAAAATTTTTATATCAAAAGACACTAATTTTCGAAAATTAAGAAAATAAATACCAAAAGACACCAAACCTAAAAATTTTAATATCAAAACAAGAAAAGAAACAAGAACAACTTGAATACCAAAAAAGAACACTTAAGGACAATTTGAAAATTTAAAGAAATAAAGAACACACGAAAGACACCAAACTTAAGAATTGACATTAAATTCAAACAAAAGACACTATTTTTGAAAATTTTTGGAAAAACAAACAAGAAAGTTTGAAACTTTAACAAGAACAAGAACAAAGGACTCACACAAAAGATAAAGATCAATAAAGAAAAGAAAAGGTTTTGAAAAAAATTTTTGAAAAAAAAATAAAAGACTCAAACAAAATAGTAAAAAGTACCTAATCTAAACAATAAGATAACCCGATAGTTTGTCAAATCCGAACAATTTCCCGTAGTTCTTTATCACAAGTTACAGCTTCACTAGTACCATATGGAGAGGATTGGTTCCTCCAAAAGTTGAACTATTTGCTTGGTTCGTCTTAGTAGGGAGGGTTAACACAAAAGAGAGATTGAGTAGGCTAGGAATAATTCACCAGAGTGATAATATTTGTGTTTTGTGCAAAAAAGATGTCGAATTTGTGTATCATTTATTTCTTGGTTGTGAGTTACGTGCCAGGTGTGGTGCGCGTGGTTGATGTGTGCTGATAGATCCTGGGTTATTCCGGAGACTGTCAAAGGATTTTTTGAGAGTTGGATTGGAGTTTCTGGTCATAACTCTGAGCATAAGAAATGATTGGTAGGTTTCTTTGCGATTATTTGGAACATTTGGTTAGAACAAAACAGAAGAGTTTTCCAGAAATCAGAGACATATGTTGATGGTATAATAAATAGGTCGTTTTTGAGCTATAAGGAATGGTGTGGTGTGGATTCGTTTGGTTGTTGATGGCTATGCCGGAGATGACGACGGATGATACCTTTCATCTGTGCTCATTGTCTTGTGTTTTCAGTTATATTTTATACCTTTTCATGCTCCGCTTTATTGTGTGGAGCTTTCTTTGTTAAAAAAAAGTACATAGATAATTTTATTATAAAATAGTATTTTTTATTTTAATTTTATCTTTTAAATTAATAATAAACAAACTATGAAAATAAATGATGAAGTTACAACTTGAATTTAATTTGCATGTATTTGTAATTATAAAAGAATTTATATAAATATTTAATCTAAATTAGTGCCTTGTTCGTCTCCATAAATATGATTTAGAAAACCACCGAAATACAACACATATGAAATGTAGAGTAAGTCATCCTAGTAGAAAAAGAGATGAATGTAAATTAGTAATAAAACATCACAATGTATATATCATAGGTTTGGTGCTCAGAATTCATTTCGATAAATTGTATTTAAAAAGATGAAGATAACGATTTATTTTACCCCAAAGAAATTGTATTTAAAAAAAATTATAAATAAAAGGCAATTTACCAAGTTGAATAATTCACGGTTTTTGAAATTTCTTTTTTTTAAAGGTAATTTTTCTGCGAATTTATCTTTTTGAAAATAAAAGAAAATTGTATTTCACCCGAATAAATTGGTCGATTTTTTTTTTGTTATGGAACATATGAGTGTTTAGTGCTCTGTTATGGGGTATGGGAGTACTACACCACAATGTGGGAAAGTTTTTTGTGATTTTTGACGTGAGTAATTCGGACCATGCGAATTGTTTGGTGAATAAAATATAAGGGGCAAATCGAACGGTCCGATTTGCAAGGAGGGAAAATTTGAATTTTACGGTGCAAATCGGACCGTTCGTGTTGTTTTTTTTAGTAATAGGAAAAGCAATTCGTAGGGTCCGATTTGATTATTATAAGAATTTTTTGAACGAGTTTGAACAACTCATAGGGTCCGATTTATGGAGCTATATGTATATAAAAATGTGTAACTCATAAACAAGGCAGATAGTGTCTTTTTTCTCACCGTGTTCTTCTGCGTTTTTCTACTTCTCCTGGTTCTTTTTTCTTTGTTACAAGGTTAAAAAAAATTGATTGTGAGGGTTCTGTTTCTATTTAGGTTGTTGAGGGAAATGGATGATAGAGTTCTTTTAAAAGTGTATTATTTTAGTAAGATTTTGTTAGAAACATTTGAAGGAGTAAAATTTATTTGTGAAAATCCATTGGATGTTGTTATTCCCTTCACAATTTCATTTGAAGAGCTCAAAGGTGTGATATATGAGAAGATAGATTCTGCGATGTCAAGGAAGATATCATGTATTTTATACAGATATCCCATCCTAGTATTTGGTGGATTCGTTCAATTTCAAACCAAATATATAACCGACGAAGCGAGTATGTAAGAGATGTTTTCAATGTATATTGAAAGTCATGCCCAAATTTCGTTCATCGAGCTGTACATTGAATTTGAACAATTTGAGGCCGACCAAAATATTGTACGGGAAGATTACAATAGTGACAGTGAAGAAGAGTTCGAAAGTAATTATGAAGTTGTGGATCCAAATGGAGATGAAGATCAAGGTGACGGTACTATGGCTCCAAATATGACAGACGTGGCAAATGCACTGGCAAATAAAGTGCTGTTCGAGGAGCCATCTTTCATGCGAGTGTTGGATTTGGAAGCCATGCATGCTCTGGAGTTTCCAGATTATATGAGCGCCGGTACGTAATTGCCTATTTTTATAAGACGAATTAAAATTCTGCAATAAATTATATTGAGTGATGGAGCAAATAGTTAAGTGACATGTGAAAGTATATTTAATTAGCATTTGTTTATGTGTTGATGTAGTTAAGTGTAGGATAATAATATTTTTTGTTAGTTATTGATGGAGCAAATAGTTAAGTGACATGTGAAAATATATTCAATTAGCACTTGGGAAGGTGTTTATGTAGTTAAGTGTAGGATAATAAAAATTTTTGGTTAGTCATTGATTTAGTTAAATATTAATTACTGTTTGTTAATCAATATTTTTTTATGTATTTATGTTTTCCTTTTTTGTTAAGATTGAGATAATAACCTGACGTAAAGTTTAATAATATCACCATAGATGTATTGAGTGTTGATTTACCTTTAATTTCGATTATTAAATTTTTGTATGGCTGCCGTTGTGGCAGAAATCCCTCTTGTTGTAGATGGTGAATTTGCTGTTGGGATGGAATTCAGTTCAAGGGAAGCTGTTATTAGGGCGATGAAAGAGTATGTCATCCGAAGAAGTGTAAACTATCGGGTGTATGAGTCGGAGCCATTGAGATTTTATGCCAAGTGTACACAGTATGGGGAGGGGTGTGATTGGCTTATCAGGGTTAGCATGATCAGCAAAAAGTACTGTTGGGTTATTAGGAGGTATAATGGTAGTCACACCTGTACCAGAGCCACCATTTCTCAGGATCATTCGAAGTTGGATTCTAACACAATTGCAGAAGCAATAAAGGCGTTGGTTGAGGCTGACCCCTCGTTAAAGGTAAAATCAGTTATTGCAGAAGTGCAATCGAAGTTCAATTACATTGTAAGTTATCGGAAACCATGGTTGGCTAAGCAAAAGTCAGTAGAAAAAATATTTGGAGGTTGGAAAGCATCGTACGAAGCAATGCCGATATGGTTTGAGGCCATGTGTCATAAGGAGCCATCAGCTATCGTCCATTTTGAGACTATTACCCCTGCATTAGAGCATTCAGACATTGTAAGCCAGTTGTCCAGGTGGATGGGACTCACTTGTACGGAAAGTATAAGGGTTGTTTGTTAGTGGCAGTGTCATAGGATGATAACAACAATATCGTCCCAATTGCATTTGCTATTGTGGAGGGAGAAACTTCTGATGTGTGGCACTTTTTTCTTAGTAACCTGCGACAACATGTTGTGACTCGGGATGGTGTGGGCTCATATCTGACCGACACAAATCCACCAATGCAGTTGTGGCTCGCAGTAACGGAGCATGGTCACCTCCTAGAGCTTTCATATGTTTTGCATCAGACATATAGAGTCGAATTTCTCGAGAAAATTCAAGGCACCGTACCTGCAAAAACTTGTCGTCAATATAGGTAACATTGAGTAATTCAAAGTTTGTTATCAACAGAGATACCTTCAATAAGTGTTTGTTAACTCATTTTTTTGTTTGTTGTTTGTTATTATGCAGGATATTCGAGGATGGTGCGCGAGTACGAAGTGCGTTACCAGCAGTTACGAGAACGGGGCGAGGCTTACACTAACTGGTTAAATCGAATCCCCCACGAACAGTATGCGTTAGCATTTGATGGTGGCTACCGATGGGGTCACTGACGACGAATTTAGTAGAATGCATCAACTCAGTCTTGAAGGGTTTACGCAATCTCCCCATTACTGCACTTGTCAAAGTAACATTCTACAAGCTTAATGAGTTGTTCAACCAAAAAATATCCGAGGCGGAGGCTCGGATTAGTGCTGGTCATATTTTTTCTGAGTTTGTGACCTTAAAATTGCATGCAAACCAACTTGCATCAGGGAACATCCAGGTTAATTGCTTCGACAGGCAGAAGGAGGTCTTTGAAGTGCGTGAGATGCCAAGTGGGTTGGAGTATGCCGTTGACCTTCGTCGGCACTGATGTGACTGTGGTGAGTTCCAGGTGGACCGGATTCCGTGTCGACATGTGTTTGCATGTTGTGCAAATCAAAGACTGGATTGGCAAGTGTACGTGCATGATGTGTATAAGATGGACCAAGTTTGACGGATTTATCGAGATACGTTTAGGCCACTGGGGAACCTTACTACATGACCTACATACAACGGGCCGTGATTCGTACTGAATCCGTACCTTAGGTGCGTAACCAAAGGTTGCCCCAGGATGATGTGCTTCTTGAATGAGATGGACACGCAAATGCTGCGTTGTCCACGACGATGTAGGCAATGTAGGGTCGAGGGACACAGCCATATTAGATGTCGTTAGTCAGTTGGTGCAAATGCCGGGGATAATGCTCAGTAGAGCAATATATATTATGCTATTTGAAACCTTGTAGCTTATATGAATCTACTCTATAATTTACGCGTCTTTAAAATTATATATTATGCTATTTGAAACCTTGTAACTTCTTTGAATCTACTCTATGGCAAATGTGAATTTAGAAGTATATATCAATCTACTCTATTTCAAATGTAGCCATTTAGAATTATACTTCAAGCTACTGTATGGCGATTGCAAGTTTAGAATTCATACATAGAAAAGTGAATTGATGCATAGCCAATATTAACTTGATAACTTGATACATAGTAATTGATATATAAATAAGTTAATTCGTACATAGAAAAGTGAATTGATACATAGAAAATGTAAACTACACAACATCTACTTTCTCATTGTCCACTTTATATATTTCACAAAACTCTTGCATTTCTTGGCAGCCTTTTTGAACACGGACGGAGTGAATCGATTAGCACTACGACGACGCAGATTAACCCTGAGATTGTACCTTTTTCCTGTCTCATCTGGAGTGCGTCCCTCACCTGGATACAACTTAATTAGACAGACCATCTTAACATGATTATATTTACATCAAACACAAACATATGATCATAGATACCACATATGAACATATTATAATCAAGTGACCAAACAAGTATATAATATAATCAACTCAAGAGAGATACCACATATGAACATATTATAATCAAGTGACCAAATAAGTAAAGTAAAAATAGGACCTGCATCATCACCATCATCAGGTGCATAATTACGGGATTCTTCATTCTCGTCCATTTCCTCATCCCCGTCATCATCGTCGTCCTCGACATCTGGTTCATTTACTAGATACTCATCAGTCTCTTTCTCAAGTGTCTTGGCATTTTCTTCAATCAGAGTCATTGAAACACGGTTAGGGTTTTGACTATTAAGAACTCCTCGACTACTGTCACTCCTACTAGAGTCACCAGATACCAAGCCTCCAGAAGCACATGACGAAGTGCGGTACCCAATCCTTGCATCCAACGAATACCTACCCGCCATGATGTCAGGATGATGGCCATATTGTGACTGCCCTGCATCTGTAGCCATGATGTCATGCTGATGACTATATTGTGACTGGCCTGCATCTGCAGCCAAGAATCCAAGCAACTGGCTAAAAGAACCACCATCTCTTGAGTCAAACTGTGGCACACTCCAATACTCCTGATGTATTGGGTATGATGAGGTAAATTGTGTTTGTGGTGCATATTGGCTTGACCACTGAGGTTGTTTCTGTAGAGGTGGAGGCGGAGGTGGAGGTGGCGGTGAGTGTGGCTCTTGCTCCTCAGCCTCTTCATTCTCTTGCACCACATCATCCATACCCTGATCACCCTCATCATTCTCTTGAACCACAAGATCGGACAAGTTCAAATGGTTGCCATATTTTGTACGGTACCAATGCATGTAAATATCTAACGGATGCTGTGGACCATTAAGCTCATTCAGAACGTGATTATACCTATTTGTCCACTGCATCACCCAAAATGAATGACTCATGGCTGTGGCCCAATTAAGATTCTTAGGACCAGTCAAGACTTCTCCGTGTGTCTTGTCTAGATTCTGTTCCTAATGAGAAACTCCCTGCACAAAACCAAACTGTCGCCTACACCAATCGATTGCATGCCACTCAATGCATTCAAAAGATACCAACGGCACCGTAGCACTCCACACAACCGAGTGCATGTAGATGTCTACAGGAATTATGTCCGGATCCACACGATCCACAGAATAAGCAACCCACACAAACTATGAAAAATAAACCACACTAGTGATTACAATCGGAATAACAATAACACTGCAACCCCCAAACCAAATAATTCTTTAATAAAAATATACATTGCCTTCTTGAAGATCATCCAAAGTTTTCCTAAAGTGAGCAAGTTTCATATACCTAAAGCGTCGGTCTCCACGCTCCCAGTTACGCCACCTAATATCGCTTAATTCATTAACAGGACTGGATTCTAAATATGAAGATACGAAGTAAATGTAAGATAATGTTACCTATTTGCAAGCGGAAAACTACGAGATTCCCTAGGAACCGGCGCTAGAAATGGAAGGCGGATCCAAGCCCAAACGAGCAGCAGTGTTACTTACAGTCAAAACGAGATGCCCTGCATAACGCACTGTACAGATGTGCGAGGCAAGCTGAACCCCAACTGAACTGTACGATACTGGCAAAATCACGAAGTAAAGGAAGAAACTTCCAGTGCACAGATGCCCCAGACTTGTCTCCCAACAATATCGTACCTATCAACAACATACTGTTGCACTTCACATACCTTTGTATACCTTCTTCATCAGTCAACTGTAACCGTTCTTTTAAATCCCGTAGCCACGTAAGATTTATACCGCTTCCTCTATATTCTGACTTTCTCGGTGCAACCCCAAATTGGTGCAAACACTCCACCTCTAAAGCTTCAAAACTGCTGATAGTCATCCCTGTGACTGGAAGACCGTCTGTCAGAAGACCAAGAATCATAGCCACATCTTCGAGTGTCACAGCACATTCACCAATCGGAAGGTGAAAGATATGTGTGTCTGGATGCCACCTTTTGACTAAAGCATTTGCGAGTGCTTTCTGACACTGCACTATTCCAATCTGAGATGCATGATAAAAACCAGTAAAACGTAAATGCTCCTCCACCCTATCATCGTACCGATCCGGAGGGACAGGATGATCACACGTCAACATCCGTGAATTTTACAAAAACAAAAATTATTAATCAAACTACCAACAATTACTAATTTACTACTGGCATATAATAAGAAAAACTAGAACTACCAATATTATCAACAAATAATTACTACTAAATACAACAGCATACTTAAGTCAATTAAAAACGTAAAATAAATAAATAATTATTATAAAAAACCAAATACATTATATTATTATATTTTACAAAACTTAATTATTAATCAAAATCAGCAACATTAATCCAAAAATATATTTTTAAATATATATCTTTTACTAAAAATATTACAAAAAATTCTAAACATGTTCCTTTTACTAATCTATCATATTAGTCTAACTTAAATATTACCATTAAATTAAATTTTCTCTAACTATATTTATATATATATTTTCTAACTATTATTTAATTATATATTCTTAAATTTCAAATAATAATAATAATAATAATATTATTATTATTATTATTATTATTATTATTATTATTATTATTATTATTATTACCGTCACTGACCCTAAATTTTAACTACTAACAACCTATAATTACATTTTTAATAATAATAATTATAATTCTAAATTAATAATAATAATAATAATAATAATAATAATAATAATAATAATAATAATAATAATAATAATATCATTGAGATATATTTCCTAAATTGACCTAACAAGAATAATTATAATATAACTAAATTAACAACAACAATTATAATTCTGAATTAATAATAATAACAATAATATTAATAATCATCTTAATAATAATAGTAATAACATTCTCGTTGAAACGTTAAGCTAGTATCAGTAACAACAATTATTATAACTCTCAAATAATAAAAATAATAACAATAAAAATAATAATATCACTAATATGTTCGTAACTTGAGCTACTAACAATAACAACTATAATTAAATTTTTGACAATATTAATTATAATTTTTAAAAATTTAAAAAAATTAATAAAAAAACTTACATAATCAGAATAGTTGAGTTATCTTATAATATAAAGCTCAGGACAATTAACATCTTTAGATTTTTATTTTTTTTGACATTATAATTCTTTTTAAAGCAACTTTGAGAAGAAGAAGAAGATCTGGACGAAGGAGAGAATGGAAAAATAGTTGCTGGTGGAATGAAAATGAAGCTCATTTCGGAGAGTGAAAATACATGTAGTAAAGGGAAGCTGGAGATAGGAGCACTGTTGTGAAAAGAAGCATCGACGCAACATGTGGCGGGAGGAGTGACAACTCGAACCCTCCGATCTGTACGCGCAATGCGGACCGTCCAATTTGACAAGGACAATATGGACCGTCTGATTTGTCATTATCTGATCCCACAATGTTATAAATCTTACACACTCTCCATATGGCCATCCTACTCCAATCCCTTCTCCATAATAAAAATAAAAAGCAGAATAAATTTAGCTTTTGCAAATTAAATAAAAAAATTATAATTCGTCCCTCACAAGTTCTGTTTATTCCCGCATTTATGTAAATCACAAAAATTTCCATCTTTAAAAATTTTATCTCCTAATAAATAATATAAAATTTGTTTAACCTACACTTAAATCCTAGTTTAAAATTAATTTCTTTTATATAGTTCTTTGATTTTGTAAATGAATCGTGTTTTATTGACACAATTTATATTATTTAAGTGGTTCGTCATTTTAAATCATAGATATACTATTTTTATTTTAAGACAATTTCGTGATAACATATATTTTATTTAAGAATAATATGATAAAATTTATATAATAATAGTCGATTTCAGTTAATATTATAACAATTTATTAAACTTTATTAAAAAATTTTTGTTAAGTTAAAATTTTGAATATTTTTTTAATTGAATTTCAAATGTTATTGTTTTTAAAATTTTAGATATTTTTTAATACTTAATGTTTGACTACAATATTATGTTAGTTTTTAAATTTTTTTTTTATTTTCTAGTTTTAGATTTTTTTTAATTTTTTTTCATATACTCTAATCTAATATGCAAAAAAATTAATTTTTTATAAATCTGATAGATACATATCAATTTTAACTTTTAATACTTACCTAGACAGAGGAATGAATTAATCATTCCACTAAATAAAGTTGGTTAGTTTTTTTTTATTTCTATATTTATTACCTGATCTATTGACTCTATTTTCAATTGACAATCTCATGAGCAGACAGCAGCGCCTTAATTGACCGAAGACAAACTGAAATATCTTGTGTTTCCACTTCCAATTCCGATTCCACTTCCACAGTATGTGGGTCTCTGTCTCTGTAACACACAAATAAAAAATAAAAATTAGAATTTAGAAGGCGAAATATGAGAAAACATATATTTAAAAAAAAAAACTACTTTAAGAAAAGTAGTACAAAGAAGTTAAGGCAAAGACATTGATGTTGGCGCACAAACCAGACATGTGGGGTCCACACATTTCTTTCCTCAACCTCTTCAATGTTCCTCTCTCTCTCTCCTTCATCCTCACACACCTATGACCTAACCAATTCTCATTTCTCTTCATTCATTCCTACTCGAGCAATCCTCCCCCCAAAAAAAAAACACTTTTTTTCCCCTTACACCTTCATATTCTCATCCTCTCTTTTACACACACACCCCATCATCTTCTCCTTCTTCAATCTTGTTATTGAATCCATAAAGTTTCTACTTTTGTAAAATTCTGATGCAGGGTGTTACTATTATTCCTACTGGCGGTAGTGGTGGTGGTTCTACCATGTCTTCTACTTTGTCAAAGGAAGACACAAACTTGGTTCTTTCTTCTGAGGACTCTTCTTGCCCTGAAGATTCTGAGTTGCTTGAACTTGGTCTTGGATTATGCCTTTCTCATCATCATAAACCTGCTCGTAAATCACACAGTCATCATCATCATCATGCTAGAATTTTGACTGCTAAGGATTTTCCTTCTTCAGCTTCAGCTTCAGCTTCTTCCTCATCTTCATCTTCACCTCCTTCTTCTTCTTTGAGCAGGGTAAACAACAACACTACCACCTCCACTTCTGGCACCAAGAGAACTGCTGAGTCTGTTGCTGCTGCTAATAATGGACCTAGGTAAATTAATTCAATCTTGGATTTACTTCTAAGGGTATCAGTAATTTTTCTGTGTTCAATGGTCTATGATTTAATCATAGGTCTTGAATATAAACACAATTTTTTTGTTTGTTGAGAATTTAGAATTTTGAGTTAGTAGGATACATGGCTGGTTTTTATCTATAAATATTAATGTTTTGTATATAATTGTGGTTTGAATTTGGTTTTGTGATTCTGTCCAAAATTCAGACATTTTTACTATGGATATTTGAATCATATAATGTTAATTTGTGGCAAGAAATTTAGATTTTTTATTCTTATTACCTGACTTTGTTATGTGAAGAGAGAAATTGGTACATATAATTGAATGATTGAGGATGTGTTAAAATTCTATCAGTTTCAGTTTAAATGTTTGTGTGGATAAGAATCATGATGAGATGATTCCTTTCCAAGAAATTCAATTTGCTTGGATGAGCTTGGAAAGATTCATGTTTTAAGGGGTTAGTTAAGCAAAGAACATAATTTGGGACTTACTAATTGAGTTAAATTCTTATATCTCATTATGAGATTACCAACTAAACATTCATGATCCATGTTATAAAGATCTGATAAATGTTTACATTGGTTGTAGATTCCTAATACCATTGGTCACTTTTTCTAGCTCGAGATTCGCTATGTAAATGATTTATGATAGGACACTATAGTATGACTCAATTCATCCAACGTAGCTGTTCCGGCTAGTGCGACCAGATTTAAGTGTTATTGATGTTTTAGTATTATGAGGTTACCATTTGTAGGAGGTTTTCGCTGTCAATATTTTGTTTCTCAATTGCTGCCACCCACAAGAGGGTTTAGTAAATAGTGACCCTGAATCTTGATAATAGGTTGATACCTGATCCATTTCAGTTTGTCAAATTATACAATCTGAACATTTTCATCTAATTTGACTTAATAGTTTCTTTAGAATTAGATTCA
Organism: Arachis stenosperma; assembly: GCF_014773155.1. Lineage (NCBI taxonomy): Eukaryota > Viridiplantae > Streptophyta > Magnoliopsida > Fabales > Fabaceae > Arachis > Arachis stenosperma. Next base: position 22,785,070 of record NC_080378.1, read on the forward strand.
GGTGTTATCTAACAAAATGCAACATAGCAGACAAAGACTTTCAAGATCCAATCACAAGAGGAACCAATCAGATTTTTATTTATTTATTTGTTTTCAGGGTGATTAAATTCACCTTCACGTGGCACTTCAGACACTGTTTTGTTCTTTATTCGGTCATTTTCTAGCTTTATTATTCTTCCTTTCAATGTTTATCCGAAAGAATTGGTTGACATGTTACTATATCTTAACAAGTTTACCATTTACATGAAACTTTGTCATATTTGTCATGTTTGCGCTTTAACATTTATTACAAAATTTCGTTATTATTTCTTTGCTGATGCGGTTGTGATCTCTATTGGCATTGAATTTTCAATAAACAGTCCGGTAGTTGGATGGCCTCCCCTCAGAAGACCATACAGAGTGAATAGCTTTAATCATTCAAAATCTCCAGCCACCGAGGTGTTCAACTGGAATTCCGAGAAGAGTAAGAGCAGCGAAACTGATGTGCTAAGGAAGACTGCTGATAATACCAATGGTAATAACAACAACATTGATACCAAAGAAAAAAGAAACTTCCGGAGTTCCTTGTTTGTCAAGGTAAATATGGACGGGATAGCGATTGGAAGGAAGGTCGATTTGAGTGTCCATAGTTCTTATGAAACCTTAGCTCAAACATTGGAGGATATGTTTAGAGAATCAACTACAGCAATCACTTTCAATGGTGAGTTGTTTTTTTCTCCTGATTTTTTGTTTTACAGATTTTAATTGTCTTTTATAACTCATAATCACCAAGATTATTTCGTGTTTAATGATCCCCGAGATTTCAGCTGCATGGTGAAATTATGTTTACTTGGCATCAGATGATAATTACTTCTTGCTGCCTCTATTCTTAACTTTGCGAAATCAAGGGAATATGTTGTGATTACCTGAAAATGATAGTCAGAAAATTAATGTAAAATTTTGGAAACTATAAAATGTGTTCTTCAGACATAACTGTTGCTGTCTTTTTCCTTCCATTCACATCATATTGAGAACTTGATATGTTCTTTTCGCTCGTATTATTCAACCATATTTCTTTATCATGATGCAACAACACTTGAAAAATCCATGGATGGCAGCTTATATTTGGCAGCTTATATTTCTAAGATTCTCTAAAGAAAAATTGCCATTTCAACAGTTTACATGAACATCTGTGGTACCTTATATTCGAAGCAACTACTTTTTGCTCTTCAAAATGCTTAAAATGTATGACATGTCAGCAAAGCAATTCTTGTGCATTCTTGTATTTTAAGTTTCTACTGTCAAGTTTCGATGTTTCCTATTCCATTTTTGTCCCATGATGGAATTGTTATCATTGTTGATAGGATCAAACGGAGAAGACTTCGGTATTCTTGTTGGAGGAGATCAACACTCAAAATTGCTGGATGGTTCTTCGAAGTTTGTGCTAACTTATGAAGACAAGGATGGAGATTGGATGCTTGTTGGAGATGTTCCTTGGGGGTAAGTATTTTTTGTCCATACTACTAGAATTAGATTTTAGTATCAAATCTATTATCTTAACATTGATTCTGCATTATATATTTTTGGGGCGGAGCCTCTTTAGTTTTTGTTTTTTATTTTGAGTGTTTTCTGTTTCCAAAAGTTTTGTTTTTGTTTTCATTTTCTGATTTTCATATTTTCCTTCACGAAATCCTACCATTACATGTAATATTTGATTTGGTCAGGCCATCCCATGATGAGCATTCAGTTTCATTGTTGGGAGATTTTGTCAAATTTCTTTAGTCAATACCTGATAGCTGTTTAGTTCTGTCAATAGGGGACTATCTTGGAATGTTTGAATCAAGGATCTGGTTTATGCTTGAGAATCTCTATAGTTCCCTTAATTGCATGATGTAAACTTTTATATAATTGCTCTTACCCATTGTTTTGACTTAGATGGTTTGGAATCTTACTCGAAATCACCCGATACAGAAAGTAGCGTCAAGATGATAGCATAAAATATTTCAATAATCACAGCCTATGCTAGTATTCCAACACTCAGTGCACACTCCAGCCTATCAAATTAAGAATTTAAGAATATTAAAGGAATCCTGTATATAAGTGATAGCTATTATTGAAGAAGAGTTGAACTATTTAATCAAAACAAGTCTTTTCTTTCTAATTTCACTTTTTAGTATATCATTAGATCAATTACACGCCTCGTCTTGCTAGTTTCATAGTAGTATGTTCCTATGTAATGCTGAAAATTATTCCCCATGTTCCCTTATTCTGAAAGAGACACTTATTCTGAATCGGAGGGAGTATGATATTTATCTACCTATCTTTCTATAAGAAAATATATATGCTTTATTAATATAAGTTTTCTCTAATATGTTGTAATCAGGATGTTCCTTAGCTCAGTGAGGAGGCTTAGAATCATGAGAACATCTGAGGCCAATGGAAATGGACTTGGTAAGCAAAAGCATTATTGCTTACAATAACCAAACACAGCAATCATTTAATTTTCTCAAAATATTCTCTCTTTTGCTAAGATAGTTATATATTTTGCAGCACCAATGTTGGAAGAAAAGAACTGCAGACAGAAAAGCAAGCCCATATAGCTATTGCTTAAATGGCTAAAAAGGACACACACACAACTTGTTGCCTTAAAAGTAGCACACAACATAGAAGATGAAGAAAACAGAAAGAGAAAAAAAAAAAGTAAAGGGATATTTTACTTTTTTTCCTTTTCCTTTTTTTCTTTTTTTCTTTTTTTCTTTTTTTAAAGTTTCCATGGTATATTTGTCACTGCCTCGATAGTGTGGTCTTCACTAAAAAAAGGGGCACAGAAGGCATAATAGATTTTCATGTAATAGCAAAAAAGATACTGGTCATACAAGTCATATCATATATTGTTTTCTTATTTTGCTGTAAATGTGGATGCTAGCGTTCTGAGCCATCAATTTTGATTGAACTTTTTGTCCTTCACTTGCTATATAGTAAGTCAAGAATTCCATTTGAGAAAGAGAAAAAGAAAAGCACTTGTTTTTCAGAAGGTCTAATTTTTTATTGGACCATAACCTAAAAATAAAGTTAAAATGATAATGCAAGAAAGCACCACACAAAAGCATTTTATGGTGGTGTTAGCTTTTAGACAAAGTTAAAATGTGTGTTGAGCATTGCTTGAGATCAAATTGTGGTCAAGAACTTGAGGCACAAGCCATCATGCATGTGGGTCTCTAAGAAGAAAGAAAGATATGATGCATGCTGAGAATTTTTGACTTTTCAACCACTTATGGGTATTGTGTGGCACTAATTTTGATGCAGATATCGTCTCATTAACACAAGAATAAATTTATATGAATAATATCATCTGTTTTTTAAATTAGTTTTCAAAATTTTTTTTAAATCAAATTTATCTTTTAAAAATTTTAATTAGTCACATTAATTTTCTGTTATTTTTTGTTGTTGATAACGTCAAAATTTACTGATATAGTATGTTAAGTGACACAATAGCATATACCTAATAGTTTTAATTGGCTGCTAACATAATAAGTTTGTGAAATTAGATTAACTCAACTCTAAATTGAGTCATTTTGAAATTGATTTAATCTAATTTTACAAATTTATTATATTAATAACTAATTAAGACTGTAGGTGTGTGCTTTTACTTAACATGTTATATTAGTAAAGTTTGACGTCATTAGTAATTTGAAGTGACAAAAGACTAATATAATTAACTTAATATATTTAAAGAATAAATTTAATTTAAAAAGTTTTTAAAAATTAATTTAGAGAACAAACAATATTTTAAAGATGAATTTGACTATTTACTAAAATTTATATGCATAATAATAATGAATATAGGAACCAATGCTAAAGAGAGGGTTCTTACATGGTAATGGAACCGTTATAGTTAGTGCTATTCTTGGTATAATATTTTATTAGACTTTGTTATCTTGTATTCTAAGATCAAATTTTAAGAGTACTATGAAAAGAAATATTTTACTAAAAATTATTAAAAAATATTTTTTTATATTTTAATATATTAAATATATAAAAAAAGTTTAGAAAAATTATTATTATATTCTTAAAATGTATATTTTAGATTCAAAATAGTTAAATTTATTTTATTTTATTTCATTATAATTATAATTTAATATTGTATAATTCGCTTAATGAACAGCATTTTTCTTGCATGGTTAAAGTGGTGTGTCTTTATTTTATGTATTTTACTTTTGAATAACGGCTCATTTTTTTATATACGAAAAAATATTAGTGTTGTACAATAAAATAAATATAAAGTATTTACACTACTATAATACTAGTGCAAAATGTAACCTGCGATTTGTTTTTTAACTTTTTTTTTTCTTTTTTCGTTTTTGAACAACCCAAAACGTATACAAAACACTATAACCAACATAATAATGAATAATAATAATAAGGGTTAAGTTCAATTTTGGTCCCCAACATAGAGGTCAAAAATTGGAATCGTCTCCAACTTTTTTTTACTACAAAATGGTCTCCAAAGTTTCAGTTTGTTTTAAAATCGTCCTTTTTACCAATTTTAATTTTTTTATTACTAAATTACCCTTTAATAAAAAAATTATAAAATAAAATAAATATAAAATAAATAAAAAAAAAGAAAGAAAGGGATTACAGAAGCGGGGGTGAGGAGAGGGAGAAGGGGGGCGTGAGAAAAGGGGGGAGGGGGGGAGGAGGGGGGAGAGAAGGGGGACCGCCGCCCTGCCGTTTAGCTGCCCTGCCGCCTGCCGCATCGCACCGCACCACCACTGTGTTGCCGCCCTGCCGCCTTCCGCGTCGCACCGCCACTGCTCTTCCTCCTCGCCCGCACCGTCCGCCGCTTCTTCTTCTTCTTCTTCTTCTTCTGTGAACTGAATTTTTTTGTAGAATTTCTGATTTTTTTTGTGAAATATTATTGTTACTAAATTTGGCTTGAATTTGAAATATTGTTGGATCGGGGAAAAGAAAGAACCGGGGGGGGGGTGTTATGCGAAAAGAAACGGGGGGAGGGGGAGGAAAGGGAAGAAGGGGGAGGGAGGGAGGGGTGTTGAGGAAGAAAAGGGGAGGGGTTTTATGCGTAAAGTAAAGGGAAAAGGGGGAAGGGGTTATGCGAAGAGAGAAGGGGGGGAGGGGGTTCAGGAAGAAGAGGGGAAAGGGTCTTCGTCGTCGCTGCCGCCGTTCTTCGCCGCCGCCACCGCTGCTCTTCTCTGCTTCTGCTTCCATCATTATTCTTCTTCTTCTTTCATTCTTCTTCTATTATATTTGTTGATTTTTTATTATTGCTATTTTTGCTTGATTTTGATTCTGATTGATTATATTGTTTCATTGTTATTGTTGTTTTTATTATTATTGTTGTTGTTCTGCTACTGCTTTTGTAATTTTGGAGAAGAAAGGGAAGAAGAGGGGAGGGACGTGCTTCTGCTGGTGCTGCATAATTTTGGGAAAAAAGGGGAAGAACAGGAGAGGGAGGGAGGGGTATTTTCGTCCGAGGGACGATTTTAAAATAAACTGAAACTTTGGGGACCGTTTTGTAGTAAAAAAAAAGTTGGGGACGATTCCAATTTTCGGCCTCTACGTTGGGGACCAAAATTGAACTTAACCCTAATAATAACGATAATATTAACAACAAAAATAAAAATAATAGTGACGATAATCATTACCGTTATTCAATTAGAACACCAACTATTGGAAGTTCATTACGAAAAATAGGTAGTGCTATAAACGGCATACATTCTCATTCTCTTTACAATTGTATTGCGATACACGATACAATGATCTGTACAGATGTGTTTGACTAGCGATCTCCAATGTAGCTAAAAATGGTAGAAATCTCGAAGAAGAGGTAAATATTTTAAGTTTAGAGAATTCGTCAACTTGTCTGAAAATACAACAGTTCAAAGCAAGCAAAATATGTGAGTCCGAACATACTGCTTGATCGAATCCTGAGTGCCTAACGGTTCAGTGTCTCGGCATCATCAAACCCATACCAGGTTTACCTTTCTCAACGTGTGATCGACCAGACTGGGAATCCTACCAAAAATTGCTAAGTAATTCTCCACTAAGAACCTTTGACTACTGTCTGTTCTGCCCGTCAAGAGCTTCCTATTAACTGCCAAGCCAAGAATATGTGTGGCGTCTTCTAGGGTGATAGTCACTTCGTTAATTGAGAAGGGGAAGGTGTGGGTCTTAGGTTTCCATCGCTCCACCAAAGCACTCAATAGTATATAATTTCCCCTCAATTTATCTATTCACAAAACGTGATAGAATCAGATTGATGCGAAGGCAACTACAATTATTTCATTATAGTTTTTGGATAGATCAAATTATTTAGGTAATAAATTTCTGATAGTCTGTAAAAAAAATTAATAACACTTTAACAAAAATAACGAAATAATAATAATAATAATAATAATAATAATAATAATAATAATAATATTAGTATTCCTAATATTAACTAACAGTAACAATAATATAAACAAAACTGTGAATAGTAATAATAATAATAATAATAAATAAACAGTCCCGTATACTAATACTAATAATAATAATAACAACAAGACTGCAGACAACAATAATAATAACAGCAATAGTATTTAATAATGGTTTAATTATTTTGTTGGTCTCTATAATTTCACAAAATTTTCAATTAGATCCCTATACTTTTTTTCCTTTTAATTGGGTCCTTACATAATTTTTTTTCAATTAGATTCCTCTTGACAGTAAACATTACAAAAAACGTTAAGCATGGGTAAATTGACCATTATACTCCTCGTCTACTCTTTACAAATAATTGAGAATCAGTAGGGTTCTGAGTTCTCACTTTCTTTGTCTCTTCCTCAAACTTCTCCTCCTTTGTTTGTTTCTCTTACTCTGTGAATACTTATGGATCAAAGTCACTTATCTTTAGGAGTCTCTAGTTCCAAAACCCATGTCAAGAAGAGACATCTTTATTTTTGTGGTGAGGCAGTTGCTGTGATGTCTTCTTCGACAGTAACAAGCCATGGAAGAAGGTATGTTGATTGCGGGAGAATGCCAAAATGCAAGTTCTTCGAGTGGATTGATGATGAAGAAGATAAGAAGAGTGGATGGTTGAAGCAAAAGGAAATGAGGGTTTGTTGCTTTTGTGGAGACACTCTGATTCTTCTCGGAGTTCAAGTGCATCAAGAAATCCAAACAGAAGATTTATTTCTTGCCCTAACAGGAGATGCAAGTTTTTTGAGTGGGTTGATGAAAAAGGAAAAAAATTATCTAGGGAAGATGGAATAATGAGTTCACAGCAAGAATTTGAAAGGGTTAGAGAATTGGAGGCATAAGAAAGGAAGATAGAGAGATTAAATGTAGATCTAGAGAGATTAATTACAGAGGTTGGAGAAATATATGCTTGTGTAGAAAGGTTGTGTGGTGAGCTGAGTTCAGTCGAAGAGCAATTTGCTAAAATAGAAGATACTATGAAAAAGCCAAACAAGATGCAAACTATGCTGATTTTGATATTTGGTGTTTTGATTGTTGCAGTGTTATATGTAAAGATGTAGAAAGTATGGCTGTTATGAGAATGTAATATTCTATATAAGTCAAAAGTGTATTGTTTTTTTGAGTACAATGAAGATATATCAAATGTTGTTTAATTTCTCTAAATGAAAGTTGTTCCTTTGCTATTTAATATGCATAGAAATATGATACAGAGAAAAAAGTAGTTAAAATAAAAGATGCATTGAATTATAATAGACACCATTATTTTTTGCATTATATATTGCAAGACACTTAGATAGCCACAAAATAAATGTTCCACCATCTCATAACAGTTTTTCACCCACATAACAAAAGTGGTCCAAACCATAAAGAAAGCAGAGTCACAGGTGAACACTAAAAATTCTACATAACACAATACATATCAAAAGGAAATCCTAAAGAGTCTTCAGCCTCAATCAAGTGTGAGGTCAACATGTTCAGGTGGCTGACTTGTTGCCTTCCTAACTCCTATCTTGAGTTTTCCACTTCTTCTCACACCAAAGACTTTGGTCTTAGGCAAAGGTTAAGATGCTGGTGCAGTTGGCAGTGATGGCTCAGATGTTAGTGTAGGCAAGGTGGCCGGCTGTGATGCTAGTGCAGGGGTGTTTGGAGGATTTGATGGTTGTGCAGGGGGTTTGGAGGCTGAGATGGTGGTGCAAGAGTGTTTGGAGGCTGAGATGGTGGTGCAGGGGTATTTAGAAGCTGTGATGGTGGTGCAGGGGTGTTTGCAGCCCTCCCTCTACCCCATCCTCTTTCCATCCCTACTGCTGCTCTTCCTCTAACCACCCTAGATGTAGCAGTAGCAGCAACTTCAGATCTATTTGCTTCAACAGCAGCACCAAGTTCATTAGCAATAGCATCACCTCCTCCATTTCCAGCAGCAGCATCAGATCCTTGTGTGCCTTCAGGAGCTACAACATCAAATAGCAATTAGTAAAAATTCTTCAACACATCAACAAAATAAAAGAGCAACCAATACCTGTCACTATAGGATTTGGACATTGTCTCCTGTTGTGTCCATATTGGCCACAATTACTGTAGGTAACAGAAGTTTTAGTTCTTCTATATTTTGTTTGTGTTCTATTTTCATCAGGCTCCCTTATCCTAACCATCCTTAGCCTTTCTGTTTTAACTCTAAAAATTGGAGGGATGATGGTATCACATTGTATCTTTGACCACATGTTTTCTCCATTAATTGGTGATATTGACTGCTCATACGTAGCAAGGTATGCTGCCTTGCTGTAATAGTTACTACAATAGTCTTTCGGGTTGTCACCCTTCTCAAAAATAGCACAGCAAGCATGTGGACATTGTATCTTTGACCACATATTTTCTCCATTAATTGGTGATATTGACCGCTCATACGTAGCAAGGTATGCTGCCTTGCTGTAATAGTTACTACAATAGTCTTTCGGGTTGTCACCCTTCTCAAAAATAGCACAGCAAGCATGTGGACAAGGTATACCACACAAGCCCCAAAACCTACAACTACACTTTCCAGCCATCAAATCGACAACAAACCTTTCCATGATCATATTGTTCTTATGGTGCACTTCAAACTTCAAGTCTCCTGCCCATTTAGCTTGCCATTCCATAGCACTAAATGCAATGACATCTAGCCGTTTCTTGGGTTTTGGCAAAATGAAGCCCTCATATGTAACACCCTAATATTCAAATCCTTATTCTTGAGTCATAAGTCAATGACATTAGGGTGGTACGACTCTCAGGTGAATTTTAAATACATAATTATAAGTATAATTAAAAGGAATATTAATCGAGAAGCCTGAAAAGAGTAAAAATAAAATTGCGAAATCGTATCACTCACACATCGACAACTAAAAGATAAGGCGTGACGTCAAAAGCGATATACAGATAAAGGCATAAATGAGATTAAGAGAAGGACAATATAAAGATATATAACATAAGTAAATAGCCACTAGTCGCGACCCGCGAAGTTTAGGCCGGCTAGGGTACAGTATGAAAGTAATTGACAACAACACCTTTTAATCTCTCCCAAATAAAACATGAAAGCCTCTATAGGCAAGTTCAAAAGAGTTCAATACATAATATAAGATTTTCAAAATAAAGGTGGAGAGATTCTAAGTAAAATATAAAGTAGAGAATATAAAGATCTTTGCCATTTCTCAGATAAACCACAGCTCACTTCTGAGCACCAGAACCTGTATCTGAAAAATAAAAGATATATAAGGAATGAGAACCCCCAATCCATGGGTTCCCAGTATGGTAAAAGTGGCAAATAAATACAATGCATTGTAATAAAAACTCACTAAGCATCCTAAACTTCTTTTTACCAAGTATCCATCCTAGGTTCTCACTAATTCATGAATAGGAAACTGTCATAAGGGAATGCTAAATCTAATTCATATTTCTCATGCTTTCTGACTTTCTAACTCTCCAACAAACCAGGATCAAAATTATAAACAAAACCATCTCCAGCTATTCTATCTCAGCAATATCATATCATTACTTCATATCCTCACCTAGAGCAATTGAAATCACTTCACTGTGTCTACTCAGGGAGCTCAAATTATCTCATTATCAACCTGGAGCAGTGAAATCACTTCACTACGTCTATCCCGGAAACTCAATTTATCTCATTCAGTAATAATCATTTCTCATTAATCATATCATTATTCCATTTCAACAAGAACAGCCCTCAACGTCAACCGACACCAGCATGAGGGACCTCTCAGTTGTACAAACACAATCAATGCAGACAAGTAATATACAATTAAAGTACAGGTAGAACAAATAACACATAATCAGGTAACATATCGTATATGCTATAGCAATCCAAAACAAATAGGCAAACCCAAACAATTCAAACATATGCAAATGATGTATGCCTATCATATGACTGATGAGTCTCATTTGTCGGTTATAAAGCCAACCCGACAAGTTCTGGTAGCTAACCATTAGACCGTCCCTCTGTCGTGCATCCCCAACTCGAGTTATTCATAATCATAATCATAATTGCACAACATCCACATTGGTGTTTATCCATGGGGGCGAGCTCATCCGGAAAGTTCAGTGTCCGACCACACTTATGACATAGGGTCAACAGAATCTCAGATCTCAACTTGGAGCAAGTGGAGCCGACCCACTGCATCTACCCAAGAAAATCTGAAACTCAGATAATTTCATAAATCTCAAATCAACCTCGACTGGGAGCAAGTGGGGGCTAACCGCTGCATCTATCCTAGGAGTCTCAAAACCAAACTCGGAGCAAGTGGAATCACTCCACTGCATCTACCCAAGCAGGTATATTTCACCAGATCTCGGAGCAAGTGGATCAATGCCACTGCATCTACCTAAGCAGGTATATCTCACCACATTCCGAAGCAAGTGGGGCAAAACTACAACTCTTACGTATACCTGGGGAGCCTCTATACTAACCAACCTGGAGCAAGTGAAGCGCAACCATAACCCTTGCATCTACCCAGGAGGTACGTTCTCATATGCTCAAGAGGAACCAAGGATGGGATCCTAATCTCCCATCATCTCGCTGGGGGAGATTTTACAATACCAAGAAGAATAGGGAAGGGGATCCTCACCTTCTTTCATTTCTCTGGGGTCGCACTTTTAAGAAAGAAAGCTCAAGATAAAACGATCATCCAAAGTCATATTTTCGTTTCCAGTCATAAATCAATATTTATCATAGCCATCTGGCTCGTAACATAACCCATAACGAACCAATAATCATTATTAAATACAGCCCTTTGGCTCACGGCATACACTGCACTTTCATCATCACCCCAGTAACTCATACAATCATCATTACTCATCATTCATCATTGATTTTCACTTTACTTCATCCACAAGTTACCACATGTCCTAACTTCTTTTTATTACTAGGCATACTATAAGGATTTAGGACTTAGAGGATGAAAATGGAGGCTTAGAAGTCTGAAATTTGGCTTTAAAAACTCAAAATTAACTTTTGCTGAAAACAGGGCCACACATGCGCGTCGCCCATGCACACGCGTGAAAATCAGAAAAGCAAAGGGATGCGTGCGCGTCACCCATGCGCACGCGTGAAAATCAGAAAAACAAAGTGACGCGTGCGCGTCATCCACGCGTACGCGTGGGTGCATTTTGTACTCCTCGCACAAAACCAACACAGTACCCGCACAACTCTCGGGATTTTCTACTGCGCATTCGCATCAGTGCAGCGACGCGTACGCGTCGGCCAAGCGCACACGTGGGGAGTAAAACTTGAGAGTGGCGGGTGCGCGTCGGTCACGCGTGCGCGTCGGCCACGCGTGCACGTCGGCCACGCGTGCGCGTCGGAGTACGTTTTACCAAAATTTTACTAAGTTAAAAAGCTGCAGAATTACATTTTCAAACCCCAAACTTCCAACACACATAACTTCTTCTACAAAATTCCTTTTTCAACCATTTTTAAACCATTGGAAATATCGTTGAATAAACTTTCATAAAAATTTAATTTTGAAGAATTCCAAACTCTGTGGACTGAGTTACGTACCGCCAAAGTTGGTCAAAAATAAGTTTTTACCCAAAAATAGAAATTACCAATTTTTTCAACGTTCACAAGTCAAATTCATTTTCACTCATCCAAATGACCACAACCCAACCACATTCACATAATTACACTCAACCAAAACCAAACCTACCTCATCTACACAATTTCACCCAAAACTATCAAATTTCATACCTCAATTCCTTAAACCTCATTGTTCAATAACCAAACCAATTATTCACACATTCAATATCAAAAATCCATCCAATCTCTTATATCATCACACAATACACACATCAACTTACCTTTCTTACCTCTTTTTGGCCTCCGGCCCAAATTCACAATTTAAATGCATATTTCACAAACCAATACTCATTATCCAATTCATCAAATTCTCAACACACCAAACATACAATTCACACAATTCTCAACCCAATCATTAATTTACATTACATATCAACTATGCATATTAGTACCAACCATTTACACAATCCAAACTTAATCCTAGGGGCATATAGCCTAGGAATTCTCATCACACCACACGGTACTTAAATGAAACATAAACCGTACCTCTTGTAGCCAAAATAATTGAGCTTCTTCTTAATAGCCTCCACCACCCTTAGCTCCAAGCCTCACCAAGGCCCCACAAGCAATACCAATCTTCTAATTGTGCACAAAAATCAGCCAATACTATAACATGATCAATTTTCACACTTATAATCAACCTAGGGTTCATGAAATTGATAAATTACAAAGGTTAGAGGGTTTCTTATCTTAACCCATGAAATTGGTTGATGGAACTCACCAATGGCTCATACTAGAGCACTCCTAAACAACCAAAATTACAAGATTTCTTCAAAACCTAAACCAAATTTAAATTTAAAGGGAAAAACAAAAACTGGGCAAAGAACAGTGAATTAATCACTACAAAACTTAGATAAAATTTTAGAGAATGAGAAGAGCGACGAGTGACCGCAAACGGCTCGTCAATCAGAGTTCCAGAGAGAACGTTATGGTGATTTGAAGTTAGTGGTGGCTAGGGTTTGATTTCTCCACCCTCTTCTCTCTTCACCACCGAACTTCTCTCTCAAAATGGGGGAAAATTGTTTGTTTTATGCTGAAATGAGTTCTTATATAGTGTGGCCTTGGGTCCACTTAGGCCCGGTTCACTTGGTTTAACCCGTTGGCCCAATTTTGGGCCAAAACCTTTAAGATTAGCGCTTTAAATTGCATTTTAAATATTTCTACCTTCCTAATTATAAATCCTAATTTCTTAACCTTATTTACTTATAATCAATTTTCTCATCTACAGTGCCAGACAGATCTTAGTCGGTACTGCCGGTCAAAATTTTAGTACGCATTTTTACGCAGAAAATTATGTTTTTCCGACTCAGAAAAATTCGTTGAGTCCAAATATCATATTTAAATTATCAAATTCCAATTGCTAAATTTTCTAACCATATTCACTCGTATTTAATTTATTATTTAATTAATTATAGTTTGACCGAGTTTTACATCATACCTCTCTGCCTTCTTCTTTTTCTCTGCAAACCTTGTCATCAAGTAGCACCTAATCCACTCCATCATAGTAAGAATTGGCTTGTCTCTTGCCTCTAGAATTCTTTCATTGAATGCTTCTGAGATATTGTTCATCAACATGTCACTCTTGGCCAGAAATGTGAAGTGACTCTTTGTCCACAATTTTAGATCCAAAGCAAACAACTTGTCATAACAGTCTCTATTGATCTCCTTAAGTTGCAAATTCATATATGGTCATAAACATAGCAGACTAATATTCACAAACATAGCAAATTGATATAGCAGATTAATATTCACAAACATAGAAAATTCATATATGGTCTTTTTTAAATTGCAAATATAACAAATTAATTAATACATTTGATATACCTTTTGTTGGTTGATGCGGTATTTTACAACCCACAAACTAACCAGCAAGTGCACCGGGTCGTACCAAGTAATACCTTACGTGAGTAAGGGTCGATCCCACGAGGATTGATGGATTAAGCAACAATAGTGTTTGATAGGCTTAGTTAGACAAACAGAAAATAGTGTTTGGAAGTTCAAAAGCATTAACAGTAAATTTAGAATATTAAAGATAGACAGATAAATAAGTTGGGAATAAAATATTGAGAAGGCAGTTAAGACTTCAGAGTTATCTATTTTTCTGGATTTACTTTTCTTACTAACTATTTTAATTATGTAGGATTTAATTTATGGCAAACTATATGTAACTAGACCCTAATTCCTTATACCTTTCTAGTCTCCTCTAAAATTCATTAACTGCCAATTCCTTGGTCAATTAATTTCAATCAGAGGGTGAAGTTCAAATTCCAGTTTATATGCCACAAAAATTCTAATTACCCAAAAATAAAGGGGATTATATGTCACGTATCCCGTTAAATCTAAATAATTAAGATTTAGGAGAACTTGTTTTCAAGCTGTTGTTCAAGTAAAGAGTTTTTCCAAGTTTTATAAGAACTCAAATAGAAAGAGGGTCATACTTCTGTTCCACCCAAATTCATAAAATAAAGAGCGAAAACAATTCTTAAATTATAAATTCATGCATAAATTAAAATAGAAAAAGCAATAAAATCAATCCATACAAATAGACAGAGCTCCTAACCTTAACAATGGAGGATTAGTTGCTCATGGAATGTGGAATGTAAATTTGTATAGAATTCCCTAATGGAATCTCCCTTATGGAACGTCCCTAATGGATTCTCCTTTTTATAACTAATCCTAATTAATTTAAAATATAATTTTTAAAATTAAAATAATATCTTTTCCTATTTTCAAATTCAAATTTGAATTTAAATCAGAATTAACAAACTACTTCGCATCTTGTAACGTAGGGACCACTTGCCTTCACTGGATCCGCGTCTAACTTGGGTGCTAAAATGGGGCCCATAAATCACCCCCCAGCGGTTTCTGCATTTTCTGCACGTGGCGCATGTCATGCGTACGCGTCGATGGCCTTTTTTGCGAGTCACGCGGACACATCGGTCACGCGCACGCGTCGCTGAGCAAATCTTCAAATCACGCGTACGCGTCAGTCACGCGCACGCGTCGCCGTGGAAAGCTCCAAATCACGCGTACGCGTCAGTCACGCGTATGCGTCATTCCTCGCTGCCATCTCCTTTGATTCTTGTGCTGCAAAAACTTCATCAAATTCTGCCGAATGCTACCTAAAATAAACAAAATTGCAAACGACTCAAAGTAGCATCCATATTGGCTAAAAGATAATTAATTCTTTATTAAACTCAATAATTTAGATGCAAATTCACTAGGAAAAGATAGAAAAGATACTTACGCATCACAACACCAAACTTAAACTGTTGCTTGTCCTCAAGCAACCAAAACTAATATAAGCTTAGGATGTGAATTTGCATGAGAATGAGAGTTCGATTAAGCTCATGTCTCTTCTTATAGTGGGGTTTACAACTGCAATCCTGAATAGTTTTGGCATTTCACTTTATCCTTTGAAGTTCAGAATGATTGGCATCCATAGAAACTCAGAATTTATATAGTGTTATTGATTTTCCTAGTTTAGTATGTTAATTCTTGAACACAACTACTTTATGAGTCTTGGCCGTGACCCTAAGCATTTTGTTTTCCAGTATTACCACCAGATACATAAATGTCACAAACACATAACTGGGTGAACCTTTTCATATTGTGACTCAGCTTTGCTAGAGTCCCCAGTTAGAGGTGCCCAGAGTTCTTAAGCACACTCTTTTTACTTTGGATCACGACTTTAACCGCTCAGTCTCAAGCTTTTCACTTGATACCTTCACGCCACAAGCACATAGTTAAGGACAGCTTGATTTAGTCGCTTAGGCCAGGATTTTATTCCTTTGGGCCCTCCTATCCATTAATGCTTAAAGTCTTGGATCCTTTTTACCCTTTGCCTTTTATTTAAAAGGGTTATTGGCTTTTTCTGCTTGCTTTTTTTCTTTATTTTTTTTATTTTTTTATTTTTTTTCGCAAGCTTTGTGTTTTTCACTGCTTTTTCTTGCTTCAAGAATCAATTTTATGATTTTTCAGATTATCAATAACATTTCTCTTCTTTCATCATTCTTTCAAGAGCCAACAATTTTAACATTCATAAACTTCACTATAAAAAATATCCACTATTCATGTCTTGCATTCAGAATCACAGAAAATACCACCACATTTAAGTAAATAAGACTATTCTTCAATATAGACCCACTTTCTCATGCAATATATCACTCCTGTATTTTTTTTATTTGGATTCAAGCACAGTGAGTAATACATGAGACATCTTTTAAGAATTAATGCAAATAGGGAGAAATAAACTAGTCTTAGAATTCTAACTAATAAAGGATCATGCAGCAAACAAAGCAAAATAGCAGAAAACCGGAACATAACATAGTAAAAGCGGGAAAGAATAAAAGGAATGAAAGGAACTCAACCACCTTAGTTATCCGAGCGGTCATTTTATTCTTCAGGTTGTGCTCCTTTGTGAAGATGATTCACCTCACTTAGTGCCATAAAATTAAACAGAAAACCCTTAAGCGAAGCGTCAACACCAAACTTAAAGGTTTGCTTGTCCTCAAGCAAAGAAGAACTGAAAATAACAACAAATAGTGAGAGGAAAGAAAAATATAAAGATAAAAAAACAAGAGAGAATTAGGAGTGGGAGAGAGAAAGAAAAGTGAAAACTGTGCGGCGAACAAGTGTAGTTGTGCAGCGAAGGCGACGCGTACGCGTGGGTCGCGAATTTTCTTAATGATGCGTTAGTGTAAGACACGCGTCTGCGTGCCATGGGTTTTGTGCGATTCGCACAAAGCCAGCCGCGCGCATGCACAACTCTCTGTTCGTGTGTCTTGGGAACCAATAATTTCATACGACGCGTGCGCGTCATGCACGCGCACGCGTGGATGGCCGTTTTGGTCAAATGACACGTATGCGTCAGGGACGCGTCCGCGTGACCCAATTTGTGCATCTATTATACTTCCTGCCCCAAGCCAGCATAACTCTCTGCCCGAACACTCTTTTACGTCGATTTTTCAGGTCACGCGTATGCGTCGCTGACGCGCCCGCGTGAATGGTGAACATCACAAACGACGCGAATGCGTGGAATACGCGTACGCGTGGGTTTGTTTGTACTAGAGGTATCATTCTTGCGCTACTCCCGCGCAACCCTCTGTTCAAATTTATTTTTCACGCACACCCATCTGACGCGTACGCGTCAGGTGTTTTTTTTTCTGGTTCCTGTTCTAAAATAGCTGCATGATCAGAAAATTAGTAAGAATTCAATAAAAATCAAATAAGTAAGAAAACTAATACTACGAAAAATAACTAAGAATGAAAAGGAACAATCATACCACGGTGGGTTGTCTCCCACCAAGCACTTTTAGTTAAAGTCCTTAAGTTGGACATGTGGTGAGCTCCTTGTCATGGTGGCTTGTGCTTGTACTGATCCCAGAATCTCTTTACCAATGTTTGTAATTCCAATGGCCACCGGGATTCCAAGCTAGGCGCATAACGCCTTTGAGTAAGTTGAAGCAAGCGACAAGGCCCCAAGAGTGTTGATTGTGGGAATGAATCACAGAGTCCCAAACCTTGCTTTTACATCCGTCTTCTTATGGATCACCATTATTTCCACCGGATGGCAAGCAATCTGAATTCTCACAGAGACATCCAAACAACCTTCTAGACCCATTTAGATTAGCTCTACACCAATCCTTGCACTTTAATTTGGAGCAGGCAACCATATTGAACTTTGCTTGACAACTCTTGCTACTAACCATCTTCCTCTTACTCTTAATGCCACAAAGAGCTCTAAGTTGACCATCCGTCTCTAGTAGCCCATATTCAAGTGGGAAAGTAAAGGTTAAGGATAGGAATTTTACCCACTTGAATGTTGTATTGGATGGTGATGGCTTTGGAAGAGGTCTTGCAAGCTCCACTCCCTTGTGTTCTTCTTTGAATTCATCTACCTCTTTGTAAGCTTCATCAATTTCAACCTCTTCCTCTTGGTAGCTTTCTTCTAATTCAATCTCTTCTTCATTGCTTACCAAGGGCATGGAAGGTTGTGCATCTTCCTCTTATTCCATATGTGAGGGTGGAATGTTCTCTAATTCACTGGAGTATAAACTCCTTTGACTGGTTTCCTTACTTTTTCCATAGGATCTTGCATTGTATCTCTTGGGAAGGAATTTGCTTGTTCCTCTCCCTGGTTCTTGATCATCGTCTGCACATATTTCTCTACATTTTTGACACTTGTCTTTATATCATGTAGGAATTCTTTCATGAAAAGCTCAAGATATGATGGTATTTGAGATGGATAAGGAGATGGTGGCTATTGATATGCATAAGAAGGAGATGATAGTTCTTGATATGAATAGGGAGATAGTGGCTCTTGGTATGAATAGGGAGATGGTGGCTCTTGATATGGGTAGAAAGATGATGGTTCTTGATATGGATGGAGAGGTGGTGGCTCTTGGTATAAATATGGAGATGGTGGTTGGTGCGCGAAATTGTGAACAATACTTTTCACAACTCTCATAATCCCTGGTCATGAACTCCAAAAACTTGGTGGTTCAATTTCATGGCATTACACAACTTCGCACAACTAACCAGCAAGTGCACTGGGTCGTCCAAGTAATACCTTACGTGAGTAAGGGTCGATCCCACGGAGATTGTTGCTATGAAGCAAGCTATGGTCATCTTGCAAATCTTAGTCAGGCAGACTCAAATGTATATGGTGATGAACGAAAATAACATAAAAGATAAAGATAGAGATACTTATGTAATTCATTGGTAGGAACTTCAGATAAGCGCATGAAGATGCCTTCCCTTCCGTCTCTCTGCTTTCCTACAGTCTTCATCCAATCCTTCTTACTCCTTTCCATGGCAAGCTTATGCAAGGGTTTCACCGTTGTCAGTGGCTACCTCCCATCCTCTCATTGGAAATGTTCAACGCACCCTGTCACGGCACGGCTATCCATCTGTCGGTTCTCAATCAGGCCGGAATAGAATCCAGTGATTCTTTTGCGTCTGTCACTAACGCCCCGCCCTCAGGAGTTTGAAGCACGTCACAGTTATTCAATCATTGAATCCTACTCAGAATACCACAGACAAGGTTAGACCTTCCGGATTCTCTTGAATGCCGCCATCAGTTCTCGCCTATACCACGAATACTCTGATCTCACGGAATGGCTGGCTCGTTTGTCAGGCGAGCACTCGGTTGTCAGGCGATCAACCATGCATCGTGTTATCAGGAATCCAAGAGATATTCACTAGAGCCTTGATTGCTTGTAGAACAAGAATGGTTGTCAGTCACCTTGTTCATGAGTGAGAATGATGATGAGTGTCACGGATCATCACATTCATCAAGTTGAAGAACAAGTGATATCTTGGATAAAGAACAAGCGGAATTGAATAGAAGAACAATAGTAATTGCATTAATACTCGAGGTACAGCAGAGCTCCACACCTTAATCTATGGTGTGTAGAAACTCCACCGTTGAAAATACATAAGAACAAGGTCTAGGCATGGCCGAATGGCCAGCCTCCCAATGATCTAAGATAGCATAAAACGAAGATAGCTACCAAGATGTCAAATACAATAGTAAAAGGTCCTACTTATAGATAACTAGTAGCCTAAGGTTTACAGAAATGAGTAAATGACATAAAAATCCACTTCCGGGCCCACTTGGTGTGTGCTTGGGCTGAGCAATGAAGCAATTTCGTGTAGAGACTCTTCTTGGAGTTAAACGCCAGCTTTTATGCCAGTTTGGGCGTTTAACTCCCATTTGGGTGCCAGTTCCAGCGTTTAACGCTGGGATTTCTTGAGGTGACTTTGAACGCCGGTTTGGGCCATCAAATCTTGGGCAAAGTATGGATTATCATATATTTCTGGAAAGCCCAGGATGTCTACTTTCCAACGCCGTTGAGAGCGCGCTAATTGGGCTTCTGTAGCTCCAGAAAATCCACTTCGAGTGCAGGGAGGTCAGAATCCAACAGCATCTGCAGTCCTTTTCAGTCTCTGGATCAGATTTTTGCTCAGAACCTTCAATTTCAGCCAGAAAATACCTGAAATCACAGAAAAACACACAAACTCATAGTAAAGTCCAGAAAAGTGAATTTTAATTAAAAACTAATAAAAATATACTAAAAACTCAACTAAAACTACCAAAAACATACTAAAAACAATGCCAAAAAGTGTATAAATTATCCGCTCATCACAACACCAAACTTAAATTGTTGCTTGTCCTCAAGCAACTGAAAATCAAATAAGATAAAAAGAAGAGAATATGCAATGAATTCCAAAAACATCTATGAAGATCAGTATTAATTAGATGAGCGGGGCTTTTAGCTTTTTGCCTCTGAACAATTTTGGCATCTCACTCTATCCTTTGAAATTCAGAATGGTTGGCTTCTTTAGGAACTCAGAATCCAGATAGTGTTATTGATTCTCCTAGTTAAGTATGATGATTCTTGAACACAGCTACTTATTGAGTCTTGGCCGTGGCCCAAAGCACTCTGTCTTCCAGTATTACCACCGGATACATACATGCCACAGACACATAATTGGGTGAACCTTTTCAGATTGTGACTCAGCTTTGCTAAAGTCCCCAATTAGAGGTGTCCAGGGTTCTTAAGCACACTCTTTTTGCCTTGGATCACAACTTTATTCTTTCTTTTTCTTTCTTTTTCTCTTTCTCTTTTTTTTTTCGCCTCCTTTTTTTTTTGTATTCACTGCTTTTTCTTGCTTCAAGAATCATTTTTAATGATTTTTCAGATCCTCAGTAACATGTCTCCTTTTTCATCATTCTTTCAAGAGCCAACCTCCATGAACCACAAATTCAAGATACATATGCACTGTTTAAGCATACATTCAGAGAACAAGAGTATTGCCACCACATCAAAATAATTAAACTGTTATAAAACTCAGAATTCATGCAATTCTTTCCTTTTTTCTCAATTAAGCACGTTTTTATTCAAGAAAGGTGATGGATTCATAGGACATTCATAACTTTAAGGCATAGACACTAAGACACTAATGATCACAAGACACAAACATGGATAAACATAAGCATAAAATTCGAAAAACAGAAGAATAAAGAACAAGGAAATTAAAGAACGGGTCCACCTTAGTGATGGCGGCTCTTTCTTCCTCTTGAAGATCCTATGGAGTGCTTGAGCTCCTCAATGTCTCTTCCTTGTCTTTGTTGCTCCTCCCTCATGATTCTTTGATCTTCTCTAATTTCATGGAGGATGATGGAGTGTTCTTGATGCTCCACCCTTAGTTGTCCCATGTTGGAACTCAATTCTCCTAGGGAGGTGTTTAGTTGCTCCTAATAATTTTGTGGAGGAAGGTGCATCCCTTGAGGTATCTCAGGGATCTCATGATGAGAGGGGTCTCTTGTGTGCTCCATCCTTTTCTTAGTGATGGGCTTGTCCTCATCAATAGGTGTATCTCCTTCTATGTCAACTCCAACTGAATAACAGAGGTGACAAATGAGATGAGGAAAGGCTAGCCTTGCTAAGGTGGAGGACTTGTCCGCCACTTTATAGAGTTCTTGGGCTATAACCTCATGAACTTCCACTTCTTCTCCAATCATGATGCTATGAATCATGATGGCCCGGTCTAGAGTAACTTCGGACCGGTTGCTAGTGGGAATGATTGAGCGTTGAATGAACTCCAACCATCCTCTAGCCACGGGTTTGAGGTCATGCCTTCTCAATTGAACCGGCTTGCCTCTTGAATCTCTCTTCCATTGTGCGCCCTTTTCACAGATATCTATGAGGACTTGGTCCAACCTTTGATCAAAGTTGACCCTTCTAGTGTAAGGATGTTCATCTCCTTGCATCATGGGCAAATTGAATGCCAACCTTACACTTTCCGGACTAAAATCCAAGTATTTCCCCCGAACCATAGTAAGATAATTCTTTGGATTTGGGTTCATACTTTGGTCATGGTTCTTGGTGATCCATGCATTGGCATAGAACTCTTGAACCATTAAGATTCCGACTTGTTGAATGGGGTTGGTAAGAACTTCCCAACCTCTTCTTCGGATCTCATGTCGGATCTCCGGATATTCACCCTTTTTGAGTGAAAATGGGACCTCGGGGATCACCTTCTTCAAGGCCACAACTTCATAGAAGTGGTCTTGATGCACCCTTGAGATGAATCTATCCATCTCCCATGACTCGAAGGTGGAAGCTTTTGCCTTCCCTTTCCTCTTTTTAGAGGTTTCTCCGGCCTTGGATGCCATAAATGGTTATGGAAAAACAAAAAGCAACGCTTTTACCACACCAAACTTAAAAGGTTTGCTCGTCCTCGAGCAAAGGAAGAAAGAAGAGAGTAGAAGAAGAAGAAATGTGGGAGAAAGGGATGGCTTTGTATTCGGCCAAAGAAGGGGAAAAGTGGTGTTTAGGTTGTGAAAATGAAGGAGTGAAGAAGGGTTTATATAGGAGAGGGGGAGAGGGTTGTTCGGCCATTTGAGGGTGGGTTTGGGTGGGAAAGTGGTTTGAATTTGAATGGAGGGGTAGGTGGGGTTTTGTGAAGGATGGATGTGAGTGGTGAAGAGAAGAAGGGATTTGATAGGTGAGGGGTTTTTGGGGAAGAGTTGTTGAGGTGATTGGTAAATGGGGGAAGAAGAGAGAGAGTGGTGGTGGGGTAGGTGGGGTCCTGTGGGGTCCACAGATCCTGTGGTGTCAAGGAAAAGTCATCCCTGCACCAAATGTTGCTCAAAATCACGTTTTGAGCCATTTCTGGCGTTAAACGCCGGGCTGGTGCCCATTCCTGGCGTTTAACGCCAGGTTCTTGCCCTTTTCTGGCGTTTAACGCCAGTCTGGTGCCCCTTTCTGGCGTTAAACGCCCAGAATGGTGCCAGACTGGGCGTTAAACGCCCAACAGCTAACCTCACTGGCGTTTAAACGCCAGCAACATCTTCCTCCAGGGTGTGCTGTTTTTCTTCCTGTTTTTCATTTTGTTTTTGCTTTTTTCATTGATTTTGTGACTTCTTATGATCATCTACCTTCAAAAAAGATAAAATAACAAAAGGAAATAGTTAATTATAAAACATTGGGTTGCCTCCTGGTGCACGAAATTGTGATCACTACAACTTCGCACAACTAACCAGCAAGTGCACTGGGTCGTCCAAGTAATACCTTACGCGAGTAAGGGTCGATCCCACGGAGATTGTTGGTATGAAGCAAGCTATGGTCACCTTGTAAATCTCAGTCAGGCAGACTCAAATGGATATGGTGATGAACGAAAATACATAAAAGATAAAGATAGAGATACTTATGTAATTCATTGGTAGGAACTTCAGATAAGCGCATGAAGATGCCTTTCCTTCCATCTCTCTGCTTTCCTACAGTCTTCATCCAATCCTTCTTACTCCTTTCCATGGCAAGCTCGTGTAGGGTTTCACCATTGTCAGTGGCTACCTCCCATCCTCTCAATGAAAGCGATTGGCATATGCCCTGTCACAGCATAGCGGAATTCAGCTGTCGGTTCTCGGTCAGGCCGGAATAATATCCATTGATACTTTTGCGTCTGTCACTAACGCCCCGCCTGCTAGGAGTTTGAAGCACGTCACAGTCATTCAGTCATTGAATCCTACTCAGAATACCACAGACAAGGTTTAGACCTTCCGGATTCTCTTGAATGCCGCCATCAGTTCTCGCCTATACCACGAAGATTCCGGTTAAAGAATCCAAGAGATAAACATTAGAGCCTCGTTTGCTTGTAGAACAAGAGTGGTTGTTAGTCACTTTGTTCATAAGTGAGAATGATGATGAGTGTCACATAATCATCACATTCATCATGTTCTTGGGTGCAAATGAATATCTTGGACAAAGAACAAGCGGAATTGAATAGAAGAACAGTAGTAATTGCATTAATACTCGAGGTACAGCAGAGCTCCACACCTTAATCTATGGTGTGTAGAAACTCCACCGTTGAAAATACATAAGAACAAGGTCTAGACATGGCCGAATGGCCAGCCCCCAAATGATCTAAGAACTAGATGTCCAAAGATGAAAAATACAATAGTAAAAGGTCCTACTTATAGAAAACTAGTAGCCTAAGGTGTACAGAGATGAGTAAATGACATAAAAATCCACTTCCGGGCCCACTTGGTGTGTGCTTGGGCTGAGCAATGAAGCATTTTCGTGTAGAGACTCTTCTTGGAGTTAAACGCCAGCTTTTATGCCAGTTTGGGCGTTTAACTCCCAATTAGGTGCCAGTTCCGGCGTTTAACGCTGGAAATTCTGTAGGTGAGTTTTAACGCCGGTTTTGACCATCAAATCTTGGGCAAAGTATGAACTATCATATATTGCTGGAAAGCCCAGGATGTCTACTTTCCAACGCCGTTGAGAGCGCGCCAATTGGGCTTCTGTAGCTCCAGAAAATCCACTTCGAGTGCAGGGAGGTCAGAATCCAACAGCATCTGCAGTCCTTTTGAGTCTCTGGATCAGATTTTTGCTCAGATCCCTCAATTTCAGCCAGGAAATACCTGAAATCACAGAAAAACACACAAAATCATAGTAAAGTCCAGAAAAGTGAATTTTAACTAAAAACTAATAAAAATATAATAAAAACTCAACTAAAACTACCAAAAACATACTAAAAACAATGCCAAAAAGCGTACAAATTATCCGCTCATCACAACACCAAACTTAAATTGTTGCTTGTCCTCAAGCAACTGAAAATCAAATAAGATAAAAAGAAGAGAATATACTATAGACTCCAAATTATCAATGAAACTAAGCTCCAAATTAGATGAGCGGGACTAGTAGCTTTTTGCCTCCGAACAGTTTTGGCATCTCACTTTATCCTTTGAAATTCAGAATGATTGGCTTCTTTAGGAACTCAGAATCCAGATAGTGTTATTGATTCTCCTAGTTAAGTATGATGATTCTTGAACACAGCTACTTATTGAGTCTTGGCCGTGGCCCAAAGCACTCTGTCTTCCAGTATTACCACCGGATACATACATGCCACAGACACATAATTGGGTGAACCTTTTCAGATTGTGACTCAGCTTTGCTAGAGTCCCCAATTAGAGGTGTCCAAGGTTCTTAAGCACACTCTTTTTGCCTTGGATCACAACTTTATTTCTTTCTTTTTCTTTCTTTCTTTTTCTTTCTCCCCCTTTTTTTTCGTTTTTCTCCTTTCTTTTTTTTTTGTATTCACTGCTTTTTCTTGCTTCAAGAGTCATTTTTATGATTTTTCAGATCCTCAGTAACATGTCTCCTTTTTCATCATTCTTTCAAGAGCCAACAATTTTAACATTCATGAACCACAAATTCAAAAGACATATGCACTGTTTAAGCATACATTCAGAAAACAACAAGTATTGTCACCACATCAAACTAATTAAGCTAGTTTTAAAGATGAATTTGAAATCCTGTACTTCTTGTTCTTTTGTGATAAAAACAGTTTTTATTTAAGAAAGGTGATGGATTCATATTCATAGCTTTAAGGCATAGACACTAAGACACTAATGATCATAAGACACAAACATGGATAAACATAAGCATGAAAATTTTCGAAAAACAAGAAAATAAAGAACAAGGAGATTAAAGAACGGGTCCACCTTAGTGATGGCGGCTTGTTCTTCCTCTTGAAGGTCCTCTGGAGTGCTTGAGCTCCTCAATGTCTCTTCCTTGTCTTTGTTGCTCCTCTCTCATGATTCTTTGATCTTCTCTAATTTCATGGAGGAGGATGGCATGTTCTTGGTGCTCCACCCTTAGTTGTCCCATGTTGGAACTTAATTCTCCTAGGGAGGTGTTCAGTTGCTCCCAATAGTCTTGTGGAGGAAAGTGCATCCCTTGAGGTATCTCAGGGATCTCATGATGAGAGGGGTCTCTTGTTTGCTCCATCTTCTTCTTAGTGATGGGCTTGAGGTCATGCCTTCTCAGTTGAACCGGCTTTGGATGCCATAAATGGTTATGGAAAAACAAAAAGCAATGCTTTTACCACACCAAACTTAAAAGGTTTGCTCGTCCTCGAGTAAAAGAAGAAAGAAGAGAGTAGAAGAAGAAGAAATGAGGAAGAAGGGAGTGGCTTTGTGTTCGGCCAAAGAGGGAAAGAAGTGGTGTTTTATGAAGGATGGATGTGAGTGGTGAAGAGAAAGAGATGTTGAGGTGATTGGTGAATGGGTGAAGAAGAAGAGAGAGTGGTGGGGTTGTTTGGGGATCCTGTGGGGTCCACAGATCCTGAGGTGTCAAGGAAAAGCCATCCCTGCACCAAATGGCACTCAAAATCACGTTTTGAGGCATTTCTGGCGTTAAACGCCGGGCTGGTGCCCATTCCTGGCGTTTAACGCCAGGTTCTTGCCCTTTTCTGGCGTTTAACGCCAGTCTGGTGCCCCTTTCTGGCGTTAAACGCCCAGAATGGTGCCAGACTGGGCGTTAAACGCCCAACTGCTAGCCTCACTGGCGTTTAAACGCCAGTGAATTCTTCCTCCAGGGTGTGTTGTTTTTCTTCCTGTTTTTCATTCTGTTTTTGCTTTTTCAATGGATTTTGTGACTTCTTATGATCATCAACCTACAAAAGACATAAAATAACAAAGAGAAATAGATAAAATATAACATTGGGTTGCCTCCCAACAAGCGCTTCTTTAATGTCATTAGCTTGACAGAGGACTCTCATGGCGCCTCACAGATGATCAGAGCAATGTGGAAACCTCCCAACACCAAACTTAGAGTTTGAATGTGGGGGTTCAACACCAAACTTAGAGTTTGGTTGTGGCCTCCCAACACCAAACTTAGAGTTTGACTGTGGGGGCTCTGCTTGACTCTGATTTGAGAGAAGCTTTTTATGCTTCTTCTCCATGGTGACAGAGGGATATCCTTGAGCCTTAAACACAAGGGATTCTTCATTCACTTGAATGATCAGTTCACCTCCATCAACATCAATCACAGCCTTTGCTGTGGCTAGGAAGGGTCTGCCAAGGATGATAAATTCAT
Organism: Arachis stenosperma; assembly: GCF_014773155.1. Taxonomy (NCBI): domain Eukaryota; kingdom Viridiplantae; phylum Streptophyta; class Magnoliopsida; order Fabales; family Fabaceae; genus Arachis; species Arachis stenosperma. Next base: position 22,812,037 of record NC_080378.1, read on the forward strand.
CCATGCACTTTCCAGTCTCTAGGACTATGAAATCAGCAGGGATGTAATGGTTTTCTATTTTTACCAAAACATCCTCTACAAGTCCATGAGCTTGTTTTCTTGAGTTGTCTGCCATCTCTAGTGAGATTCTTGCAGCTTGTACCTCAAAGATCCCTAGCTTCTCCATTACAGAGAGGGGCATGAGGTTTACACTTGACCTTAAGTCACACAAGGCCTTCTTGAAGGTCATGGTGCCTATGGTACAAGGTATTGAAAACTTCCCAGGATCTTGTCTCTTTTGAGGTAATTTCTGCCTAGACAAGTCATCCAGTTCTTTGGTGAGCAAGGGAGGTTCATCTTCCCAAGTCTCATTTCCAAATAACTTGTCATTTAGCTTCATGATTGCTCCAAGGTATTTAGCAACTTGCTCTTCAGTGACATACTCATCCTCTTCAGAGGAAGAATACTCATCAGAGCTCAAGAAAGGCAGAAGTAAGTCCAATGGAATCTCTATGGTCTCATTTTGAGCCTCAGATTTCCATGGTTCCTCATTGGGGAACTTAGAGGAGGTTGGTGCACGCCCACTGAGGTCTTCCTCAGTGGCGTCCATCTCCTCTCTTTCCTCTCCATATTCGGCCATGGTTATGGCTTTGCACTCTCCTTTTGGATTTTCTTCTGTGTTGCTTGGGAGAGTAATAGGAGGGAGTTCATTGATTTTCTTGCTCAGTTGACCCACTTGTCCTTCCAAATTTCTAATGGAGGAACTTGTTTCAGTCATGAAACTTTGAGTGGTTTTGATTAGATCAGAGACCATAGTTGCTAAGTCAGAGGGGTTCTGCTTAGCATTCTCTGTCTGTTGCTGAGAAGATGATGGAAAAGGCTTGTTATTACTAAACCTGTTTCTTCCACCATTATTATTATTGAAACCTTGTTGAGGTCTCTCTTGATTCTTCCATGAGAAATTTGGGTGATTTCTCCATGAAGAATTATAGGTGTTTCCATAGGGTTCTCCTAGGTAATTCACCTCTTCCATTGAAGGGTTCTCAGGATCATAAGCTTCTTTTTCAGATGAAGAGATCCTCCAGCAGAGCTATCCAAGGACATCTTGGATAGTTCAGAGAGACCATCATAGAAAATACCTATGATGCTCCATTCAGAAAGCATGTCAGAAAGATATTTTCTGATCAATTGTTTGTATCTTTCCCAAGCTTCATAGAGGGATTCTCCATCCTTCTGTCTGAAGGTTTGGACTTCCACTCTAAGCTTACTCAATTTTTGAGGTGGAAAGAATTTTGCCAAGAAGGCATTGACTAGCTTTTCCCATGAGTCCAGGCTTTCTTTAGGTTGTGAGTCCAACCATATTCTAGCTCTGTCTCTTACAGCAAAAGGGAATAGCATAAGTCTATAGACCTCAGGGTCTACCCCATTAGTCTTGACAGTGTCACAGATTTGCAAGAATTCAGCTAAAAACTGATGAGGATCTTCCAATGGAAGTCCATGGAACTTGCAATTCTGTTGCATTAGAGAAACTAATTGAGGCTTAAGCTCAAAGTTGTTTGCTCCAATGGCAAGGATAGAGATGCTTCTCCCATAGAAGTCGGGAGTAGGTGCAGTAAAGTCACCCAGCACCTTCCTTGCATTGTTGGCATTGTTGTTATTTTCGGCTGCCATGTGTTCTTCTTCTTTGAAGAATTCGGTCAGGTCCTCTAAAGAGAGTTGTGCTTTGGCTTCTCTTAGCTTTCTCTTCAAGGTCCTTTCAGGTTTAGGGTCAGCTTCAACAAGAATGCCTTTGTCTTTTGTTCCTGCTCATATGAAAGAGAAGAGAACAAGAAAATATGGAATCCTCTATGTCATAGTATAGAGATTCCTTGAGGTGTCAGAGGAAAAGAAAAGTAGAAGACAGAAGTAGAAAATTCGAACTTATCAAAGAAGATGGAGTTCGAATTTTGCATTAAGGAATAGAGTTAGTTCATAAATAGAAGGATGTGAGAAGAAGGGAAGTAATTTTCGAAAATTAAGTAAAAGATTTTGAAAACATTTTGAAAAACACTAATTGATTTTCGAAAACAAAAGTGGGAAAGAAGTAAAGTGATTTTTGAAAAAAGATTTTGAAATTAGAAATTAAAAAGATTTGATTGAAAACTATTTTGAAAAAGATGTGGTTAAGAAGATATGATTGGTTTTAAAAAGATGTGATTGAGAAGATATGATTTGAAAACAATTTTAAAAAGATATGATTTTTAAAAATTAATGACTTGCCTAACAAGAAAAGATATGATTCAAACATTAAACCTTTCTCAACAGAAAAGGCAACATACTTAAAATGTTCAATCAAATCATTAATTGTTAGTAAGTATCTTTGAAAAAGGAAAGAAATTGATTTTGAAAACATTTGATTGAAAAGATATGATTTGAAAAAGATTTGATTTTGAAAAACTTTGAAAACTTGAAAAAAAATTGATTTTGAAAACAAAATCTTCCCCCTTGTGCCATCCTGGCGTTAAACGCCCAGAATGGTGCACATTCTGGCGTTTAACGCCCAAACTACTACCCTTTTGGGCGTTAAACGCCCAGCCAGGCACCCTGGCTGGCGTTTAAATGCCAGTCTGTCTTCTTCACTGGGCATTTTTGAATGTCCAGCTTTTTCTGTGTGATTCCTCTGCAGTATGTTCTGAATCTTCAATTCTCTGTATTATTGACTTGAAAAGATACAAATTAAAAATATTTTTGGATTTTTTTTTATAATGAGGAATACTCAAAATGCAAATAAAATCAAATAACAATGCATGCAAGACACCAAACTTAGCAGTTTGTATACTACTGACACTAACAAAATGAGAATGCATATGAGAAACAACAAAACACTCAAGTCAATAGAATTCAAAGATCAAAACAAGAAAATCATCAAGAACAACTTGAAGATTAATTAAGACACATGCATAAATTCGAAAAATGCAAGAAGAACAGAAACATGCAATTGACACAAAACATAAAATGAGACACTAGACTTAAACAAGAAATATTTTTGGATTTTATGATTTTATAAATTTTTTTTTTGTGCTTCTTCGAAAATTAAGTGAAAAGGAAGATAAAGGTATCAAAATTCTTAATGAGAATTCCAGGAATCATGCAATGTTAGTCTAAAGCTTTAGTCTAAAGGAATTAGACATAGCTAGCTAAACTTCAGCAGGACATTGCATTCAAGAGCTAAATTGATGATGATCAATCAGCTTTGGTGATGATAAGAACATCACCTTGAAACACTAGAATTCATTCTTAAGAACTCTGAAAAAAAATACCTAATCTAAGCAACAAGATGAACCGTCAGTTGTCCATACTCGAACAATCCCCGGCAACGGCGCCAAAAACTTGGTGCACGAAATTGTGATCACTACAACTTCGCACAACTAACCAGCAAGTGCACTGGGTCGTCCAAGTAATACCTTACGCGAGTAAGGGTCGATCCCACGGAGATTGTTGGTATGAAGCAAGCTATGGTCACCTTGTAAATCTCAGTCAGGCAGACTCAAATGGATATGGTGATGAACGAAAATACATAAAAGATAAAGATAGAGATACTTATGTAATTCATTGGTAGGAACTTCAGATAAGCGCATGAAGATGCCTTTCCTTCCATCTCTCTGCTTTCCTACAGTCTTCATCCAATCCTTCTTACTCCTTTCCATGGCAAGCTCGTGTAGGGTTTCACCATTGTCAGTGGCTACCTCCCATCCTCTCAGTGAAAGCGATTGGCATATGCCCTGTCACAGCATAGCGGAATTCAGCTGTCGGTTCTCGGTCAGGCCGGAATAATATCCATTGATACTTTTGCGTCTGTCACTAACGCCCCGCCTGCTAGGAGTTTGAAGCACGTCACAGTCATTCAGTCATTGAATCCTACTCAGAATACCACAGACAAGGTTTAGACCTTCCGGATTCTCTTGAATGCCGCCATCAGTTCTCGCCTATACCACGAAGATTCCGGTTAAAGAATCCAAGAGATAAACATTAGAGCCTCGTTTGCTTGTAGAACAAGAGTGGTTGTCTGTCACTTTGTTCATAAGTGAGAATGATGATGAGCGTCACATAATCATCACATTCATCATGTTCTTGGGTGCAAATGAATATCTTGGACAAAGAACAAGCGGAATTGAATAGAAGAACAGTAGTAATTGCATTAATACTCGAGGTACAGCAGAGCTCCACACCTTAATCTATGGTGTGTAGAAACTCCACCGTTGAAAATACATAAGAACAAGGTCTAGGCATGGCCGAATGGCCAGCCCCCAAATGATCTAAGAACTAGATGTCTAAAGATGAAAAATACAATAGTAAAAGGTCCTACTTATAGAAAACTAGTAGCCTAAGGTGTACAGAGATGAGTAAATGACATAAAAATCCACTTCCGGGCCCACTTGGTGTGTGCTTGGGCTGAGCAATGAAGCATTTTCGTGTAGAGACTCTTCTTGGAGTTAAACGCCAGCTTTTATGCCAGTTTGGGCGTTTAACTCCCAATTAGGTGCCAGTTCCGGCGTTTAACGCTGGAAATTCTGTAGGTGACTTTGAACGCCGGTTTGGGCCATCAAATCTTGGGCAAAGTATGGACTATCATATATTGCTGGAAAGCCCAGGATGTCTACTTTCCAACGCCGTTGAGATCGCGCCAATTGGGCTTCTGTAGCTCCAGAAAATCCACTTCGAGTGCAGGGAGGTCAGAATCCAACAGCATCTGCAGTCCTTTTGAGTCTCTGGATCAGATTTTTGCTCAGATCCCTCAATTTCAGCCAGGAAATACCTGAAATCACAGAAAAACACACAAACTCATAGTAAAGTCCAGAAAAGTGAATTTTAACTAAAAACTAATAAAAATATAATAAAAACTCAACTAAAACTACCAAAAACATACTAAAAACAATGCCAAAAAGCGTACAAATTATCCGCTCATCACCTCCCAACAAGCGCTTCTTTAATGTCATTAGCTTGACAGAGGACTCTCATGGAGCCTCACAGATACTCAGAGTCATGTTGGAACCTCCCAACACCAAACTTAGAGTTTGAATGTGGGGGTTCAACACCAAACTTAGAGTTTGGTTGTGGCCTCCCAACACCAAACTTAGAGTTTGACTGTGGGGGCTCTGTTTGTCTCTGATTTGAGGGAAGCTCTTCAAGCTTCCTCTCCATGGTGATAGAGGGATATCCTTGAGCCTTAAACACCAAGGATTTTTCATTCACTTGAATGATCAATTCTCCTCTATCAACATCAATCACAGCCTTTGCTGTGGCTAGGAAGGGTCTGCCAAGGATGATGGATTCATCCATGCACTTCCCAGTCTCTAGGACTATGAAATCAGTAGGGATGTAATGGTTTTCAACTTTTACCAAAACATTCTCTACAAGTCCATGAGCTTGTTTTCTTGAGTTGTTTGCCATCTCTAGTGAGATACTTGCAGCTTGTACCTCAAAGATCCCTAGCTTCTCCATTACAGAGAGAGGCATGAGGTTTACACTTGACCCTAAGTCACACAAGGCCTTCTTGAAGGTCATGGTGCCTATGGTACAAGGTATGGAAAACTTTCCAGGATCTTGTCTCTTTTGAGGTAATTTCTGCCTAGACAAGTCATCCAGTTCTTTGGTGAGCAAGGGAGGTTCATCTTTCCAAGTCTCATTTCCAAATAACTTGTCATTTAGCTTCATGATTGCTCCAAGGTATTTAGTAACTTGCTCTTCAGTGACATACTCATCCTCTTCAGAGGAAGAATACTCATCAGAGCTCATGAAAGGCAGAAGTAAGTCCAATGGAATCTCTATGGTCTCATTTTGAGCCTCAGATTCCCATGGTTCCTCATTGGGGAACTCAGAGGAGATTGGTGCACGCCCATTGAGGTCTTTCTCAGTGGCGTCCACCTCCTCTCTTTCCTCTCCATATTCGGCCATGTTTATGGCTTTGCACTCTCCTTTTGGATTTTCTTCTGTATTACTTGGGAGAGTACTAGGAGGGAGTTCAGTAACTTTCTTGCTCAGCTGTCCCACTTGTGCTTCCAAATTTCTGATGGAGGACCTTGTTTCATTCATGAAACTTTGAGTGGTTTTGATTAGATCAGAGACCATTGTTGCTAAGTCAGAGGTATTCTGCTTAGAACTCTCTGTCTGTTGCTGAGAAGATGATGGAAAAGGCTTGTTATTGCTAAACCTGTTTCTTCCACCATTATTATTATTGAAACCTTGTTGAGGTCTCTCTTGATTCTTCCATGAGAAATTTGGGTGATTTCTCCATGAAGAATTATAGGTGTTTCCATAGGGTTCTCATAGGTAATTCACCTCTTCCATTGAAGGGTTCTCAGGATCATAAGCTTCTTCCTCAGGTGAAGCATCCTTAGTACTGCCAGGTGCATTTTGCATTCCAGACAGACTTTGAGAAATCAAATTGACTTGTTGAGTCAATATCTTGTTCTGAGCCAATATGGCATTCAGAGTGTCAATCTCAAGAACTCTTTTCTTCTGACTAGTCCCATTGTTCACAGGATTTCTTTCAGAAGTGTACATGAATTGGTTATTTGCAACCATTTCAATTAGTTCCTGAGCTTCTGTAGGCGTCTTCTTCAGATGAAGAGATCCTCCAGCAGAGCTATCCAAAGACATCTTGGATAGTTCAGAGAGACCATCATAGAAAATACCTATGATGCTCCATTCAGAAAGCATGTCAGAAGGACACTTTCTGATTAATTGTTTGTATCTTTCCCAAGCTTCATAGAGGGATTCTCCATCCTTCTGTCTGAAGGTTTGGACTTCCACTCTAAGCTTACTCCATTTTTGAGGTGGAAAGAACTTTGCCAAGAAGGCATTGACTAGCTTTTCCCAAGAGTCCAGGCTATCTTTAGGTTGAGAGTCCAACCATATTCTAGCTCTGTCTCTTACAGCAAAAGGGAATAGCATCAGTCTGTAGACCTCAGGGTCAATCCCATTAGTCTTGACTGTGTCACAGATTTGCAAGAACTCAGCTAAAAACTGATGAGGATCTTCCATTGGAAGTCCATGGAACTTGCAATTCTGTTGCATTAGAGAAACTAATTGAGGCTTAAGCTCAAAGTTGTTTGCTCCAATGGCAGGGATAGAGATGCTTCTCCTATAGAAATCGGGAGTAGGTGCAGTAAAGTCACCCAGCACCTTCCTTGCATTGTTGGCATTGTTGTTGTTTTCGGCTGCCATGTGTTCTTCTTCTTTGAAGAATTCGGTCAGGTCCTCAATAGAGAGTTGTGCCTTAGCTTCTCTTAGCTTTCGCTTCAAGGTTCTCTCAGGTTCAGGGTCAGCTTCAATAAGAATGCCTTTGTCTCTGCTCCTGCTCATATGAGAGAGAAGAGAAAAAGAAAATGTGGAATCCTCTATGTCACAGTATAGAGATTCCTTGAGGTGTCAGAGGAAATGAAAAATAGAAGAAGGGAGTAGAAGAATTCGAACTTGATTAGATAGAGTTCGAATTGTGCATTAAGAAGGAGTAGTACTCCATAAATAGAAGGATGTGGAAAGAAGGGAAGAGGATTTTCGAAAATTAATTAAAAAGATGTCAAAAATATTTTAAAAATTGATTGATAATTTTCGAAAATTGAAAGTGGAAAAGAAATCAAGTGATTTTTGAAAAAGATTTTGAAATTAGAAGTTAAAAAGATTTGGTTGAAAACTATTTTGAAAAAGATGAGGTTAAGAAGATATGATTGGTTTTAAAAAGATGTGATTGAGAAGATATGATTTGAAAAATATTTTTAAAAAGATTTTATAAAAAAAAAATTTGTAACTTGGCTATCAAGAAAAGATATGATTCAAACATTAAACCTTTCTCAACAGAAAAGGTAACATACTTGATTTGTTGAATCAAATCATTAATTGATAGTAAGTATCTTAAAAAAAAGAAAGAAATTGATTTTGAAACCATTTGATTGAAAAGATATGATTTGAAAAAAGATTTGATTTTGAAAAACTTTGAAAACTTGAAAAAAAATTGATTTGAAAACAAAATCTTCCCCCTTTGCCATCCTGGCGTTAAACGCCCAGAATGGTGCACATTCTGGCGTTTAACGCCCAAAATGCACCCTTTTTGGGGTTAAACGCCCAACCAGGTACCCTGGCTGGCGTTTAAACGCCAGTCTGTCTTTTTCACTGGGCATTTTTGAATGCTCAGCTTTTTCTGTATAATTCCTCTGCAGCATGTTCTGAATCTTCAATTCTTTGTATTATTGACTTGAAAAGACACAAATTAAAAATATTTTTGGATTTTTTTAATAATCAAAATGCAACTAAAATCAAATAACAATGCATGCAAGACACCAAACTTAAGATGAGACTAGTGTCTCAACAAGAAACATAACATATTTTTGGTCTTTTTATGATTTTTTTGATTTTTTTGTGTTTTTCGAAAATTAAGTGGAAAGAAGATATCAAAATTCTTAATTAGAATTCCAGGAATCAGTGCAATGCTAGTCTAAAACTCCGGTCCAGGAATTAGACATGGCTTCACAGCCAGCCAAGCTTTCGAAGAAAGCTTCGGTCCAAAACACTAGACATGGCCAAAGGCCAGCCAAGCCTTAGCAGATCACTGCTCCAAAAGCAAGATTGAGAAAATCAACAAGCTCTTGTGATGATAAGTTGAAACCTCGGTCCAATGAAATTAGACATGGCTTCTCAGCCAGCCAGATTTCAACAAATCATCATGAAACTCTAGAATTCATCTTCAAGAATTTCGAAAAAAAAATACCTAATCTAAGCAACTAGATGAACCGTCAGTTGTCCAAACTGAACAATCTCAGGCATTGTTACCAAAGCTTGCTCAAAACTTGAACAATCCCCGGCAACGGCGCCAAAAACTTGGTGCGCGAAATTGTGAACAATACTTTTCACAACTCTCATAATCCCTGGTCATGAACTCCAAAAACTTGGTGGTTCAATTCCATGGCATTACACAACTTCGCACAACTAACCAGCAAGTGCACTGGGTCGTCCAAGTAATACCTTACGTGAGTAAGGGTCGATCCCACGGAGATTGTTGCTATGAAGCAAGCTATGGTCATCCTGCAAATCTTAGTCAGGCAGACTCAAATGTATATGGTGATGAACGAAAATAACATAAAAGATAAAGATAGAGATGCTTATGTAATTCATTGGTAGGAACTTCAGATAAGCGCATGAAGATGCCTTCCCTTCCGTCTCTCTGCTTTCCTACAGTCTTCATCCAATCCTTCTTACTCCTTTCCATGGCAAGCTTATGCAAGGGTTTCACCGTTGTCAGTGGCTACCTCCCATCCTCTCATTGGAAATGTTTAACGCACCCTGTCACGGCACGGCTATCCATCTGTCGGTTCTCAATCAGGCCGGAATAGAATCCAGTGATTCTTTTGCGTCTGTCACTAACGCCCCGCCCTCAGGAGTTTGAAGCACGTCACAGTCATTCAATCATTGAATCCTACTCAGAATACCACAGACAAGGTTAGACCTTCCGGATTCTCTTGAATACCGCCATCAGTTCTCGCCTATACCACGAAGACTCTGATCTCACGGAATGGCTGGCTCGTTTGTCAGGCGAGCAATCGGTTGTCAGGCGATCAACCATGCATCGTGTTATCAGGAATCCAAGAGATATTCACTAGAGCCTTGATTGCTTGTAGAACAAGAATGGTTGTCAGTCACCTTGTTCATGAGTGAGAATGATGATGAGTGTCACGGATCATCACATTCATCAAGTTGAAGAACAAGTGATATCTTGGATAAAGAACAAGCGGAATTGAATAGAAGAACAATAGTAATTGCATTAATACTCGAGGTACAGCAGAGCTCCACACCTTAATCTATGGTGTGTAGAAACTCCACCGTTGAAAATACATAAGAACAAGGTCTAGGCATGGCCGAATGGCCAGCCTCCCAATGATCTAAGATAGCATAAAACGAAGATAGCTACCAAGATGTCAAATACAATAGTAAAAGGTCCTACTTATAGATAACTAGTAGCCCAAGGTTTACAGAAATGAGTAAATGACATAAAAATCCACTTCCGGGCCCACTTGGTGTGTGCTTGGGCTGAGCAATGAAGCAATTTCGTGTAGAGACTCTTCTTGGAGTTAAACGCCAGCTTTTATGCCAGTTTGGGCGTTTAACTCCCATTTGGGTGCCAGTTCCAGCGTTTAACGCTGGGATTTCTTGAGGTGACTTTGAACGCCGGTTTGGGCCATCAAATCTTGGGCAAAGTATGGACTATCATATATTGCTGGAAAGCCCAGGATGTCTACTTTCCAACGCCGTTGAGAGTGCGCCAATTGGGTTTCTGTAGCTCCAGAAAATCCACTTCGAGTGCAGGGAGGTCAGAATCCAACAGCATCTGCAGTCCTTTTCAGTCTCTGGATCAGATTTTTGCTCAGAACCTTCAATTTCAGCCAGAAAATACCTGAAATCACAGAAAAACACACAAACTCATAGTAAAGTCCAGAAAAGTGAATTTTAATTAAAAACTAATAAAAATATACTAAAAACTCAACTAAAACTACCAAAAACATACTAAAAACAATGCCAAAAAGTGTATAAATTATCCGCTCATCAGTGGTTCTTGATAGTTGGAACATGGAGCACTGAAGTTTCTTTGGTTTTGACTTTGCCAACCAAAATTTGAGTCGTTCCTCCATCCATAATAATAAGAATCACTCCATGGGTGTGAGTAGTAACCCATATGATCTCTCTCCATTATTTTTCTTAGCACAAAACACCAAAAAGAATTAAACACACCATGTGGTAAACAGGAAAGCAATGAAGACGGAACAGAAATATTATTATTATTTTTTTTTTGAAAATATTTTTTTTAGAGAAAAATTACTACGGGGACACCAAACTTAATTTCAAAAATTAAGGGAAAAATTTAAATAAAATAAATCAAAAAAATATATATATATATTTTTTTTCAAAAACTTTTTTAAAAATAGATTTTAATAAAATTAAAATAAAACGCCTAATCTAAGCAATCAAACAACTAATAGTTGTTAATCACATTCAATCCCCGGCAACGGCGCCAAAAACTTGATGCAGTGATTTATTACCCACAAACTAACCGGCAAGTGCACCGGATCGTACCAAGTAATACCTTACGTGAGTAAGGGTCGATCCCACGAGGATTGATGGATTAAGCAATAATAGTGTTTGATAGGCTTAGTTAGACAAGCAGAAAATAGTGTTTGGAAGTTCAAAAGCATTAACAATAAATTTAGAATATTAAAGATAGGCAGATAAATAAATTGGGAATAAAATATTGAGAAGGCAGTTAAGACTTCAGAGTTATCTATTTTTCTGAATTTACTTTTCTTACTAACTATTTTAATTATGTAGGATTTAATTTATGGCAAACTATATGTGACTAGACCCTAATTCCTTAGATCTTTTTAGTCTCCTCTAAAATTCATTAATTGCCAATTTTTTGGTCAATTAATTCCAATTAGAGGGTGAAGTTCAAATTCCAGTTTATATGCCACAAAAATTCTAATTACCCAAAAATAAGGGGATTATATGTCACGTATCCCGTTAAATCCAAATAATTAAAATTTAGGAGAAATTGTTTTCAACCTGTTGTTCAAGTAAAGAGCTTTTCCAAGTTTTACAAGAACTCAAATAGAAAGAGGGTCATACTTCCGTTCCACCCAAATTCATAAAATAAAGAGCGAAAACAATTCTTAAATTATAAATCCATGCATAAATTAAAATAGAAAAAGCAATAAAATCAATCCATACAAATAGACAGAGCTCCTAACCTTAACAATGGAGGATTAGTTGCTCATGGAATGTGGAATGTAAATTTGTATAGAATTACCTAATGGAATCCCCCTTATGGAACGTCCCTAATGGAATCTCCTTTTTATAACTAATCCTAATTAATTTAAAATCTAATTTTTAAAATTAAAATAATATCTTTTCCTATTTTCAAATTCAAATTTGAATTTAAATCAGAATTAACTAACTACTCCACGTCTTGTAACGTGGGGACCACTTGACTTCATTGGATCCGCGCCTAACCTGGGTGCTAAAATGGGGCCCAAAAATCACCCCGCAGCGGTTTCTGTGTTTTCTACACGTGGCGCATGTCACGCGTACGCGTCAGTCACGTGTACGCGCCGATGGCCTTTTTCGCGAGTCACGCAGACACGTCAGTCACGCGCACGCGTCGCTGAGCAAATCTTCAAATCACCCGTACGCGTCAGTCACGCGCACGCGTCGCTATGGAAAGCTCCAAATCACACGTACGCGTCATTCCTCGTTGCCATCTCCTTTGATTCTTGTGCTGCAGAAACTTCATCAAATTCTACCGAATGCTACCTAAAATAAACAAAATTGCAAAAGACTCAAAGTAGCATCCATATTGTCTAAAAGATAATTAATTCTTTATTAAACTCAACAATTTAGATGCAAATTCACTAGGAAAAGATAGAAAAGATGCTCACGCATCATTGGTCACTCATGAAAACCCACTTTCTTGATTCTCCAATGTCATTTAACAGCATCTCAGGAACCACCCCCAGCTGTCCTTAGTCTCTGCCTCTACTGCAGCCACTGCAATCGGAGAGTAATTGTCATTCAGATTTCTGCCAACAGCAACTAGCAGCTGCTGTCCATGGTCACCCTTCAAGTGACAACCATCGACGCTAATAATAGGTCTACAACCTGCCAAGAAACCTTTCTTGACTGCATCAAGGCACATATACATTCTCATAAATCGGAGCTGGTGCGTAAGAGAAGGCCTATCAACCAATATGCTCAGACTAGATCCTGGATTCTCCCTAAGTATCTCTGCACAGTAATCCCTTAGCTTAGCATACTGTTGGATTGCCCGCCCATGTACCTCTTCTCTTGCCTTCCTCCTTACTCAGTAAGCCTTACCAACAGTGATATTGGCCATATATTGGTCTTGGATGGTCTGAATAACTGTCGCAAGCTTCATTTTCTTGCCTCTACTGATGTTGTTGCCGATCTTCTTTGATATCCAACTGCTTGATGCAAGTCTTCCGCTATAATTCCTTCCACAAGTATGTTTTCCAGTCAAAGTCTTGATCTTGAAACAGTTAGAACCACCAACCTTACTTGCAAAACAAACCCACTTGAACTTTTTCTTTCTTCCTTTGCAAACAACTCTGCACCTCACCTCATCATTTTTTCGAAACCTGATGTCCCAACCATTCAATAGGGCATGCTTCTTAATAGCATCTTGAAATTGATTTAATGATTTAAATTCCAGTCCCACCCGAAATTCATACTCTCTGTTCATTTCTGCCTCATTGTATTTGGAAAATATCCTCCTTTTTATCATATCATCAGAGTCCCCTCATAACTGTCTATATCTTCAGTCTCATATCCATCAGATATGCCCCTAACTTGCTCATCACCCTCCATTAAACCTTCATCACCTTGAGTTGTTCTAACTACTGCAGGTCCCTCATCATTCAGTGGGCCAATGAATTCCCCAAACGCATTTGATTGAGGATCATTATCCTCCACCTCAAACCCAAAGTAATCCTTATGGTCACCATCATCAGCATTGTCATCAAATACCTCTTTATCAGTAGAAGACTCTGACTTAGCATCCACTTCAACCTCTATCAACCCAAAGCCACTATCTTCACCTTCCTCTGGCACATAATCAACATAACTAGAAGTGATTTCAATCCTATTACCTTTTCTGGCTCCATCGACAACGTATACCTTGCAATGTTTGCAAGAACTTGACACCAGTGACCTAGCCATTCTCATCGTATCCCCATCAGACTTCATCTCTATAAGACTTGACTTCAAATCCATCCCAACTTCCTTGTACCATAACCTGTCATATCCCTTATACCCTAATTGCTTTAGCTCACTCACAATCTCTTGCAATAACCATTCATCAACGTCAAAATGTAAATTCTCCATAACTATTCCTCCTAAATACTCTAATCCGTGTGCACTGTCAACAAATTTTTCACCATGGTGGACCTTAATGGTGAAATCCGAATCACCCATAACTGCATACCAAAAATAAAAAAATACAATACCATAAATTCCTATTCAACCATTTTCAGAAAAAAAGGAAGCTCTAATAAACAATGTGGCAAATTTCTCCAGGAGAAAAAAAAAGAAAAACCTTTCAATGACTGAGAAGGTTAATCGTTGTGTTACCTAGAAGCAGCAGCAATGCCTACAACAATGGCAGTGACACCAGAGAAGCGACACCCTCCAGCAACATTCCAGTGGAGTTGATCTCAGCTGATGACGGAGTGTGCAACAAATGAACGAAGGAGGAGAAGAATGTGAAGAGATTTTCTCTAAGTTTGGGAGACTGAACAGTTTTCGTTTAAGTCTGGCAGGGCTATTTTGGTTTTTAAGAAAATAAGAGTGAAAAAGAATTAGAAATTTAGGAAAAAGTTAGAGAAAAATCATTAATTTTGGAACGGAATATTCCGTTAAATCAAACTGTTTGGTCACGGTAGGGACTTAATTGAAAAAAAAAAATTTGTAGAGGGATCCGATTAAAAGGAGAAAAAGTATAGGGATTTAATTAAAAATTTCGCAAAACTATAGGACCAATAGAGTAATTAAACCTTTAATAATAATAATAATAATAATAATAATAATAATAATAATAATAATAATAATGGTAAAATAATAATATAATAATATTAATAATACTAGTATTCCTAATATTAACTAACACTAAGAATAATATAACCAAATAATAATAATAAAAACAATGATAATAATAATAATATCATGATAATAATAATAATAAAAACAGTAATCATAATAATATTATTAACAATAATATTATAATATACAAATAAAAAATAAAAAACTTACATATTGAGAATTGTTCAGATGCTTAATAACATGTTCTGTAATTAATATAAAATTACAAACTATTTTACTTAAATTAAATTAAAAAAATAAAAAATTTGTGCTGATAAAAAAATAAGTTCAACTTAATTTTTATCCTCTCTACACAGAATTGCAAAACATAGATGATGAATGATAGAGAGGAAGCTGTGATTATATAAATTAAAGAAGAAGAAGGAGAAAAGCAATTAATATATGTCACACATTCATCAGGTTGAAAGGTTCTATTTTGCAAAAGCAGATTATACTTGGATTCCGTCACCTGCAAAACGCAGGTTCTGTTTTGCATGGACCTGGGGCGAAAAAAGAAAGAAAGAGAGGGATGGGGTTTTTTTCGTTTTTGGCATAGTGGGCCTTAGTGGGAGAGACTTAAGGAATAATGGAATGGAAGAGAAAAATAAAAAAATAAGTCTCGATTTCAAACGAACAAATTCAAACTTGATTGAAAATGATCTTTCTAATTCTTGAAAAATAAGATGGAGGGAAAAAGGGCTCACTTTTTTTGTTATGGAACAAAGTTTGGTGTTGTTCAATGTAATGGACGCATGGACAAATTTTTTTCCTGCTATGGTGTCAGGTTTAAAACGTTACCTGCGTTTTACTTTTGGCTCATTTTTGTTTTTTTTTTTGTTTTTGTTCAGGAAAGGGAATAATATGGGATGCGTTTTGCTTTCTGCATGCTTTTCAAGTTTTTTTAATTTGTTTTAACCCAAACGCGGCCTGCGTTTTGTGATGGGTTTATTTTTTTTCGTAATAACAAAGTGCAGCTTGCGTTTTGTGCTGTATGTCAGCTTTTTTTTTGGAAAATGCAAAACGCGTTTTTTGCGTTGTCAGATTATTCTTTTTGAAAAATGAAAAACGCAGGTTGCGTTTTGTGAAAAAAATAATTTAATGAAGAGGCCTGCCTATAAATACGAAGCACTCCTCGCCCAAATGACCTCACTCCTCGCCCAAATGACCTCACTCCACTTCTACTCATCATACTCTTTTTTCTTATACATATGTTATAGTTCTTAGTTTTTTTTGGCAGTTAGGTGTGTTAAAAAAAATCGGATTAGGTGAGGTTGAAGTTATGGAAAATATTGCATATTTGCGAGTATATTATAATGGTGAAGTTATACCAAACACACATGAAGGAGTGACTTTTGTTTGTGAATGTCCGTTGTCATTTTCTATTCCATGTACCATGAGTTTTGTCGGGTTGCAAAATTGGCTTTGTAATAACATTCAAAGCGACATTTTGAAAAGGGTGAGCAACCTTTTATACAGAAGTCATGTGCAAATATTTGATAGGTTAATACAGTGTCAATTAATGCCCATCACTGATGATGCCAGTATGCAGCAGATGTTCTGTATTTATCAATAAATCTGATTTCACGTGCCAATGATAGAGCTATACGTTGAGTTTGAACAGCAGTCAGGGTTTGGCACGGTCGACGAGGAGGTCAATGTTGATGAGCTCGGGGATATAGATTGGGAAGAAGATAATAATGACAGTGAAGAGGAGTTCGAAGCTAACTATGAAGTCGATGACGAAAACGATGACGGAGACTTGGCAAACAATCCGGAGGTGCAAAATGAAGCAAATGCGATTGTAAGCCAGCACCCGTTTGGTGTTCCGTCTTTTATGCGGACTCTAGATCTCGAAGTCATGCATGTCCTGGAATTTTCTGAGTATGCAAATAGGGTATGTTATGATTATTAACTCAAGTTTCCTATAGTGTTTATTTTATTTGCCTTGCCTGACTGATGGTGGTGCGCATGTCGTAGGTGAAGGCAACGCTGCGGTGGAAGATGGCGAGTTTAGTGTTAGAATAGAATTTGGTTCGAGAGAGTCGGTGATATCTGCAATCAAAAGCTACACTATCTCTAGAGGAGTTGATTACGATGTGTATGAGTCTGAGCCGCAGATATTCTATACGAAATGGAAGGGGTATGGTGCAGGGTGCAATTGGCTTATCCGAGCTAGCTTGATTCAAAAGAAAGCTTGTTGGGAGATTAGGAGATACAATGGCAAGCACACGTGCCCCGTGGGAACAATATCACAAGATCATGCCAAGTTGGACTCGGACACAATTGCAGATGCCATTAGGCCGTTGGTCGAATCAGACCCCTCGATAAATGTGAAGTCTGTTATTGCAGAAGTTCAATCCAGGTTCAACTACACTGTAAGTTACCGCAAGGCTTGGTTGGCAAAGCAAAAAGCTGTTGCCAAGGTTTTCGGTGATTGGGAAGTTTCTTACCAGACTCTGCCAGTATGGTCGAAAGCAATGACGGTGAAGATGTCAAAGTCTCGCGTTCAAATCAAAACGCTCCCCGTTTACCATGAGAGTGAGGAGGTTCAAGGTGTAAGAGTTCTGCACCATATTTTTTGGAGCTTTTATCCGTGTATTGTAGCATTTAGACACTGCAAGCCATTGGTGCAAGTTGATGGTACGCACCTGTACGAAAAATATAAAGGTGCACTTCTGATAGCGGTTGCACAAGATAGGAATCAAAACATTGTGCCTATTGCATTTGCGATAGTCGAGGATGAGACGACAGACGCATGGGAGTTTTTCCTAACGAATTTGCAGAGATATGTTGTTACCATTGATGGTGTAGGTATTATTTTTGACCGCCATACCTCCATCGATGCTGCAATAACTCGCAGTAACGGTGCATGGTCACCACCAAGGGCGTGGCACATGTACTGCATCAGGCACGTCGGGTCCAACTTCTTAAGGAGGTTCAAGGCTCCATATTTGCATAAACTCGTGGTGAACACAGGAATTTCAACTCGCTGTTATGGTTCTATTGATAGTACATTTGTGGCATCTGCTTATGACTAAATGGTTTGTTCAACAGGCTATTCTAGGACGGAGTAGAACTACAACAAAAACTACCAAAGGCTTAAAGAGCGGGGTGAGGCATATACTCAATGGTGTGATGAGATCGGTGTTGAGAGATAGGTGCTGGCATTCGATGGTGGTCATCGTTGGGGACATATGACGACGCATAAATTCTGTCCTGAAGGGTGCATGCAACCTTCCTGTGACTGTCCTGGTCCGGTCAACTTTCTATCGGCTGAATGAGTTGTTCACTCGGAAGAGTACCGAGGCTCATGAGCGTCTCCGCAACGGATTCTGACGTTGAAGCAACGAAGAGAGTTGAAGAAAGCTTCTGACGTGCAGGAAACGTTGTGGTCAACTGGTTCGACAGGCGCAACGAGATGTTTGAGGTTCGTGAAATGCAAGATGGTACTATTTACACTATTAACCTTGCGCAACGACACTGTGACTGTGGCCATTTCCAGGTTGAGCGACTTCCATGTCGCCACGTGCTTGCATGTTGCGCCAACTAGCGTCTTGATTGGCAAGTGTACGTGCATGATGTGTACAAGATGTCTGAAATTTGCAAGGTGTACAGAGGCGAGTTTGTTTCGATGGGTGACCCCTCTACGTGGGATAGATACGAAGGAGCGAAGGTGATCGCCAACTGGACATTGAAGCGCGCGACAAAAGGAAGACTGAAGTCCACCCGCTACTTGAATGAGATGGATTCGCATGAAATGCGTGGTCCTCCCCGGTGCACTATATGTGGACGTGAGGGATATAGCCGCATCCGATGTCCTCAGGAAAGCCAATACCGTCGCGCTAGTGGAACACCAACATCGCCGAGTTGATCGCGGGGTATAGGTGCCAGGAATGGCATACGCTCCCACGCCCAAACGAAAAGCAGTATTAGTGGGCCATCCATTTTCTTGCAGTTGTATCGTGATGCACGACACAACGATTTGTATAGGTGTGCCAGACTGGCTGTCCCCCAACTGTATCCTAAAATCCGGTGGAAATCTCGAAGTAGTGGTAGAAACTTGGAGTTCAGTGAAACGGTCGACTTATCAGGAAACACAACTGTTCCGAGCACACAGAAAATGTGCGCTCGGATGTTCTGCCCAAAAGACTCCTGAGTATCACACGGCTCGGTGTCTCTGCACCGCCGGACCCAAGCAATATTAACCTTCCCGAACACGTGATCTTTTGGACCGAACTCCCGACCAAAACACGCAATGCAGTTCTCCACAAAAAACTGGTGACTGCTATCTGATCTACCCGTAATGGCCTCCCCATTAATCGGGAGACCAAGAATATAGCTCACATCTTCCAACGTCACCGTCACTTCACCGATCGGAAGATGAAATGTGTGAGTCTCCGACCTCCAACGTTTCACCAAAGCAGTCAGTAGTGCAGAATGACCTCTCATTTCGCCTACTCGCGAAACGTGTTGAAACCCAGTTGATGAGCGGATAATTTATACACTTTTTGGCACTATTTTTAGTATATTTTTGGTATGATTTAGTTAGTTTTTAGTATATTTTTATTAGTTTTTAGCTAAAATTCACTTTTCTGGACTTTACTATGAGTTTGTGTGTTTTTCTGTGATTTCAGGTATTTTCTGGCTGAAATTGAGGGACCTGAGCAAAAATCTGATTCAGAGACTGATAAGGACTGCAGATGCTGTTGGATTCTGACCTCCCTGCACTCGAAGTGGATTTTCTAGAGCTACGGAAGCCCAATTGGCGCGCTCTCAACGGCGTTGGAAAGTAGACATCCTGGGCTTTCCAGAAATATATGATAGTCCATACTTTGCCCAAGATTTGATGGCCCAAACCGGCGTTCAAAGTCACCTCAAGAAATCCCAGCGTTAAACGCTGGAACTGGCACCCAAATGGGAGTTAAACGCCCAAACTGGCATAAAAGCTGGCGTTTAACTCCAAGAAGAGTCTCTACACGAAAATGCTTCATTGCTCAGCCCAAGCACACACCAAGTGGGCCCGGAAGTGGATTTTTATGTCATTTACTCATCTCTGTACACCCTAGGCTACTAGTTTTTCTATAAGTAGGACCTTTTTCTATTGTATTAGAGGACTTTGGTAGCTATCTTCATTTTTATGCTATCTTAGATCATTGGGAGGCTGGCCATTCGGCCATGCCTAGACCTTATGCTTATGTATTTTCAACGGTGGAGTTTCTACACACCATAGATTAAGGTGTGGAGCTCTACTGTACCTCGAGTATTAATGCAATTACTATTGTTCTTCCATTCAATTCCGCTTGTTCTTTATCCAAGATATCACTTGTTCTTCAACTTGATGAATGTGATGATTCGTGACACTCATCATCATTCTCACCTATGAACAAGGTGACTGACAACCACTTTTGTTCTACAAGCAATCAAGGCTCTAGTGAATATCTCTTGGATTCCTGATTGGACGATGCATGGTTGATCGCCTGACAACCGAGTGCTCGCCTGACAAACGAGCCAACCATTCCGTGAGATCAGAGTCTTCGTGGTATATGCAAGAACTGATGGCGGCATTCAAGAGAATCCGGAAGGTCTAACCTTGTCTGTGGTATTCTGAGTAGGATTCAATGACTGAATGACTGTGACGTGCTTCAAACTCCTAGCAGGCGGGGCGTTAGTGACAGACGCAAAAGTATCAATGGATATTATTCCGGCCTGACCGAGAACCGACAGCTGAATTCCGCGTGCCGTGACAGGGCATATGCAATCGCTTTCACTGAGAGGATGGGAGGTAGCCATTGACAACGGTGAAACCCTACACGAGCTTGCCATGGAAAGGAGTAGGAAGGATTGGATGAAGACAGTAGGAAAGCAGAGAGACGGAAGGGAAGGCATCTTCATGCGCTTATCTGAAGTTCCTACCAATGAATTACATAAGTATCTCTATCTTTATCTTTTATGTTATTTTCGTTCATCATCATATCCATTTGAGTCTGCCTGACTAAGATTTACAAGATGACCATAGCTTGCTTCATACTAATAATCTCCGTGGGATCGACCCTTACTCACGTAAGGTATTACTTGGACGACCCAGTGCACTTGCTGGTTAGTTGTGCGAAGTTGTGTAATGCCATGGAATTGAACCACCAAGTTTTTGGAGTTCATGACCAGGGATTATGAGAGTTGTGAAAAGTATTGGTTAGACTAACATTGCACTGATTCCTGGAATTCTCATTAAGAATTTTGAGATCTTTTTCCACTTAATTTTCGAAAAACACAAAAAAAAAATAAAAAAAAATCATAAAAAGACCAAAAATATGTTATGTTTCTTGTTGAGACACTAGTCTCATCTTAAGTTTGGTGTCAATTGCATGCATGTGTCTTAGTGATCTTCAAGATGTTCTTGATGATTTTCGTGCTCTAATCTTTGAATCCTATTGACTTGAAGTATTTTGTGTGTCTCATATGCATTCTCATTAGTGTCAGTAGTATACAAACTGCTAAGTTTGGTGTCTTGCATGCATTGTTATTTGATTTTAGTTGCATTTTGAGTATTCTTTATTATTAAAAATCCAAAAATATTTTTAATTTGTGTCTTTTCAAGTCAATGATACAGAGAATTGAAGATTCAGAACATACAGCAGAGGAATTGCACAGAAAAAGCTGGGCGTTCAAAACGCCCAGTGAAGAAGGACAGACTGGCGTTTAAACGCCAGCCAGGGTACCTGGTTGGGCGTTTAACGCCCAAAAGGGTATAGTTTTGGGCGTTAAACGCCAGAATGTGCACCATTCTGGGCGTTTAACGCCAGGATAGCACAAGGGGGAAGATTTTGTTTTCAAATCAATTTTTTTTCAAGTTTTCAAAGTTTTTCAAAATCAAATCTTTTTCAAATCATATCTCTTCAATCAAATGTTTTCAAAATCAATTTCTTTCCATTTCTAAAGATACTTACTATCAATTAATGATTTGATTCAACAAATCAAGTATGTTGCCTTTTCTGTTGAGAAAGGTTTAATGTTTGAATCATATCTTTTCTTGATAGCCAAGTTACTAATTTTTAAAATCAAATCTTTTTAAAATTGTTTTCAAATCATATCTTTTCAATCACATATTTTTAAAATCAATCATATCTTCTTAACCTCATCTTTTTCAAAATAGTTTTTAATCAAATCTTTTTGATTTCTACTTTCAAAATCTTTTTCAAAAATTATTCTATTTCTTTCCCACTTTCATTTTCGAAAATCAAGTAATGTTTTTCAAAAATATTTTCAAAATCTTTCACTTAATTTTCGAAAATTACTTCCCTTCTCCTCACATCCTTCTATTTATGGACTAACAATATCCCTTAATGCAAAATTCGAACTCCATTCTTTCTGATAAGTTCGAATTTTCTACTTCTGTCTTCTACCCTTCTTTTCCTCTGACACTTCAAGGAATCTCTATACTGTGACATAGAGGATTCCACATTTTCTTGTTCCCTTCTCTTTCTTATGAGCAGGAGCAAAGACAAAGGCATTCTTGTTGAAGCTGACCCTGAACCTGAGAGGACCTTGAAGCGAAAGCTAAGAGAAGCTAAAGCACAACTCTCTTTAGAGGACCTGACCGAATTCTTCAAAGAAGAAGAACACATGGCGGCCGAAAACAACAATGCCAACAATGCAAGGAAGGTGCTGGGTGACTTTACTGCACCTACTCCCGACTTCTATGGGAGAAGCATCTCTATCCCTGCCATTAGAGCAAACAACTTTGAGCTTAAGCCTCAATTAGTTTCTCTAATGCAACAGAATTGCAAGTTCCATGGAAACCCATTGGAAGATCCTCATCAGTTCTTAGCTGAATTCTTGCAAATCTATGACACTGTCAAGACTAATGGAGTTGACCCTGAAGTCTACAGACTCATGCTATTCCCTTTTGCTGTAAGAGACAGAGCTAGAATATGGTTGGATTCTCAACCTAAAGAAAGCCTGGACTCTTGGAAAAAGCTAGTCAATGCCTTCTTGGCAAAGTTCTTTCCACCTCAAAAATTGAGTAAGCTTAGAGCGGAAGTCCAAACCTTCAGACAGAAGGATGGAGAATCCCTCTATGAAGCTTGGGAAAGATACAAACAACTGATCAGAAAATGTCCATCTGACATGCTTTTTGAATGGAGCATCATAGGTATTTTCTATGATGGTCTCTCTGAACTATCCAAGATGTCTTTGGATAGCTCTACTGGAGGATCTCTTCATCTGAAGAAGACGCCTGCAGAAGCTCAAGAACTAATTGAAATGGTTGCAAATAACCAATTCATGTACACTTCTGAAAGGAATCCTGTGAACAATGGGACTAATCAGAAGAAAGGAGTTCTTGAGATTGATGCTCTGAATGCCATTCTGGCTCAGAATAAAATATTGACTCAACAAGTCAGTTTGATCTCTCAAAGTCTGTCTGGAATGCAAAATGCACCAAGCAGTACTAAGGAAGCTTCATCTGAGGAAGAAGCCTATGATCCTGAGAACCCTTCAATGGAAGAGGTGAATTACCTAGGAGAACCCTATGGAAACACCTATAATTCTTCATGGAGAAATCACCCAAATTTCTCATGGAAGAATCAAGAGAGACCTCAACAAGGTTTCAACAACAATAATGGTGGAAGAAATAGGTTTAGCAATGGCAAGCCTTTTCCATCATCTTCTCAGCAACAGACAGAGAGTTCTAAGCAGAATACCTCTGACTTAGCAACCATGGTCTCTGATCTAATCAAAACCACTCAAAGTTTCATGACTGAAACAAGGTCCTCCATTAGGAATTTGGAGGCACAAGTGGGTCAGTTGAGCAAGAAAATCACTGAACTCCCTCCTAGTACTCTCCCAAGCAACACAGAAGAAAATCTAAAAGGAGAGTGCAAAGCCATCAACATGGCCGAATTCTGGGAGGAAGAAGAGGCAGTGAACGCCACTGAGGAAGGCCTCACTGGACGTCCACTGGCCTCCAATGAGTTCCCCAATGAGGAACCATGGGAATCTGAGGCTCAAAATGAGACCATAGAGATTCCATTTGAATTACTTCTGCCATTCATGAGCCCTGATGAGTATTCTTCCTCTGAAGAGGATGAGTATGTCACTGAAGAGCAAGTTGCTAAATACCTTGGAGCAATCATGAAGCTAAATGACAAGTTATTTGGAAATGAGACTTGGGAGGATGAACCCCCTTTGCTCACCAAAGAACTGGATGACTTGTCTAGGCAGAAATTACCTCAAAAGAGACAAGATCCGGGGAAGTTTTCAATACCTTGTACCATAGGCACCATGACCTTCAAGAAGGCTCTGTGTGACTTAGGGTCAAGTGTAAACCTCATGCCCCTCTCTGTAATGGAGAAGCTAGGGATCTTTGAGGTGCAAGCTGCAAGAATCTCACTAGAGATGGCAGACAACTCAAGAAAACAAGCCTATGGACTTGTAGAGGATGTTCTGGTTAAAGTTGAGGACCATTATATCCCTACTGATTTCATAGTCCTAGAGACTGGGAAGTGCATGGATGAATCCATCATCCTTGGCAGACCCTTCCTAGCCACAGCAAGGGCTGTGATTGATGTTGATGGAGGTGAACTGATCATTCAAGTGAATGAAGAATCCTTTGTGTTTAAGGCTCAAGGATATCCCTCTGTCACCATGGAGAGGAAGCTTGAAGAGCTTCTCTCAAATCAGAGTCAAACAGAGCCCCCACAGTCAAACTCTAAGTTTGGTGTTGGGAGGCCACAACCAAACTCTAAGTTTGGTGTTGAACCCCCACATTCAAACTCTAAGTTTGGTGTTGGGAGGTTCCAACATGGCTCTGAGTATCTGTGAGGCTCCATGAGAGTCCTCTGTCAAGCTAATGACATTAAAGAAGCGCTTGTTGGGAGGCAACCCAATGTTTTATAATTAACTATTTCCTTTTGTTATTTTATCTTTTTGTAGGTTGATGATCATAAGAAGTCACAAAATCAATGAAAAAAGCAAAAACAGAATGAAAAATAGGAAGAAAAATAGCACACCCTGGAGGACGCACTTACTGGCGTTTAAACGCCAGTAAGGTTAGCTGTTGGGCGTTTAACGCCCAGTCTGGCACCATTCTGGGCGTTTAACGCCAGAAAGGGGCACCAGACTGGCGTTAAACGCCAGAAAAAGGCAAGAAGCTGGCGTTAAACGCCAGAAATGGGCACCAGCCCGGCGTTTAACGCCAGAAATGGCACAAAACGTGATTTTGTTAGCCATTTGGTGCAGGGATGACTTTTCCTTGACACCACAGGATCTGTGGACCCCACAGGACCCCCACCTACCCTACCACTCTCTCTCTCTTCTTCACCCATTCACCAATCACCTCAATACCTCTTCCCCAAAAACCCCTCACCTATCAAATCCCTTCTTTCTCTTCACCACTCACATCCATCCTTCATAAAACCCCACCTACCCCTCCATTCAAATTCAAACCACTTTCCCACCCAAACCCACCCTCAAATGGCCGAACCACCCTCTCCCTCTCTCCTATATATACCCTCCTTCACTCCTTCATTTTCACACACCTTAAACACCATCTCTCTCCCCTTTGGCCGAATACAAAGCTATTCCCTTTCTCCTCATTTCTTCTTCTTCTACTCTCTTCTTTCTTCTTTTGCTCGAGGACGAGCAAACATTTTAAGTTTGGTGTGGTAAAAGCATTGCTTTTTGTTTTTCCATAACCATTTATGGCATCCAAGGCCGGAGAAACCTCTAGAAAGAGGAAAGGGAAGGCAAAAGCTTCCACATCCGACTCATGGGAGATGGAAAGATTCATCTCAAGGGTGCATCAAGACCACTTCTATGAAGTTGTGGCCATGAAGAAGGTGATCCATGAGGTCCCTTTCAAACTCAAAAAGGGTCAACTTTGATCAAAGGTTGGACCAAGTCCTCATAGACATTTATGAAGAGGGCGTTCAATGAAAGAGAGATTCAAGAAGGAAGCCGGTTCAACTGAGAAGGCATGACCTCAAGCCCATCACTAAGAAAAGGATGGAGCAAACAAGAGATCCCACTCATCATGAAATCCCTAAGATACCTCAAGGGATGCACTTTCCTCCACAAACTATTGGGAGCAGATCAACACCTCCCTAGGAGAACTGAGTTCCAACATGGGACAACTAAGGGTGGAGCACCAAGAACACTCCATCCTCCTCCATGAAATTAGAGAAGATCAAAGAATCATGAGAGAGGAGCAACAAAGACAAGGAAGAGACATTGAGGAGCTCAAGCACTCCATAGGATCTTCAAGAGGAAGAAAGAGCCGCCATCACTAAGGTGGACCCGTTCTTTGATTTCCTTGTTCTTTATTCTTCTGTTTTTTCGAATTTTATGCTTATGTTTATCCATGTTTGTGTCTTGAGATCATTAGTGTCTTAGTGTCTATGCCTTAAAGTTATGAATGTCCTATGAATCCATCACCTTTCTTGAATAAAAATGTGCTTAAATGAAAAAAAAAAGAAAAGAATTGCATGAATTTTGAATTTTATAATAGTTTAATTATTTTGATGTGGTGGCAATACTCTTGTTCTCTGAATGTATGCTTAAACAGTGCATATATATCTTGAATTTGTGGTTCATGAAGGTTGGCTCTTGAAAGAATGATGAAAAAGGAGACATGTTACTGAGGATCTGAAAAATCATTAAAAATGATTCTTGAAGCAAGAAAAAGCAGTGAATACAAAAAAAAAAAGAGAAAGAAAGCAAGCGAAAAAAAAAACCGAAAAAAAAAGAAAGAGAAAAAGAAAGAATAAAGTTGTGATCCAAGGCAAAAAGAGTGTGCTTAAGAACCCTGGACACCTCTAATTGGGGACTTTAGCAAAGCTAAGTCACAATCTAAAAAGGTTCACCCAATTATGTGTCTGTGGCATGTATGTATCCGGTGGTAATACTGGAAGACAGAGTGCTTTGGGCCACGGCCAAGACTCATAAAGTAGCTGTGTTCAAGAATCATCATACTCTACTAGGAGAATCAATAACACTATCTGGATTCTGAGTTCCTAAAGAAGCCAACCATTCTGAATTTCAAAGGATAGACTGAGATGCCAAAACTGTTCAGAGGCAAAAAGCTAAAAGCCCCGCTCATCTAATTAATACTGATCTTCATAGATGTTTTTGGAATTCATTGCATATTCTCTTCTTTTTATCTTATTTGATTTTCAGTTGCTTGAGGACAAGCAACAATTTAAGTTTGGTGTTGTGATGAGCGGATAATTTATACACTTTTTGGCACTATTTTTAGTATGTTTTTGGTATGATTTAGTTAGTTTTTAGTATATTTTTATTAGTTTTTAGCTAAAATTCACTTTTCTGGACTTTACTATGAGTTTGTGTGTTTTTCTGTGATTTCAGGTATTTTCTGGCTGAAATTGAGGGACCTGAGCAAAAATCTGATTCAGAGACTGATAAGGACTGCAGATGCTGTTGGATTCTGACCTCCCTGCACTCGAAGTGGATTTTCTGGAGCTACGGAAGCCCAATTGGCGCGCTCTCAACGGCGTTGGAAAGTAGACATCCTGGGCTTTCCAGCAATATATGATAGTCCATACTTTGCCCAAGATTTGATGGCCCAAACCGGCGTTCAAAGTCACCTCAAGAAATCCCAGCGTTAAACGCTGGAACTGGCACCCAAATGGGAGTTAAACGCCCAAACTGGCATAAAAGCTGGCGTTTAACTCCAAGAAGAGTCTCTACACGAAAATGCTTCATTGCTCAGCCCAAGCACACACCAAGTGGGCCCGGAAGTGGATTTTTATGTCATTTACTCATCTCTGTACACCCTAGGCTACTAGTTTTTCTATAAGTATGACCTTTTTCTATTGTATTAGAGGACTTTGGTAGCTATCTTCATTTTTATGCTATCTTAGATCATTGGGAGGCTGGCCATTCGGCCATGCCTAGACCTTATGCTTATGTATTTTCAACGGTGGAGTTTCTACACACCATAGATTAAGGTGTGGAGCTCTGCTGTACCTCGAGTATTAATGCAATTACTATTGTTCTTCCATTCAATTCCGCTTGTTCTTTATCCAAGATATCACTTGTTCTTCAACTTGATGAATGTGATGATCCGTGACACTCATCATCATTCTCACCTATGAACAAGGTGACTGACAACCACTTTTGTTCTACAAGCAATCAAGGCTCTAGTGAATATCTCTTGGATTCCTGATTGGACGATGCATGGTTGATCGCCTGACAACCGAGTGCTCGCCTGACAAACGAGCCAACCATTCCGTGAGATCAGAGTCTTCGTGGTATAGGCAAGAACTGATGGCGGCATTCAAGAGAATCCGGAAGGTCTAACCTTGTCTGTGGTATTCTGAGTAGGATTCAATGACTGAATGACTGTGACGTGCTTCAAACTCCTAGCAGGCGGGGCGTTAGTGACAGACGCAAAAGTATCAATGGATATTATTCCGGCCTGACCGAGAACCGACAGCTGAATTCCGCGTGCCGTGACAGGGCATATGCAATCGCTTTCACTGAGAGGATGGGAGGTAGCCATTGACAATGGTGAAACCCTACACGAGCTTGCCATGGAAAGGAGTAGGAAGGATTGGATGAAGACAGTAGGAAAGCAGAGAGACGGAAGGGAAGGCATCTTCATGCGCTTATCTGAAGTTCCTACCAATGAATTACATAAGTATCTCTATCTTTATCTTTTATGTTATTTTCGTTCATCATCATATCCATTTGAGTCTGCCTGACTAAGATTTACAAGATGACCATAGCTTGCTTCATACTAACAATCTCCGTGGGATCGACCCTTACTCACGTAAGGTATTACTTGGACGACCCAGTGCACTTGCTGGTTAGTTGTGCGAAGTTGTGTAATGCCATGGAATTGAACCACCAAGTTTTTGGAGTTCATGACCAGGGATTATGAGAGTTGTGAAAAGTATTGTTTACAATTTCGCGCACCACCAGTCAATGCCAATGCCGCTGCAGCTACCTCGTTAAAGGTATCTGGTGGATCCAGTTTTCTGGGCAACAAATTTCTGTTAGCCTGCAAAAAAAAATGATAATTATTAAATTCTAAATAATATCAGTTAATAATTTGTTCAAAAAAAATAGCAACAATAATTAAACAATATTATTATTATTATCTTAAAATATAATAATAAATTATTAAAAAATCATAATTATTTATCTATTATTTATTAAATAGTATTATTAATTATTAAAAATTAATAATAACTTATCCTCACTATCATAACCAGTATTATAAAATAATAATAATAATAATAATATACTAATTATAATAATAATTACTCAAATATAACAATAATAACAATAATAATAACCATTTATTATATTATCTATATCCTAAACGGTATGTTATTAACATACAATATTACTTATTATTAGAAAATATTAATAAAATATTAAACATAATAATTTTTTAAATTAAATATTGTTAAAAAAATCATTTACTATACAGTATTATTATTATTATTATCATAAAAAATAATAATAAATCACAAAAAAATAATAATAAATTATTACACATTATTGTCATTAAAATTATTAATAAATTATTATCATTAACATACCCACTATAATAACAACAACAACAACAACAACAACAACAACAACAACGTCACTAACAATACAGAGATTAATTTGCCTAATAATAACAATAATAATATAATAACAATATTAAAAAAATTAAACCGTAACGAAAAATAAATAACAACATAATATTAGTTATAATAATATTAATAACCACAATACTACTAATTACAACATAAATAAATAAAATTCGAATAATATATATATATATATATATATATATATATATATATATATATATATATATATATATATTCGTTGTTAAATATTAAAAAAAATTACTTACAAATTGAGAATGATCCAAATACTCAATAATATGTTCTTTCGGTTTGGTATAATTACGCAACTTTTTTTTTCTGCCGTACAGTTCTTCTTCGGCAACACTTAGCTCCTTCACTGTTAACTCTTGCTTCCTCACTCTCCTTCAACTCTTCCTCACTTTGCTTCAGTAACTCGTTTTTATCTTTGCTCCCCTTCCAATCTGCGTTTTGGCTTATAAGGACCAAGTTGAACACCCTTCAAGAACACGTGGCGCGCATGCAGCTAGGAAGCCTGCAAAACGCAACCTCCGTTTGGTTCTGCTACGCTGACAAACGCAGCCTGCGTTTTGCGCAGTTCCATGTTGGTCAAAACCTGCTCCTGTCGGCATGTAGGGCACGTTTTGTTTGCTGGTTTCCTTTCCAGCCCAATCGCAGTCAGCGTTTTGCAGCAGCTGCAGATTTTTTATTCCAACGCCTGCAAAACGTTACCTACGTTTTGCAGGTCTCTGATCAATGCAGGTCCACATTTATTGATAACATACCATGCATCCATATACAAGTTTATCACCAATCTTTTATCCATAACCAAATTAATTTCTGGACAAAAAGATTGATGAAAAAAGATTTCTTGTTCTTATTCAAAGGATGGACCCATTTCGTCTATGCAATCCTCCTAGATAAAACGCATGATAATGTTTTCTTTCTTTTTTTCCGTTTAGGGTAAAATGCAACTTGCATTTTTTTCGTTCCCCGCAAACGCAAGTTGCATTTTATAGAACTGTAAATATGCAGGTTCACAATTCTACATAACACACAATGATATAATATGTGTGAATAACATCATTTTTATTTCCATTCTTAAATTATTTTCTGGCAAATAACAGAAGCAGAGTTTGAAATAGGTACTACTATCTTTTAAAAAGAAAGGGAACATTAGAGCAATACTTGAGGGTTTATATATATATATATAGGTCAGGTTGCTTATACGGTTACATTCCTTCTTTGGGCTGCAATCCTTCTCAAGATCTTGAATAATGCAAGATGCTTTGTACGGGAGCTGCCATGTTTACTTTTTTTAATGGGGTTGAAATTGTAAATTTGATAACTTCAGAAATCAAGCCTGTCAGATTAAGTGAACTGATAAACGGAGCCACATGAATTTCAATTCCTTTGGAACGGTCTAGTGAATTGATCACAATAAAAATAAGGGAAAAATGTGAACACAAGTCACACGAATCAAGAAATGAGACAAAATTTATCAGTTGTATTCCTCAGTTGCTTTGTCTGTTTTTCTGGCAGAATTACATTAACATGCCACTTTATCAGAAACAGGATACATGAGAAATTACAAGTTTTATCTGCAAAAAATTAATCATTTTGACATACCCCGAGATATCTTAACAAAATATTCACCAATAGATTCATTTACTAGATTACATGAAACTAACAAAACTATATAGATCTAAGTACACTGAAAGAAAATAAGAAAAAGAAAAAAGAATCTGGTTTTGCTGCTGGTAAGGGAATCAACTCGTAAACTCACGAGGATTTACTCCTAAAGTTCTAAGCTCTTTGTGGAGACCTAAACTTGTAAACTTCTAATAATAATTTAAGAGTTAACACGAGAGTTTGATAATCTAATTTGGTTCCTCAAATAAGGCCACTAACTGGTGAAGTGCTAATATTTTGCATTTCCTTGTTAGCTTCAAAAGTTTCATTGCTCATAGCACTCTTCCTCCTTGGCCTTGCTTCTCCGAGCATCATTATCACATCTCTCATAGAGGGTCGATCTTTTGGTAGTTTTGCAGTGCAAAGAAGTGCTATTCTGAGAACCAAAAGCATCTCTTCTTGAACATGCTTGGAGCTTCCTACACTAGGGTCTAATGCTTCTTCTAAGGATTTATTCTCTATTTTCCTTCTAATCCACCCTACTATATCTACTGATTCTCCAAATTCTGGATCCAAGGGCCTCTTTCCTGTTAGAAGCTCCAGTAATACTATACCATAACTGTAGATATCTATCTTTTCATCCACGTTCAATGAGTATCCATATTCTGCAAAATAATGAAGCACTTAGATAGTTGGCAATGTGAATCTTATGCATCTGAGAAAGAGAAAAGTTATTTTGACTAATCTTCATATAAATCATATGAGGAAACGTCGATTTTGTCCTTCAAGTTGCACTGGTGTTAGTTCTTGCAATTTATGGAAAAAGAAAATAGGACAGCTTAGTACACAAGCATCCTGTGTTAATGTAGAATTTAGAGAATGACTGCATCCAAAGAGTGTCATGTAGACAATCTAACCTAATAATTACATATTAGTGGCTGCTCTCGCAGCTTGAACCCATGACCTTGAGGTCACAGGGACAACTATGCTCCAAGGTATGGAAACGTGTTTAAAAACAAAAGGCATATGAAATAAGTGGGATACTAACAAAATGGTTATCTTGGTGGACTAATTCGAATATATTCTTGATTGATGTTACCCTAGACGTCAAGTGGAATGTTATGACATAGTGATGTATAAGTGTTTAAGGACTAACATGATTCATATTTGCAATTTTGTCAAAGACTAAAGTTAACCACTACTCTAAATAACATGATGCTTTTATTCAATCCTAATAACTATGCTGTCATTGCTATGATCTTTTTGACCATCGTACTTGTTAAGCTTTCTAAAAACAAAGTAAACATTAATCCTACATAAAGTAAAAGTAAATTCTCACCTGGGGCAATGTATCCATAGGATCCAGCAATCATGGAGACAGTTTCATTCTTATGCATCATCATCTTGGCTAACCCGAAATCAGCTATTCTTGCCTCGAGATTCATGTCGAGCAGGATGTTACTCGACTTGATGTCTCGATGGATAACGGCCGGATGACAATCATGGTGAAGATAAGCGAGCCCCTGCGCGACTCCCAGAGCAATGTTATACCTCGAAACCCAATCCACAAGCAATCTTCCAGCTTGCTTGCCATGCAAGGCATCCCCAAGGTTTCCATTGTGCATAAACTCATAAATTATCATCAAATCAGTGTCATTATAAAGAAATCCTAATAGCCTAACAATGTTCCTATGCCTTAGCCTCCCTAGAAGATTCACCTCGCCGACAAGATCATCGCTGCTTCCCACTTCAATATCAGATCCTGATCTCCACAATTTCTTGACTGCAACAACGGTACTTGATTGTGCTATCTCGGCCTTGTAGACAATGCCGGTTGCCCCCATTCCAATCACATTTGTTTCCTTGACGCAGGACAGAATATCAGTACTTGTAAAATCAACCCTCTGAAATGCCATCAATCGCCACGGCCACCGTTTGTTA
The DNA here is from genome assembly GCF_014773155.1 of Arachis stenosperma. Classification (NCBI taxonomy): domain Eukaryota; kingdom Viridiplantae; phylum Streptophyta; class Magnoliopsida; order Fabales; family Fabaceae; genus Arachis; species Arachis stenosperma. The sequence continues at coordinate 22,844,865 of NC_080378.1, forward strand.
CCCTTATAAAATCCATTTGGGAAGAAGCACAATCCATTGGTGTACCATCTCATGTATAATGATCTTGCAGCTAAAATCGCAATTGCAACAGCAAAGATTGTTGATACTCCAATGATCCATCCTAGAATAATATGCTTTGTATATGAATTTCCATGGCTTGACGAATATGAAGAGGATTTGGCACATGGAGGGAGGACACCACCACAGAGGCCGGCATTGCCAGCGAGATCATTCGGATTAATCGCTCTTAACACACCATTTGCAGGGACAGGGCCTTCTAGCTTATTATACGAAACATTGAATGTTTCCAACGCCGGCGACATACCAAAGTTTTCAGGTATTTTACCAGTCAGAGAATTGTTAGCAAGATCAAGAATGGACAATGTAGGCATGCTCGCTATTGCTTTCGGAATTTCTCCAGTCAATTGGTTGTTCTGCATGTTTAATCTCACCAATTTCTTACACGAACCAATGCTAGCCGGAATGCTTCCAGATAAGCAATTCGAAGAGAGATCAAGGACACCAAGCAAGGGACAGTCCTGCAACTGATCTGGTATTTTTCCTTCCAAGTTGTTGTTAGAAACAATGAAGGTCTGAAGATTTGTAATGGAGAAAATCATCGAAGGAAGCGAATAACAGAGCTTGTTTCTTGAGAAATCAATGAAAGAAAGCGACGTTGAAGAAGCAATGTCGTCCGGAATTCCACCGGTGAGAGTATTGTTAGCCAGTTCCAATCTCTGAATCTTTTTAAGCTTGCCAAAACCAATAGGAATCGTCCCTGAAAGAAAATTGTTGTGAATCCGAACGCGAACGAGGGAAGAACACGAGGATAAACTTGCTGGAATTGGACCAAAGAAACCGTTATTAAAGAGTATAAGCTTGGTAAGATTCCCCATGGTGCAAAGATTCTCTGGAATCTCACCAGAGAGTGAGTTGGATGATACATCTAACCACTGTAATGGTGAATTCTTTCCAAGGTTTCTAGGCAATGTCCCTGTCAATGAATTGTTCCAAAGCTCAAGAACCTGCAAATGATTCAAATCTCCGATGCCGGCCGGAACCGGACCGGTTAACCGGTTTCGCATCAGATTCAGTAGCTGAAGATTCTTGATCTGACTAATTTCATCTGGAATCTTTCCAGATAAAATGTTATCCGAAAGATCCAAGAACATTAACGAACTCATGTTTCCGATTTCCGGCGGAATTTTCCCGCCAAAACTGTTCTTGTACAAGAAAACCGTCTCCAAAAACTTGAGTTTCCCCAACTCTTTTGGAATTTCACCGCCAAGATTCCCCTCTGCTATATCAAGATACTTCAGATTCGTGAGGTTACCGAATTCCGACGGAACTCCACCGTCGAATTCGTTGTATCCGATAATCATAAACTCCAGGGAAGACAATTTTCCGATCTCCGCCGGAATTTCGCCGGTGAGATTGTTCCCGGAGAGTCCGAGATACTTCAAATTGCGGAGTTCACCAAACGATTTCGGAATGGAACCTTCGAAGAAGCTTCCTCTAAGATCAAGTGTTTCCAACAAAGAAAGATTTCCAATCTCCTCTGGAATCAAACCTGAGAAATTGTTGCTTGACGCATTCAGAGTCACAAGCTGCGAAGAAACCGTTGGAATTGGAAACTCGCCGGTGAAGAAATTCTGACTCACGTCAAGAACCTTCAGTGTGGTGACGCTAACTACGGATTTGAAGAGTGATGAGTTGAATGCATTGCAGCAGAAGTTGAGAGAAGTGAGGCTCTTGAGTTTTGTTACGTCGTTGGAAACAGTGCCAGTGAGATTCATGTGAGAGAGATCAAGCTTTTGAACGGATCCATTTGAGTTGCACCATACACCAGTCCAGTTACAGTGGTGAACTGGAACTGCACCGTGCAGTTTCCAATCCTTGAGGCTGTTGAATGGATCGTTGAGACCTTGTTTTATGGAAAGCAATGCAGATATTTCATCGTTATGAGCAAAACAAGAAGAGAATGAACCAATGGTATAGCATATGAGTATGAAGATGAGAAGGAATGGAAACTGTGTTTTCAGTTGCATGTTAGTTATTGTATGTGTTTGGATTATTCTTGTGGTTTTTGAGAAATCTATCTCTCAATTTTTTTTTGCACCATTTGTGAAGACAGTGTGTGTGTGTCAGTAGTGAAGGAGAATGGTGGTGGTGGTGTGTGATGTGGGGATGAACACAACAATGACACAGATAGTGATGTGTCTAGTTTTGGTAATATTATGCTTATGAGTTATGATTTGGTATATGATTAAATATGATCATGATATTATATTATGTTATTATGACAAGGCCAATAATATAAATAGGCTTGTTCAATTATTTTTTGACGATATATATTATTTGCATTTATTTTTATCTTGTACTAACATATTTATTAATATAATTTTACATATTAATTCGTCCATCATGTATAATTAAAAATTCACAAACAAAAACATCAAAGATCAACGAATATAGTTATTTTGTTTAGTTGTACTCTGTTAACAATTTCAACTCCAAGAAAATAATTACCAATAAGCCTTTGTCAGGATGCTTAAAAGATAAAAAGAAAAGAAATCATCTGTTCCACTCATGAAAAGTAAGTATTGTAAATCAGCTCTATTTTTTTTCTTTACGCTTTACCTCATCCTGCAAGTAAATAAGGAACTTAAACTCTTTTCGAGTTATCAGACAAACATTTAGAAGATGATTGATTGTCCATATCAATAAAAGCATTGCGAACCTGCATACAAAATATACAAATATATTTTACATCAGCGTCATGGAGGCATGGAGAATTAAACCACAAGGTCAGAGTAACTATGCTTAATTCATGAACCGGAGATTTGTTTGTTCATAGGTGGCAGCTGCTAAGCTAAACCGATCACATCCTAAAAATCAGGCCAGTTTATGCAATTTACTGGTTAAATGTCGGTTCGACTGATTTTCTTATCGATTTTCTGTCAAACAATTTTTAACCGCAACCAATTTAGTTAGAGGATCAATTTGTAGTTAATCCGGCTCAGAACTATGATTTTTACAAGTAAATAAAATAAGAGTAAAATGATAATTAATTTCTTAAAGATTTTGAATTCAGATTAATTAATTTCTGAACAAAAAAATGCTAATTTGATCATCTAATATAGCAAATCATAGACACGTTATATTATTCTATCAATTTATTATGTAAAATTTGTATTATTAACTATTATCACCTATGTATTTATAAAAGATTGTCATATAGATAATAATTTTTAAAGTAAAATTTTATCTGTTTTAATAGGATTTACAGTAAATAAATAATAATTAATAAAGATTATATAAAAATTCAAAAAATAAATGTCTAAAATTATATTATTTTTATATTTATATGACAACAATTCTATTTTATTTTGTACTATTTGTTAATGGAAAAATATATATATCTATTATTTGTTGTCCTAAAAGATCTTATTGATAATTTTTTTAAAGCTAATTAATTTAAAGTCAAAATCTTTAAAAATGTAATTGTCACCTTGCTCGTAAAATAAGAAAATTATTATAAAGTTTACATTTAATATAAAAATAGAAAGAATATGCCAATTGAATACGAAAGAAAAGTATATTTCTCTTTTCTTTTTTTTTTTTTTTGTCACCAGAAAAGTATATTTCTCTTTGTCGTTTGTATTTCAGAATCAGATGGCAGTGTTTTATACTTTACATAGTTACAGACTACAGTGAAGCATTTGGACTTATTGGAAGTTTCTCCGACATAAAACATGGGAGAGAATAAATGAGAAGTATTCTGACTTTTTTATCCCCGGTTTGGTTTGTTCTTTTCTTCTTTCTTTTTAGTTAGGACTTCGGACTTAGGAGGCAAGCTCAGGCTTTGGTAATTTTATCCAAAGAATTATAAAATGTATTTTATGTTAAAGTTTTTAATATATAAAAATATTCACATGCATGCAATGGTCTTATTTTCGTTCTCTTGCGTTCATCGTTTTTGTTCCAAACAATTTAACTAATAATTTTCATGTTTCTTTTTCTGAACATTTGATCTACCCCACCTTTCTAGTTTCTATTTTGAAGCCTCAAATGGAATGCTTTTAAATATTTTCCTTAAGTAAATCAATTATTATATAGCGATAATATTAGGAAGCCAAAAAAAAAAAAAAAAAAAAAACTCGCAAGAACTTGTTAAAATTTAACCAAATAACATGCAACTGAAGACGTGATATTTCGTTTGACCAACGAGTTTAAAACAAAAAATTAAAAATAAAATATATATGGGAACACTTTTATAGTATTAGAAACTTTAAAGTGAGATACATTTCATAATTATTTTTGGTAAAATTATCGGTGGCCTTTCTGTTAAAGAGAACTACCAAATTCTAAGCCTACGAATCAATATCTTACATTTAAAGTCAATGCCAAATTTCTTGATGCATTGTTGCATTAAGTTTAATTAGTGTATCGTAAGTTCCTAACATTGTTTAAGATATCAATTTCAAAATTAACGGCGGAAGTGAAGAACAATAATATGGCAGATATTACTGTAGTTTCTTTCTTTTCAAAAAAAAAATTTTTGACAAAAAAAAACTCAACACATCAAGTGAAGCGAAAAGATAATAACAAAAACTAATGTAAACCATAAAAGAAGCTGTCCAACTCCAAATAACACTAATGTTTATCCCAATGTCATCTCTGTCATTGCCAGTAATAATAAAAAAGATCCACACCTAACTACTTCTTATAATTCATGAAGGACATATGGATAATTTCATCAACTTTTTATTTTTATTCTGAAAAATCGTTCTACTTTTTCTAGCCAAATGTTCCAGATAATCGCACAGAAAACCATCAACCACCTCTTGCGCTCCTCCTTGCTAGCTGATATATCAGTCCAACTTATAAAATGTTCCTTCAACGTCCCCGGATATGACCATTGCCTTCCAACAAAAGATAACCAAGCACACCAAACCTGTCAAGAAAAATCACAACCAAAGAACAAGTGGTGATCATATTCAATACTCTTGTTGCAAAGCACACATACAACATCTTCCTGGTGGATAACTCCCAACTGACTTAGCCTCTCCTTCGTATTGACCCTACCAGTCAAAACAAAGCAGACAAACAGTTCAACTCACTACAAGATTTTTGTTTATTTGTGGAGGTTTTTTCTCCTATTTGTGGAGGTTTATAACCCCCACCAAATGGTTTATGGGGTTTCCAAAACCCCCAAAATTTGAGGTGCCACGAGGTCTTTTGTAGGGGGTTTTCAAAAACCTCCACAATCTATTCAGTGGAGGTTTTGTGTATGTTTAGTGGGGGTTTTATATTGTACTTTTGTGACGTTTTAAAACCCCCACAAATTAATTTTTTTATTTAACAAAAATTAACTATTTTGTGGGATTTTCAAACCTCCACAAATCCTGTAATTATTTATTTATTTTAAATTTCAAATCATTCATTAATCTCATCTCATTTACATATTCTCAAATTAAAAACTAAATCTTTTATAAGACAATTCCTCAATAATATAAGACATAACTTTATATATAAAAAAATTCTCAATGTCAATAGTTCCAAACATAATTCCATATGGTATTGTTCTACATAACTATTACTGTTTTTCTTTAAAAAGTAAAATAAAATAACAAGAGGTCAATCCCCATATAGATGCATAAAATAGAAACAATCAATTTCTGGAACATAATTAAATTAAACATAAGAATCAAGGAGAAAGTAATAGAAGGCAGGTAAGAGCAAGTAAAGACATTTTCTTTGAGGCCTTGCCTATCACTAATGACATCTTCCTCACGAAAACTGCAAATAATTTCATTCCATAATTGGGCAAATTTGGTAGCTTCAGTTCTTCTGCTAGCAGAAATCTATACAAGCATGAAAATTAAAGTGAAGAGAATAACGAGATTTATTTTTAATGTACTAAGCAATAAAAATGTAGAAAGAAAAAAGATTATTTATCACAAATTCTGTTCAGCAATAGCAAGCTAAAGAAAGGATAAAATTGATAGCGGCCTCTCCTAGATTTTGGTCCATAACTGAAAATTAAGGTCCAAGTTTCTATGATATGTGACAGTTCCAAACTAATAACCTATAGAAAGGTTAGAAGGAAAACACTAAATAAATAAATAATCACTATTTAGTGTGATATATGAACTTGACAATTACCTTTTGGGAAGTTAACTTGTCGAGATACAAGATAATGGATCTCAGGAAGTTTCTATGGGCAGCGATCATAACATTCTTTCCGGATAAAAGTTGAGGTTCAATCTGCAACACAATATCAATGGCACAATCTCTTATCAATGTCAAATAATCACTTCAGCCACAGCAGAAATTCAACTATACAATGTATCAAACCAAATACTTCTTGTCTAAAACATATATTGTTGAAGTTACTCAGTATAGCACATATAACATCAATTATATGCCAGTATATGCATAATAGGCAATAACCATAGGATTATATGTCAATTTATCGATTACCTAACTTTCTGGGTTAGTTTCAATTTAGCAATGATTTAGGAGCATGCCATTGCGATGCTTCCTAGTTCCTAATATGCCCTAAGCTTTCTAATAATAAGATACCACTAATGTAAAGGTTGAAGTCTTGCAAAAAAGAAATTCTCGGTTTCATACTTCCATACCCAGGATAGATGTATCCAACTATGTATTCTATCCTTTCTGATAACATTCAAAGCAAGTGCCTTCAAAATTGGAAATGGAATGAGAGAGAAGCATAATAGATACTATAAAAATTCATCATGGTAAATTAGTAGCCTTCCCTATATAGTTGTTATCATGATTTGCTTTTCTTGGTAATAAGTTAGAACATTTTTCAGGAGATCCAAATACCTTTACAAAATGCACATGGTGATTTGAACAGAGATTACCTCTTGGCTATGGATTGAAACATGGAATTTTAATTGCGCTCGCTGAAACAGTGCATCGTTGTGTTGATTGAGAATATAATGCTTAACCAAAAAATGCATTCATCAACCTGCATGAACATTTAGACAACTTATAGATCTAGGACCAGCACAACTCATGAACCAGCTATGTAATAACGTTTCCATAATAGGCATATAGTAAACAAACACAACTAACAGGATACAGTGAACCTTTCTGAAGCATCTCGAGTGGGATTTCCACTTCTGGTATAATCATAGGGACCATTTTCTATTGCATTAGGCTGCATGAATAGGAGTACTGGTCAATAAACATAATGAGATCAAGAAAAAACTACTCCCTCCATTCCAATTAGCACTCTTACTTTTCTGGTACATCGAAAAATTAATGTATCTAGACACATTTATGTCCAAATACATTGGAAAGGTTCATTTCACAAATCTGCATAAATTAATTATTATTATGGTAATTAAATCAGAAAAAAGAAAAGTGTTCATATAAGAATAATTTATTTGACTAAAATATTCTGTCTCCCACACGACATGACTCTAACATATATTAATCAAATCTAGACAAATAACAATAAAGAAGAAAGAAAGTAGTCATAGATTTTAGCAGCTTTTGAAGTGTTTAATTACTATGTTGACAAAGAAAAAGAGGGAACAAATAATTAGCAGAATGAAGTGATTTAAAGGATCTGACGAAGTTTACAAGTGTCCAATTGCCATATTCTCAAGTAGAAAGACTGTACATACCATTTGCCATCAAACTTCTTAAAGTCTCCATCAACCATGGAAAAGCGAAGTTCTTGATCCCATGTCTGAAGCATTATAGAAAACATACAGTATTAATCATATATCAGAAAGTTCAGTATTGACAACTAATCTATCAAATCAAATGTGATTTATGTCCACTGCAAATGAAAACTATATACGAAACTAGACACTGTCGAAACTGACCTAGAATCACTATAACAAACTCTAATATTAAAACATTGATTCAACCATGAAAGACTACTAGAAAGAGTACAAAAGTCTCATCAATAACATTCACAATAATAGTGAACGCAGCAAATGCTGATGTTATGGATATGGCACTCATCAATCTTAAAAATAGGCCTGCTTTAGTATAAATTACATTAGCCTTTGTGTAGAGCACATCAAATAAAAATCCAAATCGAACTTAAACCACTTTAAAGGCATAAATTGCAGGATTGACCCCTTCTGGCAAAGGTTTTCTCACCAATATCATCAAGTGTAATAACATCCAAATTCCAGTATCAAGTAGAAAAGATATGTTGGTCGATTATCTTACCTTCCCCTTAAGAAGTACATGAGCACATAGCCAAGAGATTCCAGATCATCCCTTCTGCTTTGTTCTGCCAGAAAAGTAAAGTACAATAAGATAATTAGAAACGTTCAATACTATATGTAATAACCCATTTCTAATTTATTATCAACAGGGAAAAGAAAAAGAAAGAATTGAATAAACTGTACAAAAGTAGTACTCACCAATTCCAAGATAAGTGTTGACACTTGCATAGCGTGCTGTTGACATTTGCATTTTATAGAACAAGAAATGTAATAGTAGATTTCTTTTTGTTGAAAAAAAAAAGAAAAGAAAAGTGAAAGCATTTTACTTTTTCCCTTTTGGAGTGCAAAGTACAATGAATACTCGGTCCAAACTTGGAGATAAGATTAAGATCATAGGATGATATTGGGATTAATTAAGTTTTAACATTGAGTGACATCTCCCCAACCAACATATTTTAAAATAATAATGATGTGTGATAGCTAATTAGCTACTGCTCCCAATTAATTAATTAATTAATCAAAGTTAATTGACTGATAAGGGGAACTTGACTCTTCTCTATTTTTGGTTGAAATAAAACAGGGAATCCGGGAGTCTGGGAGAAGGAGATTTATATCGAAATAAAACAGCTGATTATGTACAAGGCCAAATAAGAGCATGCAAGAAAGGAGCACAATTAAATATACCTCATTTACGCTGGTCAGTAGTATACATCAGAACATCCTGTTAAAAGATAAAAAGGATAAAATAAATTAAAAAGCAAAACATTTTCTCCTACATTGAATCATTTTAATAACAAAATTTTAAGAAAAGAGAAATCACTCTCCTTATTTATCAGTAGAAACCATTTGACCAGAAAAGAAAAACACAAGTGGTAGTAGTGAAAGTGTATAAACTCACTCTAGCCATGGTATAATTGATATTGGCTGGCCATCCTGAAAACCAAAGAGTCCACCATTGAAATCTTTGCCATAATTATTTAAATAGCACACCACCTTTGATGAACAAAAGTTGTTAGCAACAGTATTAAATAAAATTCAATAAAAGAGAGGAGTAGTGAAAAGTGGAATCCGGACTGCAAAGTGCCGCTGTTTGAGGTAGGGTCTGTTATCATCACTATGCCACTCAATGCTTGCACCTCTGCTCCAGCTGTTTGATTATTCATATATACAATAAAGTAAAGATTGTAAAAGAAGTAACAACCAACAAGCAATTGATGGTCCTTAAGATAGAGTAGTAACCTGATTAGAGCGGTGAATTCAACAAAGAGCTCATATTGACAGTTGAAAAACTCCTCTAGCTTGTCTTTCAACCTTGAGATGGGAGAGAGTGGTTGAGAAAACATTGAGTTTATAGCCAACAATACTACTACTCTTGACAATGGAATAAATCAAGGGAAGGGAATGGAAGAAGCAAGCAAGAGAATCTGAAAAGGGAACCTAACCTTGCATTCTTCAGGGGAGAGGAAGTTGGGGACCATCACATAAGGGTGTTGCAAACCACAGCAAACCTCACACATTCCTAATCCTACCTTCTTTTCAGTTTTCCGTTTCTATTTCTGAATCTCATCCATTTTCACTTTGAAACTGATGCATACTTCACTTTCAAACTGACACATAGACCTTGCAGTCAACGAAAATGCTTCCATATTTCTGACAGGCTTCTCCAATAGTTGGAATGTAAACAACAGGAAGCAGATCCTCCATGTTATTATCAATCAGAAGCTTGTAAAACAACCTCTCATTCCGCTCCTGAAAAAACAGAGTCAATGAATGTCACATGTAAAATGGTGAAAAATGTTGATTGTTATAACTAAGAACCTTCTCATTGGTTCTTACAACAATAATATTGAATCTATTCATGAATTCACTTCGAATTAATTATTTCAAGAAATTTAGTATTATACTAGTTACCAAGAATCTGCAGATAAATCACAAGTTTTAGTTACCAGGTAGTTCCTATTTTTCATGACAAATAAAAGAGGATTTAAGGTAAAGTTCTTCATGCTCACATGAACTTTTGCTGTAGTCTAAGGCTTAGAGAAGGATTATCACTTCATTGTTTTCTTGAAATCAAAGTCCTATACAACAACACACCCTAACTCAAACTAACAATTAATCATGATAATATGACATATTTAACGAATTCAAAGCAATACCTCTACAATAGTTTCCAAACTGAACTCCTTCCTCCACTTAATCATGTTATCAGACATTAGCTTTGTTTTCCCGAAATTTCAATAGTGTCTGAACCGAATTCCTTCCTTGCATTATAACAAAAATTTCATCGCAAAATCAATAAGCAAAAATATCAACACTAAGAACGCAGAAGGAGATCTCAAGTTACCATGTCGTAACCTCAAGAGACGCGCCGACGGAAGAAACAATGAGAAAAGAGATTGTCAAAGTACGTGGTGGCATTGGCGCTAGCGGCAAGGAGATGAATCGCTGTGATGGTGGCAGTGGCCATGGCGACGGCGACGATGACTACAATTTAGGGTTTCGCTCCGTTTGGCTTGTTCACTCTCCCTCTCACTCGAAGCCGGCCCTAGTTTGCGTCTTTGATATGAGCTTTGAGTGTTTTGGGTGGGCTTTTGGCAGTTTTGGGTGTGTGGCGATTTTAAAATAATTTATTTGGCAGTTTTTTATTTATGGGGTGTAGAGGAGGTTTTCAAAAACTTCCACTATATAACCTCTAGTAATCACTACGAATCTTGTAGTGACTCTCAGTGGAACTAAACATTTTCAAATTGTCCTTATAAAGCTGTAGCTTATTATACCCTCCGGAATGATGTCCTCCTACAGTATCTGCATAAAAGAGTTAGTAGAAAAGACTAATTGTTTATCAAATTTGCATACAACTCTATCCTCTCTACCATAAGCTAGTTTGACCAGCCTTAACGCATCATGCAACTGGTTCACTAGATCCAACTCCCATTGGAATAGCTCACGCCTCCATTGGAAGTTTCATATCCACTCAACCCCATCCCAAAACCCGCAATCCCCTTTAAAGGATTCTCGTTGGTTTGAGACTGAGAAAAGTCTCGAAAATTGATCTTTCAGAGCACCACCACGCAGCCAAAGATCCTCCCAGAACCGAGTCCCTCTCCCATCACCAATCTCCATAGCCAACCCAGTAATCATCTTCTGTCTTACTTGCTGATTTTTGAATTGTATCTGGCAGATATCATTCCAAGGGCCCCCTTGATAGGTAAAACCTGAGAGGACAGCAACATATTTGGGTTTAGGTTATTACAAGCGCAAACCACCTTCTTCTACAGCAGACAATCCTCCTTTGAAAAGCGCCACCACCACTTAAAAAGAAGGGCTGTGTTTCGCAGCATGGCATCCCCAATGCCCAACCTACCAAACTTTTTGGGAGCCTACACCACCTCCCACCTGACCAAAGCCATACCATTCCTACCATCCTCCTTACTCCATAGAAATTTTCTTTGTAAGGAAATAAGCTTCTTCGCAACAGCCTTTGACATCTTATGCAGGCTCAAATAATATACAGGGAGGCTATTTAGCACAGATTTAATGAGCACCAACTTACCGGCTTTATTGAGAACCTTAGCTTTCCATAGGCTGAGTTTTTTCTCCACTTTGTCAATAATTAGCTTCCAAATCTTCACCAACCTTGGATTAGCTCCTAGTGAGATCCCCAAGTATTTTACTGGAAAGGAGGCTTCCTTGCAACCCAGCACGCAGCACATATGTTGTACCCACTGAGCATCACAGTTAATTGGAATCAAGCTAGATTTATCAAAGTTAATGCTTAACCCCGACATTAACTCAAAACAGCGAAGAATCCTCCTGTAATTCTTAACAATCTCTTCCTCTGGGGAGCAGAACAGAATGGTGTCATCCGCAAACTGAAGATGCGACAGCTCAATATGATCTCTACCAACCAGTAATGGAGATATGCGCCCGTTTCTGACCGCCTCCCCAAATATCCTATGTAGAACATCAACGACGAGGACCAACAAAAAAGGAGACAGCGGATCACCTTGTTGTAGGCCCCTTTCCATCTTAAACGACTTAGAAGGCGAACCGTTTATCAAAACTGACATAGAGCAGGGACTAACACACTCTATAACCCACCCCTCCACCTTCTTCCAAATCCCATTTTCTGTAAAACAAGATCTACGAAACTCCACTTGACTCTATCATATGCTTTCTAGAAATCTAACTTTATTATCACCGCTTCCTTCTTTCTCAGTTTAAGCCATTGAACAGTTTTGCAAGCAATAAGAGCCCCGTCATGAATTTTTCTCCCCTTAACAAAAGCACTCTGTGTCTCACCTACAAGTCGTGGCATTATTGCTCGCATTCTCCTAACCAGCATCTTAGAAATGACTTTGTACACGCACCCGACCATACTAATAGGCCCGAGGTCTTTGATTTCCTTTGCTCTAGTAAACTTAGGAGCCAGCGCAACCCAAGTGAGATTAGCAATCGCCGGTAATCTGGAGGAATGAAAAAAGTCCAATACCGCTCCCGTGAATTCAGAACCAATTTTATCCCAACACTTCTTTATGAATTTCATGTTGTAGCCATCACTCCCCGGAGCCTTAGATGATTCACAATCCCACACTACTTCTCTAACCTCCTCAGAAGTCGGCTGTATCTCCAGAGCCACAGCATCATCCTCACTGATCATCTCCACCAGACCGTCTCTAAACCCTACCAACGACGACTTCTCTTGATGATATAAGTCCTTGTAGAAGTCCCTAATCGCAATCTTGATTCTAGCTTGATTCCTTATCAATCTTCCATTAATGACCAGTGCATCAACCCTGTTATTTCTCCTTCTCGCCGAGGCTATGTTGTGGAAGTAGCTCGTGTTTTTATCTATGTCCCTCGCAAGTCTTGAACGCGACATCTGCTTCCAATGTAATTCTTTCCTTACATACCATTTCTCACAACACGTCACAAGGGCTTTCCTTCTTGCCTCTACCATTTCATCATAAGCCCTGTTTGCCCACCATGTCATCAATCTTATTAATCTCTTCCTCCAACTTCGAAATTTTGTTGTCCATGTCTTCAAAATTGTCTTTATGCCATTTTCCCAAAAGAATTGCCAAAGCCTTCATCTTATCTGTAAATTGCATGTCTCCTAGCCCTCTCTATTCCTCCTTTACCTTCCTCAGGAAGCCTTCATGTGTAAACCACGAGTCAAGACTTGTGAATGGTCTAGGACCACCTCTCAGTCTCTTATCTTTCACTATAATAGGACAATGGTCAGACAAACCCCTTGGACCACCTCGTAATCGAGTCTTTGGGAACTCCTCCAGTCATTCCAAACTCAACAGGGCCCTGTCAATACAACTACAGGATCGTCCTCTGAACCAAGTAAACTTGCGGTCAGTAATCGGCAAGTCCACTAAACCCATGTCTTGTATTCAGTTCTTGAAGTCCTCCGCCGACAAGGATAAGCTATCGGTGCCTCTTCTTTCTTCAACATGTACAATCTCATTAAAGTCTCTCATGAAACAACAGGAACCTGACATAAACCTGCTATGTAATTCAACTCTTTTCACACAACAAGTTTCTCATCTCTAACATGTACACCATAAACCAATATAAAAGCACAATTAAAATTATTCTGCAACAGAAGTCTTTCAACACACAACCATTTCTTATTTTTATAACAATTTCTAACATCAAAAAATCCCTCGTCCCAATTGATAATGAAGATTGTTTCTATTTTATTATTTCTTTATTGTGAATCCATTTTGTATGGCATAACATTCTAGCTAAGAAGATTGAGAATAAAGGAACGAAATAACTTATACGTTTTTATCTTGCAATTTAACTAGTATGGTTTGGATATATTTAAAAAAAAATTACCAAATGTATAACTAAGTATGCCGATGAGATAGTTAATTAAGGAAACGTTATAATAACCTGTTTGAGCTTTCATTTAGCAGCTTTCTAGACTTTTCCGCTTGAGTTTTGTATTCCGATTGAAGAAGTATAGAGAGTCAATAAAATATCTGTACAATAGAATATTTTTGGTATTTGGATTAGGGGTGTTTAAATCTAAACCGATTCAAATTAAACCGTTCATTCAATCCAATCCAAATCGAAAACCGATTAAAAGCGCACTAATTCAGATTTGATTGGATCTTATTTTTTGCAAACCGTTAGATCGAATTGGATTTCAGATCTATTTTTCACAACCGATCCAATCCAATTCAAACCGCATAATGTGTTATAATATTATTATTTTATTATTATGTTTACAATTGTACTTATAACATATTCAATTTGTTATACATTTTTATATTTTTCATGTATTATTATTATTTAATAGATGTTTTATGTTCAAAATGTGATTTATTTATTTATTTTAACTAACTTATAATTTTATTTCTATTGTTATAGTATTGTTGATTTTTTAAGATATTGTTAAGACCTTCTATGTCATTATTGGTTATTTGAAATTTGATGTTGAGATTTATTATATATTTAATTTTTTTAATTATAAAACGGTAAATCCAATCCAATCCAAACCGCTCGAAATTGGATCGGATCGGATCGGATCGGATTTTTTTAAAAAAATCATCCAATCCAAACTGCACCGCAAGTAAATATAGTGTTCGGGCGGATGAGTTTTTGACTCAAAACCGATTCAAACCGCACCGCGAACACCCCTAATCCGGATGGTTATTCTGAATAGTATGAATGTATTGTGTTTGAGAAATTAGTAGTATTTTATTTTGGATGTTCATTTTTTAACTCATATTGAACCAAATAAATAGCTCATTGTACATATTGTATAAATACTTCATTAACTCCCCTACCAGAATTCATTTCCATTTAGGATAAATAATGATATTTGAGTAAAGTTTCTCTTATTATTTTTTTTTTTGTTTCAAATAAATATAACCCATCATCAATGAACTGCGCATCATGTTTAATGATAGATAAAACTGTATATAAATAAAAAAAATCACGATATATGTATATAAAAAATAAATCACCAAATTAAATCAGTTAGTTATATATATATAATATATATTAAAATATAAAATATTAGTTTTGTTATACATCTAATTTTTTAGTAATTAAATTGATTTAAATTTAACAAAAATCAATTTTATTAGTGAGACATGTCTATATGTTCCAACTCCCTAACTAATAACGTAAACGGTTATATCTCATATTTTTCTTTTTTTTTCTTTACGTAGTTTCTCTTTATCATCGTTCTTTTATTATTGTTGTTATTATTGTATTTTTTTCTCTCTTTCTTCTGATTTTGCAGCATTATGTATTTTATTATTATTATTATTATTATTCTTGATAAGAAGGTAAAATAAGAAGAAATATGAGAAGGTAAAACAAAAAGAAGAAGATGAACAAAAAAAGAAGAAGAAGATGATGATGAAGAAGAGGAGAAAGAGTATAGGTTTGAATTATGCAAAATTTATCAGAAAATAACACCAAAATTTTTTAACTATGACACGTAAATTTTTTAATTTTGATGCCGAAATTTCTTCTTATTCTTCTTTTTTCTTTCTTTTATGCTGTTATTACTTCCTCTTTTAAGAGCATTACTTTTTATATTAGACTTGAATGAACATGTGTGTACTGCATTACAATCTTATTTAGTTGAATGAGTGTAGGTTCACACTTATTGGATTGAACTCTTACTAAAAACAAAAATAGTACTGAAATTTGTTTAAATTGACACAAAAATTTAAATACAATGATACAAAATCTTATTGAATTGAATTCTTATCAAAAATAAAAATAGCATTGAAATTTGTCTAAATTGACACCAGAATTTAAATAAAATGATACATAATGTAAAAAGTAAATTGCATACTAAAAGATCATATTGACTTTATAGAATGAAACAAGATAGCACCGAAATTACTTAAAATTGACACCAAAAATTCAGTAACAAGACATAAAAAAATATTAAATTTTTCTAAAAAATATTATACATTCTGTGAGTTGAATGCTTATCTCATATATGAAATAACACATAAAAACTAAAAAACAATATCGAAATGTCTTCACTTTAATACCGAATTTTTTAACTAAATGATGTGATATAACTAAGAACTTATTTCATAAAAACTTGAGCTGTAGATTCACAAATTTTAATAGAAAAGAGAATAAGTAAAAAATCTGTAGATAAATACAATGAAATTAAGCGCAAAAATTTGAAAGAGAATTAATATATAGTATCATTTACGTATAAGAAGAAGACGACGTATTTGATATAAAAAATAATACATAAATTTCTAAAAAATAACACTGAAATATCTTCACTTTAATACTGAAATGTCTTCATTCTAACACCGAAATATCCAACTAAATGATGTGATGGAACTAAAAAATTATTTCATGAAGACTTGAGTTGCATATTTACAAATTTTGATAGAAACAAATAAGTGGACAAATCTATGGATAACGTAGCGAAATTAACCAGAATAAGTGTAAAAATTCGAAAGAGATTTACATATAAAAAGAAAAACACGACGACGACGATGACGATGGATGAGAGAGAGGAAAAGAAATGAGGAGAAGAAATTTAATTGAAAAAAGAAGAAAGAGGAAGAAATTCAATTGAAAAAAGAAGGAGGAAGATGAGGAGGAAGAGTTCGTGCTAGTGGTGGTGATAACAAAGATAACGAAAGAGAAATAGGAGAAAAAAAAAGAAAAGAAAAATAAGCATCAGCAACACAAGTGTAAGGAAGAAGAAAACAACAGCAATAAAAGCGCATATGTATGAATGTGAAATATAATACATTATAGTAATTTAGTTGGATTTGGTTGAATTTAATTAAATATTTTATTTATTTGTAAAATTTTATGATAATTTTAATCGATTATAAATGATGTAATTTCATACTAGTATTTTTAACAAACTATGAATTTACCCTTTTTTTTCCCTCGCAGCTTTGTTGATTATTTTGCTTATATTTTTATGAAATCCTGCTGGTTTCAAAACAAAATAATATATATCGTTGTAATATAATGCTGCGAGCCATTATCGTTCATCGTCAGCCATTTAGCTTATACATAATTTAAGCTTGGTTTAGTAAAATTAAAAAATATATATTTGTATTATTTTTAAAATACATATATTTTATTTTGTATTTGATAAATAAAAAATCACATATTTATGTTTATATTTTTTAAAAATTAAAAATATTTTTAAAATTTTTTTTAAAAATATTTAATTTTTAAAATTATTTTATATTTATTAAAATTAAAAAATGTAATATAATAATAATTATTTAAGTTATTTTTATATTTATATCTATTACGATCTTTTATATCAAACATAACTTACATAAGTACTATATATTTTAAAAAATTCTCCTTCAAAAGTCAATTTTAAAGGGCTATCTAGTACTATAGCCATGAGTGGCATAAACGCATACACATTTATCATTGGCCACATAATAAAAGCAAATTCAATTGAACCAGCCAAAAGAGGAACCTACATTAAGCAATGTTACAAAAAGAGGAATTTACATAAATAAATAGTTTGGGATTAAAAATTATGTAGATATTCTAAATTAATTTTTATTATACATTCTGTTCTGAACATCTTTTTACGTTATTTTCAATATGATATTAGATTTGATGATTAACTATTAAAAATTTACATTCATACCAATTAATATTTAAGAGGATGAAATAACCTCTTTAGAAAAGAGTTAAATTGTTCAATAGAAAATTTACTCATTACTTATCTGAATATACTGTTGAGGGCTAATTTTAAGATGATTGAAATTCGGAAGCCAGTGGTGGAGAAATTAGAAAACAAACTTTACAAGTGGAAGGCGAGAGTGCTATCAAAGGCCGGAACGCTTGACTATTACTAGGGTTGTGCTTAATAATTTCCCTCCGTATTACTTGAGCATCTTCAAGTTACCGAAGACGGTAACAAAGAAGATCATATCCATTCAGTCAAAGTTTTTTTAGATGAGAAAGATGGTAAATTAAAACTTTCTACAGTAAGCTGGAGTACAATACAAAAACCTAAGGAGTATGGAGGTTTAGGAATGAATGACATAACAATAAAAAATGTCACTCTCTTGTTTAAGTGGTGGTGGAGATATTCTTCTGAAGACAAGCCGATGTGAAAAAGAATAGTTGCTGGTTGTAATGGAGTACTTCTCTCAGAATCGGTTTATAGGACTATCGAATTCCTAAATCTATTGGCCCGTGGAAAGATATCATTAGTGTACTTGTAAGAATTTGTTTTGTAAAGAAGTTTGTATGTCAGGTTTGAGATTGTGTATGGGGAATGGTGAGAAAACTAGATTTCGGAAAGACACATGGCGGTGAGTTTTAGCCTGGGCCTCGCTAATTCAAACTCTGCATACGCCTCGTACGGTTTGACACAAGTTTATGTATTCGTGTTCTGTTTTACTAGTATTTTTGTTTTGACCATTGGAGTTATTGATATTATAAGGTTGCCTCAAATTTAAAGACAATTTCTTAAACATAACCACAGAGCCAATACGGACCTGAAATCACTTAATGGGTGTAAACTGTTAGGTAAAAAAAAAGTGATAACATTGTGATAAGGTAAGATTAAAAAAAGAAGGTAGGGCCAAAGAAAAAATAAAGAAAGAAAAGAAGTAAAGGCCACTGTCGAGGCTAATTCATCGTGTCCTCTTGATTCGGCGCTGCGAGGCTAATTCCTTTCTCCGGAAGAGCCACTGTCGTCCCCCAGCAAGTCATCCGTCTTCACTGGACGTCCTTGTCATGGGGTTGCGTAGCCGTCGCTGAAACCAGTTATGTTCGTCTTCATCGGAGTGCCGCCGAGAAGGATGAAGACGAGCAGGTGCTGCAAACGTGATAAAAGAGAGACGATCGCAGATTGTTGAGGGGCGACCGTAGGTGAAGCCATTGTTGATCATAACTCCGCACAAGAGGAGAGGGATACGCAAGTTTGAATGCTGGGTCGGGTTTGGGGAATGGGCTGGTGATCCCCTGAATTTCCTCATCGAAACCATAGAGTGGCTTCTTAGTCGGAGTGCAATGTTAATTACGGTATCCATGCTCTTTTTTTGTTGTGGACTGTAGCACCCATGTGATTTTATTATCGTGTCCTATCGGTTTTCATGGAAAGGATACTATATTTTTTTTCGAAGTAATATTTTTGCGGCTCAATGTTGTTGATGAAATTTTGTTGAAGTCTGATTTGTGTCTCTGCCGATATGGTTTCGGGCCAGGTTAGAAGATTTTTGTGCAAAGCAAGAAGCACCGATGTGCAGTGAAGGAATGAATGTGTTTCATGATTTAGATCTCCAGGAAAGGACACTCGAAGATGTGCCTGATTGTGTTTCCGGTTCCGATGAATATTTTGGTGATAATTTCTATGATAACTGGGATAACAGATCAATTGACGGGATTGTGGACCTCCGGACCATGAAGTTTAAAGAGATAACTGCAGATCAGATTCGAAGGCTTCATTTTCCAGATTGATCAGTTGCCTTTTCCTTCTACAACTTGTATGCCAAAATGAATGATTTTTCTGATAATGACGCTACTCGTCGCAAACTGGAATCAAAGCCTACAACTAGATGTGGAAAGGGGGCAGAGATGCGCGTGCATATACATGAGGAGATGGGCAGATGGATTGTAACCTACTTTCAAGACGAACACAACCATAAAATGCTTGATGATATGTTAACTTTTATGCTTCCTGGGCATAGGAAAATGAATTCTGCTGTAATTGATCAGATGAACATGGTGCTGAAAGTTGGTATTAAAACTACTCAGATTTATTTATCATTTGTACACACTGCAGGTGGATTTCATAATGTGCCCTTTTTGAAAAGAGATATGTATAATCAGATAGACAAGCAACGGAGGCTCATAGGTGGTGATGCCATGGCTTGCCTTAAGTATTTGGAATCAACGGCAGCAGAGAGCCCAGGAATGTTCGTGCGATACCTGGCAGATGATGAGGGTCGGTTGGTCCACCTTTTTTGGTCAGACAATTGTAGCCAATTGGACTACCATTTGTTTGGAGATGTGGTAGCATTTGATGCGACTTATCGAAAGAATAAGTATATGTGCCCTTTAGTTGTATTTTCCGGTGTCAATCATCATAACCACACCATTGTGTTTGCATCTGCACTTGTTGCAAATGAAAATGAGGCAACATATACGTGGTTACTTGAACAGTTTCTAGATGCCATGAAGGGAAAGAAGCCTGGTGTGTGATTATCGATGGGCATGGAATAATGAAAAAGGCCATTGAGACTGTGTTTACCGGTGCTTATCACCGCCTATGTGCTTAACACCTGATAAGGAATGCAACATCAAACCTCAGCAACCCAACATTTACGTTGAGTTTAAGAAATGTATGCTTTTTTATTATGAGGTGTCAGAGCTTGAAGAGAAATGGGAGAAATTGGTGTCTAGCTTGGGTCTTCATGACAATGAATGGGTTTGTGACCTTTATGCCAAGTGCAAGATGTAGGCAACCGCTCACATTAGAGGACGTTTTTTTGGAGGCTTTCGCACAACCTCTAGATGTGAGGGATTGCATTCTATGCTTGGGAAATTTGTTCATTCCAGGCATAACCTGAGAGATTTTGTTGAACAGTTCTTCTGGTGTATTTCCCAAATGAGATTCAGAGAAGTATAGTCTGATTTACAATCAATTGTTGGGGACCTAGTACTACAAAGCCCGTTGGATGATTTGGAGAGGTCGGCAACAAACATGCTCACAAGAGATATATTTTTATTATTTCGTCCAATGCTTTCGCGAGCTTGCACTTTGAATATTCATTCGTGCACGTATACACCAACTTTTGAGATTTACACACTTTCATGTTCTGGAAGCTTGCATAAAGAGTGGCGTGTATCTCACTATCCGAATGAAGAAATATACAAGTGTAGTTGCATGAGGATGGAATCGCTTGGCATACCATGTGAACATGTTGTTGCCGTTCTTGTTCATCTTGATGCTACTGAGTTACCCAAGAGTCTCATTCTTGATAGGTGGTCCAAAAATGCACGTTCAAGGGTTCGTGCATTCATGGATAATGGCCCCTTTTGCTGGGACAATGGTCACTTGCCGTAACTGGATGCTAAGCGATCTTTGCAGGGAGTTATGGCTTCTTGGTTCTGCTGGCAATGCTGAATAATTCGAACTGACGAATAAATTTTGGAATGAGATAGTACTTCTTAAGGAACGAAAAAAAGGTATGCAAGCTGATAGGGAAAGGACCGAGCCACATGCAGAGTCAACCACCCTTGAGGGCTGCATTAGGTGTAACACCCTAACTTTTAGCACCTCATGATCGTACTAAAAGTCTGAGTGCTACTTACCTCTAAACCTTTTTATTATATACTATCTTTATTTAATATTGAGCCTTCGCGAATACGAACCGAAACTTTATTTAAGAAAACAAAAAGAGACTTTATTTTTCGCCACTAAATCACAAAAGTATATATATTCACATAGTATTAAATACATAAACTTATTTCAAGATTCCCAAAAACAAATCCTACCCCTCTAAAAACTCTAACTAACAAGGCGAGGGGAAAACAAATCCTAACAACTCAACTTATAAACGTATTCCTCTGTGCGCCCGTAACTTGACAATGAGCCTTTGCACCTGTAGCTGAAAAGGGGTGGAAATAGGGGGTAAAAACCGGGAAGTTTTTAGTAGGGTCGGGGTTAGAAGTTAAGTTCATTTTGCCATTATTAACCAACCGCAACTAACAACAAAACACTTATAAGCATGAATAATAAAAGAACTCAGAAGTCAATCAGTCACGCAGCACACACACACAATCACAGAGTTACACAGCACAGAGATATGCGCAAACAAGCATGATGCATGTCTATTCCTATCGTAGGTAATGAGCTCATTTGTCGGTTTCGACCCGCATCCGACGCAATCCGACCCGCAAGTCAGATAAGGCATTCCAGTGGCATAACCTCTGCAAGTTTTCACTTCTTGCAGGCGCTGATTCTCCAGCTGAAGCATGTGCCACTTTCTCCTGGAAGTCGTTCCATACACACGGGCGTCCCCGCACAATCATACAAGAACAAAGCCCACGGCTTAACACTTTCACATCGGCACCATAACTATTTACTTTCCGTCACCCTCTCGTGACCTTTCAATCATTCTCATAAGTACACGTGCCGATTTATCTTCTCTTTTTCTTTTAAAACTAAAACCACATCTTTATGCCATTCTCCAAAATCTTTAAAATAATTAATAATCCAACCGACTCCAGCAGCAAAAATATTTCTTTAATAATTCAAAATCAGTTAATATATTTCTTAAAGCTTTTGAAAATTCCATTTCTTATTCCCAAAATAATCAAAGCATCACAGCTAGTTGTTCATACATAACTGAATCAAAATCTCAAGCAAACAACAATAATTCAACAATAATTTAACATAAACTCATTCAAATTCATGCAATAATCAGCTAAATCAACATTCACTTATCAAACTCACATTTAATTATTATAAAGTTACCAAACCCTACCTCCATACGAAATCAAACTAACGGGACCTCCGGAGAAGTTTTCTGACCGAACTGCTGAAGAAGAAAACGTTAAGAATCGTCTGTGCCTCCTAAAACTCCAATTGACCGAACTCAAGGGAAAAAGGAGTTATGTCACCGTCGACTTCTACCGGACAAAAATAACATCAACGTGTAGAAGATGAAGATACGAACACTTTTACCGAATTAAATTTTTTATTGGAGTTACGGATCCCAAGAAATCGAAACTAAAAGTTCACGGTGCCGTGGTTCTCTCGTTCTCTCTCACTCACGACATTCTCTTCATTTTTCCAAAGAAAATGATTCAGTATTGCTTGGAGAAGGAATGGTTAATGAAAGAAGAATGGATAATTAGTGTTAAAGTGACACATGGAAGACTTATGTGTCATTGATTATATATATATACATGCATATAAAGCTTAGCAAGTAACACATTCCATTTTTTATTCTTTCATTCCCTTAAAGGCTTTCGGCCGATGGGAATAATAATAATAATAATAATAATAATAATAATAATAATAATAATAATAATAATAATAGTTTAATATTATTAATAATAAAAATTACGTCCCAATATAATATATTTATTCATAAATAGTTAATTATTTAATTTTCAAAAATCAGGATTTTACATCCTACTCTACTTATAAAAATTTTCGTCCTCAAAAATTGATATAATAAAATAAATTCAGACTCTACTAGAAGAAAACATGATTCATGAAGAATGATACAGGCCATGCCAAGAATGTATATTCAAAAAGATTCAAATGAACAGGTAGGATCACAATCAGGCAAAGAAATATATGAACGATAAAGTGTGGTTGAAAGGAGTAATCAAACCATATTTTAAAGAAGAAATCCGGAACAAAGAATTCCAATGAAAACAATGAAAGAAGAGATGACACTAAATCACATAGCACGAGTAAAGAGTATACGTCAAAACGAATCCTTAAAACATAACTTCTAACGTTCCCAAAACCCACGATTCACGTTACTTATTACTTCTATCTCGTCTGTGATAATCCATTAGTGTTTCCATATACATGAATCATTAGTATTAAGTTGGCCAGACCTAATACCATGAGAAATGCAACGGTCGACTAACAGCATTAATCAATAGACAATCATGCATCTGAAACTCAAACTCTTGTCAGTGGGACAAGTCCTACTGCATGACAGACACTCAGAGTATGCAGTAAAGCATAGTCAGTCTATTCCCAAGGCTCTAACGGGAACGAACTGCTCTGATACCATAATATAACACCCTAACTTTTAGCACCTCATGATCGTACTAAAAGTCTGAGTGCTACTTACCTCTAAACCTTTTTATTATATACTATCTTTATTTAATATTGAGCCTTCGCGAATACGAACCGAAACTTTATTTAAGAAAACGAAAAGAGACTTTATTTTTCGCCACTAAATCACAAAAGTATATATATTCGCATAGTATTAAATACATAAACTTATTTCAAGATTCCCAAAAACAAATCCTACCCCTCTAAAAACTCTAACTAACAAGGCGAGGAGAAAACAAATCCTAACAACTCAACTTATAAACGTATTCCTCTGTGCGCCCGTAACTTGACAATGAGCTTTTGCACCTGTAGCTGAAAAGGGGTGAAAATAGGGGGTAAGAATCGGGAAGTTCTTAGTAGGGTCGGGGTTAGAAGTTAAGTTCATTTTGCCATTATTAACGAACCGCAACTAACAACAAAACACTTATAAGCATGAATAATAAAAGAACTCAGAAGTCAATCAGTCACGCAGCACACACACACAATCACAGAGTTACACAGCACAGAGATATGCGCAAACAAGCATGATGCATGTCTATTCCTATCGCAGGTAATGAGCTCATTTGTCGGTTTCGATCCGCACCCGACGCAATCCGACCCGCAAGTCAGATAAGGCATTCCAGCGGCATAACCTCTGCAAGTTTTCACTTCTTGCAGGCGCTGATTCTCCAGCTGAAGTATGCCGAACATGACCTCTGCAAGTACTTGCAGGCGCTGATTCTCCAGCTGAAGCATGTGCCACTTTCTCCTGGAAGCCGTTCCATACACACGGGCGTCCCCGCACAATCATTCAAAAACAAAGCCCACGGCTTAACACTTTCACATCGGCACCATAACTATTTACTTTCCGTCACCCTCTCGTGACCTTTCAATCATTCTCATAAGTACACGTGCCGATTTATCTTCTCTTTTTCTTTTAAAACTAAAACCACATCTTTATGCCATTCTCTAAAATCTTTAAAACAATTAATAATCTAACCGACTCCAGCAGCAAAAATATTTCTTTAATAATTCAAAATCAGTTAATATATTTCTTAAAGTTTTTGAAAATTCCATTTCTTATTCCCAAAATAATTAAAGCATCACAGCTAGTTGTTCATACATAACCGAATCAAAATCTCAAGCAAACAACAATAATTTAACAATAATTTAACATAAACTCATTCAAATTCATGCAATAATCAGCTAAATCAACATTCACTTATCAAACTCATATTTAATTATTATAAAGTTACCAAACCCTACCTCCATACGAAATCAAACTAACGGGACCTCCGAAAAAGTTTTCTGACCGAACTGTTGAAGAAGAAAACGTTAAGAATCATCTGTGCCTCCTAAAACTCCAATTGACCGAACTCAAGGGAAAGAGGAGTTATGTCACCGTCGACTTCTACCGGACAAAAATAACACCAACGTGTAGAGGATGAGGATACGAACACTTTTACCGGATTAGATTTTTTATTGGAGTTACGGATCCCAAGAAATCGAAACTAAAAGTTCACGGTGTCGTGGTTCTCTCGTTCTCTCTCACTCACGACATTCTCTTCATTTTCCCAAAGAAAATGATTCAGTATTGCTTGGAGAAGGAATGGTTAATGAAAGAAGAATGGATAATTAGTATTAAAGTGATACATGGAAGACTTATCTGTCATTGATTATATATATATATATATATATATATATATATATATATATATATATATATATATATACACATGCATATAAAGCTTAGCAAGTAACACATTCCATTTTTTATTCTTTCATGCCCTTAAAGGCTTTCGGCCGATGGGAATAATAATAATAATAATAATAATAATAATAATAGTTTAATATTATTAATAATAAAAATTACGTCTTAATATAATATATTTATTCATAAATAGTTAATTATTTAATTTTCAAAAATCAGGGTCTTACATTAGGGACCCCTTGACGGTGCGTCACAATAAGCGCTAAAGAAGGGGTTTGATTAATCACTTATCGCCGCGAGGTGTTAAGCGGTGTGGCGTTTGTCACCGCGTCGGGCATAACCAGGTGTCATGTGCTTTAAACAACCAGAGACGCAGACATAGGCATCGTTATTATAGTAATGCGTTGGAGGAGAACATTCATCATGTTGAGGTTTGTTAAGCAAATCGACTTATAAGATTTGTTTAGATTGTACTTCATTATGCATATATTACTAATAAAAATAACTAAAGACAAAAGTACAATTACTTTAGTCTTATATATCTATATATTTTTTGTTATAAAACATTGATTTATTATAGCTTTTCAGAGCCCCCAAGACGATTGTTATAGGCTGGAATGGACGGATGTGGAATACACTAGTTTCTTTTGGGATGGTGATGGTGGCAGTGACAACTTTGACATGGAGATCCCTGTCTCAGACCCATATTTCAGTTCGCAACCTTAAAGCAGCCTACCGATGATTCTCATTTCACTTTAGTATTGGTGGTTTTAACGTTATGGTTGTTGTCGTGAGCTTTCACTTATAATTATGTTGTTACTTTAGTTCATGTGTATGCCCATTTTAGTATAGAACTGGTGCGAGAATATTGTTGCAGGTGACTAATATTTATTTTACTCACTTTTTTTATCCTAAATTCATCAATTAATGATTTTCCAATGTTGAAAGCAGCCAACTTTTCTTGCCATGATTAGTGAGAAAGTGAATTGCTTAAATTTAATTTTTTATAGATGATTTGCTTATTTAAAGTTTTTGTATAATAAGTCTACTAAACTATGGAGATTGCACAAAGGAATAACCTGGATGTTTATGTTCACTTGGCATTAGGCTTTGCTTCCCATTACGGCAAATTAGAGACTATGGAGTATTTAGAGTAAGAGGGGAATGCCATAGCATTTGCATTTAGAGAAACTTAAATTTATGTGTTAACATTTAGAACCTTTTTTATTATAATTTGTGAGTACTCTTTTTTAACTTAATTTGGTCTTCCTAAAATATAAACGTAGTCATATTATTATACTCATATGATTAGTTATGTTTATTCAGTTTCAAAAAAAATTTACCATTTAAAATCGATAATTTTAAATTAAAAAAATTAATATACTTGTATTAATTTTAAATGAATGTACTTGTATTAATAAGAATAATCAATAACTGTAATTATGTTATTAGCTTGCCAGTAAAATATTTAAGTATACACTATACACCTAATATAAATAGATGTCAACAAAACTCACTAAATTTGTCCTTAAAAAAAATTAGGCAATTATTAATATAAAAGTTACATAATTACTATTGTATATTATATAGAATTAGGAATATCTAATTTGTTTAACATTAACTTGAAAAGTTTTATGAAAAATTACTACTAAATAATTAAATCATCCTCAGATAATAGAATATCAAATTCTATCTAAATTTTAGAAATTAAATAAAACATCAAAGAGTCTTAATAACCGACCTTAAAAGTCTTAATACAAGACAAATATTCTCAACAGAAGCATAACCATAGAATACCTTAACATAACACACTACTACGTGCACAACAAAATAACCAACATTTGAGTTCAGAATTAAGGTTCAAAAGGTAAGTGGTCGGCCATGTCCATGGTACTCAAGGTCCAGGGACACAAGTAGTGATCCATTCAGCAGCCTCGTTGGCAGGTGACATCAACAGACCTAATGATGTGTGCAATCTCACTACTTTTTCGTCTATACAAGGTAGCATATTATGTTGGAAAGCGCCAGCCATAGCCATCCAACTGAGTATCCAGATTGCACATGCTTCCCTAATGGACATAAAAAGTTAAGTAACTGAGCCAATCAATAACTAGCAAATAGCAGGAAAACATTTTGCATAAACATAAATAGTTTACCTTGCCTGTCCTACAGGTAGGCCATCTGCACTAGCAATGCTGAAGCAGGTAATCTCTTCGGCCTTCTTAGCTAATGGGGGGTGAATACTCCCCAGTAGCTACCAATCGAGAAAGGACCTCCCCAGGTTTCTGATGAATAGTTTCCTACTAACACTCCCCTCTTCATCCATACTAGCATCCAAATGATACAAGATTTGCTCTCGAAATGCTACAACTGCCAGATACCAGTGTCCACATGCATCCTTTACGGGGATATAAACTTAAAAGAATACCAACAATTGTGAGGCATGAATTGATTTAAGTATTTGCCAATAACAATAACTGCGGCAACAACTTACATAGTTGAGGCTATTAGAGGGCCTCATCCATCTCTCCTTGTTGTTAATCATCGATAAAGAAAATTATATCACACATTTTACTGTGTCATTGGCCGACTTACCGTGAATCCAGGAGGCAAGGTCCAGAATTCTACCCCATCGTTTCCGCGAGTGGCTAAACTTAGCCGTAAGGCTAACATTTCAAAAATGTTATCGTTTGGCATTTAAGGGGGCTGGAGGGTGAGTATGTTGTGGTACTGCAAGACAAAATGTCCAAACCTAACCAGTTCTTCCATGCAAGGTAGTGTGTGAATCTCAACTTAACAAATTAGATGCCAAATAAATACAGGTCAGAAACAAGCATCGTAATCAAAGAGTTTCGCGATCGAAACTTACATGGGGTCTCCCATTGTGTTAAAGGCATATGCAGGAACTGCTCTCTGCAATTCAGTGAGTTTGTTGTCCATTGGCTTCAGTAATCGCTGGTCCACCGGAACCCATGAGAAGGCATCCAAGCACATTATGTTCATCAGACTGCCAAACAATCTAACAGAGGTGGACGGCCACGGCCGTGGTCCATTTAGATGACCTACTAGAGGTGGGTTCACTGGAAACCCCTGTATTAGATCAGCAGGTCCTAGTCCAGGAAATTTTGAGTTCCCACCAATGGAACCCGTTCTTAGCAAATTTGCAGAGGTGCACCCGTAGTTATTCTTGGACATCATTGTTGGGTATCCATACAAACTTTCACGAGTATTTTGTGAGGCTCCAATTGAGCGGGTGAAATGCTTCCCTTGGGTGGATATCAGTTTCGTCTCTTTGTGTGCCACAACCTCTGCTGCTGTCTGTAATAAGTTATTATGGATTAGTGTTCCAATGTAGAGCATGGTTGTTCAATAAAATATTATTTTTGTTTGTAATTTTTTTCCTCACAACTTTTTGTAAGACAATATAGCATTACAATTTGGATTCTAATCCGGATAGTGGCTCAGCCACACCCTTAATAGGCCTTATAAATAAACCATGTATCATAGCTTTTCCCCGTACCCAAAAAATTATCAAAAAAGTCATTGTCAAGTTGGCTTTGAATCTATGAAGTAAAAGTGATCTGAATCTAGATCAAGCACAAATTATGTATTCAATAATATTGAAAAAAATAAAAAATAAAAAGAAAAAAATCCTTTAACATCTGAAAAAATATAATTAATTAAATTTTTCATTAATAAAAAAGGCCAGAAAAGACAAAAACCAAAGTCAACCATTTCACCAAGGGAAAAAACCTTTCTAACCTAAATATTACGTAACTGTAGCCTAGACATCACCATACCTTGAATGAACCTTGTTGGCCGGCACTCTTTTGGTTTCTATTGTGGCTGCTGGTTGGCCTTTTCGGTGGGTTTGCCGCTGATTCGTCATCATCAAGGATGGATATTGGTACCCGAATGGTTGTGTTGAAGTTGTCGATATTATCATAGCTCTGACTGTCTGCCTTCCTCTTAGGTGTTGTTGTTGCACATAAATTTTTGGTAACATCTGAATACTCCTTCTTTATTGCAATCTTATTTGTGACACTAGCTTGGATACTGAGAGGAATAGAACGCATAACATCGATAGCTGAGTCGCGCTCAAGTTGCCGCCTTTCACATGCTTCTACCTTTGATGTTAGGTGGTCCACTGCAGCGGTCAAAGCGTTGACGGATGATAAGCTATTACAAGTTACTTGGCTCTACAAAGAATACATTGGTATACAGGTTAAACGAGGATGCAATGCTTAAACGTTACATGCCAAGTTTTTCATAAAGAGACAAACCGATACTCACAACCTGGATGGTTGTGTTAAGGTAGTTCCACCAGGACTTTTTGTCATCAGGTGCGTAGGGTCGAACTCTTTTTTCGAAGGAAGTGAACCCTTGTCGGCCATGTCTCTATCGATTTGTGGAATTTGGTCCTTCACGTTTGCATAATCGCTTTCTTGGCAGGACGACATTAGAAATTGGAGAATGGCTTAGCTTTCGTGCCTCTTCTATGACTCCAACGGTGCTTTTAAAGTGTTCCTAGAAAAGCAAGGGCTCGCATCACCAAATATCACTTGTCTCATCACACAGATGGTCATTGCCATTACCACGATTAGAATCCAGCAAAGGTGGAGAAACATATATCGTTGACGCAATTCTGTTATTATGCAAAATGCAGGTGTCTAGTAACTTTTTAAATAGGTCAACACCAGCACCGTCAACGTTACTAAGCTGGGAAGATTAAACCTGAATCTTATCACATATCGAGGAGCACCTCGGAATATCAAATATGACAGCAACAACATTTCGAATCTGGCGCCTTATCAACAAGATGGTACGATAATGTTGTTGCATCTATTGGCAGCGATTAGGTGAAGTACAAAGGTTACGTCTTTGACTTTTGAATTTTTCAATTTAACCATGATAACATGTTTGATGGATTAATGGTATGTTAAACCGAAAACTATTCCAATTTAAATTTATTAGGAATCATATGCCTTGCACCAAAATGACTAACTAATGCTACAACTATTAATTAAAATTAATTTATGAGATAGTAGTGTAGTACTTTATTCTTTTTTATTAGGAAATTAATTTTATTCCTAATCAGTAACTAGTCAATAAAATAGTGAATCGCTAAAAAAAATTAAAAACTAATATTATTTATTATTATATAAAAAGTATTAATCTTTGATTTTTATTTTTTATATTTATTTTCATGTTTTTGTGAAATTATGGATTAGCAAATTTTTATACAATAATAACTTAATATATTTTTTTTGCATTATAAAAATTTTAAAGCATGATAATTGATCTTAATAGATCAAATAATTTATATATTCGTATATCTTATATTTATTATTTAAATATACAAAATTAAATTAATGGTCATGTTTGCATTTGTTTAGATAAAATAATTTATATATTTTATATTTGTATATTTTATATTTATATATTTTATCCATGCTAGGAAATCAAATTAATGTTAATAGATAACGTAATGGTCATGTTTGCATTTGTTTATCCTTCTCAAGTTAAATTTACAAGGTCAACATGTCATTTAAACCATAAAATTAGTATTAATTTACATAGTGACCCACATATAAAGTGAACCACATATAGGATAACATAGATATTAAATTTATAACTAAGGGACAATTCATGCAAAGGCGTAAACTATCTAGATAAAGGAAATTTAATGTTCAAGAACAAAACAAAATAACTGCTGACAATGACATATACAGACCCTAACAACCTTATTTCTCTCATGAGCTTATAGGCTATCATGAGACCTAGGATCTACTTCACCATGATCCTTACTGATGTGTCCCCATTGAACTCTTTCTTTGTTGCAGTTTCATACGACGGAATGTCTTTTCCACTGTCTAGCCCTGATCCTCACGGTGCTGGCCATGGTGTTGGCAACAAGAGATATCACAGTCAACCCTCTTATGTTAGAATCTTCAAGCTGTCCAAGTTGATATCAAATGGATAATTTTACATATAAACCAACAATGTTATAATAGTTAACATTATATTTAATTGGTATACACTCACCATCCCGCTGATGTTTGAAGCATTAAACTTTCCATCCGAGTTAAGCCAGGAGATAACCCACGAACCTGAGCTATCACTGAAATGGATAAACTTTTTAACGTATAAGTATTACATTGTAGGCCATAACATTGCATGATTACTGTATATATTACCTTGTGTTGCAGTTTGGAACTCCTTGGCCTCTTCTAACAGGCCAATCCGTAAGATCTCCTGGAATATACCTCCGAAGATGTCCGTATGTCTCAAAAGTCATAATTTCGTGTAGTTTACCCATCTAAAAAGGTCACCATCATTTCAAATGAGCATGCATTTCCACAAAAACAAATGGAAGTCGTGAACTATTTGGGTTTACTTACAATCTTTCGGATAAGTTGCTCCCTGTCGTGAACCATATTAGGATCTAGATAAGAGTCCAGATGGTAGATAGTCATGTTCCCAAAGTCTACCACCATGCAATACCAATGCATGAAAATGTCTTCGATGCGAATGAATATCTATTGCAAATTAAATACCGTAAGAAGAATGGTACCTTCTACCAATGATAGCACCATATAAACAATACAACTAATGTTAACCCTAATAACTCACATGCGTGCGAAATAAATCTACTTGGTTTTATCGAAAAGGGCACGTAACAGTCTGCTAATTCCGGAGTGCCAACATCCTTCATTATATCATCCTATAAGTGCACCATACACAAATCAATCACATGAAGCAATGTGAACTACTTGAGGATGAAATATTTGTAAACATAGACACTTACTGTGAATGATGGTGGGAGGCACCAGAAAAATGGGTGCTTAAGGTGTTGTATGAAACAAGCATTTCTAACGACTACCATTTCGACCACTTTGCCGTCAATAGGTCGTCCAGGTATGAGTGACTGGATATCATGCAATGTGAGCCCGTACTGATGCATCCTCACCATGGTTTCACTAAATAAAAGGACATCCTATTATTTTACAAACAAGCTAAGATCCATTGCCCTACTTGTTAGAAAAATAAGTAAAAAAAAAAAACAAATAACGGTTAGATAAATGCATGGACGCATACTCTGGCGAGTGTCCATCGGAAAATAAGAAATTAAATAGAAGGGTGTCTGCTTGGTTTAAGTCCATATCATATGTAGGCTTGAATCTAATTTTCAATGATCTCTGTGACATCAATATACATAAGCGTCAGTTTGCTAAACTCTACTGCGCTAGTGGCGAAAAGAAAATTGCTTACGCGTGTTGTATTCGAAGTTGAGTTCACTTTAGACCGCTTAGCTGGAGCAAATTCACTGGCTCACTGATGGTGTTTTTGTGGAAAAATGAATTTCCAAACACACAAATCTAACCGGCAAGTATACCGGGTCGCATCAAGTAGTAATAACTCACTTAGAGTGAGGTCGATTCCACAGGGATTGATGGATCAAGCAACTTTAGTGGGTGATTAGTTTAGTCAAGCTAACATTGATTATTTGAGTGAAATTGATTGACAGAAAGTAAATTGCAGTGAATTTAAAGTTACAGAAAGTAAATGGGCAGAAAACTTAAAGAACAAGAAATGTGAATTGACAGAATCTTAAATGACAAGAAATGTAAATTGCAGTGAATGTAAAGGGGAGTGGGTGCTGGAAATTAAAGAAGCAGTAATTTAGAACTCAGATCAATTACAGAAAATTAAATTGCAGGAAGAATAAAGGAGTTGGAGTGCTGGAAATTAAAATAGAACTAAAAGATGTAAAGTGCATTAAACTAAAGAGCTCTCAGATTATGAAATTCAGAAACAGATCAATTTAATATCAAAACAGAAATGTACAGGTGTTGAAGAATCAAAACAGCAAGAACTTAGATCATTCATGAAAATCCAGAAGAGGAATCAACAATTTCAATGAAACAGAAGAGTAGCCAAGAGCGCAGCTCAATTGCAAAATAAAATTGAAGATCTCAGGGAATCAAAGAGACTAGAAAACAAGTCTAGATCTCAAGCCCTTCCTTGATTCAACAGCAGGCAGATTGAAAAAGAAATAAAGATGAAAGTAGTAAGAGAACTTTGATTCAAATTGCAATTTACTGAAATTATGCAGCAAGACAAACAAAGAGAAATCTCAGAGGGAGAATGAAACAGAATTCCTTCAATTCTCCACCCAAGATTCAAAACAAAGAAAAGAAAACTAAAAGAGAGAGAGCTCTCTAATCCTAATGCTCCCTAGTGGAGCCAGCCTTCCTAACAAAGATGAAAATGATGCCTTATATAGGCTTTACAAAATGAAAATGTAATTGAAAACAAATTACAATTAAATGAAATTCCTATTCTAACTTGTTCTTGTGCCTTTGAGTAATGATGTGGGCTTTGCTTGTTTTGGATTTGAAGAGAGATGGGTCCATTTGGCCTTGGTTCAATTGGTGAAGAATTGAATCCAATTTGATTTTTAATTGAATTTTGGACCATGGATGCTACTCCCAGTATCATGCTCGGTTGAAGAAGTGAACTGAGCTCTCCATTTGCTTGTGGCGTGCCAATTTGTGCGCACCAAGCCTTCCTTGTTGCTGCCCCCTTTGATCCTTGCCCGTGTCACATTGTTGGAGTGCCTGGGGGAGTAGTGCTCAGTTAGGAAAGTGAACTGAGCTTTCCTTTGTGTGCCTTGGTAGCGCCTTTGGCTTGAGTGTAAGCTCCCTTGTTCGAACCTTGGTGGAAGCACTTTTGTGAGCCTTTTCCTTGCATTTTCTTGAGTGGGAGAGCACGACAAAGCTAAGTTGGGAAAGTGAACTGAGCTTTCATGGGCCTTGGCCTTCCAATTTTTGCTTTCCTTATGTCTCCCCCTTCGAGCCTTGGTGAAGCCACTTTGTTTTATTTTTACTTGTTTTTGGTCCTTAAAGATGCCTTTTACTTGTACCTCAATTTCATGCCAAATATGAACTACTATATATCATTGGAAAGCTCTTAATGTCAGCTTTCCAACGCAACTAGAAGCACATCAATTGGACGTCTGTAGCTCAAGTTATGACTCTTTGAAGGAGGCATGGTCATGCTGTGAGCGCCCAAGTTTAACTTAGCGAAAATTCTTGCTTCCAAGCCAAATTTTTCACGATAAAGCTAGGTTCACTTAGTTAACCGAGCTTTGAGTGCTGATTGTCAAGCTTCCTTGATTTGGTCATGGGCTACGCTTTTAAAAGCGTGGCCTAAGGCTCCAAAGTGTGCTCCAACTTCAAAGTGTGCCCCAACTCTTTTTTTTTCTTTTTAGCTTATTTTGTGCTTTTTGCTTCTTTTTCTTCTTATTTCCTACAAGATTTATAAAATTCAAAGATCAAAGAAATATACCAATTAAGCACAAAAGAATGCAATGTTTAAGCACTAATCATCAATTTCTTGTATGAAAAAGTATAGAAAAATATGACATGATGACATGTCATCACTCACAAAGCAGGTGAGTTGAATAGCCTCCTCCGATTCACAACAGGTGCAGTTCCATGCCATTGGGGATTGTCACCATTATCAGAGTCCTGAGCTACCAATATAGGACATTCATGACCAACCACTTCTTCCCTCAATTGCTCCTGATGAGGGACGTCACAGGGCCAGACCACATTTGGACTAGCAGGCTCATCACGGTCATGCGAAAAGATCTCAGCAGACCAACCGGTGGTTGGATCAGACCATTAGGATTCATGATAACTTCCTTCATAACTTGGGTCTCAACAGCAAAGCAGCGCTTTGATTAGTGCATTATGGGAGGCTCGAAGAAATGGATATTATGCGAACGAATATGGGCAACTGAAAACTGAGGAACGATACATTTATAGTGTTTTTTTTAACAACTTCCCGCGTAAAAACAATAATAAAAAGGTTTTAATTTTTACTTAAATAAAATAAACACAATCTAAAATTATTTGATTTTCCTAAAATTGATACCATACAAATTGATGCTCTTTTTCTTTATTTAATTCGATTTTTTTAATGGAATAAATAACTGAAATTATATAATAATAATTAAAAATTATACAAAGACAAATAAATATAAAAAATATGCATCAATAAAATTGATTAAAAAAATTATATGACCAAATAAAATCTGGATTTTAATTTAGAGATTTGAAATTAGACCCTCCGATTTGTTTATCTCCAAATTTTTTTATTTTTTAAACATAAATGGGACGGTCCAATTTGTGTACCCAAATTTTTTTTTAAAACACAAATCAAATCCTCCAATTTATGTACTTCTCATAGTTTTAAAAAATATCGAAAATTACAATATTAAAGTATATCACACATCCCACTTCTTTATCTAAATTACATTTACTTATGCAAAATTATATTTTTTAACTCCTTTTTTAAATGTATGTATTCAAATTTAGAAATTTTTTATTATAACTTGTCAGTACACTTTTTTTACTTAATTTGTTCTTTCTAATGCAATCAATAATTGAAAATATAAAAGGTATATTTTTATTTTTTTAAGTTAAAATTTAAATAGATACAATTTAAATTTAAATTTAAATTAAATTTGATAACAATAAACGTAGTCATATTATTGTACTCATATGATTAGTTATGTTTATTTGGTTTAAAAAAAATTAACCATTTAAAATCAATAATTTTAAATTAAAAAATTAATGTCCTCGTATTAATTTTAAATTGAAAATTTATAAATAAGTTTATTTTTATTATTTTAAAATTTTGAAATTTAAATATACAAAACATATAGATGTACATAATATTTCAAATTACATCTTAAAACTTTAGGACAATTTATATATTATTAAGAAAACGCAATTCACGTTTTAAAAATTGTTTTAGGAGATTTTATTTAAGAAAAAGAATCTAACAAAAATTATTTTACTGAAACCAATATTTGGATATTTGATAAATGCTGGCACAATTGACAAAGATTTTCTCCTGGCCAATATGGGTCCATAGTCATTTACTTACTTGGGTCATGGTACTACGTTAGTTTCATTTATTCCAAATCTCAGCAACCGTTGGAAAAATAAACACCAATATTGATTGCCCCATTGAATAACCTAACTAACAACTGCCTCAAATTGAGCTATATAAACCCCTCCAGGAAGCTATCTCACAACTCATATCAACCTCAACACTCCTACAAGATCTTACTATTGTGACATGGTTACTCTAAGAAAGAAATTCTATGCTGTTTTCAAAGGCAGAGTGCCTGGAATTTATGACAACTGGCCTGCTTGCCAATTGCAAGTTGATAAATTTTCAGGCAACCTCCACCAATCCTATAGAAACTTTCAAGATGCACTTATGGCATGGTAGATATTCACTGGCAACCTCTTCGTTCACGGAGAGGTTGTACTACACGATGACTCCAAACAGTTGTTGTCTCCTAATCATGCACCTACTGCCTTGACACCCCCACCACTGGTCCACGATGTACCCATGCCTATGCAAAAACAAGCTCAGCATCACCAACACACGCTGGAAGTAGCCGAACTTGGGGACGTGAACCACTGCACACCAAAGTCAGAGAGATGCAACCCGCATCCTGCTATTGCTATCATGGCCATTAGCATTTTTGTACTTTATCTGGCTCTGATAAGGGGCTAAACTTTTAATTTCTTATTTCCAATGTTTGACTTACTAGTTGCTACATCTTCTTCAACATGTATTCATTTTTAGCGTTGGATTATTGTCTAGCGTGACTAACAATAAACAACCCTAATTGCACCAGGATAAACTAAAACTCCAAAAAAACAAGTTTTCTAACTTCACTACAATAACTTCTATTAGGTGACGAAAACAACAAAATGACATTAAATGAATATATCAAGTACCTAAACTTTCTCTCATACTTTCAAACAGCATTAAATAAATCTATCCTTGGCTGGCAAAATCACCTAACACAAAATGACAAATCCTCTTCACCCACAATGTTACAGAACAACCTTTACATAAAAGTCAGAGTTATAGTTGACAAAATGATAATGGTTCATTTGCATTAAAAGCTTGTACACTGGAACAAGACATTACTTAAAGTTCCAATAAAAATCGCGGCAGACTAAAAATACAGAGATATTTAATTTAAACATACACCACTTAAATTAACATACTAAAACAACAACCAATTAGGAAATAACAAAACATTCTAAAACAACACATAAAAACATTATCAACACTAACTAAATTTCGAAACGGTCTCAAGGTGATTGTCCTTCAATGTGGTCATTTAGAAGAGATTCATATCTAGCCATGAGTTTCTCGTAAGCATCCTCCAACTGACCAACCTTAGCACGAAGTGCAGAGTTTGAGTCACGAAGAAATTTCACCTTTGAGTAATTAAAGTCGTGGATCTCCTTTCCAGATAACTCAACCACGCGGTCTAGCATCTCGAGTGCAGCATCCTCTCTTGCAGCCTTCTCATTAAAAGAAAACCGCCCCTTAACAGAAAGTGGAATCTCAAATGGGTCGCCGGGAACAACCACAGTGAACTCGAAGTACGGACCGTCATCTCTCAAGAAACGTTCTTGTATAAAGAAACAAGGACCAGGAATTTTAGCCTCGTAGCAGGCCTTCAACAGCCACTCTTCCATATCACTAACAATGGCAAAGTCACCGTTCAACACCTCCCCGGGAATTACCGAAATCCCTGCCAGTGAAACAAAAAAAAATAACGATACATCTAAAATAAAGGAGGAAGGATGGGGACCTTAGCAAAAAATTTAATTATAGTCCTTACATGTCACAACAGGACGCCTACGTGCTCCACCACATAACAATGGAAGCTTTTGACTAGATGCTTCTCGTGAGTTTCCACTCAGTTCAGACGTCGCAGCTTTCTCTGAGGAAATCATATACATTCTAGCTTTAAAGCATAATGTGCCTTGTTCATAGCTATTGAAACAATGAAATTCTGGATAGATGAAGTTTAAAACTTGTTCATTGGCCTCCTCCCAGCTAGTGTACACACCAGGGACATGGCCCTTTGTAACGGCAAAGAAGAGAAAACGCTTCATGCAATCTTCCATATTTCTCAAGTAGTACAAACCCAGTATAAAACCATCACCAGGCACACAATATATATTTTGGATTGAGGTTATTGTCTAGTTCAGGCTTCAATTTTTTTCACTTGAAATGGATTCCTTTTGAAATTCTAAATGGGTTAGAGTGTTAACGGGTTAGAAGTTGAATAAAGGTGAACAAAAATCATTATCCAACTACTAATGGGCTAACAACTACTAGCCTACAAATGAGAATAAGCCCCAGCCCAAATTACATTCCTTAAAAAAGTCCATCCACAAAAAATTATTTCTATATTTAACTTCACATATCCACATTTTCAGTAATTACATAGGAACCCAAATGTGGGGAATGTATCACTATTTCACCAAAAACTTCTTCAACAATTAGCTAGTTGAGAGGATATGTACTATTTGTCAGATTTCAAAAAAATTGTAACACGCGTCACCAACACCTTGTGAAACCACTTGACTCCGTACAAGGCGTATACGGAACCTGATTTAGCGAGGCCTAAGCTAAAACTCACCGACACATGGCTTGGTGAAACTAAGCTTAAAGAGAAATTTTTTAGATTGTATGTCATCTCCTCCCAGGCAAGCGGAGTGTATTGCTTCTGGGATAGAATGTCTTGGTATTGAAATTTAAGATGGAAAAGAAATTTCTTTGAGTGAAAATGTATACTCTGTGAAAATTTACATATTTTATTGCAAATAGTGCATTTAAATGCAGGTACGCAAGACAATATTATTTGAAACTTTTCAGAAGATGGTAATTTCTCAGTCAAATCATTTGCCAATGCAACAATAGCAAAAAAGCTAGGATGGACGGATTCAACACATACCTTTGATAATATCTGGAGAAGTATTATTCCGCTAAGGGTAGAATTGCTAGGATGGTTTGTGATTCTAGACAAGTTGAACACTATGGAGAGGTTAGTTAGTATAAAGGTTTTGACTGAAAATCATATAACTTGTATGTTGTGTGGCCTAGAGGAAGAGATGGGAATTGTAAGACCCAAAAATATCAGAAAAATCTTATTATGAGCTAATTTCAATTTATTTATTTATTAAAAAATTTATTTTCATAAACTATTTTATTAAAAGTAATTAAATCAAGTTCTAATAATTAAAATAGAAATTTTATTTAATTTTTTAATTATTGAATAATTTTTTATATTTAAACTATAAAGCTTAGTAGTTATAAAAGAATAAGAATTTTATATGACTTAGTTTAAATAATTGAGATTTTAGAATTTAATACTTTAATTTTTATAAGCAAAGAAAATTAATTATATTATCTCTAATTTTAAATTAAAATACTTGATTAAAAGTCAATTAGCAAATTGATAATTGAATAATATGTTCAAAAGAATTTTAAGGGATTAAATTAGATTTTTAACTAATACTCTATATGCCCTAATTTAATTAAAATTACAAACTCCAATTTACCAAAAAAATTCATAATTTCACATTTCCTCCAAAAGCAAACCTTAGCTAATTCCCAAATTGAAAATCCTAACCTTTTTACGCCACCGCCTCACTGCCACCCACTTTTCTCACCCCCCCCATACGGACACACACACACTTTTAACACAAGCACACACACATCACACAGAAGAGAAAGAAAAAAAAAAGAGGAAAAGAAAAATTGACGAAAAAAGAGAGAGAGGGATCCCAGAGAGCTGTGAGAAAGAGGAGAACGGAGTAGAGAACAGAGGGGAAGGACGGCGCCGGCGGGGCTGAGATCCACTGTCGCCGTTGCACACGAGGAGCAAAGAGTGAGAGAGAGGCGCGCAAAGTTCAAGGAGAGAGAATTCGTTGTCGTTGTTATGCATATCCTTGTTTGGTTATGTACCTAAATATCCTCCAAGATTCTTGAAGGAAAATTTTTGTCCTTGTCGCTTGTTATTCCTTTCTAAAATCTTGTATCCTGCTGAGCAAACTCAAGATTTATTTTAATGTCACGTGCGATCTTTAGATATAACAAGCGATACGTTAGTTCTTAAGACATGGTTGGTGGATGCAGAAGGTGAAGCTATAAGTGTGTAATGTCACAAGATGTTGTGGAGCCTTATTTTATGCGAAAGAGTTTTTTTTATATTAGACTCGTGACCGGTAGTGAGGTTACGAAGTGATTGATGAAGTTGAATGAATGATGAGGTTGAGAACTTTCGGATGGAACATTTTGATAAAGTACAGTTGGGAAAGTTGAAACCTTGAGGGTTGATGTGAAAACTAGTTATTATCATGGATGTAATCGGATGTGAGAAATAGAATGGAACCATGAAATTATGGAGTAAGAATGTTCTTGGGGAGTTATGAGCAAGTTGGAAAGCGCCTAGTGATCGATTAGTTAAGGGAACAAGAGCATTGCCCTATCGATCACATTATTTTTGCAAACACCTATTTTGAAATTTTGTACCCTATTGTGTTTTTCAAATTTTGGTAAAGTGTTGACACCATGTAACCTCTCGGTGGAGCTCTAAAAGATCGGTTCCCGAGGATCTTCTCTGTTTCAAACCAGGAGGGATCTGTTATTGGGGTTTGTGGGTTTTGGGATGGTTTAGAGTGGATCTGAAATTTCCATTGGAGGCGTGAGCTCTTCTAATGGGAAATGGAACTTCTGGACCAATTGCATGAGGTTTTGAGACCGGTGAGGCTAGTACAAAACAGAGAGGATAGGGTGGTATGGAAATATGATAGGCAAGGTGTTTTTTCAACTAACTCATTTGTGCAGGTATGGCAAGAGGAAATACTACCACAGGAGATAACCAGTTTCAGCTTTACTAAGAGTATTTGGAAAGGTCTGGTGCCACCGAGAGTGGAGCTATTTGCTTGGTTTGTGCTGATAGACCGAGTGAATACTAAGGAAAGGCTAAGCCGATTTGGTATCATCACCCAGGAAGATAATGTTTGTGTATTATGTAATAATGATGTGAAAAATGTACATCACTTATTTCTAGGTTGTACCTTTGCGTGGCAGGTGTGGAATGCTTGGATATCAGCTTTTGACAGACAATGGTCTTTTCCGGGGACGTTGAAAGAGCACTTTTTGAGCTGGACAGAGGAACCGCGTAATAAGGAGACTCAAAGGCAGCGGTTGAGGTGTTTCTGTGCAATCCTTTGGAACATCTGGCTGGAAAGAAATAGGAGGATTTTTCAGAATACCAACAAAGGCGTTGAAGAAGTTATCAACATGACGTTCCTTAGCGCTAATGAGTGGAGTTGTGTGGATCCTTTTTGTTGTTGATGGCTATGCCGGAGATGACTTAGGGATCGATCTTGTGGAGTTGCTCTA
This sequence comes from Arachis stenosperma, assembly GCF_014773155.1. Classification (NCBI taxonomy): domain Eukaryota; kingdom Viridiplantae; phylum Streptophyta; class Magnoliopsida; order Fabales; family Fabaceae; genus Arachis; species Arachis stenosperma. The sequence goes on from NC_080378.1 coordinate 22,886,893, forward strand.
GTTCTTAGCTGTTTAGCTTTAATTTTATTTTAATATTTTTGGCTTGTTGGATGATCCTATTTGCTCTATTTTACTGTGTTGAGCTTTCCATTCGAAAAAAAAAACTTATAACTTTTGCTTTACACCACACTCTTCCCTTCTATCTAAGTTTTATGGCTTATCCGGTATTTAAAAATTTATATATATGCCAAAACTCCTTTTTTTTAAAAAGTATTCAAAAGAAAAGTATTAAAACTATGTAATATCTTATCTATTACTTTAATTTTCAAGGACGAAAACTTTTATAAGGTAGGTAGGATGTAAGACCCAGAAGTTTCGGAAAAATCTTATTATGAACTAATTTCAATTTATTTATTTATTAAAGACTTTATTTTCATAAACTATTTTATTAAAAGTAATTAACTCAAGTTCTAATAATTAAAATAGAAATTTTACTTAATTTCCTAATTATTGAATAATTTTTTATATTTAAACTATAAAGCTTAGTAGTTTAAAAAAATAAGAATTTTATATGACTTAGTTTAAATAATTGAGATTTTAGAATTTAATACTTTAATTTTTATAAGCAAAGAAAATTAATTATATTATCTCTAATTTTAAATTAAAATACTTGATTAAAAGTCAATTAGCAAATTAATAATCAAATAATATTTTTAAAGTAATTTTAAGGGATTAAATTAGATCTTTAACTAATACTCTATACCCTAATTTAATTAAAATTACGAAAATCCCAATTTACCCAAAAAAAATCCTAATTTTACATTTCTCCCAAAAGCAAACCCTAATTCCCAAATTAAAAACCCTAACCCTTTTACCCCACCACCTTACTGCCACTCATCTCTCCCACCCCCACACCCCACACATGGACACACACACACTTTTAACACAAGCACAAATACATCACAGAGAAGAGAAAGAAAAAATGAGGAAAGGGAAATTGACGAAAAAGAGAGAGATGAATCCAAGAGAGCTGTGGGAAGGAGGAGAAACAGAGAAGAGAGCAGAGGGGAAGGACGGTGCCGGCGGGGCTGAGAGCCGCTGTCACCGTCGCACACGAGGAGCAGAGATTGAGAGAGAGGCATGTAGAGTTCAAGGAGAGAGAAGCCATTGTCGTTTTTGTTCCGTCACGTCTTGGCACCGCTGTTGCCGTCGAATTCGCTATCGCCACCGTCTAGTGTCGCCATTGAAGAAGAGGGGGAGAGTTGCGACGGGAAGGGAGGAGAAGAGAGAAGAAGTCGTCGCCAAGCTGTCTCACGTCGCCGTCGCACTGCCATTTCGAGCCGCCGTCGTGGAATCGCGAACGGAGGATGCACGTCTGGTCGTCACTGCCTCATTCTGTTCCGTCGTTATCGCTGCCAACTTCCTCCACTGTCAAGGCTGGTCACGGATGGGAAAGGAAGAAGCTGCCTCTGTCGCCAGAAAACAACGCTGCCTCACCGGGATCCACTGCCGTTGCCATTAAGGTTTTTCATTATCACCAGAAGTGCTATGGATGTTACTGCCGCTCTGTTTCCACGTTTTTCCTTTATTACAGTAAGCATCTTTATTCTAAAACCCTCACAGCTAGTGTATATATGTTATATTATGCGTTTAGTGAAAATTATGAGATTTTGGTAATGTAAGGTCGAATTCTGGTTGTTTCTTATCGCTTTTAGAGTTACCGTGGTTGTTGTGAAAGTGGTTTGGGGCTGTGATTGCAACTGCCGCTAATTGCGGACCGAGAAAAAGGGTTTTTTTGACGCGTTTGATTATGGGTTTGACTATTCGAGGTAGGGCCCTTTCCTTAAACTCATTTTATTTTAAAAAATTGTTATAAATCGATATTGATGCAAAAATATAGTTTGGTGAATATGAGAGTCTTATGAAGTGAATTGAGTTGCTCTGGATAATTGTGATTGTTTGTCTGGTAGAATTATTTACTGTTTGAGATTGTTGAATATTCTGAGTTATTAAAAATGAGTTGACTTTTGAAAAGATTTAATATTAGAATTTAGTTTAATTCGAAAAATAATTTGGTATTAGAAAAGATTTTATATTGAAATTTGGTTTAAAACAAATTTGAAAAGGATTTGATATTGGAAACAGTTTGATTATTAGAAATGAGTTACTATTTGGAATTGGTTGGGAAGGGTTTGAGGAATGTTTGGATGGGACACGAGAAGGGTGGTAAAGTCCGAGTTTTAGAGGAGATGCTGCCAAAATTTTTATAAAAATCAGAAAGGTTCGGTTGAAGTGATTATTTAGAAAGATTTCGTTTTAAAGATTATATGTTTTAAGTTTGATTTATTTAGAAAAGAATAAATTATGTTTTGCGTTTAAATTATTGATGAACCGAATGATAGGTGTGATAATGAGAAATGATGAATTTGAGGTGTTTCAATGAGATATGAACTGATATGAATTGATGATGAAAATGAACTAAAAGTAAATGAGACTTACAAAATTGAGACAAATTCTTGACCTTCTGTACGTAAAATGTGACCGGGTACTTTAACTCCCCGAATTCTTGCATGGGCATGCATATATATATGAATTTGAGCTTGGGGATTTGTCTCTCCCCATGGATGAGCTTGAGATCTTTTTCATGAATATTATTGAGCTTGGGGATGCGCTTACAGAGGGACTGTCCAATGGTTAGCTACCAGGACATGTCGGGTTAGCTATATAACTGACAGATGAGCTCATTAGCCATAGGACAGGCATACATCATATGAATTTGTATGTTTTACTGGGGTGTGCATTGTTTTGGTTTGTCTATCTGTTTAACTATGCTTACTGCTATTTGGCCTACTTACTGTATTTGCATCCTATCGATATTTTTCTTGTTTTTATTGTATGTGTGTGCAACTGAGAGATCCCTCATGCTGGTGGTGGTCAAGCTGAGGGTTATTTTTCTGTTGTGATGGTTTGATTGCTGATTTGGTTGAGTTGCTTGAGTTGGGGGTTGTGATTGGTTTCTGATTGAGGTATTAGTAAAGTATGAAAAATTAAGTTGGTCATTCATATAGTTTAGGAAACTGATTAAAATTTTTTCTATAAGAAAAGAAAGGTTTTAGATTTCTAAAAAAATTAAATATTATATTTCTTTAAAAAGATTCAAAGGATGAACAATAATCACTGCCTTGGAATCAATTCTTCTCTTTAAATGTATCTTCTTATAACAATCCTTAAACCTTCTACTAAGAACCCTTCTTATAATAAGCTTTGGCATGAAGCCGCGATCGAACTATGGAGCTTTATGTATATATATGTTTTCATTCTCTGTATTTGATTTAGTCTTAGATTTTATTTTACCCCTCGTCATTTGTCATTTTGAGATTTTCGAGGGGTAAGACTTGTATATTAAGAAGTTTTGAATAAGTTTATGTATTTATTATTATGTGGATACAATATGTGATAGATTATGAGATTTTAAAGTAAAGACTTTTCGCTTTCATAATTAAAGATTCGGTTCATATTCGTGAAGGCTCAATATTAAATAAATATAGTATCAAATTAAAGGATTAGTGATAAGTAACATCTGAACTTTTAGTACGATCATGAGATGTTAAAAGTAACGGTGTTATAGGGATCATTTGTTTTTACATTGTGATTATGTTTTTAACTTGTGATTTAAAATTTTTTATTGGTGGGGGGAATTAAATGGGTGAAACCGACAGAGTGTGAGCATTCTTTGAATCTTGGTGTGACCAAGAGAGTGTCAAACGTGGTAAAAGAAAATGGTTCAATTTATAGTTCGCAATCATTTGGATAATTTAGAAAGTTAGAAATCAAAAGATTTTTTAAAATTAAGATAATCTTAGTGAATGAGGCTTGGAAGGAGATCTTGCTTCACTGGAAAGAGTGAGAGTGTCTCAAAAACAAAGGATTGAAATTAAAGCTACCTCATGTGCATGGCGGTTCTATGAATTTCCAGGAAGATTCGGTTCATTTTAATTTAATGGCGGCATAGTTTTGTGTGGAATTTTTGCCGAAATTGTATGGTAGTTGGGGATATATTTTAAATGAAGAGTAAATGCCATTTCCAGTCCTTAACCATTTGCCCGATGGACTTCGCACCCCCTAACAAATATAAAAATCCAAATCAGTCCCTATCTACGTTGATATATGTACGTTCCAGTCCCTGCAACTGGTTCCAAGCAGGTCACTTGCTGATGTGTCAGTAACTTGTCAATGTGGGTTTCTCTCCTTCATAATTGAGACAAATCGCCCCCCAAACCTTTGTTGAAATGCTGCGTTTCATAAAAAGGTGTTATCATCTGGATATTCTTCATTGTCTTCATTGTGTGTACAGTGAAGATAAGGGCTTTTCTCCTGAAGAAGACTATGACTATAGAAGTCTGGGACTCTTCTTCACAAACCGTGGAGGAAAACAGTGAATCTAGGAAGAATTTATGTTGGAGTCTGACTCTGGGTTCAAATGGGAGTATAGGAAAAAAAGCAAACTAAGACAAGAAAAAGATTTGTAGCACCTAGATGTCATTATAGTACATATGCAATATTGTTTCAATCACATATTTGTTTTGTTTCATATTTGTTGCAGACCGCAGTTCCACATTGCAAATACTTTGCTTGGCTTGATGAATATATTAGTTCATATACATATAAAGCTGATGTCAATTAGAATGGAGTGGTTGAAAGTTTAAAGAATATGGAGAAAAAATTGGAGGCACTAGAAGTCATGATGGCAAAGCAGGAAACTGAAAAATCATTTGGAGGCAACACTAAATGCAGAACCCTAACCACTTTTTTAATTAAAATTGCAGTTACACTTCTAATTTCATCAAATTTCAGTGGATTAATTGAGAAAAATGTGAATTTGATTTAGTGCGCAAAGTTATGTAAATAGAAGACAACTACTTAATGTATTATGGTTGAAATTCATAGCTTGTATGAAGACAACAGCTCATGTTATGGGTATTTACTCTAATTTAGTGATACTTAATTTATTTCATTTCATGTAGTTATTAGAATTTGAAATAGTATATTGAGATATTACCATATTGTATTATTATGTAATTGTGAAAGACTGAATATGAAGATAACAATGTAAATACTCAAATATGTGACACATTTGAAAGTACACTCCAAATATGAGAGTTTCATAAAAGTTGAAATCAATATATAAACCAATCCAATGATTCACAAACCAAAGCATGAGTGTTTCACAAAAAATTGACTCCAAAATATGAACAACTCCAGAGTTTCACAAACAAGACCATGTGTGTTTTTGCAACTTGATACTAAAACAAATACCAAAGAAGTTGACAGTATCTCTAAATCAACCCTGAGTACTATGTAGACTTCAAATCAGAACCTAATCATATCATCAACATTAACCAAAATATAAAGACAGAGTCTCCCCCTAAACCAAAGTTCTACATTTCCTAAACAATATAATATCCATATAGCAGGTTCATTCACTGTTTTTTTTGGTAGAGGCTTAGTTCCTGGAGTTAGAATGAACTTGAAGAGCCTTGATGAGATCCCAGTGCTAGCTGCTGACAGAGTTTCATTGAAGATTGCATGAGGAGAGGTTCTTGGTGAGCCTTGTCCTTCTGGTTAGTCTTAGACATTGTGAGCAGGTTGGTTGGGCAGCATTGAAGGAGGTGGAGGCCTTCTCACACTCTATTTAGGCCTAAACCTTGGAGCTGCAGATGGGGGCTGAGCCTTTAGAGCCTAAGTTGTGGCCTGATTCATTGGAGTAGTTTGATTAGTTCCTGAAATCTATTAAAACAACAGTGAATTACATATGATCTCTAAAGCTGCATCTTTTGTGTAACAAATAAAAAAATCTAACAACCATGGTGTGTCTATTTATCTCTACAGTTGGGACAGTTTGTGAAATATTTATCTCATCTGGCTCTACATGAGACCTCTTTGACATTTTTTTCTTGTTTTTCCTAGCCTTATCCTATATTACAAAAAAATATTTTGCAGCCACATATGTTTATAAAGATTAATTCATTGTGAATACACAAATACACAACCCAAAATCTATACAACTAACAAAATATTGGTCTAAAAAAAAGAAAAAATTTACAAGAGGGTCCATGTTAATAGGTTCAGGTTCTTCAACAGGTATGTTATTTGCACCATCATCAATACCAGCCACATTTTCTATAGGAGAGGGGCAAGAGCTACATTTTCAGCCATCACAACCAGTGCTTTGCTAGCAGCTTTTGCCTTCTTCCTTTTTGGTTGCCAGTCGGGTTTAACTGGTGTTTTCTTGCATATTTTATAGTAATACCCCTTCTCCCCGCATTTGCTACACATTACCTAGAAAGTTCTTCTCATTTTGTCACTAACCACTGGGGGGAGGGGGTGCACCGGATTTAGTCCAGTGTTTCTTTGAGTGACAAGCTGGTCATACTATCCTGGGAGGTTGTGGCTTTGGATGGTTTGTCTTCTCCCAAATTTCTTTGCTGTTCATTGAATTTACACACAAGTAATATGTTTTCTTCATAACATCCATGGTGAGATAAGGGCTTACAAAGTCTTCGGCATCCTTGATCCTCAGCCTAGAGATCGCAGCAACTGTGTGGACACATGGCATCTCTAGATAACAGCAACAAAAGCATGAATATGGTGCGGTAAAAATAGTGAAAATAATAAGCCAAGAATTAATAATTAATGTTTACCTGTCAACTACCATGCATTGCAAGTGCATGTTTGTTGTTGGAGATTGACGCTCAATTTGTGTTTTCCCCTAGTAACTTCAAATAGAACCCTGTCATTATCTCCACTCCATTGTGCATTCCATTTATGACTCTGTGATTTAATGTGCCTGTCAAGCCTCCATTGCTGAGCTGGTGCCAGTTTTCCAGTGCATCTCCCTAGAATCCTCTTGTGCTTGACCATCTTCTTCATTATAGTACACCTTATCTCTTCACACATTGTTAGAATCGGCTTCTCCTTAGCCTCAACTATCATGGAGTTTAACCTCACACATGTTATTAGTGAGGTTGTCATCCTTCGGACCATGACTGAAATATGCCTTGCATCAAACTCTGGGGTCATACTGATTCATATACTCCTGCTCCATGGCACACACTCTTAAACTTTTTCATTGATGCTTTGAACTACACCTGAGTAGTGCACTTGGTTGCATGCTATAACAGTCCTTTTACCTGCTTGTTATTGTACCTTTGTTGAAGATTCTTCCAAATGTGCAGCATAATTTCTATGGTGTGCATAGGACATAACTTCCTTTGCTACATGCATAAGTCCCTGCAACGATGGTTTAGAAAAACTATAAACTATAAACCAATTATAAGTCAATTATATCCTACATAATTCTATTTATAAACCAATTATATGCTAGTTATAATTGCTACAGACATCTAATTATAATCCAATTATAAGTTACAGTACTCTAACTATAAAACAATTATAACTATAAACTATATGCTGTTATTACCATCTAATAATCTAAACAACATCAACATTATAATCCAATTATGCTCTACAGAATTATAAACAATATCACAATAGATTGGCAAGTGTTGTTACCTTTTGTTGGTTGGACATGAAATTCCATCCACACACTTGATGGTCTCCCAAATCATCTTGAAGCCGAGTTAAGAACCACATCTAGTTTTCTATATTTTCTGCTCTTGTCACAGTATATGCAATAACGAATATATGGTTGTTAGCATCAAGTGACATTGTAGTTAAAAGTTGGCCTCTATAATACCCCTTCAAAAAGCATCCATCTAGGCCTACTAGTGGTCTACAGCCCTTAATAAACCCATTTCTGCACGCATCTAAGCACATGTAAATTTTGTTAAACAGTGGTAGAGACTGGGAAATTGGGTCAACACACATGTCAGTCGTGCTGCCTGGGTTACTCCTATGTAACTCTTGTAAATAATTCCACAACTTTCCATATTGTGCCTTGTCCTTTCCAACAACAATTTTCCTAGCTGCTTTCAAAGTCCTTTGGATCATTTTTGGATGGAGTTGAATATTGTAGTCCTATTTATACTCTGTTGCTTCCCTCGGTGTCAGCTTAGGTAGTGTTGCTAACCTTTTTTCCAGCTTATCTGTGACCCATGCCCTATCATCCAAGTTGCTTCTATAATCCCTTCCACATGTATGCTTGTTGTGGAATGTTTTTACTCCAAATGCCATTGTTTTTGAGTTCCTTGTCACATATATCAACCATGGGCAGTTCTTATCTGCACAGCTAGCCCTGACTCTCTACTTCTCATTCTTGATATACATGCAATCTCTTCCATCACATATAAATACATCCTTCAAGGTTGTCTTAAATCTCTCCACACTCGAAAATTGCATTCCAAACTCAAACTGAACCTCTCCATATTCATTTTCTTCATTGAAATTAAGTTTTTGCGTTGTCCTCTCATCCTCAGAAGAAACTGGGGTATGACACTCTTCAGAAGCATATTCATGGTTGTAGTCATCACTGTCACTCTTTTTATTAACCACTATTGGGTCTCCCATGTCTGTTTCTACTTGCCCTTGGGCAGAACCCAACCCACTAGCAGGTGTGTCAGTTCGATTTCCTTTAGTAGATTCACCATATAGCACATGTTTCTTCTTTCTCTTCCCGGTATACCTCTTTGACGATTTCTTACCATTTTTCTTGGGTGACACTTTCTTCTTGCTTGATGGAGACACCGATGCTTTTCCCTTTATTTTTTTGCCACGTCTTTTTAGAGGCTCAGATTCACTACTATCAGTCTCATAACCAAGAGGAGGAGGCTTGTAGGCTTCATCCTCGACACTCTCATATCTGTTATCCGATGAAGAATCATCTGTGACCACAACAGACTCTTCCTCTAGTTCTGGCTCTACTTGTTGCTCTGGTTCAGTTTTCATTGATTGACTTACCGGGTTCTCAAAGTAGATGTAAAACTCATTTTCGTCTAAACAACTTAGGGTGGCTTCACACATGTCATTAATATCCAGGTCACCCTTAAGGATATGAAGCCTAAACTCTAAGTTTCTCGCTGCTGGATCAAGCCAGTAAATTTTTTTGTATTCTGGATGACCTAATCCCTTGAAGAGTTCTTCCAAGTCCTTCTTGTTGACAAAATCAACATCTATTGGTGGAAACTTCTCAATCTTTCTATCTACATACTGTAACACTCTATTTGAATATTTCTTTAGTCTCCCACCATGATGAAAAATAGGGACAACAAACACAGATATCTGCAAAAATCCTAACCACAATTCAGTAACAGAACTAAACTTCAAACTTAATTGAGAGCAAATAACTATAATGCCTATCAGTTAAGAATTCTTAACTCATTAATAAACACAAAGGTAGAAACTTTCAAAGTTAACATCACTATTATAGCTTTGCAACAACCCTAACTCATCACACAAAGCAGCGCTTCACCACATCCACCCATAATCACCATGCATAACACTCACAAAGTTATCAAAGCTAATTTTGTGAACACTATCTCACACACTCCTCAACTAGACGATAGTAACAGATAAAATAAGTAGAATGGAACGAAGCATTCCTTACCATTTCAAAGAAACTTTTCAAATACAGTCATTGTCTTCCCACACAGTGGTGCAATATGCTCGCACGTCCTCAAAATAACGCTCTTTTGGAGAGAAGGAAAAAGGTTTTCAAAATTAGGGCCAAATGTAAATGACGAGGGAGAGGAAGGATTTTTATGGAATAAGACTCTTTATGAAATGTAGCGTTTCAACAAAGATTCAGGGGGCGATTTGTCTCAATTATGAAGGAGAGAAACCTACGTGGACAAGTTACTGACACATCAGCAAGTGACCTGCTCGAAACCTGTTGCACGGACTGAAACATACAGATATCAAAGTAGATAGGGACCGATTTTGGTTTTTATATTTGTTAGGGGGTGCGAAGTCCATCGGGCAAATGGTTAGGGACCAAAAAGGACATTTACTCTTAAAATGAATAAAATTCTACATCTTTTTCTTCTTCTTTTTTTCTTTCAAATTCGTGCACACAGGCTCTTCTTTTTCTTCCCTAATGCTGTGTCTTCTTCTTCTTCTTTTCCTTTTTCATTATCTTTTTCTTTCGTTATCATCATCACCAACAACACCAATATTTTTCTAACATCTTTATTGGTTCTGAAGTTCTCTGGTGCCATCATTAAATAATTTTGGTTCATTTCTTAGTTTATTTGAGATTCATTTAGATCCAAAAATGAATTCGATGTGTTTTTATTGATGATTGAGTCTTTTTAAATGCTTGTTCAAATCTAAACTAATTTTGGTTCATTTGTGAATTAATTGAGATTCACTTGATATAGCTGATAAATATTAACCAAATTTTTTATTCCTTAAGTAATGTCAGTTCATTTCTTAGTTTAATTGAGGTTTATTTGGATCTAGAAATGAATTCAATGTGTTTTTACTGATAATTGAGTCATTTTGACTGCTTGTTCAAATTTGAACTAATTTCGGTTCATTTGTGTGTTAATTGAGGTTCACTTGATACTGCTAATAAGTATTGACCAAATTTTTTATTTTTTAAGTAATTTCGGTTCATTTCTTAGTTTAATTGAGGTTCATTTGCATCTAGAAATGAATTCGATGTGTTTTTATTGATGATTGAGTCTTTTTGACTGCTTGTTCAAATCTAAACTAATTTCAGTTTATTTGTGTGTTAATTGAGGTTCACTTGATGTTGCTGATAAGTATTGACTAAACTTTTTATTCCTTAAGTAATTTCATTTTATTTCTTAGTTTAATTGAGGTTCATTTAAATCCAAAAATGAATTCGATGTATTTTTGTTGATGATTGAGTCTTTTTGACTGCTTGTTCAAATTTGAACTAATTTCTGTTTATTTTGTATTAATTGAGGTTCACTTTATGTTGCTGATAAGTATTGACCAAATTTTTTAGCAAAGAAGAATGAAATTATTCATTATCACTTTATTCAATTGCATTAGATTTTATTCCATTCCATTCAATTTGTCTTGAAAGTCATCCAAACCTTTGGGACAAATTATTTATCGACAACACACCTGGACTAAACATGAACCGAAATATTATTATAACAACACTATTGTTTAATAATAAATGAACCAAAAATTATGCATTATATAAATTCAGAAACTCCTATAATTTCAGTGCATTTATAAGTTAATTGTATCGTTATCACTATATAATTTTGGTGTATTTGGTCTCGTTATCCTACACAATTCAAAACTCTTCTTCCTCCTCCTCCTCATCTTCCGCTTTGTCTTCTTCTTTTTCATCTTTTTTTCTTCATCTTCTACTTTTTATTTTATTTTTTCAAAATTCTTTTTTATTTACTCTTTTGAGAGGAATAAAACCAACAAAAAGAGAAGAAAATATCAAATAAAAAAAAGAATAAATAACTGCAATAACATAAAAAAAAGAAGAGAAAAAAATAAAAACAAAATGCAGCAACAACATCACCAATAAAAAAAGGAGGAAGAAGCGTATGAAAAATAAAGCAAAGCGAAGCAGGATTTTGTTTGCATTATTGAAGCGCGTGTATACCCGCTATGTATAATGAAAATAATTTTTGTTGAATTTAGGCCAATTTAATTATATTTGATTGCTAAAAATACTTCAATTTTAAATTCTAAAAATATTCTATTGACAATGCTTTGTGAATTTCATGATACAGATTTAAGGGTTGAGGCTCTTGTTGATGGTCTGGAGATACTTATAAAACTTGTGCTTGAAGAACCTTTGACATCTTTAGACCATCTTATGATTAAAACTAATGAAGTATGCCTGATAAATTAGTATAAAGAATGTGGGAACAACTTATGGAGATTGAAATTCCAAAAAAATAAACTGAAAAATTTGCTTCAGCAGGTGGTTCTTATAAGACTTCAACTAGTGACACAAAGGAAGTTTTGCTACCTTGGCAGATAGAGACTTTTGATACTGACTTGAATTATAATATGGTACAGTGGTGTTAATTTCTCTTTTGTGGCTCTTTTTGTTAATTTCTCTCCAGTATTTTTAACACTTGACAAGATACAGTGTGATTTTTTACCTTTGATTTTGTAAATGGGACCAGAAATAAATAAGAGAGAGAGTAGTGAATGATTAGATTAAGCACTGGATACTATCCAGTTTTTTTTTATTGGAGAGGATCCACTCCCCCGATGATAATGGGAAACGGATCCTCTCCAGTGGAGGAAAAAATTGACAATATCCAGTGGAAGATCCCAACCTTTAATAAAATCAACGGTCCTAATTATAACTATAATTACAATTTTATTTTATTTTTCTAGTATTCTCACGTTCCATCTTCTTTCATTTTTATTATCTTCCCGCGCTTCTTTTCACCATCTTCTCTGAAAAATTAAACTTTTGAACTTCTATTATATTCTTCTTTTTAAGTAGTTTATTTTTAACAATTTTTGTGATGCTAATAGAAGGCCATTACAAAGTCATTTTGAGGATAACGATTCTTCTCGTTTAACATTGAGGTTTTGTGCTTTCATTCTTATTCTCATTCTCTTTTATCTAATTCCCTTACTCAAGTCTTCTTTTCCAATCATGTGATAATACGTTTAGTTTGACATTAATTTTTTTCAAGTTATAAGTTTTCTGATTGAAAATTAACAAATTGTGCTACATGAGTACTTTTGTTTTTTAATGTTCATGTTCTTGTAATTGAATCTTTAAATTAGTTTTTCTGTTAACAATTAAAAAAAAGTACTTTTTAATATTTTTTTCTTTTCATTCTTGTTTTCATTTTAGGATGTGCAACGATTCTTGAATGCCCAAAATATGGATGTAGAACTTGATTGGCTACCTAAATTGGGCAAAACTTTTAACACTGTCGAAGAGGCATGGCAATTTTGGATTGATTATGGTGGGAGGATGGGATTTGGTGTTCGCAAGCAATATTCTAACAAAAATGCAGATGAAAAAATTCTAAGTCTTAGGTTCGTCCGTGCCAAAGAAGGTGTTCGTAAATCATACAAAAGGGATTCTTTGACGGTCATTCCTAGACTTGAAACAAGGACTAATTGTGGTGTAAAATTAGGAATCAGATATATTAAAGGCATTGAAAAATATGAGATTCATGATTTTTTCAGTGAGCATAATCATCCTTTGCATCTTCCACATACAACTCACATGTTAGCGTGTCAACGAAAAATATCTCAGGGTCAAGCTCAAGAAATTGAAATGCAGATGACTCAGGAATCACACAACGGGCTTCATTTGAATTGATGAGTAGACAAGTTAGTGGAAGAGAAAATATTGGTTATACACGTTTAGACCAAAAAAATTATCTTCGTACCAAAAGAATGAAAAGCATGGCATACGGGGAGGCAGGCAGCTTGTTAGCATATTTTCAACAAGAATCTCTAGAAAATCCATCATTCAGTCATGCTATTCAATTAGATTTGGAAGAACAAATAACGAATATTTTTTGGGCTGATGCAAAAATGATCATGGATTATGAATATTTTGGTGATGTGGTTACTCTTGACACTACATATAGTACTAATAATGCTTGTAGGCCTTTGGCTGTATTTGCAGGATTTAATCACTTTAGAGGGGTAGTGATATTTGGAGCTGCACTTCTTTATGACGAGAGTTCAGAGTCATTTGAATGGCTGTTTAGAGAGTTTTTGAAGACACACAAAAACAAGAAGCCTCGAACTATTTTCACAGATCAAGCTGCTGCAATGGCTAATGGTTTGGCTAAGGTAATGCCTGAAACATATCATGCTTTATGTTCTTGGCATTTGATGCAAAATGGCATAAAACATCTTGGTAATTTGATGAAGAATGGTTCTTATTTTCTGCAAGACTTTAAAGCATGTATGTATGAATATGTAGATGAAACTAATTTCAAAGAAGCATGGGATAAATTATTAGATGACTATGATCTTAAGAAGAATAAGTGGTTGATGAACTTGTATAAATTAAAGGAGAAGTGGGCAAGATGCTATATGAACAATGCATTTACTATTGGCATGCGAAGTACACAGCTTAGTGAAAGTTTGAATGCTGATCTCAAAAATTGTATGAAACCAAACCTAAACATCATTCAATTTTTCAATCACTTTGAAAGAGTTGTCAATGATAAGAGATACAATGAGCTACAAGGAGAATTTCAATCCAGACAGAAGTTACCCAGGTTGAAGATGGTAAGTTCACCACTATTGCAACAAGTTTCTGAAGTATATACCTTGCCATTGTTTGATCTTTTTCAAGAGGAGTATGACAAATATTCTGCAGCTTACATAAGAGAAGTAAATGATAGAGGCTTTGTTTATGAATATGTGGTTGCATTGTTCAATGAGAATAAAGAGTTTAAAGTAATATTTGATCCTTCCTTGAGCTCAATTTCATGTAATTGTAGAAAGTTTGAGACTTTTGACATTTTGTGTTGTCACGCAATCAAAGTTTTAGATGTTAAAGATATTAAATTACTGCCTGACCAGTATATTTTGAAGAGGTGGACAAGAGGAGCAATGAGGGGATTAGTAAAAAATATGCATGGAAGAATAGTTGAAGAAGATACTTATCTTACTAGCACACAATGGTTTAAGCAAACATGTCCTAAGTTAGTAAGAACAGTCACACAAGCCTCTGATTGTAAAGAAGCACATGTCTTTGTGGAAAAAGCTTTAGAGGAGTTAAGTAAAAAGGTTGATGATATCTGCAAACTAAATTTGGGATTAGAAATCAACGATACTAATTCTTCCCTCCCAATTCAATGTACAAACCTTCAACCCTTAGAAGTCAGAGGTTTGAAAAGAAGAAATGGCGTGAGAAATTTTAGAAGGCGTCCAAAAAGTTGGGTTGAAAAACAATTCAAAAATAAGAAGAGTCAAATTAGCAACACTTCACAACAACAACAAAACAAGGTAGAATTATAAATTAAGTAATAAAATAGAATAGGTGGTATGAGTACAATGTTGAGTACTTTAAATTTCTATGTTTTTTTATAAATTGTTTTCTTTGTCATGTTATACAGGTCATTAAGCTTAATGGTTCAATATCTCAATTAGATGAGTGTGGTTTTAATAGGCTATTAATGGTAAGTTTTCTTAACTATTTGTAAAATGATATTTATATATTGTTTAACATGATGAATTTTTTTATTGGTGTTTAACATTACTATGATTATCTATAACTAATAGGAACCGTTGGATGTATTTCTTCAACCAAATACATTTGTGAACAATCAAGAAAGTTTATAAAATTTAAGGTAATTTTTAGTTATAAAATATCTCAATAAATAATTACTTAGATTATTGTAAACAAATTAACATAGTAATACTTTATTTACTTATTTCACTTAATAATGATTTTATATTGTTTTTTTTTTTTTGTAGAATCTTGGATGCATACTAACAGAGCTTTTTGATGCCAAATATGCCAAATATGTGTGGATTACTGTTGATCTTGGAAGATATTTGACTGAATTATTGAAATAGAGTTGTAATAGATCTCACAAAAACAGAATAGTGTAAAAGAGAAGAAGAACCTATCATTTATAATTTGTTTTTTGGGATATATTTCTTAACATTTCATATTGTAATTTTATTATTTTGATTGATTAGCCTGATTGGATTTTCGCTAACTCATTTGTTCTGGCAATAATCTACTAAAATTGACACTTATCTGCAGAATTTAAAAATTACAGAATTCAGATCCTGTCATACCAATTAAAAGCAGTGAATATTTTGCATAACAAAATAATATAATCAAAATTCAATCATCACCACTAAATATGATTAAGGTCTAAATAATGAAAACAGGGTACTACTTGAATGACCAACAGTACAGATAAATAAAGTCCTCAATTTTTTTTATAAATTAAATTTTATGTTCTGCAGAACTTACAACACATATCATTCAGAACCTCATTGCTCTCCTTTACTAACTTACAACACATATCATTTAGAACTTCACTGTTCTCCTTTACTTATTTTAAAGTGACACCAAATGCCTAATTCAAAAAACAGAATATTAAAAATAATTTTGTTTGAAAAAAAAAAAAGACAACATTTCTAGAAGCAAACACAAATAAGAAAAAAATCAAACGAATTGAGTAAAATTGTGTAAAATAGCAAACACAAAATATTGCAATTCAAAGAAAAAGAAAACTAATTTTTTTTTATTTTGTCACCCACATCGGTAATAAGATCATTTATATCTCAAATGACTAACCACACAAATTCAAATCAATTATTATCAATAAGAATTATTAATTTAAGGATTTAGTGATTAACAGAGAAAAAAAAACGTGAAAAGGTATTCAAATCTTAAATTGTACTCGCAAAACTGTTGAAGCAGGAAAAAAAGACGACGAATGAAGGTACCGTGGAAATGAAGATAAGAAGAAGAAAAAATTTGAGAAGAGAGAGCTTTTTTTTGTGCTATTACTGCGAGAAAAGAATAGACTCGTGAAAAGTGAAATTGAAGAGAAGAAGGGTTTGCAAAATTTGGGAAAGTAATAGTCATAATTATAGTTATAATTAGGACCGTTGATTTTATTAAAGGTTTGGATCTTCCACTGGACAGTGTCAATTTTTTTCTCCACTGAAGAGGATCCGTTCCCATGATAATGCCGTAAGGGTGTGATTAACGTAGTTTTATGCTTGTTTTTTGGTTCTATTTAGTTGGTATTTTTAGAGTTATAGTCGTCTTAAGTGTTTTGTTTTAGTTGAAAGGTTGTAAACTGTTTTTCTTCCACTTTTTTCAAGTGGTCGAGAGTATTATAAATAATAAAAAAAGTAAACTACTAAAAATATATTTGAATAATTTAAAAACACGATAAAATTATTTAACATTAAATATGTATTTTTTAAAAAGTATTTTAGAGATTAAATTTTGATACGATTTTTTGCAAACATAATTAGAAAAATAAGATATTATTATTCTTAAAATTTAGTCATTTTTTCTAAGTATATATCTTTTGTAATTTTTTAAAAGTATTATTGATTGTTAACAAAAAAATCACACAAAAAATATATATTTAACGAAAAATTACCAAATTTTAAGGATAAAAATATCTCATTTTTCTAATCATGTTTGCAAAAAATTGCATCAAAATTCAATTTCTAAGACATTTTTTGAAAATACATATTTACTGTTGGGTATTTTTTTCACGTTTTTAAATTATTTCAGGATATTTTTGTCGATAACAAAATTCGAGTATATTTTTGTTAGTAACAAAATTATTCGGGTGTATTTTTTGTAGTTTACCCTAAAAAAATATCTTTTTAAATTATTTAAATATAAATCGAATCAAATGAATTCGAATTAGCATGTTGAGTCATAAATCAAATCAACGTGATTCGATTTATTACTAATATAATATATATGACTTGTTTCGATTTATTATTGTACAATACATATATAGTAAATCGAATAAACTTGATTCGATTTACTACCTGCATGGATTATTGACATTTTCTACTTTTAAATTATAAAACATAAACGTTAATAAGAAAATATCTCTATTTGGATTCAAATAAAATATAAAAAAAAACTAAAATGAATTCAAATAAAATATAAAAAAACCAAAACAAATAAAAATAGAAATTCAAATTTTGTATTTTAGTTCAAATTTCGAAATATCTACATTTTTACAAATTTATAAATTCAAAACAGAACAATAAACAATTTCTAAAGAATCATTATTGGGACTTTTGTCGTTAAAAAATTGATATAAAGTATAATCTAAATTATCATAAGAGTTAAAATTTGAATTTTTTAAGAGTCAGAAATAACAAATAATTCAAAAATAACAAATAATTATACAAAATAAAACGACCAACTATATTTATACAATATGTTGTTTAAATTATAATTAAAATATTTTTAATTACAATATTTTTACACTTTATACAATATTATACAAATAGTTATGCGTTACTTCTAACTTTGGATTTATGTTCTACATACACTTAGAATTTTTTAGAGTTAGAAGTAATGCATGACGTCATCAAAGTATTTGTTCTATACTTAATTTCACACAGTAAATGATAATTTAACTAATAGAATATTTTAATTATTTATCAAATTATATATTATATAAATATAGTT
Source organism: Arachis stenosperma (assembly GCF_014773155.1). Classification (NCBI taxonomy): domain Eukaryota; kingdom Viridiplantae; phylum Streptophyta; class Magnoliopsida; order Fabales; family Fabaceae; genus Arachis; species Arachis stenosperma. The sequence continues at coordinate 22,904,924 of NC_080378.1, forward strand.
GATCTTTTACTTTTTACTCTGAAAAATTATAAACTTTTACTCTTATGCCACTTTAAAGGGCTATATTTTATAATAACTTTTTCAACATCAAAAGTTCCGATAATGATTCTTTATATGCTAAAGAATTAAATGATGATTTTTAATGAATTTTTTGAAATCTTTTATTATTTCGTTTTAAATTCATAAATTTGTAAACATATACATTTTTTGAAATTTGAACTAAAACACAACATTTAAATTTCTATTCTTATTCGATTTGATATTTTATTTGAATTTAAATGAAAATATTTTCTTATTAATATTTATGTTTTAAAGTTAATAAACAATTAATTTAAAGTTAGAAATGTCAATAATATGTGTAATTAGTAAATCGAATCAAGCTTATTTGACTTACTATATATGTGTTGTACAATAATAAATCGAATCAAGTTGATTTAATTTATTACTCTACATGCTAAATCAAATTCATTTGATTCGATTTACATTTAAATAATATAAATCGAATCAAATTTATTCGATTTAAAAAAAATGTTTAAAATAAAGTGTGTAACAAGAATTAATTTAGGATATTTATATAATTCAAGCACAAACTATTTATTCATATAAATTACCCTTACAAAAATAATTCTAAGTTCTACAATTTGATAGTACCCAAAAACAGAAAAACTCAAATGAATCTTGAAATTAAATTAGACATATTCTTAATTATTTTGTAAATGAGGGAGCGTTCTAGTAAACATTCATAATGACAAACATATATATCCTTTTGGAATTCAGATGATTAAGAAGCAAGCTATGCTAAAATGGATGGAATTAAATTTAGTGCATGCCCTTAATTAATAATATAGAGATCATCAATAAATTAGAATCAGAAGAATTATTAAGCAAATGGGAGCAAAGTGCTGATGCACTTAAATCAATCATGGCCACCATCAGAAATCCCCCACCAACAGCCACTTATTCTCTTAGATCAAAATTATTCTTTATTTTTTTAATGTTTAAGACAAAAACTTTTATTGCTCTTTTAACTCTTTCAACATTCACATGCACACATGTGACATGTGGAGTGTTGGTTTTAAGGAGGTGGCAATATTAATGGAACCTTATATATTTCTTAGAACAAAATTAGGTACCTATATCTATCTATGAATAATGTAGTAATTAGGTGGAAAGCATGTGAAAATGGCAGCTTCCTAGTGAAGTACGTTCTTTACTTATTATTGGCGAGAGAAAGTGATAGATTCAAATTAATAATAGGTGAATTATATGGTGCCTATAATTTTGTGCTTAATTTTTATTTAACTTATTTTTTATGGTAATTTTTGAATATTTAATAATTATTTACTTTTATATTTTTAAAATTAAATATTAATTTTTAATCCTTTTTAGTAAGTTAGGCAAACACTTTTAAACACTATAGCAATCACCTTAATAATAATGCATTAGCCATATTGAATTGTTTGGTTGGGGCTAGTTGTTCTCTCTCATACCTTTTGATTTCATTGTGGAAATAGAAATATACAAAAGAGTATCATATATGTGGTAGAATGATGATTGCTACTTGAATTTTGATAATATTAAAAAACATAGAGTTAAAATTAAGATTATATATTATTTTAATATTTGACAATTTTTTATTTAAAATAAATAAAATAAAATAAAACATGAAATAAATTTAAAAAGTGTTATTAATTAATAAAGTAATAATGTGACTTTAATTATAATTATATTTTTTAAGTTGTCATTTGTCAAAATTTTATGATAGCTAAGGTAGATATTGAAAACTTTAGGATTGTGTTTGTTTTCAGACATTGGATAAGATACAAAATTATATTTAATAAATGAAATATAGATGAAAATATTATGTTTAGAGACATTAATAAGAAACACAACTTATTTTTGTTATTATTATTATTTTTGTTAATATTTTATAATTATATCTTTTTATTATTATATTTTTTTTCAAATTTTTTAAATAAAAAAATAAAATTTTATAATTTATTCTAATTCATCACCAAACAAAATATAAAAATATTAATTTTTATATTTCTATTTTTTGTGTCTTATTCTCAATATTTGTTTTATCTCATTTTTAGAACCAAATGCAACCCACTTTACGTGCGTCCATATGCCATTTATGCCACGGTAAACCATAAAAAAAAAAAAAAGAGAGACACATACTAATTTAATTTTAGGAAGATGCACATACAAGGCAAAGTTATTTTTATAAATTTAAAAGTAATAAACCTATTCATCATTATTAAGAAGCAAACAATAAAAATTAAAAATTAACACTTTATAAAAGAAAAAGTGAGGAATGATATTGGATAAAAGTAAGGGACTGTAAGAAATAATTAATTTATTTGATAAAAAATAAAATTGTTATTCTGAAAATTTGAATAACTATTTTATAAATTAATAAAGAAGAAGATGAAAACGGTGAAGTCATTACACATATATTATAGCACACAGCAAAATATGCTAAAACGGGATCATGGTGCTCTGAATTGCACATTGTAGCACATGCATATGTTGCTGGGGACTCATGTTGATTTAGAAAAAATCTTTTCCTTCACATTGGATATCATCACAATGAATTCACGTATGTAATTAAGCCAGCTAGGACATTCCATATGAAATTCCTAGCAGCCATGTTTCATGTAGATCTAAACCTTATGATGTTAAGATGACGTTGTAATAAACAAGATTATCATAATCATATCATATGCTTCCTAGCATATATGCCACTTCTTGCTTATAGTTTATTATATTTGGATTATATGTGCATTCGCTTTTGGTTTATTTCAATCCATTAAATATTTATCATTGAATAATTTTTGTTTGTGTAATTTTTTTGGCGTCGCTCTTTAGAGGCATTGTTGTCAAAACTGAATCAGTAATTGAACCGATCAAATTATTAATTTATTAGTCTATTGATTCAATAAGTTAATATAGTTATTATTAAATAATTATAAAAAATTTTAATATTTTTTCACAATAAAATATTTTTTTAATTTTATTTTTATATCAAAGTAATTATTATTTTTTAAATTTTAATAACTAATTAATTATTCTATACCTATTATATTATTATATACTATATGCAATTATTAAAAAAATATTAATAAATACCATATAATTATAAAAAAAATTATGTTATGTAATTAATAAAAATATTTGTTATTTATTGGTAGATGTTTAACAAAATTTATATTTATAATAATAATTATTCATAATTAAAAATATAATTAATTTAAAAATAAATAAATATAAAATTAAAATAATATAAAACAATTTAATTGTGTTTTTTACTATATATCAATTGAATAGCATATTTATTGCTAAAGAATATCATAGCTTAATTGCAAGTTAAACACTTAAACATTTACATCTTGGAGATCTTGAGTTTAAACTTTAAACCATACTTTTTCTCTCCCTCCTATTTTCTTGGTTTTTTTGCACTATATCCTTCTTTACCAATAAAAAAAAAAAAGAAAAAGAAAATTATACTATATTACTATTTAAAAAATAACACATTTACTAAAATCCACACCACAATCACAAATCTCCTCTTCCTCTGTAGGCCTTTCAAACAGGGTAGCCCAACTTATTTAGATCCGGTTCACCTAAATTCACATATTATATGGACTAGTTTGTTTATTTTTTTGTTTGTTTATCCATTTCAATTTTTAAATTCGAATATTTAATATCTAGTGTGACGGATTAAATGGACTTATTCCTTTATTTTTTATGTTTTAGAAATAGATAAAAAAAAGTTCAGGCTAAAAAATTTTTTGGGACAAAAAATATACGTTTTTGACAAAAAAATTTTAATTATATTTTTTGTCCCAAAAATTTTAATGAAACAAAGTTTTTTATTGGTTCACTGTCAGGTTTTAGGATCGAATTAAAAAATATATTTAAAAATTGAGTTAATTACGATTTTAATTCCTAAGGTATAGGTTAAAATTTTTTGTCTCCAATTTTTTTTTCATACAATATAGTCCCTAAGATTTAATTTAATTTTAAAATTGTCTTTAAAATTTAACTTGGTTTTAAATTTTTGGTAATAGAAGTAGAGATAGAAGTGGATCGCTTTTTCTTCTTCTTCTTTCCTTTTCCCTTCTTCCTCTTCTCTTTACTGTTTGCATGAACAAAAACATTCTTATTCTCTTATTTTTTTAATTTTATAATTTTTTTGTTATGGATAATTTAGTTCAAAATTTTAAAATTTAAATAAAAAGACGATTTTAAAATTTGGTTTTAAATTTTAGTGATGATTTTGTATACAAAAAAAAAGGTTAGAGACAAAAAAATTTTCAACCTATACTTTAGAAACCAAAATCATACTTAATCCTTAAAAATATTCTTTTTTAAAAATAAAAAAAAAGTTTAACGGATATAATACATTTAGTGGGCACAAGCTAAGCATTTAACCCAAAATTTTTCGGGTTGGGTTACAGGGCGGGCTGGGGCTTGGTTATTCTGCTGTAGGTCTGGCCCAGTTTTGGCCTGGGTACCAAACAAAAACAAAGTTGAGTGTTAAGCCAGCCTCACGCATTACCCTCCATTATAGGTTATTCTGCTTCTGCATGCAGCAATCCAATGGCCAGCGACAAATTCTTAAATGGAGCTCAGTACCGCAACGGATTAGTCCTTAACCTACCGGATTGGAAAATACCGTGAAAAACAAAAAAAAAAAAACAAAGTTGAGTGTACCTACAAATTAAATAGCATCTTGTCTTGACCAAAATAAATAAATAAATAAATAACATCTTGTAAACTCATTACATTTTGTGATTTTCATCACAACAAAATTTGTACTCAGACTTGTAATGTGATCTAGTAGTAATTATTGCTTAGAATGAGAAGGTTTGAAAAAAATATAGTCTAAAAAGGTTTTAAAAAAAAATATTTAAAAGTTTTAAATAACAGGATATTAATTCTTTAGCTGGAAAAAAACTAATCAGAATATCTTGTATCTGTTAAAGATATAACAAAAATTTCAATATTTGTTGAAAATTAATTATAGATAAATCTCAAGTTTTCAACCGAATTAAAAATAGTTTAAACAATAAATATTTATATTAAAAATAATTTATAAATAAGTTATTTTGTGTTTAATTTTTTAATTCTAAAAGTGCTTATTTTAATAGAAGAGTAATAAAAAAATTTTATTATGAGAGAAGTTATTTTTTTTAACTTCTCCATAAACACTTAAATAATTTTTTAAAAAGCTACAATTTAATTTTAAAAATTATACTAAACATTAATATTATACTTTTTTATAAGTTAAAAATAAAAAAATAACTTATAAACCTATTTAAACGAATCTTTAATACTTTTTTTCGTGCATACTTGAGCCATTTCAAATAATATATACTTACTTAATTAATTATGTAAATTTTACTAAAGGTATTAAGTAATTTTTCGGATGTAATGGAGGGATAATATTTACTTTATTTGAAACCTTTTGAAACAAAAATAAAATATTCTAAACATTAAGACAAAATTAAAATTTAATTCAAAATTAACATTAGACACTAAAATAATATTTTATTATCTTTTAATTTAATCCAAGCAATTTTGTTCTTTGTATTGTGTATCTAAATTTTCATTGTTTTATTTATTTATTTATCTTTCCTTCTCTCTGTGTTTTTTTTTATTTGTTATTTTTTTGTTTTCCTTTCATATTATATAGCAACGGAAACTTGAGAATACGAGGATAAACAAAAAAAAAGGGGTTAATATGGTATTGAACAAAAGTTCAGTTGGGACCGAGTTGAAGCATATAAAGCCCAATATGTTAGTGGGGTGTGACGGCGAAGTGGCTGTGTGGTGTGACGGAACATACGTCATTGTGTGTTTTAAAGGACCTCCTTACTAGCTGCTGCGGGCGACAGTGAAGAGAAGAGCGTGGCTGGTCATGGAGTTCGCGAAGGAGTTGATGCCACAGTGAACAGCGCCGACGAAACAAATCTGGGAGCAGTGTGGAAGTCAGCTGCTAGTGGCGGAGGTGATAATGTCCACGCTAAACTTGGTGACGTGGAGGGCAGGGAGGAGCGTGAAGCCCCTTATGCACCGATGATGAAGGGGCTGTAAGGAACTTGAAAGATTCGGAGGACTCAGAGGAGGATGCAGGCGATGAAACTAATCAAGATGAACACGAAGGAAGTTGGGATAAAGATATGGCTGAAAAATAGGGTTGTTTGGGATTTGGCTGTCGAATCAGGAGCTGTTTTATATGATGAGGATGAGGACATTATGGCTATTCTCCAAACTCAAAATGAAGTATTGGCACAAAAATAAAGGCAAGCAAAACAGAAAGAGAAAGTAAAAAGGTGCCGTCCCAGAAACCGAAATAAGTTGTGTAATAAAATTTTTAAATGATTTTAGTTCATGGAATATGAGGGGTTTATGGGGTGTTGAAAAGTGAAAAATGGTAAAAAATTTAAGCGTAAAAATAATGTGAATATGTTATGATTGATAGAGACAAAGAAGGAGGTGATTTCTAAGTTTGATGTAGTGCAATTTTGGGGTAATGATGTGGTGAGTTTGGAATTTGGGGGATCGGAAGGTGCTTCTGGAGGTTTATTAATAATGTGGGATGTTATGATGTTTCGGTTGAGTAATTGTTACAAAGGGGAGAGATGATTGTGTATAGAATGGGAATTGTGTAACACCCTCACTATCAGAAGTCACGCTTCCGGCTGCGCCACTCTGATAGAAAGAAGTATTACGACTACTTTACATACTAAATACTAAAATAGGAGCCTGTGACTCACACTGCAGCGCTGATTTCTTTGAAAAACTGGAAGTAAACAATTGATTTTAAGAGAAATACAAACAGGCATAGATTCATATACAAGACTACTTACATAATAACTCATAATATAATATACATATAAAACATACAAATTCTATCCCTCTTACAAACTTGTGATAACAAGGACGAGGGAAGAAAATAATCTAATCAATTCAACAACTTAAAAACCAAACGCAGTACAACTCTTCTAAATGCTTCTTCTTCCGGTTCCTGAAAAGATAAGCCTGTAGGGGGGTGAGAACCTAACCACACGGTCTCACCATGGAATTTCAAAGTTGTCATAAGAAGATATTTAATAAGAAAATTGTTCTCAAGCTCAGTGATTATCATTGCTTTATGAATCTTTTAAAATCCATAGGAAATCATTCAAAACTTTTTCAAAGAAACGATGTTTAATCCTTCAGAAATCCAAAGTCTTTCCTTTCTTATAAGAAAATCTAAAATAAAAATCAACCACGCAATCAAACAGCACAGTCATTAATTCAGCACCAAAGTTCATTCTCAAATGTAGCACGCCAGGACAAACACAAGCAAGACAGACAAGGAAAACACAAGTAAGTAGCAGTTACAGCAAATAGTTCAAGTAGCAATTAAGAACAGTCTAGCAATTAGGCAAACCAAAACAAGTTCAAACCCAAGCAAAACAAACAAATGCATGCCTGTCCTATGGCTGATGAGGCTCATCTGTCGGTTATCCAGCCAACCCGACAAGTCTGAATTGTCCTTAGACTGTCCCCCGACGTGCATCCCCAAGAGTCTATGCATAGTTTTTTCTCAAATAATCAATATTGCTCAATGGGGGTAACATTCCCGGGAATTTATATAGTGCCCGGTCACACTTACGTCGTAGGGTCAACAGAGTATCGAGTTTTCAACCTGGTACACGTGGTGGCAAGCCACGACACTTATTCCAGGGAATCTCGTATCTCAGATATTTCAAATTCATAAGCCAAATGAATAATTCAAAGATCATACATCAACATTCTCAATCTATATCTCTACAACATCATCATTCATTAGTCCACATCTCATTCCCTAATTCATTCAAAACCATATTTCAAAGAAAATCCTCATCATCCTTCTTTCCATTTCATTTATTAACAATCCCAATTCAAAACATAATTCTTTCTTTGATAAATAAAGCAATCTCAAAGCATATAGAACGTTTAAAAACAAATCTCTTTTAATTAATTACTTTAAATAAAACTTCCAAATTTATAAAATTTCGGCAGCATCTCCTCTAAAACTTGGACACTACCACCCTTTTCGGGTCCCATCCAAATATTTCTCATACCTTTTCTCAACCATTTCCAAATCTTGTTCATTTCCAAAATGCAACCAGTTTCAATATCAAATTGTTTTCAAAGTGTGTCAGTACCAATAATAAATCTCTTTAAAATCAAACCAGCTCAAATACTAAATAATTTATAAAGTCACTAACTCAAAATTAAACCATTTCCAAAGCTAATCCAGTTTCATATCCCAAATCATTTCCAAAGCCAATCCCTTTACATTATCAAAAATAGCTTCAAAACCAAGAAAAACTATTTTTCATAATAATCAACTAAATAACCTTTCAAACTAATTTATTTTTAGCAATCACAACCACTCAAGCAATCAATCATTCAGTCCAGCAAACAACCACATTTGGAAGACAATCATAATCACAGGCATATGTTCTTTCACATTAATATCTATTTATCACAACTCTGTAATATAGATTAGATTCTAAGAGAAACCCCTACCTCGAATAATCGAAACTCATAAACCAAACGCATCAAGAAACCCTTTCTTTTCGGCCCGAAATTAGTGGCAGCTGCAACCTCAGCTCCAAACCGCTTATGCAGCAACCACAACAACTCAAATCATAGCAGAAAATCATTTTAAACACAGAAATTAATTCACTTGCATTAATCCACTAAACTCATCAGGTACTCAATCCTAAAATATTTTAACTTTAAAACAATCCCCCTACCTCGATTAGCCGAGTTCGCATAAACCTATTGTAACAACTTCCTTTCCTTTTAATTCATGGCAGCCACTTCGACTGCTTATTCCAACAACAGCAACGATAGAACAACACCGCAGGCAGCTACAAAATGACAATAGCGGTGAATCTAATATTCTACTATGGTTTAAGGCTGAGTAAGGCTACAAAGGAACATTTATGTAAATTATGACAGAGTTAATTAATGAAACATTATAGCGAGACAAGGCGCGACAGAATAACCTTATCAGAGGAACAAGAGACTAGAATTGTAGCAGCTCTGGCGACCCTCACCGGCAAGAACAGAACCGACGGTAACTTCAAGGGGGCTGAGATAGCAAACCCTAAGAAATAGAAACGGAATTTTGGAGTAGCAGTAGCGGCACTGGTGGCTCAAAGCAGCAAGAACGCGACGCCGGCTCACCTCCAGTGACAGCAAGCTCCGCCGACAGCAGAGGCGCAGCCAGAAGCTTCGACAGCGGCGGAGCTGGTGGTGGTTCAAACGAAGATGACACCGGCGACTGGGCGAAACTAGCTCCGACAGCGCACGGGTGTCCTTCCTCCTCCTCTCTTTAATCGCGTCACTCCCTCTCTCCGCGGTGGTGGCACGGCAGCAGTGACGAGCTTCAGCGGCGGCGAATCGCTGGCGACGGAGGTTTAGCAGTGGTGAACGGCTTCTCCTCTTCTGTGCGCGCTCTGCTCCTCCCTTCCACCAATCAGTGACGGCAACGCGGATAGGGTGCGGCGGTGCAGACGACAGCAGCTCCCTTTCTCTCTCTCTCAAATGCGTCGCTCTCTCTCCCCTTGGTTCTTGCCTGCGATGGTGGTGCGGCTCGACGGCAACGGAGCGGCGGCGTGGTGGTGACGATTGCACGCAGTCCCCCTCCTTCCCGGTATCTCTTTTCCCCAGATCTCTTCCTCTCTGCCCTCACCGTTTCTTTCTTTCTTTTTCTTTCTTGCTTTATACTATTGCTGCTGTATGTTAGATTAAAAGGGGGAAGCAAGGGCGGCTAGGATGAGTTTAGAAGGAATTAGGGATTTTTATTTCAATTAGGGTTTTATTTTGGGAAATTAGGGTTAACATAAAATTTATGAGTAATATAACAATTTTATAAAAATCAAGAGTAATAGGATAATTAAAAACCTATTTTAACCCAACACTAGTATTTAAAAAAAATACTATTTAATTATCAACTTACAAATTATTTTTAAATAAATATTCTAATTTGATAATTAGAGATAATATAATTAATTTCTTTTATTCATAAAAATTAAAGTATTAAGTTTTCAAATCACAATTATTTAAATCAAACCATGTAAATTCTTATTATTTTACAATTCCTAAATTTTATAATTTAAATATGAAAATTATCCAATAATTATAAAATTAGATAAAATTTCTAATTTAATTATCAAAATTTGATTTAGTTAGCTTTAATAAAATAATTTTTAAAATTAAAATCTTTAATAAATAAATAAACTAAAATTGACTCATAACAAGATCTTTCAAAAGTTTTGGGTCTTACATCCTACCCACCTTATAAAAATTTTCGTCCTCGAAAATTAAAATAATATATAAGATACTATATAGTTTTAATGGTTTGCTTTTGAATATTTTAGAAAAGCAAAAAGTCTTGATATATATATAAATTTTCAAATTCCGGTCAAGCCATTAGACTTATATATAAGAAAAGAGTGTGGTGTAAAGGAAAAATTACAAGATAGGCTCAAAACAAGAAAGTTACATGGTAACAACATTAAGGGCTTAATATAACTCACCATCGCGACTCACCTCGGAAAGGAAGGACAAGTGACAAAAACAGCACTTACAAGGATTTGAAAAACTGCTGAGATCACAAGTACACAAGGATATACAAGCAATGAAGAATGTTGGGACGAAAATCAAATTACAAGTTTAAGAAAAGATCTCAAATCAAAGAAATTCAACGCAAACATTAAGGAGAAAATAGTGCAGTAGTTTGAAACAAAACTAAACCAAGTCAAAGAAGTATGAGATCGTAGGAGAAAAATAACTAAATCCAATGAAAATGCTCACAAAATTTTTAAAAGTATGGTTAGAAACATCTTTGAATACATTGTTCATAAAGAATGAAAAAAAAAAACTGAAGGAAAAATCATTTTATGTTCTGAAAGAAAAAATGAGTAACAAACATTCCTCAAAAGATTAATAAAAACGTAAATGTGGCATTATTTCAATATAAATTCAAGTGGAAGTAGATTACACAAAGTTTGTAAATAGAAGGATTAACTTGGGTAAAAGCAAAATTGTATTTTCTCTTCATTTTCAACCATGTATGAAAACTACAATCTTGTTGGAAAAAAAACCTGAGATAAAGTTTTACTCATAAAAGAAAAGATGATACACTATAATCGAACGGGTTTAAATCAAATACAGAAATTTTCAGAGTATAAGATAAAGGAGTGTAAGCTGAATTGAAAGCGATTTTATTAAAACATCAATAGACGGTTATATCGTCCCAAAACAAGTTCAAATCACATCAAAGAGGGCACTGCTCAAGTAAAGCAATTCAAATTCAGGGACAACTTTGCATAAGAATAACTCAACTTGTTTTAAAAAGTTTAAAATAAAACTCCAATACTATACTTGAAGTCACAACCTTATAAAGATGTTCAATAACATTAAGATGTGAAAAAAGGAAACTAACTCATTTTAAGAAAGGAACTTAAATCAAAGGATTTCGATTAGGATTCATAGAGCATGTCACTCATAGAAACGAAAAGCTTAAGAAGGAACTCAGCAACTTAAAAAGTTGATTCAAAACTTAAATTTCTTTAAAAGAACTCAAAACTTCATCAAAATGGTCCAAAACAAAATTTTGAGAGTATACTTGGAATAACCACCTCGCAAAATCATTTAAGAAAATTACGATACGCTTAAAAGAAAATCAGCCTATGGAAGAAAGAATCTTTAGATCAAAGGAATTCGAATAAGAACTCACTAGGCATGGATTATCTAATGAGTTTTCAATTGGTCCAAAAGAATACAAAACGCGTTAAGAAAGACACCTTAATCAATAGAAAATTCTCAAGAAAGAATCTTTGACTAATTTAAGACAAATAAAAGGACACATGGTGCATTAGATGGAAACAAATTCAAGTTGACTCGAATGAACATAAGATTCATAAAAATGGAAAACTAAGACTAATGGTGACGTTAAAAAAAAGTAACAGATTAATTAAAAACAGAATCAAATATGATATTTCTTAGAAATGAAAAGCTTAAGAAAGAAATTGGTCTATTCACAAGAAGAAAGACATAAGTCCAACATTTTTTTTCTAAAAGAACAACATTTGTACAAACAATGTAGTATACTAAATCAAATTCAAATTAAAAATAAATTAGGTGAAGTTTACCAAACAAAAATCAACTAGGAAGAGATAAAAACCTTTCTTTGAAAAATATCTAAATATATAATCAAATAAGGATATTCGTAAAAACTGTAACAAAATTGTTAGAAAATCAAATTGTATTTAAAGTATATATACTTTTCCATAAATCAGTGAAGAAATAAGCGAGGTGTTGGAAACAATTAATTTTAAACCGTATAAGAAACTTTCCACGTTTATATAAAGAAGTATATATCAAATTAAAAGAGGCTATATATTTCAAATCAAAAGTAATTTTGTTAAGATTTAAAGAATGGCTATAATTATCGTCAAATAAGAGAAAAACTAAATTACAATTTGTTTACAAAGGACTTGAAATAAGAACTTAAAAAGGTATACTGCATCAAAACAGATTTAAATGTATATCAAAGAGTACATGACTCAAGAGGAAGTGCCTAAATAAAGAAGGTAAATATACCAAGGATTTTAAACAGGCATATACAGTTAGGGTCAAACAAGAGTGTACGTGAACAAGAGAATAGGATCGAAACATAATTTGATCACTTTCCAAGAAAAGTATCGCAGACAGGAACCTTAGAGCATACAAAGCAGGAATAAGATACGTGATATTCGCAGAGTTCAAGACACTTAACCGAGTAACTTCGAGAAATAATTTCTAACGTTCCCAAAACCCACGACTCACGTTATCTATGACTCGGATATGGTCTATGATAACCCATTGGTGCTTCCATATACATAATTCACTAGTGTTAAGCCGGCCAAACTTAATACCAGGAATTATGCAATGCAAGACTGATGGCATTAATCAGTAGACCGTCATGTGTATTAAACTCTAATTCTTGTTATCTAAACAAGACCTATTACATGACAGATGCTCAAAGTATGCAATTGAAGCATATTCGGTCCATTTCCAAGGCTCTACAGGAAGGACCGCTCTGATACCATAATGTAACACCCTCACTATCAGAAGTCACGCTTCCGGCTGCGCCACTCTGATAGAAAGAAGTATTACGACTACTTTACATACTAAATACTAAAATAGGAGCCTGTGACTCACACTGCAGCGCTGATTTCTTTGAAAACTGGAAGTAAACAATTGATTTTAAGAGAAATACAAACAGGCATAGATTCATATACAAGACTACTTACATAATAACTCATAATATAATATACATATAAAACATACAAATCCTATCCCTCTTACAAACTTGTGATAACAAGGACGAGGGAAGAAAATAATCTAATCAATTCAACAACTTAAAAACCAAACGCAGTACAACTCTTCTAAATGCTTCTTCTTCCGGTTCCTGAAAAGATAAGGCTGTAGGGGGGTGAGAACCTAACCACACGGTCTCACCATGGAATTTCAAAGTTGTCATAAGAAGATATTTAATAAGAAAATTGTTCTCAAGCTCAGTGATTATCATTGCTTTATGAATCTTTTAAAATCCATAGGAAATCATTCAAAACTTTTTCAAAGAAACGATGTTTAATCCTTCAGAAATCCAAAGTCTTTCCTTTCTTATAAGAAAATCTAAAATAAAAATCAACCACGCAATCAAACAGCACAGTCATTAATTCAGCACCAAAGTTCATTCTCAAATGTAGCACGCCAGGACAAACACAAGCAAGACAGACAAGGAAAACACAAGTAAGTAGCAGTTACAGCAAATAGTTCAAGTAGCAATTAAGAACAGTCTAGCAATTAGGCAAACCAAAACAAGTTCAAACCCAAGCAAAACAAACAAATGCATATGATGCATGCCTGTCCTATGGCTGATGAGGCTCATCTGTCGGTTATCCAGCCAACCCGACAAGTCTGAATTGTCCTTAGACTGTCCCCCGACGTGCATCCCCAAGAGTCTATGCATAGTTTTTTCTCAAATAATCAATATTGCTCAATGGGGGTAACATTCCCGGGAATTTATATAGTGCCCGGTCACACTTACGTCGTAGGGTCAACAGAGTATCGAGTTTTCAACCTGGTACACGTGGTGGCAAGCCACGACACTTATTCCAGGGAATCTCGTATCTCAGATATTTCAAATTCATAAGCCAAATGAATAATTCAAAGATCATACATCAACATTCTCAATCTATATCTCTACAACATCATCATTCATTAGTCCACATCTCATTCCCTAATTCATTCAAAACCATATTTCAAAGAAAATCCTCATCATCCTTCTTTCCATTTCATTTATTAACAATCCCAATTCAAAACATAATTCTTTCTTTGATAAATAAAGCAATCTCAAAGCATATAGAACGTTTAAAAACAAATCTCTTTTAATTAATTACTTTAAATAAAACTTCCAAATTTATAAAATTTCGGCAGCATCTCCTCTAAAACTTGGACACTACCACCCTTTTCGGGTCCCATCCAAATATTTCTCATACCTTTTCTCAACCATTTCCAAATCTTGTTCATTTCCAAAATGCAACCAGTTTCAATATCAAATTGTTTTCAAAGTGTGTCAGTACCAATAATAAATCTCTTTAAAATCAAACCAGCTCAAATACTAAATAATTTATAAAGTCACTAACTCAAAATTAAACCATTTCCAAAGCTAATCCAGTTTCATATCCCAAATCATTTCCAAAGCCAATCCCTTTACATTATCAAAAATAGCTTCAAAACCAAGAAAAACTATTTTTCATAATAATCAACTAAATAACCTTTCAAACTAATTTATTTTTAGCAATCACAACCACTCAAGCAATCAATCATTCAGTCCAGCAAACAACCACATTTGGAAGACAATCATAATCACAGGCATATGTTCTTTCACATTAATATCTATTTATCACAACTCTGTAATATAGATTAGATTCTAAGAGAAACCCCTACCTCGAATAATCGAAACTCATAAACCAAACGCATCAAGAAACCCTTTCTTTTCGGCCCGAAATTAGTGGCAGCTGCAACCTCAGCTCCAAACCGCTTATGCAGCAACCACAACAACTCAAATCATAGCAGAAAATCATTTTAAACACAGAAATTAATTCACTTGCATTAATCCACTAAACTCATCAGGTACTCAATCCTAAAATATTTTAACTTTAAAACAATCCCCCTACCTCGATTAGCCGAGTTCGCATAAACCTATTGTAACAACTTCCTTTCCTTTTAATTCATGGCAGCCACTTCGACTGCTTATTCCAACAACAGCAACGATAGAACAACACCGCAGGCAGCTACAAAATGACAATAGCGGTGAATCTAATATTCTACTATGGTTTAAGGCTGAGTAAGGCTACAAAGGAACATTTATGTAAATTATGACAGAGTTAATTAATGAAACATTATAGCGAGACAAGGCGCGACAGAATAACCTTATCAGAGGAACAAGAGACTAGAATTGTAGCAGCTCTGGCGACCCTCACCGGCAAGAACAGAACCGACGGTAACTTCAAGGGGGCTGAGATAGCAAACCCTAAGAAATAGAAACGGAATTTTGGAGTAGCAGTAGCGGCACTGGTGGCTCAAAGCAGCAAGAACGCGACGCCGGCTCACCTCCAGTGACAGCAAGCTCCGCCGACAGCAGAGGCGCAGCCAGAAGCTTCGACAGCGGCGGAGCTGGTGGTGGTTCAAACGAAGATGACACCGGCGACTGGGCGAAACTAGCTCCGACAGCGCACGGGTGTCCTTCCTCCTCCTCTCTTTAATCGCGTCACTCCCTCTCTCCGCGGTGGTGGCACGGCAGCAGTGACGAGCTTCAGCGGCGGCGAATCGCTGGCGACGGAGGTTTAGCAGTGGTGAACGGCTTCTCCTCTTCTGTGCGCGCTCTGCTCCTCCCTTCCACCAATCAGTGACGGCAACGCGGATAGGGTGCGGCGGTGCAGACGACAGCAGCTCCCTTTCTCTCTCTCTCAAATGCGTCGCTCTCTCTCCCCTTGGTTCTTGCCTGCGATGGTGGTGCGGCTCGACGGCAACGGAGCGGCGGCGTGGTGGTGACGATTGCACGCAGTCCCCCTCCTTCCCGGTATCTCTTTTCCCAGATCTCTTCCTCTCTGCCCTCACCGTTTCTTTCTTTCTTTTTCTTTCTTGCTTTATACTATTGCTGCTGTATGTTAGATTAAAAGGGGGAAGCAAGGGCGGCTAGGATGAGTTTAGAAGGAATTAGGGATTTTTATTTCAATTAGGGTTTTATTTTGGGAAATTAGGGTTAACATAAAATTTATGAGTAATATAACAATTTTATAAAAATCAAGAGTAATAGGATAATTAAAAACCTATTTTAACCCAACACTAGTATTTAAAAAAAATACTATTTAATTATCAACTTACAAATTATTTTTAAATAAATATTCTAATTTGATAATTAGAGATAATATAATTAATTTCTTTTATTCATAAAAATTAAAGTATTAAGTTTTCAAATCACAATTATTTAAATCAAACCATGTAAATTCTTATTATTTTACAATTCCTAAATTTTATAATTTAAATATGAAAATTATCCAATAATTATAAAATTAGATAAAATTTCTAATTTAATTATCAAAATTTGATTTAGTTAGCTTTAATAAAATAATTTTTAAAATTAAAATCTTTAATAAATAAATAAACTAAAATTGACTCATAACAAGATCTTTCAAAAGTTTTGGGTCTTACATCCTACCCACCTTATAAAAATTTTCGTCCTCGAAAATTAAAATAATATATAAGATACTATATAGTTTTAATGGTTTGCTTTTGAATATTTTAGAAAAGCAAAAAGTCTTGATATATATAAATTTTCAAATTCCGGTCAAGCCATTAGACTTATATATAAGAAAAGAGTGTGGTGTAAAGGAAAAATTACAAGATAGGCTCAAAACAAGAAAGTTACATGGTAACAACATTAAGGGCTTAATATAACTCACCATCGCGACTCACCTCGGAAAGGAAGGACAAGTGACAAAAACAGCACTTACAAGGATTTGAAAAACTGCTGAGATCACAAGTACACAAGGATATACAAGCAATGAAGAATGTTGGGACGAAAATCAAATTACAAGTTTAAGAAAAGATCTCAAATCAAAGAAATTCAACGCAAACATTAAGGAGAAAATAGTGCAGTAGTTTGAAACAAAACTAAACCAAGTCAAAGAAGTATGAGATCGTAGGAGAAAAATAACTAAATCCAATGAAAATGCTCACAAAATTTTTAAAAGTATGGTTAGAAACATCTTTGAATACATTGTTCATAAAGAATGAAAAAAAAAACTGAAGGAAAAATCATTTTATGTTCTGAAAGAAAAAATGAGTAACAAACATTCCTCAAAAGATTAATAAAAACGTAAATGTGGCATTATTTCAATATAAATTCAAGTGGAAGTAGATTACACAAAGTTTGTAAATAGAAGGATTAACTTGGGTAAAAGCAAAATTGTATTTTCTCTTCATTTTCAACCATGTATGAAAACTACAATCTTGTTGGAAAAAAAACCTGAGATAAAGTTTTACTCATAAAAGAAAAGATGATACACTATAATCGAACGGGTTTAAATCAAATACAGAAATTTTCAGAGTATAAGATAAAGGAGTGTAAGCTGAATTGAAAGCGATTTTATTAAAACATCAATAGACGGTTATATCGTCCCAAAACAAGTTCAAATCACATCAAAGA
Source organism: Arachis stenosperma (assembly GCF_014773155.1). Lineage (NCBI taxonomy): Eukaryota > Viridiplantae > Streptophyta > Magnoliopsida > Fabales > Fabaceae > Arachis > Arachis stenosperma. The sequence goes on from NC_080378.1 coordinate 22,922,742, forward strand.
GGGCACTGCTCAAGTAAAGCAATTCAAATTCAGGGACAACTTTGCATAAGAATAACTCAACTTGTTTTAAAAAGTTTAAAATAAAACTCCAATACTATACTTGAAGTCACAACCTTATAAAGATGTTCAATAACATTAAGATGTGAAAAAAGGAAACTAACTCATTTTAAGAAAGGAACTTAAATCAAAGGATTTCGATTAGGATTCATAGAGCATGTCACTCATAGAAACGAAAAGCTTAAGAAGGAACTCAGCAACTTAAAAAGTTGATTCAAAACTTAAATTTCTTTAAAAGAACTCAAAACTTCATCAAAATGGTCCAAAACAAAATTTTGAGAGTATACTTGGAATAACCACCTCGCAAAATCATTTAAGAAAATTACGATACGCTTAAAAGAAAATCAGCCTATGGAAGAAAGAATCTTTAGATCAAAGGAATTCGAATAAGAACTCACTAGGCATGGATTATCTAATGAGTTTTCAATTGGTCCAAAAGAATACAAAACGCGTTAAGAAAGACACCTTAATCAATAGAAAATTCTCAAGAAAGAATCTTTGACTAATTTAAGACAAATAAAAGGACACATGGTGCATTAGATGGAAACAAATTCAAGTTGACTCGAATGAACATAAGATTCATAAAAATGGAAAACTAAGACTAATGGTGACGTTAAAAAAAAGTAACAGATTAATTAAAAACAGAATCAAATATGATATTTCTTAGAAATGAAAAGCTTAAGAAAGAAATTGGTCTATTCACAAGAAGAAAGACATAAGTCCAACATTTTTTTTCTAAAAGAACAACATTTGTACAAACAATGTAGTATACTAAATCAAATTCAAATTAAAAATAAATTAGGTGAAGTTTACCAAACAAAAATCAACTAGGAAGAGATAAAAACCTTTCTTTGAAAAATATCTAAATATATAATCAAATAAGGATATTCGTAAAAACTGTAACAAAATTGTTAGAAAATCAAATTGTATTTAAAGTATATATACTTTTCCATAAATCAGTGAAGAAATAAGCGAGGTGTTGGAAACAATTAATTTTAAACCGTATAAGAAACTTTCCACGTTTATATAAAGAAGTATATATCAAATTAAAAGAGGCTATATATTTCAAATCAAAAGTAATTTTGTTAAGATTTAAAGAATGGCTATAATTATCGTCAAATAAGAGAAAAACTAAATTACAATTTGTTTACAAAGGACTTGAAATAAGAACTTAAAAAGGTATACTGCATCAAAACAGATTTAAATGTATATCAAAGAGTACATGACTCAAGAGGAAGTGCCTAAATAAAGAAGGTAAATATACCAAGGATTTTAAACAGGCATATACAGTTAGGGTCAAACAAGAGTGTACGTGAACAAGAGAATAGGATCGAAACATAATTTGATCACTTTCCAAGAAAAGTATCGCAGACAGGAACCTTAGAGCATACAAAGCAGGAATAAGATACGTGATATTCGCAGAGTTCAAGACACTTAACCGAGTAACTTCGAGAAATAATTTCTAACGTTCCCAAAACCCACGACTCACGTTATCTATGACTCGGATATGGTCTATGATAACCCATTGGTGCTTCCATATACATAATTCACTAGTGTTAAGCCGGCCAAACTTAATACCAGGAATTATGCAATGCAAGACTGATGGCATTAATCAGTAGACCGTCATGTGTATTAAACTCTAATTCTTGTTATCTAAACAAGACCTATTACATGACAGATGCTCAAAGTATGCAATTGAAGCATATTCGGTCCATTTCCAAGGCTCTACAGGAAGGACCGCTCTGATACCATAATGTAACACCCTCACTATCAGAAGTCACGCTTCCGGCTGCGCCACTCTGATAGAAAGAAGTATTACGACTACTTTACATACTAAATACTAAAATAGGAGCCTGTGACTCACACTGCAGCGCTGATTTCTTTGAAAAACTGGAAGTAAACAATTGATTTTAAGAGAAATACAAACAGGCATAGATTCATATACAAGACTACTTACATAATAACTCATAATATAATATACATATAAAACATACAAATCCTATCCCTCTTACAAACTTGTGATAACAAGGACGAGGGAAGAAAATAATCTAATCAATTCAACAACTTAAAAACCAAACGCAGTACAACTCTTCTAAATGCTTCTTCTTCCGGTTCCTGAAAAGATAAGGCTGTAGGGGGGTGAGAACCTAACCACACGGTCTCACCATGGAATTTCAAAGTTGTCATAAGAAGATATTTAATAAGAAAATTGTTCTCAAGCTCAGTGATTATCATTGCTTTATGAATCTTTTAAAATCCATAGGAAATCATTCAAAACTTTTTCAAAGAAACGATGTTTAATCCTTCAGAAATCCAAAGTCTTTCCTTTCTTATAAGAAAATCTAAAATAAAAATCAACCACGCAATCAAACAGCACAGTCATTAATTCAGCACCAAAGTTCATTCTCAAATGTAGCACGCCAGGACAAACACAAGCAAGACAGACAAGGAAAACACAAGTAAGTAGCAGTTACAGCAAATAGTTCAAGTAGCAATTAAGAACAGTCTAGCAATTAGGCAAACCAAAACAAGTTCAAACCCAAGCAAAACAAACAAATGCATATGATGCATGCCTGTCCTATGGCTGATGAGGCTCATCTGTCGGTTATCCAGCCAACCCGACAAGTCTGAATTGTCCTTAGACTGTCCCCCGACGTGCATCCCCAAGAGTCTATGCATAGTTTTTTCTCAAATAATCAATATTGCTCAATGGGGGTAACATTCCCGGGAATTTATATAGTGCCCGGTCACACTTACGTCGTAGGGTCAACAGAGTATCGAGTTTTCAACCTGGTACACGTGGTGGCAAGCCACGACACTTATTCCAGGGAATCTCGTATCTCAGATATTTCAAATTCATAAGCCAAATGAATAATTCAAAGATCATACATCAACATTCTCAATCTATATCTCTACAACATCATCATTCATTAGTCCACATCTCATTCCCTAATTCATTCAAAACCATATTTCAAAGAAAATCCTCATCATCCTTCTTTCCATTTCATTTATTAACAATCCCAATTCAAAACATAATTCTTTCTTTGATAAATAAAGCAATCTCAAAGCATATAGAACGTTTAAAAACAAATCTCTTTTAATTAATTACTTTAAATAAAACTTCCAAATTTATAAAATTTCGGCAGCATCTCCTCTAAAACTTGGACACTACCACCCTTTTCGGGTCCCATCCAAATATTTCTCATACCTTTTCTCAACCATTTCCAAATCTTGTTCATTTCCAAAATGCAACCAGTTTCAATATCAAATTGTTTTCAAAGTGTGTCAGTACCAATAATAAATCTCTTTAAAATCAAACCAGCTCAAATACTAAATAATTTATAAAGTCACTAACTCAAAATTAAACCATTTCCAAAGCTAATCCAGTTTCATATCCCAAATCATTTCCAAAGCCAATCCCTTTACATTATCAAAAATAGCTTCAAAACCAAGAAAAACTATTTTTCATAATAATCAACTAAATAACCTTTCAAACTAATTTATTTTTAGCAATCACAACCACTCAAGCAATCAATCATTCAGTCCAGCAAACAACCACATTTGGAAGACAATCATAATCACAGGCATATGTTCTTTCACATTAATATCTATTTATCACAACTCTGTAATATAGATTAGATTCTAAGAGAAACCCCTACCTCGAATAATCGAAACTCATAAACCAAACGCATCAAGAAACCCTTTCTTTTCGGCCCGAAATTAGTGGCAGCTGCAACCTCAGCTCCAAACCGCTTATGCAGCAACCACAACAACTCAAATCATAGCAGAAAATCATTTTAAACACAGAAATTAATTCACTTGCATTAATCCACTAAACTCATCAGGTACTCAATCCTAAAATATTTTAACTTTAAAACAATCCCCCTACCTCGATTAGCCGAGTTCGCATAAACCTATTGTAACAACTTCCTTTCCTTTTAATTCATGGCAGCCACTTCGACTGCTTATTCCAACAACAGCAACGATAGAACAACACCGCAGGCAGCTACAAAATGACAATAGCGGTGAATCTAATATTCTACTATGGTTTAAGGCTGAGTAAGGCTACAAAGGAACATTTATGTAAATTATGACAGAGTTAATTAATGAAACATTATAGCGAGACAAGGCGCGACAGAATAACCTTATCAGAGGAACAAGAGACTAGAATTGTAGCAGCTCTGGCGACCCTCACCGGCAAGAACAGAACCGACGGTAACTTCAAGGGGGCTGAGATAGCAAACCCTAAGAAATAGAAACGGAATTTTGGAGTAGCAGTAGCGGCACTGGTGGCTCAAAGCAGCAAGAACGCGACGCCGGCTCACCTCCAGTGACAGCAAGCTCCGCCGACAGCAGAGGCGCAGCCAGAAGCTTCGACAGCGGCGGAGCTGGTGGTGGTTCAAACGAAGATGACACCGGCGACTGGGCGAAACTAGCTCCGACAGCGCACGGGTGTCCTTCCTCCTCCTCTCTTTAATCGCGTCACTCCCTCTCTCCGCGGTGGTGGCACGGCAGCAGTGACGAGCTTCAGCGGCGGCGAATCGCTGGCGACGGAGGTTTAGCAGTGGTGAACGGCTTCTCCTCTTCTGTGCGCGCTCTGCTCCTCCCTTCCACCAATCAGTGACGGCAACGCGGATAGGGTGCGGCGGTGCAGACGACAGCAGCTCCCTTTCTCTCTCTCTCAAATGCGTCGCTCTCTCTCCCCTTGGTTCTTGCCTGCGATGGTGGTGCGGCTCGACGGCAACGGAGCGGCGGCGTGGTGGTGACGATTGCACGCAGTCCCCCTCCTTCCCGGTCTCTCTTTTCCCCAGATCTCTTCCTCTCTGCCCTCACCGTTTCTTTCTTTCTTTTTCTTTCTTGCTTTATACTATTGCTGCTGTATGTTAGATTAAAAGGGGGAAGCAAGGGCGGCTAGGATGAGTTTAGAAGGAATTAGGGATTTTTATTTCAATTAGGGTTTTATTTTGGGAAATTAGGGTTAACATAAAATTTATGAGTAATATAACAATTTTATAAAAATCAAGAGTAATAGGATAATTAAAAACCTATTTTAACCCAACACTAGTATTTAAAAAAAATACTATTTAATTATCAACTTACAAATTATTTTTAAATAAATATTCTAATTTGATAATTAGAGATAATATAATTAATTTCTTTTATTCATAAAAATTAAAGTATTAAGTTTTCAAATCACAATTATTTAAATCAAACCATGTAAATTCTTATTATTTTACAATTCCTAAATTTTATAATTTAAATATGAAAATTATCCAATAATTATAAAATTAGATAAAATTTCTAATTTAATTATCAAAATTTGATTTAGTTAGCTTTAATAAAATAATTTTTAAAATTAAAATCTTTAATAAATAAATAAACTAAAATTGACTCATAACAAGATCTTTCAAAAGGTTTGGGTCTTACAAATTGACAAACAATAATTTTTATGTTGTGCTGTTTGCTTGGTATATTGTACACATACAAGGGAAGAGAAGCTTGCTGTGTGGGAAGAGTTGAATTTTTTATCAAAAATATGTCAAGTTTCTCTTTGCTACATGGGTGTCTTCAATGAGGTTATGCAGTTGGAAGAAAGAAAAGGCGCTAGTGTGTTAGGAGCATTATCGAACTGGTGGATATAGAGCTGAATGACTGTAAGTTTACGTGGTTCAGGAGATCAATTGTACAGTCAAATTAATAGAATATTGGTGAGTTTTGTTTTATTGTTATCATTTGGAGTACTTGGTTGAAAAGGAATGACAGAATTTTCAGGAATCAAGAATTAGGTGTTACAGGAGTAGTTAGCAGGTCGATTAAGAGTTACAAAGAGTAGGGTGATATTTTATCTTCTGAGTTGTTGATGATTTTTGTTGAAGATGATTAGGAATTAGTTTATTTTAGGGATAAGTATGATTTTGATCCCCAACGTAGAGGGCGAAAATTTATTTTGTCCCCGGCCTTTTTTTCGCTACAAACTGGTACTCAAGGTTTCAATTTGTTTTAAAATCGTCTTTCGGATGAAAATACCCTCCCCTCCCATCTTCTTCCTCAACATTAACAAAAGCAGAGCAGATGCACAAATGCAGAAAAAAACAGGCAACAATGGATAACAATCAGCAAAACAAGAATAACAATAACAATGGATAATGGAATTAGAGCGACAACAAAAACAAAACCAAAAGTAGAATAAAAAACAAAAGCAGCAGAAACAGAAGCAACGAAAGCATCAACAACAACAATGGAATAAAAGGAATAAACAGAAGCTACTAGAAGCATCATCAACAACAACAACAATAGAATCCTTCAAATTTGAAAAATTAAAGAAAAAAATAAAGGGTAAACTATTATTTTGGTCCCCTACGTTTGGGGTGAATTCTATTTTAGTCCCCAACGTTTAAACTGTTCTATTTAAATCCTAAAAAGATTTGATTTGCATCAATCAAGTCCTTCCGTTAAGTGGGTGTCAAATTATTGACGCCGTGTCCGACGTGGCAAGGAAGAGGTGATAGTGGTTAGTAAACGTGTAAGCCTTCCCGCCCTTGGACATAACGCATGTTGCTTACCCTGACTCTTCTTCTTCTACTTCTTCTTCTTCTTGTGAAGCACAAAACGCAAAGGAAAAGCCAGAAACCCTACCACTAGTCGCTGAAAGCTTGCGATTCACAGCCAGAGAAGTGACATTGTCGTTCAGTTACGTTTAAGCTCCACAGCAGCAGTGAGTTTGAAACCGTTGCTTTCTGGGAGAAGATCGTGTCAGGTATTCCATTGTCAAATCTTCTGAACCCATTTGGTTTTCATCTTAATGCGGGTTTATATGTAATGATGTATGTTGATGTGTGATTGTTTTGTTTTATAGTTTCATATTCATTTCTTGTTCTGTTTTGGAAGTTTTTATTTTGCCCTAGTGATTTTATTTATGCATTTCTGTTGTTGTTGGTCAATGTGAGAATTTTATGAAGTGTATTGTGTTTGTGTAACAGTTTGGTTGAGAGATGAGCTATTTTAGTGTCAAGATACACCATGGGGGGAAGTTTGGGTTTGATGGTGAACCTTTACACTATGTAGGGGGGTGAGACTTTGATAGTGGACTACTATGATGAAGATAGGTGGAGCAGGTTCGAGGCTATGGAGATAGTGCTCAAACAGGGATATGTGGTAGAGAATATCGCTGCAATGTGGTATAAGTCTCTGAACGATGAAACAGATGTAGGGTTGAGGATGCTTCACACAGACAAGGATGCCATGGACATGGCTAGAATTGGAATGAGGGACAACATGGTGGAGCTTTTTGTTGTTCACAAAGATGCTGCTGCTACTACTAGGAAAGGCTGCACTATTGAGGAAGTTGAAGAGATAGATGGTGATGAGGCTGCTGCACCCACTGCAGACACTATTGGCCCTGGTCCAATTGTGTTGCACAAGGCCCAATCTCTTGCTCAGGCCAAGGTGGGTGAGAAGCCCAATATGGTGACAAAAGCCCAGAATGATGTGCTGGAGGATGGTGATGAAGAGAGGTCAGAGGGGTCAGATTTCTCAGGTGATGAAGAATCTGAGGATGATGACTACCAGCCAGGAATTGATGATGAGGGGGACAGTGATGAACAATGGAGTGAAAATAGCTTTGGAGATACTGATCTGCAGGTTGCATTTGATGACAGCGATGATGATTGGAATGCTGATGGGGGTTTGTATGATGTTGAAGTCACAACTACAAAAGATCCTCAAAGGCCGAAACAGAGTGTTCCAACTGAGAGAGAACAAGGAGAGCAAAGTGGCAGTGTTAATAAGGGTAAAGAGCAAGTGGTGGCTGCTGGATTAAGGGATGAGGATGATGGGTATGACAGTGAGGGGTTGTGGGATGTCCCTGTAAGTGATGATGAAGGGAATCCCTTGTTCAGGAGGTACCCGGTGTATAAGGGATTGAAGAATATGAAGGAGTATAAATGGGAGGTTGGGATAATGTACGTAGATAGGAATGCTTTTAAGGAATGTGTAACGAGCTATGCCGTGCACAGTGGCAGAGGAATATGGTTCTCGAAGTGTGATAGCCACAGGTGCAAAGCTGTTTGCAAAGAAGGTTGCAAGTGGTTTGCTTATTGCCATAAGATGAAGAGAGAGGATTCATGGCAATTGACAAGCTGTTACAAAAAACACACATGCTCTAAGGCCACCAAGATTGGTATAATTAGTTCTCAGTGGCTAAGTAAGGCTTTTATGAAGAAGATCTATGAAAACCCAAAAATCAAGTTGAGAAGTTTGATAAAGAAGGCTCATAGCAAGTGGAATGTGGATCTCACAATTGCCAAAGCTGCCAGAGTGAAGCAGCAAGCCCTGGATGAAATTAATGGTACCTATGAAGAGCAATATAGGAGGATTCATGACTATGCTGCGGAGTTACTGAGGTCTAATCCAGGGTCCACTGTTCAGATAGAAGTGGAGAAACCTCCTAAATTTGAGCTAGAGACACCACCTCCTGGTACGGACCTGAGACCACGATTTCAGAGGATCTATATCTGCTTGGAAGCTTGTAAACGGAGTTTCATGGTGTGCAGACCCATGATTGGCCTTGATGGATGCTTCATCGAGACTCCATATGGGGGTCAATTGCTAACAGCAATTGGATGGGACCCCAATGATCAGATCCTGCCAATTGCCTATGCTGTTGTTGAAACAGAGACGAAAGATTCGTGGAGATGGTTTTTGTTGAATCTGTGTGATGATTTGGGAGTTGATAAGATCAGATGGTGTACATTCATGAGCGACCAACAAAAGGTAACTCTCAACCTAAACTTGTGTAATTAATTCTTTCTTTAATTCATGTCTTGCTGTTATTGACTGGTGATGTTTTTAAATTCTGCTTCAAAGGGATTGATCCCAACCTTTGATGAGTTGCTGCCTGGCATAGACCACCGTTTTTGTGTCAGGCACTTATATAGCAACTTCAGAAAAAGGTTCTCAGGTGTTCAGCTAAAGATGATGATGTGGAAGGCTACAAAGGCAACATATGTCCAGGAATGGGAGAGGAAGATGAAGGAGATTCAGCAAGTTGATCAAGGAGCTTATAATCATCTCATAGAGATCCCTGCCAAGTATTGGAGCAAGTCCATGTTTAATTATTTTCCTAGAGTTGATACACTTGTTAACAACATGTGTGAGTGTTTTAACTCTGTTATTGTAGAGGCTAGAGAGAAACCGATTGTGTCTATGCTAGAAGACATTAGGGTTTATCTAATGAATAGGTGGTCTGATAACAGGCAAAGTATAGTAACATATGTCGGAGAAATATTGCCAAAAATAAACAAGAAAATTGAAAGGGAGTTTGATAAGGGTGGGGAGTGGCTGGCCATATATGCTAGTAGGGACAAATATGAAGTGTCTAGCAGTCAGGGTAATAGAGCCAAGTTTGTTGTGGACTTAAACTTACATGAGTGCTCTTGTAGAAAATTTCAACTAACAGGTTACCCTTGTGAGCATGCCATGAGCTGCATTAGGAAAATGTGTTTAGATGTTAAGAACTATGTCAACAAGTGTTATAGGAAAGAGACCTACGTGGACTGCTACCAACATGTAATCTACCCACTGAATGGACCAAATCTCTGGTCCCGGACTGAGAATGATGATGTGCTGCCACCAGTGTTTAGGAAACCAATAGGGCGCCCAAAACTGAGGAGGAACAAGACTGGTGATGAGCCACGCAACAATGGACCACTGTCTAAGTTAGCCAGGACTGGACAGCAACAAAAATGTTCATATTATTTTGCACTTGGTCACAACAAAAGAACCTGCCCTAGAAAACGTAAGATGGAGGCCGCAGCAAAAAAAAAAATAAAGTTGTTATTGTCAATTTGATTTGAATTCCTTACATGTGAATGTTTATACTGTCCCATTAACCCAATTTGTTGTTACTGTTTATAGCAGAATGCAACTGCACAAGCCAAGAAAGGGGCCAAGAAAGGGGCTGGCACAACTAGGACTCCAAAACCCAACAAGATCCCTGCCAAGACAACAACACAGCCAGCAACAAGAGTTCAGCCAAAAAAGAAGAGCAGTACACAAGTTGGAGGAAGCCAGGAGTCACAGACATCATCCAAGAGAGCTAGATGCAGCAGCAGTGCCAGTCAACCACAACCATCAACAGCAACAGTCACTAGCCCATCAAGGAGGACCCTGAGGTTCATGGCAAAAACACCACCTAGGGCCTGGAAGGTATTGGGATGAAGAACATAGTAGATTTTAGTGATTCCATCTGTTTTGTAATGAATCTGTCAATGACCAAGGGCTAATGTCCCTGTGATACTTTAGACACCCTACTTTAAGACTACTACTGTCATGTTGATCTCTTTTGTGTTGTTACCTTTTCATGGTTATATTTAAGGCTTGTTTGGATATTGTTATGGTTAAGAGAAGCTACTTTAAGACTTCTCCATTATCTAATGAATTACATGAATTTTCAGCAGCAAAGTTATGTGAATTGGCAAATTAAGCCTTGTTTTTATTAGTAGATAAAACTGAAATAAACTTGTACAGAGCCAAATAATGTATGTCACAATACAGGAACTCATTGCTATTCATTTCAATCAAAAACCTTACAATGTTTACAGCAAATGGCTTTACAGACACAGCCACAAAAAAATTTCATTCTCTTTACATCACTGTTATCACCCAACTGTATGTCAATTTTTTCAATCCCTAAACAATTGACATTCCCTACAAACCAGGGGACAACAACAGAATGGCAAAAATAAACAAAATGCTAACCCCCTAAACCTCAATTGAGTCGATCACATAGCAGCAGCCCAGCCAGTGTCCATCCAAGAATTCCAACACCAAGTGCCAATGCAAACTTCCTTTCAGCTTTCTGCAGTTCTTCTTTCAACGAGCTTGCTTTGTTCTTCAGTCTTTGAATTTGTGGAACTTGTCCTTCAGGCTCTGCCCAAGCAAAATAATCGGATCCATCTCCTAGCTGTTCTCAACCAAACCAACACGAACACACCAAACACTTCAGATCCTTCAAACACTAACACCCAATGCTATTTTCAAACAGGAGACAGAAAGGATGAGACTCACCTGAAAGTTGACGCAGCCCCAGAATCTTCTTCCTGGGTTCTCCGCTGTAGATGACGTGCACAATACCGGTCTCTCTCCACAGAAGCAAGTCCTCCTTCTCCCACGACTCTTGGTGCTGCTACGCGAACCTTGGGAGGACGACTGGGTAGCCATTCTCAGCAGACGAAGAACATCATCTTTGGGGATTAGGGTTTACTTATTGGACTGGGCAGCATTTCATTTTCCTTTTTTTTTCCTGCTTCCAATTCTAACTGTTAACTACAGGCAAACTGCCAACTTTGCCACGTAGGACACGGCGTCAATAATTTGACACCCACTTAACGGAAGGACTTGATTGATGCAAATCAAATCTTTTTAGGATTTAAATAGAACAGTTTAAACGTTGGGGACTAAAATAGAATTCACCCCAAACGTAGGGGACCAAAATAATAGTTTACCCAAAAATAAAAAATTGAAACAGAGGAAAAGGATTGCGGCGGTGGTGGTGGAGGAGGGGGCTGCGACGGTGAACGACGATGTGGAGGAGGAAGGATTGTGGCGGTGAACGACGATGTGGAAGAAGAGGGGTGCCGGCGGTGGTAGAGGAGGAGGGGTTGCGGCGCTCCTCTCTTCTCTTTCTCTCTCCCTCTGCTCTCTCCTCTCTTGCCATTAGTGTAGGGAGCAGTGGCAGATCACAGGCGGCAGAGCGGCGGGCCGGCGGTGCGGCAGTGCTCTCTCCCTGCCCCCTTCTTCCCTTCCCCTCGCCCCCTTTCTCGCGCCCTACCCCCCTTTCTTTCCTCCCCCAATTCTGTCTATCCCTTTCTTTCCTTTATTTATTTTATATTTATTTTATATTTTATTTTATTTTATTATTTTTTTAATAAAGAGTAATTTGGTAATAAAAAAAATAAAATTGGTAAAAAAAGATGATTTTAAAATAAACTGAAACTTTGAGGGCTATTTTATAACGAAAAAAAGGCTGAAGACGAAATAAATTTTCAGCCTCTACGTTGGGGACCAAAATCATACTTATTCCTTTATTTTATCTGTTTAATACTTTTCTGTTGAGACGTTGATGCTCCATCTTGTTGCGTTGAATTTTTTATTTCAAAAAAAAATAATGTTTATCCCAAAGCAAAAGAGAAAAAAAAATCATGGTGGACAACTATTATTATTGTGACCCCACGGTGAATGTGAGGGGTAAGTTGAATAAATAAGTATTGTCTAAAGTCCATAAACACCTAAATAAGAATAAATAAAAAGTTATTTATTTAAAAACAACCATCATGGTGGCACCGGTGGTTGCGGTAGAGAAGGCACGGTAGCGTGGTAGTAGTTAGAACAGAGTGAAGATCGAAAAAGATGATATAATAAAGAGTATAATAAGAATAACAAGTTAACAACTATTAATTTGAATAAAATAGTAAAATTAATTATTTTTAAAATATAAAATTAATATAAATTAAACGTTAAAAATAATTTTAAAATTTTTTGACAAAAGTTAACACCAAGAAACACAATTTACTCCTGTACAAAAACTATCTATTGGATTTCAGTATTTTCATAAGCAACAAACTTAAAAATTTTATAAATTTGTCCAAACCAACACTTTGCTATAACGAGAAGTTCATTTTTTTCCTTTTAAATTTTAATATTGGTGATTGCCGCTCTTAGTTTAGAGGCGACATATATATATATATAGTGAGGGAATTAATATCTTAATTCTAGAATCATAAGGAAGATTCTCAATTTCTCACCCTACATATTAAACAAGGTTTAATGTAAGCTTGTTATTGCAATTCAAAAGGGAAGAGAATGGTTAGGAACGAGGTAACAACATATGCTATTGCAATAATGTTGTTGTTTGGTGTCCTTATTCATTCTGCTGTTACCAAACTCCATGATACTATTCCTGAAGGACCTTTGAATAACCCGTCTAATTATATTGAATCTGATCAGAAAATGTGTATCAAAAAATGCCAGAAACGGTATTTTAAGAAACCCAAAGTGTTGAGGGTATGCTCTTGGAAATGCGATGGTAAGTACATTTAAGTTGTCGTAAATCTTTTTGTGGTTTTATAAACATTTTTAATAAATTATTATAAAATATCTAAATTATTCAACTGTATGAAATACACATACAAGAAGTTTTAAAGGAATATTTAGGAATGCAAATTGTGGTAATTAGGCGCAGGCCTAATAACAAATAAATATTTTAAGAATAAATAGATAAAAATACATACGAAATAGTATAAAAGAGATAAAATTATACCTCAGTGATTAGAAAATAAGATTGTTTTTTCAAGAGAAAACTTTTTTCAAGATAATAGCAAGTCAATTTTATTTTATGAAAACGATCATTGAAATGTGTCGGGATAACTTTTAATTTTTGTAATTTACTTTTGCTTATTTCGTATTTTTTCGTGTGTACTTTTACTTAGTTACTCAAATTTTAATCTTTCAATCTAGTTTTGATTTATTTTTTATTTTACTAAATGTTCTATTTGGATTTTGTATTTTTATAATTTAAGTTTGATCTGTGCTATACTAATTTTAGTATGAGACAAATAAACTAATAAAGACAATATTAGAAAGACAAAAGAAATTAAAATTAATTTTATTTAATATTTATTAATTATTGTAATGATTAATTGATACTAAATAAAATAAATTTTAATTTTTTATTATTTTTTTTGTTACAAAATATTTCGGTAACTCTAAATGGTTGTGTCTTTAAGAATGATCATAAATTTTCCTTTTTGCTGCAGGTTTATTGGGGTTAGAAACTTAGAATTTATATAAATCCTCTGATGTATTGAAGAAGATTTGAATCCTCTGATTTACATGGCTGATGGGTGATGATTCAGGGTGTTTGGATACTTTTTTTTCTTCGATTCAGGGCGTTTAATTTTCTAATTTCAATAGTTTGATGTACTTTCCATAAGACAACAGTAAACCCTTAGGGCAAGGAAATGTAGTAAAAATATTGGGAAATAAATATTTGGATAAAAGTATTATTTTGATTTTAATATTTGTGTTAAATTTTTCTTAATATTTCAAACCTCTTATTTTAGTTTTAAAAATTTTTGAAAGAATTTAATATTATCCTACTATTAAATTTAACTTGAATCATTAAATTTTTTTTATATTAGTCATTATTAGTGGGTCAATTTTACATATATACTAAAATTGAACGTTATTTTACTTTTAAATATACTAATTTTGTTTGTATTAAATTTTTAACTATAAAATAATATTAAATCTATTTAAAATTTTTTAAGATTAAAATAAACAATTTAAAATATTAAGACCAAATTAAAATTTAATTCTATTATAACTAAAATATTACTTTATTCTAAATATTTATTGCACTTGATAATTGCAATTTTTAGCCAATTTTCGTTTTTTTTTTGAGCTAAACTTAATTTGAATTACCTAATTGGCACAAATCTATGTTTATCCAACTATTTAATGAGCAATTAATAAGTGAAAACTTGAAGTAGTTTTTTTTTTTTTTCAAGAATAAAGCTATAGGGGTGTTCATGCATCGGATCGTATCTGCAGATTCGAGATAAATATCTGCATCCGATCCGAAAACTGCAGATACGAGCAAATTGATCGGATCAGATCGCGGATATTTGCTCTACATTCGTGTATCCGATCTGCGGATCCACAGATCCACACAATAATAATTAAAAAATAAATAAATATATATATGTTTGGTATTATATTTACTTGTTTGTATGTTTAGTTAGTAATTATTATTCATATATTGTATTATTTTATTTTTGTTATTTTGAAAGAGTTTGATTAAAAATATTTTAGGAATAACTAAGTTTAAAAGTGAGAAAGAAATATTTTTTTTAAATTTTTTACCTAAAAGTATGAATAAAAAGTGCGGATATCATATCCGATCCGATGAAAATTATGCGGATCGGATCGAATTTTCGGCCATATCCAATCCGATCTGATCCGCGTACACCCCTATAAAACTATACATCCAAGCAAAATACTTAACTAAGTTTAACCAAGTTGTTATTACAACTTTTTAAATCACGCTTTTCCTTCGGTCCTTCTTCTTCTTCTTCTTCTTCTTTCTCAATGTTATCTTCTTATTCTTTAAGTAATATTTTAACTGTTTGTTCAAATCTGAATCGAATTACTAAAATAAGAAGCAGAAACAGAAGCAGAAATTTAAAACAGATCATAGCGTTCAAAACAATGAATGATTCAAGTTCAAATCAGTTGAATGAGAGCGATTTGGATTTTTTTTTCTCAATCAAATCAAGTGGATGAGGTTTGGATTATTCAATTTTTAATTGAATGGAATGGAATGGAGTCACTAAATCCAGTTGTTTGTGAACGTCATTTTTGGTTCATTTGATATTATACAACAGTTTCATTTTGATAATATTTTTGGTTCATTCGAGGCGGAGGTGTTTCTGAATTCAGTTTATATAATGGACAATTTTCGGTTTATTTGGTATTATACAACGGTTTCATTTTGATAATATTTTCGGTTTATTCGAGATGCAGGTGTTTATGAATTCGAATTTATATAATGGACAATTTTTTATTCATTTGATATTATACAATGATTTCGTTTTGATAACATTTTCGGTTTCGAAATTATTTAATAACGTCACTACAGAGAATCATAATCAATAAAGATGTTAGGTGATGAAAATAATGAAAGAGAAAGATAATGAAAAAATAAAAGAAGAAGAAGAAGAAGACACAGTAACCTACGTGCGCGAATTTGAAAGAAGAACGAGGAGGAGGAGGAGAAAGAGGAGGAGGAGGAAATGGAAAAGGAGACGAAGACGAAGAAGTTATCGCTGGTGTAATGAAAGTGATTTTTGTTGAATTTGAGCCAACTTGATTGAAATTGGTTGCTAAAAATACTTGAATGTGTAGATGAACTGTTTCACAATATATTCGATAGGCTAAGGCAATCTTTGAATTTTCAATACTTAATTAAATAGATTAGTGAGTTGAGCACTCGACTAACCCAAATCGATAGAAATAACTAAAGTAATTTAAATCGTTGAATGTGTCCTCTATATGAAAATCATGTTCAATATGTCATGTGCTATTATTTATTTGTTTTTCAATAATAAAAAGGCTTAGATTTATATTTGGAAATAAAAAGAAAATTTTTTAAAATTTAAATCAAATTATTAGAACAAAAAAAAGGATTTTTTAAATAAATTAATTAAATCTCATATTTACTTCTATATGTATTTTTAAAATTATTTGTTTTTGTACTCTATTATTGATTTTGTCTTTTGTTATACTTTACTTAAAATAAGACATCACGTAAGATTTATGATGCACGGATTCTGACATGAATACGAGATATGATATGACATGGATATGAGGACACGCAAATTTTAAAATTTTATAAGATTTGGAGACATGTGCATACATATAAAATATAATAAAATATTTTTTAGATAAATCATAATGATATTTTGATATTTTATTGATATTAAAATATAAATTAATTTTTTAATTATTTTTAATATCTTATTTTAATTATATAAAGTATTTAAAAAATTTTTGTTTTAATAAATAATAACATATACTGTTTCTAAATTTATTTTAAGAATACATATTAAGAATAAGATTATACACGCTGACATGTGATAATATTTAGGTGTGTACAAATATATCATTAGTGGTTAAGCTTTTCAATGTAACTTTGTTATGACGTACTTCACAATTATATGTTACTTTTTATGTAACCTCGTCATTTACTTTAACCTAGTTAACAATTTATAATAAATAAAGTTTTTAACCTCGTTATGTAACTTTTTAATAAATAAACATTTCGTTCCAAAAGTGCAACATGATAATCTCAAACAGAGTTATAGGAGAATAAAGCTAAATATGTAATAATAATACTGAACAGAATCATCTAAATATAAGATACGACACTGAATACAACTCTGAATACAACACTGAATATAATATCAACTACAACAGACTACTTCTTCGGCACCTTTTTCGAATACAAGGATGGGGTGTATTTGTCCGGAGGCGCAGTCTGTGTCCGTAAGTTATACTCAATAATGAGATCTTCAGGTCTAGTAAAATCACGAACCATTTTTTGTTTAAGCACCAAACGAACCTAAGCTTTCTACTCTTCTTCTTCCTCCCACAAGCTTCCTCACACAACACTCTTCACTCTTCAGTAACTCCCTCACACAACACTTTCACTCTTCAGTAACTCTCCCCTTTGCGTTTTGCATTTTAAACACCCCCACAACACTCTTCTCCAACACGTGGCGTGCATGCAACTGGGAAGACTGCCAAACGCAACCTGCGTTTTGGCTTGGCTAGCTGCCAAACACAACTTCCGTTTTTGGACTTCTAACATGATCAATAAAGCAGGTTCGATCTGCATGCAGGGGACAGGGACACGTTTCGAGTCCTCAATCTACTTCCCTGCCAATCAGAAGCTACATTTTGCAGGTTGTTACAGCTTTCTGATTTTGGTTTTATGCAAAATGTATCCTGCATTTTGCAGGTAACTCAACTTTTTAGTTTTTGGTATGGTACATAACCTGCAAAATATATCCTGCGTTTTGTAGGTTACTAACTTCAACAGATTCATATCTGTGAAATACACGTCAAATCACAATATAGTTGCATATCTCCATTATATCTTCCATTCTTAAATTAATTTCTGTGATTCCTTCCTTATATATTTGAATGAATTTGTAAAAAAAAAAAAAGTGTGACGTTATTAAAAAATTGCAATATCTATTTTTTAAATCATATTAAGATTACCTTTTAATTGACCTAAACCTTACGACAAAAAAGGTCTAAGCTTGTTGTAACGACATATCTCATTTGCATATGAAGTAAGTGACAAAATTGTATTATATATTTATCTCATCTATATGTATACCTATTTATTTATAGTGAAAAATACGATAAGTAATAAAATGCAAACATAAGTTAATTTTAAAAATACATATAAATTAAAAATTTAATTATTTATTTAAAAGAATCCAAGCATCAATTGATCATGTATTTACAAACAATAAAGACATAATTAACCGAAACATTTATCAATGTTTTTATTTTTTTTTTTATTTTTTATTTATTTTTGTTAAGATCAATGTTTCCGTTCACAGACAGAGTCCAAGCATACAAAATCCTTTGTGAAAACTGAAAAGCCAAGAATTATTTTCAAGTGAATGGCTGTCTTTGTTACACGCCACTTGCCACATATATCCTTTATTCCTTTAGACCACAATCTTTCACTATTTATTTAGACACAAACTACTCTCTCTCTCTCTCTCTCTCTCTCTCTCTCTCCAAATTGCAATGGCAACTCTGCACTCTCTTGCATTGTCATCTCCACTCTCCAACTCTCTACACAATTCACGCTCAAGCACAGGTATAGTTACTTCATCCATTAAGCTTCACTGTGATTTTATTTTATTCTTGTACTGTTCCTTTTATTTCATATCCATCAAGTGTGCAAATTATTAGGACTACCCTTTTTCAATTAAGAGTTATTAACTGAATTTGGACACTAATAATATCTGTGCTTGTATCATTTTATGAAATTTCACTAAATTATGCATGCCTCGGGACTTCAATTGATGGGTAGTAAGTACTAAGTAATGGTAGGTTCATCTAAAGTTCTACTCCTGAAATTCCATAGTTTCATTCAGATTAATTTTGTCGGGTTAAATGCTTATCGAATATGGATTCATTGGTTCATTTATTTATTTATAATAAATAGTTGACAAGTTACATTCAATAAGTAGGAGATGCATTTTCTTTTTTCTGCTTTAGAACAACAAAACAATTTCTTAATAGGGAAAAAGAGGGGGGGGGGGGGTTGAATGTTTAATCTCATTTGTGGTGGTTAGTTTTTTTTACTTTTTTCCATCATCTCATTCTAGTAAGGGAATGAATGTATATCAATTCCTGCATTGAAAGGGAGACGAAAGTTAATAGGCATTGTATAAAACTGGATTAACTAAACTGAATTGAAACTGAACTACACTATTTTAGATAAACCAGTATTTTTAAATAAATATCTAATCTAAAATTATAGTTTTTATAAAAAAATCAGTTTTTTATGGTTTGGTTTGGTTTAAAACCAAAATAAACTGGTTTATAATTTGAACGATATACTCCAAAAGCCCAAGCAACCCACTCCTAAAAGGCTAATGGACACAAACCTGCTCTGTCCTCTCCCACACTGTCGTCGCTCGCAGGCCAACCACTACGGCCGTCACTTAATCTATCATCTACTGCACATGTCTATTTTAATATCAATAATTGCTATGGTAAATTGAATGTACTTTCATGAATGCACATACATTATTCATTGTTTCATTTATATTAGATGGTATCTGGATGCATTCTAAAGTTACGGATGGATGAAAAATAAGATAATTATATAAAGTTTCATCCGTTATTAAAGTGATGAAAAATTTGGTAGAATAGTATGTTTGGCTTTTGTGCCATAGAGAGAGAAGGAAGAGAGAAGAGAGGGGGAGAGGGAGGGAGAGGAGAGGAGGTAGAGAGGAAAGAGAAGGAGAAAGGAGAGGGAGGGAGAGAGAAGGGGGAAGAGAAAGGGATTAAAAATGATTTTAATAAATAAATTAGTTTAACCTGGTGCACTACATTATAAACTGGTTTAATATAAACCAGTTTGCTATGAAAAAGTAGTTTGGTCAGTTTTTAAACTAGTTAAAATAGTTTGGTGCAGTTTTAGTTTTGTTTATGAAAAAAACTAAACCACGAACACCCCCTAGACATTGACATTAGGATGAAGAGGTAATTAATCCCCCTTCCTAACCATACGTCAAGAGGGAGGTTGGCTTACATAGCTCGAATCCTTTCGCCTCGCTCAAGTAAGTACAGTTAGGAATGCTGAGTGTTATGTTTGGCTAGTTGGCTGAAGGATGTTGTCCTGTTGTTAAGGTATCTCCCAAACAAGAAATTGTTGTCGAATGGTTAGTTCATTCATCCCCTTAAACAAGTGTCAGGGATTCGAATCCTGTCTTATGCATACAATAACCTATTAGCCAGCGACAAAACCTTAAATGGAGCTCAAATCTTAGGCATTAGTCCTCAGCCGGTCGAGTCTCCCGTGGGAAACAATAAAAAAATAGAAATCATGGTGGTAAGTGTTCTTGAAACAGCATTAAATGTGCTTCCCCCAAAACACATTGTTTTCGTAAAATATGTGATCTTCTTGAAGTCATGCTCAGGAGTGATGTATGTATTTTCCAAATTTTATAAGAAAAGGATGGTAAGTTTTGAATGAAGATGCACTTCATGAGCACAAGTTAGAAGTATTCAAATACTTAGAAGTGAGAATTTAACTACAATTACCAAACTAAGTAATCTAAGAAGTAATTGATGACAGAACTTGCAGTGTTTTAATTTGATCAAATATACAAAGTAATCTTAGAAGGTCCTCTGTCTTTGTTTATGCAGCTCCAACTTCAGCTGTTCATCGAAGCGTGCATTCGTCATTCAATGGTCAATCCTTAAACTTGCCACGGTTGAGGTTACCTAAGCTAACTACAAGTTCTCCGATGCGCATTCCGGTTGTCATGATGGTGAAACCTGCAATACAGTTCATCCAAGGAACTGATGAATTAACAATACCAGATGTAAGGCTCACCAAATCAAGGGATGGAACAAATGGCATGGCCATCTTCAAGTTTGATCAACCCTCAGTTTTTGATTCCTCCGGCGAAGTAGGTGACATCACCGGGCTATACCTGATCGACGAGGAAGGGGTCCTTCAGTCAGTCGATGTGAGTGCTAAATTTGTCAATGGAAAGCCTTCTGGAATCGAAGCGAAGTATGTAATGCGGACTTCAAGGGAATGGGACAGATTCATGAGATTCATGGAGAGATACTCTAATGCAAACGGCTTGCAATTCATCAAAAAATGAGCTATTGTGCTAACTACCTTTTTTCCCATTCTTATTCTTTTGCCCTTTTGTCATGAAGTTTGATTTTCTGTAATAATATATATAGTATGATAAATATGAGTGAATGCTGAATTGGCATGCATGTAACTTCTTTTGACCACCATGTTCTTGTAAAATTTTGCTTGTCCTGCTGCTTTTTTATGCTTCCCATGTACCCGTTTCTTATTGGCAATTTGGAAATCTCATTACTAACTTTGCATCTCATTATGTTTTTGAAGGTCAAGAAACATTGTCAAGTGATATAGTTAGTATATACACATAACACATTAATGCATCTTGGTTATTTTCTCAACAGGGTAAATTATATTATATATGTGATAGCTTTTTTCTTTTCCTTTTTTATTTTGTGGACAGTATGTGATATCTTTTTTATTTGTTCTACACTTCTACTGCTAACTTTTTTTTTTGGTAATGGGTGACAGAGGTGTGTTATCCCATAATGCAAGCTTTGATGTTTTTCTCTAATAACCAACTAATCAAATAATCAAATTACAGAAAATGCATAATCTAGTTTCCATTACCAACACTGAGCAATATAACTCGGTCCTAAGGTCTATTTTATCGGGTTTGGATTTGTCATTTGTATCCGGTACTATTTTCGGATCAGGTTTGAGTTATACTTCGAGTTACCTGTTCGAAGTTATTTTTTACAATTAAAATATATATTTTAGAGTGAAAGTAATAATATCATATTACATTTTTATACTTCAATTAATATTTTATATATTATTTTTATTTTAAAATAATTTTTGATATAATATAATATAACATTTATTAAATTTAATTTTTAAAAGTAAAATTTTATTATTTTAATATATAAAATCTACAAATGTGTATATACTAATTTTACCTTAGGTCGACTTAATTTAACCCGGTTTATTTCGGGTAACTTTAGAGTCGAGTCAAAATGAATTCGATTACTTTTTAAGGCTGGGACTGAGTTTACTCAAATCAGACCCGACCCATGAACACTCCGTAGACACAATAACTAATCAACATAACTATTATTAATCTACAATATTATCACTTTTATTGTTACTAAAAAATTAAATTACAAAATAAATATTTACATAATTAGAATGACTAAGATAATTAACAATGTGATCTTCGGGATAATTCGCATTCTTATTTTTTCAGTGACTTGGGAATATTTTCTCTTTTTGGTAGCAAATCTCTCTCAAATACAATTTTTTTCACCTGACTTTAGCTTTTGAAAGTGATATGAGATATCAGATTTTGAGTTTTAAAACGTTTATAGATAATAACTCACTTATGGGCTTGGATTTAAAAGAGTCAATATTTGTAAGCCCTAACCCTAATTAAACCCCACAAAAAAATTAAAACAGGGCTGGCCCTACAAGCCCTAGGCTCGACCTCTTCCTCCCTGAGACCTGCGCTGAACATCCTGACCCGGTGAAGACAAATTCGTGCGCTGAACGTGAATGCGGTGCTTCTCCTCCTCCCTGAAGCGGTGCTCCTCTTCCTCCCTGACCCCGTGACGCGGTTCTCTTCCTCCTATCAGCTATTCAGCTTGTTCCTGCTTCAGAGAGAGTGTGTTTCTGCTTCAGAGCTTCAAAGGTGACTTTCTTCTGCTTCTCTCCCTCTCTTAGAGTTTCTGTTTTTCTAGTTTGCTTATTTCTGCTTGATTTCAAAATGAGATTTTTCAAATTAGTTCAAATTAGTGTGTTTCTTCTTGATTCAGGGTACCCTATTCATAATGTCATAATGAAACCATCAAAGAAGAAAATGAATGTTGTCATTTACATTGCTTTTATTCTGAAGAAACCAATACGCTAACTGAATTCGGAATATTTAGTTTGCAAGTAGTAATGGAACCGAGTATTGTTGAACCTCCGTGGCATCTTGTAATTATGAAATTGCTTATCCATTTCTCTAGGTTTGTGCCTTCTTTTGATTGTAGGGAAAACGTTTTATTTTGAGAATCAAAAGAGATATAGGATTCTTTGATCAGTGGAAATTATTAAGTTAACTTTGGATTTTGAAGTCTTTTATGCAGATGGAATAATTTATGTGTTGATATTTTGGATCTATAAGGTTTGATTTATTCATTCTTTGTATAATTATATTCTCTTGAATGTCAAATTGGAGTTCCTTTGTTGTTTCTTGACTTCTTGGGATGGAAAAGGCTTGTTCAGCTAGAGATTAAGGGGCAAAGACTAAAGACGAAAAGAAATTAAGGGTGGTGTAACATTTAATATTTAGGAACATATTTTGTTCTTATTTAGATCAGTTGATTATAAAGTGCAGTTTTGTGCAAAAGATTATAAAGTGGGTTCTTTTTTTCTCTTGTTCCTGCAATGAAGTTCTGAAATAGTGCTCTAAATAGTGGTTTGGGATTCACAAACAAGAAAATTGCATTTATGCCCTTTTCTCCGTCTCCTGAGTCTCAGTCTCTAGGGTTGCTCTTCCAACTGCAAAAGCGACATCCTGCAATGGAACCAGATGGTGTCGTTTCGAAGCCCTTCGCTGTCGTCGCTTGCGTTTCGATGGCGCTGCTCTACGTGGCGGTTCTCTACGCTCCGACGTTGCTCCTCCGCCTCCCTCCGCCTTCCTCATTCGAAGCCTACATGATCCGACGCTTCCTATGCGCCGTCGTTTCGACTGTTATCTCTCTTTCGCTTTCTGCTCTCATTATCCCTGTAAGTACGCTCTTCTTTCAGTTTTCCCTTTCTCGTGGTAATGTACTGTGGCTGCTAGCAACGGTGAACATTAGCTTGTTCTAATTTAAATTCAAATGTAGCTTATAACTAAGTATTTTTTATTTGAAACAATCGAACAAGTGAGAGAAGTTAACTTTTTTAAGTAAAATTGCATTTTGGTCTAGCTATATTAGTTATCTAAGGATAATCGCCGCTTCACTAGAGTCTAGAGAGAAGTGAGCCAAGCAGAATTTTTTAATTGTTTTGGAGGTTTTTGAGGATTTATGTGGCAATAACAATCTTGGAGGACTAAATGTGCTTTTTTTTTCCAGTTGATTTAATCAAATTAAGTGATAAATGTAATTTAGTTAAAGATAACTTCAGTTTTGGGCTATGATTTATTTAGTTTTGGTGCTATATATTCTGTAATAATGGAGCTGTTTTACTGTGTGAGCAGGTGCAAAGTAAGGAACTGCTATACCTTTTTGGTGTTTATGGCATCAGAATGGATCATATTGTGAGTATAATGAATCACATTAAAACAAGTTCAATTCAATGAATTTTTTTTTTTAAATTTTGGTAATGTTTTGGTGAAGTAGAATGGATAAAATAAAGATTAAAGAGAGTGATTTTTGTGAATTGAATGTCAGCCGGTAGAAATTTAAGAAACTACCAAGTCATGTTACATAAACTAAATGAAATATAGATTGCTTTCCATGTCAGCTTCCTGAATTTCTATTGGCTAACCTTCAATGCATAGAAATTATTCTCTAAAATGAAAGTGTATTTTCTTGTTACAATATGCAGATTGGAAATCTGGATCACCCTCATTCCTAAAATTTCCTTTCTGAAATACGGTTTTCTGTCTGGAACAGTGGCAAGCAGTGGTCTTTCCTCTTACCCTGACCTCTCTAATGTATGCTGGCTCGTTGTTCCTCAAGTTTCTTTTACTACTCGGCTCTTGGAGGGAACACACAAATTCAGGCGGTGGCCTTTCCTTTGATTCATGTAAATATGCAACACGGAAGTTTGTTGCATGGTTTTCTGCAGTGTCAACAAATGTTATGGCGTGGCGAAACTATATTGTGGTTGGTACTAATTTTATAGTCATGTAACATCTTGAACCTTTTCCATTAGATTGCGCTGAGCTTATGCCTTTTTTTTTGTCCTCTCATGTCAATGATGAGAGTTGAAAGCACAGCAACAAATAATAGTTCATAATTTGTGAGTACAGCTTAAGTAATGTGTCTTTTGTGGTTCATTTTCATATCATTCATGCAATTTGGGAATTTTTATGTATGATTCATTGAACAGGCACCCCTTACCGAGGAGTTGGTGTTTAGGGCATGCATGATACCTATGCTACTGTGTGGAGGATTTAAGCCATATGGTGTCATACTTCTTTGCCCTATTTTCTTCAGCCTGGGTAAGTTCTTAGATGTCAGTTCTACAAAAATGGATTTGGTTTGTAGCTATGTTATAGAGTTGAATTTTGTGTTTATATACAAATGCTAATCTCATGGCACTTAATAATTAAGCATGTTTAACAGTTTAAGAGAAGTCATCAAGCATTCATTAGTGTAAGTTAGGTTTTATATCATTAACATTAGACCATGTTTGTTCTCAAGTTCATCATGGTTTTTGGATGCTACTTTAGGGATCAATATTTATTCGCAAGTCTTATTTGATTAAAATAAAATAAGTACCTAAGTTTTCATTTCAGTCATCTGAATGAATACTAACTGCTAATTTTAAGGGTACGTGTAGCACAGCCCATGCACTTGCACTCAGACTCGCTAGGCCATAAAACATTCAATGACTTCCATCTAGATGTAAAATGAAGAAAGTAATTAGTAAAACTATTTCCTTTTCAACCATAATGCTTAACGAGAAGTTTATATTGTCTTATTCAACTAAATGGTTAAGGAGAAGTTTAGCTGCATGATTGGTCAAACTCGCAAGAATTATTGTCCTTTACAAATGCAATGCCTAATTGGAAGTTTTACTGCATCATTGGTTTGCAGCACATTTAAATCATTTCATGGAGATTTATGCCAAGCAAAACTACAGAATAAAGAAGGCTGTTATGGTTATAGGTACGCCCAGTGTGTACTTTATTTATCAGGTTCCTCAATTGATATCTAAATCCCCCTATCCGATTTGTTTTCTCTTATCTTGAGATTTTGGCTCATTTCTAGAATATAAATAGTTTCCTGCAATGATATTCTTAATGAAAACTAAATTATGGCTGCAGGTCTCCAACTTGGTTACACTGTTGTCTTTGGGTCATATGCATCTTTTCTTTTCATTCGAACTGGTATGCGATGTTTGTCCAATTTACTAAGTTCTAACATTTTACATCTGTTAAGTTCTCATGACAAGTCAACATGGTTCTTTTGCGTTTTGTTGGTTTTATTGTCCTTTCCCCTGCTCATATTTTTGTTTTCTCCTTTTGCCTGAGCAGGACATCTTATTGCTCCTCTGGTTGCACATATATGTTGTAATTTTATGGGACTGCCGGTACTATTTTCGAAGAGAAGTGGTATGTGTATAATAAGTTTCACATGGATCAATCAACTTCAAAATACATGTTGATATATATTAAACGAATTTTATCCCTCTTTCTAATTTTTTCAATCCGTGGCTACGTTCCTTTTTTTGCATGAAATAGGTCTTACAAGCTTATGATTCTTATGATTCCCTTTTGGTCAACAAACATTACTCTTAAGAATGAATCAAAATTAACTACTTGTCTTTATAAGTTTGAATACACTGTTAGTTAGTATGGTTGACTGGTATTTCTGATTTTTCTTCCATAGTTATGTCATTTTTTTCTGTTTCAGCAGCAGCGAGTATAGCATTCATATTAGGACTTTTGGGCTTCTTGTGGCTTCTTTTCCCAATAACAACCCCAGATTTGTATAATGATAGAGTAGATAATTGCAGTTGTTGGCAAGGTTATTGCTCATGGAGAGTAAGAAATTCTTCATCGATGTAAAATATAAAAGCTGGCTGAGAGAACAAAGAATGAATTGTATAAGAACAAGGTTTTCCTTGCTAGTTATTCTCTCTTATATTTGTGTTATTTTTCTTATTCAAGCTTAAGAAATTATTTATGCTTTTTCTTTGTGTTTTGCCACACGCAATAACCTAGTGGAAAAAGGCTTTACTTACTTAACAAAGCCTTTTTTAACCGAGTGGAGTTGGCTATACGAATCAAAATGTCATTGTGTTGGGTTCATGTTTTGAGATGCGAACTTGTTTTAGGTTGAGTGTGGCACACCGGACAACCCTCCTTTTAGAGCAATTGAAATTGTCAAGTTTCTTTAGTCCCTCATTCTCTAAATTTCTCAAATTCCTACAAAGGCTCTTCATTTGTCAACCACCACAAGTCCACAACCACTTCATTCTCTCTATCTCCCAGACTATTAATGTCCGGACATAGAGCCAGTAACAAAAAATATATTTTATTTTTTATTTTTTTATTATTTTCATTAATTTTTCATAAATATATTTTTTATCATTATATTTTTTTTCTTAAATTTTTTATATAGAAAAAATTAAATTTTTATAATTTTTTCATATTTAATTTATTATCAAATAAAATATAAAAATATTAATTTTGTGTTCCTATATTTTTGTGTCTAGTCCTTAGTCTTGTCTTGTTTATAGAATCAAACCCCCTTAAGAATCTACTTTCCACTCCTACAGTCCCGTGAACAATTGGAACAGATAATTGGACGAGGCAATTATTTAAAAACATAGAGACATGCGTATGTAATGTATGTTTATGTTCTTAATTATATATTTTTATATATTTTTTTAATTTTGCATAGCTGTTAAAGTTGTTTAGGGTTTCATAACACATAAAAAGGCACATAGAATACGTTTATATTGTATCTTTCCAAAAGGATGAAATACAGATTTTTGACCTACTAATAACTAAGCTGCGCATTTTGCTTCCTTGCTGAGGCAAAGCAATAAATTTGTGGAATTCGCACTACCAATAGTGAACTAATTAGATGCATGACTTTTTGCATAACTTACACAATTAATAAAATGAATTTTTTTTGTTGACTAATTAACATGAATCTTCTAAAACAAAAGATTAACCACTATTGGACAAAAGATTTTTATCACTATTAAACAAAGTATAGTTCGGTGTTTTTTTTTGTTCAGTATGCTAACGATTTTTATTATGCCAAACTAAGTGACCTACATCATAAGTTATATCTTCATAATTATTCCATCTGTGAAACAAAATAGCTTGTATTAAGTACTAATTTAATACTTGATCAAAAAAGTATTTATTGGATATCTTTTAAATTCTTCAAATATTTTAAATATTTTTAATATTTTTTCTATATAGTAAGATTGAAATAATCTTAAATTATGACAATCTCTAACAATTTTAATTCTTAAAATTATATTTATAACTTCTGTGTCTATCATATGAAAAATTATTAGATAACAAATATTTATTTTTTCGATTTCTTTTAAATCAATACAAAGAATAAACATGTCATCTAACATAAAAAAAACTAAACATACTGAGAAAGTTTATTTTCTATTATTATAGTCTTAGATTGTGTACGCTATTCATTGAACTTAATTGTTTACTTCTTTAACTTTATGTACAAATTTCTTTCTAATCAAGTTTCATTCCGTCTATCCAAGATATCAAATGGTTTACATTATTATTATTATTATTATTATTATTATTATTATTATTATTATTATCTTTTGGATATTATATATATATATATATATATATATATATATATATATATATATATATATATATATATATATATATATAAGTTAGTAGAGATGAGAAGACAATGACCTAATTTTTTTCCAATTGCTACTAGCCACTAGATATCTTTATAAATATACTCTTGTCTTTTGTCCACTCTTGAACCAGTCTTTATATCAATTGATAAAGTTACCTACCTTAGTTAAAGAAGCACTCCTAATTATTCAAACATGCTCTTAGCTATTAGAGTACATAGAGTACTCTTGAACTATTTGCGGAACCATAACAAATGAGTAGTGTTATTAACTTATTATTATGTGATTAGAAGTTTCATCTAAATAAAATTCTACATATTTTGGAGAGAAAGTACTTTGGAGAGAGAACATACCATAATCTAAAATTTATCATTTTATAAATATAAGGAGTGAATGTATCTAATCTAAAATTTATTTATTAAAAATAAATTATTTATTTTTCTAGAGGGTCTATATTCATTTTTTATTTTTAATATAAAAAATATGTGTATTTAAAATTGTCTAAAATATAATACAAGGTATAATTTATTTATAAATAATAAATAAATTAAAATAATAAATACATGATAAATACAAAAAATTAACTAGAAAATTCGCTCCATATCCGTAATCCAATAGAAAAATTTGTCCGTTCATTATCATCTCTAAAAGTGTTTATGATTTAATTTTTTCATAAATAGAACTAAAAGTCTAAGACTGTATCAAATTATTTTAAATAATTTAAAAATTAAACTAAACTACTCTTTTATATAGAAAATTGGTGCAAGGGCCAAACATACCATATTACCAAATTTTTCATCACTTTAATCACGGGACGACACCATATTGCAACAGCGACAGGTTGGTGACAGCGACGGTTGTAACGGTGGTTGGCCGACTATGGGGGAGGACAAAATAGTTTTGTATTAGGCTTGGTCAATTAGTTGTTTAGGAATGTGTTGTTAGGACTTTTCGATTATATCATTCACGTTAGAAACCAGTTTATTTTGGTTTTAAACCAAACCTAACAGTAAAAAATTAGTTTACATCAAACTGATTTTTATAAAAGCAATATTTTTAGATTAATTGTCTTATTTAAAAAAACTTATTTATCTAAAATAGCTTAGTTGAATTTCAATTTAGTTAAACCAATTTTTTAACACCTTTAGTCATTTCTCTATAATATTTCTTTCTTGACTTCCTTAATCATAGTTTTTACCTATTCTACTACCCAATGATCATGTATGCAAAGGTGTAATTACATTTCTAATTATTATAAGCAAAAAATTAGAAGCGATATTTTTTAATGATACCATTAGATTAATTGGTTTATCTATATATTTATTAGTATAATATTGTTAAGAATTATAAAATATCATGCATTTATTATTTTAATTTATTTATTATTTATAAATAAATTATACTTTATATTATATTTTATACAATTTAAATACAAATACTTTCTTTATATTAACAATAAGAAGTGAGTACGTACTTTCTAAAAAATAAATAGATAATTTCTAATGCTGATATTTTTAAATAATAAATTTTAGATTATAACATATTCCGCACCTCTCCAAAATACTTTTAAGAATTATGTAAATAGAATTTATTTAAATGAAACTTTTAGTTACATAATAATATAGAAAAACCATCAGGTGTTTTTCGACAAGAAGCGAAAAAAATATTCCATGATACTATTAAGTTGTCCAGAGTACTTCTGTCTAATAATGAGAAAATAACGAAAATATCTATCATTATACAAGTATATTGACCTAATTAATCCGTTGAACCGTTGGATATTTGGCTTAAAAGTGAAGTTGCTGGAGTAAAAAATAATTGGGCTCTTGTGTCCAAGAATTATTCACACAAATCTACTCAAATATTTTCACATATATTTTTGAAAATTCACATTCAATTATTAATATTATATTTCTTCCAAATTGATAATACTCACATACATATGGATAGAGAAACCTAAACCCAAGCCATTCATAAACACAATTTAACATAATTTCTATTATTAATTTCTTATTTATTAACCAACTTTAATAGAAAAACACAACTTTTGTATTTATTAATGTTTCTTTTAAATATTACTAGCACTATTTAATAACAAATGTACTTAATAATAAGTATATTTTTATCTTTAATATTTGTGTCATATTTGGTTTAGTTTTAATAGTATTTTTGAAGTTTTAAATATATTTTATTTAACAATTATTTTAATTATATTTCTAGACATTAATATCATATAACATAACAAACTGTATTTTAGTAACACATTAGCATAATTAAACAGTTAACTTATCCATTATTAAAAATCTCAGTTTCTAAAGATGTAACCAAACAATTAACTTAATTATTGATTATTAATAATCTCAATTTCTAAAGATGTAACCAAAAGTTTGAAACATAATTAAACAGTTAAATAAAACTTTAACACAAAAAATAATATTAGAATAATTTGTGACTAAACAAAAATATTGAGAAAAAAGCACACTTGTGTACTTCTTAAATATAATAATTGTACAAATAAACAAAAAAAAAAATATTTCTTAAAGTGTACTTCCATATGTTATTTACAATTTAGTTGATTTTGAAATATTAATGATTAATTGCTAGAGTTTGAGGTTTTGTATGAAAAAAAAGAGAGAAAGTATTATAAGAAAGTTTTAGTTATGCTTTTCTAATATCTAATACGCAAAAATAAGTGTATATAATCCAATTAATAATATTGTTAATATCAACGTCACTCACTCCATTTACTATTTGTACCAAATTTAAGAGTAAAATAATATTAAACTCATTTAAAAATTTTTTTGGACCAAAATAAAATACTTAAGATGTTAGAAGTCAAATAAAAATTTAGTCTAAATATTAAGACCAAAATAATAAAAAAAAAATAAAAGACGGGAAGGACCTAGAAAAAATAATACATATAACTTTGACAACAATTTTTCAATAATTATAATTGATGATATTTTGTCTTAATGGATAATTATTAAATTATTTTTAATAAATTTACATGTTAAATTATTAAATTAAATTAAAAAAGTATATTATCACTTCTATTTTAATAATACCACTCTTATTTTTTACAAATTATGCAAACATATAATAGAAAAATTCATATATGACATTATAAAAAAATTACTACTAATATATATTATTTAAATATATCTTTTAGAAACAGCAAAAATAAAATAAAATTGTACGGATAGAGTCTAATTCAGATTAAAACCAAATTTGGATTAGCTCTACCTGATTTTCTTTCCTATAAAAAAATAAATAATTGTTTTTTATTAATAAAATTATCATATTTATTTTTAATTAATTTATTTATATTATGACAAAATTTGCCAATTACAACATTATATGAACACTAATAAAGTGGTAAGTGATCTTTCTATTCAATTACCATAAATAAAATTCTTTTTATATATTTCATGATCACTAAAAAAATTTTCCTTTCATGCATATAAAAAATGGCTAACCCAACAAAATAGCTTATTTAAAGGTTTGGCCTTCAAACAGCTATCTTTCATTGCACATGGACAGAGGCAACATTGTCAGCATGTATATACTTCTTAATTACTAAACCAGTTGCAAGCCCACTATGACCTCCTGATCTTCTTGTACACTCAAATCATCCTACCAAGATCTTGACCATTCACATAATTTATATTATATCTGCATGGTTGAAATAAATGGAACATCACGTTCTGCTTCTTTACACCGGCATACCAGAACCGCTTCGAATAGTATAATACTCTCTAAATATTAAATAAACATATCTTGGAACTATAAATGATCTATAACAACCAAGGTTCTGAAAACCGGACCGGACCGGCCGGTTCGAACGGTTTAACTGCGAACCGGAGATATAAATGGTCCAGTCCTCCTCTAAAAACCGTTTCAAGAAGAGCCGTTGAAGAACCGGTGAACCGGTCAAAAACCGACCGGTTGGACCGAACCGGTGACCGGCCGGTTCTGTTAAACGACGCCGTTTTATTGTTTCCTTTAAAAAAATTTAACCCGACCCCGACCCGGCTCGTGGAGCACTCCACCCCCCTTTCTTCCCCTGACCCCATTCATTCATGATTCATTTGAATCATCTCAAACTCAAAATGGATGAACCCTAGCCGCCCAGTCGCCCTTCTTCGTCGCCGCGGTCTCAGGTCGTCAGCGCCACTGCTGTCGCCTGGTTCTCAGCCCTAGCAACCCTCCATCGTTGCCTGGTTCCCTGTCCAGTAGCCCTCCATCTCCATCGTCTTCATTTTCTCAACACCAGTAGGCAGCAGCCCTCTCATCGTCTTCATCGTCGCGCGGTCCTCAACAGTCAACACCAGTAGCCCTCAATCGACCCCAGGTGAGTGACTCATCCTCTGCTCATCTTCTTTGTTCTTCGCCTCTGCTCATGTTCTTTAGTATAAGAAACATGAAATCGATACTCTGTGAACTTCCTCTGTGAACTTTGAGTTTTGTTTAATTTTCTGTGAACTTCCTTTGTGAACTTCTTCTGCTCATCTTCTTCCTTCTTCGTTCCTCTGCTCAATTTCTGTTTGTTGGTTAGCATAAGAAATAAATAATCTGAAAATTAACTGGCTGGTCTTCTATTTTGCAGCTCAATTTCTGTTTGTTGCTCAATTTGAAAATTAACTTGCTGGTCTTCTATTTTGCAGCTCAATTTCTGTTTGTTGCTCAATTTCTGTTTGTTGATCAATTTCTGTTTCTTGCTCAATTTCTGTTCTTGTTTTGTGTGTTGTGATTTCGCTGATTATTGAAGGTCTTATGATAATTGATTATTGAATGTCTTTTGATTATTGATCATGATTACTGATGTTCTGCTGTGTTGTATTTTACACTTTTATTTGACTGTTTTCTGTTGTGCTAATGTTTTGTGTTTTATGCTTTCTTTGTGAAGTGATGTGCTGCTGGAAATTCAATTGCTGTTGTTTTGTGTTTGTTATTCACTGTGTTGTGACTTAATTATGCTTAGATGGTGATTGTCTTCGTGATTTGGTTTACGTATCACAAGAGGAGTCCTTCTACATGGTCCACCTGGTACAGGGAAGACTTCATTAGCTCAATTATGTGCTCATGATATTGGGGTAATTTTTTTCCAAATAAATGGACCTGAAATTGTTACCCAGTATTTTGGGAAAAGTGAGCAAGCATTGCATGAAGTTTTTGATTCAGCAATTCAAGCTGCACCTGCTGTGGTTAGATTTCTTTTACCCAAATAAAGAGTTCCTTAATTTCAGAGATTGTGTTGTATGAAATAATTTTAGATATTGTTTTGAGCTTCACATATCTTTGAGCTACATATCACATGAAAAATAGTTTTTGAAGTTATTCATTGAAATCTTAATATTAATCATATAGTGCTAATTTCTCCTAGGTTTCGGGGTATGTTAAATGTGCTAACTGTAAGTACATATAGGATGTAATATTGTTATTTGATCTATGTAATGGATCCCATTTAGTGGGATGAGGCTCTCTGTTGTTGTTCTTGTTAAATTGTTGGCTGGTGGTCATAAGGAATTCATGTAGGAACTTTGGGTTCCATAATGTTGTTATTAACGTAATGTACCATACTACCGTATTCTTTACAAGCATAATGGGGGTAAAAATAAAGGTAACCATTTCACTAGCTCTAATATATTGCATGGGGGGTTATGAACTGCTATAATTGGTTGGTTTGTTATTGTTGGTCTCCTAGTGATTTCTTAATTGCTCTTAGTTCATGGATATTATTATTTGGCCGAGTTTTATGGTATAAGTTTGGAAGATATTTTAAGATATATATTAGATTATAATTATATTTTAAGATGTTTATTTATAATTTATTTATTATTTTATTTTAAAACAGTTTTTCCAGTTGAACCACCGATTAGACCGGTTGGACTAGTGAACCAGTGAACCAGTAGTTAGAACGGTTCGATGATCAGTCTGGTTTTCCGAACCTTGATAACAACTGATACAAGCACCCAAGGAGGAAAAGGAAAACTGGACTATAAGAAAAGCAACTACAATACAAGAATGGTCGAACAAACACATAAAGGAGCAGTTGCTCAACTACGGCCGCGTTCCTTGTCAATCTGCTCCCTTTGTTTATTAGCAAGCTTATCGAGGGCAGACTGAACAGCCTCACGGCCTCCAACAATCAATTTGATAACTATTTCCGGATCGGTCTCAAATTTTGCTTACATTAATTGGTTATGGACTGAATCAATTTGATATTTACTAGCCTGGTCCACAAAATTTAAAATCAAACTAGAGGTCCTCTGTTGTCAAAATTCCAAAAACCATACAAATCAATCTAGATTTCTAATCCTTTTTTTCTTACCCTTAACATCTGAATTGAACACAATGTAATGTAATTTTAATTATATTCTTCAATCTTCATTTCTTCCGGCTCCTATGTATTCTTCTTTTTACTTAAAAAAAAAATAATCTTACTATAAAATTAGAAAATGTCTAAAAATATAGCACAATATGTGTTTGAGTATACCATCTAGTAATACCAAAAAAGTTTGGGAGCTAAATGTAAATAACCGAGAATAAGTATACTTGGGTGTCATGTTCCCACATTACCCAAGGGCATTGCCACTCTATCGTGCCGCCAATAACTCATCCCAGGAGGTCCTTATCAGTTGTCACCATCACTTCCCAATTTCAAAAGTTGCCGGAGGCATTTTTGGCACTGTGACTTTACACCTTGAAGTGTAACATTCAGTTGAAGCCCACTGGTAGAGGTAATGCATGCCATCCCTCTCCATGGCCTTCATCAAACAAAGATACGCTTACACAATTCTCTCCCCACTCTTAATCTATTCCTCTTTTTCAGAAGCTTTGGTTTCAAAAGCTCATGACACATAACATAACTACAAAGAAACTTTAGGAAAGAACATTACTTAATCTTTGTTAGGGGAGTATGTCACATATCCTAAAGGTTTCTCTGTTGAATTATTGCAAGATCAAGAAAATCTGGAATTGAATCATATACTCATTGTTCTGCATTTTTTTTACATCTACAAATCATTATCAATATCTCATCCAAACCCTCCATTGTACTCAAACATTCACAACATAGATTGAGCATACATCAAAAGCCTTGTCTGGGTCCAAGTCAATTTTGTATAGCAAAGATAAAATATAAGGTACAAGTCAATTTAGACTCACTGCATAATTTAGTGCATACTTTCCAAATTTCAAGATCTTTGTAGGACTAACAGAAGTTTCTTTGTAGAGTTTCCAAGTATTAGTAGATAAAAAGAAACTTTCATTAGTCCTACTGTTTAATAAAGTCAAGGCATGGAAAGGAAGATACCTGAGAAATCAAAGCCAATATCATCAATAAACTGCCAAAGCTTGCAACCTCAACTTTAACATATTACCAAGATCAGTAAATCACACAGTAAAAGAGACCTCTCTTTGGGCTACAATTAAAATTTTTTCTTGTGTCAATCCATTACCTTCAATCTGTAATTGAAGTGATAATATTGATTTTGATTTTAGATGTCCAAAGATCATCAATACAACAAAACAATCATATGCACTTGGGGTTGACGAAGTTGCACTTTTGGTAATAGACCTGTTACGGACTGCCAAAGTCCAGTCCAAGAAGTCGTCGGGTCAGGGCACTACCCCACCCGGGCCCAAACTCTCCAGCAAAGGATTTTCACAGATCGGTCCTCGACACCCGACCCGGAGTCCGACCGACTTACCACCCCAAGCATGCTATCACTCGGGTCGGTGCCCCCAGGGTCGGTACCCGGCATCCCGACCCAATGTACGGACGACCCGCTCACGTGGAAGGTGACAACTCATTCTCTATCAATGGGCCTAACCATTAATAAACCCACCCAACATAGTATATAAGGGGAGAAGACAGCTCTCCCCCAAGGTACGTCACATCCTTACCTAATTCTGCCACCTCTAGTACGGACTCTGACTTGATCGTCAGAGTGTCCTTGCAGGTGGCCACCCCTGCTCCGTCCAACCTCCGACGTTGACAGCACGTGATTTCCTTCGCTCCACGCCAGCTCGGGGTCACCCCCTCTCCTACTCATCACCCACCGACAACCCGAGAACCTCAGGTAACAAACATTGGCGCCGTCTGTGGAAATTCCGGAACAGACATGGAGCGACCCATCACTTCGGAGGAGCTCCGCGAGGGAGGCGGGGCTCGTTTGAGCAGAGCGAGCTCGATAGCCCGCGCTGCCGAACACCCGAGACCCTCTGTTCAACCCAACCAAATGTATACCCAGACCCCCGAAAGGGACTCCTTCGGGGGGACCGGAGCCGACAACGCCAAGATCATGCAAGAGCTCATGCACAGAGTAGAAAACCTCGAGCGGGAGTTGGCGGCGAGGGGCCAATCCCACGAAAATGCCATCCACTCGTACGGCGGCACAAGCCGGTCCCACGCCCACACCCGCTCCCCCTCTTGCGCACAAGACAGCCAAGGTAAGAGCCTGACAAGGCACGAGGAGGCGCGTACACAAGCAACTTCCAGACCCACTCGAAGCAAGTCGGAAAGCCATTGGGGGTCCCAGAAAGAAGCGGCCAGGAGACAGGAAGACCCCATTATCATGGGAGCAACCCCTTTCCACCCCTCAATCCTCAAGGTCCGGCTCCCGAGAAACTTCGACAAGCCGACAGAGATGAGGTATGATGGGACCAAGGACCCCCAGGAGCATGTCACAGCCTTTGAAGCAAGGATAAACTTGGAAGGGGGTAGGCGACTTGGTTAGATGCCGGGCGTTCCCCGTAACGCTGGCCGGCCCGGCGATCCGATAGTTCAACACTCTCCCACAAGGGTCCATCGCAACTTTCGCAGACATATCTCAGAAGTTCCTAGCCCGGTTCATGACATGCATAGCCAAAGTAAAGCACCCAATCAACTTGTTGGGAGTTACCCAAAAACCCGGGGAGCCGACCAGGAAGTTCCTAGATAGGTTTAACGACGAATGTCTGGAAATCGACGGCCTCACGGACTCAGTCGCTAGCCTATGCCTAACAAACGG
Organism: Arachis stenosperma; assembly: GCF_014773155.1. Taxonomy (NCBI): domain Eukaryota; kingdom Viridiplantae; phylum Streptophyta; class Magnoliopsida; order Fabales; family Fabaceae; genus Arachis; species Arachis stenosperma. The sequence continues at coordinate 22,960,290 of NC_080378.1, forward strand.
CCTGCTGAATGAAGACTTTAGAAAACACCTCACAACCAAACCTGTATGGACCATGCAGGAAATCCAAACCATAGCCAAAGAATACATCAATGATGAAGAGGTTAGCCAGGCTGTGGCACCCAATAAACGGTAGCCCCCTAACCCGCCAGCCCGGCAGGCACCTCAGGTCGAAAGGTACAAAGAAGCTCCCAGGGATGGCACCCTAAACAAATTACCCAAGCAACCACGGATAGAAAGGTTCACGAACTACACGCAACTCACAGCGCCTATAGTAGAAGTCTATCAACAAATTGCGGACAAAAGAATCCTATCCAGACCTAGACCCTTGAAGGAGAGAACGGGAGGCAACAAAAACCTTTACTAAGATTATCACAAGGGATTTGGTCACAAAACACAAGACTGCTTCGCCTCAAGGATACCTTGGAACAGGCCATCAGAGAGAGAAAACTGAGCGAATTCTCCCGGCTCATCAAGGAGCCGAGGAGGAGGGAAAGGGAATGCTCCGAGGAAGGTCGGAGCCGAACTGTCAAGTCAAGGCAAGAACCCCTAGGAGATGCCGGCAACCCCCCAACTTTCGTGGTCAACATTGTGGTCGGGCGAGACAGCCCCCCAAATCCAAGTTGGCAGTAAAGAGGGACACCAGGGTACTCTCCATCTCAACGGATGGCCCCGCCACCAGCAAAAGGCACCCCACAATCTCTTTTGGCCCAGAAGATAAATGGTTCAATGACCTCCCCGAAACCCCCCATGGTAGTTACAGCAATGGTCGGCACAGGATTGGTTAGGCGCATCCTTGTCGACACAGGAGCCGACTCAAATATCTTGTTTAGAAACGTGTTCGGCGCCATAAGACTCAAGGAATCTGACCTCAAAAATCACCAACACGGAGTCATGGGACTAGGTGACAACTACATCAAACCCGACGGGACGATTTCTCTCCCAATCAGCCTAGGAACTGGTGACACCAGGAAATCGGTTATGGTAGATTTTGTAGTCCTTAGAGACTCCACTGCCTATAACATCATCCTAGGGAGGAAAACTATCAATGAATTCTCAGCTGTAATATGCACCAAGTTCCTAACGATGAAGTTCATAATGGACAAGGGAACAGTTGGTTCCATAAGGGGAGACCTAGAAACGGCAGTCGTCTGCGACATCGCCAATCTCTCCTTAAGAAAAGAGTCTAAGAAGGCAGCTCGCGTATTCCTAGCAGATCTGGACGTCAGGATGGAGGACAAACCAAGGCCTGAACCAGAAGGGGACATGGAAAAGTTCCAGATAGGGAAGTCGGCAGACCAATTTACTTTCATAAATAGGAACCTACCCCATGAACTCAAGGGCCCCCTCATAGAGATCGTAAGGGCAAACAGCGACCTCTTCGCATGGACCCCATCAGACATGTCAGGGTTAGATCTCGAGGTCATGTCTCACCGGCTAGCCATAAAGTCCGAGGCCAAATCGGTAGCCCAGCGGCGAAGAAAGATGTCACAAGAAAGAGCTGAAGAAGTCACCAAGCAAACAGCAGGACTGCTAGAAGCAGGGTTCATCAAGGAACTCGAATACTCAACATGGCTATCCAATGTTGTCCTAGTCAAGAAAGCCAGTGGAAAATGGAGGATGTGCGTCGATTACTCCGACCTGAACAAGACATGCCCAAAAGACTCTTTTCCCCTCCCCAACATTGACACCCTAGTTTACTCGGCAGCAGGATATCGTTTCCTCAGTTTTATGGATGCCTATTCCGGCTACAACCAAATCCCGACGCACCGACCTGAAGAAGACAAAACAGCCTTCATAACACCAGGGGGCACCTATTGCTACAAGGTAATGCCCTTCGGACTGAAGAACGTAGGGGCCACCTACCAAAGGCTGATGAGCAGAGTCTTCTACGGCCTCATCGGCAAAACGGTAGAGGTGTATGTCGACGACATCCTGGTAAAAACAGTAGAGCCAAGCAAATTGATAGACGACCTCCAGATCGTCTTCGAGGCACTGAGAAAATTCAAAATGAGGCTTAACCCGCTTAAATGCGCATTCTCCATGGAAGCAGAAAAATTTCTAGGGTTCATGATAACACAGAAAGGGGTAGAAGCCAACCCGGACAAGTGCGAAGCCATTCTCAAAATGACAAGCCCTGGGTACATCAAAGATGTACAACGGCTCACCGGGAAGCTCACAGCTCTGTCTCGATTCCTCGGAGCCTCAGCTGAAAGGGCCATCCCATTCTTCAACTTAATGAAGAAAGGAATCACCTTTGAGTGGACCCCGGAATGTGAAGAAGCATTCAACCATTTCAAAAGGATACTCTCGGAACCTCCCGTACTCAGCAAGCCCAGAGAAGGCGAGTCCCTATACTTGTACTTGGCCGTAACCATGCAAGCAATGGTGGCAGTCCTAGTCAGGGAGGAGGACAAGACCCAGCACCTAATATACTTCATCAGCAAAATACTTCAAGGGGCAGAGATGAGGTACACCAAATTGGAAAAGCTAGCCTACGCCCGACTAATTTCATCTAGAAGGCTAAAACAATACTTCCAAGGGCACACAATCATCCTGAGAACCAACCAAGCCATCCGACAAGTCCTCTAAAAACCTGACCTAGCGGGAAGAATGATGGCATGGGCAGTGGAACTATCCCAGTATGATTTGCAATACGAGCCAAGGCAAGCAATCAAATCCCAAGCCATGGCAAACTTCCTCGTAGAAGTCACAGGAGAAACTCCCGACATACCGAGCACACGGTGGAAGCTCCACGTTAACGGAGCATCCAACCAAACGTTCGGAGGGGCTGGAATTATCCTCGAAAACTCGGCAGGAGTAGCCTTCGAGCAATCCATCAAGTTCGAATTCCCGGTCTCCAACAATCAGGCCGAGTATGAGGCCTTGATAGGGGGACTGATGCTAGCCAAAGAAGTCGGAGCGTCAAGGGTGGAAGTCAGCAGTGACTCCCAAGTTGTCACCTCCCAAGTAAACGGCAGCTACCAAGCCAGGGATGCGCTGCTACAGAAATACTTGGAAAAAGTAAAAGAGCTATGCAAAAGTTTCGAAGAAGTCACAATCTAGCACGTTCCCAGAGAAAGAAACGCCCGAGCCAACTTCCTCTCCAAACTCGCGAGCACTAAACCCGGCACGGGAAACAGATCATTGATCCAAGGACTAGCAATGGAACCTGCAATCGTCATGTGCACAGCTCAGGCGCCAAACCCCCTCATGGATGGACTCCATCTCCCGATATCTGAAGCACGCAGAAGCACCCCCAGACGAGAAGGAAGCACAAGCTATTAAAAGGGAAGCTCCTAAATACACTATCATACAAGGGCAGCTATACAAGTGAGGGCTCCATCAGCCCCTACTCAAGTGCCTGCGCCCCGATCAGACGGATTACGTCCTAAGGGAGGTACACGAAGGGTGTTGTGGTCACCACATCAGGGGAGGGGGGAGATCTTTAGCAAGAAAAATCATCCGAGCAGGATACTACTGGCCCACAATGATGTCAGACGCCCAGGAGTTCGTAAAAAAATGTAAAAAATGATGTTAATACCCTGGGTCGAGCTGTTCGATCCTGGATGTTCAGTAATAAAGCGGCCGACCTCCTCAGGTCAGACTATCCGACCTCTTCCCAAAGAGCTCGGCCAAATCGACAGAAAAGCCCAATAAAGGGCCCAGATAGAGGAACACGACCCAAATCCTAAGGCAACCCAAGCCTACAGAGATAAGGGCGGTTCCCTTGGAGATAAGACGACCTCACTCAAAGATAAGATAAGATAAGATAAGATAACTAACTTATGTTATCTAAGAAGGTCACTCCACACCATTATAAATACACTGGAGCACCCAGGTATAACTCATACTCTGATTCTACTAAAAACCTGCTTAATACCCTTGCTAACTTAAGCATCGGAGTCCCTTGCAGGTACCCCCCATCCTTCGGTGACAAAGGATCAGCAGCACCAGTCCAACAAGTCGGACGCACCAGCTCCGGCCGCCATTCACCAGCTGGACACCTCAGCTCCGACCAGTACAGAAGATCTCGTCCGAGATCGACCTATATTTTCAGGTAACCCTCGGAACATTGGCGCCGTTACCGGGAAACCTGGACGTCATCCTACCACCATGGCGGACGACCATGACAACGACCACAATTTAGATCTAGAAGACAGAACACTGCATAAAAACACGGACACTACACCGAAAGATATCCCGGACCTAACGGGGACAAAAACTCATCAAATCCGATAGAGGCGCTTCAAGATCGTTTAAAGCAACTTGAGAAAGAAGCCCAACATCAGTGAGAAGCAGGAAAGGATCTACAAAGGGAGATAAGACGACGCCGGGAATTAGAGGATAAACTTCTAAAACTCAAAGCCGATCTCAAAGCCAAAACTACTCGATCTACCCCCGAGGATAACTCTTGCAAGGATAAAGATCCATTCACTAGGGAGATCATGAAGACCAAAATCCCAAAAGACTTCAAACTTTCGGATATGACTTTGTACGATGGCACTACAGACCCCAACCATCACCTCAGCAATTTCAGAAGTAGAATGTACCTCACTGACACCTCAGATGCAGTTCGTTGCAAAGCTTTTCCAACAACCCTTACCAAGACGGCCATTAGATGGTTCGACAGCTTACCACCAAAGTCCATCTCAAGCTTCGACAACTTAGCCAAAAAGTTCCTGGCCAGATTCTCCATTCAAAAAGATAAGGCTAAACACGCCCCCAGTCTATTAGGAATCAAGCAAAGAGATCGGGAGAGTCTTCGTAATTACATGGAAAGATTCAACAAAATATGCCTAGACATACAAAGCCTACCAACAGAGGTCGCCATCATGGGCCTCATAAACGGCTTACGAGAAGGACCTTTTAGCCAATCTATATCAAAGAAATACCCCACATCTCTGAATAAAGTGCAAGAGCGGGCGGAGAAATACATCAACATGGAAGAAAATTCTCGACTTGGAGAAGCCTCGAGATCTGGTTTCGCCTACTGTTCATACCCTGGGTTGAGCTGTCCGACCCGGGATGTTCTACAAGCAAAGCGACCGACCTCTTCAGGTCAGGACAACCCGACATCTTCTCAAAAGAGTTCGGCCGAGTCACAGGAAAGCCCAAACAAAGGGCCCAAATAGAGGAACACGTCCCAAATCCAGGGGCAGCCCAAGCCCATAGAGATAAAGGCGGTTCCCTCAAAAGATAAGATGACCTCACTTAAAGATAAAGATAAAGATAAGATAACTAACTTATCCGCGGGAGGCCACATCTCACCATTATAAATACGCTGGAGCACCCAGGTATAACTCATACTCTGATTCTACTCAATACCTGTTTAATACCCTTACTAACTTAAGCATCGGAGTCCCTTGCAGGTACCCCCCACCCTTCGGTGACAAAGGATTAGCAGCATTCTCAGTTCCACAAGTCAGACACACCAGTTCCGGCTGCTATACACCTGCCGGACACGTCGGCTCCGACCAGTACAGAAGATCTCAACCGAGATCGACCTATAGTTTCAGGTAACCCTCGGAACATTGGCGCCGTTGCCGGGGAACCTGGAAGTCATCCCATCAACATGGCGGATGACCATGACAACGACCATGACTCAGGATTGGAAGATAGAACGTCGCATAAAAATGTGGATACTATACTCAAAGATACGCCGGAACCCAACGGAGACAAAAATCCATCAAATCCGGGAGCAATAGAAACGCTTCAAAATCGATTGGAGCAACTTGAGAAAGAAGCCCAACATCAACGTGAAAAAGAAGAAGATCTACGTCGGGAGATAAGGCGACGCCGAGAATTAGAAGACAAGCTTATAAAACTTGAAGCTGATCTCAAAACTAAAGCTACTCGACCATCCACAGAAGATAGCTCTCAGAAAGATCGAGATCCATTCACCAGAGAAATTATGAAGACCAAAATCCCAAAGGATTTCAAACTTCTGGATATGACGCTGTATGACGGCACCTTGGACCCCAACCACCATCTCAGCAACTTCAGAAGTAGAATGTACCTCACTGATGCCTCAGATGCAGTTCACTGCAAAGCCTTTCCAACAACTCTCACCAAGACAGCCATTAAATGGTTCGACAACCTGCCTCCAAAATCCATCTCGAGTTTCGACGACTTGGCCAAAAAGTTCCTGGCCCGATTCTCCATACAAAAGGACAAAGCCAAACACGCACCCAGTCTACTCGGGATCAAGCAAGAAGATCGAGAAAGTCTTTGCAACTACATGGAAAGATTCAACAAAACATGCATGGACATACAAAATCTACCGACAGAAGCTGCCATCATGGGCCTCATAAATGGCCTGCGAGAAGGACCATTCAGCCAATCTATATCAAAAAGATACCCGACATCCCTGGATGAAGTACAAGAACGAGCGCAGAAGTACATTAACATGGAGGAAAATTCTCGACTTGGCGAAGCCTCAAGGTCCGGTTCTGCCTACCGAGATAAAGAACCCAAGAAAAAGGAAGATCGCTCCGGAGAGAAAATCAAAAAATATCACAACTACACCCCTCTTAGGGTATCCTTAGTAGACGTTTACAAAGAAGTCTGCCATACGGAAAAAATCCCTCCAGCTCGGCCACTTAAAGGCAAAAGAGGAGGGGGAAATCGGAATGAGTACTGTGAATATCACCGACTTCGAGGGCATTCCACCAACGAATGTTTCGACTTGAAAAACGTCATAGAAAAATTAGTACGAGAAGGAAAGCTAGGTCGGTTCTTGGCCAACCGGGACGAAGAACCAAAGAAAGGAAGGAGGGATGAGGATGTCGGACGATCTGAACGATCGCCTCGCACACCGGAAAGACACGTCCACGTGATACACGGCGGATTTACCGGGGGAGAAATCTCCAAATCATCCCGCAAGCGACACCTCAAAGAGGTATACCATGTCGAAGGACAGAAGGAGACGCCAGACATCCCAGCAATCACGTTTACCAAGGAAGATGCATTCGGAATCATCTCGGGACACGACGACTCCATGGTCATTACGATCATATTAGCAAACGCCAATCTCCACCGTACACTAATCGACCAGGGAAGCTCTGCCGACATCTTATTTAAAACTGCCTTCGACAAACTCGGCCTAGATGAGAAAGAGCTAAGAGCATACCCAAACAGCCTGTTCGGACTGGGAGATGGCCCAGTTCAACCACTGGGATACGTGTCGCTGCATACAACCTTCGGGAAGGGAAACCAATCTAAAACACTTAAGATAGACTACATCGTGGTCGACGTAAGCTCAGCCTACAATGCCCTGATAGGACGGACAACGTTAAATTAGCTTGGCGCAATAGTTTTAACTCCGCATCTCTGTATGAAATTTCCAACTGCAGAAGGGATAGCTACAATAAAAGCAGATCAAAAGATGGCGCGTCGCTGTTACAACGAAAGTCTAAACCTCCGAGGCGAAGCAAGAGAGTTCCACACAATCGAACTCGGTGGAGCTCAGAGACAAGAAGAGCTCCGACCACAACCCAAAGGAGAAGTAGAAAGAGTCCAGATTGGAGACACCTCGGATAAAACAACTAATATTTGCACGATCCTCAAAGGAGACGCAAAAGAATCATTGATACAGTTTCTGCGAGATAATGTTGATCTCTTCGCATGGAAAGCTGCCGACATGCCGGGCATAGATCCCGAACTAATGAGCCACAAGTTGGCAGTCTACCCGGGATCCCGACCGATACAACAAAGACGAAAAAAACTTGGGCCAGAGCGATCTCAAGCTGTAGAAGAACAAGTACAAGCACTACTAGAGACAGGGTTCATAAGGGAAGTCAAATACCCACTATGGCTAGCAAACGTCGTTTTGGTGAAAAAATCAAATGGGAAGTGGCGAATGTGCACCGACTACACCGACCTCAACAAAGCCTGCCCAAAAGATCCTTACCCACTCCCAAGCATCGACGCTCTAGTAGATGCTTCATCAGGATACAAGTATCTCTCATTCATGGACGCATACTCGGGGTACAACCAGATACCAATGTATCCGCCAGACCAAGAAAAGACCTCGTTTCTTACACCTAAGGCAAATTATTGCTACATCATGATGCCTTTCGGCCTGAAAAACGCAGGAGCCACTTATCAAAGGCTAATGAATAAAGTCTTCTCAGACCACATCGGAAAAATCATGGAGGTCTACGTGGATGACATGTTGATAAAGACACAAAGTGAAGAGACATTGCTAACCGATTTGATTCAAGTATTCGATACTATAAGGAAGCATGGCATGCGACTCAACCCGGCTAAATGCACCTTCGCAGTGGAAGCAGGTAAATTTTTAGGATTTATGCTCACACAAAGGGGAATCGAGGCAAATCCAGATAAATGACAGGCCATACTCAACATGAAGAGCCCAACCTGCGTCAAAGAGGTACAACAGCTCAATGGGAGGTTGGCAGCCTTGTCCAGATTCCTAGCAGGATCAGCAATAAGATCCCCCCTTTCTACGCTACCTTAAAGAAGGGAAAGAGCTTCGAATGGACAGCGGAATGTGAACAAGCCTTCAAAGACTTCAAAGAATTCTTGGGGCAACCACCTATCCTATCTCGACCACAAGAGGGAGAACCACTCATACTATACCTCGCAGTAGGAAGTCGGGCAATAGCCTCAGCGCTGATTCGAGAAGACGAAAGAGGACAACAACCCGTCTACTTCATTAGTAGAGCACTACAGGGGTCAGAGCTGAACTACCAGAAAATAGAAAAGTTTGCATACGCTCTAATACTCACATCCCGGCGACTTCACCCATACTTCCAGGCACATACCATCAAAGTTCGGACCAACCAGTCCATAAAAGGGATATTACAGAAAACAAATCTGGCAGGAAGAATCCTACAATGGGCAATCGAGTTGTCCGAGTTCGACCTCCAATATGAGGCACAGACAGCCATCAAATCACAACACCTAGCCGACTTCATCGCAGAATTCACAGACATCTCGGAAATTCCCATAGAGTGAAACATATACGTCGACGGATCCTCAAATAAAATAGGAAGCGGTGCGGGTGTAATAATCGAAAGCAACCAAGGAACTCAACTTGAGCTCTCCCTTAAATTCGGATTCCCGGCCTCGAACAATCAGGCGGAATACGAAGCGCTATTAGCCGGTTTGAAGCTGGCTAGGGAGGTTGGAGCTCGGAAACTCAACATCTATAGCGACTCACAAGTCGTTATCTCACAAATAACAGGAAGCTACCAAGCTAAAGATCCGACCATGAAAAAATATTTGGATAAAACCAAAGAACAGCTCGGACAACTCGGAGAATACAAGATCTACCACATTCCCCGTGAGCAAAATGCCCAAGCTGATGTACTTTCAAAATTAGCCAGCACCACACCAGGGGGCAACAACAGAAGTCTCATCCAGGAGATACTGCAGAACCCGTCAATATCGGAAGAAGAAGTCCTAGCCATAATAGATCGGGATCAAGGATGGATGACCCCCATAATTAACTACCTCAAAACAGAAGCACTCCCTACAGATAAAAAGGAGGCAAAGAGGTTGAAAAGGGAGGCACAGTACTACACTATCATAAACAACACATTATACAAAAGAGAGATCTCAACACCTTTGTTAAAATGTGTACCAACTTCTAATACAAAGGAAGTATTGGAGGAAGTACACAGCGGCATTTGTGGTAACCATCTCGGAGCCCAATCCCTCACCAAAAAGGTACTCGGGGCAGGATTCTATTGGCCAACTCTACAAAAGGAGGCTACAGAGTTTGTAAGGACATGCCCACCATGCCAGAAGCATGCGAACTTTCACATCGCCCCACCAGAAAAACTCATCAGCGTGACCTCACCCTGGCCATTTGCGAAATGGGGACTCGACCTTTTCGGACCTTTCCCACAGGGATCGGGACAAGTAAAATTCCTCATAGTAGGAGTAGACTATTTCACAAAATGGATCGAGGCAGAACCCTTAGCCAATGCCACCGCCCAGAGAAGTCGAAAATTCCTATATAGGAACATTATTACGAGGTTCGGGGTACCATACTCCATTACCACAGACAATGGTACCCAATTTACAGACGCAGGATTCAGAAAACTGGTAGCCGACTTAAACATAAAATACCAGTTCACCTCCGTCGAACATCCCCAAGCCAATGGACAAGCCAAAGCGGCCAACAAAGTCATATTGGCCAGACTAAAGCGGAGACTACAAGAAGCAAAAGGGGGCTGGGCCGAGGAACTTCCACAAGTCCTATGGGCGTACCGAACAACCCCCCATTCTACTACAAACGAATCACCATTCTGACTAGCATACGGAGTGGAGGCAATGATTTTAATAGAAGTCGAGGAAGGATCTCCCCGAGTAGTCCACTATAATGAACAAGCCAATTCTCAACTCCAAAGAGAAGAGCTCGACCTACTTCCAGAAATCCAAGAAAGAGCTCGGATCAGAGAAGAAGCACTAAAGCGGCGAATGGCTTCGAGGTATAATCAAAAGGTGGTGCCAAGAGACTTCACGAAAGACGACTTCGTCTTAATCCGAAATGATATTGGAACAACTCGACCCGGAGAAGGAAAGTTGGCAGTTAACTGGAAAGGACCCTACTGAGTCACAGAAGTACTCGAAAAGGGCTACTAGAGACTGTCCGAACTCGAGGGACGAGAACTCCCCAGATCATGGCACGCCTGTAACCTAAGAAGGTACTATAGCTAGAAAAGGTATAAAAATCTCAAGACGCACTCTTTTTCCTGAAAAAGGTTTTTTAATGAGGCGTCAAGATTGAGACTTAAGGATACAGAAACTCCTGCTATATATATATATATATGTTTTTGCACTTCCTTTAAATAAAATACATTTCAGATATTCTACAAATTCCCAAGACGCATTAATCTGAAGCTTTCATCGTCCGATTATAAAGCAACAGATCGACAAAAAGTGAAGAAAAAAAATTCATTGTACGATCTCGATAGGAATGATCGATCGACAAAGGTGAAAACGCGATTCACCTAAAGACCGATTATCCCAAGATAAAATCGCCATCTACAAATCGGCAAAGATGAACATAGAATAATGCAAGAAGTTATCGAAAGTGATCCCAAAAAGGAGCCTGACGAGGTCCTATGGATTGCTATATAATAACTTAAAAAGACTGGTCGATACCAAAAAATCTGACCAAGTCATCCCAAGTTATCAGCAAATCCCTGGAAAGAGGTCTGGCCAACCCTATTGAAGAGGAATTGCTATAACTTAGAAGAGATCGACCTAACAAAGTCGGTCTCCTACAAAACAAGTTGTAAAAGTAATCCCTGAAAGAGACCTAACAAAGGTCCAAGAAAAAGGATTACAAAAACAACTCAGAAAGATCGACCTAACGAAGTCGGTCTCCTACAAAACAAGTTGTAAAAAGTAATCCCTGAAAGAGACCTAACAAAGGTCCAAGAAAGAGGATTACAAAAACAACTTAGAAAGATCGACCTAACGAAGTCGGTCTCCTACAAAACAAGTTGTAAAAGTAATCCCTGAAAGAGACCTAACAAAGGTCCAAGAAAGAGGATTACAAAAACAACTTAGAAAGATCGACCTAACGAAGTCGGTCTCCTACAAAACAAGTTGTAAAAAGTAATCCCTGAAAGAGACCTAACAAAGGTCCAAGAAAGAGGATTACAAAAACAACTTAGAAAGATCGACCTAACGAAGTCGGTCTCCTACAAAACAAGTTGTAAAAGTAATCCCTGAAAGAGACCTAACAAAGCTCCAAGAAAGAGGATTACAAAAAAACTCAGAAAGATCGACCTAACGAAGTCGGTCTCCTACAAAACAAGTTGTAAAAGTAATCCCTGAAAGAAACCTAACAAAAGTCCAAGAAAGAGGATTACAAAAACAACTCAGAAAGATCGACCTAACGAAGTCGGTCTCCTACAAAACAAGTTGTAAAAGTAATCCCTGAAAGAGACCTAACAAAGGTCCAAGAAAGAGGATTACAAAAACAACTTAGAAAGATCGACCTAACGAAGTCGGTCTCCTACAAAACAAGTTGAAAAAGTAATCCCTGAAAGAGACCTAACAAAGGTCCAAGAAAGAGGATTACAAAAACAACTTAGAAAGATCGACCTAACGAAGTCGGTCTCCTACAAAACAAGTTGTAAAAAGTAATCCCTGAAAGAGACCTAACAAAGGTCCAAGAAAGAGGATTATAAAAACAACTTAGAAAGATTGACCTAACGAAGTCGGTCTGCTACAAAACAAGTTGTAAAAGTAATCCTTGAAAGAGACCTAACAAAGGTCCAAGAAAGAGGATTACAAAAACAACTTAGAAAGATCGACCTAACGAAGTCGGTCTCCTACAAAACAAGTTGTAAAAGTAATCCCTGAAAGAGACCTAACAAAGGTCCAAGAAAGAGGATTACAAAAACAACTTAGAAAGATCGACCTAACGAAGTCGGTCTCTTACACAATAAGTTGTAAAAGTAATCCCTGAAAGAGACCTAACAAAGGTCTAAGAAAGAGGATTACAAAAACAACTTAGAAAGATCGACCTAACGAAGTCGGTCTCCTACAAAACAAGTTGTAAAAGTAATCCCATAAGAAGAGACCGGACAAAGGTCCAAGAACAAGGATTACAAAAATAACTTAGAAGGGGACCAACATAAAGAAATCGGTTACGAGGCGCTAAAAATACAAACAAGAGCAAGGAAACCGAGAAACAAGTTGGACCCCCCACATACACGGCCTCAGAAGGATCCAAGCTACAAACGACAAGCACGAAAGCAACCTAAAGGGGCCAGACAGTAAAATTCCAACGGATATCATGCGTAATACAATAAAGCTTCAAAGAGGTCACCAAAAGCCAACCTCAGAAAGCTACTTTTGTTTTTGTAAAGTTGCCAAGCAGGCAACTGAAAAGTGTCAGTAATCAAACAAAATAATAAACAGTTCAAAAAACCCACAAAACGGGCCATTTACACAAATATCCAGGAAAAAAAGATCAGCTAAGATCAGGAGCCTTTTTCAGCAGCATCAGTTTGGGGAGAAGGAGGGTGAGTCTGCAGGGGCACAGCATCTATAGTTCCATCATCCCGGTTCAGGACCTGGCAGTCCGGATCAGATGGAACAGGAGAAACAGAGGAGGTCGACACCGTAAGAGAAGGCACTGGAGGAGGATCAGTCTCATCATCATCCTGGTCATCAGGGACAATCTTACCATCTCTCACGACATTGTCCAAGCTGATGAGAGTCAAGTCGGCATCAGGAGCTACAACCCGGAACTGCTCCATCAGGTTCTCGGAGGCAGCAGTTACGCTACCCACAAGGTGACCCTAAAGCTCACCATAATTAACCCGAGCTGTTTCCAAATCCTCCCGAAGACGCATCAATTCCCTATAAGTCGAGACATAGCTATCCTTATGTTTCAATGCCATGTCTTCGGCCAGCTTCAAAGAAGCAGCAAGGGCAATAGAGCTGGCCTTCTCACCCTCCATTTCCTTCTCCACCTTGGCCAACTTCACCTCTAACCCCTCCTTCAGACCCTTGATTCGATCAAATTCTGACTTGGCCTCCTCCATAAAAGATTTGGTAGCATGAACCGGAATCTCCTGAATTGTTCGAAAAATAGCCGCGCCCATATAAGCCATCTTCACACTATTTTGGGTGATAAAATACAAATGCTGAAGAAGAGACACATCATCCATGGAAAGCCCACCATATGGGGCAATTTGTTGATCAACAAACTCGATGGCATCAAAGTCCGGGGCATCCAAGTTAAAGGGCTCGGATGTTTTTTGCTTCTTGCTAGGAAGGGCACCAGGAGCTGCTGCAGAAGATTATGGAGGGTCGACCAGCCGAACCCGAGAAATAGGAATTACTTTCCTTAGCCCGGGAGAACTCGGAACAGGAGGTTTAACTGGAACCTGGGAAGATCCTTCTCCGGCCGCTTTGGCCAAAATGTTTAAAGCAGCAGTTGCCTTCTTCGCCTTCTTGAAGGCCTTTATAGAATCATTATTCTTCGACATCTCTGAAGAACACAAAATCAATCACAAAAGACAAGTTACAACATAGGAGAAGAAAAAGCTCGGAAGCAAGTATAAAAATAAAGCAGACAGTACCCAAAGTTGCCCGAACCAAAGATGGATCACTCAAAAATCTCTTCGTATCCAGATGGGGAGGCTTCCCCCACAAATCTTCAAGAACAACTACAAATGCCCGCTCAAACTCACTAAGCATTTCCCATGTGTAACGTGGCACTCTTACATTCTTTTGCCACTCTAGAGGAAAAGTAGGCTCGTCATTTTCATCAAGAAAAAAGGGGCGGGCCCCCTCAACAGCTCGAACTTTAAAAAAGTAGTTCTTGAAGTCCTTAAAGAACTCATCATAAATTGCAAACACTTTATAGCCTTGGGCGGACCGGAAAGAAACCCAAGAAGCTTTCTTTTTTGAAGAATCGCCAGGCTTGGCAGAAACAAACAAATAAAGAAAAAGAGTCGGGGAAGGTGTTACATCTAGTTCACGACAAAGAAGTTGGAAAATTTTAATAAAACCCCAGGAATTCGGGTGAAGCTGGGATGGAGCAATATTACACGACCACAACAGATCGGTCTCAAAAGCAGTAAAAGGAAAAAAAACGTTCAACTGGCTGAAAAAGTATTCATAAGCATAAAAGAAGGGGCGCTCTCCCTCAACAGAAGTCGGAAAGCATACTCTCTCATCAGAATCAGGGGCAACAAGCTCGTAATCCTCCTCACGGGCATTGTTACCACAAATCTTATGGCGCTTCCTCAGCTCTGTGCAAAATTCAGCATCTACAACAGAAACACATAACAAAACAAGGGAGTCCAGCCAATCGGGCATCCCCTCGGGAATTCTGGAAGACATCTCTACAATGTTATTGCGAGAAGACATGAGGCCAACTAATCCTACAAAGTAAGAAAAGAAGATAAGGGTTACTACAAATATCTCGGACAAAGGGAGAAAATAACTCGATCAGTTGATGAAACAACGAAAAGGAAAACCCCAAGACTCAAACCAAAAGTCCTGGGGCATCCTTTGGAGGCAGTAGCAAAGCAAGGTTCCCAGAAATACTCTACAGCTTACATCCCAGCATTTCTCAAAAAGGATTCAAAGCAACAAACGCTTTTCACCAAAGAAAAAACACAGCAAATCATTACAAGCCTACCAAGCAAAAAACATTCCCAAAACATCAAGCACGCCAAGCAGAGACCATTAAAGATGCAACCTTTTTTTTCAAAGATTAGGCAGAAAGCAACCGCCAAAAGTGAAGTTACAGATATAGATCTTTCTACCAGAAACAATCAGAAGCAACAGTAAAATCCCAGAAAGCCTCAAATAGAAAAGCCAAGAGAATGCATAAAGGAAAGATGGGGAAAATATGTCAAGACCACAAAAAAGATTCAAACTTTCAAACATGCAGAAGATTAAAAACGAAGCTACAAGAAAGCCAGTACTCACCTGAAAAGGAACAGCGAGCTCCAAAGAAAGGGAAGACGGAAGACGAAGCCTGGAAACGCCCTCTCACAAGCAAAAATGCGAACAAAGAGCAGTGTCACAGAAGAGAAGAAACGAAAATTGCAAAAACTCCCAAAAAAGAGCAGAAGCGCAAACGAAAGAATAGAAAGCAAAGAGAGCAAAGAAGTTTCGAAAAGGCTAAAAGGAAGAGAAACCGTTTCTGAGTGTTCAAAATCAAAGAGCCAAAAGGGAAATGGGGCAATTAATGCTCAAATTAAACGAGGCATTAAACCCTCGCACGTTCCCAAAAAAAGCGCCGATATAAAAGCGCGCGTCTTTAAAAAGAAAACGTTCTACATTCAAAGCTGCTACAGAAGAATCAACGAAATGCTTGAGATCAGCTTCACTAAAGAAGGACCGAAGTCAAGGACTCGACCTCAAAAAAGAAGACCGAGCTCAAGCAGGGGCACTGTTCATACCCTGGGTCGAGCTGTCCGACCCGGGATGTTCTACAGGCAAAGCGACCGACATCTTCAGGTCAGGACAACCCGACCTCTTCTCAAAAGAGTTCGGCCGAGTCACAAGAAAGCCCAAACAAAGGGCCCAAATAGAGGAACACGTCCCAAATCCAGGGGCAGCCCAAGCCCATAGAGATAAAGGCGGTTCCCTCAAAAGATAAGATGACCTCACTTAAAGATAAAGATAAAGATAAGATAACTAACTTATCTTATCCGCGGGAGGCCACATCTCACCATTATAAATACGCTGGAGCACCCAGGTATAACTCATACTCTGATTCTACTCAATACCTGTTTAATACCCTTGCTAACTTAAGCATCGGAGTCCCTTGCAGGTACCCCCCACCCTTCGGTGACAAAGGATTAGCAACATTCTCAGTTCCATAAGTCGGACACACCAGTTCCGGCTGCTATACACCTGCCCGACACATCGGCTCCGACCAGTACAGAAGATCTCGACCGAGATCGACCTATAGTTTCAGGTAATCCTCGGAACACCTACTGAGATAAAGATAAAGAATCCAAGAAGAAGGAAGAGAGAACAGGGAAAAAAATCAAAAAGTATCATAATTACACCCCTCTTTGGGTGTCCCTTGTGGATATCTACAAAGAAGTCTGTAACACAGAAAAAATACCCCAACTCGACCACTCAAATGCAAAGAGGAGGAGTAAATCGGAACGAATACTGTGAATATCATCGAGTCCGAGGACATTCCACCAACAAATGCTTCGACTTAAAAAATGTCATAGAAAAATTAGTGAGAGAAGAAAAACTAGATTGGTTTCTGGCCACTCGGGATGATGAGCAAAGAAAAAGAAGAAAGGATGAAGATGTCGGACGAACTGAGCGATCACCTCGTACAACAGAAAGACACGTCCACATGATACACGGCAGATTTGTGGGAGGAGGAATCTCCAAATCATCCCGCAAAAGATATCTCAAAGAAGTATATCATGTCGAAGGAAAGGAGGAAGCACCAGACATCCCTGCAATTACTTTCACTAAAGAAGACACATCTGGCATCATCTCGGGACACGACGACCCCATGGTCATCACCATTATACTGGTAAATGCAAATCTCCACCGCACACTCATAGACCAAGGGAGTTCTACCGACATCTTATTCAAAACTGCCTTCAACAAGCTCGGCTTAGAAGAAAAAGAGCTAAGAGCATACCCTAACAGCCTGTTCGGACTGGGAAATATCCCAGTGCAACCACTTGGTTACATTTCACTACACACAACGTTCGGAAGAGGAAACCAATCCAGAACACTCAAAATAGACTATATCGTCGTCGACGTGAGTTCGGCTTACAACGCCTTAATAGGTCGGACAACATTGAATCAACTCGGCGCAATAGTTTCAACTTCGCATCTATGCATGAAATTCCCAACTGCAGAAGGGATAGCTACAATAAAAGCAGATCAGAAGATGGCGCGTCGCTGTTATGATGCAAAAGATCTCTTATTCTTTTCTATTCTAAAACCTTTTTTTACATTATTACATTTTGCTGGAATATATAAGAGAGATTTTGAGAAGAATTAAAGGAGAGAGATAATTTTATTGAAAAAGTTTTAGAAGAAAAGATAACATTACTAATTTTTTGTTTGTCAATTACATTTCTATTAAAATTAGTAGTATAAAAAAATATTTTAAATTTAATATTATCAAGAAAAAATAAAAAAAATTATATAAGAACTAATTTGATTAATTTTTAAAATTTTAGAGATGAAAATGACTTATCTTTGAATTTTTAAGGACTATTTTGATTATAAATAACTTTTCTACATATCAAGTGACACGTGATCTGATACATCAACCAATCATCTTGTGACACGTGGCATTAACCCACCACGTCATCATCCAACTGACGGAAGGACTAACGTGACCAAGTCGTGTATCTTTCGGGGACGATTTCGATTAATTTTATTTTTCGAGGACCGAAATAGAGATCGGGATATCTTTCAGGAACGATTTTGACTATTAACTATATATATATATATTGGAGTATTTTAATCATTTACTATAATAAAGATATTGTAGTCATTTTTTTATAAAAAAAATACTAATTTTAACCGGTTAAAATTTTAGTTCATTGATTTTTTTAATCTAACCGATTTGTTCGATTTGATTTTGACAAAAGTAACATAGTTTAACCAAGAGCCGTTAAATAAAAATTTAGTTAAATTAGTAAAATCATTTAAAGACTCTCCATTATCAACTTCACTTTCATAAAAAAAATTAAACATCATAAAAAGAAAACATTTTAAAGATTTTTATTTGAGGATCCCTAAGTAGCATTCTATCTAAATTGAACTTATAATCACATGATATTCATCTTTTGACTTTATAACCATAATTTTCCACCTATTCTACTATCCAGTGATATGTACGCATACGTTGAATTGTATTTCTAATCATTATAAACCAAGAAAAAAAAAGTTAGAATAAAATAAATACATTAGCAAATAATAATATTAATATCAGAACATAACAAAAAATTAGATGTTTGAAAAAGTTTTAAAAATCAAAAATCAAGAAAAATAAAAAAAGTAAGAAAATAGAATTTAAAAAATTTTCCTTATATTTTTGGTTTGATTTAGTTTATTTCATATTTATTTTATAATAAAAACCAAATCGAACCAATAAAAACAAAATTTTATTTTTTATTTTTTATTCAATCCATTGATTTTATTCGATTTTAAACACTTAACTGAGTGCATGCCGTTTTAAAATCACTATAAAATCTTGGGAAGTTCTATGGTGTGGATGGGTAAAAAAATCCACACATGTGGATATTATGTGGCAAGCCTCATATGTTAACACGTTTTGCTTGGCATAGTGAGAAGTTTAGTTTTGATGGGACAGTTGAACAGGGAGGTGCAGCGGGTTTGTAGCGGTACTACACAGTGCAACAAAATTAATAAGTTTAATTAGATGTTAATTTTTTTGGCATGTTGGGATTATTGGACAAGTTTAATTTTTTTTTCTGTCTATGTGGGCAGGAGTGGGTTTTGGGCTTGGATCATATTTTTGTATTTGCAAGTGTGCGGAACAAAATTTCTTGTTGATAAAAGTTAGAGAAATATAACATTAAAAAGGAAGTGGGCTAAGCTTATTTAACTGCCAAAAATCTTTTGGGACCGGTGATATGTGGAAGATCGTGGAATTAAAAACCATTAAGAAACTTTGAAAGGGGAAAAAGGGATTGCACGCGTTATCCCCCCTTCTCCAATTCTTTCCTGAAGAAAATTGCTACTTCCACTAGCCTCCGACGCAGTAAGCAAACCCTAGCCTCCCGCAGAACTTGTCGCCGTCAGTGGGAGTGGTCAACGACACCCGCCGTTCGTCGCACCCAAGGAATTCCGCTGTGGAGCTCTCATGCCTATCCCTGTATCCTTTGCGTCTGCTGCTCGCTTGTCCGACCTATGCTAGGCAGCTCGCGGATCCTTTAGGCAGTGAGTGGTCTGCATGGTGGTTCCTGCACGCAGTCCGTGCCTGTACTTGTCGATTCTGGCTGCAAGTGTCACCCGAGTGTCGTCGCAGTTACTGGGTTCTCGTGTTTCGGCTTTGTTGTCGCCACCGGCAGAAGGAAGTCGCGGGAAATCCTGATTGGTTGCGTTTGGAGGGGAGGTTGCGGAGTCGCAGTCGCCCGTTGGTGAGTCTCTGCACCATGCCTACTCTATTTCGTATTGTTCAGATTTACCTTCTCGTCGTATATATGTATGTTGCTGAAAATGTATTCAATAAATTTGCCATGTTGTGGAAGTAAATGTTGCGATAAATCGGGACTTTAGTAGGGTTTGTTAAATTTGTTGTTGTAGGTTGAATTTGTTGCTTCCCAATTAGAGAACCAGAACTTAATGCTTAGTCAGTGTTTGGTTGATTGGCGTTGAACACTGATTGTATTTGATTGTGAATTCTAAATTCAGAACCATTAAATTTTAAATTTGCACTGCCTATGTAACTTAGTTACTGTTAGTTCATTTTTTTTTGTTGTTGTTAATAATTGTGACGAGGTTGGTTAATATTGGGTTGAAAAGTGTTGAATGTTTAATAATGTTTCGTTGTTCGTAGCTTGTGTTCTTGTTAAATAAATTGCAATTCATGATCTTTTGATTTATGATATGTTTCATGTGTTTAATTTCACACTGCTTGTAGCATTTGAAATAAGTTTATGATAACTGCGATGCAATAATTTGCTTGGATAGGTGATGTAATTATTAAGTTCAATAGGTTGAGTTTTTTTGTTCTTGTTATTAGTAAGACATGGATAGTATTTTTACTGCGTTCCGAAACTTTAAATTTTAAATTTGCACTGCTATTTAACTTATTCACTGTTTGTTCATTATTTTTTGTAGTTAATCATTGTGACGAGCCTAGTTAAAATATGGCTAAAAAGTGTTGAAAGTTTAATCATGTTTCGTTGTTCACAACTTGTGTTGTTGTTGAATAATTTGCAATACATGATATTTTGATTTATTATACGCTTCATGTGTTTAACTTGACACTGCTTCTAGCATTTGAAATAAGTTTATGATAACTGCGATTTAATAATCTGCTTGGATAGGTGCTGTAATTATTGAGTTCAAGATGTTGAGTTTTGCTCTTCTTGTTATTAGTAATACATGGATAGTATTTTTACTGCGTTCGGAACCTTAAAATTTTAAAATTGCACTGCCTATGCAACTTATTCACTGTTCATTCATTATTTTTTGTAGTTGTTAATCATTGTGACGACCGTAATTAAAATTTGGCTGAAAACTGTTGAAAGTTTAATCATGTTTCATTGTTCATAACTTGTGTTGTTGTTAAATAACGTGCAATACGTGATATTTTGATTTATTATACGCTTCATGTGTTTAATTTCACACTGCTTCTAGCATTTAAAATAAGTTTATGATAACTGCGATTTAATAATCTGCTTGGATAGGTGCTGTAATTATTGAGTTCAAGAGGTTGAGTTTTGCTCTTCTTGTTATTAGTAATACATGGATAGTATTTTTACTGTGTTCGGAACCTTAAAATTTTAAAATTGCACTGCCTATGCAACTTATTCACTGTTCGTTCATTATTTTTTGTAGTTGTTAATCATTGTGACGACCGTAATTAAAATTTGGCTGAAAACTGTTGAAAGTTTAATCATGTTTCGTTGTTCATAACTTGTGTTGTTGTTAAATAACTTGCAATACGTGATATTTTGATTTATTATATGCTTCATGTGTTTAATTTCATACTGCTTCTAGTATTTGAAATAAGTTTATGATAAATGCGATTTAATAATCTGCTTGGATAGGTGCTGTAATTATTGAATTCAGGAGGTTGAGTTTTGCTCTTCTTGTTATTAGTAAGACATGGATAGTATTTTTACTACGTTGGCACATTTATTTCTGAGTTTGCTATGGGCTTGGGTGCTGTGTGGCAACCAGCACTTGTCACTTTTGTTGGAGTTCATTTGGTAGCTGTCATTGGAGGGTATCGTTGCCTGTATTTAAGATAACAAAATGGTATATAGTGGTGGGTTCGTTGACCTAACAAGCTTATGTTTTATTTGGGGGACAAGAGATTTGTGTAGTTGGTTTTGTGCAGTATTGTTGGATTCTTTTTTTTTTCATTTGAGGTTAATTTCCAGGCATGCTTTAAGAATTTGGCACTGTGTGGTGAATATTTTGATGGACGTTCCCGAGGCTGTTGACATTAATGCAATGTGTGAGGAGGGGGCAGGCGTGATGGGCGCAGTCGATTTTCGAGATGTAGCCGATATAACGGAAAATGATATTTTGAGGAAGGTGTTTCGTAGCGAAGACGATGCATACGAGTTTTATAAGAGATTAGGAAAATTCTACGGGTTTGGTATAAGAAGGGGAGACATGTTCAAGGATGAGAAGGGTAATTTGGTTCGGAGAAGATTTTTTTGCAATAGGGAGGGACAGAGAGATAAGAAACATTATAACAGGATCGACAGGAAGAGGCATCACAAGCCGGAGACAAGGACAAATTGTGAAGCAAGAATGTGTATATATTTAGATAAGGACAGCTCGTTGTGGAGGGTCAAGAAAATCATTTTGAACCACAACCACGACATGACTCATCCTGGAATGGTCCATCTAATTACAAGTTTTCGTTCGTTGACGGATTCTGCGAAAGCCCAATTAGATGGGTTTCAAGGTTGTGGCATCTCCACGGCAAAGACAATGCGGTACATGGTTGGGGTATCTGGAGGGTATTCATTGGTAGGTTTTTTGAAGAAAGATGCTTATAACTACGTGGATAAGATGCGTCGTGCAAAGATAGTTGACGGAGACACGAACGCAGCTATAGTGTACTTGGAGGGTAAAGTCGATGCAGACCCGACTTCGATGGCAAGGTATAATGTGACAGAAGACGAGATGCTAGCGAATTTACTGTGGGCGGATGGTGGCAACAGGATAGATTACCAATACCTTGGAGACGTACTTGCATTCGACTCAACCTATAAGAAGAACAAATACAAGAGGCCGCTAGTGATTTTCTCAGGATGTAATAACCACAAGCAAACATGTATTTTTGGGTTTGGTTTGGTGTTAGATGAGAGCATTGCATCATACACGTGGCTGTTGGAGAATTTCTTGGAGGTCATGTGCAACAAGCAGCCTTCTGTTGTTGTCACAGATGGTGATGACTCAATTCGAGAAGCCGTTCGAACAATTTTTCCAAATGCCACGCATAGGTTATGTGCTTGGCACTTTGAGAAGAATGTCACGTCAAACGTGAAGGATGAAAATTTACATCGGCTCTTTAATCGGTGGATTTATTCTGAAACGAGTGTTGATGACTTTGAGGCAGAGTGGGCTCAGGCCGCAGCCGATTATGGCTTCCAGGATTCACTATGGTGGAACCAAGTTTATGGGAAAAAGGAGATGTGGGCAAACGCTTTCTTGTGCGAGAAATTATGTGCTGGGTATCGGACAACATCACAGTGCGAAGGGATAAATTCGGTGTGCAAGAATTTTCTTGAATCAAAACACAGTATGTTGGAGCTTGTTCAGAATCTAGAACTTGTTGTGCGAGAGTATAGGAACAATGAATTGTTGGCACAGTTCAGGTCTATTTATAGCGAACCAGTGCTGACAACCTCGCTGGAATCCCTTGAGCGTCATGCAGCTTCTGTTTACACAAGAGCGGTATTTGTAGATGCTAAACGGGAGATTCAGAGTGTATCTTCAGTTAATTTGTTGGGGTGAGGCGGTCGTTGACCACGAAGGTGTACACAGTTGAGGAGTACGGTCATCCAGGCCGTCACATTATAGTATTATGTGATAAGAACATGGGTAAATTAGAATGTGGTTGTAATTTTTGGAGAATTCAGGGGTTTCCATGCAAACATATATTTTTTGTCATCAAGCATGAACACTTGTTGACAATACCTAGTAGTCTAGTGTTGAAGCGTTGGACCAAAGAAGTAAAATCATTAGGCGCATACGCCGAGAAAACAGATGACGGGGGTGATAGAGGGTTCTTGCTTCGCCATGGAGCACTTCATTCGGCGTCCAAATGGTTGTTCTTTTTAGGGGCCCAGAAGGTTGGGTTATTCGGTGTTGCTTTGGAGGGGATTCACCGACTATGTGCAACATTGGAATCAGAGTTGGCCAATGGTGTTCATCCTACCAAGTCTAAGCAACCCAGTGAAATTCGAGATCCAGTTGTTGTGCGAACAAAGGGAGCACCAAGGGGTCATAAGAGAAAGGCGTCCAAGAGAAAGTGTGCCAACTGCAACAAGCCGGGACATACAAAGAGGACTTGCACAGATGGAAGGCCTTGTCGGGGAAAAAAAACCCGAGTGGATACATTCAATTCGGCTGAGGACGGGGGACAAAGTGAGGAGGTAATTTAGAATTTAATATAAATTTATTTGTTTGTAACGGGTGAATATTTTTAAGTTACTTATATACTATGCAACAATGGCATCTAAATTAAGTTTTTTGATGTGAAGAACCTTTTACTCATATGTGAATCGGTAACAATTGTGAGTTATTTAGGTGGCTGAACTGGAAGCGACCGGATCCAATGATCAAACTATTGGGGTAGAACACGTGATCGGAGGTGGGTCTGTTCGAATGCCGCAGGTAGAACTGATCAAGACGGTTCCATTTTGCAGATACCGTGGGCAATAATCATTCGGAACCAGCGACGATATTGGTCCACATCACCAGGTTTGTAACTACACGCATAAACAATTACTATCTTAGGGTAACAGGGTGTGCCATGTCGTTCACGAGTTTGGTAAATGACACTGTTTCAGGTTCGAAAACTACTCCACAACTTCTCTAAACTGGTGTAGATGAGTGGAACATTCGTTCGAGTGTTCAATCCAACCGCATGGTGGTTCATATGGAGTAGTTTTGTGTGATAGGGTTTGTTGAAACCATCCATAGCCCTTTTAATGTTGCTTTCATGTTAATCTAATCCATGTATACTTGCATGGGGACCAAGATGTTTAACCTTATGTTGTTTATTCTGTTGAGTTGTTTGTCGTTGCATGGATAGGATTCATAATTCGGCAGATGTTTAGGTGTAATGCAGGTAATTACTGTAGCGAGAAGCACTGTTGCATTTTCAGTCGTATTTATATGTTCAACTATTTAATATGTTTTATTAAAGAGTTTACATAAGGAGTTACTGTTAATACAACATGGGTATTGAAATAAGGTAATGTGTTAGGAGAAAAACGCAAAACTGGATAAATGAGTGATGTTAGGTGCTTTCTTCTATTTGGAAAGTTTGGTTGCGATGGGCTACGTAATGGTAGTTATGTAGCAGATATAAGTGTTAAGAACAAGTATTCGACATTGTTGGGAGTTTGCTGTACCAGGATAAAAAAATTTCCTATTAAATATTAGGTCCGTAGGGAATAACAACACGGTCACAACATATCAGGTTGGTCAGTTCTCACTATAGGTGAATCATTGTAAATTGAGTCACCGAAAACGACTTAATCTTTAGAATATGCAATTACATCCAATAAGAAGTTGTATTTAATTTATTAGTTTCACGGCCCATTTTGGTTAGTATTATTACATGTTGACTTCATATATATACATATCCTACTACATTAAGTTTATTTCAAAATAATATACACTTTCTTTTGTTTTAAGTTAATTTTTTTTATTAAAATTGATTTAGAAACAACAGTAAATACATAATCTCAAAGAACAATAATATTTAAGTTTTTTGTATTAGTTAATTAATTGAACATTAATTTAACATTTTGTTTCTTTAATTTAAATACAACTAAAATTGTTAGTGATTTTTTAAAAAAATATTTAACATAAAAAATTTTAATAAATTTAAGAACGTTGTCATAGCCCAAAAAATGAAGTCATACTTTGTCTTCTTAATTGTGTACCCACACAAAAAATTGAACCCACTTAATTCCTAAGGGACCAAAGGTCTGAGACAAAAAAAGGACAATTTCATCTTCACCCTTAACCTAATCATAAAGGTTTACCAAATGTGCCTCTTTATATCAACCAAACAGCCCATCATCGGGAACATGCTGGTTAGAACTAAAGGGGCATTTTACATCAGATACTACTGATATAATGTTTAAACATTCCAGCATGATAAGATTCAAAAAAAACCTAAAAAACAAAAAATATCCCATATTTGGCCACCAAAAAAGGGTACATCTTGGCTGAGTACATTCTATATGGTAGGGCTTGTAGTAACATCCACCTGGTCAGTCATCTTCTTAGTCTTTCTGGATGATTTCCTACATATTTTGTCCCAATATTCTACAGCTTTCCTGCCGATTTCAGCTCGATATGGATTGTGTCTTCCCAATACAATATCAACTGCTAACCTCATTCTTGTATGTTCGTTAACAACCTACAAAACGGCAAACATTA
Organism: Arachis stenosperma; assembly: GCF_014773155.1. NCBI lineage: Eukaryota > Viridiplantae > Streptophyta > Magnoliopsida > Fabales > Fabaceae > Arachis > Arachis stenosperma. The sequence goes on from NC_080378.1 coordinate 22,986,132, forward strand.
CAACAGAATCAGTATTAGGAAATGCTGAATTTGCTATCCTATTGAAGGCACATCAACTGGTATCTTGAGTTACCGGTAGGTCGTAGTTACTCCACAAATGAGATTGGATCATCCATTGAGCGACCCACACTTCGTAGTCGTTCCTGAAGTTAACATCATTAGGCAAAATGGGCCACCATAAATCAGACCAGTATGAAAAAATGAATGGTAGTATTATAACCTTTCAAGAAAATAAATAAAGACGGGGTATTTTAATTTATTTAATTAATATACATAATAAGATGCTTTATATCGTTCTGGCTATGTCTTTGACCTTTGATCAATTTAAGTAAGTACACAATAAATTATCTTAAAGCTAAATAAACCATTCATACAAATATACCAAGTCATATAGAGAACCTAAGGCACCAACGTATATCATAATAGGTGCTTAAATGCTTGGAAACTACGTACTCCATTTTGGGTGGAGAACCTGTTATTTGCCACATAGGGGGAAACAATAGAAGACAAAAAAAAACCAATTACTTACGATCCATATGCTTGTTGTCCGATCTCAGGCTCCAATATTTCATAAGTGGATGGCTTGTGCATTTCATTAGGTGTTCCTTCGTAGAAATAGTCATCACACAACAAGTTTTTCAAGAAAAATGCCTGTTTCATCCAGAAGCCAACATGCATTATTTGACGTTCAAAAAAGTGCATCTTTCCGTTGTTTCACATAGAAGTAATTTGTGTTATTAAAAAATTTCTTCAGTCACGCTTATCACATACAACATCTGATCCTTACGTGACTTTGTAAGGTTGGAATCTTTCATCGAGTCAAGATACACTAACTTCCAGTTGAAGAAATCAATTATCATCAGATACCAATGATCCTCCGTGTGCAGCGGAATGTAGACCTGAGGATGTTTAACGTAACAGTTTGTTTGGCACCTATAGAGACATTTAGCATATGATGAAAAATGGAGAAATTTACCTTAAAGAGTTGGTCTGCTTTCCCCATGAACTTGCGCTTGATGTACTCCAGCGTGCTTGGACAATAATTGGTTGGATTAACCGCGATTTGCTGCAATTATTTAAGTTACAAATTGCAATTTCGTAACATTTACAAGGAGAAATGATGGACGGTCGTTACCTGGAAAGAGGTGGGAAGCCACCACCTCTTGAGAACAGAATCCGACGTAGCGCCTTCAGTGCACATGACAGCAACCAAACTTATCACCTATGAAATGGAACGACAAATAAATGATTTATTACGACAAGGATCAGCCAATGGGTTTTTAGAGTATGTAAGGAAAAATTCAAACCGCATAAGCGTTGTTATTAGTTCGTACGTCATCCATGACCCGTTCACTAGGACATAAGGTGTGCAGGGCACGCCGGTCACCGAGACAGTGCTCGATTGGGACGAGGACCTCGCTGTTAAGTAACACAAAAAGTATTACAACGGCATAGCCAATATATAAATCAACCTACGCAAACAACATAATGGAAATCATGAAACATAGATTGGTAAACCTCTTCGGCAAATCCTTCCCAAAAACATAGGCGGCAACAGCAAGTTCCATTCCAACGAACTCCATTCCCTCAGGCGGTGGGAATAGTAATTTCATACAATGTTTATCAAATCATACTTAGTTAGACGAAACTCAAATAGGCAAACAATATTACATTCTTCATATATATTCATCAACAGGAGGATAATGTTCAAACCTTAGGTGTCTCAGCACCATCCATATAGGCATTAGAATGAGTGTAATAGGTGAATGGAGTTCCATGACCCTACTGCTGTACCTCCAACATGACATCGGTGCTAGACTCTTGTTCCTCAAAATGTAGCTTGCGCTAAGAAAAATAACCATAAATGAAAAACACATGGTATTAACACATCAGAGTCCATGGAGACAAAATACCCTAACAAAGAAATGCAGCTAGTCACACATAAAAATCATTTCAACCCAATCTGACCTTTAAGGACCTATTTGTAGTCTTTGACTTTGCCGATTTCAACCCTGGCGTCCTCCTTGCTACCACCCCTGTCACTATCTTTTTGGTGGCATCGCTGGTCTTTCTAGGTCGGCCCCGTCTCTCTTTTGCTGGATCGTTATTTCCTTCATCTTTTTTGGCTGGCACAGGATCCTCTTTGGTTGACACATTCTTGATCAAGGCTCCGAGTATGTGGCTGTGACCTTCAACCACTTCTATCAGTTTCTTGATTTGGTCTCCATGAGACTGCAGAAGGGCCTTCGTTGTTTCCTTATCTTTATCCAGATGTTGCAAGTACAGTGGATAAGTAGGAAATCAACACATGAATAACCCAACAAAACCGAACATAGTAAACCCTCGTGACATCTACATCTTAACAAATACACTTGACCAAATAAGATTTCATACCTCTCTAATGCCACCCAGGAGACGCAACACTTGTTGGTCCTGCGTTGTCCCATTCTCACTGGCATCAGTTCTTCCTTCCCTGCGAAAAACAATCCGCCATATGGAGGCAGCATTAACCCACAACTTAGTGTATCTATCCTCGTTCAAACTAATGATCTATACCTGTCAAGTTCAGACTGGGATGCTGGGGTATCTTCAGAAAACTTCAACACTTCTGTTTCCTTGCGAAAGGGTGACACAAGATTTTTCTCCATCGTTGTGGGTTAGCATTAAGCGTCTTTGCTATGTCGGGAAGAATAATCGGTTGTATGAGTAGTATAAAGCTCTCAAAGTGTGCATGCATTCCCGTATGAAGACAACGATACAAGCATACTTCATGGGCTTCGGCCTGGTGCATTTTGGACCGGTGAGGTCAGGTAGGCCCAATACAGAGTCTCGCTTACCTTGATGGACACTTCGTGTAGTGTCTCATTCGTCATTTGTACATGCCCTACCATTAATTTTGTTATAAAATATTTGAATAGATTTATCAACCCTCAACATACTGACCCTCCAAGAAAGATTAAGTGTGAGAGAAACCCCTTTTTTTGCTCGTGTTGTCACATCAGAAGACACCCATCATCCCTCTCTGATGCGCCCCCATCAATCAATCCAAGCATCATATCATTTCTTTACAAGACAATATCTAGAAGATTCAACCCAATTACAAAAATGAGTTCTTCCTAACCACTTGAAACCAACGTTATAACAAAATTAAGTTGGTTAGATTAACTGATAACAATCTCGTTTCACCTAAAAAAATTTGGTTTGCCTTCATTATTTTTATTCAGGCTTTCTTTGGCTTTCCGAAACAAAATACAAGACAAGAAAATAAGAAGAAAATAAATAAGAGTAAAGTAAAGCAAATACAATGAAAAGTACCATTTTTTGTATGTTGTTTGTATTTAGGAAAAATTAATGAAAAGAAAATAATCAGATATTTTTTTTTCGGGTTTTGAAGGAAACAAAAATGAAAACAAAGAAAACCATAATATTATAAATTTATATTAATACCCTTTTTTGCATTATATGTAACCTATAATTTATTAATGATAAGGGGTAAATGTCTAACTTTATTCATATTGATATAATTTATCATTATTTTCTTCTTATTTGTGGACATAAAAAAATTTAGTGCACCCTAAACTATTCTTTATCTTTTTCCTATATTTTCTCTTTTCATGCAATTAACAAAAACCATTTTCATTAATTTTTTCTCCTATTTTATTTTCCGTTAAATCCCATCAATACAAACAATGTCTTTATTTCCCCAAAATACGTAATTTACCGGCAAAATTCAATCATATTAAGAGTTTATTGTCCACACCAATAATACAAAAAATTTAACTCGTCCAACAATAGCACCTAATCCATGATCATGATAACTACTTTCTTGAGAGTACATAATAAGAGTACTAACGTATGTTATTTTATACGTTATTGTTATATGCGGGGTGCTCCCATACAGGCGCTTAAAACGTCTTCCTGTCGAGGCGCTTACGTTTTGCACTATTATTGGACGTATTCATGAATCATTTATTTTAATTTTTTTTGGTAAATCGGAATAAAACCAATTTTTTATAACCATAACAATAAATCCATTTTTTTCGAGACCTATTTGTTCTGTTAAATTTTTTGGGAATTTAAATGTCTACAAAACGAAAAAACAGGAAAATATTTGTCTTTTTATCATAAACTTTAAATATATTGGATTTAGATTTTGTAACTCAATCGGATCATATCGGGTTTAATAATTATATTGCAAACATTTGGGTTTATTATTACTGCTATATTAACCCGATTTTGTTCTGATATATTAAAAAATAAATTATTAATCAGTTTCATAAAAATATCGTATAATAACATAACACATGTAAACATGTTTAAAGAAAAAATACTTATCATTTTTTAAAGTGGTCTCCTATTAAATTATTTTAACAAGTACATATCAATATTTATTATCAAAAGAAAACTTAATTCATCATGATAGCTTTGGTTCTTTACTCGATTATTCGGAAGTTTGCTCATAACTTTTTTTTTCTACTAAAGGGTTCCTTAATCCTTTACTTATTATTAACACCATAAAGTTACTTCAACAAAGTTATCTTACTTATTAGGAAAACTTTACCCATTTACTTTCTCTAATGAAAATCACTTAGCATGTCACTAAACCAACCTCACATCCACATGTGACTTGTATCACAGCATAATCCACATTAACCTTTTTTCAATAGTACAGCCCAACCAAAACACCTGAACAATACTCAGTTACAACCGGAAGAATGCAATTCTTCCATCTACTCAAAACAAAAGAAGAGATTAAAACTAGAACCATATACACTAACACAATTACATGCAGCCTATTCCTCCAACATTTCTCCAAACATTTCAACTTGTCTTCTAAGATCTTCGTTTTCAACTTCCAGTACACGAATTCGTTCATTCAACCTGTCAACTTCCTCCTTCTTAGCATCATTCAACTGCTCTGTCACACGGCCAAGAATGCGATAGTTGTAATCACTAACAATATATCCCGTGGCACAAAGAATCTTCTCAACCATTGCGAATGACACTTCCTGCCGAGCAAAACGCTCCTCGTAGCACAAGGGACCATGGGCAACAAGATCTAGACCTCTGTCATTCTGTGGAAGAACAATCGTAAATCCAAACAAGACATCACCATCCCTTGACTTCATATCCTGAGGAACAAAAATCGGGGGACCAATCCGGAAGAAAGAGCACGCTCGCATCAACATCAGCTCCATGTCTTCGACATGCATGAACGCACTCTCTTTCACAGGCGCCACCACTACGCGACCCAACTCTGTATGGTCTAACACTTACGCACATCAATAACAAGAAAACCCCTTTGACATTAAACAATTCATACATGAAACTGTTGGAAAAGACTTAAAAAAAATTATTCTAATATCTCACCTCCGTCTCCACTAGACTTTACTCCACCAACACAGTGCTCGCTGGTCGCTGCCACTACTCCCGAGCATCCTTGCTGAGATGATGGGAGTGAGCAAAAAGCCCCTTCCAACAATTTAGATCGTCTTTTGCTCACCGGTTGAACAACATTTGCTGGCTGACGGATGGAAGGAGCTGTCGCGCTTCGCAACCAAGCATAAGCCTCATCCAAATCCCTAAACCCGTGATGTTCAGCGTTTCGGTAGCCATTCACCTGGTCCTCACACTCCTTCCATGTCCTATAAATACCAGGGACTCGACCCCTGTGCACTACATAGAATGGAAAACGACCAGCCTCAACGCTCATCACGCTTAACGCATACACCGAAAAATGTATATTGCAACGGGAGGGGAGGAACCAACACTGACACTACTAATATCTTCTCTCAAATCTGACCCTAACTCATTTTAAACCCATTTTATATATCATCCTGTAAAATACATTCTCACACTACTTGCACCCACATCTCATGTAAGTGTCCACTCCTGTTCACAATAATATAGTCATTGATTGTTAACAGTAAAAGATATTAATCAAAATAACAACAACAAGAAAAAAAATTTACAAACTCATAACTTTATTCGGCTGAATAAAAAAGTAAACGACAGAAAGTGTTAAATATCCGTATTTATTTTTTTATGGCCTTTCATAAATATTATACTAAATTGCGTACTCATAATGCTTTCATTTACGTTATTAATATGAGATACGTATTATTTACAAGGAATTCTCTATTTCTATACTTCACTGAAACTATGTGAATTTATGCTGTACAAATAATTACTTACAACACACTAATAAAATAGAACTTTTACAAAATAATAAAAAAATTATTTCTTGTCTTAAATACTTATTTACTGTCTTATTAGTAACATATGTCACATATTATGAGAACACCTTAACGATTTTTGGCAATTAAATAAGCTTAGCCACAATCCTTGCAAATTAAAATATTGGTTAACCCAGATACACAAGCCCAAATATAATTATAGCCCACTTTCTTTTTAATGTTATATTTCTCTAATTTTTATCAATAAGAAATTTTGTTCCGCACACTTGCAAATACAAAAATATGATCCAAGCCCAAAACCCACTCCTGGCCACATAGACAGAAAAAAAATTAAACTTGCCCAATAGTCCTAACATGCCAAAAAAATTAACATCTAATTAAACTTATTAACTTTGTTGCACTGTGCAGTACCGCTGTAAACCCGCTGCACCTCCCTGTCCAACTGTCCCATCAAAACTAAACTTCTTACTATGCCAAACAAAACGTGTTAACATATGAGGCTTGCCACATAATATCCACAGGTGTGGATTTTTTTACTTATTCACACCATAGAACTTTCCTAAAATCTTTCATTATAACATCTTTTTAAATGTCTTGGATTCTTCACATCTCAAATATAATATACTAAAATATCTAAATGGTATTATTTTAATAATCATATTTTGATAAAGTAAAAAATCTGATTATTTTGTCATCACATTCAAAAAGACAAATTGATATGGAGTCTTTTTTTTCTAAGTCACACAATGGTATGAAGGTAAAATATGAGTACTAATCTCTAACAAAATGAAATAATCATAAGATAAATTTTTCAAAAATAATAGTTTTCATATTAGAGACATTCATATGAAATATTCCTTTATAACACCTCATCAAATATTTTTAAGTATTCAACTATCAAATGTCTTCCTAAAATATGTAAAGGTATTCTTTCTAGTGACCTAAGGAACTTTAAGGTCCAAACAAAAATACCAATTACATTTTAACTTGGCGGGACATTATACCCCATCAACATCATTCATCAATAGACTTTGAAACACTAACAACAAAGAGTCCAAAAACTTGAACAAAAGCTTGCTACGAAAGCTTCTCTTGGCCAAGAGATTTGTGCTCTTGTTTACTTCTCTCTTTGCATGTTGGTAAGTCACCTCCCAAAGTTTATTAATTATCTCTCCAATCTCTCTTACAACAATATTAGGACACATGATTTCTTTTTGGTTTTTCTTGATAGTTTCAATGGCTTCTTTCAAATCTGTTTCAATAATGAGTCTTCTCATTCCCATCTCCCAAGCAACTCGAAGTTCATGAAAAATACCTCATAACTCTACCTGCACTATTGAGCACATACCTAGGTTGGTAGCAATTTATTTCAGTCCCTCAAAGCATGAAGAATTATTTCTTCCTTCCCTTGACATTTATGGCACCAAAGGTTAGCTCCCATAATTCTTGAACCTCTCTCTGTTGTGAATAATCGATTGCGACCAGTTTGCCACATAAAGGTTTTTAGCTGTTCTGAACCTTTCCATTTTCATATGGCATTTCATATTCTTTTCTGCTCATTTTGTTCACCTTGAATTTGTTATACGCTGAGGTCACTGTTACTTTTTTTATTCGCAGTGTGCTTTCGGCACAAAATATCCTTTTCTTTCTTTACATTTAGAGGTTGTGTATTTGTGATCTTGTTTATGATTCTTTGGGCGAGCATTGGCTTTAGAAATTGGACCTGTCATTCCCCTTTGCTGTTGACGAACTGACTCACCATAGCTTCTTTCATATATTCTGTGACTTCAACTTGAATATAATTGATTAAAGGCTCATCCCCCTCTATCCAATTTTTCATCCAAAAGTTAACTTATTCTCCTGACTCCAGAATCCAGCTGCAGTTATTTTTCATTAGTGGCCATAATTTAGTTAATGATGCATGAGAATCTTTCCTAATTTTTCCTAGTGAATTTGCATCTAATTTGTTGAATTTAAAAAAAATTAGAGTAATACCCCAAATAGGTCCCCAAAAAATTTACCATCCGACAGTTTTGTCCCCCACAAAATTTAACTAAGATTTCGACCCTGAGGTTCTCAGATATCCCCCAGATACGTCCCTAAAACCGTTTGATCCGGTTAAAATGGTGACATGTCAGGTTAACTGTGACATGTCACCTTTAGGATATTTTGGTCCCCTTCCACGCTGGACAAAACGACGTCGTATTGAAACCAGGGGCAAAACGACGTCGTTTTGGAGAGGACAAATTCGTCCCCACTTAGACAGAGAATGCAAACGGCGCCGTTTTCATGTTAGGGACCTATTTGCCTTATAATAGTATCTTAGGGGACCTATTTGACCTATAATTCGTGATATTAAAAGAAACTATATTTATTTCACTGCAAACCTTAAAAACACATTGACATTAGTCTGTTCATTTATCAAAATGGTAACATAAACCTGAGAACTCAAACAAGTTAACCACACAAATATTTGGCTTCAATAGCAACACAAACCAAATCAAGTTAAAAGAGGATTTATTTTCTTTAACATAACGTCTTCTTCCTCCAATATAACAAAAGGTGGTAACATAACTAAGACAACAACTTTCATACTAATTCTTAGAAGCATTGTAAGGTCCCACATCGGTTGGGGAGGGGAACGAAGCATGCCTTATAAGGATGTGGATACCTCTCCCTAGCATGACACGTTTTGACGAGTGAGTGTGGGAGGCTTCGGCTAGCATCCCTATCGTCTAAGGCAAAACCGTGAGGCCTTATGTGCCAAAGCGGATAATATCGTGCTAGCGGGTGGTGTAGGCTGTTACAGATGGTATCAAAGTCAAAGTCCGGATCGATGTGCCAGCGAGGGCGCTGGGCTCCCTTAGGGGGTGGATTGTAAGGTCCCACATCGGTTGGGAAGGAGAACGAAGCATGCCTTATAAGGGTGTGGATATCTCTCCCTAGCATGAAGCGTTTTGATGAGTGAGTGTGGGGGGCTTCTGCTAGCATCCCTATCGTTAAAGGCAAAACCGTGAGGCCTTGTGTGCCAAAGCGGACAATATCATGCTAGCGGGTGGTCTGGGTTGTTACAAGCATCATTTCTTGTAAGACTGGTTCAACCCTCGTGTTGGAATAAATTTGAACAACTTAGATATTGTGCCACTGGTTGCAGCTGATATTGTCTCAGCACTAACACTCCCCAAATTCTTGGCACTAATTACTGTCTCCTTTGGATGTCTAAAAGAAAGCTGAGCTTGGAATAAACAGTATTGCATTCCAACACGAGGGTTGAACCAGTCTTTCAAGAAATGATGCTTCTAAGAATTAGTGTGAAAGTTGTTGTCTTAGTTATGTTACCACCTTTTGTTATGTTGGAGGAAGAAGACATTATGTTATTTAGAATGGTTTCGTTTAGTTTGTGTTGAAGAAAATAAACCTTCTTTTGACTTGATTTGGTTTGTGTTGCTATTGAAGCCAAATATTTGTGTGGTTAACATGTTTGAGTTCTTAGGTTTATGTTACAATTTTGATAAATGAACAGACTAATGTCAATGTGTTTTTAAAGTTTGCATTGAAGTAAATATAGCTTTTTTTAACATCATGAATTATAGGTCAAATAGGTCCCCTAAGATACTATTATAAGGCAAATAGGTCCCCAACATGAAAACGACGCCATTTGCATTCTCTGTCTAAGTGGGGACGAATTTGTCCTCCTCGAAACGACGTTGTTTTGCCCCTGGTTCCAATACGACGTCGTTTTGTCCAACGTGGATGGGGACCAAATGTCCTAAAGGTGACATGTCACAGTTAACCTGACACGTCACCACTTTAACTGGATCAAACGGTTTTGGGGACGTATCTGGAGGATATCTGAAAACCTCAGGGTCGAAATCTTAGTTAAATTTTGTGGGGGACAAAACTGTCGGATAATAAATTTCTTGGGGACCTATTTGGGGTATTATTCAAAAAATTATTATCTTTTAGCCAATATAGATGCTACTTTGAATCATTTGCAATTTTGTTTATTTTAGGTAGCATTCGGCTGGATTTGATGGAGTTTCTGCAGCACAAGAATCAAAGGAGATGGCAGCGAGGAGCGACGCGTACGCGTGACTGACGCGTACGCGTGATTTAGAGCTTTCCATGGTGACGCGTACGCGTGACTGACGCGTACGCGTGATTTAAAGATCTGCTCAGCGACGCGTCTGCGTGACTCGCGAGAAAGACCATCGACGCATACGCGTGACATGCGCCACGTGCAGAAAACGCAGAAAAACGATGGGGGCGATTTCTTGGCTGTTTTGACCCAGTTTCCAGCCCAGAAACACACAGATTAGAAGTTGCAGAATGGACAAAACAAGTGGTCCCCACCCATCAATTAAAGACTTGCTGATTATTCTGATTTAAATTCAAATCTTAAATTAGGAAAATATATTATTTTTAATTTTTAGTTTTAGATATTAGATTTTTAAATTATTAGGATTAGATTATAAAAGGAGAAGAGACCTCTCTTTTGAGAGAGGCCCCGGGAGACAACATTATTCCATACAAATTTACATTCCGTATTCCATAACTTTTTACTCTGAACCATGAGCAACTAATCCTCCATTGTTAAGGTTAAGAGCTCTGCCTATTTGTATGGATTGATTTTATTGCTTTTTCTATTTAAATTTATGTATGGATTTATAATTTAAGAATTGTTTTCGCTCTTTATTTTATGAATTTGGGTGGAACGGAAGTATGACCCTTTTTCTATTTGAGTTATTGTACAATTTGGAAAAGCACTTTACTTGAACAACAGCTTGAAAACATATTTTCCTAAATTTTGATTATCTGGATTTAACGGGATACGTGACATATAATCCTTTTATTTTTGGGTAATTAGAGTTTTTATGGCATATAAACTGGAATTTGATCATGTAACTTCTAATTGGAATTAATTGACCAAGGAATTGGCAGTTAATAAATTTTAGAGGAGACTAGAAAGGTCTAAGAAATTAGGGTCTAGTCACATATAGTTTGCCATAAAATAAATCCTACATAATTAAAATAATTAGTAAGAAAAGTAAATCCGGAAAAATAGATAACTCTAAAACCTTAACTGCTTTCTCTATATTTTATTCCTCACCTATTTACCTGCCTGTCTTCAACTTTGAATTTACTTTTTAATGCTTTTGAACCTCTAAACACTATTTTTTGTTTGTCTAACTAAGCTTATCACTCAATTATTGTTGCTTAATCCATCAATTCTCGTGGATCGACCCTTACTCACGTAAGGTATTACTTGGTACGACTCAGTGCATTTGCCGGGAGTGACGGATCTAAAAAATTTTGATAATGGGGCAATATATATATATATATATATATATATATATATATATATATATATAATAATTTTTATAATAAAAATATTATGTGTACATAAAAATCAGTTATTAAATTATTCATTAATCATTATATATTTGTATATAAATATATATATTATTTAATTTATTTTTAATGTGCATTTTTTATTTCAATATATATACATGTAGTTATTTTTTATGTACATATAACATGATTAGTATTTAAAATATCAAATTTATAAATTAAAATATTAAAATAGTAATTTAAATAATAACATATAATTTAAAATTTTATTATTTAGGTTTCATATTTTAAAAAAATTAAGTAACTTTTTTTGAACAATACAATCGAAATATCTCTCTTTTTATATAGAATAATGCTACACATTCATGTTATGTAGTTGTTACGGGAAAAAATTAAAACTAATATAAAAAAAATAAATAATACTCTTTTGAGTCGATTTCTAAGGAAAAAAATAAATTTTATTTAAATTGTGAATTTATTATTTTAGTGATATCTAATATGACATTTTTAAATTGGCTATGAAGTACCAAAAATTAAATAAAATATTATTGTGGAGTCAAATTCAATAATTTAGTGAGGACAAATAAATATTATTATCATATACTACTCAAAAAAATTTCAAATTATAGTAGGGGCATTTGCCCCCACAATGAAACATGTACATCCGTCCCTGCTTGCTGGTTAGTTTGTGGGTTATAAATTCCGCACCGGTTAACACCTTCTAAAGTTGGGAATCACATCTTTTCCCTCTCTGTTTTGCTTTGTTGAGAGATTCCTTACCCCAAATTAAGACTCTCACCCAAAGTGCCTCAAGTTTAGCATACAATCTTCAAATAAGTTTCATTAAAAAAGCAAGATTCATTGTGCATAGATTTTTGAAGCCTAGCCCCCATTTTGCTTCATTCAACGTAACGTTCCCCATCCAACATGGTGAATTTTTTTTTTTTTTTTTTGGTTTTGTAGCTCTCCACATATGAACTTCTTCTATGCTTTTTCTAGTTTCAGACATATTCCTTTTGGGATTCTTGAATGTTGCATTTTATAGTTTGCTATGGGACTTAGGATAGTTTTTGCTAATGTTACTCGTCCCGCAAATGATAGGCATTGTGCCTTCCAACCCTTAAGCTTTCCTTGACTTCTTTGAATTACATTTTGTAGCGGTCTTTCCCTTTTCTCTGATTAGTAGTCCTGGCTCCCAAATATTTTCATAAACTGTCATTTCTTGAAACTGGCATTTTTCTTTTATTTTTCCTCTGACCTCTGCTGCCACATTCCTTGAGAAAACCATAAATGTTTTTGCATTATGTACTTTGAGGCCTGATGCTTGTTTGAACACTTCCATCATTTCCATTCTGTAAGTAGCTTCAGCAAAGACCAATAAGTCCTCTGCAAAAAGAATATGGGATATCTCCGTCCTTTTCTTTTCAACTTTCATAGGCTTCCATCGCCCTGTCTCCACCACCTCTTCTATTGTTTGAGACAACTTATCCTTGTAATCACAAAGATGTAGGGGATATAGAATCCCCTTGTCTTAGGCCTCTCTCTGCGTAGAATTTTTCCGTCTTTTCTCCATTCCACAGCACGTTGTATGAGACCATGCTTATGCATTTTATAATAGTTTGTATCAATTTTTCAGGCACCCCAAACTCCTTTAGGCACCTCTCAATAAAAGCTCATCTAAACTTATCATAAGCCTTTTTGAAGTCAAATTTAATGGCCATGAAATCCTTATTTCCTTTTATTTTCTTCATCAAATGAGCTAATTCCTTAGCTATAATAATATTGTCTTGAATTATTCTTCCAGGTACAAAGCCAGATTAATGGGGTGCAATTCTATTCATGAGGGCTGGTTTTATCCTTTCTACTATAATCTTCGACACGTATTTATAAATAACATTGCAAAGAGAAATGGGCCTAAATTGAGATAGAAAATCCAGTTTAGTTACCTTATGAATTAGGGTGATTAGCGTCTAGTTTTGCTCTTTTATGAGGTCTGGGGTTTTCCACATCGCTTTAACATACCTGCAAGCACTGCTTTTCAAAGTCTTCCAGTTATCTTTGTAGAAGAGACCCTATGTTGAATATCTCTACTTATGCTGCTATCAAGGGCCGAATAAGATTGTGATTATAAGAGATTGAGCATGTACTTTTTCTTCTCTGTTTGTCGCCATCCTTTTCAGCTCCTCTTCTTCAATCCACTCTCCATCTTCATTTGTTAATTTAAGAATTTTATTCTTCTTCCTTCTCATTATAGTGTGAGTGTGATAATATTTCATATTTCTATCTCCTTCCATGTCTCATCTACGATTTTGTCTCTCCGAGTTCTGTTTCTAAAAACAATCGCAGCCTAAGTAACTGTCCAGTATTAAATAGAAACTTGCCCACTCACCTTCTGGTTTTGAAAACACTTGCCATTAAAAGATTCAAACAACTTGCCACCGCATTCGAATTATGTGTAGAATGCGTCAATGAAATGAGCATGGAGGAGCCGCCACGTTTTCACCACACGTGATAGAAATTGAAGGAAGCCAACTGGTAGAGTCTGTATTGAAGTCCGATCCTTGGCCTAAAACCAACCATCTCGTCTCCAATGTTTAGTCATTGGGAAGTGTTTGTCAGCCATGTCAATTTCAGAGGACTATTCGAGTTCATGTGTGATTTTGAAAACTTAACATTCTCTTAGCAACAACTAGATAAGCCTTTAAACCAACTTGAGTTCATCTAGTGGTTAGCTCACTATTTCGCTTTAAGTAAGTGTCAAGAGTTTGAATCTGTTTTATGCATGCAGCAATTTATTGATCAACGACAAACCGTTAAATAGAATTTCAATATGCAACGGATCAGTCCTTAACTTTCTGGGTTAGGACCGTGGAAAACCAAAAAACTTACGTAAGCCTTTTAAGCGGATACTGTTCAGATACTCCATTGGCTCCCTAGCAATATTCTTTTCCAAATCTTGAGGAACTCATAATCAGCAATTGAGTCCTTTGAGGCGTAAGCTGTACGACATGAAGGACTCACGTTTTAAATCCGAAAATTACCCACTTATAATCTACATTACTTTATTCGACAAAGAACGTGATCACTGATTTTCAACAGGTATGGGTTTACCTTCCTCCAAGTATTGTAGTGTAATTTATTATAGTTATTGCTGAGTGCTAAATGAAATATTTGTTTTCGGTCATTAAGGAAGAGTGAATATCAATGTATGGCGGAGGCATCGGGAGAATTGTTGTGAATTCAAGTATGTTTAGCATTGTCAATGTGCTGCAATTGCTATTACAAGTACGATCCCAATTCCTGCCATTTCTGCTCAAGTTATAGCTGCCACATGTTGGTGGATTTATGTGCTGTCTTTTTAGTTATTGAATAGATTTTATGAAATAAATAAATGGTATAAGATAAGAAAATTTTGATAATAATATCTTCTAATATATGCTCTTCTACATAATTCTTAAATTTTGTAACACATTCACTGTTATAATGCTTTCACTTATGTATGAATGATAAAAATGGACAAGTTTCTGTGATAGCTCGTATTACATAAAAAAAATGCTTATGTATGAGAATGGTCACTTTATTGTTTGTCTGTTTACACAGTCTAAAAAATCATATAATTATTACATTCTAACATCATAATTGATATTGGCCCTTACCATATCAAATACAATGTGGGTAGAAGAGGCTCCAACAGAAATCTATAATTAAACCCATTTCGATATCTTGGTCTTTTATTTATGTTTCCACAAATAGCAAAAGAGCAAACAACTTTAGTGGGGTGCCAATTCATAAGGAAATCCACTACCAATTTAATAATGATTTACAATAAATCTGATACATTTTCACTCTCATTTTACTTGATTTTATTCTAGAATAGTACTTAATAGTAATGTGCAAAATGCAAAACACTAATACTATAATGAAAAATGCAACAAAGGTTATTCTATAATTTGGGCAACGTTTCGGAGATGCAACTTAGTAGTTCAGAAAACAATGTCATCTTGTGCCGATATGTTGTTAACGCTACACCTCCAACCACGTGAAAGAAGATGAATGTGTTGACTAACGGCAAAAGGAGACTCACGACAGACTGAGTCTAATGTGAGACATTCTCAAAGATCTGAGTGTCACTTATTTTTTTATCAAAGACCTATAAGTTCAACTGGAAAAATTTACAAGGACCTATGTATTCCTTATTTCATAGTACTTGCATGTTATCACTGCACATCCTCAAATACTTAATTGTCACCGTCACAGTGTCACTGCACTATAAGTCAAGCTTAAAACCCTCAAAAACCTATATGTCATAGTCATATTACTTTTAAATCAATTAAGCATTAAAAATAACTTTAAAACTTTTTGAAATTTTATGGATAAAAAATTAAATTTACCATTTACTATGTCATATTAGAAAATGTGTGTTTACTTAAAAATATTACTGATTCTCTTATAATAGTGACAAGAACAATGATCACAATTTTTGTTTACATAGAATATTTATCGATTCCTATGATAGTGACAAGAACGCCTCACAGAACACGTCCACAAAAGAACATGAACTCAGATGATCCAAACCATAGGAGTAAAGGATCAGCAAAATAAAATCTACCATCAAGACAGGTAGGGGTGGCAATGGTCCAACCCTAATCCTATCCGCGGGTTGAGATTTTTATATAAACTCAACCCTACCCTACCCTAACCCTACCCGCTCTTAACCCGCAGATACCCGACCCTACCCGCAGATTATAGAAAAGATACACTATTATTATATAACTTGAGGATAATTCAAAATAAAACTGATTTTTATATAAAAAAATATTAAATTAACAATTAATAATTTTTTTTAGTGGCTAAGAATCTTTTGCATTTAGAGAGAAGTATTTGGTTCAATATCCTCTTAAAACATATTTTTATATAAATATATAATATATACATACTCAACCCGCACCCTATCCTACCCGCACAAGAACCCTACCCGCTGCGGATCGGGTTGACAACCCTACCCGAACGGGTAGGATCGGGTTGGGTACCCGCGGATAGAGTACATATTGTCACCCCTAAAGACAGGTCCAAAAAAAAAAAAAAATCTACCATCAAGATTACAAGCAATTTAAAAATGTAACTTCGAGATTGATTAAAAGGCAATTTCATTATGAAATCAATTAGTATCTCGATTTTATTATCATTATCAATCACGATGGCGCATATTCTACATTTTGATAGAAAGATACAAAAGTTGAGCTTTCTCAAAAACTCTTTCAACTTATGAAATGAAATGTTTGGTAGTACATGGAAAAGGATTCAAGATCAAACAAAAATAATCTTAAGGGTAGTCTTCCGGTGACACCTTTTCACTGATCGTAGATCCAAATTGTGGGCCACCTTTCCTATATGAAATAAGGAACTCAATAGGGTATCCCTTCAGCTTGTGAGGAACAATCCCAAGATCGTTGAAAGTCAAAGCTGCAGAATTTTCATCAAACAAAAAGGATGTGGGACATATGAAGGTAAAAAAGAATAATGTCTTGAAAAGGACTACGGATTCAAGGACCGGATGATAAGTTTTAAGGAACTTACCATTCTCTGAAACAACAGTATCGTTAGTCAAAGCATTGATCTCATCCAAATTGAACATGTTAGGAGTGGGCAGCGGAAAAGGAACCTTGTTTAGAAGAGCTTCCCGTGGGGTTGCTAATGCCTGAAATCACACAAACCAGACGATGTTAACATTTAATTTAACCGAAGCACACTATATGAACTCTCAACACCTAACCTAGTATCTGTCCAATTGTCCCTCAGTTAAGGTAGTGGTCACTCCAAAGCTAAAACGAAAAATGGACCAAGTGGGCAATAATCTTTCAAATAAAATAAAAAAATATAACTCATCCGCTGCTTGGATACTAATGCATGACACAGAATTACACAGTGAAGCAATGTAAATCCATGCAAGATTACAAGTTCTAAAGGTTTGAAATTTTAATTTTATGGATATGACCAAATCTTCTTTGTTCTAAGAACCATTTGCTTGTCACCAGATACGATTTCCCAGTTATGCATTTCAACAACAGATGGGACTGGATGAATTAAACCAGCCGAATCCAGCATGCACAAATTCTCTAAATTTAGTGACACTAAGAATTGCGCACTAAATTTCGAGCAAAAGTTAACCCAGCATGGTCAAAGTATTTCTCATCATCAACCTTTTCCAATGCTAAGTAGACAATTACTCAAACAATGAAGTGATGAAAATACCTTGGCAATGGGAAAAGGCACCTTAACATATCTTGGCCATTCTCGGATTGTGTCATACATAAGCTCTGCCTGCAATTTACAAAAGATAACAATCATCATTTCAACAGTTTCTTCTTCAAGATGTTCCCAACACCGTATCTCTTGTAGTGACAATCTGAAATATAAATAGCATGAAATAAAAAGATTTAGAGGTTACCAATTCATGTATAGTAAAAATTTCTGGACCGCCTAGTTCATAAATCTTTCCCATGCTAGTGCCATCATCCTTCAAGGCTGTTGTTAATGCACCCGCAACGTCAACAACATACACGGGCTGGATTCTGCAATAATTGTGTTTGTCAGACCAAAAATCAAGAAACATGCACTTCATTGTTAATCAGCTGCACCACACTCAAGACAATTCACTTAGCAAAGATGATTGAAGCTCAGAATAAATTCTCCATAAATATGTACATACTTGGTGCTGCCATCCCCAATCAATGGAAGAAAGCCATAATTTTTTGCAAAATGAGCCCATCGATTTAAAATTCGATCCTCTGTACCAACCATAACAGCAGGTCTCAATATTGTAGCCTGTAGAGTTTGAAGTTAGGAAGTCTGATATTAATCCTCTTGCAAGATAGCAAAGCATGAAAGTTCCCTATCTACTATTTTTTTGGTGCGAAAATGGCCATACATGTTTCAACTGTTCGAGTACAAATACTTTCAAGGGGAGAACCACCCTTAAAAGCTAGTTGTTAAGGAGAAACAACCACTCTCCTTAAATACAATATCAAACATCTCATACTACTTGACGTGAGACTTAGGGCACCTGATAATATACCCAAGTCCCTAACAGACCAATTCACTGTTGATAGAGATTGATATCATAGCATTGCTACTTTTTAAACATGTCTTCAGATTTAAAATAGTACACTTCAACCCATTTAAGTAAAGTATATCTGATAATTTGATAATTAATTAGAATATAAATTTCTTTTATATCTGAATGGAAAAGATCAATAACTGAATAGTCAACAGGGAAAAATTTTACTTAGGTTCTTTATATTGCCAGGTTGGCTTTTCTAGCTCTAAGTCTCAATTATTTAGAATTGATTTTTTTTTATATTGATTTTTTTATAAAAATAATCAGTTCATTACAAAAGCCTTTAGAAAATACAGCCTTTTTGTCCAGCTTCTTTGCAAATGAGAAGAGCAATATCTACTCCAATTGCATCTCATAAATGCACTAGAAACAATTAGTTTAGCCTACATAGTCAAAAAAGCTATATTGTACCTCCGGCAACTCCCTTAAAACTGCTTCCTCAGCAGCTGCTTTAGCTCTAAGCATCTTGGATGGGGATGAAGGAGAAGCCCCTAAGCATGAAACTTGAATAAATCTCATGATACCACCATGCTCCTTGGAAATCTGCAACAATTTGAATTTACTATTTAACAAATAACACAATCAGAAAATACAGATATTCAGACTAAACAAAGCAATTTCAAAATTCGCAAGGCTCCATATTGGGTCACTTTATATTCACTAAACTTAAATTGGCGTAAACCTTAGAACTAAGAGCATACCCCTTAAAGATAGCCCAAATAGCTTGCATGAAGTTCCTGGTAAACAGCTCTGAATTTCTCCATTTAATATTTCCTCAAGCTAGCTCATGTCATGACATAGTATGCCAATAAATTTCAATAGCTTGCATAACATAGTATGCCTTGATTTTTCTCTTTTCTCAAAATGCCCATCAACATCCTCAATTTCCAGCTAATAAGTGTATTTGTTAACAGCCGTTAAATTAATTTTTATAAACTTTAGAATGGTTTATTGTTATCGCAAATGCAAATGAACAAAAATAAACAGACATCTAAGTAAATACTCCGTGTCTTTACCCAAGATAAGCACACACATAGAGGGAATAAGAAAGAATAGGTGTAAATGACAACTTTTAGATGTTAACATGATGTTATATAGGATGAGAGCAAAAGTAAATGATTGTACCATTGCAAGTTTCTCAGCCATGTGATGGTGTACTTCCTCAAAACCGTAGTTTCTAGTCTCATGATCCCTTCCTGCCAGCAACCAACCCAGCTAGAGTAAGTAGTTAAAAGCTCTAATTTTATAAAATTTAAGGTGCAGAATTAAATGAGAATATGCATAATTGCATACCAATAAGATTGATAACAACATTGGCCTTTGCCATCACGGCTTTTATTGAACTTTCATCTCTTGGGTTGTACTTCATGGGTACAATCTGTTCATATTAACCACCAGCAAATTAACACAAATACCATAGAAAAATAACGCATGCATATAACACCATTAGCTTTTCCATTCAAACCAAAACGGAAAATGATACATGCCATTTAATGTATAAAACTATTTTCTTAGGCTACCTGTCCTAAATCCCCCATCAGTTTGAGATGACGGTGACTATCTTCAGAGCCTCGGAAAGGAACTAGGACTTGAGATCCCATTTTAGCTAGAAAACAAGAATGAAAAGCAATAAGATTTAGGTCGGAAAAGGAGAACTTAATAGAATTTACTCTACAATATTTTATCTACAGAACAAGTACTTAAGATATTTTGTCTTCAAAACAACAATCTGGTAAGTTTTTCTCTGAAACAATCATAAACCCAAGAAACTCACCTAGTTGTTGAACAACATATCGGCCTAGGAACCCAGTTGCTCCAAAGACTGTAGCAATAATGCCACTGTTAACAGAATTGTTTTCAAGCATCAGTTTCACTACCTATTAGCTGTATAATCTAACAATACTACTTTAGAATCACATCAAGCTCTTCCAAAACATTAACAAAAGTATGAAATAATCAGCAGTAGAGAAGTTAAACCACAAAATCTCATCTAACCTAAACAATTTTAGCAATTAGAAGATTTTTGTTCTCCATAAGATATCCCTACTCTATCAAGGTCACATTAAATATATTCCTTAGTTCATACTATGGAGTTTTATTTCAAAATTATAAACCTTCCCACATATCCTACCAGACATTCATAATGCCAAAGATTATATACAATATGTAGACAGTGTAGTCCTTCTTCAAGAGTTAAACATGAAAAACATACTACTTGCCACTGCACGCAAACAATACTAAAAATTTAAAATATATGAACATCTGCTCATCCCATGAACACCTCACTTGAAAGCTCAAAACTCTTGTAAACAGTACTTTAAGGGCACTTCTTCTTTTTTTTTTTATTTATTTATTTATTTTTATATCTCTTCCTTTTATTGTTTTCCCCTCCAGCGACTTAAACATTTTCACCTGCAAAATGTTACCAGCTCCTCAACCAACAATTATTTTCTTTTCTCCCTAAGTATTCTTAAACCACTAACAACTTCTTTGAAGGAAAAAAAAAAGGGTTTCTATTTGAAACGATGAATGAACAAGAAATGATAGAACACACAATCACCAAAATTTAGCTGGTTCAAGTGGAATTGAAAAAACCTACAGTGAACCAGATTTATCGGAATTCACTCAATTCAGTGTACTCCGGGTCCCCGATAACAATGATTAAACTAACGGAATAAATATACCGAAAAAGAAACAAACATTAACAAAAAGAAAACAACAAGCGAAATGAAGGAATCAAGTGTGTACCTGACAGATGATCTTCCACCAGTGCCCTTGCGGACAAGGTGACCCACGCCCTTGGTTGCGAGGGTAGAAACGTAACGCTCATTGTTCACTCCATAATCTGCAACAACAACAACAACAACAACAACAACAACAACAAAATGAAAATCAGAATCCGAAATTACACTAGAGCCCCGACATTGCTCGGAAAATTGGGGAAAATGGAAAAACTAACGGTGATCGGAGAGTGCGTAGAGCGACTTGAAGGAAGAGATTGAAGCTGTTGAAGATTGATGCCCTAAGCGCCTCGTAATGGCCTGCATCTTACCGTGCCCACCCACACACTTACACAGAGAAGAGAGAGAAGTTGCAGAGAGAGAGAGAGAGAGAAAGAGAGAACACAGCGTTGTGTGCAGCGAAAGAGGGTGCACGCAAGTGCGAATTTCGATCTGAATGAAGTTGGGTCGAATTTCTCTGTAGAGCCCATATAGATAATTGGGCTTTAGGAAAAAAGGAAAAGAAAAGAAAAGATGTAGGCTAGGTTGTGTTGAGAGTTGGGATCCAAGAGAATATTTGGTTGGCAACAGTAGAATCCCATCTACTAAACAAACTAGGCTTAATTCACTAATTGTTGTGATAAGCATCGGTGGATACCCATTTAATGCATTGTGACTTTTTTTACAATGTTGGATGGTTAAATTTTTCTAATACAAAAGTTTAGTTCTTTAAGAAAGACTAAACTTTATGAAACTTTGAAAAAGAATTCTTTGTACGTATATAAATAGTAGTAAGAACCGAGACATATTACACACAATTACTACTAATAAAATATTCTTCACTCTCTCTATTATACTATTCTCTCTTTCTTATATTCTTTACTCCAGTATTAGTAAATATATCTATTATACTGTGATAATAATTGTGGTAGATATTACTATTAAGATTATATAATTATACCTTTTATTTTATATTTGTTATCTCTTCCTTATTTATTTATTATTTTACAATACGTTATCAACACGAAGCTCTAACGAAATTTTAGGAAGACTTCAGGTAACAAATTTTTATTATGCGAATCTCTTTCATCTTGAATATAATGCTTTTGATATATCTGAAAATAATTATTTATCATGATACTAGATGTTAAAATCCATCTTGATTCAATGGATCTTGGAAATACCATTAAGGTTGAAAATAATACATCCCAGAAAGATATAGCCAAAGCCATAATTTTTTTTCGTCGTCATCTTGACGTATGATTGAAAAATGAATATCCCACATTGAAAGATCTTGCAGATCTGTGGAAAGACCTTGAAGAAAGGTACAATCATCAAAAGACAGTGAGACATCCTCAAGCCCGATATATTAGAGAAAACTTTATCGACTTCCATGCCTCGAATGTGCTCCGGCAGTAGCAATCGAGAAAAAGGATTTAAAAATTTTGTTTGAGCTAATTTCTTGCTTTCTTGTTGCTGAACGCAACAATGAGTTACTCTTAAGAAATCATGAAGCGCGCCCAGTTGGCGCTGCCCCATTTCCTGAAGCAAATGCGGTAAATTATAACCCCAGAAGAGGTAAATGGCAAGATTTTGATAACAAGAAAAGTTATGGAAGAAAAAGAAATTATGTTCATAAGAAAGGATCTCACCAGAAGTGGGATAAAGAAAGAAACAATGGGCAAAGTAAATCAATTGAGGATAAATGCTTCCGTTGTGGTGGAAAGGGTCATTGGTCACGTACCTGTCGTACCCTAAGGCACCTAGTTGATCTTTATCAAGTATCCTTGAAAAAGAATGACAAAGGAAAGGAAATAAATTTTGTTTCAAATTATGAAAATTCCACCATTCATTATAATGTATCTAATTTCTTTGAGGTTTCTGAAGGAAATATTGGCTATTTGATCAATGATGGAATAGTTTGATATATGTATGTGTTTGTTAAGTATTCATGTGAATAATTTTACTGTGCATGTATTTCTACTCATTTTATTATTATTATCATTTGTTTTTGAAGAAAAATGGCAAGGACATATTCTAAAGATATTTGCCTTACGGATAGTGCGAGTTCACACACTATTCTTAAAAGTAATATATATTTTACCCATTTTGTGCCAAAAGATGAATATGTTAATACTATTATTGACTCGGACAATGTGATAAAAGGCTCCGGAAGAGCTATAATTTTGTTTCCTGGAGGAACAAAATTTATAATAAATAATGCACTATTATCTACCAAGTCCCTGAGGAACTTGTTGAGTTTCAAAGATATTCGCCGAAATGGATATCATGTTGAGACAATGAATGAGGGAAATCATGAGTATTTATGTATCACAACTCATGATTCAAATAAGAAGGTTATATTAGAAAAGTTACCCTCACTTTCATCTGGATTGTATTATACCAAGATTAGTGCAATTGAATCACATGCCATTATAAACCAGAAGTTTACTAGCCCAAATGAATTCATAACTTGGCATGATAGATTGGGTCATCCGGGAACAACCATGATGAGGAGAATTATTGAAAACTCTCATGGACATTCACTAAAGAACCAGAAGATTATTAAATCTAGTGAATTTTGTTGTGTTGTATGTTCTCAAGGGAAGTTAATTTTAAGGCCATCACTAGTAAATATTGGATTTGAGTCCCCTGAATTCCTAAAAAGTATTCAAGGTGATATATGTGGACCAATTTATCCACCATGTGGATCTTTTAGATATTTTATGGTCCTGATAGACGCATCTTCGAGATGGTCACATGTATGCTTATTATCTTCTCGCAACCTGGCGTTTGCGAGATTACTGGCTCAAATTATTCGATTAAAAGTACAATTTTCAGAAAATCCAATCAAAGCAATTCATCTTGATAATGCTGGTGAATTTACTTTCCAAACTTTTGATGCTTATTGTATGGCTAATGGAATAAGTGTTGAACATCCAGTAGCTTATGTTCAGACACAAAATGGGTTAGCAGAATCACTTATTAAATGCCTCCAATTAATTGCTAGACCCTTACTTATGAGAACAAATCTCCCAACCTCGGTTTGGGAGCATGCTATTTTACATGCCACAGCACTTATTCGTTTGAGGCCAATAAGTTACCATCAGTTCTCTCCTATGCAATTAGCATTTGGCCAGCAGCCAAATATTTCCCATTTAAGAATATTTGGGTGTGCGATATATGGTTCCATTGCACCACCTAATCGCACCAAAATGAGACCCCAAAGAAAATTGGGGATATATGTTGGATATGACTCTCCCTCTATAGTGAGGTATCTTGAGATACAAACTAGAGATGTATTTAAAGCCCGATTTGTGGATTGTCATTTTGATTAATCAAAATTTTTAACATTAGGGGGAGAGAATAAGCTTCATGAAAAGGAACTTAATTGGAATGCATCATCGTTGATGCATTTAGATCCTCGATCAGGGCAATGTGAACTAGAAGTTCAAAAGATTATACATTTGCAAAGAATAGCAAATGAATTGCCTGATGCATTTTTCGATACAAAGAGGATAACCAAATCTTATATACCAGCGGAAAATGCCCCAATTCAAATTGATGTTTCACTAGGACAAGTAGCCACTGAAGCAAATTCATGCCAGAAGCGTGGTAGGGCAGAAAATGCCCCAATTCAAATTGATGTCCCAGTAGGACAAGTAGTCACTGAAGCAAATTCACGCCAGAAGCGTGGCAGGCTTGTCGGTTCCAAAGTCAAAAATCCTCGAAAAAGAAAAGAGGTAAATACGATTCCTGTTGAAAAAGACATAGTAGAGACACTTGCAGTTGTCCAAAATTCTAATATAATGTTAATGCCAGAAGACGTTCAGGTACCTAAAAATTGTGAAAATAACGAGATCTCGATAAATTATGTCTTTACAAGAGAGAAATGGGACCGAAATAAGACAATTGTCAATGAAATATTTGCATATAATGTGGCATTGAATATCATGCATGAATGTAAGGATCTTGAGCCAAGATCAGTCGAAGAATGTCGACAAAGGAATGATTGGCCAAAATGGAAAGAAGCCATGAAGGTTGAGTTAGACTCACTTGCAAAAAATGTGAAGTCTTTAGACATATAGTCCATACACCAGAAGATGTAAAACCTGTTGGATACATGTGGGTTTTTGTGAGAAAACGAAATGAGAAAAATGAAGTTGTGCGCTATAAAGCCCGACTTGTGGCACAAGGTTTTTCACAAAGACCCGGTATAGATTATGAAGAAACGTATTTCCCTATAGTGGATGCGATAATATTGCATTATTTGGTCAGTTTATCTGCATATCATAAACTGCATAAGCATTTAATGGATGTGGTAACAGCCTATTTATACGGCTCATTAGATCGGGATATCTATATGAAATTTCCTGAAGGACTAAAGATATCTAAACCATCTAATAAATATTCGTAAGGGTTATACTCAGTCAAATTGCAGAGATCTTTATATGGTCTAAAGCAATCTGGACGAATGTGGTATAATCGTCTTACTGAATATTTGGCCAAAAACGGATTCAAGAATGATGATATATGTCCGTGTGTTTTCATAAAGAAAACTGCATCTGGATTCATTATAATTGCTGTGTATGTTGATGATTTAAATATCATTGGGACTCATGAAGAGATTCCAACAATTATAAAAACTCTAAAAGAAGAGTTTGAGATGAAAGATCTTGGAAGGACTAAATTTTGTCTCGACCTGCAGATCGAGCATATAAAAAATGGGATCTTTATTCATCAAACAACATACACAGAGAAGATTTTGAAAAGATTTTATATGGATAAGTCACATCCATTAAATACCCCAATGATTGTAAGATCTTTAGATGTGGAAAAGGATCAATTCTGTCCTAAAGAAGAAAGTGAAGATATTCTTGGTCCTGAAGTACCATATCTTAGTGCCATTGGAGCACTAATGTATCTTGCTAATAATACACGACCCGATATATCATTTGCTGTGAATTTATTAGTAAGGTATAGTTCCTCTCCAACCAGAAGACATTGGAGTGGAATTAAACAAATCTTTCGATATCTTCATGGAACGGTTGATATAGGATTATTTTATCCCTATGGATCCAAGTCACAATTAGTTGGCTATGCAGATGCTGGATACTTGTCTGATCCACATAAAGGGAGATCTCAAACAGGATATCTGTTCACATATGGTGGTACAGTTATATCATGGAAATCCACGAAACAGACGATTGCAGCAACATCCTCTAATCATGCTGAAATACTAGCGATACATGAAGCTAGTCGCGAGTGTTTTTTGGCTGAGGAGTTTGATCCAATATCACTACTAGAAAACTAGTTAATACAGACGGATATTTCAGACGAATTTTATCCCACGGAAATACAGACGGAATTTCAGAGGGATTTTTTGTCGGAAAACAAAAAAAATGAATTAACATAAATTACAGACGGAAAAAAATTCTGTCGAAAAAATTAATTTTTTTCCGTGAGAAATAGTTACAGACGGAAAATCTGTCTGTAATTAAATAAACAAAAACACTACATTTTATTAAATTATTACAGATAGAAAATCTGTCTGTAATTTAAACTTTTTCGTCGGAAATATTAAAATAAAAAGATGGGTTACTTTACTCCCAATTCTTCAGTTCACTTTTTTCCCGATATCCTTAAATTACTCCAATGCCTTCTCTCTCCATTGAAGATGTGACTTCCTCCGCCGCTGCTGCCGCCGCCGCTCGCATCGCACAAGCTCCTTCTACCGCCGCTCTCAATGCGGTTGCTCCTTTCATCGTCACACGAGCTCTCTCGGGCGTGCTCTTGTCTTACGAGCTCCCTCCGCCGCCGCTCTCGCGCTGCTTCTTCTCTCCTCGCCGGAGGTTTGTCATCGTCTCTTCTCGTCGCTGTTAGTTCAGGTAGGCTTCGGCCTCCTCCTCATCCCTAGCCCTAACCCTTCCATTATGATTCTGTTTCAATTTCATGATCCCTACCCCTAACCCTGTCCTTTCCCTATTTTGATTGAACTTCAAAATCAAAGAATACGATCGACGAGAGCTCTTATGTTTGCAAATCAGTTGTTGCTTGCTGCAGAGAACGGAATTTCTAAATTCTAAGGTATGAATTTTGTATATTCCTATAATTTGTGAAATCTGAAACATAATTTCTATGATTGTAGTATAGAATGAACTTTGTTTATGAACTATATATTTGAATTTCTGAGATATTTTATCTGGAGTTTGCATGCATATTCTTGTTATGATTTGATTTTGGCTCCTCCTTCTTGTCCTTGTCTGAATCTGCTGAATTACAGACAGATAACTCATTCTTTTCAGTATTTTTGAAATAGGGGAGATGACAGTAACACAACTCTAAAGACAACAACGCGATTAATTGATTCTGATCTTGCCGTTGCTCTTGTCTTTCAACAACAGCACTATCATCATGCCTTTGATTTAACCTCAAGTTACTCTCTTTCTCACTCTCTTATCTTTCACTCACTCACTCTCTTATTTATCAAATATACCTTATCTCTCACTCACTCACTCTCCTATTTATCAAATAATAGGGCTGGGAATGGGAAACTTGTAGTTGTGGACTCCAATGATCAAACTAAGCTTAAACATGAGGATAAGAAGGTTTGTTTCATTGTTTGTGTGTTACTGCTTGTGCTTACTATTTCAATTTCTGTTTCATTAGTAGTACTGATTTTTACATTTTTATATAAACATTTTAGATTGAGGCTGCTAGGAAGAGTCGATTGAGGAAGAAGGTAAATTAATTGCTCCCAACTTGATATGTTAGATTGTTCAATTGAACCTAAACTTAAGCCCCAACCATTGAATGATTGATATGTGTTGGTTTTTCAATAGGCATATGTGCAGCAATCGGAGAATAGTAGAGTTAGGCTTGCACAATTAGAGCAAGAACTTCAGTCACCCAATTTCAAGGTTTGTTCCTCACGCTCTTCCTACTTCAAATTTCTTATCTTTTGTTGCAAAGGGTACTTCATAGTTAATATAACTTTACATAGCTATAAGAAGCTTCAATGATCAGTATTTAATGAACCAATATTTTTTATCTATTTTTATCTCGAAACTTTTTTCAATTAAAATTTATCATAAAGAGAAAAAGAAATTGGACAATGGAAACGGAGTAATCAAATTGGAGGAAGAAAAGAAAAACACTACAGCTTAAAAGATCAAATACCTTTAAGTTTGGAGGGAATGAGGGATGTTATGTTAGGCCAATTTCACTTTGCAAAAATTTAAAAGTAGAATAAATGGAGTTTATTTAGGTTTTATGTTTGCAGAATTTTATTTTTTTAAATTTATTATTCTAATATTTAGAAGCACTTGCTTGTTTAGAAACACTTGCTTGTTTATGCTTCTCAGAAAGGTTTGTACCTCTCAGAAGAGCAAACTCTCAGAAGTGTATGATTGTTTAGAAATACTTGCTTGTTTATGGTTTTATCTTATTAGAATGTGTTTATCAATTTCTACTAATCATGATTTTGTTACTATACTCAGGTACATAGATGGCCAAGAATGGGAGGCCATAGATTCATAGGAATGAGAACTCAACATCAAAAGCTGACTAGAAAATGTGATATTCGCGGCAACATTTTCTTGTGGGCATTTAAGCGAGTTATGGATCAGAACCCTTCCCCATTTGGGCACATTTTGCTTGATCGGAGTTTTAGCCCCAGCTGTATAATGCATCCAGATACTTACCTAAATAAGGTAATCATGTCTTTCTTCTTGTTCCAAAGATTAATAGACATTGTAGGCTTTAATTTTCAGTTGAGAATGAATAGGGCAATAGGCTTTACTGGGCTGCAATTGTAGTCACGGGCTAATTAAGGAGTTAAGTGAAAGTGACATTTAGAGTTAAGACTTCCTTTATGATTGAGAAATATGCAGTAGGTTCTCATCGGGAGCGAGCAAGGTCCTATGCAGCTTTGGAACATTAGCACAAAGAAAAAGATATTTGAGTTTAAGGGATGGGATTCACCGATCACCTGTTGTGTTTTCTCCCCTGATATAGCAATCATAGTAGAGCCTTAGTGATCTCAAACACTCTGAGGCTATTGAGGTTTTAATACTTATAATTAACTCTACAAAGTGAATTAATTAAACTGAGGTATTTATCTAATGTTTTCTGTTTTAGAGTAAGCAGGGGAGGAAAAAAAGTACTTATTTTAATACTCAGATTTTGTTCTGATTTCTTGTTGCATAGTTCTTATTTGCATTTACAAGGTTTTATGATACTTGCTAACAGGTCACTGAAGCTGATATTGAGGAGTTTTAATGATTTCTTCTTTTATCAAAGAAAAAAAGTACTTTCTATATGTAAAATTTGCTGTTTTAGTATAGTTATATTTCATCTGCAAGTTTATAGATTTTAATGGGTCATTGTGTCCTGTGCGCAATAGTACACCATGCTTAATAAGTAATTTGAGAATATAGGTACTATGAGAATTGATTCTGATTGAGTTATTTCAAATGTGTACTTTGTGAATGGATTTTGACCTCTTTTTTTATTTCTTGAGAGAGAGAGAGAGAAAGTTAACAATATATCTCGACATATTTCAACACTAATAATCACCCTCAAACATTACTTAGCATTTCTGATTCTTCCTGTCAATACTAGAATTGAGTTTCACTTTTGAGAACTCATTATAATTTAGCTTCTTCCTGAATGTGAATCAGCATTGACAGTCTTGAATCGTGATCTTAGAATTTTTTCGGCTTTCAAATTTTCAGGTTAGCCCACTCAATGATATTGATAAATAGTAAATACATACCTATTGTTTATTAGATTTTAGAATGCTCTGATGTTGAGGTATATGCTATTCCTGAGGGGTCAGTTGTTTTTCCGAAGGTACCACTGATGAGAGTTGAAGGTCCTATTGCGGTCAGTAGTCGTTACCATTTGATAATCCCTTTTATTTTATAAAATTTCTAATTTATATTTCTTTACAAGATGATCTATTTTAAGATTTTACTTGATTGGTTTTCTGTCAGGTTGTTCAATTGCTGGAAACTCCTTTTGTGAATCTGATTAACTATGCATCATTAGTTACGACGAATGCTGCAAGGCATCGTTTTGTAGCTGGAAAATCAAAAACTCTACTTGAGTTTGGGCTGCGAAGGGCTCAGGTTACTAAGTGATTAAAATGAAAAATTGGTGCACTGATTTTGTAGACTTTCCAGTTTCCACACTCATCAAAAGAATCTTATTTTAGATGTAGGGGCTTGATAGTGGAATGGGAGCATCAAAATACTGCTATATTGGAGGATTTGATGCAACAAGGTATTATCTATGAAAACAACTTCAATTCCAGTGTGTTTGACACTTGAATAGGAAGGATCTTTTTAGTGTTTTAATACTAGAATTGCATTTACCACATGCCTGATATTTTTAGTTGGTATTATTTCTAATTATATATGACTCGAACTGAACTACTTTATTTCTTTCATAACACAAAATAAACAATTGCTGCTTATCTAAGATGGCAAGTTATGATTGTGTCAATAAAACATGTAAATTATGCTTTAATATAACATGTTAACTATCCCTTTCTGAATTTCGTTTTAGTTCACTTATTTTCCCCCTTTTTACTTTGGCTTTTGTATAACTTGGCTTTTCATGTGGTGTGCTGATAGCAATGTTGCAGCAGGAAGGTTATTTGGATTTTATGTTATCATTATTCTTATGCTTTGTTATAGCTTGATTCACTTTCTTTATGCTATGTTTGCTTAGTGCTTTGTTTTTCCTGTGATTTGCAGACCCTTGATGAGATTAAAGACAAATCACTTCGTAAAAAAGTTAGTAAAAGTATATTTAAAGATTTTGTTAGTTTGGTTCAAGCATGGCTAAGCAAACTTCAGGTACCATGCAAGTCTTTGCAAACTTAATTTTTCTATTTTCTGCAATTGTTTTTGCAGCACTGATAAGGCGAGTCATTTAGAGTTACTTGATTAATAAGCCGAGTTGAATATTTTCTAATTGTTGTGTTCTGAGTTATCTTTGCAGACCTGTATCTTTATTTGGTTAAGCATCACCATAACTATTGGTTCTCCCTCTTAAATATCTCTATTTCTTCCCTTCTAAATACTTGTTCGGTTGTTCCAATTTATCAGTATTATAGCATTAATCTATATTCTAAAGTCGTGAGATCAAGAATATTTGTCAGTGTATAATGTGTGTTGTATTCCCACCCTGCAGCGCTCAAAATCATTGCGGGGTGTTTTTGCTGAGACCAACCAAAGTGAGCTGTCAGCATTCATATCATATGCATTGGCATTTCCTAATAACTTTCTTGCCCTTGTAGACACTTATGATGTAAGTATTTAATATTTTCTTAGTAAATCTCTGTTTCCTGCTAAGAGGAAATAGGAATGATAATCTCTCAACATTGCTTTGGCCAGCAATGTTCCATCCTTGTGTGCAAATCTCGCTGTTTTGAATTACTTCTGGTTTAGTTTAGCTTAGCTGTTTCTCCATATATTCACCTTTGCATTTCTTGGCAGGTCATACGAAGTGGAATCCCCAACTTCTGTGCAGTTGCATTAGCTCTCAATGAGTTAGGGTATGTCCGAAGTTGATTATTCCTCCCCTTCATTTTTATTGTCAATACTTGGTTAGAAGTTTCATATTGTGGTTTGTTAGTTTTCCCTGTTGATTTTGATTAATCGGGACACACAATTTTGTTATTCGTTTCTTATTTTCCTTCCATGAATTACTTCCTTCATTATTAGCTAATATGTTCTATTATGCCTTGGTGTTCCTTGTTTCTGGTTTAAGGATTGCAGATTTGTTTTGGCTTTGATTAGTTTCTAAGCATTCCTTGTTTTCACTTTAAGGATTGCAGATTGGTTTTGGCTTTCGAATAGTGTCTAAGCATCCTCAACCCCCTAAAATAAAACATTAGTTGCTTTGTGGTGCAGATACAAAGTAGTTGGCATTAGACTGGACTCTGGTGACCTTGCCTATTTGTCTTGTCAAGCCAGGAAGATCTTTTGGGAATTCGCGGTGTCTGGCTTTGGGAAGACTAGTATTACAGCTAGTAATGATCTTAATGGGGAAACTTTAGATGCTTTAAATAAACAGGTAATTCTCACTGCAAACTGGAAATTATATAGATCCAAACAATACTAAGAATTTTAGTTACTAAATGAAAGAAAAATCAAGTATAAAAAGCTACTCAATAAGACTAAGACCAAAGTGGATTAAAGTCAAGATGAATAGTATTGTCATGAAATCTCAAACTTATACTATTTTAATTAATGGAAGTGACATCAAAATTAGAATTTTTACTCCTGTGGATGTAGAGTAAATCGATTGATAATGCTCACTGTTAAATAACTAGAACATTTTGGCCTTATGGTATGCCTTGCATTAGATTAAATTTCTACATTCCTGTTTATTAGTTATTTTAATCACTACTCTTTTCTTGCAATTCATGCAGATTGAACCAGAATCACAAACAAAACTTTTAGATGCTACACTGAACTTGGAAGGAGTGTTGTTGGCTGAAGTTCCAGGAGCAGGAGGATTTGATGCTCTTTGCTGTTACTTTGAGAGATTCAAGCAGCAATGTGACAAAAACCTGGAGCTCACTCAATGTTCTTGCCCTTCTGGTTAAAGAAGATCTTTGTGGTGTTTCCTTAGAAAGTGCTGACCGTAGAACAAATGAAATCACTTCAGCTGTATCTTTAATTCATATTGAATAATTTATTGTAAATATTGTTTATTTTTAATACGATGAATTTGTTTATTTTTTGAAATATTATAAATATTCGAATATAAATTAGATAAAAATTTGTATTAAATTTATATTTATTTTGTATGAAAACAAGTTTATTTTGTAATTAGAAAAAGTAAAAAAATTCTATTTTACCTTACAGACGGATTTTCTGTCTGTAATCATGATTTTCCAAAGTTTAAATTACAGACGGAAAATCTGTCGGAAAATCCGTCTGTAATTACAGACGAAAAATCCGTCTGAAAATCTGTCTGTAATTACAGACAGAAAATCTGTCTGAAAATCCGTCTGTAATTACAGACGGAAAATCCGTCAGAAAATTCGTCTGTAATTACAGACGAAAAATCCGTCGGAAAGTTCGTTGCCTTCGAAAAATGGATGCAAAATTTACAGAGGGAAAATCCGTCGGTAACTGGTAAAAATCCGTCTGTAATTTTCCGACGGAAAAAAATCCGTCGGTAAATAATTTCCGACGGGGCTTTTACAGAGGGACAAAATCCGTCGGTAACGAAAAATCCGTCTGTAATAAAGACTAAATCCGTCTGTAAATCTATTTGTATTAATCAATTTTCTAGTTGTGTATATTCTGTCATCATGTGGACTGATTGATCATAAGATAGCTCCAACTGTCCTGTTTGAGATAACACAGCATGTATTGCTCAACTTAAAGGCGGATATATCAAAGGTGATAGAACAAAGCATATTTCTCCCAAATTCTTCTTCACTCATGATCTTCAAAATCAATGGACAATTGATGTCCAACAGATCCGCTCAAGTGACAATCTAGAAGATTTATTTACAAAGTCACTCCCAAAATCCTCCTTTGAAAGATTGGTACATGAGATTGGGATGCGCCGATTTCGAGATATTAAATGATGTCGACAAGAGGGGGAGACTGTACTCTTTTTCCCTTGATCAGGTTTTTTCCCATTGGGTTTTTCTTGACAAGGTTTTTAATGAGGCAATCTCCATCACCAAAGGATATTGTACTCTTTTTCCTTCACTAAGGTTTTTTCCCACTGAGTTTTTCTTTAGTAAGGTTTTAACGAGGCAATAATCCTAAATGGTCATCCAAGATTTTTTCCCACTGAGTTTTTTTTTAGTAAGGTTTTAGCATGGGTGGATGCCCATTTAATGCATTGTGACTTTCTTCACAATGTTGGGCGGCTAAGCTTTTCCAATAGAAAAGTTCAGTTCTTCAAGGAAGACTAAACTTTATGAAGCTTTAAAAAGGAATTCTTTGTACGTGTATAAATAGTAGTAAGATCTGAGACATATTACACACAACTACTAATAATAAAATATTCTTCACTCTCTCTATTATACTATTCTCTCTTTCTTATAATCTTTACTCCAGTATTAGTAAATACATCTATTATATTGTGATAATAATTGTGGTAGATATTACTATTAGAATTATATAATTATACCTTTTATTTTATATTTGTTATCTCTTCCTTATTTATTTATTATTTTACAATACTAATCAATTTTAAATAAGTATTAAAAATTTGAGTTCAGTCTTGTATATATAATAATACAATAGTCGATGAATAATTTTTATACAGAGCTCAAATCCCCCATAAATTAATTCCTTTATCTATCAAAATGAAAATACAATGGATAACCATTAAAAAAAATAAAAACTATCTTACAAAATATATTTCTTTTTGGTAATTATCAAATGTAATCTATCTATTTTTATTATATAAAAGTTGATATCAATTCTTTGTACATTAGATTTAAACTATATTTTTTTTCTAATGATGCTATGTCATTAATTTTAATTACTTGATGAGACCTTAAAAATTAACCAATCAACTTTTAGTAAAATATTAAAAGAGAAATTAAAATCATAACTCTTATGCATAATTAATTAATTTATTTATTACATATTATTATTTAATAAAAATATAAAATATTAATTAAATGTAATAAACATCTACATTAAAAATATAATAATAATAATATCATAATAAATTTTATGTTATAAAATATTCAAATTTTATTCTATTTGACTTACTTATATATCATATATAAGACTGTTAATACTATTACTTCATTTCACAATTCGTGATTCGCCTATAAAAAATATTTATACCAATAATTAAAGAGGAGCGTATCTACCTAGAAATAATTCTATTAGATGTTACAAAATAAAAATATTTATTATATTTTTAAAATAAATTAAAAAAACTCTTATTATTTTTACTATTTATAATTTTTTTTAACTTTTTGTAATACTTTACATATAATTATATTTTAAAATTCTTATAATTATACTTATTTTAATATGCTATTTAAATTAAAAAATCAATTTAGATCATTTTTTAATACTATTTTGAGTTTGTATCACTCGAAACATTATCTGATAGAGTGGATTTAAAAAACTATTAATAGGTATTTTTACTTTATACTATTTAAATTATTTTTATTAAAAATAACTTATTCAATATATATATACAAGCCAATAAATATTCTAAAATTTTTTATTCTTACTATTAGATATCATTGAAAATCTGTATACATTAGGAGAAGAAAAACAAGTAAATGTCAAAGAAAAATCTACAAAAAATACAAAAAAGAAAGTTTTCGTGCTACAACATAAAAAATTATTATAAATTCAAATTATAAAAAAATTCTATTATTCTTACTATTATATGTCATTGAAAATCTACTATTATATGTCATTCAAAATCTGTACGCACTAAGAAAAGAAAAACAAGTATATATCAAAGAAAAATTAAAAAAAAAGGCAAAAAATAAAATTTTGTACTACAACATAAAAAAATTATTATAGAATCAAATAATAAAAAACTCTCACATTTCATCAAATTATACTTATCATAAATTTTTTTATCAAATTATAAATTACTAACTCAATAATTATTACATATTTAAAATTAAATTAAAAGTTACAAATCAAAGTACTACAATAACTTTTGTACTATTTGATTAAAAAAAATTATTAGGCACAACTACCTTAAATCTAATTACATTCCAAGTCATCAATGACACGAAAATATTATCTTAATAGAAAAATTTATACAACCTCACACTTATATTAGAAATCAAAGTTGTAACACCCTAATTTTTAGCACGTCATGATCGTACCAAAAGTAAGGCGTTACGGACCTGATTTCCTTTATTATAAATTTACTATTGAGCCTTTACGTCGATATTGCGTTTCAGTTTTTGAAAAAAAAAACAGAAGAGAAAAAAAATCTTGTTTCTACTAACTAAAATCACATATCAAGAGATCTTCAAACACTAATATTCACATAATTACTAATAATAATAAGCGGTATACAAATAAATTCAAGATAAAACACGAATACAATTCATATCCCTCTGTATAAAATAAAATCTAAAATAACAAAGGCGAGGGAATTCTATGAAAGCAACTCACTACAAAAAATATCACTTTTAGCGGCCATTTATTTTGTTTTTAGCGGCAATAAAAATAGTCGCTAATACATTTACCAGCAATTAGACATTAGCCATCTTATGCTTTGTTGCTAAAAGGTTTTAGTGGCAATTATAACATTTGCCAGTAAAGACCTTTTTAATGGCCGCAAAAGGTATATAATTTTTAGTGGCCATTTTTTTGGCAATTTATATGACCACCAAAAGTAATTCTAAGATTGCAATATTATTCACTTTTAGTGGCCATTACTATTGCCGCCAAAACTCATTTTACCGGCAATTTATATGGCCACTAAAAATAATTCTAAAACTGTAATATTATTTACTTTTAGTTGCCATTACTATTGCCGCTAAAATCTTAAGATTTTTTTAATTATACTCGCTCTTTTAGAAATAACAACCTATCATTTTTCTAAAATTTTAAATTATTTTTACCAACACTTATTATTATTGTACATAATATAAATATACTAAAATTAATTATTCAAAAATGAAATATTTTATTAAATTCAATTAAATATTTATACACAAAGTTCTCTTGAAAAGTAATAAAATATAATACAAATTTAAACAACACAAATACTACAATTCTATATCACATCAATGATTAGCACATAGTTAATGATAAAAAATAAACAAATAGAGCCTATCACAGAACAAATAGAGCCTATCACAGATGCAATACAATAATACAGCATAGAGAATGAAGCAAAGTTCCCAATTTTTAATTAACAATGAGGTTTGTCATCATCTCCTTCATCTTCCAACATCTCTCTAACCGCTTCCAATTTTCTACGCTTTCTCGGCAAATTTTTTTGCATTGGTTAAAAATCCATCATGTAATTACTGAATAATGCATGGAAACAAGTTTGAATATATATCCTAATAGGTACAATAATAAAAATCATGTTCTTATTATGTGAGACAATAATACATATTAAATTTGAGGAATACCACAACAATGAAACAAGAAATTTTACTTTCGTTGCTTTTGCAGCAATCTTCTTTTTTGTTTCTGTTACAAACTAGGTTCTTTTGAGGCGGAAAAAGATCTCTTCCTTATGAGTAATCATGTTTTCAGCCTGCCCATTTCATAAGAGCATGATTATATTTAAATGAAAATCTTAGGAATAAGAAAATGCAGAGAGTGAATGGAAGGTTCAAAGCCCATGATTATAAATATTAAGCAAATTTTACTGCCAATTTATTAATTTAAGTCAACTTCCTGAATTGTTCCAAAGCCTACTAAGCATGAGCAAAAAAATCCTAGCATAACACAAATATAAATATTAAGCAAACCTTACTGCCAATTTATTAATTTAAGAAACATACTTAAATCTAAAAAGTGGAAATAATAATGTTATAATTACCATATTAGAAAAGGACTTGAGTCACATGACACAGTCCGGCAGAAAAATTGCAGTGCCTTAAATAATCAAAGGAGATCACGATAAGGTTAAAAATCATACTAACCATATATGGCTAAGAATTAGTTGTAATTAATATTTAATCTTGAAACCAATGCACACTTGCTTTAGAAACAATCAAAAGTGGGTTTGGCACTACTTGTACAAAATTTTCTTTTTCGTTCTCGTTTTGGTTTATGGGTTTTTGGTGGTAATTATTGTTTCCTCTCTAATTTGACTACTTAATCATTCGTAACTCGTAAGCACACACTTCTCCACATACTAAGATAACCACGGATATTAACATTATATTATATCCAATGCAACATACACAACTTGGAAAATTCACAAGATACCAAAATGTAAACGTGATACTTCAAAATTCTTCAACCGATATATATATATATATATATATATATATATATATATATATATATATATATATATATATATATATATATATATATATATATATATATATATATATATATACCTACTCATCACCAACGATGATGAATCTCCACAGATTTGGATCACCGTTAATGTAACGACTCAATTTCCAGTAAGTCATGATCATTCCAGAAATCAAGTGTCACCAACTTTTTCACATGAAACCTTTACTATGTATTATTAAGCCTGTAATCGGGTTAGCGTACTATCGAATTTTGGATAAACTTTTATAAGAAAACTTACAAGGACAACTAATTAAACATACACAAGCATAAGCATACAGGTACTATCGTGTATATATATATATATATATATATATATATATATATATATATATATATATATATATATCATGAGTTAGCATACAACCCTTCAGAAATACTACTATGTACAACCCATCACTCCGGGCCCTAATCCATATAGAAAACCCCTAAAATGGCACCCGAACTAGCCTAGTCCACTATGTACACCCTACTCTCTCAGTGAGTCTGACCCAAAAGTGAGAGATTAACACAAAGGCTAGGCTAACACAAAAAAAAAAAAAACTATCAAAAGGCACAACCGCAGCTCCCAGGACTCAGCTGTCATCGTCAGAGGAAATCACAACCACATCAGAACACTCCTCAGGATCCTCGTACTCGTAATTGGAAATCTCTATAATCTCGGGAGGGGCACTAGCACTCGTGCTACTGGTTTACCAGCACTCGCCGGTCCACTAATAGAGGCGGTGAGCGACTCCTCAGAAGATGGCTCGGATGAAGATACTGAGATCTGCTCCACGGGGATGTCCTCCTCCGGTACAGGCTCTGGAAAATGCTCCTCCATGGGCTCAAGCTCAGGGTCCGCCTGATCCGCAGGCTGATCGGGATGCTGGTGAGGCACCGGTCCATCATGAAACGGGTGAAATGGAGCATCCGGGTGGAGCCACTGCAGTGGGAACTCATAGGGCATGTCGGGGTTAAACTGTGGAGTGTCAATCGGGTGATGGAAAGGATGATCACGCAAAATGTACATACGAGTCCTAATCTCCGCAGCTACTACATAAAACCTATGCTATACAATATCCTCGTATATATAGGGAGGGTCCATCTCGTAAAATATAACTCCGGTCTCCATCTGAAGGGGAGGAAGAGAAGGAGTAAGAACTGGGGGTTCTTAGTAGGATCGAGGGTGGTTAGTTTAGTCAGGATTACCACAGTTCAAGTAATTCACAACGAAATATCTAGTCACCACAATTCAGAATAATATTAAAGAATGTATAAACACGAGAAGGCAATCACAAATAATTTCACAATGTCAAGTAAAATGCAAATGCGCAACAAGAATGATGCATGTCTATTCCTAACGCAGGCTATGAGCTCATGTGTCGGTTGCCTACTGGTGGACGAAATTGTGATCCATGTTCTTTTGTTTTTTTTGTATGAAATCATTATTATGGCATCGGTTGTTTCACAACTCCGTTCAACTAACCAGCAAGTGTACTGGGTCGTCCAAGTAATAAACCTTACGTGAGTAAGGGTCGATCCCACAGAGATTGTTGGTATGAAGCAAGCTATGGTTACCTTGTAAATCTCAGTTAGGCAGATTAAAATTTGTTTATGGTTTCGGAAATTAATAATAAGAAAATAGAAATAATAAAAGGGATAGAACACTTATGCAGATTCATTGGTAGGAATTTCAGATAAGAATATGGAGATACTGTAAGGCTCAAGGACGCCTGCTCTCCTACTGCTTCAACTCAATCCTTCTTACTCCTTCCCATGGCAAGCTGTATGTAGGGCATCACCGTTGTCAGTGGCTACATCCCATCCTCTCAGTGAAAATGGTCCTCTGCGGCTGTCACTCGCATGGCTAATCATCTGTCGGTTCTCAATCAGGTTGGAATAGAATCCATTGATTCTTTTGCGCTTGTCATCACGCCCAGCCTTCAGGAGTTTGAAACTCGTCACAGTCATTCAATCCTAGAATCCTACTCGGAATACCATAGACAAGGTTTAGACTTTTCGGATTCTTATGAATGCCGCCATCTATCTAACTTATACCACAAAGATTCTGTTGGGGAATCTAAGAGATACACATTCAAGCTCTGTTGCATGTAGAACGAGAGTGGTTGTCAATCACGTGCGTTCATAAGTGAGAATGATAATGAGGGTTATCTAATCATCACATTCATCATGTTTTTGGGTGCGAATGAATATCTTGGAATAAGAATAAGAGAGAATTTGAATAAAAGAAAATAGAACTGCATTAATACTTGAGGTACAGCAGAACTCCACACCCTTAATCTATGGTGTGCAGAAACTCCACTGTTGAAAATACATAAGTGAAAGGTTCAGGCATGGCCGAATGGCCAGCCCCCATGTGGTCACAAGACCGAATGATCAAAGACCTCTTAGGATGAAGAATAAAACAAAACTGAGACCAAAGATGTCTAATACATTAGTAAATCATCCTATTTATAATAAACTAGCTCCTAGGGTTTACATGAGTAAGTAATTGATGCATAAATCCACTTCCAGGGCCCACTTGGTGTATGCTTGGGCTGAGCTTGATCAATCCACGAGCTGAGGCTTCTCTTGGAGTTGAACTCCGAGTTATGACGTGTTTTGGGCGTTCAACTCCGGATCATGACGTTTTTCTGGCGTTTAACTCCAGACAGCAGCATGAACTTGGCGTTCAACGCCAAGTTACGTCGTCAATTTCCGAATAAAGTATGGACTATTATATATTGCTGGAAAGTCCTGGATGTCTAGTTTCCAACGCCGTTGAGAGCGCGCCAATTGAAGTTCTGTAGCTCCAGAAAATCCATTTCGAGTGCAGGGAGGTCAGATTCCAACAGCATCAGCAGTCCTTTTGTCAGCCTTTTTCAGAGTTTTGTTCAAATCCCTCAATTTCAGCCAGAATTTACCTGAAATCACAGAAAAACACATAAACTCATAGTAAAGTTCAGAAATGTGAATTTAACATAAAACTAATGAAAGCATCCCTAAAAGTAGCTTGAACTTACTAAAAACTACCTAAAAACAATGCCAAAAAGCGTATAAATTATCCGCTCATCACCTACCCGCTCCCGACATTACCCGGGCACAAGTCCCAGATATGGCTTTCCAGATGCATCAGTGTGCTTATAAGTCGTACGGTTAGGCCGCATCGGTGTGACTTTCCAAATCAATAAGCGTACATCTGGAAAACAGTTCTCAGTGTGTGGGCGTCCCCACTTTACATTTGGCACTAAGGCCCAAACAATGTCACATCTGCTCTCCTGTGGCAGTAATTTTTGAATAAAAACTCAAAATAGCATTTTCCTTTCAAAACTTAGTTTATAATAATAAACATAACCTCAGTCTTTTTATAAAAATATAATGACATCCTTTAAAATAAAATTTCCAAACTAATATCTTGTCCTTCAACGAGACCGAAAACCTGTTTTATTTTTATCAACATATTAACTTAAAAATTTATCCATTCTCGAGCTGACTAACACAACTTCATCAAAATATCAATATATCAACAAAATTCAATATGAAATGCAATCAAATTTCAATAACACTCAATTCAAACATCAATTTACTTTCAAATATCATTTAGTCGGTGAAAATTTATCAAAACCCTACCTTCGTACGTAATCGAAATACTCGAAACTCTAGAGAAATTTTCTGACCGTGCTGCTGAAGGAAAAAACGTCCGGAATCCTCCGTGCCTCCTAGAACTCCAGTTGGCCAAGTTCAAGGGGTAGGGGAGCTACGTCACTGTCGATTTTCACCGGACAAAAATAACGCCAACACGTAGAGGAGAAAGATACAAACACTTTTACCGGATTAGATTTTTTATTGGAGTTACGAATTACAAAAAAAAATCGAGATCGAAAGCTCAAGGTAGCTCACGATTTCTCTCTTCTCTTTCTCGGTTCTTTCTTTCTTCCTTTATTCAAAAATGAAGCATGCAAAGCCGGTTAGGAGCTAAGGATCATGCTTTAGGAAAAATGTGACACGTTAGACGGGTTTAGGTGTCATGCTTACTATGATCACGGTTCTCTTTTTGGCTTTGGCAAAAAGAATGAATGGAATCAAGGAATGA
This sequence comes from Arachis stenosperma, assembly GCF_014773155.1. Classification (NCBI taxonomy): domain Eukaryota; kingdom Viridiplantae; phylum Streptophyta; class Magnoliopsida; order Fabales; family Fabaceae; genus Arachis; species Arachis stenosperma. The sequence goes on from NC_080378.1 coordinate 23,028,617, forward strand.
TAATAATTAGTGTTATTAATGAATGCAAACGGGGAGGTAGGTGTCACATTGTGTATATATATACATATATGAATCCAAGCCTTAGCTTTCTTTCTTTACTTCCTTAAGGCCTTCGGCCACTTTCCCCCATTTTTTTAATAATAATAATAATAATAATAATAATAATAATAATAATAACTATAAAAGATTAACTTAATTTTTTGTCTATCAAAATAGTTTTTAATAAATAGTTCAAACTAATAAAATAAGTTATATTTAAATTAAACTTCAATAATCATAAAATTTTATTTAATTATCTTTGTTAAGAAAAATAGATTTTTTAAAAACAAAATCTTAATATAATATGATAACTTATAAATAACTAATTACTTAATTTTCAAAAAAATCCGAGATGTTATAGTTAATGGTAATAATATAATTAACAATTCAAAATAAACACTATAATAATCTTCTAGAGGGCCGGAATCTATATATTATCAAACCTCACAAGTGATGTAGACTTATTTAAAATAAAGTATTAATTCACGAACTTTAATAATAAGGAGCTGATTAATATATAATTAATTTATACTCTATCTACTCCAAAAAAAATATATAAGTAGTGCTGTATACCTAGGATAAATGCTATTTATTTTTTAGATATTATTTTTTATTTAATCATTAAATTTTTTATTTAAAACCTGATAGAAACCAAATCAAATCAGTAAGACTAGGATCCAACAAACAGAGGCAGTCACTAAGTCCTAATAATTCTCTCAGAAGTAGGACAGCTACAATGCATTTATTAATAGCAAATTAGCAATCAACATAGACAGTCACAAATCTATAAAGATTACCAAATTCATAGCATTGTTATCTAAGAATTCAAATGCTGACAAAATCTCCCCAAATTTCCTCCTTGCTTCCTGTAGCAGTTTCTGAAATGCAAAAAGAACCAGAAATAATCTGGTCAGATGTATGCCTGTTTCAAACTCACACACAAAAGGGAAGCATATATAATTATATAGGCATAAAATTCTCTCTCTCTCTCTCTATATATATATATATAATCAACTGAAAGAGTCTACTAGTCACCAAAATTTATACAAACATCAGATAATAGTTAGCAGTATATATTGAGTTAAAAAAAATGAATACAATAGGTAAACTTATTCAAGAATTTCACCTAATTGGTAACACTAAGCTTATACAGAACAGTTTGTCAATGGAGACCTACTTTACTCTTGCCTATATCAAGGCACACAAAACAAAGCAATTCATGATTTCAGATTCAGGACCCTTCATCTTCATTATAAAATTCTATTTTACAAAAGAAGAAATTCATTAAGAACATAAGATGAAAATTATAATGAATTTCGACAAGCTTCCTCAATGAAAAAGGTAAAAAAGATAAAAAATAAAGAATAAAAATCAGAACCTCACAATTCTTGAATATAAAATTGCCAATTTCAAAAAGGCCAATCAATTAAGGTAACCGCATGGGATAACATAATCTATGAATGCAAAAACAAGAATAAAACAATGATAAGTTAAAAATTTCAGTAAGAAAAATAAATTTAAAAATAAGAACATTGATCATGCCTGGCAACTGCTATAATCCTTGCAAGCAAGAAAAACCACATTTACTGAAGATAATTTTGGTGGGGTAAGTATCGAAACCTTAGTAACAATTCCCAAGGAACCTTCACTTCCTACATCATTTGTAAGTTAAGTTACAAATACATCTATCATTAGGTTCTAGACTTGCATAATTGTTAACTAGATACCTATAAATAGATGTTTCAAATCATATCCAGTATTATCTTTGCGTAATGTCTTAAGCATGTCAAGTACAGTACCGTCTGCTAGAACAGCTTCAATACCTGCTAGGCAGTAAAAATCATTGGTGGTTTCACCTTTCACCTGAACTCCATTTATTCATCCAGATTTATACATTGACTTTGGAAGTATAAAACTCAAATAACATGCAACAGTGAACATTTTTGGATGGTGAATGCTATAGTGCCTAAGACATGGTGCCTAACTTACTAAAAAAAGTAAAGAAATAACATTTAATAAACTTTAAATATTTTACTTTTACTTTATACATTTTATTTTTTATTTATAAAAGTAAGTTAGGCAATTTAGGCACTACAATGAAAGGCACCATAGAATCCACCTTTTTGGATAGTGGAGTTTAACAGGTTACAAGTATTCCTTTTACCAAGTACATTTCCATGAAGGGATCCATGTTGAAGAAGACGCAACCCGCCAGCATTAGTTGAAACATTTCCACCAATCTGGCAACTCCCTTTTGCACCTAAGTCTAGTGGCATAATAAATCTGAATGAAAAGTGTACACCACTTAAATACAGAAAGCATATGTCAAGGTTATAAGCTAATAACTCAAACAGGCAGAGAAGGGAACAATCATCTAAACTTTCAAGACCTATGCTGTGAGACTGCATTTGCACAACATTATTAGCATAATTTTGTCAAGCAAACAGCCAAAACTAATTTTAGAAATATTAATGTGAAATATTGAATCAAGATAACATATTTGGTAGTAGTTTAAATTCTTCATGAAAGAGTAGCCAGCATAAGTGTCTAAATAATATTAATAAAAAAAACAAAGAGGGCTATGAAATTAATATATAAGTTACAACTGACAGTGACTTTATGCATGAAAACTATTACCCTTCACTGTCCAGGAATGATATTATATTTTCCAATATGCACCCTGCTTCACATACCAATATACCGCTGACCTAAAACATGCATTGGCAAAAACCTCAGGTTAAGTATTCAAATACGTTACTTGGGTTTTCAAAATCTTTTCACAAGAAATAACTTTGCAGCTACAAACTCTATCTGTAGCATTCATTATGGAGTTTACTGAACACGTAATAAGCTATCTCAATATACAACCATAAACTGAAGTTTCATCTTTGTAGGAAGCGAATAGATATAAGAAAGACAGCCTGATTTTCTTTTTTAATGCTGAATTGGCAGCAAACAAACAACAACAAAGCCTTGTCCCACTAAGTGGGGTCGGCTACATGAATCAAATGACGTCATTGTGCTCTGTCATGTATCATGTCTACAGAGAGACCGTTTACATGTAGATCTCGTTTGACCACCTCATGGATGGTCTTCTTAGATCTTCCTCTGCCTTTCGCCCTTTGTCCATCTTCCATCTCATCCACCCTCCTGACTGGATGTTCTATCGGTCTTCTTCTCACATGTCCAAACCACCTGAGACGCGATTCAACCATCTTTTCCACAATGGGTGCTACTCCAACTCTCTCCCTTATATCTTCATTCCTTATTTTATCCAATCGCGTATGACCACTCATCCATCTCAACATCTTCATCTCTGCCACACTCAGCTTATGTTCGTGCTCCCCTTTAGCCGCCCAACACTCCGTACCATACAGCATAGCCGGTCTTATGGCGGTGCGATAGAATTTACCTTTCAGTTTTAAAGGCACTTTTTTGTCGCATATAAAACCAGATGCACTCCGCCATTTTGACCAACCTGCTTGGATCCTATGATTTACATCCTGTTCAATCTCTCCATTATCCTGTATGATACACCCAAGATACTTAAAACTTTTAACTTTTCTTAGTGAATTGCCAGCAAAACTAAAGAGAAAAAGGCTCATTGATAAACATATACAAACAGAAGAAGAAGGGAACTCAGCCTATATGTCTCCCAAGAAGTAAATGTTCTACCTTGTCGAAGGATATGATTTTACTCATAGCACTAAGGCTGACAACAACCTGCAGCATTAGATTATAGGAAAAAGTTGTCAATGTACTAAGTGCAATGAGCCCCATCATTCTTTTAAGGGAAAAAAGAATAACATGCTTAACGAACTCAACATCATACTTCATCAAAAACAGGTACACTTCCACCTACAAGACCAGTGTTACCACCTTGGGGAACAACAGCCAGACATCTGAAGTTACAGTATTTAAGAATCTCAGAAACCTGCAGAAGCAAATACACATAGCCATGACAATTTGGATATACTTCAATGAACCAAAGTAATTGTTGATTCTATTAAAAGAAGAACCTGGTCAGTGGTGCGTGGCTGTAGAAGGAGCTTACCGGAGCCTTTGACCAAAATTTAATTTCCATTTTTTCTTCGAGTAGGATGAGAAGAGTGAGATTTCAGTGCTGAAGAAGCCTTGGTGGAGGCTTGTGATTGGGCTGATTTCTTGCCACCTTCTCTTCCTCCCTTGCAAACCTCTCTCCTTTTAACAGGATTATAACTGCAGCATTCAAATTCAAATTGAGATATCAAACCAAAAGCCTATATACAAATCCATAGAAAACCAAACTTCACGAAATTCAAAACTAGAATATCAAGGCACTTAATATATCTATAGCCAATTTTATTCAAAATCACTTTTTAAACTCAAAAGCAACACAACCTTTTTAATTGCAATTTATTTTGAAGCATACAGTTGAAGTTTCAATTTTGCATATTTAATGATTATAAATTATAAGCTAAGAAAAACATCTCCTAAAACAAGATAATACTTTTAAACCAAACTACAAATCAAAATAGATTGAATAAAAAAACAGAAAGTAATTCAAAATTTTAGATAACATTATAACAAAAGCATAAAACAATTTAGAATTTCAGATAACCTTAAAAACATATCCCCCATTATACTAATGCGCTTACCGGTAATGATAGAATCATAATTGTTATCCATTTTGTGAACTTGCATCCAAGTATAGGGATGATATTCTAAAAATCACACAATTAGAAAAATCACAAAATTAAAAACATTTTTATATTCTAAGCAATAATGTAAACAAAATCTTAATGAAACTCTACAGAAAGCATTTCAAACACTTAAAATTAGGATCTGAAATCCAAATATAAACGGAGCAAGAAAGCAAGAGTGGCGGATCAAGCAAGCAAGAACGGAGAAGACAGAGCAAACAAAAAATTAGGATCTGAAACACTTAAAGACTTCAATTTTAGCTTGATCTGCCAGATTCATTAGGATCAAGCAAGCAAACAGAGCAAAAGTAATAATACAGAGAGAGAATCACAGGCTTCTAAATATTGAAACCTAAATCGAAAAATAAATGGAGAAGACCTACTGATAGCGGCGATCTTGTGCGTCTACATGTAAGAACGGTGGCGGCACAAGCGGCAGAGGTGTGGTGTTGTAACAAGAGCAGTAACGGTGGATAGAAGACCTTGACGACGTAAATCTGAGATGAACAAATGATGACAGAGATGCGGATCTGAGGTAGATCGGATGGAAATGAGGTCCAAGGAGTAGGATGATGGACGGCAACTATCGGCGATGGCAACGGTTACGGTGGTGGTGATAGACGATGGAGGAAAGCACGCGAATTAACCCATCGATACTTCTCTTCCTTTTTCAGATTCTCTCTCTCTCCATTTTTCAATTTCATTTAGGGATAATAAAAAGAAAGTAATAATAAAGTTTAGTGGCAATAATGACAATGGCCACCGTAATAATTTAAAAAAATTAAGATTACAAGTAATAAAAGATAATAACTTTCTGGCAATAGTAATAATGGCTACTATAACATATAGTAATAATGGCAAATATATAATTACCGCAAAAACATAACTTAAATTAAAGAATTAGTGGCTATTATGTTATTGCCATTAAAAGTTTGTCGCTAAAACACATTTTTTTGTAATGACTCAACTCATAACTTAACTCAAATAAAATTAATAACTGTCCGCAGCTTCAAGCTGAGTCTTCGAATCTGTGTCACTGAAAGGGTGGAAGATTTTGGGGTGAGAACAAACCACAAGTTCTCAGTAGGGAATGGGAATGCCGTAAAAGTAATGAAATAAAGTGCAAATAATTAACTTTACTCATTAAGACTATATTTTTATCAAACCCTTTGAAAATACTCTTGGTTCTACTTTAGCTAACTAATTACCTCTTTTAAAAATCTCTAAACTCACAACAAATTTTAAATATAAAACTAGTCACATTACCCGTCTCTCAGCCACATAGTTAATCCTCAGTCAAATATCAATTCGTAACCACTTTAATACATTCACAAACAAATAGTACAAACAAGAGATTCAATTCAATGTACAATCAAGTCACAACAAGACAAACAGCACAATCACAAAGAAATAAAACAAGCAAGCGTAATCAAATGCAAATGTGCAAACAACATGATGCATGTCTATCTCTAATGCAGGCCATGAGTTCATGTGTCGGTTGCCTACCCGCTCCCGACATTACCCGGGCACAGGTCCTAGATATGGCTTCCCACCAGATGCATACAGTGTGCTTATAAGTCGTACGGCTAGGCCGCATACAATGTGACTTTAAGTCGTACGACTAGGCCGTATACAGTGTGACTTTCCAAATCAATAAGCGTACATCTGGAAAACAGTTCTCAGTGTGTGGGCGTCCCCACTTTACATTTGGCACTAAGACCCAAACAATGTCACATCTGCTCTCCTGTGGCAGACAATCTCTTTAAGTTAATATATTCTTTAAATCCTTGTTCTCTGCTCTCCTGTGGTAGAGATTCCTTTTCTTAATAAACCAAACTCAAATAATTTTTATTTAAAAGCAACACCTCTCTTTATAACCTTTCCAAACCTCCAAATCCACTGTACTTACAACAAGTTCTTCTTTCATACAAAAATCAGTTCTTACTTAACAATGATTTTTCCAAATCGACTTCAAAACCATTTTAGATTTAAACCTCTTTCAAAAACTAAAAGAATCATTTATTAAGTAAATCTCACGGCAGGGTCTCGAGGCTTTGGGGAGGACGACAATCAAACTCGTTCTTTAAAATTAATAAACTCTTTGAATCATAATTTCTTAAAATGTAGTTCTTTAATCAAACTCAAAACATAAGTCTTTCTTAGTAAATCAAACCCAAACGTATATCTTTTCTTAATAAATCAAAAGTCAAATAATACAATTTCTCAAGTCCAACCTTTTTCTAAAATATTTCAAACAATGTCTTAAGTTTCATAATAAAATTTCGACAACATCTCCTCTAAATCTCGGACTCTGCCACCCTTTTCGGGTTCCAACCGAACCATTCTCAACCACTTTTCAAACATTTCCAAAATCAGAAATCATTTTCAAATCTCAGTTCAATACTAACAAATCAAACAAATTTCAATGTCAAAATCTTTACCGATCTTTAGAATCATTTTTGATAAATCAATAAAACTCATTCCCAATATCTCAAATCGATTCCAAATACGGATTTATTTTCAATATCAAATTAACCTCAACCCAAGAAAATCATTTTATATAGTATTTAATCAAACCGACTTTCCAACTCAACAATCAGAATTCTCAGCATTCCTAAACAATTAGGAAATCAAATACATATTCATTACATTCAGTCACTCCAAACAATCATAAATTATTTGCAAATATCCACTAGATTTCCATGGCATTCATAAATTAAAACAGTTAATTTCAAAATAAAATCCCCTACTTTTGTATGAAATCAAAGTCAACGAAAATTTCGGAGAAGCTTTTTGACTGAGCTGCTGAAGAAGAAAACGTCAAAAATTATCTGTGCCTCCTAGAACTCCAATTGGCCGAACTCAAGGAGAAAATGAGCTACGTCACTGTCAACTTCTACCGGACGAAAGTAACACCAATGTGTAGAAGAAGAAGATACAAACACTTTTAACGGATTAGATTTTTTATTGGAGTTACGAATTACAAAAAATCAGACTCCAAATAATTGGAAAATTAACAAAAATCCTCCATGCATGGCTTCGACTGTTTCTTTTTGGGAGAGAGAAATTTATGCCTTTGGTTAATGAGAGGAGGAGTTGTATGTTGATGATAATGATTAATGAAATAAGAGAGTTAGGTGTCGTTGCTTATATATATAAAGGAAGCATGCGTCTTTAGTTTTTTTTTTTTTTTTTTTTTTTTTTTTTTTTTTTTTTTTTACATATATATATACATGCATAGTAAATTTCATTCAACTTTCTTTTCTTTTATCCCCTATAAGGCTTCGGCCAATTCCTTTTTTTTCTTTTTCTTAAACTTTAATAATAATAATAATAATAATAATAATAATAATAATAATAATAAATTTAATTTTTATTTTATCAAATTATTTTTAATAAATAATTCAAATTTAATAGAATAAGTAATAATTAAATTAAATTTCAATAGTTATAATATTTTATTTAATTATTTTTATTAAAAATAGTTTTTTTAAAAACTACATCTCAATATAATATATTAGCTCACAAGTAGCTAATTGTCATGACCCGAACCAAGCCATGACTGGCGCTCAAAGGACAAGTCCCTCAGCAAGCCAAACGACCAAATTTTCAGAAAAACGGACAGAATCTCCTCTGTTTCTAGGACCTTACCAACATAAATATTAACTCCCTGTATTAATAATAAACCACCATTTTCAAAGACAACAACAACAAGGTACTCCAAATTATATCCACAAACAAATGTATCCAAAATACGCATCATATATATATATATATATATATATCAAGTTGATAACTAGAGTATATGATTAGATTTATAAGTCTTACATAACCAAATCATAATTACTACCTAAACAGTTCAAGATTTAAAATAACATAACCCACACGAGGATCCTGCCTGTGACATATGGAGCATTGACATAATCTAAATTTTGAATAAAGGTTCCATTACATAATTACTTAGCCCTTGGGAAGAAGAAGGGCTTACCAAAACGACTAAGATCTACTGAGGGGCAGGTGGAATGAAACCTGGAATGACTCCTGTATCTGAAAAATATGGAATATAATAGGGTGAGTTTTGCAACTCAGTGAGCAAACATTACATCTATAACCCACACGAGACAATACAAGGTTTACCTTGAAAATTATATTTCTTTCTAAAGATGAAGAATTCATATTAATTAGTTATACAAATAATTAGATAAATAATTAAGCGGATGAACTGAAATGGGAGTTCTCATTCCAGAAGTCAATCAAATCAAATATTACACACCTAAGGCGGCTCCACCTCTAAGGGTAGCCCTTTTCCTCTAGTGTGCCCGTACGGTATAACAGATCCAATGTGTGGCCTACACGTTAGGCTAGCAACGCCCCTGCTAGCTGAGGTCTGAGCCAGATGCATCTAGGTTAACGTCATAACTGCCGTTAACTACGGTTTTCTAGTCAGAGTCTTCCAAACCAATCCAAACCAAATCACTTATAAAAATCTCTAATACATATAACATATTACTAAATTCCATAGCAAATCCATATATATATATATATATATATATATATATATATATATATATATATATATATATATATAAGATTGCATACTAAAATTTAATTATTTAAAATTCAATAAAGTCAAATAAGAAAACATGTATGCTTTACAAAATATATAAATATCGCCTCGTGTGTATTTTTATAAAATTATAAGTTTCACAAATCAATATTTATTTTCAGAAATTCAAAAATCACAATAATAAAATATTTTCAAACTACAAAAATAATGATTCAACATAAATATTGATAATAATATATTTAAAAATAATTATAGACATAATATCTACTCACAACTTGATTCCAAAGAACCAGAAGCAACTCTGTGCGCGTCAACGAGCTACCAAATGATGTCCAATAATTCTACAACTCTAGAAATATGACAATAATGATATTTGTGAGCTACTAATATTGTCAATTAACATAATCTTACTCACCTTGACAAAAGCCCCAAATTTTCCAACCCTAATAACCCTAACTCGGATTTATACATACCCATAAATATAGAGATGACAAAAATTGGGGATATGGCTAATTATTGAGTCAAAGAGTTACCTTGAAGCCTCAATAATAATTAGAACTCAAAGTTGAATGCTTCTTTCACTCATTAAGTTGACATTTCATGGTTTGGGGTTTTGAGAAAATGAAATTTTGAATAAATAGAGATAGAGTAGAAAAAGAAAGGAAGGTAAGATGATAAAGATGAGTTTGATAATAGTGTGTAATTGCAAGAAGAGATGAGAAGATGAAATAGTTGAATGAGAAGGGAAGAGGAAGAGAGGGTTTCAAGTTGTTGGGAAGAAATAGAAAGAAAATGAAAGAAGGAAGGAGGGGAGGGGGTCACCGAAGGAGGGGAAGGGGAAAAGAGAATTTAAGTGGGGGCATGTGCCCCCCACGTGCTTCCACTTCTTTTTTTTTTTTTTTATTCTTCTCAGTTATAATACTAATTATTTAATTTTCAAAAATTCAGGGTTTTTCATTAGTTATAATATTTTATTTAATTATTTTTGTTAAAAATAATTTTTTTTAAAACTACATCTCAATATAATATATTAGCTCACAAATAACTAATTATTTAATTTTCAAAAATCCAGGATCTTACAAAAGTAAATGATTTTAACTTTAAAAAAGACTTTCAACAATATACTGTTATTAAGATATTTGTCCCAACAAAAAATATTGAAACTTAATCCCTATTACAACAAATCTAATAGGTAATACTACAAAAATTTTATTTATTCAAAATATTATTTATATTGCTCATTTATATTCTTTATTGATTATAGGAACCAATTTCACCAACACTAATATTATCAGATCTAGTTGATATACCAATCAAGAGATTAAGAAGAAAAAAGGTAAATGAATCCAAGACGCATCTTTAGACGAAGAATATACATATAAAGATGGAACAAAAAAGACAATAGAAAATGTATACTAGTTAGTTTAGAAAAAACATGTCTTCATAAGAACATATAAAAAAAAGAACAAGTCTAACAACAACAGAAAAAAAAAAAGAACAAACACTACATAAAAAGACTAAGTCTGTTAACTAAAATAAATACAAAAATAAAAATAACAAATGAAGGTGTAATTTTATACAATTTTAAAATTAAAAAAATTTGTATTATAAACTATTTTAAATAAAAAATACATCAAATTTAATATTAATTGTATATATTTTAACTAATTTTTAAACAAATAATACTTATTAAAATATATTTTATATTATCATTAATTTACTGCCCCACGAATGTGCATTAGCAGGTAGTGCCATACTCTATGACAAGGTCTCTGGTATGGATACACACAGACATCTATATGTATGGATTATGAGGTGTATAGAGTAGATAGTGACGCGTGGCTTTATTATTCTGTGTTACATGGGAATCCACAAAGGCAAAAACTTGGCAATGCAGGTTGACACAGACAGGGGAGCAGGTATTATCGTTGCTGATCATACTTAACTGCTAACCGCGTGGAGCTTATAAAATGTGTTCTAATTTTTTTGTGAAATGGGCTTATAGGGCCAACTGATCTTATTGCAATTTTCGGGTGAGAGATGTGGCTTTTGTGTTTTCTCCTTGTTGTAACAGATTAATAAGAAAGTAAACTTAGTGGTATTATCATTGGAAGGTGCATTGAACTTATTTGATCTCCCCTAATCCTATTCGATCTCCCCTCAAGATTCAGTTGTTGGCCCACTTAACATATTACCAATGACTCAACTGAAGAAACCTAGTATACATATCCGTGTACGACCATCAATATTATTCAAAAAGTTGTTTAAATTTTTACTCTAACAAACCCCACAAAAAAAAAAAACAGTAATTATATAACGATCATTGTTATCTTTATGTATATTAGTAATGATAATATAAAATATATATTTATTATTAATATAGTCAAATTATTACTAAATAAAATTTATTACGTTAACAATAAATATATTACGATGATTAAAGTTACATAAAATAAAATATGTATTTATTGTTGATGTAGTCAATTTATTAATAAATAAAACTTGTTACGTTAGCTATAAATATATTACGATGATTAAACTTCATAATATGAATTTTTTTAAATTTCTCCAAAAATATTTAGTAAAAAAATTTAACATTCATCATGTTTCCATAACAAATAAAGTAAAATAAATATATATTAATAATACATACACCTCATATTATTATTTTTACTATTATAATAATATTATTAGTTACATCAAATATTTTTCTATTAACATCCTAAATTTTAATTTTTTATATATTTTTTAATTTTTACTAATCATATAATATATGCTAAATATAAAATTACATATTTCTGGAACGCATCAATTATTATTTCTTTGTTTAGAATAATAAAATAACTGTCACTGATTTATAAATAAAAAATATTATTACAATGTAAATTAGTAAAACATTTTAATTGAGGAGACTGTAACTTTTTATAATGCTGTGTTTTTTCTTTCTTCTTAATTTTTGTAATGGCTTATGTCTTTCTTCATTTTTAGCCAATAGTTCATATAACATATGAGAGAAGTTTTTTTTTTTTTTTTCAGACATGATATGAAGACATATTTAAAGCTTTGCCCCTGACTCAAAAAAAATAAAATAAAAGCCTTGTCTTAGTCACTTTGACACACTATCTGTCACATCTTTTAAAATCAAGGTTTTGGCCACGAGTATTTATTCGGAAGTCTTGATACAATAAAGTTTTTTCTTTCATCCAATTAGTATGCAACATAAGCAGTCCTAAATGAGTCCAAATAACTTCAGTCCACTTACCAAAAATCATAATCACCAAACTCATGTTAACCAAACATTTATCTTAACATAAACCTCGGACAACACGTGATCTCTTCTGTCTCGGTCACTGTGCTACCAGGCTTTTCGGTATGCGGGCCCTCATGTGAAGTAGGACTGCAAGAGCATTTGTCCCACGCGTTATTCCCTACTCCATACACATCAGAATCCATATGTATGGATATTTGTGTGTATCCATACTAGAGAACTTGCCATACTCTATAGCAATTAGTATTACGATGGTTATATTAGTTATACAACTTTTACAATACGCTCACAAAAATTAAAGCCACAACCTAAAAGTTCTTCCCTCTTGTCCTCAACTATAATGGATTCACTCTAGAGATTCTTCCATCTTATCCTCGACAACCAACAAATTTTTCCTTTATCAAACAATCTCATGCCTAAGGAGAACTCTTACAAATGAAAGAGCCAGAGTCCACCTTGCCTTAGAAGGCCATCACAACCAACATATCAACATAATGTCGCATCACACGTCCCAAACAATTATTTAGATGACGTCAGTTTCTAGGATTATATTAAAATAATTTTAAAATGTGTGTATGATGATAGATGGACCGCATGATGTTAGTAGTGTAAAATATCTTGCTATAGTGACAAAAATAGGTGACAACGATTTCTTTGAGTAGTGTATGGTGATGTGTAAAAATCGCACTTAGTGATTTTTTTAAATTTTTTAAAAATTTCATTCGCACATGTGATTTTTCTTTTTGTATTTGCTTTTATATTTTGATAAAATTAAGAAAAAACAATGTTTTTGAATTTAAAAAAAATCTCTATATAAAAAAATTTAAAGACTAGTAAAATTTATTTTTTATCAATACTTTTAACTATCAGTCTAATTTTTTTAATCTCTAGCAATTCAACAGCATACTTTTAACCCACATTTTTAAATATTATTGACTAACTATTGAGTAAAAACAATAAATTTTGCTGCCTTTCATGACCCAATCCGACCATGCAAGGCGCTTTGGAAAATATTTTCCAACAAGCCTCAAAATTCGATATTACAACAAACTAAAACAAATAGAATTTTCAATAACACTAAAAGGCAACTCATGTTGAGGTATCATATTTAATATATACTCGACATATTTACAGAAAATTCTACTTTAATATTTATAGCAAAGCATGGTCTATTAATTCTAGGATTTTTTTAAATAAATAAAAAATATTTTATTTACCAAAATATATAATTTGTAGCATTTTTACGAAAATCTATCATATCTCTTATTTCATTTACAGTGTAAATGAAATAAGAATACACGTATCTCGTTTATACTATAAACGAGATAAGGCATAAAAAGGGAGACGTGTGTATTTCGTTTACAGTGTAAGCGAGATACGTGTATTCTTGTTTCGTTTACACTGTAAACGAAATAAATGAAGAGTTATGACGTTTACAGTGTAAACGAGATACGATATGACAAAATTTCAGCAGCTATAAAAGGATGTGCAATCCTTTGTATTCTCCACAAACATTTCACTTCTTCTTCTCTTCTATTTTTCTTCTGACAAATAAGCCAAAATGTCTAGTAGTAATGGATATGTGGTTGTAAGTGTATATTTAAATTGTCGTATGAGAAACGGCGATACTAAAGTGATATTTGAGTACGATAATTCCATTCTGTTGTGCACTCGGCGAGTAAATTCTTTGTCCAAGATGAAGAGTCTGATATTGAGTAGCGTTAGTGGTAGCGGGAGAAAAGAGATTGGAAGGGTAGGGTATAGATTGCTAGCACCGATAGAAAATGGAATTTTTTGGTTTCATCTATTTTGACTCCATGACGACGAGCATGTGCGCCTCATGTTTGACATTCATGGGAGAATCATGGCGGAATAAGTGATGGAACTTTTTGTGGAGGTCGGTGATGTTGGTGGCGGTGGATCTGGCTACTCAGATTTTGTGCAGGATGACCCACCTCTCGCACCACCACCGATACATGTTGCTAGTCCAGTGAAAGACATGAGCATGGATGGTGAGGACTCCGATGAGGAGTATGTTGTTTTGGTGTCATTGATGTTGAATTTTGTAAATTGGTGTTGCACAGATTACTTCTAAGTTATGTTATTTATAACTTTGGATGCCAAATATTTGTAAATATGCCTCAAAAAGCTTTTTATTGAAACTTTTGGTCAATCTCTTGAAATCATTGCCTATTTTCCTCTTGTTTTATCTATTTGTACTGATGGAATTTGATTTTTTTTCCATTAACCGGTGTTTTTGAATTTTGAATGTTTGAGATTTCTTACCAAATATTGCAAGTTTTATACACTTTACCCTATGGAATTTGATTTGTTTAAATTTAGTTTAATTTAGTTTAGGTTTGATTAGAATTTTAATTTAATTTTCAATCAGTATTAAAGTTAGTTCAGTTTAGTTTTCTAATCTTAGTGGATTTAGGTTGATTAAGTTAGATTAGAGTTAATACACATTAGCTTTTGAATTGTTGAAGTGTTTGGAATTTTCTAATTGTGTTAATTGCTGTGTTGATGATTGTTTTGCTAAGAAATTATTGTTGAGATTATTTGATAATTTGATATTTGCAGACATGTCGACAGGTAGAGGTGCTACGAATCAGGCTGCTGGTCGTGGTCGTAGCCATGGTCGGGGTAGAGGGAGGGTTTCTTCCGGTACCCCTGAGACTTCTGGCTCCTCTTCCTCTACTCCGACCACCCCAGTGACGCCATAGGTTGCGGTTTTAGTGGACTAACTGTTTATCATTGTCCCTAACCCCAACTACGTGCTTCTGACTATGGCAATGACGCCACCTCCTACCGGTCATCAGCCCACATCTACATCAACGCCGCCTCCAGCGACAGAGTCCGCAGCCCTGGAGTCCAGCCACGGCAGTGAGCCAGCAGTTGATACCCCACCACCACCTCCCATCGTACAGCTGAAGATTTGGCCTGATAGTGGTACGAGATAAGTATCAAGTTGAGTCTCATATATTTTCTGTTTATTTTTATTGCTGAAAGTGCCTGAAAATTGATTCTAGTTTAGCGAATTTAGGTTTGAATGTTGGTTAGCGTTTTTAAGTTTCAATAATTATGGTTAGCTTTGTTGCTAAAAGTTCTTGATAATTGATTTCTGTCTAGTGGATTTAGGTTTATTTGGTTGCAGTCTCATGTATTTCCGGTTTCAACGATTATGGTTGTTGCTAAAAGTTTCTTAAAATAGATTCCTTTTTACTGGATTTAGGTTGATTTGGTTGGCTAGCTTGTGTTTTAAGCTTCAATGATTATGATTAACTTTATTGATGAAAGTTCCTGCTAATTGATTCCTCTCTAATAGATTTAGGTTGATTCTTGTTTGTGGCTTGTTAGGTTTGTGCCGAACAACAACGCGTGTACTCAAGAGATGACCAATGTCATCAAGCTGATGTACGACCATTCCTGGCCCAGCTACACGAAGATCCCCATTGAGACTAGGGAGTGATGGTTTTAGAAATGGGCAGCAATTAATTTTTTTATGTTCAAGCCTTTTTAACTAGTTTATATCTTTTATCTTGCTTAACTAATTTTAAAATTTTGTCGTTGCAGGTGCACTTTAGGTGGGATGCTGAGCACGACCTTACCATCAAGAAGATATTCGACCATAGAATGGGTCAGCGGCTCCAGCAGATGCTGGATGATGTTTGTCAGGGGCTAGACTACCGAAGGCAGTGGCTCTCACCAGACATAAAGAAGGCTCTGTTTGTTCATTGGGAGATTGATGAGGGATTCTAGCATCGGCATCTCACCAACAGAGCTAACAGGGCCTTGGCCAGGTTCTCCAAGTATATTGGCGGCTCAGTGACTTTCATGAAGACGAAGGCCAGGCTGGTATGTAATGTGACATCAATTTTGTTAATAACTTAGTTATATTCTTCTGCATATCAATACTAGGCATCCTAATCATATTATTTCAATGCAACATATGTAGTTGAAGTCGTTCGATCGCGACACGATGTTGGCAGAGACGTTCAACTATACCCACACACTAAAGGAGAACAAAGAGACATTTGCTGATCAACAGTCTTAGATGCGCGCCTCTGGCATCGACCTTACTAGTGGCAGCATCGCTGCTGGTGGCATATGGACATCACCACCGGTAACCAATTGATTTTTGAGCCTATAATCCGTTGCAAAATCTGACGGTATTTACCGTTGGACAAAAAAATTCCGATGGTAAATATTTACCGGCGAGGTTTATACCATTTGATTGTTTCCGACGGTAATTAAATTACCATAATATTTTATTCATTTTTTCGACGGTACTCAATGTTTCTCTTTTAGTGTGAGGCATTGTTTAAACCAAAGAGCATCACCAAAAATTCATAGTGTCTATATCGAGTTCGAAAAACCGTTTTAGAATGTCTTCTTCTTTAATCTTTAACTGATGATATCCAGAACGAAGATCTATCTTGGAAAAACAAAAAGCTCCTTGGAGTTGGTCAAACAAATCATCAATCCTTAGTAAGAGATACTTGTTATGAATAGTTACTTTGTTAAGTTGCAGATAATAAGCACATAATCGCATTGAACCATCATTTTTTCTTCACAAAAAGGATAGGAGCTCCCCAAGGAGAAGTACTAGGACAGATAAATCCCTTGTCCAATAGCTCTTGTAACTGAACTCTCAACTCTCGCAATTCTGTGGGAGCCATGCGATAAGGAGGGATCGACACAGGAGGAACTACTGGGACTAAGTCTATAGAAAACTCTACCTCCCGATTAGGTGGTATGCCTAGTAGTTTCGCTAGAAACACATCTAAAAATTTTCTAACCACGGGAACTTGATCAATGCTAGGTACTTTGTCTTCAACGTCCCTAACTACTACAAGAAATCTTTGAATCCCTTTGTCCATCAAGTGTAAAGCACTCGTAGAAGAAATAATATTAGCTAAGATATAACAGCCCTCACCAAAGAAAATAAATGTTGGAATGCCTGGATTATCGAATTTCACTATTTTGGAGCAGCAACTTACATCGGCATTGTAAAACCCACGAAATTAACGAATAATTAGCCAATAAATTAATTATTAATTTAAGAAATTAGAAAATTAAATTTTATAGTTTAATGTGATAAAGCTATTAAAAACAAAAATTTCGACACTAATTTTAAAGAATTTGGTCGAAAATTGGGCCGAATGTGCGAACTGGGCTCGTATTGGGCCTAAGTCCCAACCCAAGCCACATATACCCGTGAGCTTCAGCTCATTTCTCTTTCATTCACACATGAAATACGCAGGAAACAGTTTTGGGGAGGGAGAAACAAGAACACCAAACCTAACCCTCACTTAATCTTCAAATCTAGATAACTTTTGATCCGGAGCTCTGATCGCTGCAATGTTTGTGGCCACGCGTTTGCCGTGATGAGCTCTACAAAGTCCAGAACATAATTAGTAAGGAAGTCACATTTTCTTCCTCAATTTTCTCCTTTCCAATTTCGAAATTCAATGTGTAATTATGTTGAATTTTGTATGATTTCGGTGTTTAGGTTCAAATTAACTTGCGGATATTGTCGGGTTTAGCTCTTTGGAGATGCGGGTAAGGTAAGCACCCTCAAACCCTTTGTGAAATTTCAAATTAGTGAACCTTGTATTGATTGTGGTGATAAATGTGATGTTAGATTGAGATTGGTTGTTAATTGGAGTCAAAGTGAGAATTTGGAAGCTTGAGATCAAGTTTTAGAGGTTAAGTTTTGTTGGAGTGTGGCTGAGATTGAGAAGCTTGTGGTGCGGTATAACGTGAGGTGTCTTAGGCTTTACGAGAAAATCGGCCGAGGTATGGTTTCGGTTTCTCATATCTAAAATATAATGTATTGTGAAAACTTAGGTTAGATGACTCTAAGATAAGTGGTATGATATGTATGTTTGAGGATTAATGACTTGTGGTTGGAATTATTGTGTGAGTGGCTGGATTTATATGATGAATAATTTATATTAATCATGTGAAGTAATGATTTGATGAGAATGTGTTAAGTGTGATGATGCTGTTGAATTAAGAAGTTGAAGTTGTATGATTGAAGATAGGAATTGAATTGTGATGTAGTGGTTGATTGATATTGATTATTATGTGTGTGGTTAATGGTTTTGGAGGTTGTGATAGAGGCTTGTATGGATGATGTGTGTGTAACTTGGTATATGTATAATGGTTAATGAATTTGAAGTTGTTGTTGGTACTATGTTGGTGGTAAAAGTTGATATTATATTTGATATAAATAATTGATTATATATATTGAATTTGAAATATTGAGTTAAGATTGATGATAGTGGAGAATTGTTAGGTGGTAGGATGAATGAGGAGGTTGGAAATATGAGTTGGGAATGTTTGATAATGATTTGGTAAGGTTTGGGTTGGTTTTTAAAAGGTTTGGAATTGGTATTTTTTGAAAATGGAGGTTTGTAAAATTTTTTGAGAACTCTGATTTTTTCCCAACTTTGGCAGAGCATAACTTGGCCTCTGGACTCCTGAATTTTATCAAATTTATCTTGAAAGAAAATTTGGTTCGAGAGATTTACACCGTTTAAAGAATGGAGAAAAAATATTTTAAAATGGAAAAGTTATGCGGGATCAAAGTTTGGTGTGCAAAACAGAAATTCTGGACTTAGTAGCTTTTTGAGATTTCTGCTAAGTATGTGTATGCGAGGAACACACGCGACGCAAGCAACCCATTCCGGCTGAAACATTCCCGTACGCGAGCAGGGGTGTGCGTACGCATAACCCCTATTTTTCTGAAATATGAATTTTTGTATTTTTAAACCATTCCTCTAGCTTTCAAAATCTTTATAAGTCTCATTTAAAGCCTGGTAGTTGGTTTTTAGGATGTCGAGTGTGGGTAAACTTATTGGAGGAATTAGTTTGATATTGAGGGAGATTGTAAAGTGGTGATTTGTTATTAAAGAACGCTGGAAATATTGAATGTGAGAATAATGATAAATGATTAAGATTGTACGAATGTATGTTTGTGATACCTAGGTAGTAGCAAGGATGGTGGTTCATCCCACTTGCTCCAAGTCAATGCTTGAGATACCTGGGTAGTAGCAAGGATAGTTTTTTTATCCCAGTTGCTCCAGGTTAGTGATTGTGACGCTTGGGTAGTAGCAAGGGTTGTGGTTCGCCCCACTTGCTCCAGGTTGAGCTTTTAAACACCCATCTGGGTAGTAGCCGCAGTAGTGGTTATTTCACTGGCTCTGGGTTAAGCGAGTAGTAGTAAGAGGGTTGTAGCTCAAATCCACTTGCTCCGCATGGGTGTTTCAGTCCATGGTTAGCTACCAAGATATGTCGGGTTGGCTATATAACCGACAGATGATATCACAGCCGTAGGACAGGCATGCATCATATGCATATTGTTTGAATTGCTTGCTTGTGCATTAATTAGGATTGCCTAAGTGATTATAATATGCTATTTGTTATATTTGCTATCTGTATTACATGTACTCTACCTGTGTTTGCCATTGTCTGCTTGTTTATCTTTGTGATTTCATCGAAAATAGAGGAACGGAAGAAAGGCGGAGAGATTTAGGGTTCTAGTTAAGTTTTAGTTAGATTTAAGGAATTGGTTAAGTTAAAAAAAAGCCTTAGAGAACCACCCTGATTCATGGTTTCTGTTTTAGTTCTTTAAGTTTTATAATCAGAGTTTCAGCGTTCTAGGATTGCCTCTAGTATTTCCAGAACCTTATATCTTATATATGCAGGCACCTTTACCATACTGAGAACCCCCGGTTCTCATCCCATACGATATTTATGTTTTTCAGATGCAGGTCGAGAGGCACCTTGCTAGGCGTCTGGGGTTCTGCAGTGAAGTGGATTTTTGGGGCTTTATTTTGATGTATAGTTTGTATATGATTATATGTATAGAACTCTCCTGATAACTTGTTTTATTTCGCACCTCTTAGAGGTTTATGGAGAACCAGGATTTATTATATATGTATTTTGGGTGCTTGGTTAAGTATATATACGTATGTAAATATTCTCCGGCCAGCTTTAGCTTCGCAGGCTGAGCTAGGAGCTTGTTATTTTGTATTCTTGACCCTCTGTACTTACTTTCTATATATATGTTTACGAACTCTAGTTTTCTTCGTACGCAAGTAATCTCTTTCCTGACCATTGCGCTTTTAATTTTGCGATTTTGTTTTACCCATTCTTCAAGGCTCCTAGTATACTACATTCTTTCGACTATTATACATAGTTATATTTTTATTTTAGAGGTCGTAGCACCTCGCCACCTTTGTTTTACATCCTAGGTGTAAAGCTCTGTGCGGTAGGGTGTTACATTATGGTATCAGAGCAGTTCGTTCCCGTAGAGCTTGAGGGACGGACTGACTATGCTTCTATGCATACTCTGGGTATCTATACATGCTGATTAGGATATCTAACTGATATATATGGAATGAATGCTCATGAGCATGCATTTAGAATTTTGAATCACTAGACTTGCGATATTGAGACTAATCACCTTGATATCACTTGTTTGGTGTGAACAGAGACCAGATGGTGACTCATGGATGCAGTCACGGTCAAGGGAGAGTGATGAGCGGATAATTTATACGCTTTTTGGCATTGTTTTTAGGTAGTTTTTAGTAAGTTCAAGCTACTTTTAGGGATGTTTTCATTAGTTTTTATGTTAAATTCACATTTCTGGACTTTACTATGAGTTTGTGTGTTTTTCTGTGATTTCAGGTAATTTCTGGCTGAAATTGAGGGATTTGAGCAAAACTCTGAAAGAAGGCTGACAAAAGGACTGCTGATGCTGTTGGAATTTGACCTCCCTGCACTCGAAATGGATTTTTTGGAGCTACAGAACTCCAAATGGTGCGCTCTCAATGGCGTTGGAAAGTAGACATCCAGAATAGTCTATACTTTATTCGGAAATTGATGACGTAACTTGGCGTTGAACGCCAAGTACATGCTGCTGTCTGGAGTTAAACGCCAGAAAAACGTCATGATCCGGAGTTGAACGCCCAAAATACGTCATAACTTGGAGTTCAACTCCAAGAAAAGCCTCAGCTCGTGGATAGATCAAGCTCAGCCCAAGCATATACCAAGTGGGCCCCGGAAGTGGATTTATGCATCAATTACTTACTCATGTAAACCCTAGTAGCTAGTCTAGTATAAATAGGATAGTTTACTATTGTATTAGACATCTTTGGTCTCAGTTTTGTTTTATCCTTCATCTTAGGAGACTATTGATCACGTTTTGGGGGCTGGCCATTCGGCCATGCCTGAACCTTTCACTTATGTATTTTCAACGGTGGAGTTTCTGCACACCATAGATTAAGGGTGTGGAGCTCTGCTGTACCTCAAGTTTCAATACAATTACTATTACTTTCTATTCAATTATCTTTTATTCTTATTCCAAGATATTCGTTGCACAACACTTTGATGAATGTGATGATCCGTGACACTCATCATCATTCTCACCTATGAACGCGCATGATTGACAACCACTTCCGTTCTACCTTAGGCTGGGCGCATATCTCTTAGATTACCCAACAGAATCTTCGTGGTATAAGTTAGATAGATGGCGGCATTCATGAGGATCTGGAAAGTCTAAACCTTGTCTATGGTATTCCGAGTAGGATTCTGGGATTGAATGACTGTGATGAGCTTCAAACTCCTGAAGGCTGGGCGTGATGACAAACGCAAAAGAATCAAGGGATTCTATTCCAACCTGATTGAGAACCGACAGATGATTAGCCGTGCTGTGACAGAGCATAGGACCATTTTCACTGAGAGGATGGGATGTAGCCATTGACAACGGTGATGCCCTACATACAGCTTGCCATGGAAAGGAGTAAAAAGGATTGAAGAAAGAGTGAGTAGTGAAGTAGAGTTTCAAGAGGAGCACAGCATCTCCATACACCTATCTGAAATTCCCACTATTGATTTACATGAGTATTTCTATCCCTTTTTATTTTCTATTTATTATTAATTTTTGAAACCCATAACCATTTAATCTGCCTAACTGAGATTTACAAGATGACCATAGCTTGCTTCATACCAACAATCTCTGTGGGATCGACCCTTACTCATGTAAGGTATTACTTGGATGACCTAGTACACTTGCTGGTTAAGTTGAACGAAGTTGTGAACCATGGTATTGGCATCATGTTTTTGGCGCCATTGCCAGGGAATGAAAAGCAATGAATTTTGCAAAATGGAATAACACATGAATGACAATTTCGTCCACCAAGTTTTTGGCGCCGTTGCCGGGGATTGTTCGAGTATGGACAACTGACGGTTCATCTTGTTGCTCAGATTAGGTAATTTTCTTTTCAAAAATCTTTTTTCAAAATTTTTCTTTTCTTTTTCGTTTTTCTAATAATATTTTTCGAAAAAATTAAAGAAAATACAAAAAAATCATAAAATCATAAAAACCAAAAATATTTTGTGTTTCTTTTTTGAGTCTTGAGTCAACTTTTAAGTTTGGTGTCAATTGCATGCTTTAAAAATTTTTCTTGCATTTTTCGAAAATTCCATGCATTCATAGTGTTCTTCATGATCTTCAAGTTGTTCTTGATAAGTCCTCTTGTTTGATCTTGATATTTTCTTGTTTTGTGTTGTTTGTTGTTTTTCATATGCATTTTTCGTTTGTTAGAGTCCATGCATTAAAGATTTCTAAGTTTGGTGTCTTGCATATTTTCTTTGCATAAAAAATTTTTCAAAATTATGTTCTTGATGTTCATCATGATCTTCAAAGTGTTCTTGGTGTTCATCTTGACATTCATAGCATTCTTGCATGCATTCATTGTTTTAATCTAAAAAATTTCATGCATTGAGTATTTTTGTTGTTTTTCTCTCTCATAATTAAAAATTCAAAAATAAAAAAATATATTTTCCTTATTTCCCTCCAAATTTTTGAAATTTTGGGTTGACTTGGTCAAAAATTTTCAAAATTAGTTGTTTCTTACAAGTCAAGTCAAAATTTCAATTTTAAAAATCTTATCTTTTCAAAATCTTTTTCAAAAATCATATCTTTTTCATTTTTTATTTTTATTTTTCAAAAATTTCAAAAAAATCTTTTTCAAAATTATTTTCAAAATCTTTTTCTTATCTTTTTATCAAATTTTTGAAAATTAGCTAACAATTAATGTGATTGGTTCAAAAATTTGAAGTTTGTTACCTTCTTGTTAAGAAAGGTTCAATCTTTAAGTTCTAGAATCTTATCTTGTGGTTTCTTGTTAGTTAAGTCATTTTAAAAATTAAATCTTTTTCAAAATATCTTTTTATTAAAATTTTTATCTTATCTTTTTATCTTATCCTTCTCAAAATTTTATCTTTTTCAAAATTTGATTTCAAAATATCTTATCCAACTTCTTATCTTCTTATCTTTTCAAATTTGATTTCAAATCTTTTTCAATCAACTAACTAACTTTTTGTTTGTTTCTTATCTTTTTCAAAACCACCTAACTACTCTTCCCTCTCTAATTTTCGAAAATACCTCTCTCTTTTTCAAAAATTATTTTTAATTAATTAATTGTTTTAAATTTTAATTTCAATTATATTTTATCTTTAATTTTCGAAAATTACTAACCCCTTTTTCAAAATTATTTTCGAAATCTCCCTTCTCTTTTCTTCTTCTATTTAATTATTTAATTACTAACACTTCTCTTCACCTCTCTCCATCTAATTATCCGAATCCCTTCTTCTACATTCTTCTCCCCTTTCTTCTTCTACTAACATAAAGGAATCTCTATACTGTGACATAGAGGATTCCTCTTCTTTTCTTGTTTTCTTCTCTTTCATATGAGCAGGAACAAGGAAAAAGGCACTCTTGTTGAAATTGATCCAGAACCTGAAAGGACTCTGAAAAGAAAACTAAGAGAAACTAAATTACAACAATCCAGAAACAACCTTTCAGAAATTTTCGAACAAGAGAAGGAGATGGCAGCCGAAAATAATAATAATGCAAGGAGAATGCTTGGAGACTTCACAAAGCCAACGTCCAAATTTGATGGAAGAAGCATCTCCATTCCTTATCAGTTTTTAACTGAGTTCTTGCAGATCTGTGAGACTGTAAAGACGAATGGAGTTGATCCTGAAGTCTACAGACTCATGCTTTTCCCTTTTGCTGTAAGAGATAGAGCTAGAATATGGTTGGATTCACAACCCAAGGATAGCCTGGACTCCTGGGATAAGCTGGTCACTGCCTTCTTGGACAAATTCTTTCCTCCTCAAAAGCTGAGCAAGCTGAGAGTGGATGTTCAAACCTTCAAACAAAAAGATGGTGAATTCCTCTACGAAGCCTGGGAAAGATACAAGCAGCTGACCAAAAGATGTCCATCTGACATGTTTTCAGAATGGACCATATTAGATATATTCTATTATGGTCTCTCTGAATTTTCGAAAATGTCATTGGACCATTCTGCAGGTGGATCTATTCACCTAAAGAAAACGCCTGAAGAGGCTCAAGAACTCATTGACATGGTTGCAAACAACCAATTCATGTACACTTCTGAGAGAAATTCCGTGAATAATGGGATACCTCAAAAGAAAGGAGTTCTTGAAATTGATGCTCTGAATGCCATATTGGCTCAGAACAAAGTGTTGTCTCAACAGATCAACATGATCTCTCAAAATCTGAATGGATGGCAACATGCATCCAACAGTACTAGAGAGGCAGCTTCTGAAGAAGCTTATGATCTTGAGAACCCTGCCATGGTAGAGGTTAATTACATGGGTGAACCTTATAGAAACACCTATAACTCATCATGGAGAAATCATCCAAATTTCTCATGGAAGGATCAACAAAAGCCTCAACAAGGCTTTAACAATGGTGGACGCAATAGGCTGAGCAATAGCAAGCCATATCCATCATCTTCTCAGCAACAGACAGAGAATTCTGAACAAAACACCTCTAAATTAGCCAATCTAGTCTCTGATCTGTCAAAGGCCACTTTCAGTTTCATGAGTGAAACAAGATCCTCTATTAGAAATTTGGAGGCACAAGTGGGCCAGCTGAGTAAGAAAGTCATTGAAACTCCTCCCAGTATTCTCCCAAGCAATACAGAAGAGAATCCAAAAGGAGAATGCAAGGCCATTGATTTAATCAATGTGACCGAATGCACAAGGGAGGAGGAGGACGAAAATCCTAGTGAGGAAGACCTCCTGGGACGTCCCTCAAGCAAGAAGGAGTTTCCTATTAAGGATCCAAAGGAATCTGAGGCTCATATAGAGACCATAGAGATTCCATTAAATCTCCTTCTGCCATTCATGAGCTCTGAAGACTATTCTTCCTCTGAAGAGGATGAAAATGTAACTGGAGAGCAAGTTGCTCAATATTTAGGAGCTATCATGAAGCTGAATGCCAAGTTGTTTAGTAATGAGACTTGGGAAAGTGAACCTCCCTTGCTCATTAGTAAACTAGATACCTGGATTCAGCAAATTTTACCTCAAAAGAGACAAGATCCTGGCAAGTTCTTAATACCTTGTACCATAGGCACCATGACCTTTGAAAAAGCTCTGTGTGATCTGGGGTCAGGGATAAATCTTATGCCACTCTCTGTAATGGAGAAGCTGGGGATCATTGAGGTACAACCTGCCTTATTCTCATTACAATTGGCAGATAAGTTATTGAGACAAGCTTATGGAATAGTAGAGGACGTGTTAGTAAAGGTTGAAGGCCTTTACATCCCTGCTGATTTCATAATCTTAGACACTAGGAAGGAAGAGGATGATTGCATCATCCTTGGAAGACCTTTCCTAGCCACAGCAGGAGCTGTGATAGATGTCAACAGAGGTGAATTAGTCCTTCAATTGAATGGGGACTACCTTGTGTTTAAGGCAGATGGCCATCCCTCTGTGACAAAAGAGAGTAAGCATGAAGAGCTTCTCTCAGTTCAGAGTCAAGAAGAGCCCATACAGTCAAACTCTAAGTTTGGTGTTGTGAGGCCACAACCAAACTCTAAGTTTGGTGTTAAGACCCCATATCCAAACTCTAAGTTTGGTGTTGGGACTATACAACATTGACCTGATCACCTTGTGGCTCCATGAGAGCCACTGTCAAGCTATTGACATTAAAGAAGCGCTTGTTGGGAGGCAACCTAATTTTATTTATCTAATTTTATTTTATTGTATTTTATTGTTATTTTGTGTTTTATTAGGTACATGATCATGAGGAGTCACGAAAAAATAAAAAAAAATAAAAACAGAATCAGAAACAGCAGAAGAAAAAAATCACACCTTGGAGGAAGCACAGGCTGGCGTTCAACGCCAGTAAGATGCATCTGGCCGGCGTTCAACGCCAGAACAGAGTATCATTCTGGCGCTGAACGCCAGAAACAAGCAACATTCTGGCGCTGAACGCCATGAATGTGCCCAGAGAAGAAAAGCTGGCGCTGAACGCCAGTAACAAGCATGAAACTGGCGTTCAACGCCAGAAACATGCTTTACATGGGCGTTGAACGCCCAGAATGTGCACCACACGGCGTTTAAACGTCAGAATGGTGTGCAAAGGCATTTTACATGCCTATTTGGTGCTGGGATGGAATTCCTTGACACCTCAGGACCTGTGGACCCCACAGGATCACCTCAGGATCTGTGAACCTCACAGGATCCCCACCTACCTCGCCCTCTCTCTTTCCATTCATGGTCATCCCTTCTGTTTTTTCATTCACCACCTACATTTATCCACTCTTCCCCATACACCCCACCTACCTTTACAATTCAACTTCTCTTTCCCGCCCAATCCCACCCATATAGCCGAATCCATCTCCCCTCACTCTCCTCCAGTTTCTTCTTCTTCTTCTTCTTCTTACTCCTCTTGCTCAAGGGCGAGCAATATTTTAAGTTTGGTGTAGTAAAAGCATAGCTTTTTTGCTTTTCCATTACCATTAATGGCACCTAAGGCCAGAGAAACCTCAAAGGGAAGACAAAAGCTTCCACCTCTGAGTCATGGGAGATGGAAAGACTCATGTAAAAGGGTTTATAGCTCAGTGGTAGAACATGTGGCTGCAAATCAAGAGATCCCTGAGATACCTCAGGGGATAAATTGTCCTCCACACAAATATTGGAAGCAACTAAGGGTAGGAACACCAAAATTACTAGGAATCATTCAACAGAAGCAAGGAAGAGACATAGAGGAGCTCAAAGAGCACCATTGCACCTTCAAGAAGGCGCCACCCTCACTCAGGTGGATTCATTCCTTGTTTTTATTTCTTTCTGCTTTTCGGTTTTTATGCTGTGTTTATCTATGTTTTGTGTCTTTACTTCATGATCATTAGTATGTAGTAACCATGCCTTAAAGCTATGAATAAAATCCATTAATCCTTCACCTCTCTTAAAAGAAAAATGTTTCAATTCAAAAGAACAAGAAGTACATGAATTTCGAATTTATCCTTGAAATTAATTTAATTATATTGATGTGGTGACAATACTTTTTGTTTTCTGAATGAATGATTAAACAGTGCATATGTCTTTTGATATTGTTGTTTATGAATGTTAAAACTGTTGGCTCTTGAAAGAATGATGATCAAAGAGAAATGTTATTGATGATCTGAAAAATCATAGAATTGATTCTTGAAGCAAGAAAAAGCAGTGAAAAAGAAGAAGCTTGCGAAAAAAAATGGCAAAAAAAATTAGAAAGAAAAAGAAAAAAAGCAAGCAGAAAAAGCCAATAGCCCTTAAAACCAAAAGGCAAGGGTAAAAAGGATCCAAGGCTTTGAGCATCAATGGATAGGAGGGCCCAAGGAAATAAAATCCAGGCCTAAGCGGCTAAATCAAGCTGTCCCTAACCATATGCTTGTGTCATGAAGGTCCAAGTAAAAAGTTTGAGACTGAGTGGTTAAAGTCGTGATCCAAAGCAAAAAGAGTGTGCTTAAGAGCTCTGGACACCTCTAGCTGGGTACTCTAGCAAAGCTGAGTCACAATCTGAAAAGGTTCACCCAGTTATGTGTCTGTGGCATTTATGTATCCGGTGATAATACTGGAAAATAAAGTGCTTAGGGCCACGGCCAAGACTCACAAGTAGCTGTGTTCAAGAATCAACATGCTTAACTAGGAAAGTCAATAACACTATCCAAAATTCTAAGTTCCTAGAGAAGCCAATCATTCTAAACTTCAAAGGAGAAAGTGAGATGCCAAAACTGTTCAGAAGCAAAAAGCTACAAGTCCCGCTCATCTAATTATAATTAATATTCATTGATATTCTGGAATTTATAGTATATTCTCTTCTTTTTATCCTAATTGATTTTCAGTTGCTTGGGGACAAGCAACAATTTAAGTTTGGTGTTGTGATGAGCGGATAATTTATACGCTTTTTGGCATTGTTTTTAGGTAGTTTTTAGTAAGTTCAAGCTACTTTTAGGGATGTTTTCATTAGTTTTTATGTTAAATTCACATTTCTGGACTTTACTATGAGTTTGTGTGTTTTTCTGTTGGAATCTGACCTCCCTGCACTCGAAATGGATTTTTTGGAGCTACAGAACTCCAAATGGCGCGCTCTCAACGGCGTTGGAAAGTAGACATCCAGAGCTTTCCAGAAATATATAATAGTCCATACTTTATTCGGAAATTGATGACGTAACTTGGCGTTGAACGCCAAGTACATGCTGCTGTCTGGAGTTAAACGCCAGAAAAACGTCATGATCCGGAGTTGAACGCCCAAAATACGTCATAACTTGGAGTTTAACTCCAAGAAAAGCCTCAGCTCGTGGATAGATCAAGCTCAGCCCAAGCATACACCAAGTGGGCCCCGGAAGTGGATTTATGCATCAATTACTTACTCATGTAAACCCTAGTAGCTAGTCTAGTATAAATAGGATAGTTTACTATTGTATTAGACATCTTTGGTCTCAGTTTTGTTTTATCCTTCATCTTAGGAGACTATTGATCACGTTTTGGGGGCTGGCCATTCGGCCATGCCTGAACCTTTCACTTATGTATTTTAAACGGTGGAGTTTCTGCACACCATAGATTAAGGGTGTGGAGCTCTGCTGTACCTCAAGTTTCAATACAATTACTATTACTTTCTATTCAATTATCTTTTATTCTTATTCCAAGATATTCATTGCACAACACTTTGATGAATGTGATGATCCGTGACACTCATCATCATTCTCACCTATGAACGCGCGTGATTGACAACCACTTCCGTTCTACCTTAGGCCGGGCGCATATCTCTTAGATTCCCCAACAGAATCTTCGTGGTATAAGTTAGATAGATGGCGGCATTCATGAGGATCCGGAAAGTCTAAACCTTGTCTATGGTATTCCGAGTAGGATTCTGGGATTGAATGACTGTGACGAGCTTCAAACTCCTGAAGGCTGGGCATGATGACAAACGCAAAAGAATCAAGGGATTCTATTCCAACCTGATTGAGAACCGACAGATGATTAGCCGTGCTGTGACAGAGCATAGGACCATTTTCACTGAGAGGATGGGATGTAGCCATTGACAACGGTGATGCCCTACATACAGCTTGCCATGGAAAGGAGTAAGAAGGATTGAAGAAAGAGTGAGTAGTGAAGTAGAGTTTCAAGAGGAGCACAGCATCTCCATACACCTATCTGAAATTCCCACTATTGATTTACATGAGTATTTCTATCATTTTTTATTTTTTATTTATTATTAATTTTTAAAACCCATAACCATTTAATCTGCCTAACTGAGATTTACAAGATGACCATAGCTTGCTTCATACCAACAATCTCTGTGGGATCGACCCTTACTCACGTAAGGTATTACTTGGATGACCCAGTACACTTGCTGGTTAAGTTGAACGAAGTTGTGAACCATGGTATTGGCATCATGTTTTTGGCGCCATTTCCAGGGAATGAAAAGCAATGAATTTTGCAAAATGGAATAACACATGAATAACAATTTCGTCTACCAGAGAGATAGGGCTAGTAACTCGAAACCTGAGATAGCTAAGAATAATCCTGCAAACTTTATGACTGCCCTGGAAAACATGACTGCTGCTATGCAGGCTACGACTGCGGCATTAGGGAATCAAGCCGGTAATGGGAATGGCATGACAGAGGAAATGGGCCAATGACCTTAGCAACTTTCCTGAAGATAATTCTGCCCATCTTTAGAGGGACGACGAATCCCACAGAGGAAGATAATTGGTTTCAAGCAATGGAACGGGCGTTACAAGCACAACAAATTCCTGAAAGTCAATGTGTTGAGTTTGTAACTTATCAGTTAACGGGTGAAGCCCAGTTTTGGTGCCAGGGTACGCGACGCCTGCTACAGCAAGATGATGTTACAATACCTTGGAATGCCTTTCAGTTGGAATTCTACAAAAAAGTACTTCCCCAATTCGGTCAGGACGGCTAAGGAACTTGAATTATTGCAACTAAAGCAAGGTCAAATGTCTGTAGCCGAATACACAAACAAGTTTGAGGAATTATGTCGATTTTTCAAGATTTGTCAGGGTGCTCCGGGAGACTTTGAGGAATGGAAATGCATCAAGTACGAAGGAGGACTTCGGAGTGATATACTAAGTTCAGTGGGTCCCATGGAGATAAGAGTTTTCTCAGACTTGGTAAACAAGAGTTGGGTTGCAGAAGAATATTTAAGGAAGGCTGCTATGGACGGGAATGATAGTCGGAAATTTCACCGAAGAGACCACAATTAGAATTTGGCACCAAGGGGCCAAGAATTCAAGCGAAGAGGGAAACAAACAAGGGATACTTCGGAGGAGCTGACATGTCAGAAGTGTGGTTGCTAGCATTCAGACAGGCCGTGCCGTTTTGGCTTGGGCGTATGTTACAAGTGTAGTCTACCAAGGCATGTATCCAGGAATTGTCCACAGGGAAAGACTCAAGATGGAGGGCGATTGAATTAGCAAGATTGAGGTCATTGCAAAATTGATAATCAAAATTTAAATCGTAGTATGTGACCTTGAAACACCGCATTCATTTATAGCCTGTGTTAGGGATGAGGATGTAAGACTGAAAGCGTCAAGCTTAGTGTTAAGCTTCAATTTTGGTTGAAGAAGATAATGAAAGAAAAATCTGTTTGACTGAGTGTTACCTTATGGAGAACACCCATTTTGTCAGTAGAAATGGAAGACCATAGTAGTAGACTGTATGCGAGAGGGAGAGTACCAGCGAATCTTCCCAACTCGATCTAGCTTTCCTTTTGTATCTGCAATAGAATTATGTTTCGGATTCCTTTTTCCCTCGATCAACGAATGGTTTACCCTCTAAACTTTTAACCCTTTTACGTGCATATATTTATATTTAAATCTGTCCATCCGTAGGTGAGCCTGATCTTATTTTGGTATAGACAAATGATTCTTGAGACTTCGAAATTTACTAAAGGTTGGGTGCTCTCTTCACAACTTTGTATCTTTCAAGGTCAGCTGAAACTTACTTGATTCAATATGTCTTATCCCTGCTATCAAGTGTTTTTGGTCTGGTTTCCTTTCTTGAGATGTACCTTAGTTCTTTTCTTGTGCATTTTGTTATCCTATAAGGATTAGCCAGAACACCATGCAAGACATATTTCTATTTCTAACGAGCACCATTTATGTCATTTAATTGCCTCTTGAGCGTAATACCTTTTCGGAAATTAACTCAAGTTTAGTTTAGTATTTGATACAATTCCTGAATATGACCATTAGGACGTTAGTTTCTTAGAGCAAGATCTCTGGATTCAGAAGATGAACTATGTGAGTATGCGACACCAAGAAGAGTGTTGGGGCATTATTTTCTTGCCGACTGTATTGCCTGAAATTAGGATGCATCGTGTGTGTAGATGCCTGAATGCGAAGCAAAGTTTTGAATCTTGAGAAGAAGATTAATCTCGGTACCAATACTCGTGATACTTGAACCTAATAAACCATTTGAGATTACTGCAATACATTATCGAAGGGTTTAGGATGCACGTGGAGGCAACATTATAAAGTGGTGGCAAGCGCCCTCAGTAAGAAGACCCTGAGTGTTGTGGGAGGACGATAAGGAAAAGAAATTGTTAATTAAAGTTGTAGTTTAAAGCTGGGTATTAAGGCAGTAGCTAGAGGTATCAGATTGAATCGATTGCGAACTTCAAGGAGATATAAGACCGAGAGTTCGGGAAGCGCAGTAAGAGGATAGAGAGCTACTAAGAATGTTGGAACATGTTGAACGAGGGAATAGAGCATCTTAGGTTCTGAACTGATAGTCGAACACAATGAGGAAAGATTAAGCGAAAAAAAATCGAGTTAAGGTTCTAACTGTGTAAGCCGACTGACGAACGGACTTTTGCTAGTAAAGAATTTTTATTAAAATAATCACGTTGTAAGTATAGTTTCTAAACCAGCAAAGAATCCTTTCGTACAAAAGTTTTGGTTGTCACAAGTAACAAAACCCAATAAAATTTATAACCAAAGTATTCAAACCTCGGGTCGTCTCTCAAGGAATTGCAGGATAGTATGATTTATTATTGGTTATGAAAAAGGTATATTTTTGGGTTTTAAAATAGGGAACAGGAAAATAAACTAACAAGAAAGTAAATTAATAACTAGAAAAACTCTTGACAAGGTATGAGAACCGGAAATTCCATCCTAGTTATCCTTATCAGGTGTGATGAGAATTGTTTATTGCTCCCACTTAGTTAACCCTTACTAAATAAAGGAAAGTCAAGTGGACTAATCAACTTGATTCCTCAAGTCCTAGTCAACTCCTATGGAAAGACTAGCTTTAGAGGGATCCAAATCAATAAGCAAATTCCAATTTTCAATCAACAGCTGAGTTTGACAAGTCAAGTGTCACAAATTACTCAACCAAAGCCAAAAGGGGAGAAATCCAAATTATTTATATCATAAATAGAAGGAAGCAATCATAAATCTGAAATACCTCAATTTGTATTAAATAGAATATCAAATTCAACATAAGGATTCATAAACCAATTTGGGAAAATAAACAACTAAAGTAATAAAATGAATAAAAGTAGAAGAGAACATAAATTAAAGGAACATTGAACCTGGCATTGAGGAAAGATAAACCTAAAACTAAGAGAAATCCTAATTCCTAAAACCTAGAGAGAGGAGAGAGTCTCTCTCTCTAGAAAACTACATCTAAAATCTCAAATTGTCTGTAATGAATGAATGATTGATTGAATGATTTGATTCCCTCATTCTCCAGCCTCTATTCTGTGTTTCTGGGCTTGGATTTGGGCCGAAAAAGGGTCCAGAAATCGCTGGGGGCAAATTCTGCAACTTTCTGCACGTGGCGTCCGTCACGCGTACACGTAGGTCATGTGTGCGCGTCATTTGGAAGTTTTCCTTGTCACGCATACGCGTCAGTCACGCGTACGCATCGCTCGTGCTTTGCGCTAGGCACGCGTCTGCGTCGTCCATGCGCGCGCGTCGCTGCCATTTCCTTCAAAACTTCATTTTGCGCGTTCCTTCCACTTTTGCATGTTTCCTTTCCGTCCTCTAAGCCATTCCTGCCCTATAAAGCCTGAAAATACTTAACACACAGGTCACAACATCGAATGGTAATAAAGGATAATTAAAATTGACATTTTTAAGGCCTAGGAAACATGTTTTCATATATATCACAGAATAAGGATGGAATTGTAAAACCACGCAAATTATATGAATAAGTGGGTGAAGAATTGATAAAAACCACTCAATTGAGCACAAGATAAATCATAAAATAGTGGTTTATCAACCTCCCCACACTTAAATATTAGCATGTCCTAATCCTATATTCAAGAGAAACTAAAAAAGAGTGAAGGTAGAATGGTGGAATCTTATACAATGCAATCTATTCTAAATGCAAGCTACCTAAATGAATTATGCAATTCTAATTACTATCCACTTATATATATAAAGCTTACATGTGGTTAAATTGAGTTAAATTCTTCAAGGAAACATATATGCACAGCCAAAGGCTAAATCATGTTAAAACACATTCACAATTGAGTTGAGTTAATCAAAAGAGTTCACAAACTTGTAAGACAATCAGTGATTAAACATGGATATATGGAAATGAGCTATTGAACCCTCACTGGATTTGTGTATACACTCTAATCACTCAGTGTTTGGGGTTAATCACTCTACTCTTCTCTAGTCATGCTTTCTAAAACTTTGTTCTTTATCTAACCAATCAACAAATATTTAATGTACACATGTAAACATCATGAGGTGTTTTCAAGGTTGTAATGGGGTTAAGGCAAAGGTGAGGGTATATACATATGGCTAAGTGAGCTATAAATTGAATCCTTGATTAGTCTAAGATCTCACCTAACATATACATATTCTATATGATTCTAAAATTATGCTTAACTTCCCAATTTTCTCACTTTTGTATCACATACTCATGCGTCAATTTATTTTTGATTTTATCCTATGTGCATTGATCTTTTTACTAAACTCATTATTGGGATAATTTTGTCCCCTTATTTATTTATTTACTTAAAGGGATTTTTTTTTATAAAATATCAATGCACATGGTATTTTAATTATTTAAGTTTCACATGAGCATGCACCCAAATTCCAAATATTGTGTTAATTTAATCCTTTCCTATCAACCCATGTTTTTCACAGTTTCTCACACTTAATTGATACACAATATCTATCTTAAGCTAACCAAAGATTCAATTTGGGGTATTTCATTTATTTTTCTGCTTAAGGCTAGTGATGTGGTAAAATACATAATAAATGGGGATTAAAAGGCTCAAAGTGGCAAACAAAGGCGATTGAAAGGGTAGGCTATTTGGGGATAAGTGAGCTTTTTAAAGAAACATGGCCTCAATCATATGCAAGCATGTAAATACATTGAATATTGGACATATAGAATGAAACAACGCAGAGATTGCAAGCATAGAGAAGGAAACACACAGGAATGAAAACTATGGTTAGATAATGTAACCATGCAATTAAGCTCAAAAACTCACGGGTTGTGTGTTCTTTGACTCAAAAACCATATATCAGTTATGTATGTCATGCAAGTAAGAGTAAAGAGTTTCAACTCTAAGCAATGTGGATGTTTGAATGGCTTTTATAAAAATAAATATATTCCTTGAAAAATATCATCAATCTACCAACATTTATCATTATATATCTATATGTATATATATTAAGTGGACTGTTGTGATTATGAAAATCTAAAAATTTCTAGTTTACTCTTTTATTTTCAATCAAACCAAATTATCATATGCTAAAAGGGTAAACTAAACTAAATAATCTATTTTTTTCTATATCACAACTAATAAGCTAAAAGTGCAAATTAAGCTAAATATCTAAGATATATATACAGCCCAAAGTGTAAAATGTAATAAAGTAAAAATAAACAGAAATACAGCAAAAGAAAATGTGCAAATACTGAAAGGAAAATAAGATAAAATAAAAATAAAATAAAATACAGAAAAAGAAATGAATTAGGATAAAGAGTCTGAAAGTAGTTCACCAAGATAACATTCGCCAAAGATGGCGACCTCCCCACACTTATACAATAGCATCGTCCCCGATGCTCAATCAAGTTGGGTGTGAAGAAGCGTCGTCTCCGGAAGGGTGTGCTGCTGGTGTCTCTGTGGGGTGTGTGGGTGCCTGGGGATCTGCCTGCTGAAGCGGGGGCTCTATCTGTATAGGGACCTGTGGGTTTGCCGACTGTATCTGCTGGGGCTCCTCATGATGGGGCGCAGCCTGCTCGGGTCCTGCCTGCTCAGCCTCTGCTCGTGCATCCTCCTCTTGGTCATCCGCCTCCTCCTCAGATGGCTCTGATGGTGTGTCAGACTCGGAGGAGATGTTAGTGTGTTCCGACCTGATCATTAGCTTTAAATGCTCAAAGCGTCGCTTGTTGCGACGCTCAGACCGCTCATATCACCGCTGGTTGCGATGCTCCATCTAGTCCAGGCGCTCAAAGAGGCGGTGCACTAAGTGGTAAATGGGCTGGGAAGCAGGTGAGGGTGCTGTGGGTGTGGGTGGTGCAACAGGTGCTGAAGGGGCAACAGAAGATGTGGCTGCGTCAGTGGAGGCAATAAGAGAGGACGATCTGTAGCCCAGAGCCACGAACTTTCTGCCATGTGGGATGATCTTCTTGCAGTCGGCGGCTGGTGGCTTCTTATTTGCAAGCTCCCAAGGGACCTCAGCTCGGCGACCCATCTGAGTAATCAGATAAGGGAAGGGCAGAGTGCCTCTGACATAAACCCTGGACATGTAGTACCGGATAAATCGGGGAAGGTACAGGTCCTTGCCCTCTATCACGCACCAGATAAGAGTAATCATGGCAGCTGGCACCTCAGTCTCGTGAGTGTTCGGCATCACATAATTGCTCAAGATTTGTTGCCATAGCCGAGTCTCATCATTCAGATAAATAATTTTTATGCCTTTTGGGGTCACTGTTGACTTATCCATAACCCATGGGACAGCAGGATTAATAGCTATAGTGCGCTTTACTGCTTTCCAATCAAATCTCATAAATCTCATATCTTCTTCAGCCTGCTGATAACCATCTGGCTGATCTGATTTAGGTAGGAAATGGAGGATATCTTCAATGGCCTCCTCAGTGACTAAAATCTGTTTGCCTCTGAGCTGCACAGCATCTAGGGTCGTCTTATAATAGTTGCAATAGAATTTCCGGACCCAGGATGCATTAACCTCAGTCAAGTTACTCTCCAGAAAGAACCAGCCTCTTTGTTTGATTTGTTCTGTGGTGTACTGTTGTAATTCAGCTGGAATTCAGAGTGTCTTTTCTAGATATAGGTTCCTGGTAGTTGCAAAGACCAGATACTTCAGTTCACAGTATCGATTTACAAACTTGACCGGATCAGTTGCAGGCACTAACTGATCAGCTTTTTTCTGCGGAGTAAAGTTCTTCTCACGCCAGGAATCATCATGCAGTTTATCTAGCAGGCCATAGAGGACTCTTCTCTTTTCCTTTTGCCCGTGCCTGCTTTAGCTTTTCCTTTTCCTTTAGGGTCAGACATCCTGAAAAATAGAGTTTCCAGAATATAATTTAGTAGCTGAAAGCAGAAAAACAGGAAGGCAAATAGGATTCAAGCAATATAAGCATAGATGTGTAAAATAGGAATAAAATAGCAATATAAGCATGAAGTGAGATAGAAAGATATAGAATGTTGGACTGAATGCAAGATAAAATTCATAAAATTCAATTAAAAAGTACAATCCAAAAACTATGAGATGTAGAATGCTTGTTTGTCAGGGAACAACAATTAACATGCCTTGAAAGGAGTTAAAAATCAGTTAGGTTAATAGTCAGTTAAGTTAAAAGCCAAAGAATTAGGTTAGAATTAGTGGCATGGTAATGTAGTTCCTAGAAGTGCAAAAGGTTTAGGAACAAGCAGGCTCACATTCAAGCATATAATGCAGATTATTGATGATAAAGCATGTAAAGTAAGAAGCATAAAAAGGAATACAATCATCAACAATGCACGTCAAAGGAAAAGGGAACCAAAAGGAAAGGGAATACTAGCCCAAAAACTCATGAAGTGGCTGTGTTGTAAACCATATAAATCACAATTTCAAAAAGCACCAAATTCAATTCATGAGTGGATGATGGGGAAAAATAGGTTTCAGAAAAATTGGGCAGCATTTTGGCAGTAAGAGGAACGTTCCCGGAAAAATAAATAGCGGAATCAATAGCCAGATGAATGTTATGAGTGGCAGATAGCATGAAGAACAAGAAATCAATGAATCAGGAAGCATAAAGCAAGGCGAAGCAATTGGCTAATTCGAAACTCAATCAAGCATTCAGAAAATCCTACGAATTCCTTATCAATTAGAAACACTATAACCATGTGTAAATTCATAGGAATCAAGCGAGTGAGTCAATAAAATAGCAAAAAGCAATGATTCTTAAATGCAGCCAGCTTTCTCTTATGGTAAATCTAGCAATTGATAATAAGCAAAGAATATACATTCAAAGAATTAATGATCACTGATAAAATAGCAATGAAAGGTCAATTGTAATTCAGATTTGAATTTCATTAAAATTAGATATTAAGAATCTAAAATTAAGGAACCAAGTTAGCGCAGATAAGATCTCAACAGCATTAACAAATCAATTCAAGCTCCTATAAAGCGCAACATTTGTCAATTATCATGAAGAACAAGGTGATTCACATGACGCAGGCAGCATTAAGCAGAATAAAGTAGCTGGTTAATCCCTAAATGCAACCAATTCCTTGGTATGAGTAGGAGAAGTCTCAAGTCTAAAAGTGTCAAGTTCAATAACACTAAATTTTTCAAAAATTTTGGCAGCATGCCAGCTATAACTTAGACGTTTTCGGGTAATAAACAGCAGCAGAAATTCAGTTCATATGACGTTAAAGTAGTACATAAAGAGTAGTAAATAGCAAGTCATATGAATTCAGAAAAAAAAACAAATTCAATCTGCAGCAAGAAATGCTATTTAGGTGGAATAATGTCAAAACAGCATTAAACAGTAATGAACAGCATATTAGCAGCATCAACAGCAAAGCAATTTCAAAATTGCAAAACAGATAAAGCAAGCAGTAAAAATGGCACAATTATCAGACCTAAATCCACTAACCACATCCTAGCTACCTAGAATCCACTATGAACATGCATATCTAACTAACCTAACTTGAACAAAATTGAAAAATATGCAAACTAACTAACTTGAACAGGAAAGGAATCGGAGTGCAGTGGAACCTGGTGTGCGCAGTGAAAGAAATTGAACAAAGAGAGAGGGTGGTGGTATGGTGGCACTGACGGGTGACACAGCGGCGCTGGGATGCTCGCTGTGGCTTGGGTTGGTGGCAGTGGGGTTTGAAGTTGGGAACGGGGAGAAGGGGGAGATGAAAGGAAGGAGGGGGAGTGGGTGATGGTGGCGGCAAGGGTCTTCGACGGTGGCGGCGGTGGGTTGTCGACGATGCCGACGGGGGGTCTGGGTTGACGATGGGGCAGGGGGCAGTGGGGTCGAGAGGGGGAAGGCGAAGGAGAAGAAGAGAATAGGGAGGTGTGAGGGTGGAGACATTTGCGGTGGTGGTGGGCGGTGGTAGTGGTTGGTGGTGGGTGGAAGGTTGGAGGAAGGAGAGGAAGCGCTGAGGGGAAGGGGGGAGAAAAGTGACGCTGGTGCTAGGGTTTTCGCGTCAGAGGGGGTTAGGGAATTCAAATCCACGCATACGCGTGGGTCACGCGTGCGCGTGGATGAGGTGAAATTGAAACGACGCGGAAGCGTCATTGACGCGACCGCGTAAATGAGGAATAATGAAAATGACGCGTATGCGTGAGGCACGCGTACGCGTCGACTAGAATTGTGCTAAACGCACGAATCTAGCGTCGTTTTGGCGCAACTCTCTATTTCAATTAAAGGGGCAAAAATTTTCACGCGACGTGTTCGCGTCGCCCACGCCCACGTGTGGTGTGTGTAAGTGGAAATGACGCGTCCGCGTTATTGACGCGCACGCGTGGCCCAAATTATGCCTAACGCATACCAGCCGCACGATTCCAGCCTAACTTTCTGGGCATTGGATGGCGACGTCGATTTGGAGTCGACGCCCAAGCATGGCCCATGCGCACGCGTGGTGTAAGTTTTTTTTTTAGAGAATATGCAGAATGCAAAATACAGATGCTGGTGCGGATGTTATAAATGATACTAGGGAAAATAAAATAAAATAAAACTAAAAACAAACAAAACAAAATAAAATTAAAATTGAAAAGGAACGATCATACCATGGTGGGCTGTCTCCTACCTAGCACTTTTAGTTAAAGTCCTTAAGTTGGACATTTGAAGAGCTCCTTGTTATGGTGGCTTATGCTTGAACTCATCCAGAAATCTCCACCAACGTTTGCAATTCCAATAACCTCTGGGGTCCCAAACTAGGCACGTAAAGCCTTCGAGCAAGTTAAAGCAGGTGGTCAGGCCCCAGGGGTGTTGATTATCAGAATAAATTCCAGGATTCCAAATCTTGCTTTTGTATCCGTCTTTACTTTGATCTATATTGTTCCAACCGGGCGGTATGCAACCTGAATTTCCACTGAGATACCAAAACATCTTTTGAGACCCATTCAATCGAGCTTTTGACGATCGGGATTTCTATCGGTAAAGAAATTTAAAAATATAATCGCGTTGTAAGTATAGTTTCTAAACCAACAAAAATCCTTTCATACAAAAGTTTTGGTTGTCACAAGTAACAAACCCCTGATAAAATTGATAACCGAAGTATTTAAACCTCGGGTCGTCTTCTCAAGGAATTGCAGGGAAGTATGATTTATTATTGGTTATGCAAAAGTATATTTTGGGGTTTTGAAAAGGTTTGAACAAGTAATTTAAATGGCAAGGAAAATAAATTAATAATTAATAAAACTCTTGGCAAGGTATGAGAATTAGAAGTCCTATCCTAGTTATCCTTATCAATGGCGATGAGAATTGGTTTTCAATCCCACTTAGTTAACCTTTACTAAACAAAGGAAGGTCAAGTGGACTAATC
Source organism: Arachis stenosperma (assembly GCF_014773155.1). Classification (NCBI taxonomy): domain Eukaryota; kingdom Viridiplantae; phylum Streptophyta; class Magnoliopsida; order Fabales; family Fabaceae; genus Arachis; species Arachis stenosperma. Next base: position 23,069,542 of record NC_080378.1, read on the forward strand.
AATTTGATCCTCAGGTCCTAGCCAATTCCTAAGAAAGGACTAGAGTTATTAGAATTCAAATCAATTAGCAAAATTAACAATTATCAATCACGATGAGTTTGATAACTCAAGTGTCTCCAATTAATCAACCAAAGTCAAGAGGGAAGAAAATCTATTTGAATGAAAATAATTTGGATAAATCGAAAGCATTCATAACATAAATAAAATAAAACAATCTTAAATCTGAGATACCTCAATAATGTATATTAAATAAGAAAATCAATTCCAACATGGGAAGGTTCATAAGCCAATTTTGCAACATAAATAATTAAACAGAGAAATAGACAGATCAAAGCACTATAATAAATAAAAGTAGAAAATAAATTAAAGGAATATTGAACCTGTGATTGAAGAAGATGAAATCCTAAATCCTTTAAAAGGAATCCTAATCCTAAATCCTAAGAGAGAGGAGAGAACCTCTCTCTCTAAAAACTATATCTAAATTATGAAAAGTGAACAATGGAAGGCATGTTAATGAATGGATGCATTCCCCCACTTTATAGCCTCTAATCTATGTTTTCTGGGCTAAAAACTGGGTCAAAAACAGCCCAGAAATTGCCCCCAGCAATTTTTGATATGTACAGGTCGCGGGAAAGTGACGCGGAAGCGTCATCCACGCGTTAGCGTGGATTGGGTTTTTGCCAGGTCACGTGTCCGCGTGATCCACGCGTTCGTGTCACCTGGCTTCGAAGCAGCTATAGCAAATTATATATCATTGCGAAGCCCCAAATGTTAGCTTTCCAACGCAACTGAAACCGCATCATTTGGATTTCTGTAGCTCAAGTTATGGTCAATTTAGTACTAAGAGGTCAGGCTGGACAACTTTAGCAATTCCTTCAGTTTCTTGTATTCCTTCCACTTTTGCATACTTCCTTTCCATCCTCTAAGCCATTCCTGCCCTGTAATCTCTGAAATCACTTAACGCACATATCACGGCATCGAATGGTAATAAGAGAGGATTAATATTAGCAAATATAAGGCCAAAGAAGCATGTTTTCAATCATATCACAAAACCAGGAAGGAAAATGTAAAACTTGCAAATTATATGAATAAGTGGGTAAAGAGTTGATAAAAACCACTCGATTAAACATAATATAAACCATAAAATAGTGGTTTATCAACCTCTCTACACTTAAACATTAGCATGTCCTCATGCTAGGCTCAAGAGAAGCTATAAAAGAGTGAAGAGGAATGGTAAAACTTATGAAATGCAACCTATCTATGCAAAAATGTTTCTACCTACTTGGTTAAAAGTAAATAAGTTCTCCAAGACAAAAATAATTCAAATTCCACTAATTCAAATCATATCATAAAAGACAAGTAAACTTGTAAGAAGATAGCTCATGAAAGCAGGGAACATAGAATTAAGCATTGAATCCTTACTGGTAGTGTATATCACTCTAACTCTTAAGTGTCTAGGGTCAATCACTCTTCTCTTCCCTAGTGATGCTTTCTAAACCTTGTTCTTCATCTAACCAATCAACAAATATTTAGCATATTAATGCAAACATCATGAGGTCTTTTCAGGGTTGTAATGGGACTGAGGTAGAGGTAAAGGTAAGGGTACATGTATGACTAAGTGAGCTATAATATGAATCTTTGACTAACCTAAGCTCTCACCTAACATACATATACTCTATATACTTTTAAATTCATGCCTAGCTACCCATAATTCCCACTTTTGTATAATTCCCATACTCATGTACCAAATTTTTTATATTTCTTTACTTTTATCACATGTGCATTGATCTTTTCATTAACTTAGCATTGGGGTAATTTTGTCCCCTTATTTATTTACTTATTTATTGAATTTTTTGGATTTTTGGATTTTTTTTTGAATCATAAAAGCAAACATGACTTATCAATGCACATGGATTTTTAATTTTTCTGGTTTTACATGAGTAGATTCCCAAATTCCCAATATTCAAATAAATTAGAAATATGATACATTCCCTTATTAACACATGTTCCCACAGTTCTCCCCACACTTAGTTGATGCACAATCTCTATCTTAAGCTAACCAAAGATTCAATTGGGGTATTTAATTGTTTTTCTGCTTAAGGCTAGTGATGTGGTTATAGAACAGAAGGGGATGAAAAACTCAAGGGGCTAACAAAGGTGATGTAAAAGGTAGGCTTATTTGGGATAAGTGAGTTAATAATCAAATATGGCATCAATCATATGTAAGCATGTAAATACACTAAACAATTGATATATAGACTGGAACAAAATACAGATTGCAATCATAGAGAAGAAAATACACAAGAATAAAATATTATGGTTAAATAATGTAACCATATACATAAGCTCAAAATCTCACAGGTTGTATGTTCTTTGGCTCAAAAATCCATGTTCCAAATACAACTTCAAACAAATTTAACACATAAATAAAAATTTTAATTTTTAATTTAAATTAGTAAAATTTTTCAAAAATAGGGTCTTAAAAGAAATTTATTACTTTAACCAAGTAGTAACTAAATGCATAAAATCAAATATGCAATTAAACATGCAAATGCAATGTGTTGAAAAGAAGAAAATAGCTAACCCATGGAGATCGGTATCGACATCCCCGCACTTAAAGATTGCACCGTCCTCGGTACATGCTGAGATGTGCAGGTGGACGGGCTGTTCCAACTGATGCTTTTCTTCAAGGATTATGCAGATGGACTTGTTTGTCTCCCCTTTTAGAAGCTTTCCCTTTCTCTTCTTTGGTGGCCATCCTGAAAGAAGAGGAAAAGAAGAAAAGTAACCCAGAAATAAAGATAAGAAAACAAATAAAATATGGTTGGGTTAATGCCAAATAATGAGGATCTCAATTACATGGTAGCTACAACATGCAAGTGAGAGAACAGTAGAAGTACATGGCAAATCAAGAGTGCATAAATTTGCAACAATAGGGAAGAGAGTGTGGGTAAGGAGAGATAATATAAATTCATGTCAATACAAAAGTAATACAGGTATAAAAGATTGGCATTGATTTAAATAATATTACCTAACCAGAATAAAACAAGTCACTAAGCACCCAAAATAATTTGAGAGAAGATGCAACAGTTAAATAAGAAAATTCAACACCAGAGGAAAAATAATGAATTTAGAAAAGAAAAGAAAAATATACACTAAATTAAAATGCAATGAATGAAATATGCAAATAAATTAAGTAAAATAGAATGGAAGTGAAGAAGATGAGAAGTTAAAAAAAAAGAAGAAAGAAATAAGAAATAAGTAAGAAAGAAAGAAGAAAGAAGAAAGAAATAAGAAAGGGAAAGAAGGAATTAGGATTTAGGGAAGAAAAGATAAGATATTTTGGCTGATCCGGATATTCTGTGCGCCGCACGTGACGCGGACGCGTGGGTCGCGCGGTCGCATGGTGTGTGATGTTTTTCAAGTGACGCGAATGCGTGGGTCACGCGGTCGCGCAACTCTCTGTCTCAAACTTATTTTGCCAAAATATTTAGGTGACGCGATCGCGTGGATGGCCATGTTTGGAAGACGACGCGGACGCGTGGAGCACGCGTTCGTGTGGTAGGACTTGTGCTTCTATCATGGTTCCAGCCCCACTCCATCATAACTTACTGCCATACACCCACTTACGTCGATTTCATAGGGTCACGCGTTTGCGTGGGTGACGCAGACGCGTGGGAGGCTATTTTTCATAATGACGCGGCCGTGTCGCGTGGGCATATTTGTGCTTAAGGCACGCCTCCAGCCATGCTTTCGCGTGACTCTCTGTTCGATTCTCTTTTCTTCAGAACGCACCTATGATGCGGACGTGTCAGCGACGCTCGCGCGTCGCGTGCGAATTTTTTTTTATGCAGAATGCTGAATGCAGTATGCAGATGCTGATGCAGATGTTATGAATAATTCCAGGTTCAATGAAATAAAATAAAATTCAAAAACAAAAAAAAAACTAAATAAAAGGAATGATTATACCATGGTGGGTTGTCTCCCACCTAGCACTTTTAGTTAAAGTCCTTAAGTTGGACATTTGGTGAGCTCCTTGTCATGGTGGCTTGTGTTTGAACTCATCCAGGAATCTCCACCAATGTTTGTAATTCCAATGGCCTCCCGGATCCCAAACCAGGTGCAGAAAGTCTTCAAGCAAGTTGAAGCAAGTGACAGGGCCCCAAGAGTGTTGATTGCCAGAATGAATTATGGGGTCCCAAACTTTGCTTTTACACCCGTCTTCTTGTTGATCATTATTGTTCCAACCGGGTGGCAAGTAATCTGAATTCTCTACAGAGTACCAAAATCTTCTTTTAGATCTAACCAAATTATTACTAGTTGAGCCCTTACATCTTTCTCTGGGAGTATCAACCTTGATGAGCCTTGATTTGTAATTCCAACCACTAAACATTTTTCTCCTACGCTTAATGCCACAAAGCTTCCTGAGTTGGCCGTCCGTTTCAAGAATACCGTACTCAAGTGGGATAGGAAGATGAACAGAGATAAGTTTTACCCACTCAAGTGAAGGAGTAGACGGCAACCTAGGTGGAAAAGTCTCCAATGTTCTTGTCAAAGCGTACTCAACTCTCGTCCGCCCTTTTCTAAGGATTTTCGCTTCCACATTATTCTCAGACTCAAGAGAAGAGTCTTCATATTCAAGGGGTTCAATTGCGGATGTAGATTTATTACTGGGAGGACTTGATGCATGATTCTCATCACCAAGAAAACTTACTTCTTGATCTATTCCATCCAAGTCTTCATAAGGAATATGCCATGGAGGTTGTGCACTGGCCTCCTTGACATCAATTTCAATCTTATTGGAGGAGTACTCTTCAATTTTATATTCCTATGGAGGTTCAGCATCTCCTAGATCTTCAACCACTTCTTCCTCTGCAACTATTATGGCTGCCTCCACTTGTTCCAATACAAAGCCATGTTCCTCATTGCCCACCGGCGTTTCTAGTGTCTTCTTTATGCTACGCTCTTCTTTGGATTCTCCACATGTAGCCATGGGAGTACTTTGAGTGCCCAGATGTTGGAAGGCTAATTTATTTACTACCTCGGTTAAGGCAGTCGCTAATTCCAGTACATCCCTTTGCATCTTCGCTTGCCCTTGAAGAAGAACATGAAGGGTGTCATCCATTGGAGATTGGGGTGGATATGAGGGTTTATTATATTGGAGAAAGGGTTCATAATAGGAAGGTGGTTCTCGGGAGTAATTGGGTTGGAATTGGGATGGATCTATGTATGGCTCATATGGCTCATAGGGTGGTTGATGTGGTGGATAAGGGTTAGAATCATGTGATGGTGTTTGGTAGTAGGGGCCTTGTGAGTATGGTGGTTCCGGCTACGCTACTCTGATAGCAAGAAGTATTATGACTCTTTTACATACTAAATATTAAAATAGGAGCCTATGACTCAACACTGTATCGCTAATCACTTTATTAATCGGAAATACATACTTCATCTAAAATAAACAAGCAGGCATAGATTCATATACAAGACTTCTTACATAATATCTTATAATATATATATATATATATATATATATATATATATATATATATATATATATATATATATATATATAGATAACATACAACTCCTATCCCTCTTACAAAATTGTAATAACAAAGACGAGGGAAGAAAATAATCTAATTAATACAGCAACATATAAACCAAATGCAGTATAACTCTTCTTAGTGCTTCTTCATTCGGTTCTTGAAAAGTAAAGCTGTAGGGGGGTGAGAACCTAACCACACGGTCTCACCACGGAGTTTCAAAGTTGTCATAAGAAGATATTTTATAAGAAAATTGTTTTCAAGCTCAGTGATTATCATTGCCTTATGAATCTTTTAAAAACCAATGGGTAATCGTTCAAAACCTTTTCAAAGAAACAATGTTTAATCTTTCAGAAATCCGAAACCTTACCTTTCTTATAAGAAAATTTCAATCAGAAACCAACCACGCAATCAAATAACACAATCATTAATATAGCACCAAAGTTCAATCTCAAATGTAGCACGCCAGGACAAACACGGGCAAGGCAGACAAGGAAAGCACAAGTAGGCACCAGTTACAGCAAATAGTCCAAGTAGCAGTTACGAACAGTTTAGCAATTAGGCAAACCAAAACAAGTTCAAACTTAAGAAAAGCATACAAATGCATATGATGCATGCCTGTCCTATGGCTGATGAAGCTCATCTGTCGGTTATCCAGCCAACCCGACAAGTCTGAATTGTACTTAGACTGTCTCCCGGCGTGCATCCCCAAGAGTCTATGCATAGCTTTTTCTCAAATAATCAATATTACTCAATGGGGGTAACATTCCCGGGAATTTATATAGTGCCCGGTCACACACTTACATCGTAGGGTCAACAGAGTATCAAGTTTTCAACCTGGTACACATGGTGGCAAGCCACGGCACTTAATCCAAGGAACCTCGTATCTCAGATATTTCAAATTCATAAGCCATATAAATAATTCAAAGATCATATCTCAACATTCTCAAGATCATAATCATTCATCAATCCAAATCTCATTCCCAACTTCATTCAAAAACCATATTTCAAGGAAAATTCTCATCATCCTTCTTTCCATCCCATTCATTAACAATCCTAATTCAAAACATAATTCTTTCTTTGATAAATAAATCAATCTTGAAACATAGAACGTTTAAAAACAAATCTTTTTAATTAATTACTTCAAATAAAGTTTCCAATTTTATAAAATTTCGGCAGCATTTCCTTTAAAACTCGAACACTGCCACCTTTTTCGGGTCCCATCCAAACATTTCTCAAATCCTTTCTCAACCATTTCCAAATCTCAATCACTTTCCAAAATTCAACCAATACCAGTATCAAAGTATTTTCAAATCAGACCAATTCCAATAATAAAACTCTTTTTAAAGTCAAACCAGCTCAAGTATTAAATTATTTATAAAATCTGACCGACTCAAAATCAAACCGGTTTAACCTCAAACCAAGAAAAACCACTTTTCATAATAATCAAGTAAATAACTTTCCAAATCCATTTCTTATCAACAACCATACTTCACTCAAGCAATCAAGCACCCAATAATCCAGTCCAACAATCCATCACATCCACAAGACAAATATAATCACAGAAATATATCTTTTTGTGTCAATATCTATTTATCACAACTTTGTAATATAAAATAGATTTTAAGAAAACCCCTACCTCGACTAGCTGAATTCACATAGGTTAAACACGGTAACTTCCTTCTCTTTTTGTTAATTTTAGCAGCGGCAGCAACTCTAATAGCTCGTTAGTACCATTAATACTATTACCTATGATGATTCCATCAGCAAACAGGGAAGGCAAAGCAGCAGTGTTAAACAGAAATATAGGTTTTCCTTACTCAGAATAGAAAAGACTAAGAAACAAAATGGAAGCAGAGTAAGAACTGAGGAGTTACATATTCAGAAATAGCAGAATTGGGATTGAAAGTGGAAAAGGGCAGTACTGATCCGAAGACAAGAACAAAGGAGGCTGTGGTGGATCCTTCTGATGGCGGCTTAGACGGCGGCAGAGAGACTCACGATGACCGTATAACCTGGCACAGACAACCTGAGCGACAACTCTCACGATAAAGGTAAACTTTAATGGATAAAGAAGTTAAAGCAGGGTTAGAGCTTACCAACAGACACAGGCTTAAAAGGCAGTTTCCGGCGCCAGCAACGGCGGCGAGGAGCTCCGGCAACGTAGCAACCGCGCGGGCAGAACGACGGCGAGCCCAGCAACGCGGCGGCAACGGCAGCTCCACGATGGTTTCCTTCGCGCGCGTTCCCCTATTCGCGACTCAAACGGCGGTGGATCTGAAGATGATAACTCGCGGTGGTTGCAGCGGCGTTCAAGCTCCAGCGATGGCGTGGATGGACCCTCGACGGCGACGCGCACGGACGACGGCGAGCCAGGCTTCACGGACAGCGCGGTTCGCTCTCTCCCCTTCGTCGGCGACGTGGTGGTGGTGCGCGACGGTGGCGTATGCGGATAGCTCCTCCTGCTCCGCGACACACTCTCCTCGTTCCTCCCTCATCAGCGACGACGGCAGCGCGACGAGCGGCGGTGACTCGCCGGCGCACTCTCCCCCTTCCCCTCTCCTGATTCGCACCCTCTCCTCTCTTTTCTTCCTTTCAGTTAATTTTTGCTGCTGCAAAGTGTTGGTTTTTCTGTTTGATTTTGGAAGGGTGAAGGGTGTGTGGCGGCTGAAAGGGAATGGAAAAGTTAGGGTTAGGATTTTAGGAAATATTTAGCAAATTAGGGTTTAATTTGGGACAAAAGTGAAATTATGGATTTTTGGGCAAATTAGAATTTTGTTAAATTTTAATAAAATTAAGAGATATTATATTAAATTAAATATAAAATATCCATCTTTAAAATACCTTTCAATTACAAATTTATAAATTAGTTTTGATTAAATGCTAATTAAATAAAAATTGGAGACAAATAAATTAATTCTCCTTCATTTATAAAATAAGGTTAAAAATATAAATATTTAAAATTAAGGCATATAAATTATTCACTATTTTTTAATTATAAGAACTCTAAACAAAAAATAAGAGCTCACTCAACTTTTATATAAAAATCTCTAAAATACGGTCTTAAATAAATATAATGCATCGTAAATAATTAATTAATAATTTTTAAAAATTTAGAGGTCTTACAAAAATTACGTGGAGGAGGGGGTTCATAGGTATTTTGTGGTGGGTATTGATTGTCACGAAGAGGTCCACCATAATCATTGTCTTGGTGCGTATCATAGAATGGTTGTTGATAGTGCCTTGGACGCCAAGAGGGTTGATCAAATCCTTGTGGCTCCTCCCATCTTTGATTGTCCCATCCATGACCCAAGCTTTCATTGTAATCTCCTCTTCCTGTAACATGATTGTAACCAAACTCATAGCCAAAGGGGTGAGAATTCATAGTAGCTAATAAAAATTAAAAACAAAAATAAAAACAAATAAACAAGCAAAAAGAAAATATTTACAATAACCAATAATAAGGCACACGTTTGCAATTCCCCGGCAACGGTGCCATTTTGACGATCGGGATTTCTATCGGTAAAGAAATTTAAAAATATAATCGCGTTGTAAGTATAGTTTTTAAACCAACAAAAATCCTTTCGTACAAAAGTTTTGGTTGTCACAAGTAACAAACCCCTGATAAAATTGATAACCAAAGTATTTAAACATCGGGTCGTCTTCTCAAGGAATTGCAAGGAAGTATGATTTATTATTGGTTATGCAAAGGTATATTTTGGGGTTTTGAAAAGGTTTGAACAAGTAATTTAAATGACAAGGAAAATAAATTAATAATTAATAAAACTCTTGGCAAGGTATGAGAATTAGAAATCCTATCCTAGTTATCCTTATCAATGGTGATGAGAATTAGTTTTCAATCCCACTTAGTTAACCTTTACTAAACAAAAGAAGGTCAAGTGGACTAATCAATTTGATCCCCAGGTCCTAGCCAATTCCTAAGAAAGGACTAGAGTTATTGGAATTCAAATCAATTAGCAAAATTAACAATTATCAATCACGATGAGTTTGATAATTCAAGTGTCTCCAATTAATCAACCAAAGCCAAGAGGGAAGAAAATCTATTTGAATGAAAATAATTTGGATAAATCGAAAGAATTCATAACATAAATAAAATAAAACAATCTTAAATCTGAGATACCTCAATAATGTGTCTTAAATAAGAAAATCAATTCCAACATGGGAAGGTTCATAAGCCAATTTGGCAACATAAATAATTAAACAGAGAAATAGACAGATCAAAGCACTATAATAAATAAAAGTAAAAAATAAATTAAAGGAACATTGAACCTGTGATTGAAGAAGATGAAATCCTAAATCCTTTAAGAGGAATCCTAATCCTAAATCCTAAGAGAGAGGAGAGAACCTCTCTCTCTAAAAACTACATCTAAATTATGAAAAGTGAACAATGGAAGACATGTTAATGAATGGATGCATTCCCCCATTTTATAGCCTCTAATCTGTGTTTTCTGGGCTGAAAATTGGGTCAAAAACAGCCCAGAAATCGCCCCCAGCGATTTCTGATACGTACAGGTCGCGAAAAAGTGACGCGGAAGCGTCATCCATGCGTTAGCGTGGATTGGGTTTTTACCAGGTCACGCGTCCACGTGATCCACGCATTCGCATCGCCTGGCTTCGGGGCAGCTATGGCAAATTATATATCGTTGCGAAGCCCCGGACGTTAGCTTTCCAACGCAACTGGAACCGCATCATTTGGACCTCTAAGGGTAGGGTAGGGTAGGGTTTGGAATTTTATTAAAACTCTATCCTACCCTACCCGCGAGTTGAGAATCTCTCAACCCTAACCCTACCCGCACCCTAAAGTTCTAAACTCTATCCTACCCTACTCGCACCTCATATATAACACATATTTTATAAAAGTTAGGTATATAATGAAGGAAGTGAGAGTTGAACCCACAACATCCGTTATGTTTAGACTTACAATAAGTGAACAACCACTAAACTAGTTAATGATTTTATACTCGGACCGTACCCTACCCTACCCGCAGCGGGTCGGATAGCCTACCATATCCGAACGGGTTGGATCGGATTGAGTACCCGTGGTAGAGTATGATTGTATGAATTGCCAGCCCTAATTACCATTGAACTTCTCAAATTCTGTTTGCTTTCTTATTGATGCTATTTTTGCCTTCCACCTCCGTGTGGTCCTTCCTTTGGCGCCGAAATTTTTCCCAAAAATTTTCTCTGGTCGCCAGCATATGAAATCGCTGGTGCGAATTCACGTCTCTTTCGATACCTCTATTGAAAGCTTTGGCTCACACATCATCAGAAGCAAGCATTCCGGTAATGGTGGTATTTCTGTGGCCACGTTCTATGGTTGTTGCTCCTCTTCTATTGAAGCTTCTTCATCTGTTAATGGTTCAGCCATTGTTGTCGCTTTTGGTTATACTTCGTGGTTTTGTTGTGGAGTTGTTAGGGTTTCTGCAATAGAATAAAGTTCTAATCTTTTGTTATTTTCTTATTTTTCTTTCAGTTTGCTGAGTTCTAGATGGGGTTCAAGGTTGAAACGCATGAAAAGTTTCCATCTTGATTGTGATATTCTTCTTTTTTCATGTGCTGATTGTTACTTTCACGAGCTTATTCACTAAATTTTGCTTTTGTTCTGCTTTTAATTTTGCAACTTTTCTACACTGCTAGTTCTTCTTCTTCTAGTTTCTCCATGAGTGATGATGCTTTGTTGTGTTATTCAATGTTCACAAAATTAGCTTCGGTTTGTCTTTCAAAAATGTTAATCCTTTCTTCTTCTTCTTCTTCAGTTTTTATTAGTATCTCACCTTTTTCTATTTCAACTTCATGTTCTTATTCTTGCTTATCTACATCATCATCAACCATAGAAGGTTGAAGATTGTAAAAATTTAGGATAAGAAAAAGAAGATATAGAAATGTAGTTGAAGTTGAAGATAAAAGGGTGGGAGTAATGTTAGTTTAAGTTGGGAATTTTATTAAAAAGTCAACAAAAAATTAAGGTTTGTATACTTTTGTTATATGGAGCTTATAATATTAGTTTGTTTGTTTGATAGGTATTTTTGTTCATATTCCTAAAGTTCATGTATTTAAATGGTTATTTTTCCTAAAAAACAGAGAAATATTAGAGGGCCATCAAAATTTATTATTTTTTACTATAAATTAATCATCAATGTTTAAACGTATGTGATAAAGACTACAAAAATTAAATTGATAATTAAATAATAATTAAAAATAATAAATGATGATGGCTCCTAAACATTTCTCAACTTTTAATGGTATAAAAGTTCCTGTTTCTATGATTATAAGACCATTACAATATCATTTATAATATATTAAAAGAGAGTCTAAAATAATTTCACATTAATTTTATTTTATATTGTTATATATATTTTTAGGTAGCACAATTTTTTATTTTTATATTATACCATAATACTTTAGTTTCATTTTTATCTCCTCATTATATTAAAAGAGAGTCTAAAATAATTTTACAATTATTCTTAGGCATTTAATTTTATTTTATATTGTTATATATTTTTTTAGGTTGCACAATTTTTTATTTTTATATTATACCATAAGATTTTTGATTGCATTTTCATCTCTTCATTATACCAGCTTTGGACAGAACATTAGTCATTTACTTAATAGTTTTTTTATTTAAATTTAGCATGTGTTTGACTAATAGATTTTTTTTAATTGTCTACTTTTTTATTAATTTTATTTTATTTTAATTTAATTTTATTTTTTTTAAATTAATTTTTTTAGATAAAAAATTAAGATATTCAATAAATATTGGTATTATTATATCCAAAGTGTCAATCTTTCAAGTTTTAAGCAATTATAACTTTTTGTATTATTTTTAAAAAATTAGATAATTTTTTATTTATTTAATTTAATATTACTTTATATTTTGTTAGTTCTTTAATTAATTTCTTTTACTGAAAAAGACATTCAAATATTTGATAAGTATATATTGTAATTTTTAATATTTATCATTTGAACTATATTTTTTTAAAATTACATATTGCCCCTCCAAAATTTACTTCAACCTCTAGCTACCACTGTAATAAGTTATCCTTGTATAATATCATATAATTCTTTTTCTTTTTTAATATTATTTTTTAATAGTTATAATTGGTTATAAAATTTGCTTCGTTCTCTCGTATTAAACCTATTGCTTCTCATCCTTCATTAATTTTCACTGTAAAATTAGTATTTATCCTTAACTTTTTATATTTTTCTACCTTTTATTTTATGTTGGTTACACTATTGCTTTTAATGTCAATATTAATTTTTTTAATAAGTATAAATTTAGTTAAAACTTTAAACATGTTACGGCCCGGCCCAAAATCAACACGGGCCGACCCGACCCAAGCGACACCCGACCCGGACACGTGCCCCCCCAACCGACCCGGACACGCGTCCTGTACAGCTCACACACGGCTGCAGGACAGCGTCCTTGGGAATATGGGCCTGTCCCATGAGGGGCCCACTACTGACATGTATATAAGGGGAAGATTGGCTCTTCCCCCGAGGTACGTCACATTCTCTCACCCCCTTATTCTGCCCGCCTGCACATTGCTGACTTGAACGTCGGAGTGTCTTTGCAGGTGGCACCCCCCCTCGTCCGTTCACCAGCACAACTGCTCGCTAGCTCGGCAGACCCACAATCAATGCGACCAGGGCTAAGGACATCCTCGCCTATCCATCTTTGCATCTTCTGTCCACCCGACCTGTTCGGAAGACGACTAACGAACATTGGCGCCGTCTGTGGGGACGTCTAAATGGAAGTCGTACTGGGTCCCGGCGACCAAGGCCGGGCTGCCGGAGCGGAGGGGGCAGCCTCTGTCGCCTCGCAAGGGGGGCGGCGAAGGTCCCCCCATCGACACACGAGGACCCGACCCTTCGGAGGAACGGGCGGTGATAGCGCCATAATAATGCAAGAGCTACGCCACAGAGTCCAGAACCTGGAACGACAGCTTGCCGACCGGGAGCGGGACGGACGGTCTACCGATCCGAGCTACACCCCGTCTCCCGGGAGCGAGGAGGAAGACTCTCGCCGAAGCCGCCCGCGGACGGAAGCGGAGAGCTCGCGGGAGGAGTCACCCGTAGTGAGGAGACGAAATGACACGATTATCTACTCCCGCGGCAGACCGACCCATCGAGCGACAAGAGGTCGCGAAGACGAAAGGACACGACAACCTGTGATAATGGGCGCCACCCCGTTCCACCGATCTATCCTCGAGGTCCGGCTGCCGAAACACTTCGACAAGCCAACGGACATGAGGTACGACGGAACTCAAGACCCTCTAGAACACCTCACGGCCTTTGAGGCCAGGATGAATCTAGAGGGAGTAGGCGACGAAGTAAGATGCCGCGCCTTCCCGGTGACCCTGGCAGGACCAGCGATTAGATGGTTTAACGGCCTCCCTCAAGGTTCCATCTACAATTTCTCAGACATCAGCCGCGCATTCCTGGCTCAATTCACAACGCGAATAGCAAAGGCCAAGCATCCTATCAACCTTCTCGGGGTAACCCAAAGACAGGGAGAGCCGACTAGGAGGTACTTAGATCGGTTCAACGACGAATGCTTGGAAATCGACGGCTTAACCGACTCGGTGGCCAGTCTCTGCCTAGCGAACGGCCTCCTCAACGAGCACTTCCGAAAGCACCTTACCACGAAGCCGGTTTGGACGATGCATGAAATCCAAACGGTGGCCAAAGAGTACATAAACGATGAGGAAGTCAGCCGAGTTGTGGCTGCCAATAAGCGGCAGTCCGGTTACGGCCAGGCTCGTCAGTTCGGTGGCGACGGGGAGAGAGCAAAAGAAAAGGCCAGGGAGGAGGCGTCAAACAAAGCACCTAGGCCGTTCCCTCGAGTCGGGAAGTTTACTAACTACACCCCACTCGCCCGCCCCATCGTGGAAGTCTATCAACAAATAGCTGAAAAGGGAATTCTTCCGAAACCCCGACCACTCAAGGACCGCACGGGTGGAAACAAGAACCTTTATTGTGATTACCATAAGGGATATGGCCATCAAACGCAGGACTGTTTCGACCTGAAGGACGCATTAGAACAAGCAATAAGAGAAGGAAAGCTGGCAGCGTTCTCCCATCTCATCAGGGAGCCGAGAAGACGTTATCGTGACCAAGACGAGGAAGGCAAGACACGCTCGGCCAAGCGGCGACAGGAGCCCGAAGACAGAGACCACGGCCTCACTGTAATAAACGTGGTAATGGCAAAGAACACTGCACCAAAGTCCCGATCGGCACACAAGAAAGACGCCAAGGTCCTGGCGATCTCATCTCCACCAATGCAGAGTACCAAAAAACCCCCGTCCATTTCTTTTGGCCCAGAAGACCAATGGTTCAGCGACGCCCCGGAAAACCCTCCCATGGTCATAACGGCCAGAGTGGGAACCGGCCTCGTCAAACGGATCCTTGTCGACACAGGAGCTGATTCAAACATCATGTTCCGCAACGTGTTCGACGCACTGGGGCTGAAGGATGCCGACCTGACGACACACCAGCACGGGGTTATCGGGTTAGGCGACCACTTCATCAAACCAGACGGAGTCATTTCCTTACCAATCTCGGTGGGACAGGTGCAAGGCCGGAGATCGGCGATGGCCGAGTTCGTAATCCTCCGAGACTCCACAGCCTACAACATCATCTTGGGAAGAAAAACAATCAATGATTTTGAAGCCATAATCAATACCAAGCTGCTGGTTATGAAGTTCGTCACCGATGATGGATCCATAGGGACCATAAGAGGAGACCTCGAGACGGCGGTCGCTTGTGACAACGCCAGCCTCTCCCTCAGAAAGAAGTCCAAAGAAGCATCTGGCGTATTCCTAGCCGACCTTGATGCCAGAGTCGAGGACAAGCCGAGGCCGGAACCAGAAGGGGACCTAGAAAAATTTAGCATCGGTGACGAAGGGGAAAAGTTCACTTTCGTTAACAAGAACCTCCCACATAAACTGAAGGAGCCCTTGATCGAAATGATAAGAGCCAACAAGGACTTGTTCGCATGGACACCAGCCGACATGCCGGGCATAGATCCACAAATCATCTCACATCACCTAGCCGTCAAGCCGGAAGCGCGCCCAGTGGCTCAACGAAGGAGAAAGATGTCGGCGGAAAGAGCAGAGGAGGTAGCCAAGCAAACGGCCGGCCTCCTAGAAGCAGGCTTCATACGAGAAGTGGACTACTCGACGTGGCTCTCAAACATGGTATTGGTGAAAAAACACAATGGCAGATGGAGAATAAGCGTGGACTACTCTGACCTTAACAAAGCATGCCCCAAAGATTGCTTCCCCCTCCCCAACATAGATGCACTCGTTGACGCCGCGGCGGGGTACCGATATCTGAGTTTCATGGACGCCTACTCCGGTTACAATCAGATACCGATGCACCGACCAGACGAAGACAAAACGGCGTTCATAACGCCAGGAGGAACCTTCTGCTACAAGGTAATGCCGTTTGGCTTGAAAAATGCAGGGGCGACATATCAAAGGCTGATGAACAGGATATTCCACGACCTCATAGGGAAAACGGTCGAAGTTTACGTGGACGACATCCTGGCAAAAACAACACGACCTGACGACCTCCTAAACGACCTGGCAAGTGTGTTTGCGTCCCTCCGTCAACATGGTATGAGGCTGAACCCCCTCAAGTGCGCCTTCGCCATGGAAGCCGGCAAATTCCTGGGATTTATGATAACTCAGAGAGGGGTAGAAGCCAACCCGGAGAAATGCCAGGCAATACTTCAGATGAAGAGCCCGGGCTGTGTCAAGGACGTCCAGAGGTTGGCAGGGCGATTGACATCACTTTCTCGGTTTCTTGGGGCCTCGGCGACAAAGGCCCTGCCATTCTTCAACCTCATGAAGAAAGGGATGGCGTTTGAGTGGACACCCGCGTGCGAAGAAGCCTTTCAACACTTCAAGGAAATCCTAGCGAAGCCAAGAGACGGGGAACCACTATACCTATACCTCGCTATAACAAGCGAAGCCCTGGCCGCAGTACTGATACGGGAGGACGGGAAAGCCCAACAACCAGTTTACTTCATAAGCAGGGCCCTACAAGGAGCAGAATTAAGATACAGCAAGTTGGAAAAGCTAGCTTTGGCACTCCTAACTTCCTCGAGAAGGTTAAAACAATACTTCCAAAGTCACCAAGTGATCGTCAGAACGGACCAGGGGATTCGGCAAGTTCTCCAGAAACCCGACCTGGCGGGAAGAATGATGACTTGGTCCATCGAACTCTCTCAATATGACATACGATACGAGCCCCGGCAAGCCATCAAGGCGCAAGCCATGGCGGATTTTCTGGTTGAAGTAACAGGAGACCCAGGCGAAGACATGGGTACACGGTGGAAGCTCCATGTGGACGGAGCCTCCAACCAGACCTTCGGAGGAGCCGGGATCATCCTAGAAAGTCCAAACGGGGTCGTATACGAACAGTCGGTCAGATTCGAGTTTCCCATCTCGAACAACCAAGCAGAATACGAAGCCCTCATAGGAGGCTTGACCCTAGCAACAGAGGTCGGCGCAAAAAGGCTGGAAGTATGCAGCGATTCCCAAGTCGTCACTTCCCAAGTAAACGGCAGCTATCAAAGCCAAGGACCCCTTGTTGCAGAAGTACTTGGAAAAGGTCAAAAGCTTGAGCCAAAAGTTCGACGAGGTCACGGTCCAGCATGTACCCAGAGAAAGGAACACACGAGCAGACCTCCTATCAAAATTAGCCAGCACGAAGCCAGAGGAGGGAAACCGGTCTCTCATCCAAGGCATCACAAGGGAACCTGCAATTGCACTACACATAACAACCCTAAGTTCTTCATGGCTAGACCCCATCACCAACTACCTAGAACACGGCCAAGTCCCCGGTGACGAAAAAGACGCGGTGAAATTAAGGAGGGAAGCGGCCAAATACGCCGTCATCCAAGGACAGCTGTTCAGAAAAGGGCTCAGCCAACCTCTACTGAAGTGCCTACACCCCGACCAAACGGACTACGTCCTCAGGGAAGTCCACGAGGGTTGCTGTGGGCACCACATCGGAGGAAAAGCCCTAGCAAGGAAGTTGATCCGAGTTGGGTACTACTGGCCGTCGATGATGGCAGATTCCAAAGAGTTTGTCAAAAAGTGCATAAAGTGCCAACAGAACGCCAACTTTGCCAAAGCACCAGCAAACGAGTTGAGCTTGCTGACGACTTCCCGGCCGTTCGCTCAGTGGGGAATCGACCTCTTAGGGCCCTTCCCTGCCGGCCCTGGGCAGGTCAAATATCTCACAGTGGCAATTGATTACTATACCAAATGGATAGAAGCCGAACCATTGGCTAGCATATCCTCAGCCAATTGCAGAAAATTCATGTGGAGGCAGGTGATAACACGGTTCGGGATACCAGAAGTCGTCATCTCGGACAACGGCACACAATTTGCTGACAAAAAGTTCACAGAATTTCTCAACGGCCTAGGTATAAGGCAAAGGTTCTCTTCGGTAGAACACCCTCGGACGAACGGACAAGTGGAGTCTGCCAACAAGGTTATCCTTTCAGGGCTAAAGAAGAGGTTGGACAACAAAAAGGGTGCTTGGGCCGACGAGCTGGCGTCGGTTCTCTGGTCTTACCGAACGACCGAGCAGTCCTCCACCAAGGAAACTCCTTTTCGGTTAACGTACGGGGTGGACGCGGTAATACCCGTAGAAATCGGAGAACCAAGCCCACGACTTCTTTTGAAAGGGGTGGAGGAAGCCGTAGAAAAGGACCTGATAGAGGAAGCCCGAGAAATAGCCCACTTGACAGAAACGGCGCTAAAACAAAGAGTGGCGCTCCGCTACAACACCAAAGTGCTCAAGAGGGAATTCGAGCCAAACGACCTCGTCCTGAGGCGAAATGATATCGGCCTGCCGACCCCCGGAGAAAGCAAGCTGGCGGCCAACTGGGAAGGCCCATATAGAGTCAAGAAAGTGATGGGAAAAGGAGCATTCAAACTAGAAAGACTCGACGGCAAGGAAGTCCCGAGAACTTGGAATGCGGACAACCTTAGAAGATTCTACTCCTAGAGGACGGAGCGACCTGCCGGCTAATCTAGCTAAGTAGTTAATTTGTCATTCGAACTTCATAGTAACTTTCAAGTCTTTTATGTGGATACCGAATAAGATACACTTGTGCAAATTCTCCATTCTATTTTTCCTCCGTTTTTCAGATAAATCATCTTGTCGTGACTAGCAACGACACCCAACCCGGGACTGATCACCCCGGGAGGTCATCAACTACCGTTGTAACGAACAACTACACGAGAGCCCACGGGCCGCCGATGTAAACAACTATAAACCAAAAACGGTTACTAAAAACGATAACAATCGGACAAGTAAGAAAAACTTCATCGTGACAACACGAGCAAGCGACCAAAGAGTCATTATTCACAAGCCAAAATTAAAACGGCTAAGATTAAACTGTTCGCATAAGCCAAAACGGCTAAAAACAACTGTCTACAAGCCAAAACAAAACGGCTAAACAAAAACGATGAAACAAAGAGTTCATTTCTTCGGAACATCAACAACCTGGCCATCCTTAATAATCTTAAAAACGCCAATTGCCGACGTGTCGAACTCAGGGGCAACAATTTTAATCTGAGCCTTCAGGGCTTCCTCGGTGCCCAAAATCGCACCTTTACCCTGTTTGACGACGTCTTTGTACTTGGCCTTCCATGTTGCCAGTTCGGCCTCCACGGCCTGCTTCTCCTTCTCAACTTCGGCCGTACGCTTCTGCGCCTCGCCGACCTGTTTCTCCAGAGCCATCTCACGCTCGACCAGACGTTCAATCGTCGCGTGCGACTCTTTCTGTTTCTTCTCGGCAGTTGTTAATTTTTGTTCGGCGGAGGTAGCTTTCTGCTCAGCGGTGGTGGTTTTCTTCTCGGCGGCATCCAACTTCTCCGAAGTTTGAGTCAACTGCTCCCGGAGAGTTTCCACTTCACTTTTCAAATCATTGTTGGCCTTCCCAGCGGAGTCCAACTTCCGACGAAGAGACTCCATCCCGGACAGCTCAAACTCAGCCTTCCGGGCTATCACGGCCCCCCGCAGAAGTGTTCGGTACATCCACCTCGCTTGACCGGCAAGAGAAGACTCGTGGAAATAGTCCTCGGTACCAGGGATCAGCTGGGTGTCTATAAATTTTGAGGCGTCAAAATTCCTTTCCATAACGGTAAGGACACCCTCAGGACTAGACGACGCCGTGGATGCCTTCTTTCTCTTTCTCTTCAGGCCGGAGACTTCTACCACCTCCTCCTCATCATCCGGAGTGGGCACCGAACCCCCAATCCCGGACACCTCACGGATAGGGGAAACGTGGACAGCCTTGCCACCTTCCACCATGGCGCCCTGAGCCGAGGTTCCGATCCCGTCGGTTGCGGCCCTCTGCTCGGGAGCATCCTGGCCCTCCGGAGGAGCATCAGGTCCCCCGGGGGTAGGCTGCTCGTCACCCTCCTTGTCATCACCACCGGCAAGGAAGGTTTGAAACAAGTCGGCAAGGCCCGTCACCGACGCAGACATATCCACTGCAGGAAAACAAAGAAGGTCGGTTAGTCGTCACACAATATCAATAAAAGGAAAAAAGACAAAGGGCAAAGAGAAAAGCTCCTCACAAATATAATTACGGCCGGACTCCCTGTCACCCATGAGGAGATGGGGATTTACCGGGTTCTTCCCAAAAACTGCGTTTAGCACCTCGGCAACCTGCTTATCTACTGCCGACATGCTTTTATAGTTTACCTTAATAAAACTATTGGACCCTGCCCCGAAGCTCCAATAAGTCGGGATAAGCCGTACCCCCTCCAAAGACAACCAAAAGGGTTGACGACCTTTGGCAGGGCGGACCTTAAAATACTTGTCCTTAAACCCATGGTAGGAATCTTCAAACAGACCAAAGATCTTCCGACCCTGGGCAGCACGGAAGGACATGAATCCTTTTCTATGTTTTCCCTCCTTGGAAGGGTTTGTGAGGTTAAAGAAAAAGAGGAAGACATCCACGGACACCGGCAGTTCGAGATATTCACAAACCATCTCGAAACAGCGGATCGAAGCCCAACTGTTCGGATGCAACTGCGACGGTGACACGGAAATTCGGTTTAAGAGCGCCATTTGAAAGGCTGAGAAAGGAATGCGAACTCCGACTTGAGTGAACATGGCTTTGTAGAACCAAATCCAGTCGGCGACCTGGCGGGGTTGGAAGTTGATTTCATACAATCGCTCATGAGGAGCCGGGACGAAAACGTCGTAATTGGCCTCCTCGTCGGTCCCGCCACACAAATACCCGGCTTGTCGGAACTCGGTGAGCTCCTCCTCGCCCATTTGATTGGGTGAATCCCTTACATCAGAGACGACCCAAGCATACTGGTCGTACGCTGCAGGGTTGACGGATGCCCGGGAGACCGTGCGAGCCATACCTACATGGGGGTACCATCCAGTTAGTTTAAGAGATCGGTTGCTCAGGCCGAACACAAACATCACCCTCACGACTTCTCGACTAAGGCTAAACAAGACTGAATGGCTAAGAGAACGAGAAAAAAGCCTACCCTGGAATGGTACTTCCCCCCTAACACATCTACTCACGACTAAGAGGCTACACGACGACTTCAAAGAACCAAACGACAAGCATACAGAAATAATGCATAAAAAGGGGATGGTTCAAAAGTTACCTGAATTGATGAAAGGAGAATGAAGTTGAATCTGGGAAAATGCAAGAAACACGAACGTGAATCTGGGAAAATGCAAGAAACACGAACGGAGGCACCACAGCAAAGCCTTGTAGTAAGGAGGAAGAAGGGAGAATAGGGAGTGCGAAAAAAGTGCATAAAGTGCAGAAATATCAAAACCACTCGTTTAAAAACTGCCTCCAGAGCGCGAAACGCCTGGGGGCAAAATGGTCTTTTCATACGGGGTTTTTTACCCCATTATGAGCATTCAATGCTCGGCACAGGAAACGAAGCGAAGAAACGGTTGTTTGAACAACCAAGAGACGCGCGTTGGGGGCACATCCTTTCCACGAGCGACCGACCAGACAAGATGCGAGACGACACGCCATTGGTAGCTCTCACGACTACCATTGGCGCGTGGGGGCACTGTTACGGCCCGGCCCAAAATCAACACGGGCCGACCCGACCCAAGCGACACCCGACCCGGACACGCGCCCCCCCAACCGACCCGGACACGCGTCCTGTACAGCTCACACACGGCTGCAGGACAGCGTCCTTGGGAATATGGGCCTGTCCCATGAGGGGCCCACTACTGACATGTATATAAGGGGAAGATTGGCTCTTCCCCCGAGGTACGTCACATTCTCTCACCCCCTTATTCTGCCCGCCTGCACATTGCTGACTTGAACGTCGGAGTGTCTTTGCAGGTGGCACCCCCCCTCGTCCGTTCACCAGCACAACTGCTCGCTAGCTCGGCAGACCCACAATCAGTGCGACCAGGGCTAAGGACATCCTCGCCTATCCATCTTTGCATCTTCTGTCCACCCGACCTGTTCGGAAGACGACTAACGAACAAAACATTTTTTTATTTTCTCTCACATAATTTCGTACCTCTTTCTCTTTCTCTCTCTCCACTTTTGCTAATTTTGCACAACTAAAATTTAATTTACGATCATAGTTTTTATTTTTTTTAGAGGTAATGACCAAATCAGTACCCGAAATATTCAAACGCTGACATTTTGGTACCTGGTGCGCGAAATTGTGAACTATACTTTTTCACAACTCTCATAATCCCCGGTAATGGCTCCAAAAACGTGGTAGCCCAATACCATGGCATTACACAACTTCGCACAACTAACCAGCAAGTGCACTGGGTCGTCCAAGTAATAAACCTTACGTGAGTAAGGGTCGATCCCACGGAGATTGTTAGTATTGAAGCAAGCTATGGTCATCTTGTAAATCTTAGTCAGGAAAACTCAGATGTATATGGTGATGAACGAAAATAACATAAAAGATAAAGATAGTGATACTTATGTAATTCATTGGTAGGAACTTCAGATAAGCGCATGAAGATGCCTTCCCTTCCGTCTCTCTGCTTTCCTACTGTCTTCATCCAACCCTTCTTACTCCTTTCCATGGCAAGCTCGTATAGGGTCTCACTGTTGTCAGCAGCTACCTCCCATCCTCGCAGTGAAAGCTAATGCACACACTCTGTCACAGTGCTGCCAATCACCGGTGTGGTTCCCTCCCCTACCGGAATAGAATAACTCTTTTGCGTCTGTCACTAACGCCCAGTAGGTTACAGGTTTGAAGCACGTCACAGTCATTCAATCATTGAATCCTACTCAGAATACCACAGACAAGGTTAGACCTTCCGGATTCTCTTGAATGCTGCCATCAGTTCTTGCCTATACCACGAAGACTCTGATCTCACGGAATGGTTGGCTCGTTTGTCAGGCGAGCACTCGGTTGTCAGGCGATCAACCATGCATCGTGCAATCAGGAATCCAAGAGATATTCACTAAGCCTCAGATGCTTGTAGAACAAGAGTGGTTGTCAGTCACTTTGTTCATGAGTGAGAATGGTGATGGGCGTCAATCATCACCTTCATCATGTTGAAGAACAAGTGATATCTTGGATAAAGAACAAGCGGAATTTGAATGGAAGAACAATAGTAATTGCATTAATACTCAAGGTACAGCAGAGCTCCACACCTCAATCTATGGTGTGTAGAAACTCCACCGTTGAAAATACATAAGCATAAGGTCTAGGCATGGCCGAATGGCCAGCCTCCCAATGATCTAAGAACTAAAATGTCCAAAGATGATCTAGAGATCTAAAAGTGATCAAAAGATTTCTATACAATAGTAAAAGGTCCTACTTATAAGAAACTAGTAGCCTAGGGTGTACAGAAATGAGTAAATGACATAAAAATCCTCTTCCGGGCCCACTTGGTGTGTGCTTGGGCTGAGCAATGAAGCAATTTCGTGTAGAGACTCTTCTTGGAGTTAAACGCCAGCTTTGGTGCCAGTTTGGGCGTTTAACTCCCATTTGGGTGCCAGTTCCAGCGTTTAACGCTGGGATTTCTTGAGGTGACTTTGAACGCCGATTTGGGCCATCAAATCTTGGGCAAAGTATGGACTATCATATATTGCTGGAAAGCCCAGGATGTCTACTTTCCAACGCCGTTGAGAGCGCGCCAATTGGGCTTCTGTAGCTCCAGAAAATCCGCTTCGAATGCAGGGAGGTCAGAATCCAACAGCATCTGCAGTCCTTTTTGGTCTCAGAATCAGATTTTTGCTCAGGTCCCTCAATTTCAGCCAGAAAATACCTGAAATCACAGAAAAACACACAAACTCATAGTAAAGTCCAGAAAAGTGAATTTTAATTAAAAACTAATAAAAATATACTAAAAACTAACTATATCATATCAAAAGCATACTAAAAACAATGCCAAAAAGTATACAAATTATCCGCTCATCACAACACCAAACTTAAATTGTTGCTTGTCCTCAAGCAACTGAAAATCAAATAAGATAAAAAGAAGAGAATATGCAATGAATTCCAAAAACATCTGTGAAGATCAGTATTAATCAGATGAGCGGGGCTTTTAACTTTTTGCCTCCGAACAGTTTTGGCATCTCACTCTATCCTTTGAAATCCAGAATGGTTGGCTTCTTTAGGAACTTAGAATCCAGATAGTGTTAATGATTCTCTTAGTAAAGTATGATGATTCTTGAACATAGCTATTTATTGAGTCTTGGCTGTGGCCCAAAGCACTCTGTCTTCCAGTATTACCACCGGATACATACATGCCACAGACACATAATTGGGTGAACCTTTTCAGATTGTGACTCAGCTTTGCTAAAGTCCCCAATTAGAGGTGTCCAGGGTTCTTAAGCACACTCTTATTGCCTTGGATCACAACTCTTATTCCTTTCTTCTCTTTTTTTTTTCGTTTTTTTTTTTCGGTTTTTGTTTTTTTTTTATGCTTTTTCTTGCTTCAAGAATCATTTTATTGATTTTTCAGATCCTCAGTAACATGTCTCCTTTTTCATCATTCTTTCAAGAGCCAACATTCATGAACCACAAATTCAAAAGACATATGCACTGTTTAAGCATACATTCAGAGAACAAAAATATTGCCACCACATCAAAATAATTAAACTATTATAAAATTCAAAATTCATGCAATTCTTTCTTTTATCAATTAGGCACGTTTTTATTGAAGAAAGGTGATGGATTCATAGGACATTCATAACTTTAAGGCATAGACACTAAGACACTAATGATCACAAGACACAAACATGGATAAACATAAGCATTAAAATTCGAAAAACAGAAGAACAATAACAAGGAAATCAAAGAACGGGTCCACCTTAGTGATGGCGGCTCTTTCTTGCTTTTGAAGATCCTATGGAGTGCTTGAGCTCCTCAATGTCTCTTCCTTGTCTTTGTTGCTCCTCCCTCATGATTCTTTGATCTTCTCTAATTTCATGAAGGATGATGGAGTGTTCTTGATGCTCCACCCTCAGTTGTCCCATGTTGGAACTTAGTTCTCCTAGGGAGGTGTTTAGTTGCTCCCAATAGTTTTGTGGAGGAAAATTCATCCCTTGAGGAATCTCAGGGATCTCATGATGAGTGAGATCTCTTGTGTACTCCATCCTTTTCTTGGTGATGGGCTTGTCCTCATCAATGGGAATGTCTCCCTCTATGTCAACTCCAACTGAATAACAGAGGTGACAAATGAGATGAGGAAAGGCTAACCTTGCCAAGGTGGAGGTCTTGTCCGCCACCTTATAGAGTTCTTGGGCTATAACCTCATGAACCTCTATTTCTTCTCCAATCATGATACTATGGATCATGATGGCCCGGTCTATGGTAACTTCGGACCGGTTGCTAGTGGGGATGATTGAGCGTTGTATGAACTCTAACCATCCTCTAGCCACGGGCTTGAGGTCATGCCTTCTCAATTGGACCGGCTTTCCTCTTGAATCTTGCTTCCATTGTGCGCCCTCTTCACATATGACTGTGAGGACTTGGTCCAACCTTTGATCAAAGTTGACCCTTCTAGTGTAAGGATGCTCATCTCCTTGCATCATAGGCAAGTTGAACGCCACCCTCACACTCTCCGGACTAAAATCCAAGTATTTCCCCCGAACCATAGTGAGATAATTCTTTGGATTCGGGTTCACACTTTGGTCATGGTTCTTTGTGATCCATGCATTGGCATAGAACTCTTGAACCATCAAGATTCCGACTTGTTGAATGGGGTTGGTAAGAACTTCCCAACCTCTTCTTCGGATCTCATGGCGGATCTCCGGATATTCACCCTTTTTGAGTGAAAAGGGAACCTCGGAGATCACCTTCTTCAAGGCCACAACTTCATAGAAGTGGTCTTGATGCACCCTTGAGAGGAATCTATCCATCTCCCATGACTCGGAGGTGGAAGCTTTTGCCTTCCCTTTCCTCTTTCTAGAGGTTTCTCCGGCCTTGGATGCCATAAATGGTTATGGAAAAACGAAAAAGCAACGCTTTTACCACACCAAACTTAAAATGTTTGCTCGTCCTCGAGCAAAAGAAGAAAGAAGGGAGTAGAAGAAGAAAAAATGAAGAAGAGGGAGATGGTGGTGTATTCGGCCAAAGAGGGGGAGAAGTGGTGTTTAGGTTGTGTGAAATTGAAGGGTTGAAGAAGGGTATATATAGGAGAGAAGGGGGTGAATGGTTCGGCCATTATGGGTGGGTTTGGGAGGGAAAGTGGTTTGAATTTGAAGGGTGAGGTTGGTGGGGTTTTATGAAGGATGGATGTGAGTGGTGAAGAGAAAGATGGGATTTGATAGGTGAGGGGTTTTTGGGGAAGAGGTGTTGAGGTGATTGGTGAATGGGGGAAGAAGAGAGAGAGTGATGGTAGGGTCCTGTGGGGTCCACAGATCCTGTAGTGTCAAGGAAAAGTCATCCCTGCACCAAATGTTGCTCAAAATCACGTTTTGAGCCATTTCTGGCGTTAAACGCCGGGCTGGTGCCCATTCCTGGCGTTTAACGCCAGGTTCTTGCCCTTTACTGGCGTTTAACGCCAGTCTGGTGCCCCTTTCTGGCGTTAAACGCCCAGAATGGTGCCAGACTGGGCGTTAAACGCCCAACAGCTAGCATTACTGGCGTTTGAACACCAGCTTCTTCTCCTCCAGGGTGTGCTGTTTTTCTTCCTGTTTTTCATTCTGTTTTTGCTTTTTTCATTGTTTTTGTGACTTCTTATGATCATCAACCTACAAAAAAGATAAAATAACAAAAGAAAATAATTAATTATAAAACATTGGGTTGCCTCCCAACAAGCGCTTCTTTAATGTCATTAGCTTGACAGAGGGCTCTCATGGAGCCTCAGAAATGCTCAGAACCGTGTTGAAACCTCCCAACACCAAACTTAGAGTTTGAATGTGGGGGTTCAACACCAAACTTAGAGTTTGGTTGTGGCCTCCCAACACCAAACTTAGAGTTTGACTGTGGGGGCTCTGCTTGGCTCTGTTTTGAGAGAAGCTCTTCATGCTTCCTCTCCATGATGACAGAGGGATATCCTTGGGCCTTAAACACCAAGGATTTTTCATTCACTTGAATGATTAACTCTCCTCTGTCAACATCAATCACAGCCTTTGCTGTGGCTAGGAAGGGTCTGCCAAGGATGATGGATTCATCCATACACTTCCCAGTCTCTAGGACTATGAAATCAGTAGGAATGTACTGGTCTTCAACTTTAACCAGAACATCCTCTACAAGTCCATGGGCTTGTTTTCTTGAGTTGTCTGCCATTTCTAATGAGATTCTTGCAGCTTGCACCTCAAAGATCCCTAATTTCTCCATTACAGAGAGGGGCATGAGGTTTATACTTGACCCTAAGTCACACAAGGCCTTCTTGAAGGTCATGGTGCCTATGGTACAAGGTATAAAAAACTTCCCAGGATCCTGCCTCTTTTGAGGCAGTTTCTGCCTAGACAAGTCATCCAGTTCTTTGGTGAGTAAGGGAGGTTCATCCTCCCAAGTCTCATTTCCAAATAACTTGTCATTTAGTTTCATGATTGCTCCAAGGTATTTAGCAACTTGCTCCTCAGTGACATACTCATCCTCTTCAGAGGAAGAATACTCATCAGAGCTCATGAATGGCAGCAGTAAGTCCAATGGAATCTCTATGGTCTCATTTTGAGCCTCAGATTCCCAAGGTTCCTCATTGAGGAACTCAGAGGAGAGTGGTGCACGCCTACTGAGGTCTTTCTTAGTGGCGTCTTCTTCCTCTCTTTCCTCTCCATATTCGGCCATGTTGATGGCCTTGCACTCCCCTTTTGGATTTTCTTCTGTATTACTTAGGAGAGTACTAGGAGGGAGTTCAGTAACTTTCTTGCTCAGCTGACCCACTTGTCCTTCCAAATTTCTGATGGAGGACCTTGTTTCATTCATGAAACTTTGAGTGGTCTTTATTAGATCAGAGACCATTGTTGCTAAGTCAGAAGTATTCTGCTTAGAACTCTCTGTCTGTTGCTGAGAAGATGATGGAAAAGGCTTGCCATTGCTAAACCTGTTTCTTCCACCATTATTGTTATTGAAACCTTGTTGAGGTCTCTCTTGATTCTTCCATGAGAGATTTGGGTGATTTCTCCATGAAGAATTATAGGTATTTCCATAGGGTTCTCCTAGGTAATTCACCTCTTCCATGGAAGGGTTCTCAGGATCATAAGCTTCTTCCTCAGATGAAGCATCCTTAGTACTGTTTGG
The DNA here is from genome assembly GCF_014773155.1 of Arachis stenosperma. Lineage (NCBI taxonomy): Eukaryota > Viridiplantae > Streptophyta > Magnoliopsida > Fabales > Fabaceae > Arachis > Arachis stenosperma. The sequence goes on from NC_080378.1 coordinate 23,097,797, forward strand.
TGCATTTTGCATTCCAGACAGACTTTGAGAAATCAAATTGACTTGTTGAGTCAATATCTTGTTCTGAGCCAATATGGCATTCAGAGTGTCAATCTCAAGAACTCCTTTCTTCTGACTAGTCCCATTGTTCACAGGATTCCTTTCAGAAGTGTACATGAATTGGTTATTTGCAACCATTTCAATCAATTCTTGAGCTTCTGCAGGCGTCTTCTTCAGATGAAGAGATCCTCCAGCAGAGCTATCCAAGGACATCTTAGATAGTTCAGAGAGACCATCATAGAAAATACCTATGATGCTCCATTCAGAAAGCATGTCTGAAGGACATCTTCTGATTAATTGTTTGTATCTTTCCCAAGCTTCATAGAGGGATTCTCCATCCTTCTGTCTGAAGGTTTGGACTTCCACTCTAAGCTTACTCCATCTTTGTGGTGGAAAGAACTTTGCCAAGAAGGCATTGACTAGCTTTTCCCAAGAGTCCAGGCTTTCTTTAGGTTGAGAATCCAACCATATTCTAGCTCTGTCTCTTACAGCAAAAGGGAATAGCATCAGTCTGTAGACCTCAGGGTTAACCCCATTAGTCTTGACTGTGTCACAGATTTGCAAGAATTCAGCTAAAAACTGATGAGGATCTTCCATTGGAAGTCCATGGAACTTGCAATTCTGTTGCATTAGAGAAACTAATTGAGGCTTAAGCTCAAAGTTGTTTGCTCCAATGGCAGGGATAGAGATGCTTCTCCCATAGAAGTCGGGAGTAGGTGCAGTAAAGTCACCCAGCACCTTCCTTGCATTGTTGGCATTGTTGTTGTTTTCGGCTGCCATGGGTTCTCCTTCTTTGAAGAATTCGGTCAGGTCCTCTAAAGAGAGTTGTGCCTTGGCTTCTCTTAGCTTTCGCTTCAAGGTTCTCTCAGGTTCAGGGTCAGCTTCAACAAGAATGCCTTTGTCTCTGCTCCTGCTCATATGAAAGAGAAGAGAAAAAGAAAATGTGGAATCCTCTATGTCACAGTATAGAGATTCCTTGAAATGTCAGAGGAAAAGAGAAATAGAAAGAAGAAGGGGAAGAAGAATTCGAACTTTAATTAGATAAGGTTCGAATTGTGCATTTAGAAGGAGTGGTACTCCATAAATAGAAGGATGTGAGAAGGAGGGAAGAGGATTTTCGAAAATTCAATTAAAAGATTTTGAAAACATTTTGAAAATTTGATTGATAATTTTCGAAAATTGAAAGTGGAAGAGAAATCAAGTGATTTTTGAAAAAGATTTTGAAATTAGAAACTAAAAAGATTTGATTGAAAACTAATTTGAAAAAGATATGATTAAAAAGATTTGATTGAAAAGTTATGGTTTTAAAAAGATGTGATTGAGAAGATATGATTTGAAAACAATTTTAGAAGATATGATTTGAAAACAATTTGAAAAGATATGATTTTGAAAATTAATGACTTGCCTAACAAGAAAAGATATGATTCAAACATAAAACCTTCCTCAACAGAAAAGGCAAAAAAATGTTCAATCAAATCATTAATTGTTAGTAAGTATCTTTGAAAAAGGAAAGAAATTGATTTTGAAAACATTTGATTGAAAAGATATGATTTGAAAAAGATTTGGTTTTGAAAAACTTTGAAAACTTGAAAAAAATTGATTTGAAAACAAAATCTTCCCCCTAGCACCATCCTGGCGTTAAACGCCCAGAATGGTATACATTCTGGCGTTTAACGCCCAAAATGCTACCTTTTTGGGCGTTAAACGCCCAACCAGGTACCCTGGCTGGCGTTTAAACGCCAGTCTGCCTTCTTCACTGGGCATTTTTGAATGCTCAGCTTTTTCTTTATAATTCCTCTGCAGCATGTTCTGAATCTTCAATTCTTTGTATCATTGACTTGAAAAGACACAAATTAAAAAATATTTTTGGATTTTTAATAATCAAAATGCAACAAGAATCAAATAGCAATGCATGCAAGACACCAAACTTAGCAGTTTGTGTACTTCTGACACTATATGAGACACATGAACACTCAAGTCAATAGAATTTAAAGATCAAAACAAAGAACTATATGCATGGATTCGAGAAATATAACAAAAACATGCATTTGGCACCAAACTTAAGATGAGACTCTAGACTCAAACAAGAAATATTTTTGGATTTTATGGTTTTGCAATTTTTTTTTTGTATTTTTCGAAAATTAAGTGGAAAAAGGTATCAAAATTCTTAATGAGAATTTCAGGAATCAGTGCAATGCTAGTCTAAGACTTCGGTCCAGGAATTAGACATGGCTTCACAGCCAGCCAAGCTTTCAAAGAAAGCTTCGGTCCAAAACACTAGACATGACCAAAGGTCAGCCAAATCTTAGCAGATCACTGCTCCAAAAGCAAAATTGATGAAAATCAACAAGCTCTTGTGGTGATAAGTTGAAACCTCGGTCCAATCAGATTAGACATGGCTTCTCAGCCAGCCAGATTTCAACAAATCATCATGAAACTCTAGAATTCATCTTCAAGAATTTCGAAAAAAAATAAATACCTAATCTAAGCAACAAGATGAACCGTCAGTTGTCCAAACTAGAACAATCCCAGGCATTGTTACCAAAAGCTTGCTCAAAACTTGAACAATCCCCGGCAACGGCGCCAAAAACTTGGTGTTGTTGCCGGATCTTGGCACTGATGTTACCAAAAGCTTGCTCAAAACTTGAACAATCCCCGGCAACGGCGCCAAAAACTTGGTGCGCGAAATTGTGAACTATACTTTTTCACAACTCTCATAATCCCCGGTAATGGCTCCAAAAACGTGGTAGCCCAATACCATGGCATTACACAACTTCGCACAACTAACCAGCAAGTGCACTGGGTCGTCCAAGTAATAAACCTTACGTGAGTAAGGGTCGATCCCACGGAGATTGTTAGTATTGAAGCAAGCTATGGTCATCTTGTAAATCTTAGTCAGGCAAACTCAGATGTATATGGTGATGAACGAAAATAACATAAAAGATAAAGATAGTGATACTTATGTAATTCATTGGTAGGAACTTCAGATAAGCGCATGAAGATGCCTTCCCTTCCGTCTCTCTGCTTTCCTACTGTCTTCATCCAACCCTTCTTACTCCTTTCCATGGCAAGCTCGTATAGGGTCTCACTGTTGTCAGCAGCTACCTCCCATCCTCGCAGTGAAAGCTAATGCACACACTCTGTCACAGTGCTGCCAATCACCGGTGTGGTTCCCTCCCCTACCGGAATAGAATAACTCTTTTGCGTCTGTCACTAACGCCCAGTAGGTTACAGGTTTGAAGCACGTCACAGTCATTCAATCATTGAATCCTACTCAGAATACCACAGACAAGGTTAGACCTTCCGGATTCTCTTGAATGCTGCCATCAGTTCTTGCCTATACCACGAAGACTCTGATCTCACGGAATGGTTGGCTCGTTTGTCAGGCGAGCACTCGGTTGTCAGGCGATCAACCATGCATCGTGCAATCAGGAATCCAAGAGATATTCACTAAGCCTCAGATGCTTGTAGAACAAGAGTGGTTGTCAGTCACTTTGTTCATGAGTGAGAATGGTGATGGGCGTCAATCATCACCTTCATCATGTTGAAGAACAAGTGATATCTTGGATAAAGAACAAGTGGAATTTGAATGGAAGAACAATAGTAATTGCATTAATACTCAAGGTACAGCAGAGCTCCACACCTCAATCTATGGTGTGTAGAAACTCCACCGTTGAAAATACATAAGCATAAGGTCTAGGCATGGCCGAATGGCCAGCCTCCCAATGATCTAAGAACTAAAATGTCCAAAGATGATCTAGAGATCTAAAAGTGATCAAAAGATTTCTATACAATAGTAAAAGGTCCTACTTATAAGAAACTAGTAGCCTAGGGTGTACAGAAATGAGTAAATGACATAAAAATCCTCTTCCGGGCCCACTTGGTGTGTGCTTGGGCTGAGCAATGAAGCAATTTCGTGTAGAGACTCTTCTTGGAGTTAAACGCCAGCTTTGGTGCCAGTTTGGGCGTTTAACTCCCATTTGGGTGCCAGTTCCAGCGTTTAACGCTGGGATTTCTTGAGGTGACTTTGAACGCCGGTTTGGGCCATCAAATCTTGGGCAAAGTATGGACTATCATATATTGCTGGAAAGCCCAGGATGTCTACTTTCCAACGCCGTTGAGAGCGCGCCAATTGGGCTTCTGTAGCTCCAGAAAATCTGCTTCGAATGCAGGGAGGTCAGAATCCAACAGCATCTGCAGTCCTTTTTGGTCTCAGAATCAGATTTTTGCTCAGGTCCCTCAATTTCAGCCAGAAAATACCTGAAATCACAGAAAAACACACAAACTCATAGTAAAGTCCAGAAAAGTGAATTTTAATTAAAAACTAATAAAAATATACTAAAAACTAACTATATTATATCAAAAACATACTAAAAACAATGCCAAAAAATATACAAATTATCCGCTCATCAGTACCTCACTATTGTTATTGACAAAATGGTCCTTAAAAGATTTTAAAATTTGACAAGCGTATCCACGAGTTCACCGGAGCACATTTCCAGCAAGCACAGTGCTGACATGGCCACTGCGTTTTGATGACATGGCAAATACCCCCAACCCTAATTCTTCTCCTTCTCCTTCCCCCTCCCCAACGCACTCCCCCTTCCTCTTCCTGAATGCATTCTCCCCCCTCCCCAACCCTAATCCTTCCCTCCCCCTCTCTAACCCTAATTCTGCATCTCCAACGCACTTCCCCCCTCCTCAGTCCAAAATCCCTCTTTCTGAACCCTAATCCCCTTCCCTTACCTCTTTGAATTCTAATCCCCTTACCAACACACTAACACAGTGTCTCACACTCTCAACTCACTCTCCCCAAAACAGCAGTAGAGCTCAACCTTCTCAATTTTACAGAGCCAATGTCATCGACACCGCACTACCGCCATTTCGTCGTCGGGTCTTCTGCGTCCACCAGTGTCTCCTTTGTAGCATTGCATTGTCTGCACGTCTTCACCGCTGTCGCCTTCACTGCTTGTATCTGCTTGCTGCTAGCTCCCAGTCGTTGCCATGCCTTCTCTATCTGGATTCCATCTTGGCTCTATCGTGTCCTGCCCTCTCTGTGTCTGGTGTTCGTCTTCTATTCTTGCTTTGGTGGTGTCTGTATTAAGTTTTATTTTATTTTATTTTATTTTATTTTGATTATTGTATATGAATTTATTTGTTTTTCTGAGTTTTATTGTGATTAATCTTTTTGAATGATAATTTAACCTAAAAATTTGGAACAATTCATGATTTGGGGCAACTCTATTGATGTTGAGGTTGTTGTTGCTGTGAATGGTAGTGTTGAGGGAGGGAGAGGGAAGTGTGCGTTGGAAAAAGGGGAGTAGTGGAGAGAGAGAGAGTGGTGGAGGTTGTTGTTGCTGTTGATGTTAAAGTTGTTGTTGCTGTGAATGGTGGTGTTGAGGGAGGAAGGAAAAATGTACGTTGGGGAGGGGCTTGTGATGCGGCGGGGACTGCAATTAAGGAGAAATGTGCGTTGGGAATGGGGGCTGTGACAGGGAGGGAGAGGGAAGCGGAGAAAGTGTGCGTTGGGGAGGGAACTTTGGGGGTGGTTTGCCAAGTCACCAAAACACGGTGGCCACATCAGCACTCTGCTTGCCGGAAATGTGCTCTGGTGCACTCGTGGGTATGCTTGTCAAATTTTAAAACCTTTTAAGGACCATTTTGTCAATAACAATAGTGAGGTACCAAAATGTCAGCGTTTGAATCTTTCGAGTACTGATTTGGTCATTACCTCTTTTTTTTATCTTTTAATTTGCTAAATGTATGTACTAGGTAATTATGTGATTGTATTCATTAGTTTTTTTGTGTAATTATATTCATTAGTTGTATAATATCTTTGTCATTTATATATCACTTTTTTTTTCTTTCAATAATTTATAGTTTTTAATATTATTTAGTTATAATAATATTATTGAAAATACATGCGGTTATGATTCATGAAAAATAAAATAAAAAAATTAAATATTATTTTTAATGATAAAAAATATGAATAATATTCATACATTAATTTTATTATTTTAAATTGTTATTTTTCGTTAATCATTACAAAATTTAAATCAATTTTGATATGCCACTAAATAAAATTTTAAAATTTTTAATTAATTAAATTTAATACATGTCATTACTCAATTGAATATAAAATAATAGTTAAATACAATTATTATCTATATTAGAACTGCATACTTTTTTTTTGTATTTCTTTTTTGTTTAATTGTATAGCGTGCTACTTTACATTATTGATTTTATATCTCATTTTCTTTATCACCATTCTCTTGAGAGACTGTAATATTCTTTAACATTTATCATCATCATAACTCCAAATATTGCCTCTAATGTATGTGCATATAAATTATATGTTTTACAAAATATGAATTGAATAATTAAGAAGACAATTAACATTATTAAACGGAGATTTTAGTTACAAGGGTCACATTGTTAATTATTGTGAGAACCATTATAAAATATAAGTTAAATAATTAAAAAATATTTAACAATGCTAAGAGAAGATTTTAGTAGCATGAACCATCTTATTAATTATTGTAGGAACAGTTACAAAAATCTATTTATATTTTAAGGTTAAAAGGCGAGGTATACTTAATTTCATAATGAAATGACATCTACACTAATATTTTACATGATAAAATCATAAGCGATCTATATGCCATCATTTGAAATATAGAATGATTTTGGTATCAACTTTTATAAAATATAAATAGATACCTCATAGAAAATAGAAATTACTTAGAACAACCTGATTACAAAGATAATTTCATAACAAAAAAAAAGAAAGAAAAAGAAAATATAAGTACTTGTTTTATTTTTATTTTTTTCCTTTTTTGACTTTGATTTTCCTATTATAGAAGCACATACAAATGCACCAAAGTATTACAAGTTAGAAAGCATAATGTTTCAATGAACATTTTTGTCTATAAATATACCTAATTTGTTATTGTCAAGTAGTAATGATTTTTTTTTTTCAATTATTTTTATCAACTTAAAATAATAATAGTTATTTTAACATGCTAAATAGAGTAATTCTATCAATACAGCAAAAAGCCCTTCTATAGTTGTATTTTTTAGTAACTTTGTAACATGAATGTTAAATTAAAAAGATAGTTAGTAAAAAAAAATGGTTGTCACGCTTGGATCTTGATCAGCCAAGCCAACTCTTGTTGAAAGTATTTTAACTGCTGACAGTGCAGTGGAGGAAGTTGCACTCATGTGATGTACTTAATTGATTTTTTAATGAGCTGAATTTCGTTTTGGAAGCGGATGACTCTTCACTTTCATTTTTTCAAGGAAAATTGTGTATATGCCAACAGCCAAGAGAATAGTTCATGCATTATAATGAAAGAAAGTTATATGGTATATTCAACCAAGCTAGAAACAAAGCTCTTCCTCTACTTGTGTGCACATTTGGAATTCGGAAACATTAAGCTACTAGTTATATAGAATGCACCTCAATATAATTTTTCACAGACAAGGTACTTAATTGTATTTCACAGTAACATGAAAAAATTATCTTTCACGAAGAAATTAAACCTGTCAAAGGCATAATTTTAAGCACTCAAACATAATATAGGCCCACTATATATGGCAAATAGTCAATAGCAGCAAAATATTGAAGAGGAAAGAACCCACGGAAAGGTAAAAATTTTAACTATTTTCCAAATCAAAGCTACAAAGATGTCTCACAACTACAAGCACTAATAAGCATACAATACAACTCTTGTACAAGAACACAGACACACCAACAAAATGAAATCAATGACACTTGTTTACAGATTTTCTGGCAGTTCTACTTGGGAGCTCAGATTGCAACCAGACCTCCAAATTGAAGAACAACGAGGGAAGAACGTCCATTTAAACAAGAAAGATTTGACCATGGATCATTCGCTTTTTTTTTTTTTTTCTTGTTGAGTATCCGATCGTTCACTTGATTAGATTAATACAATAATGGGAATGTAGAGAGAAATTCCAAAAAGTGTTTGCTCACACATAGGAAAATGATCAGAATCTGCACGACAGATACACAATGAGGAAACCAACTTTGTTGCCTTACTTACATGCTCACCAAATTGAAATTGCTACCTAATGCACAGTTTAATGGTTGAATCCAAAAAGAAAGCAGATCCTAAGCTTGACCATAGTAGTTATCTATCTCTTCAGTCCCCTGGAAAATCTGTATGAGTTAGTATCCATAAGAAGTGCAACTAAATATCAATGCCTATAGATCCATCAAGTTTGTAGTTACCTTTATAGAGAGTTTTGCTGCAACTCTTTTTCTTGCAGTGTTCTCCGAGCAAAGGACTGTGTTAAGTTTGAAGTAGTAACAGAGAGGAAGGCAATTTCGCTTGTGGCATATTCTCCGACCTGAAGTAAAATGTAGCGCAGAATAGAGAAACTGTACCAGCCTGAAGCTAAAATAGAAATCACATCTTCTGACCCAACATATTAGTCCAGTTTACCACCTCGAATGAGCTTTTAGTTTGAATGGAGGTAATGTAAATATGGTTTCTATTGTATAGGACTATGAACTTCAATAGAAGATGCCTGCTGCTGAATACGGTAACGACAGTAAATTTGGTTCATCTGGACATCTAAAGAAATTCTCAAATGCTGCATAGACAAAAAAGGTATTCCCTGTCTTTGAATTTTCAATTCATGGTAATTAATTCTTATGTTCCTCTTCTATGCAAGTTTTTCTTTTTTTGTTTTTTTTTTTTTTTTCAGAAAATATGAGTGTTAATAAGTATCACTTATGATGCATGTATGAATTTAATGGTGGTAGCATGAGAAACATGAAGATTAGATAATTACCTGCTCAGAAATGTCTCATTCAGAGAATTTGTACGCCATCAACTAGAATGGTGGGAATGTGGGAAATTTTGGGCCAAATTTGTTGATGTTTGTTCTTGCAATGTTCTCCCAGCAATGGACACTCTGTAATTTCAAGCTGTAAGAGAGAGGAAGGCAGCTTTTCTCCTGCCATATTCTCCAGCTTCCGACAATATAAAATTTGTAATTGTTGGAGGGAGGTGTGGCGAAGAAGCTCGTAGCATTCTAACGTCTCCAGATTATAAAGCCAACTCATCTCCAAAGTGGTAAGAGAGGGAAGGCGAGGCAGCGAACCCGTCTCTGGATATGACTTTATTCTGCTCTCACAGCCACGACCATCAACGGTGAGATGAGTGAGGTTGTTCAAGTTGTCCAACCATGATAGATCCCTCACTTGTTGCTCGCAACCTCCTATAGTAAGCTCTTTCAGGTTAGGCGGCAAACCATGCTCTGGCAACCTACAAATGTTTGGGCAACCTCGTATGTCAAGAGACTGTAAATTTGGCACAAGACTGTTAAGGTCACTCGGCAATTCCTCCATGTTTGAGCACCTGCTAACATGGAGACGAGTCAAGTTGGGCGCAGCCAGTCCTTCTGGAAATGACACTAATTTGGGGCAATTATGGATGGTGAGACGCTGAAAAGCAGCGTGGGGTGGCTCCGACATTGAAACTGATTCCAGATTCTCACACCCTGATATCTTGAGAGTCTTGAGGCTGGGAAAGGCATCCAACGACAATGAGGTCAGTGAATCACAGCTGTCGTGTATTCGTAGCTCTACCAAACCATACTTGTGCTGCTGTTGTTCCGGGAATTCCAGTTTTCTGCAACTCCGGATTTTCAGCTTTTGCAAAGATTTGGGAAAACAATTGCCCGGAAAGGATGCATCAGAGGAATACCCTGAGATGTTTATTTCTTGGAGGCAACTTAGAAGGCGGATGCTGATCATTGTCTTAAATGCAGACTCAATCACAGATTCACATCCCCAAATTGATAAATTATCCCCATCAAGAAACATGCCCTCATTAGGCCATTCTACATAACTATGTTGTATACGTAGTTTGCGAACTTTGGAAACATCCGACAAAGAAGAAATGATTCTCAAGAATACCTGATTAAGAACCTCTTCCTTTAACATTGCACAATTTCTTATTTGAAGCTTCCTAACTTGAGGAAAAGTTTCCGATTCAGATAAGTGCCACACCTCCCAACATGGCATGTTATCAAACTTCAAACTCTCCAGTGAGGGAAACGGCGCAATAGGCGAAGAATGATGACCTCCGTCATTCTTATAAAACTCATCGCCAATACTCCTGAGCTGACCGAAACCTTGAATGCTTAAGGACTTCAGAGATGGCAGCTGTCCAAGTGAAGGCAGCATGCAGCAATTGTTGCAAGACTCTAGAGATACACTTATCATATTTTGGTAGGAAAAATTCCCAACCCAATTTGAAAATATTGTACCCTTGTATCCCTTGATTTTCAGCTTTTTCAAGCCATTGTGCGGTTGCAAGTTATCGAGCATGTCTCTTTCTCTTTGTGTGTTTGAAACCATATCATCGCCTGAAGACCATTCCAAGCATAATTTATCCATGTGCTTCTTATCCATTAACTTTGCGCTCTTTGCCTCTTTCACATCAACAATATTCTCCAACTTCTTAATCTCAAGGGATCCATGAAGATTTACAAGCCTTCCTAACTCTTGGATTCCATTGTCTTCGAGCTTGCCGACCACAAAGGAACTTAAAACATGCAATTGATTCAATTTGCCCATTTTTCCAGGCATTTCTTTTAAAGAAGTTTCTCTAATATCAAGATGCCGCAAACTCAAAAGATTATGGAAACCACTAGGCAACATAGTTAGCTTATAACAACAATACAACTTCAATGTTTGCAAATGACACAAGTTGCACAAAGACTCAGGCAATGTCTTAATATAACTATGAGAGAGATCCAAGTGGCGCAGATGGATTAATTCTCCTATTGAATTAGGCAACACGTCAAGTTCATGAAAGGATAAAGCTCTCAAATATTTACACTTTGATAATATGTCACACGTTGCCATTTCAATGTTGAAGTTGGGAGAGGAGAATTCGCCAAAGAATAATAATGTTCTCAAAGATTTTACTTTAGAAATAGAATTTTGAAGTTTTGAGCTACAATGATGTAAATTTACACACAAATGTCGAGTCTGAATACTCATATCCTCTTTACCAAGTTCTTCTGAGTTGCAATAGAAATCTCCAGCAAGGAATACTGCTAAATCATGCAACAGATCATGCATCACAAAACAATAATTGTCATCAACTTGAATCTTTGTGAAAAATAACCTGGAAGTTAGTTCATCAAAACATTCACAACTAACTTCTTCTAAAGTCTCTCCTCCATTTGGTGGTGGTAAAAGGTCTTCTGCCATCCACAAAAAGATTAATTCATCTTTCTCAAATTTATAATCTTTGGGATATAAAGAACAATAAACGAAACAACGCTTTAAATGTGTAGGAAGATGGAAATAACTTATCAGTAATGCTGGGATAATCTTACTCTTCTCCACAGAAAGCCCCCAAATATCACTGATTAGTATCTTGTTCCATTCCTTTGATAGGAATAAAACACAATTCCCTTCTTGCAAGAATCAGAGGAGCAACAATATCCACTCACAACAAGTATTAACACCAGCACAATAATACCCAATAGCAGCGGAAAAATCACATAAACCAAAAATTATAAGCAAGCTAACACACCAAGATTTTTAACGTGGAAAACCTCCTCAATGAGAGAAGTAAAAACCACGAGTCACCAAGACCAGGATATAGCTTCACTATGATGAAAAATAGGGTACAAGAGAGTCACAAATTACTGCACAAAACGTGCATACAACAAGCCAAACAACCCAAGCTTCAAAGCTTTCAAAACAAGAACAAGAAGATGAAAATACCACAAAAACAGAGCTACTGTGCGTGGCCAATATCTCCAGCTACAGATGTCGAATTGAAGATCCGAACGGTGAAATCAAATAACCAGATGTGTAGAACACACTGTCCAAATTTGAGCTCGATCCAACGGTTAACGAATCTGCAGTGACCAATTTACAGAGACAGCTTTGTGTATGTGCGAAAATGACTTTCTCTCCTCTCTTCTCTCTAGTGTTTGGTGTTCTCCTTGCAAATGACCTCTCTCTCTCTCAACCCTAACTCACCTCAGCCACTTCAACTAATCATGGGCTTGGATACTAGCATTTGGACTTTTTCTCCACATAGGAAGGGAGCCCAAAAACCCAACAAATCTCCCCCTCACGACTATGTGGAGGTAACCGCCAATCCGGCGATTAAGCAACAAACTTCAAACTTCCATCTTGGTAATGCCTTGGTCATCATATCAGAACCATTCTAATCAGTATGAACCTTTTCAAGTTCCAACAACTCAGCATCCAAAACATCACGTATCCAATGATACCTCACATCAATATGTTTGGACCGAGAATGAAAAGTAGAATTTTTACCAAGATGTATAGCACTTTGACTATCACAAAACAACACATACCTCTCTTGAGTAGACCCGAGTTCCTTCAAGAATTTCTTCATCCAAAGCATCTCCTTGCACGCTTCGGTAATGGCAATAAACTCGGCCTCGGTAGTAGACAAAGCAACACATTTTTGCAATCTTGATTGCCAAGACACAGCTCCACCCGCAAAGTTGATCAAGAAGCCTGAAATGGACCTTCTAGAGTCAATATCTCCTGCCATGTCTGAGTCATTGTAACCAACTAGAATAGGCTTATCACTTCCATAACACAACTTCATGTTAGAAGTACCACGAAGATATCTCATTATCCATTTTACAGCATTCCAATGCTCTCTTCCTGGGTTTGAAACAAAACGGCTAACACAACCAACAGCATGAGCTATATCCGGTCTTGTGCACACCATAGCATACATTAAACTACCCACGGCTGATGCATATGGAACTTTTTCCATGTCTTTCTTCTCTTCATCACTTGATGGACTTTGCTTGCAACTCAATTTGAAGTGTGTAGCAAGAGGAGTACTAACGACCTTTGCTTTCTCCATTTGGAACCTGTGCAACATTGTCTCTATGTATTTCTCCTGTGATAACCAAAGCTTCTTCTCCTTTCTATCACGCTCGATTCTTATGCCAAGAATCTCCTTTGCTGGACCAAGGTCCTTCATTGCAAATGACATTGCAAGTTGCTTCTTCAACATATCAATCCTAGAAGCATTCTGACCAACAATAAGCATATCATCAACATATATCAAAAGGATAATAAAATCATTACTAGCAAACTGTTTAACAAATACACAATGATCAGAAGTAGTCTTCTTGTAGCCTTGTTCTGCCATAACAGACTCGAACTTCTTGTACCACTGTCTTGGAGTTTGCTTCAAGCCATACAAGCTCTTCTTCAGTTTGCAAACATGATCCTCTTTGCCTTTTACCATGAAACCTTCAGGTTGTTCCATGTAAATTTCATCCTTAAGATCGCCATGAAGGAAAGCAGTTTTCACATCCATCTGCTCTATCTCTAAATCAAGACTTGCAGCCAAACTCAAAACAGTCCTAATAGAAGATCTTCTCACAACCGGTGAAAAGATTTCATTATAGTCAACTCCCTTTTTCTGCCTGTAGCCCTTGACCACCAATCTAGCCTTGTACCTTGGACACTGAGAATTTTCTTCATGCTTCAACCTATAAACCCACCTGTTCTGCAAAGCTTTCTTTCCTTTTGGCAACTTCACAAGCTCAAATGTTTGATTATCATACAAGGATTTCATTTCATCTTGCATTGCATCAAACCATTTCTTATTGTCGTCACCTTCCATAGCTTCCGTATAACATTCAGGTTCTCCCCCATCAGTCAAGGTCACATATCCATCAGTAAATGTTACATACTCACTAGAAGGATACCTCGTTGAAGGTCGTCGCTCTCTAGTAGACCTCCTAGGATGGAAACCTGGTGGATCTTCAGGTAGCTCAGGTTGATTATCAGCATCATCATCAACTGGAGCATCAATTGGATCTCCCATCTCCTGGTCATCAGGAACCAAAGGTTCATTTTGTTGCATATGCTCCTGATATTGATTCTCTATTTGTTCTGACGAAGGAGGCGGCTGAACTGGATCTACATCAGTCAAGTCACTGCTCTCTTGTGATTGACTCTTCTTTGCCTTATCAATGTCCTCAATGGTCTGGTCTTCAATAAACTCTACATCACGGCTCCTTACAAGCTTCTTTTCAACTGGATCATAAAGCCTGTAACCAAACTCATCTTGACCATACCCAATAAAAATGCACTGCTTTGTTTTCACATCCAACTTGGACCTCTCATCCTTTGGAACATGAACAAATGCTTTGCATCCAAAGACTCTCAAGTGACCATACGAGACATCTTTACCCGACCAAACATGATCCGGAACATTATTGTCCAAAGCAATTGTAGGACTCAGATTAATCACATGAGCCGCTGTAAGTAGCGCTTCACCCCAAAAGACTTTAGGTAGCTTAGCTTCAGTAAGCATACACCTAACTCTTTCAATCAGTGTTCTATTCATCCTTTCTGCCAAACCGTTCAACTGAGGTGTTTTAGGAGGTGTCTTTTCATGCCTAATGCCTTGCTGCTTGCAATACACATCAAATGATCCACAATACTCACCACCAGTGCGAATACATTTAAGCTTTTTACCTGTTTGCCTCTCAACCAAAGCTTGGAATTGTTTGAATTTTTCCAAAGCTTGGTTCTTTGTTTTTAAAGCATAAGTCCAAAGCTTTCTTGAATGATCATCAATAAAAGTAATAAAGTAAATAGCTCCACCAAAAGACCGTACCTTCAAAGGACCACAAATATCGGAGTGCACCAATTCCAAGAATTCTGATTTTCTTGAAGGTTGATGCTTCTTGAAGGATAATCTTCTTTGTTTGCCAGCCATGCAATGAGAACATTTCTCCAACTCTGCATTCTTCAAACCTGAAAGAGCATCCTTTCTAGCCAAATAGCTAAGTCCTTTTTCACTAATATGACCAAGTCGTCTGTGCCACAAGCTACAAACTTCTTTACTTTCAATCGCATTCACACTACCTTTTGCAATCATGGCATGCATCACATACAAACTTGAAGTACCTTTTTCTCGAGCCACCACTAAGTTGCCTTTAGTAAGCTTCCATTGTCCAAAGCCAAAAGTGTTTACAAAGCCTTCATTATCAAGCCTTTTAACTGAAACCAAATTCAAGCGAACATCTGGAGCGTGTCTAACATCTTTAAGTAGTAGCTTCATTCCCATATTGGTCTCAAGATAAACATCTCCTACACCAATAACCTTGGCCAAACCATCATTACCCATCTTAAGCACTCCAAAATTACCTGGAGTATAAGAAGTGAAGAACTCCTTCTTCGGTGTAACATGTATTGAGGCGCCACTATCAATTACCCAGCTGAACTCATCATCAGAAACAAGATTGACCTTGTACTCATAATCAGCAATATCAACAGTAAGAAGATCATCTGAAACAGAAGATACACGATCATTACCACCATCATCCTTCTTTTCTTGCTTACCTTTGTTCTCCTTTTTCCAAAGATAGCAATATTTTTGAACGTGACCCATTTTGTGACAGTAGTGACACTCAACATTCTTGTATCTTCCCTTGGATTTGCTCCTGCTTTTACCTCTACCCTTTTGAACTCTATTCTGATTTCTCCCCTGGTTTCAGTGACTAACATTTCAGAGTGTGACGAAGAATTCTGCGTCTTCCTTCTCATCTCTTCATTTAAAATGCCACCTTTAACAAGTTGCATGCTCACTTTACCATTCGGAGCAGAATTAGTGAGAGAGATACGAAATGTCTCCCAAGAATCTGGTAGAGTATTTAGCAACCACAATCCTTGAACCTCATCTTCAAACTTGATTCCCATGCTTGACAACTGATCCAGAACTCCTTGAAATTCATTCAAGTGATCTAATACTTGTGACCCCTCTTTGTATCTCAAATTCATCAACATATTCAACAAGTACAATTTATTGTTGCCAGACTTGGAAGCATACAAGGATTCAATTTGATTCCACAAAGCCCTAGCATGAGTCTCATTAGCAATGTGATTATAAACATTATCATCCACCCATTGCCTAATAAAACCACAAACTTGTTGGTGTTCAAACTCCCATTCTTCATCTGTTTTAGATTCTGGTTTTTATGTAGAGAATACGGGTAAATGTAGATTTTTGACAAACAACAAATCTTTCATTTTGCCCTTCCATAGATGGTAATTAGTGCCATTCAAACTTATCATCCTAGTAGAATTATTTGCCTCCATCTTTCAAGCAAGTTATAACCAAATACCCAAAACTGAGCTCTGATGCCAATTGATAGGAATAAAACACAATTCCCTTCTTGCAAGAATCAGAGGAGCAACAATATCCACTCACAACAAGTATTAACACCAGCACAATAATACCCAATAGCAGCGGAAAAATCACATAAACCAAAAATTATAAGCAAGCTAACACACCAAGATTTTTAACGTGGAAAACCTCCTCAATGAGAGAAGTAAAAACCACGAGTCACCAAGACCAGGATATAGCTTCACTATGATAAAAAATAGGGTACAAGAGAGTCACAAATTACTGCACAAAACGTGCATACAACAAGCCAAACAACCCAAGCTTCAAAGCTTTCAAAACAAGAACAAGAAGATGAAAATACCACAAAAACAGAGCTACTGTGCGTGGCCAATATCTCCAGCTACAGATGTCGAATTGAAGATCTGAACGGTGAAATCAAAGAACCAGATGTGTAGAACACACTATCCAAATTTGAGCTCGATCCAACGGTTAAAGAATCTGCAGTGACCAATTTACAGAGACAGCTTTGTGTATGTGCGAAAATGACTTTCTCTCCTCTCTTCTCTCTAGTGTTTGGTGTTCTCCTTGCAAATGACCTCTCTCTCTCTCAACCCTAACTCACCTCAGCCACTTCAACTAATCATGGGCTTGGATACTAGCATTTGGGCTTTTTCTCCACATAGAAAGGGAGCCCAAAAACCCAACATCCTTAACATCATGCTTTGTACGTAACAAGCGTCCAAGTGTTTCAGCAGCTAATGGCAAGCCATCACACTTCTTGACAATCTTTTTACCTATTTCCTCAAGTGCTGCACTCCCATTTGATTGTGGAAATGATGCATTATCTGAAAACACTGACCAACAATAATCTTCTGACAACTTTCTGAGAAAATAAGGGCGACAATTCTGAACTGCTGAAGCAACATTTTCCTCCCGAGTAGTCAGAAGAACAATACTTCCCTTGTTCCCATTTTGTTGAAAAGGGGTCATAAAACTACTCCATTTGTCACCATCATCACTCCAAACATCATCGAGAACAATAAAGAACTTCTTATTCGACAATTTCTCTTTCAAAGCATGGTGAAGTGAATTGAAATGCTCAAAATCTTGAGTATCTGGAGAGATCTCCTTTATAACATTCTTTGTAGTCTCAGCAATATCAAAATTTTCTGAAACACAAATCCATGCTTTTAGATCAAATCCCTTCATGAACTCCTCCTCATTGTTGTATACCGATTGGGCTAATGTTGTTTTACCAACCCCACCTATGCCAACAATAGCGATCACGGACAACTGATGCTCATTGTTGTCATTCAGCATCTTGATTAAGGCCTTCTTGTCATCCTCCCTGCCATACACATTCCCTCTTACAAGAGAACTAGACGGAGTCCTCCATGAAGAGCTACCAGTGGGAATCTTTTCAAGGCCAAGGAAATCTTTTTGTTTTCCAAGATCCTCTATTCTTCTGACCACTCCTTCCAACTTGTCTACCATGTCATCCCTGTCTCGATTGACGAAGAAGCTAATGGACCAGGAAGAACTTACCATCTTTTGAGTGGTGGCTTTGGTGAGGACAGTGTCGAGCAAGTCCTCGGCACAGTAAACAGCATCCCGGAGACTATCGAGCCACTTCCTCACAGATGGATTACCGAACTGCTTCATCTCAGCATCAGCAACAAGAGCTTCAGCACCCAAGAGAGCAATCTTCAGCCTTTCAACCAAGTCAGGACCAAGCTTCTTGCCCAACACCAAGTTGACAGCATCAGTTGTAAGGAACCTGTCAAAAACAACGTTAATGAAGCCAGAAAGAAAAGCTCCACCAACAACGACACCAGCCATGATATGATCTCAACAACAACAGCAAACTGAATGGATCTTCAGATAAGGTAAGAGAACAATGGTTGCAGGGTATAGTGAACTCGATAGAAGGTGTCAAGCAAGTCCTGAGGTAACTTAAAATAATTAAAATTTCAAAGTAGCGATGAAACAAATTGTTGAAATAGCAATAGTTATATTTTTCTTTTAAAAAAAAGGAAGATTTCCCTGCACACCACCTTGATAAAAAAAATAATTGAAGCTTCATGGACATTGGTTTCACGGCATAATTTTTGTTGGCAAAAAGACAAAGGCAATTGACTCAGGGTCTCCCTGGTAACATTAAAAAAAATTGTTATTACTTGTTAGTGGAGTGTCATGCTGGCTCTTAATTATAACACTATACTTCTAATTTTTAGTTGTTACTTTGGAAGGTGCAACGTAATTGCATAAAACCTTATAGTCGTATCCTGACAAACTTTTGAACGATGCAATGTGATAGCAAGGCGGGGAAAGTTCCAACCAACTTTCAAAAGGACCAATGAAATTGTAGTCTCTGTGGAAATTTTGTACAAGTAAAAATCATCATGATTCATGAGCTGTTTATGGTTCATAATAAAATAATGATGCTGATGCTGCAATCTTAACTTCTTAGTTAAGGATTTAAGGTCTAATTTCTTTTTCTTTTTCCCTTTGGAAATTTTTCTAACAAACATTACTTTACAGTAAATACGTGATAGAAAATTTTTGTCTTGATGTACGAGTTCAACAACGTTTATGTCTCATAAAAAGTTTTCCCAACAATGTTGGTAAGTAGAGAAATTTGGGAGAGAGATACTGATTAGTATATAACGAATATAACGATATTGATTTGGACTTCGATTATCATTGTTGGCATAGTATCACAGTTAATGACAGCATCTTTCAGTAATGTTCTTATTAGTACTATATTAGTCTCTGTCAAATGCATCTAATCGAAGTAGTAATGATATAACATAGGAAGATGTTCATGTGTTTCGTTGTACTTGATCGAAACATTTTATTCCACTATTTTAAACTTTTCAGATATACTTTAAAAAATATAAATGGTTTAAATTGATGGAAAATTCTTGATGTAGACAACACCTGCAGGAACCTACGCTAAACTTGTAACCGTTCATATTTTGGTCAGTTTATAATGGTTCAAAATTCTGATGCTTGAAAAGTAGCTAGTTGTGTCCTGGTGTTTTTTTTGTCAGATGGATTCGACAACTTCTAATCTTAAGTCATAGATACCACGCAGCACATTTATACACTTCTCACACATTTATCACATGTTGCAGCAACAGTTAGAAATTTTTTTTCGAACGGTTATAACCGATGAAGAATGAAAAATTATGCTATTTAAGTTATAACTTGTTGACGTGTTAGTGTTTACTAAAGGTGCTTTAGTGGCTTATATGTGAGCCTAGCTGATATAGTAGTGGGCTTTTTTAGTTACATTTTTGTTGCTTTCACTGAGAATTGTTTCCAAATTGTGTGATGCCATGAAATAAAAAATTTTGGTAAAAAAATATTGACTACACGAATAAATCATGGAATAGCTCAACATTTTCATTATAATACAGAATTTTTGAAAACATCTTGATTTTCATGTAAATTTGAAAACAATTATTTTACATCTTAATATTATTATAGGAAAGTAATTGAATATATTAAGAAATTAATACTGATACAGTTAAATGAATTTTTAATAAAGATAAAATTAAATATAATTAAAGTAGATATTCATGCTATGCACAAAAAAATTCTATTCAATTTATATTTTAAAATTTTAAAATTTTATTTTTATTAATTTATTTAATTTGTATTAATTTTATTTTATTATAAATATTCTTGAATAATTATAGAGAATAAATTTAAAAAAAAATAAAAAATATAAATCAGAGGTAGTGTTATTACTTATTAATTTGAGAGTGGTATTATCATTTTCTCATATATATGTATATAATGTTTGTTGTATTGATATTCTTAAATAATTATTAAAAAGATATAAATCTATATTAAAACTTTACATATAATTAATAAAATCACCATGTTACAATATACAATAGCATAAACAGGGATTTAACCAACAACAAACTAACATTAGTATTAATTTAAAGTTGGTTGATTAAAAATTATTTATCTATATTTTATTTAACAAATTGTTTAGTTTTATCAGTATTAGTTTTTTAACATATTCAATTACTGCTCTATAATAATATTAATATTGTTACATGGATAATTTGAAATAGATGAATTGGGCTTGAAAGAGGGGCCCAAATGTTGGAAGAAGGTGGTCTCTGACTTGCTTTATGTCTAGGAGTCGCCGTCAGAGTTGTGTGTGTGAGAGAGTGAGAGAGTGGTACCTACAAAGATACTTCGATACCTAAGTTAGCAAGGGGATAAATAGGTTTAGAGTGTATTGGACTTAGCTTTACCTGAGTGTGTCAGTGTATTTATAGGTGATGATCCAATAACCACCGTTGGAATAGTTCCACTTCTAAAGGTGGATAACCGTCCCTTTATTTTAGGGTTGTTGAGATATCTCTTCTAGAAGTGGATGAGAGATTTTAGAGGGCAGTTACTTATTTGAATAAGCCCTATCTGCTAGCTTATGTCGAACTCGACCTCTTTGAGAAGGTCAGGTATGCGGTAAAGGCCAACTTTTGAATTGAGTCTTTTTTGACTTACTTAGACCTGGACCATAGTATTAAGTCAGGACATAAACAAATATGTAAAATATTATTTTTAAATTTATGTAAAAATCAAAATATTTTCAAATACTCTACAAATAAAAATGTTGAGTTGTTTCATCACCTATTCTTATCTTATACACTTTGAATGAGTCAAAATTAGATCACTAATTAAACGACAAATATTTGAAATCAAGAACTATGGCAAATTGGATAATTTCACATCTACTTCAAGGGTGAACATGATAATCCCAAAGCTCACTAGAAGACAAAAATATTGTTGGAAACTTTTTTTTGACAAGTAATATTGCTGGAAACTTGATAGTGCGTAAGAACATGAAGTTCCGCAACCATACACAGAAATACGTGATAATTTTTTACTTACGTTTAGGGTTGGCAATATATATCTTATCGGATATTTAATTTGAACTAATCCATTTAGGTAGAGTTATTTACTTTACCTGCTGCAGATAGAGTAGGATATAATACAAATTTTCCTGTAAATAGGGTAGCATACGGGTTTAGGATATATCCTATTCTATCCTACTCGCACTCTTAATATATTATATAATATATATGTAAAAATTATATATGTAGTGAAAAAAATTAGTTTTGTACTCACAATCTTCTTCTTATAAAAACTTAAAATAATCAACAAATTAGTTGATGATCATATTATTTGTAATTTTCTGTTTTAATTTTAATTTAAACTTTATTTTTTTATTTTTATTTTATTAATATGTATAAAATTTGAAATGGTTGAATTTTATATTTATTTTTTTTTTTGTTTTTGCGGATAGGATCGGATAGAATAAGGTTTAAAATTTTAAGGTGTGAATAGAATTAGGATTGAGAAATTATCAACCTACGTAAAGTAAAATAGTATAGTAACTCGAGCTTTTTAAAAATTAAATAATAAATTATTTATGATTAATTATTATACTTAAACAAATTTTTTTTAAAAAATAATTAAATTAAATTTTATAATGTTTTGAGTTTAAAATTCGTAAAATTTTTAAATAATTTTTTTATAATAAAATATTTCAAAAAAGATAAAAGGATTATTATTATTATTAAAATTCCTAAGTTACATTAAGTAAAGCTCCTTAAGTTCATATATATATATATATATATAATATATCTTATGTGGCTATTAGTATTAGGCTCATTTCCATGCAACCGGTAAGAAAGAAAGAACTAAATAAGGCTTATAATTACCAAACCACTAATTATAATTATCATTCCATCTTCATTCAGCCGAAAGCATTTAGGCTTTGTTTGATTGAAAGGAAAGAAATAGAAAGAAAAGAAATAGAAAAGAAAGAAGAGAAAGGAAAAAAATTGAGTGGAATTTTATTTTTCTTAGATATGTTTGGATAAAAAAAAATGAGGAGGAAGGAAATAGTATATAATGTTATGAAAAGACAATTTTATCCTTAAATATTTTAAAATATATTAAAAAATAGAGGATAATATTGAAATATTGATACAAAATACATTTTCCTTCCATTTTCCATCCATTATTGGAGAGAAAAAATTTTTAATGGATCCCACTCATTTTTTTACACTATTCATTTTTTTCCTTTAACTTTCCATTCAACCAAACAAAGGAAAATATTTATTTTCCTTCCAATTTCTTTCCTTCTTATTTCTTTCCTCCCATTTTTCCCTCAAACAAACACACCCTTAGAGAAAGGAAAGAAAGAAAATAGAGAGTGAGGCATGAGGCCATAGAACCGTGAATTTCCTATCACAATTTTTTGCGATCCGTAATTCCAATAAAAAATTTAATTCGATAAAAATATTTGTATTTTTTTCTTTATACGTTAGCATCACTTTTGATCGGTAGAAGTTAACAGTGACATAGTTCTCCTATTTTTTAAATTTTGCCAACTGAAGTTCTAAAAAGTACAGACAATTTTGGACATTTTTTTTTACACCTCGATTAAAAGGCTTCTCTAGAATTTCGAGTATTTTGATTTTATAAGGAGATGGGAGATTTTATTTTAAAATCAATAGTTTTAGTTTATGAATGCCATTGAAATTTAGTAAATAAGTGCAAATAATTTATAAATGTCTTGTTTAATTAATTAATGAAAATTGACGAAATTGAGATTGTTGGTGATTGTGAATATAGTTGAATGTGATGAAATTGTGTTGAGATTGATTTGTTGATGTGTTTGAGGAAGATGATTGTTATTGATTTTCTGATTATTTTAGAATTGCTAGAAATTCTGAATGTTATCTGATGAAAGAATGATAGTCGTTAAACTGGGTTATAATGAGTTGTTTATTGAGAAAGAGGAAACTCGAAAGGGTGGCACAGTCCAAGTTTTAGGGGAGGTGCTGTCGAAATTTTTATGAAATTGAGGTTTTATTTGAAATGCTATTTTAAAAGATTTGGTTTTGGCAAATTAAATTATTTGAGATTTATTTAGTTGGAAAAGATTTATTCTATTTTAAATCCGATCTGTTAAGAAAAGTCTAATGTTTTAAATTCTATCCTTTGAAAAAGGGATTTATTTTAAGTAATGACTTGAATTCGGTTTATTAAGTAAAGGGACCTCTACCATAGAAGAGCAGAGAGTAGTGACTGAAAAGATATTGAGTGTTATTGGGTATAAGACTTCTAAATTTTTAAAAGTTATTAATAAATTATTTATGATGTATTATATTTATTTAAGACTATATTTTTAGAGATTCTTATATAAAAGTTGAGTAAATCCTTATTTATTATTTAGAATTCTTATAACTAAAAAATAATGAATAGTTTGTATGCCTTAATTTTAATATATAGATTTTTAACCTTATTTTATAAATAAAAAAATTAATTTATTTATCTTTAATTTTTACTAAATTAGTATTTAACTAAAAATTATTAAAAATTATTAATTAAAAAATATTTTTAAAGATGAATATTTTATATTTAATTTCATTTCTATTATTATCCTACTTTTTATTTAAATCATAAATAGCTTGTTTTATAAAACTTTATTCAATCGTAAGAAAATTATTTGAATGCTTTAATGCTGATGCTTTGGAAATATAAACAAGATATAGCGCTTCATTTTATTTAATAATTGTCATGATAACTAGATTTAGCAATTCTTATTCTGATTTTAACTCAGAAAAGATTAGGAGTTAATTATCACTTACTTCTTCCCTTTTCCTTTTCACGCTAAGCAGCTCTAACCCCTTTCTCACTCTCTCTGCATTTCACCGACTCACAAACAAAGCAAGCACGCTCACATGCACGGAGAAGAAATCTAAGAAAGAGAGGCAGCGTCGATGGAAGAGGAAGATGCGCCAAAATTGGTAGGCCGCGCTGCCGCTGTCGCAGTGCTCTGCCCAGCCGTCGTCGTCGTTTTGTGGGGCCGCCGCCATCCCTGAGCTTGCCGCCGTTGCCCTTGTTGCCGAGTAAAAGGGAAAAAGCCACGCGGCAGAAGAGAGAAGGAGGGAAGCTCACCGCGTCACCGTTGTCGCTCCCACCACGTTGCGCCGCCGCTGGTCTACCTTGGAGCCTCCGTCGAAGCAGAGCCGCGGAGAGAGACGAGTTCGCGTAGGGAAGAGAGAAATGTGTCCGAGAGAGAGAACGAGCACGAGAGGAAGGAGACAGCCGTTCTCATCACTGCTAGAGGTTCCACCGCCGTCGTTGCTGCCAACCGAAGTCACCGCCTCCTTTGCAAGCTTTTTCCCAGCTGTTTTGGTTCTGGTCCTGTTGCAACTCGCCAATGTCCCTGCTCATTCCTTACATCTGTTCAGCATTTGCCAGAGCTCGCCGTCGCTGGAGAAACACTTTCGGAACGTCTCAGATTCGCTGGTAACACTACCTTAGTACCAATCTGGTTTTTGGCTTTTCCTTTCTTGAATTTGTCTTGCTTCTATTTTGTTCCGTTGTTTTGATTATGAGCTTTTGCTTTAACTTGGAATTTCCAGTACCATTCTTGTTGCTTTCTGATCGATTTAAATCCACCACTTTTCTTGGTGTTGTGGTCATTGTCGTTATAACGAGGAGTTCATGTTGTTGCTACTGTTGCAGTTCCGGTTGCTGCAGTTTCGATTTCTCTGAGTTTCAATACTAAGGTAGGAGTTTTCTTAAAACTTATTTTATATTACAGAGTTGTTATAAATAGATATTACTGTAAAAAACGTACTTTTGTGATTATGTTTGTCTTGTGGATGTGGTTGTTTGTTGGACTGAATTACTGGTTGCTTGATTGATTGAGTGGTGTACGGTTGTAACTAAGAAATTGGTTTGAAATGTTATTTAGTTAATTATTATGAAAAGTGGTTTCTTTTTGGTTTTGAAGTTAATTTGATAATGTAAATGAATCGGCTTTAGAAATGATTTGAGATATGAAAAATGAATTGATTTTGGAAGCGGTTTGATTTTAAAAAGGATTTATTATTGGCATTGATTCAATTTGAAAATAATTTGATGTTGGAACTGGTTGAACTTTGGAAAGTGATTGAGATTTAGAAATGGTTGATAAAGAGTTTGAGAAATGTGCCGAAATTTTATAAAATTAGAAGTTTTATTGGAAGTAGTTATTTTAAATGGTTTTAAGTGTTATATGATTTAAAATTACCTCATTTATCAAAGGAAGAATTATGTTTTGAATTGGGATTGTTGATGAATAGAATGGAAAGAAGAATGATGAGGATTTTCTTTGAAATATGATTTTTGAATGAATTTGGAAATGAGATTTGGATTGATGAATGATGATGATGTTGAGAATGATGAGAATGTTGAGATATGGATTGAGAATGTTCAAATATGATCTCTGAATTATTCATTTGGCTTACGAATTTGAATTATCTGAGATACGAGGTTCCCTGGATAAAGTACCATGGCTTGTCACCACGTGTACCAGGTTGAAAACTCGATACTCTGTTGACCTTACGATGTAAGTGTGACCGGGCACTATATAAATTCTCAGGAATGTTACTCTCATTGAGCAATATTGATTATTTGAGAAAAACATATTCATAGACTCTTGGGGATGCACGTCGGGGGACAGTCTAAGGACAATTCAGACTTGTCGGGTTGGCTGGATAACCGACAGATGAGCCTCATCAGTCATAGGACAGGCATGCATCATATGCATCTGTATGCTTTACTTGGTTTTGAACTTGTTTTGGTTTGCCTAATTGCTAAACTGTTCTTACCTGCTACTTGAACTATTTGCTGTAACTGCTACCAACTTGTGCTTTCTTTGTCTGTCTTGCCTGTGTTTGTCCTGGCGTGCTACATTTGAGAATGAACTTTGCTGTGAATTAATGGTTGTGTTGTTTGGTCGCGTGGTTGGTTTCTGATTGAGATTTTCTTATAAGAAAGGAATGGTTTCGGATTTCTGAATGATTAAACATTGTTTCTTTGAAAAGGTTTTGAACGATTACCTATTGGTTTTTGAAAAGGTTCATGAGGTAATGATAATCACTGAGCTTGAAAATAGTTTTCTTATTAAATATCTTCTTATGACAACTTTGAAACTCCGTGGTGAGACCGTGTGATTAGGTTCTCACCCCCTACAGCTTTACCTTTTCAGGAACCAGATGAAGAGGCATTAAGGAGAATTATACTGTGTTTGGTTTATATGTTGTTGTATTGATTAGATTATTTTCTTCCCTCGTCTTTGTTATTACAATTTTGTAAGAGGGATAGGAGTTGTATGTTTTATATATGTATTATAAGATATTATGTAAGATGTCTTGTATATGAATCTATGCCTGCTTGTTTTTTTTTAAGATAAAGTATTTATTTCCGGTTATCAGAGAAATCAGCGATACGGTGTTGAGTCACAGGCTCCTATTTTAATATTAAGTATATAAAATAGTCGTAATACTTCTTGCTATTAGAGTGGCGTAGCCGGAAGCGTGACTTTCTGGTAGTGAGGGTGTTACATTGGGCCTTAGTGGCAAGTGTCTAGTAAGGATGGTAATACATAACGCTCACTTGACACAATAGAGACGGCTCAGTGAGGACGGCAATACGTAACGCTCACTGGAGGCCGTGGACATTGTGAATGAATGATTGTGCGGGGATGCCCGTGTGTGTGGAATGGCTTCCAGGAGAAAGTGGCACATGTTTCAGCTGAAGAATCAGTGCCTGCAAGTACTTGCAAAGGTCATGTTTGGCATGCTTCAGCTGGAGAATCAGCACCTGCAAGAGGTTGAAACCTTGCAGAGATTATGTCGCTGGAATGCCTTATCTGACTTGCGAGTCGGATTGCGTCGGGTGCGGGTCAAAACCGACAAATGAGCTCATTACCTGCGATAGGACTAGACATGCATCATCATTGTTTGCACATTTGCATTTGATTGTGTTTGCTTATCTTGTCTCTCTGTGATTGTGCTGTTTGTCTTATTATTATTAATTTGTGTATTGAGATGACTGAGAATTAAGATTGTGATTGAGTTTTGTTTAAAATTCGGAAATTTAAAGAAAGTAATTAATTATGTAAAGTAAAAGTAAAAAGTATTTTCAAAGGTCTAACAAAATAGTTTTACTGGGTAAGTTAATTATTTGTATTATATTCATTACTTTTACGGCATTCCCATTTCCTACTAAGAACGTGAGGTTTGTTCTCACCCCAAAATCTTCCACCTTTTAGTGACATGTTTGAAGGTTCAATATGAAGCTGCGGACGAATAATAGATTTACTTGTGATTCCTGTTATTTTATAGAGTTCCCTCACCCTTGTTGCTTGAGCTTTTATTTTATCCAAAGGGATAGGTATTATATTCGAGTTTTATATTGAATTTATTTGTATAACACTTATTGTTATTAATAATTATGTGATTACTATTATTTGAAGATCTTTGATATGTGATTTAATTACTAAAAATAAATCGCTGAAATTTTTTATAAAACTAAAACGCAATATTGAACTAAAGGCTCAATATGAAATAGTTAATAAGAAAAACAGGTTAGTAATACCTTACTTTTGGTATGATCATGACGTGTTAAAATTTAGGGTTACAGGTAGAGTTTTAAAAAAGTTTTTCACCTGTGGGTAGAATTAGGATAGAGTCTAAACCCTACCCTATCCTACCCATTGCCAACCCTACTTAAGATATTAAGATCCTTACAACGCAGAGAATTAAATTAATTATATATCGTAAAGATTTAAAATGCTATATTATTTAAGAATAGATTAAATAATATATAAGTTAGTATTAAATTTAGAAGTTAATTTATAAAAAATATTATATAATAAATAATACTACATATTTAGTAAATATTATTATCTTTTACTAGTATTTGATACAATAATTTGCACTTATATTTACAAAAATTTTGCATACAAAAAACATATCATTTGTACTTACATTTATTAGAATTTTACACACATAAATCAATACAGTTTATACTCATATCTTTTTAGAATTTATACACATAAATTAATAAAATTTATTTGTTAAAGATAATTTAATATTTGTATTGGTCAAATAATAGCCAAAAATAATATAAATTACTGATCCCAAAAATTTCTCTTATATAATATATTTATTCGGTAATTTACATATAATTTAATATTATTATTCAACAAAAAAATACACAATTCTAATATAAATAATAGAGTAAAGTGTCGTTTTTACCTCTAACTTTGGGGTAAATCTTAAAGTTGTCTCTAACATTTAAATTGTCCTATTTAAGTCCCTAACGTTTTAAAATTAACTTAATGTTGTCCTGCTGTTAGGGATCTGTTAACGGAATTGACAGCACGACAAAATTGAAACGATTTTGAAACGTTAGGGACTTAAATAGGACGAAAATGTTGGAGACAAAAGCGATATATGGAAATAAATTTTAATTTTATCCTTCACTAATATCAATCTTTTATGGTA
Organism: Arachis stenosperma; assembly: GCF_014773155.1. NCBI lineage: Eukaryota > Viridiplantae > Streptophyta > Magnoliopsida > Fabales > Fabaceae > Arachis > Arachis stenosperma. Next base: position 23,126,412 of record NC_080378.1, read on the forward strand.
CATAGTTATTCAATTATTTTTAATCACATTACTTTAATTCTAAATAAATTTATTTTTTTATAATTTTATTCTTAAAGATTTTACTCATAATAAATTTTTTGTAGAATGATTAGAATCACATTACTTTATTGTATATATATCATTTTTTTCCACAAATTTATATACTAGTCATTCTATAAACATTTTATGATGAGTAAAAATTTTTAAGAGTGAAATTATAAAAAAATATATTTATTTAGAACCAAAGCAATGTGATTAAATATAATTTACTTAGATGTGATTAAAAAATAATTGAATAACTATGTACCGTAAAAAATTGATATTATTGAAGGATAAAATTAAAATTTATTTGTATGTATCATTTTTGTCCTCAACGTTTTCATTCTATTTAAGTCCCTAACGTTTCAAAATCGTCTTAATTTTGTCCCGCCGTCAATTCTGTTACCAGATTCCTAACGGCAGGACAACAATGAGTCAATTTTGAAACGTTAGGGACTTAAATAGAACGATTTAAACGTTAGAGACAACTTTGAGACTTATCTCAAATGTTGGGGACAAAAACGATACTATACTCTAAATAATAATTGTGTTTAACTATTATTTTGTAATTCAATTGAGTAATGATATGTATTAAATTTAATTAGTTAAAAAGTTTAAAATTTTGTTTAATGACATATCAAAAGCGATTTAAATTTTGTAATGATTAATGATAAATAATAATTTAAAATAATAAAATTAATTTATGAATATTATTCATATTTTTTTATAATTAAAAATAATATTCAATTTTTATATTTTATTTTTCACGAAACATGATAACTTGTATTTTCAATAATATTATTATAACTAAATGATATTAGAAAAATATAAATTGTTAAAAGAAAAAAAAGTAATATATAAATGACAAAGATACTACATAACTAATGAATATAATTATGCAAAAAATAAAAAAGTTAATAAATACAATTACATAATCACCTAATACAGATGTTTGGCAAATTAAAAAATAAATAAAAATAAAAACTATGGTCATAAATCAAATTATAATTGTACAAAATTAACAAGAGTAAAAAAAGAGAGAGAAAGAGATATGAGATTATGTAAGAAGAAATAAAAAAATATAAAATTTTAAATGAATTTATACTATTAAAAAAATTAACATTAATATTAAAAACTACAGTATAACCTATATAAAATAAAAGATAAGAACATAAAAATTTAAGATTAAATATCAATTTTATAGTGAAAATTAATAAAAAATGAGAAATAATAGACTTGATATGAGAGAATAAAACAAATTTTATAACTCAATTAAAACTATTAAAAAATAATATTAAACAAAACATATGATATTATACAAAGATAACTTATTACCGTGACAGAATTTGAAATGAATTTTTAGAGGGACGAATATGTAATTTAAAAAAAATATAGTTCAAACAATAAATATTAAAAATTACAATATATATTTATCAAATATTTGAATGTCTTTTTCTAGTAGAAGAAATTAATTAAATAACTAAAAAAATATAAAATAATATTAAATTAAATAAATAAAAAATCATCCAATTTTTTAAAAATAATACAAAAAGTTATAATTGCCTAAAATTTGGAAGATTGAAACCTTGGATATAATACACCAATATTTATCGAGTATCTTAATTTTTTTTGTCTAAAAATTAATTTAAAAAATAAAACATAAAATAATATTAAATTAAATTGATAAAAAAATAGACAATTAAAAAAATCTATTAGTTGAACATGCTAAATTTAAACTAAAAAAATAATTAAATAAATGACTAATATTCTGTACAAAACTCATATAATGAGGAGATAAAAATGCAACTAAAAATTTTATGATATAATATAATGATAGAAAAAATTATGCTACTTAAAAAAAGTTATATAGCAATATAAAATAAAATAAAAATAATTGTGAAATTATTTTAAGTTCCCTTTTAATATATTATAAATAGATAAGGAAATGAAAAAATGTTATCGAGAATTATTAACAAAGACGCTACAAAAATAATTCACATTTAAAAAATCACTAAAAGTAATAATCATTAATATTTTAAAAAGCTAACTTTTGAATTGATCTGAGTAGTAATTCAATGTTATTTTATTTTATTTTAATATTTATGTTTTAATTATATCTAATAAAAATACAATTTGTTATTTATCAAAATAATTGATAATATAGATATATAAAATTTTAATTTTTAAAATATAAATTAATAAAGATACTGTTAAGTTTGAAAAATTAACAATATATTATAAATGATGACTAAACATTATTATTGAATTAAAAGTCGATTATGTATATGATTAGTTTGTTTTTTTTTTTTTTTTGTGGTCAAGGATTAGTTTGTTTAATATGCAAAAAATTAAACTAATTAACACTAGCCCAATAAGCAAGAAAACAGACCCACACACATACACTCAAGCTTAAAGAAAAAAAAATGATGATTACAACAATAAATTCCTATCTCAAACAACAAAGAAATATTTCAGGACTCAAATTAACAAAGTAAGCCCATATCCAAAAACTATCACAAGTCCAACTAGGTGATCCAAATCCATTCCTTCTCTGATTTAGTGGTTAACTAAAAAATTGAAATTCATTCCATCAAACTAAACACCATACCACTAAAACCAAACTCTTTCTTTTCCCTCTTCTCTCTCTTTTATCATTCACGTGAAAACTTAATAGAAAAAGTAAGAAAAAAAAACTGAGTTAGGACAAAAAAAAAAAAATCAAAAGTGGGTTACAAATTCAATCAAAAAAAAAAATTAAAGAGATTAGGGCTAAAAGCAAGCATCACTTCCAAAACATCATCAAAGACATATTTATAGATTTGTGTTTCATTGAAACTTGGTGAAAAATCTTCTCTTTGTATGCACAGAAATGAAAAGTTGAAGGTATTGAAAATGATAAAACTCTGCTATGAATCAACGTCCAAGAATCAAATTTGGAGTCAAAGCAAGAATGAAGGGTTCAGATTCAAGAAGAAATTTGAAAAAAAATGAAAGAGAAGATAAAAGGTATGAATTCATGTATGATTCAATCACTGCTACTACTCTAATCTCTCCTTTATGACGTCGTTGCTACTATTTATTTTTTTGGGAGAAGACCAACGTGCTGAAACAAGTTTCAAACTTTGGAAGCTTCACTTCTCTATTAATGGGGTGAACGGCCAAGGATTAAGGCAAGGAGTGAGAGCATAATTTTTGGATTTTCATAGCTTACAGAGCTATTACACTCTTCTCCTTCATGATTTTTATTGAATATTTTGTTTTCTCAATCTAGTCTTTCTTTGTTTTCAATGGTAAAAGACAATACAGTGAGATATGTAAGAAAAAAGTTATTGAGTGGAAAAAGGCAAGAGAGTTAGACTTGGAGAAAAAGAAAAAAGTTTATTTCAGAAATTTTTTGTAAGTTTTTTTGTTTTGTTGTCATGATCCTGAGGAGATTCCCTTACAAGTTGGGTGAGTACTTTGCTGTTGAAAGTTAGGGTGAGTTCCCAGTCAAATGTGATTTAGGTTAGAAATTGGATTTATCCCATATAGGATTGCGTAGAATCTTAGGAAGAATTGGTGAATGTAATCTTGTTCAAAGATAGTGAAATTTCATCATAAGTTGTGATGGAGACTAGATGTAGGCTACATTCCACTGAGTAGCTGTAACGCCCTAATTACCCTAAGTCTTACCTCATGCCGTAAGGCAAAGGTTAATCAAAGGTTACGACAATTCTAAGGCTTATACAATATTATACATAGAAAGAAATAGTAATTCTAGAAGTCTGATGAAGGAATAAGCTCAAAAACAGAGTTACAAAGCTCGAAACATTCACACGAAGCTAAAAGTAACAAGGCGCAAGCTATAGATACAAAATAGTAAGGCATATGTAGATATAAGAGTATAATAATCATAAGATACTAACCTCAGCCCGCGGAGTTTAGGCCAACTAGTTATATACAAACATACAGAGTTTTGAAAATAAAACCAGCATATACAATATATCTCTCTCAAAGTAAGCCTCTAAGGCAAATATAAATACAAAAGCGAGAGTACTAAACAAAATATCCAAAAGACTCCAAAATATGATAAGGATCCTCCGCTTTATCACCATCACGTAACTCACCGAGGGGGTTACGAATTGCATCTGAAAAACAACAACAGAATATGGTATGAGAACTAGAAGTTCTCAGTATAGTAACAGTGCCCAGTAATGTGAGATATAAGAATCTGGGACGCCAAAGGCAATCCTAGAGGTTCATATAAATCATGAGATTCAACTTAAAGCATAATTAAATTTAAAACCATCACTTTAAAACTATAATGAAATAAGAGAATCTAACTTAGGGATTTTCTACTCTAACATTTACACCGCTGTCCCACAGTCTTCGCCAGCCTAACCTCCATGCGATTCCATCGCCACCACCTTCCGAACCTCCTCAATCCCAATAAAAAATACAAGTAATAGCAATGCAAGTAAAACACAAGTATAATCATGTATAACAAGTAATTCAAGAAACAATTAAGCATGTTATACGATTAGGTAAACAATGCAAATCGGCAAAGCAAGAAAACATATAAAATATGCACATGATGAAGGTATGTCCTATTTAGCTGTGATATCACATTGTCGATTCAACTGCCAACTCCACACATTCTCATGGGAATGTCGCCTTTCGATCACATATATAGCTATAGGAACCCCCAAGGATATAGTGCTGGGCACACTCCTGTGATTCGAAAGGATGCAAGTGGGATACTTTGTCACAAACCTCAAATCTCAACATAAGCGGGATTAACCACCATCCTTACGTCGTCACCGCGACCTCGACAAGCAGGATTAACAACCGTTCTTGCCAGACATATAGCGTCTCAACAATCTAAGTATAAAACAGTGTATTAGTGGTTTTCAGAAATCATTTTCAGTACTCAGTCCACTCCGAGTCCTAGACTCGCCTTCAATATCATCAATCAGAAATTCACAAATTCATCAATTCAATCGTTATTATGATGCGCCACTATTTTGTGGTACATTTTGTACTTAATTTAGGTGGATTTTATCCACTTTTCCCACATTTCTTCAAAGAATCAGCATGGTTTCATAATTTTCTCCTAAATTGTGCTTAAGTGTAAAAACATACTTTTTAAGCCCTTAAATTGCTAATTTTAATTCACCTTTGATTCCACTAGATACCTTGATGTGTTTGTTAGTAAATTCAGGTTACATTACAGTACTCCGCCATCTCACTCAACTAAGTCATCATCAGTACTTCAGAAACCTAAGTCTCTGTCTTCTAAATTCATGTAGAATTTCACTAAAATAACTCACTAACTCATCTTTAGTAATATTTGAACCTAATTACTAGATAGTACTCTTAAAAAACATTTGAAAGAACTTTAGAAAGTTAGGGAACCCTTAAAAATGAAAAAAAAAAATTCAGCAAAACAGGACATATGTGTATGCACGCCCAAGTGTGCATACGCACACTTCAGTTTTGGACCACTATGCGTACGCATACATGAGTCGTGTATGCAAGGGTACTGGATAGAAACCATCACCCACGTATGGCGCAGGAGGCAGCGTACGCATTCTTTGTTGTTGGCCCATCTCGCGTATGCATGCATAGGGCCACGTGCATGCCATCCCAGATTTGCAAAATTCTGTTAAGTTGCAAAAATCAGTTTTAAACACCAAACTTTAAACGTCCATAACTTCTTCTACAAAAATCTATTTTCATCAAACTTTGTATCAATTTAAAGATCTTTAAATGAACTTTAATTTAAAATAAATTTCAACTAATTTCAAAAACTGAGGCTTAAGTTATGATCCATCAAAATTTACCAAAAAAGTAGTTTTTTACCAAAATCAGCTAGGTTCTCAAATTTCCAAAATTCACAATCAAACCAAATCAAAGCTTATTCAATTTCACCACAAAACATTACCAATTACTCTACTTTACCTCTTCATTACAATCCAATTAATTCAACATCTATTTCAATCAATTTATTTACCATAAACTCAATTATTTCACAATTTCTACATCAAGAATCTAACATAACCAACTTTAACACAATCTCACTACTCATAATAAACATCACCTACCATACCTCATCATAATTTCACATAATCACAATAATTCAATCTCAACATCAATTCACCATCCTCAACATGCCTCAACATCAACAAACATCATAATTCATTCTCATCATTTACCAAAAATCATCACAATCATCGAAATCATCATACATCACAATACCAACAATCAATTTCAAACCTATCATAGGTCCACTAGTCTAAGTGTCCAGAAATATTGCATATTACATAGAAAAAACCAAAATCATATATCGGCCGATTCCTAATATGCACAATTCACCAAGTTGAATCCAATTCAAGCCTCCAATCACCAACAAATTGCCAATCAACTCCAACAAGCATTAACAATCAAATTTTCCAATCTATACACATTAATTTACGACAAATCAATACCTAAGGTTTCTAAATACACAAATTTACAAGGGATAAGAGCAAGCTTACCTTATCCAACATTTTTGGGAGAAAAATCCAATAGAAACCAAGTGTTAGAGTGTACCTAAACACCCAAAATCACAAAAATCTCTCAAAAATCAAACCTAAAATTTTAAAATTCTTGGAACAAAAAAATGGAAAGTGAAATTCAAAGTCTTACCTACACAAGTTGGATAGAACTAACGGACTCGGCAAGGGCTTCGCGTAGCCGCCGACAGCATACGAATCGGAGTTCCGTAGCTCAAGTTATGATCACCGGAAGTTAGTGGTGAATAGTAACACTCTCTTCTCCTCTCTTCTCACTTGCAGCTGTGTTTGTGGTGTTTTGTGTAGTGAATGAGCTAAATGCTCATTAGAGAAGGTTTTTATATGTTGGACTTGGGCGCGGTCAAATCCATTAACATTTTTTCGCCCAGTCCAATTTTGGGTCAAACCTTTAGAATTAGTGCTCGGTTTTCAACTTTTACTGATTTTCTAAGTTTCTCTACTGTTTTTACTATTTTCACACAGTACTAGACAGATTTAAGCCGGTACTGCTGGCTAATTTACCGGTACGTATTTTCACGCAGTTTTCCGTAAAAATTTACATTTTCCAACTCAAAAAAATCTATTGAGTTCAAAAATCATATTTAAAATTTCTAATTAACATTTTAAATTTTTAGATCCTATTTTAAAAAATTAATTTAATTTAATTAAGCTGTTAATTAGTCGCAGTTCTTGCCATAGCTGAATCGGGATATGTGGTCGTGTCACTTCTTCTTCTCTTCTCTGTTTCTGGTTTCTCTATTTAGGAGACAAAACAAAATAATCTCCTACTTATTCTATCAAACTAGATTTTACAACTATATGTCTTGCACGTATTTCAATTTTGGCTTTCTTTTCGACAAGACAAAATAAATTAATCTCCTATTTTTTACCTGAGGCAATACTACAAAATCTAGAAGTTCTATCAAGTTTTAAGATTATTCAAGTAAAGTAAAAAGAGGTCAAGATTTAACTCCTTTTCTCTTCCATCAGATACAATCATACTACGTGCACAAAAATAATTAGCCATCTTCATAAAATATATATTAAAATATAAAATACACTTTAAAAGTAAAATAACACATATTTATATACAAATATATATTAATTCATTTTTTATGTATATATAACATTTTTAGTAAAGATAATCTTAGACATTATATAAATAATTGAGTTTTAGAATTTTTATAAATTTACAATATATATTTTCATATAATTAGACTTTTATTATTTCAAAATTTTTTTACTCATATTCATAATTAAGTATTTAAAATTATTTCTATAACATAAATTAGTCATTTCTATGTTTATTTGAGATTGCATAAAACGTGGGTCTCATTCTAAAATAGTTTTAGGCTTAATTTATGATTGATATTTATCATACACAAATAATCAGTCCTCCAAAATTACGTGTTGAATGTCTATTTCTAATGAAAAAAATTGTTGACCTTTTTCCCTTTTCATTTCGTTTTTTGAGGGAATTAGACCCATAGGCTTAAGGGATAGAATGTATCATTATATTGTGAAAGATGAGGAGGATGAACTAATTTGAATTACTTAAATAATTTACGAGTTAAATTTTAAATTAGTCCCTAAAGTTGTACCTAAATTTTAAAATGGTTGTTGAAGTTGATAGTTATCCAAATGCATCTTTACAACTGCACTTCAAGATTTATAGTAGTTTCTAAGATACTTTTCGTTCATCGTTAACTATCGAAAAACTGAGTTAAACTAATTCTTGCCATACTGACACACTGATGTGGCGATGAAAACTTTTTTTTGTTGCAATTTAATTCCTTTTCCTTTTTTAAAATTCTAATCCCCAAATGATTTTTAATATTTTCCAATCTTCTCCTCTGTTCTCATCTATTCTCCCGTGTTATAGAAGAGGATAATTTTAAAACAGAATACATCAAAATGCAGAGACTAGTGTGTGCAGTAAAACAGTGCACATCAAATCAATTTCTAAAACCTAAATATACAAAAAGCAAGAAAATAGTTTCTTTCACAAATTAGAGTTAGGTATCAAAACATTACCAAAATAATTCGCTTTTTCTTCTTATCAAGTGCTTCAAAAATGAACAAGAAGGCTCAAGCAATAGTAAGGAGATATAAATAAGTTATAGATACCAAGGTCCTCTATTTCTATAAACTGCAAAGGCGAAAAGCATTGCTAGTTTAAAGTTTTAATATTCAATAGTTTATCATCACAGTTCACAAGAACAATGGAAAGAAAATCTTGGCATTCCAAACAGACTCATCATGCTGAATTGAAAGAATTCCAAATGATCTCTCTCCAACCAATACAATACTAATCACACATATACATGAAATGCTAACTCAAGCAACATCATGTTTGATTTCGCTGCTCCTGGTCCCAAAATCAACTTCATCACCTAAGAATTGATTCTAGATTCTCTCATCTTGACATTCCAATCAAACTATTTGCTTCCTAGAATCAATTCCATAAAATTAAAAGCATAATTAAAAACAAATTTGGTATACTTACTTCAACGTGTCCTTTTTTAGCAACTCCACTTTTCCCGTCAAAATCAATGATCAAAGGTACTGCCGGACTATGATCAATAGCCCAAAAACAAATGGAGTACTCACCAGCCTCTTCGGAATTAAACCAAAAAGTACCAAAATCCACTGTTTCAGCATAGTGATAACTGATGTCTCGAGGTGAACTCACCTGTCCCCCATATTACAAATAAAACAAAATAATATTATAATAATAATGCTATATAAACAACTCATTTTATCAACAATTCAAAACATCTATACAAAACTAAACAACTATTTAAATTACAGCTGTTTACATAGCATGTGCACAAATTATAAATAACCATGAAAGCACATTTTTATTTTCGTCTATCTCTCGTTAATTAACATCCTTGTTGCTGCTCTACTACTACACTACTGCTACTACTCAGTATCTGTTTAAATAAGGTTTTCTGAGAAAATTTGAAAAGAAATTTCTAAAGGAAGAAAGAAAAGAAAAAGATCATGTCCCAAAAGAATCACTTTCTTTTTTCTTTTATAACCTTCCTGATTAGTGATTATTACTACTACTACTATGTTAAAAAAATAGATCATAACTAAAATGCATCTCGGCAAAAAAATTAAATAAAATCTTGAGGTAAGTTCGAAGAACCGCAAGTACATAATATAAAATTGAAGATATACATGAAAAAAAAAAGTAAGAGCCTAAACCCTTACTTTATCTTTAGGCTTAATTCATTCACCAATAAAACAAAAATGGCCACGAGGAAATGACCTCGAATGTTGTTAAGTTAAAAAGATTTGATAGCTAATAAATTTCATATGATGTCAAAAGAAGATGCACTTCCTTCTCACATTATCAAAAGTGGCATATGTTCTTGCCATACCAAGACCACTAGATGTTGAAGGAGAGTCCATTACAAAAACATAGAGCGATGCAAAAATGGGACGGCGATGACTATATATGCACTGAACACATATTCAATGACTTGACTGATTGTTTGATGTCTACCAAAATGTTGGGAGTACAAAAGAACTATGGAATAAATTAGAGGCAAAATATATGGCTGAGCACGCAACAAGTAAGAAATTTTTTGTCACTAACTTTAATAATTATAAGATGGTTGATGGTAGATCTGTTATGGAACAAATGCACGAAATTGAGCGTATTTTAAATAATTTTAAGTAACATAACATGCACATGGATGATATCATTATTGTTTCTTCAATTATTGACAAACTTCCTCTACTATGAAAAGAATTCAAAAGAACTATGAAACATAGAAAGGATGATGTTTCTCTCGAGCAATTAATTAAGTAATCACCTTTGTCTTGAAGAAGAGTATCGTAAACAAGACAATACTAAAGAGCAAATTACTCATGCTAATCTTCACGTAATAGAGGATGAAAAATCCAACAAGCCCAACAAAAAAAATATTGAGATTTTAATAGATTTCAAGGTAACAATGGTATATCAGAAAGAATAAAAAGAAAGAAAATTATTTTCATGGTGGAAAACCAAGACATTTTAAGAAAGAAGAAAGAAAAGAACAACACAGCAATAAAAGATAATCTTATTGCTGTTATTTCTGAGATCAACGTGATTAAAGATATTGGGTCATAGTCGATGGATTCTGGTGCAACTCGACATGTGTGCAAGAATAAAAATTTTTTCAAGACATTCAAAGAAGAAAATGTGGTTATTTTGTACATGGAAAATGCATCATCTGTTCAAGTAATGGAAAAAGGGACTGTGAAACTTGAAGAGTACTTAGGGTCCGTTTGGCTAGGTTCATAAGTGACTTTTTTGTTTTTACTTTTAGCTTATGAAAAGGTGTAGTATTAATGTCTGATACAATTTTTAAAACAAAATTGTAACTTTCTGAAAAGCTATTTTAGTGTTTAAGGAGAAGTTAAAAAAATGACTTCTCTCATAATAAAATTTTTTTTATCACTTTTCTCTTAAAAAAAGTACTTTTAGAACTAAAAAATCAAATACAAAATAACTTATTTATAAGTTACTTTTAATATAAGCATTTATTATTTAAGTTATTTCTTCAAAAGTAACTTAATTAAGTTGTTTACCCAAATTAGGCCTTACTCTTACTGATGTATAGTATGTATTCGAGGTTAGAAAAAATTTAGTTTCTGTACCTTTACTTAACAAGTATGGGTTTAAGTCTGTTTTTGAAGGTGACAAATTTATTCTGTCTAAAGATGGAGTGTTTGTGGGTAAAAGATATCTATATGAAAATATGTTTAAATTAAATGTTATAAATAATATAATAATAATAATAATAATAATAATAATAATAATAATAATAATAATAATAATAATAATAATAATGTTTCTGTTTATATTGTTGAGTCCTTTTATTGATGGCATAATTGGTTATGACATGTTAATTTTCATAAATTAAATGATATGATAAAATATGATATTATTCCAAAATTAATTAAAAATTCAGATTTATGCACAATTTGTATGTTAACCAAAATAACAAGGCTTCTTTTTTCAAAGAATACAAAGAAATTCTAAATTATTAGAATTAGTACATTCTGATATATGTGATTTGCATGGTTGGCCTATTATAAGTGGAAAGAAATATTTTATAATTTTTATTGATGATTTTAGTAGATATTGTTATATATATTTAATGTATTCTAAAAATGAAGTCTTGGATAAATTTAAAATTTTTAAAACCAAAGTTGAATTGTAACATAAAACATTTCTTAAATACTTAAGGTCTGACCGTGGAGGAGAATATTATAATCCTAATTATATTTGAGTCCATTGATATTATTCATCAAACCACTGTACCATATTCTCCAGAATGGTATTGCGGAAAGAAAAATAAAGTACCAGAAAAAATGGTTAATGCCATGTTATCTTATTCTTGTCTAGCAAAAGGTTATTTGAATGAGGCTATGTTAACTGCCTCTTATATTTTAAATAGAATTTCTAATAAAATGAATAAAATAACTTCATATGAACTTTGGAAGAATAAAAAGCCTAATTTTAAATATCTTTAAGTTTGGGGTTGTAGAGCAATAGTAAAAGTTTCTGAACCTAAAAGAAAAAAATTAGGAGAAAGAGGTATAAAATATTTTTTCTTAGGATATGCTGAGAATAGTAAAGCTTGTAGGTTTGTAGTTATTGAATCTAATGAATCATATTCTGCTAATACAATTATTGAATCAAGAGATGCAATTTTTCTAGAGGATGGATTTAATTCAACTCCAAGACCTAAAATTCACTTAGAAATATAAGATAATGTAAAAAATAAACCCGTTAAAAATATTTAAGTTAGAAAAAGTAAAAAAAAAAAAATCAGAAAAGCAAAGATTTATGGACTAGATTTCTTTATGCTCCTTGTGGAAGGGGCAGATGAATCAATAGATAGCATTGCACTTATATGTTTTCATATGGAAGGTGATCCTGAGACCTATGAAAAAGCTATAAGTTCTCAAGATTCAGATTTTTGGAAACAAGCAATACAAGATGAAATGCACTCAATAATAAGAAATAACACTTGAAAATTAGTGGATCTCCCTTGTGGGTCAAAGGCCATTGGTTTTAAATAGATTTTCAAGAAGAAGATGAAAGTAAATGGAACTGTTGATAAGTTTAAAGCACGGTTAGTTACTAAGGGTTTGCACAAAAAGAAAGAATTGATTACTTTGATACATATGCACTAGTAGTAAGAATTGCAACAATTAGAGTGCTTATAGCGCTTGCTTAAATTTTTAATTTTGCCATTCACTAAATGAATGTTAAAACAGCTTTTTTAAATAGTGAATTAGACGAAGAGGTGTATATAAAGTAACCAGAAGGATTTATAGTTGCTGGTCAAAAAAATAAAGTGTGCAAATTAGTTAAGTCTTTATATGGACTGAAACAGACCCCTAAGCAATGGCATAAAAAATTTGATAAAACTGTTCTTGCTAATTGATATAAAATAAATAAATCTGATAAATGTGTGCATAGTAAAATTAAAAATGGTAAAGATATTATTATTTTTTTATATGTTAATGATATGCTTATTTTTGGTACTGATTTAGAATAGATAGGATAAACTAAATATTTTTTTCTAGTAATTTTGATACGAAAGATATGGTAGTTGCAGATATAATTTTAAGAATTAAAATTGTTAGAGATAGTCATAATTTAGAATTATCTCAATCTCATTATATAGAAAAAATATTAAAAAGGTTTTATGAGTTTGAAGAATATTTAGTGAGTACTCCTTTTGATCCAAGTATTAAATTAGTACCCAATACAGGTTCGTCTGTTTCACAAATTGAGTATGCAAAAATAATTGGATGCTTAACGTATATTATGACCTGTATTAGACCAGATATAGCATATGCTATAGGACGTTTAAGTCGGTATACAAATAATCTAAGCAAAGACCATTGGCATGCTGTCAGAAGAATATTAAAATATTTGAAAGGAACAATAAACTATACTTTGTTGTATAGTGGTGAACTTTCTGTTTTAGAAAGATTCACAGATGCCAGTTGAATAAGCTATACAGAAGATCATGCATCAACAAGTGGTTGGATCTTTATCCTTGGTGGGGTGTTGTTTCTTGGAATCCAAGAAACAAACTTGCATAACAGACTCTACCATAGTTGTAGAATTTGTTGCTTTGGCAGCATCAAGCAAGGAAGCTAAATGGCTTAGAAATTTATTACATGAAATTTTAGTTTGGCCAAAACTAATGGCACCAATCTCTATACATTCTGATAGCCAAGCAACATTATCAAAGGCTTATAGTCAAATTTATAATGAAAAATTTAGACACATTGGAGTAAGACATAGCTATGTTAAAAATCTTTTTGGCAACGGAGTTATATCTATAAATTTTATAAGGCCAGAATAAAATCTTATAAATCTTTTGACGATTGACAAGGGATTTGATGTTTAAAACATCAAAAGGGATGGGAATAAAATCCGTATTTTAAATAATTACCAATGGTAGAAACTCAACTCACACTTGAGTAATATCAAGTCTTGAGTTCAATGCGGTAAAATACACTATCTATTCTTAATATATAAAAGTAGATACATAAGCATATACACATTATTTTTGAGACATTTCTTTCCTCCTACTAATGCCATGTCAGCAATATTGTATACTTGGTACAACTTTAGAATCAATTCTTGCCAAATTAACTATTATTTCCAAATCAGCAAAAAAATAAAATATACAAAGAAAAAACTAAAAAATAGAATCCAATAAATTTGTAACCTATAAATACATTGAATTCATATTCCTATATTTATTATATCTTACCGTTATAAATAATACCATAAATTTATAACCGCAACAATTAATTTATTAATTTTTATAAAGAGGTAATGACCAAATCAGTACCCGAAAGATTCAAACGCTGACATTTTGGTACCTCACTATTGTTATTGACAAAATGGTTCTTAAAAGATTTTAACATTTGACAAACGTACCCACGAGTTTACCAGAGCACATTTTCGGCAAGCACAGTGCTGACATGGCCACTGCGTTTTAATGACATGGCAAATACCCTTTCCCCACCCTAATTCTTCTCCTTCTCCTTCCCCTCCCCAACGCACTCCCCCCTTCCCCTTCCTGAATGCATTCTCCCCCCTCCCCAACCCTAATCCTTCCCTCCCCCTCCCTAATCCTAATCCCCCATCTCCAACGCACTTTCCCCCTCTTCAATCCAAAATCCCCCTTTTCTGAACCCTAATCCCCTTCTTTTACCCCTTTTAATAAATTTATCAATTTCCGCTAACCTTTCAAAATGATTTGCAGATTCCATTTAGCATTTTAGATTAAAACCATATATATTGAATAATTTTGTGATTTGGCATTTCACATTCCAAAATCAAACACTTTTTCCTCATGCGATTCTCAACGATGTTAACAATTCAAACAAGGAGAAAATCACACGATTTAGCACAAGAAAGAAGAGGGAATGGTGAATGCAAGATGATTTTAACAAATTTTTTTTAAAAAGAACAAAACCAGCAAATTCACGAGAAGGAGAGAAGAGAATCTGAAGCAGGACGGCGAATGAAGCGGTTCCGAATGGCAAGGGAGGAGGCAGTGTAAAGAGTGACGGGAACCACGGGAGGGAGCTACTTGCGAGAGAGGAAGCAGTGCCAGAAGTGAGACCTCATCTTCGATACACGGAAGAATGAGAAAGGGGACGGGGGCTAGCAGCAAGCACATACAAGTAGTGAAGGCGACAGCAGTGAAGGCGAAGGGGAGAGAGAGTTGAGAGTGTGAGACACTGTGTTGGGAAGGGGATTAGAATTCAAAGGGGTAAGGGAAGGGGATTAGGGTTCAGAAAGGAGGATTTTGGATTGAGGAGGGGGGAAGTGTGTTGGAGATGGGGGATCAGGTCATTAGGATTAGGGAGGGAGAGGGAAGGATTAGGGTTGGGGAGGGGGGAGAATGCATTCATGAAGGGGAAGGGGGGAGTGCATTGGGGGAGGGGGAAGGAGAAGGAGAAAAATTAGGGTGGGAAAGGGTATTTGCCATGTCATCAAAACGCAGTGGCCATGTCAGCACTGTGCTTGCCGGAAATGTGCTCCGGTGAACTCGTGGGTACGCTTGTCAAATTTTAAAATTTTTTAAGGACCATTTTGTCAATAACAATAGTAAGGTACCAAAATGTCAGCGTTTGAATCTTTCGGGTATTGATTTGGTCATTACCTCTTTTTATAAATAACTCACTAAAGGTAATAAATATCCATATTACAAATGTCATAATGATATTATTAATCATAATAAATTTTACGTTATAAGTATTTAAATTCCATACCATTTAAACTACATATATAAGTCTCTTATCACTATTCCTTCACATAACATCAAATTTAGCACAAAAAATTTATTTTTGAACTGCACATTTCAAACTTACTCAATAGAGCATCATTCTTTCAGAGCAGAACGATTAGAAATCGAGTAACTATCCAAGATCTAATGGCCATGCAATGAGAATCTTATGATCAGATATGACAAAAAAAATCACAACATGCATCATACATTCATACTTACTCAAATACCATATACCTAATGATAACATAAATTGAATATTGGAATAGAAAAAGATCTTCACAATTTTAGCAACTAATTTTGATGACAAATTAGGATGGAACTATGTTAAATGTAAAAAGCGTCACAAGAAAGCATATAAAAAAAAGAAACAACTACATTTGTGGCACATGTAATCAAACACCACAATATCCAACAATAAGGTAACTCTATATACTTTTCATAATCTCATCTATCAAATTATTAGTTGCTTACCCAATACTTATTTTAGGTTCAGAATTCAATTAAAGGTTTCAGATCAAAGTGTTACAATAACTTTTGTACTATTTGATGGCGACGCAAAAAAACCTATTGGGTACAACTGCTTCAAATCTAATGACATTTCAGAAAAATAATGATATTGAAGCATCACCCCATCAAGAGATTAAGGAGAAAGAAAACCATACAAATTCAAGACACATCTTCGGAAGAAGAACATACATACAAATATGGAACCAAATAACACAATAGAGAGCTCATCAAACTCAACAATTCATAAAGAACATATCTTCACAAGAACCTACGACAAAAAGAAAAAAACAGCAACTCTAACAACCAACAAAAAAAAGGAGGACTAGCGCCACATAAGATGACTAAGTCCATCAACTAAAACAAATGCAAAAATCAAACCACCAAATAAAAATGTCACTTTGTATAACTCCAACATCCAAATCTTTTGTACTACAAATTATTTAAAATAAAACACCTTTTAAATTTAACTTCAATTTACACATATTTAATTTTTTTCTACAAAACATAACAATTTTTAATATTTATTATATACTATCATTAATTTACCGTCCCGCGCATCGCGCGGGTCTCATTCTAGTTAGAGTAATTGCAAGTACTCATAATTATTTCTTTCATCCCAAAGTAAAAAGTACTTAGAACCAAAATGGTATAAAGAAACAGGATGAAATTTTACTCTTAATAGACCTATAGCAAGTATATTATTGCTAAAGTATTTAATTATGGGATATTTTTGATAGAATCTACCTATATAAGTGAGAACTGAGGCTGGTTTTCGGAGTTAAGATTTTACTCTTAAAGCGCTCACGAAAGGATACAAGACACAAGGCCATGTAGTATACTAAGTGTGTCATATTTAATATAACATCTACATGATACCGAAATTTTATGTGTTATTAATTTACACTTGTTCATATGAGTTAAATGGTTCAAAATTTGTCTACCATTTTAAATTCGGATGAGTGAATATCACTAGTTACTAGATAAGGGTTCAAATCGCAGGATACCTCTATTGAAAGCATAAAACTTCCAGAATGATAGGATTGAAAAAGAATTTTGAAAATAGTGGGGGATTGTGAGATATATTTTCAAAAATATGTAAAAAGCTATTTTGAAGAGTTACATCTCTACATGGAGTTGTGACTTATTCAAATATTGTAACTATTTGAAAAGTTAACTCACACACTCACAGCAGCTCGGATCAGCGCCATCGAAGATTATGAGAAAAAGAAGAAGGGTCTTTGTTTGTGAGGGAAGATGGGGAGAAGTTGGGGTTTCAACGATATGGAGAGAGACACCAAACCACGTCGTTCCACACAAAAAACGCGCCAAATCCAATGGCCAACAATGGACGGAAAGTGTCTTAGAGAATACTACGAGTCTCGGAGTGCAATTTTAAATACGCATTTGAGTAACTATTAACTTCAAGACTACTTTGAGATAAAAATTTCAAGAACTATTTTAAGGCTTGGCTCATAGTTTACTTGTCTATTTAAATAAGTGCCAAAAATTTGAATTTTGTCTTGTACATGTAATAGCTCATTAACCAATGATAATTCTTTAATTAAAACTCAATTGGCAATAGATTAATCCTTGACCTACACATATAAAAAAAAACTAACAAAATACTATATTAAGTATGCATAAAAAATCAGTTACCAAATCAATCACTCGAATAGAATATATATTAGAATACAAAATACATATTAAAAATAACTTACAGATAATACATGTATTCATTCATAAATATATGATAACTATTTTGCGACTAATTTTTTGTGTGCACATACTATTTTTGAACAAAATATATGAAAAAAGAAAAAGAACTTGAGAAGTAATAAGTAATAAACAATATGAAAAAACTCCAATCTACAACGGCTTTAACACTGAAAAATGTTACAAGAAAATGTGGGATACACAAACTAGTGTCAACTCTGCTTTCCAGCTAAGCAAAATCCTAATGCCTCATTCTAAAAGCTACTTTTATATAACATTATTGAACCCAATTCAAACCCATCTTTCTTTCTTGATCATCTAAGTTTATGTTACAAAGAATGCCAACCATGCACATTTCTTCAAGGGAATGAATCAACTAATACTTTCAAAGTGGAAACTAATTTTGCTCTCATTGGAGTGCTTGGTCGAAGAGGAGGCATGCAACGTGTGCTCCTTCATTTTCGTCTGTGCACGAGCCGAAATGCGGCAGCTACCGTAGCAACCGAGGCATCTCGAGTTTCAACTTCCAAAATGTGTTGAGCTCTTGCTGCCACTGCCCCAAAGATTCTAATGATCTTTGGGGGCACTAACCCGAAGGCGGGAAATATTACCTTATTTAAAAATCTGGAATGCCACTCGACCGTGATGAATACTCGCTTACCAACTTTAGGAACATGGATGACCTATCCTCTAATAGCCGTGATGGAGTGTCGAATTCTGTGACCCGGCCTGTAAAAAACATTGAAAAATTAACTCCATGAGCAAAAATCTGGCGTTAACAAAGTTGAGTCGCAAGGTGATGAAGTATTTTTATTTTCTCGATAAATGCAAGGCAATCAAACAACAAACAACAACAACAACAAAGCCTTGTCCCACTAAGTGGGGTCGGCTACATGAATCAAACGACGCCATTGTGCTCTGTCATGTATCATGTCTACAGAGAGACCGTTTACATGTAATTTACTTTATAAGACCGTTTACAGAGAGACCGTTTACATTGTGCTCTGTCATGTATCATTCTCCTAAATGCAAGGCAATCAAATATAAATAATCAATTCTCCTAAATGATTTAGCTTACTTCATTTTTCACATGAAATTTACTTTATTGGAAAACCTCTCAGTTGCAAATAAAAAAGGAAAAAATGTGTGGATGAGATGTCAACATCTGACTGCAAGAAATTTTCATTTTGCAATACCACAGAATACAAAGCCTAAGGTCACGGTGCATAAAATATCTAAAAAAAAAGGACCAAAGAAAAGCATGCAAAATACGCACCATCACTGAGAACCAGAACTAGATCACTGTCAATAACTGTAGGAATACGATGTGCAATAGTACAAACAGTGCAGTCTCTGAACTCTTCTCGAATAATCTTTTGGATAAGATTATCAGTAGCAGAATCAACCGATGCCGTTGCTTCATCAAGTACAAGTATCTTTGACTGTTTAAGTAGGGCTCGGCCTAGAGCAACAAGTTGTCGTTGCCCTACACTCCAATTATCTCCATTTTCTAGAACTGCAAATTCAAAGTACATCTAACTTATCTTTTTGTGGGGTTGAGAAAGAAGATTAATCACTTTTCAAATCTTGGCTTCTTACCCGGCGTATCAAGCTTTTGTCCTTTTGATCGAATAACCTCTCCAAGCTGAGACTTATCCAGTGCCTGTTAAAACATAAACTCAAAACAATCAAACAGAGCACAACCAACTTTAAAAATTAAAAAAAAAAAAGGCAAGGAAAAAGCCGTACTTTGAAAGATAAAGGTTTGTTGGACTATTCTCTTATACCATGTCTGCCTAAGAGCAAAGATGTAAAACACATATAGAAAGAGTAAACCACAAGAACAACAAAGACCAAGCCTTAGGTCAGGCGCATCTGCGAGTTGAGATCTTGGAGGGGAAGGGAATGCCTTGATGAGTAGAGTCTGTTTTACTCTTCTTTCCCTTCTCTTCCCTCCCTTTTCCCTCCAAGATTCCAATTCACAGACATGGCTTTAGAGGATCCGCGGATGAGATGGTGCCATAGTATTGTGCCATTATGCTGCGTTTGTTTGATGAGACACAGACACTAATACATAGACACGGTGATACACGTTCATCGTTTGTTTGCTAAGACACAGATTTTCGAAGGACACGGTGACACACAAACATACATAAAATACATGTATTTGGTGTCCTTCAAAAAAGATGAGACACGGAGACACATTGATGAGACACAAATATTTATTCTTTTATCCTTAGTAATTTACTCTTGTCCTTATTCCATTGATGATAATATAAGGGTAAAATTGATATTTAGTTTATATTGTGTGTCTTGTCCAATATCACCAAACACAATAAAAAATTTATGTATCTTTGTGTATATGTCTCTTTGTGTATTTGTGTCTGTGTCCATGTATTTGAAAGACAATAAACAAACACAGCCTTAGGCAACACAAAAGATGGCAAAACGGAAATGAAAGTGAAAAAGAAAAAAAAAGAAAAGAAAAGAAAAAAAAAACAACAAGATCTTGATTCTTTGGATTTAGAGCGAACAAAGCCCTTGGGGAAATAGCTTAAATACCAAAGACATAAATGGAACTATCCAAGCAATACTAACCTCCCAAATCGCTTTATCTGAGTGCTCCTCAAGAGGATCAAGATTGCCTCGTATTGTGCCTTCAAATAAGGTTGGATCTTGTGGTATTATACTCAGACGGCTTCGAAGGTCATGGAGGCCAATTGTTGAAATATTGATGTTGTCAATAATGATACTCCCCGTGGATGGTTCAACCAATCGAAATAATGCCTGAATCAAAGTAGATTTGCCACTGCCAGTACGTCCGACTATTCCAATCTTCTTCCCACCAGGAAATGTACATGATATTCCACGAAGCACCAATGGAAGATTTTCCTTGTATCGTATCTTCAAGAAGAAAAATCACATTAAAAGATAAAATTAAGATGACCAAAGAAAAATCAAAATATAATAAGTTTGGACTTCTTAATACAGGACAGAAACAATAATTCAAGAAGCATACTTAATGCAAAACTAAACTGGATACCTTCAAATCAACTATTTGGATTGTTCCATTCTCGGGCCATGAGGTCGGAGGACGAGAATCATCAACAATTGCAGGTGCTTCACTAGGAACTTGGCTGTACTGATAAATCCTTTCGATAGATATAATTTTGTTTTCAAGTTTGCAAAAGCTAAGTATCCACCGAGATAGACGTCCATTCAAATTCAGGCCGTACGTCACGGCAAGTCCAGCCATGCTGGGGTCAATACTTCCATGGGGAACACTTACAAGTAGTACCATACAGAAAGCAAACACAAAAGTGGAGAGTAATTCCATGCGCAAGCATAGCCACTCAATAGCTGCAAGGCTGCAAAAGAATGGCCGTGCAAAACAATCCAAAAGGTAAAGGTTCCTCTTCATGAACCTTTTTTCTTGTCCAAAACCTCTGATGGTGGCTGCACCCGCAATTGATTCACCGAAAAGATGTATTATTGGAGATTTTTGGATGCTTACAATTCGTACCAGTTCCCTTGAGGAAGCCATGTAGTATTTCTGTGACGGAATTATTAGAAGGTCAAAAATCATTCATTAGATGATAGCACAAGATACTCGGATAAAATAAAATAAACCTTTATGGTACACAGCATGTCCTTTTTCAAAAGCAGATTGAAACAAAAATTGAAGACATAAACTATAATTACCTGCATCCACAAACAAGCAATAGCCATTGGGATAACCAGGAGCAAAACTTGCCATGTAACTGTTGTCATTACAGCAACAATTCCTATGAGCTGTATTGTTGTTGAAGCAAACCCTCCGAGTCGAAAAGGAATGTCGAGATCCACAACACTTTGATCAACAGAAACCTGGTATATACATGCAACCCATTACATAATGCACGCCACACATTTATGGACAAACAAAACTAAGGAAGCACAAAAAGTCGAAAACCGAGATTAACTTACCCGATTCAGGACCCTTCCAGATGGTGTAGAGTCAAAGAAAGACATTGGTGCACGGAAAATACTTCTGAGCATGCTGAAAAATAATTTTTGCGCAGCAGCAAGACCAAATGTAGCTACCAGAACAGCCCTTACAAATATGAACAATGAGCTGCCAAAAGCAAGGGCCATGTACACGAGAAGAAGCTCAGTTGGAGTTACTTTTGGCTCGTCTCCAGCAGTTTGAGGATTTGCCCAAGCCATCCACCAGTTACTAGCAATCTGAAGGAACTGAAATAATGATTGTGCCATAATTATGAGTGGAATCAGTAAGCCTTTATATGCTGCAGCCATGTATGACAAGTAAACCTTCATGTTCACTCGACCTCTAACCCTCTCCTCTTCTTGAACAAGTTGTTTTTTCCTTGAGCGCTTTGCCTTTTTCTCCTTGATTGCCTTCTGATCAGATGATCCCTCTTGCACTTCTTTTGCTAGACCATCAATGTCAAGTGAAGCAGAGGATCTCTTTTCTGTCATAATAGATCTATCTGGGGACATGTTTTCATCTGATTCATCTGAGTGAGAAGGAATATCCATAGCCTCTATTGCTTCATGATGAGCTGAAACTAGAGTCTTAAAATCTGTTCCAGCTTGTAGAAGCTCATCATATTTTCCTGCCTGTATGATTTGTCCTTCTTTAAGAACCTTAAAATGCAGGAAATAAAAAAGAAAAAAAATGAGAAAAATTACTTTTTTCACTTTGTAACAACCACATGATCATAGTCAGATAATTCAAACAGGATTCCACCTAGTCATTCAACAAATTAATAATCTATGCAGACAGAGATAGATTACAAATGTAGGCAGCAAAATCGATCAGGATCAAGCAATACAGCTTATTTTAATTCAAAAAGAAAAGATTATTGAAAGTATCGGCAATGCATTCAATTACCATAACGGCCAATTGTTACGAGTTTGACTCAGGAGGAAGCTGCAGTAAAACAGAACAGTAGGCAGGAGTTCCGTAATTAAATAGAAAATCACTCCTGAGCCTTCCTGTGCACAGATCAATTTAACACAGTCAATCTTAAAACTGATTGCTGTGATGTTTTATATATGTTTCGATATCATATCCCTGAAGTAGCAAGATATGACAGTATGAATTGTGTACTTCTCAAATTCTACTTTCAATTTTCATACAAAAGTGTAACTAACAAATAAGAGGGACAAAACCTGTAACCCAAACCAAAGGTTTGTGAATTCTAATCCGAAAAGAACAAATGCATTACACTAAAATAGCAGAAAGCAACTGCAACCCCTGATCATGCAAGGAATATATATCTCTCAAATGCAAAAGATTTTAATATAGTTCGAAATAAATAATTAAATTAAAACAAAAAACACCTGAATGAAGTGTAGTATTCAACACAGGAAGCTTCCTACAGCTATGAATCAGTTAATGTGCAACAAAATACCATTTGGCCATACCAGTATCAGATCAGCAGCAGGCAGAAATTCAACTTGATGCGTCACAAAAATGACTGTTTTTTTGGCTAATGCTGTCAATACATACTCCTGCAATCACATTTTCATCGATTAAACCATATCTAATTCATGTAATAAGAAACATTAATTCAGTAATTAAGAAAACTAACCCTGAACAAATCCGATCCGGTGTGGGCATCAACTGCACTAAAGGGATCATCAAGGAGATAAATATCAGCATCTTGATAAAGTGCTCGTGCAAGCTGAACCCGCTGCTTCTGGCCACCACTGAGGTTTATACCTCTATCACCGATAATTGTTTGGTCTCCATGTGAGAAAAGCTCTAGGTCCTTCTTCAGTGAACAAGCATGAATAACCTTCTTGTACCTTGGTTTGTCCATCGCATTTCCAAAGAGGATATTTTCTTCTATATTTCCTGTCTGTATCCATGCTGATTGGGAGACATATGCAGCAGTGCCACATACTTTAACCTGAGAAATAAACAATGCATCATGTAAAAACTGTACTGTAAATATATATACGTATATGCCATTGAATTTAGAGATAAAGAACAGAAACATACTTCACCCGAAAGCTTAGGAATCTCGCCAAGGATGCAAGAAAGGAAGCTTGATTTCCCAGAACCAACCATGCCACAAACAGCCACACGCATGCCCTTTTCGACCTTCATATGTATTCCTGACAGTGTAGGCCTAGATAAAGAAGGGTCCCAGCAGAAGACACCATCTTTGATCTCTACGGCAGTGTCAGTCATGCCTGGTGGCAAGACGATAGTTGCATCTTCCTGCAATTCTTCGTCCTGCAGAAAACTAGTTATCCGATCAAGCGAAACTTTTGTCTGAGCCATCGTTGACACCAAGTCCGGAAAGTTTCTCAGAGGTTCTTGGAGGATCCGAAATGTAGCCAGGGCAGAAAGGACACCGCCTGCTGTCAGCTGACCACCCAACAATATGCAAGTAGCAAAAGTGACTGCCGACACAAAAATCGGGGAGCTCCAGAATATGAAGGTTATGAAAGCCTGAGAATAGAGCGCTTTCCTCAGCCACTTGTATTCCGTTCCACGCATTTCCTCCAATTGTATACGATACCTGTCTTCCCAAGCTTGTAGTTTGAGAATCCTCATATTCCTTAAACTCTCTGATGTCTTTCTCATCCTTTCATCCTTAGCAGCCATCAATTTATCTTGGTAATTTTCTTGTATTCTAGCCACAGGAACAGCTACAACAATGGAAATTATTGTAGCAATCAATGTTGCAATGGCAGCTATTCCAACACTCTTGTACAAAATTAGAAGAGCAAGAACAATCTGCATCGGAAGCATCCACATGTCGTGAAGATACCAAGAGTAATCCCCTACCCTCTGAACATCAACAGCCATGTAATTGACAATCTCCCCACTTGTGTGACTTTGCTTGGCTGAGCTCGACAGCCTTAGCCCCTTTTGGTACACCATAGCCGTTAGAGCCGATCTGACATGCATACCCAAGATGTCCACTCCTAGATACCACTGCCGAGTCGTCAGCGTCTCCACAAGCTTCGCAGCAAAGAATATTCCCGCGAGGACATAGCCTTCATGAGGAAAAGTCTCTATGCCACCCAAGTAATCAACAAAGTAACTTATCATATATGGACCAACATAAGCTACCAAAGTATTCAGACCTGCAAAGATGGCATTCACGGCTGCCTCCTTCCAAAACGACTTGAGAATCGCCCAAGCTAACAAAGGCTGCTTAGAGGGGTTTTCAGCCTTCAATCTCTCCCAATTTGAGTTCAAAATCTTATAACTAGTCTTGGCTCTATCCTTGGGTGCTACAAGGGGAATGTCCTTAAGCTCGAGGGGTCTCTTTGCACCAACGGAAAGAAGCGGATTCAGCCACGAAAGCGTGGCCAAGCTGAAAATTCCGGCATCTTTATATGGTGTAACCTTGAGACAACCCGTCTCCTCTTCAACAAGCAATGGCTCCTGAAGATCGGGGTCCACACAAACTTGTATACCGGTAACACCCCTAATTGCAACCACAGACAAGAATGCAAGTGCCGGAGTGACGGTGAAATTTGCAACTACGCGAGTGGAAAGGTATTTGGGACCTTCCATATAAAGACCTCTCACATCAACATACAAATTGCACAAACAGATAACAAAGGACAATAACCACCATACCCTCAAGAGAAAAGGGAACTTATGAGAAACTTTGAGCTTGCATTGCAATGCTGAGAAGCTCAACACAAACCAAGCCAAACCTTGTGCAGCTGGCACAAATAGAAGGAACCAGTTCACATGTTTTCCATTTGCCCCATTTGAAATCAAAGAAACCCCATCGAAACCAAGCACCACAACTTGAACAAAAAGGACATAGAAACAAGAGAACACCGAGAACTTGAACATTGAACCTATTTGAACTTCACCATCAATGCCATTGTTTCCATTAATGGGGGTGGTGCTGGTGGCGATGCCGTTTTCCTTATTAATTCGAATCCGACCTTCGCACACACAAATCTTCCTCACGGATACAACAAAGAGGAACAACACAACAAGGGTAAGGTTCACGCAGATTGCAGCAAGTTCCAAAAATGGCAATCCTAGGATCGTGTCGGATAGAATCTCAGAGTCCGAGAAATGTTTTGATAATATTGAAGCTGAGATACTATTTAGAAAATCTGAACCCTCCATTATTTGTTTCAAAAAACACGCTGAGGAGAAAATGGAAGAAACCTTAGATAAAATAACAAGAAGGGCATTTCAGAGTCTAAAGAAACAAAGAAGAAGAAGAAACAAAATTGGTCTATCTCGAAGCAGATTCTATTGACACATTGCAAACTAAAAGAAAAAGAAAATGAGATTAGTTTTTACAACTAAATCAGAATAGATATACTGAAATAGAGAACGGGTTGTAGTTGTGTCAGTTCTGTTATTTCCGTTCCCAGAAACAGAAAGAAACGAAGCGAGTTGTAAATTTGTAATCGTAAGTGGTGAGTCGCGAAATCAAAATCAGATTTTGATGTGGAAAACTGACACCCAATTGAGGAAAGTACAAAACTTTCGAATTGGGTGTTCTCTCAATAACCGTGTTTTGTTTTCCCCTTTCTGAAAATTGCCGAGGCAGCTATAAACCTAGCTTTTGGTTCAAACAACATTAACCAACCTCTTTTAACAGGAGAGGAGCAAATTTGTTCATGAACCACAACAATAATGTTATATTATATTATATATTAATGATAATATAGAACTATGGTGGTGTTATTGGTTGCTACTGGATCTCCACTAAAAATTAATTTATTATAAATAATAATTTTATTTAAAAATTTATTATCAATCAACAAATTATTATATATTAAATTTATAATATTTATTTAAGTAGACAAATAAATTAATATTTAACTCATCCAAACTGATTTGGTGGTATTATTGTTGGCGAAAATTAATATCATATCATGTACTATAAATTTTATTATGATGATATAATAATTGAAGAGATTCTCTCTGTCCCTTTCTCTCTCTCTTCTGTCTCTCAGCTAAACAATGCTGTAGTTTGTTTTGTTTTGTTTTGTTGTGTGATGAAAAGAAGTTCCGTGTGAGAGTAAAGGACTTAGTTGTTTGTTACACTTTGCTCAAATTGAGGGACTGCTTGTTTTCTCTCTCAGCTTTCGGTGAGTGCTAAGAAACCTAAAAAAGGGGTCAAAGAGAAAAAGAAGGGACTTAGTTCAGTACGGAAGCGAAGAAATTCCATTTGTTGGTGGGATTTATAGTTTGAAGCCATCACATTCATTCTCAGCTCAGATTCTATAGTTATGGAAATATACCAATGGAGGTTTATTGCTTGATTTTGACATTTAATTTACATTTATTTGTTGTTCCCTAGTCCCCACCATTTGTGTCTATTGAGGATAGTTGGAGACAGGTGTTTGTTAAACAGAAATGGAGATTTGTTATCCAAAATGTTATAGATTTTTCAACTCTTCTAAGTGTGTATCAAAATTAATAACTAAAATTAGTTATTATATATTTATGTATAAATATATGTGTAGTAATTTATTTTTAATATATATTAACTAATTTTAATAGTTAATTTTAATATATAAATAATATTTTAATATTTTTTTATATATTTTTAATTTATATTTTACATAAATAGTTGATTAGTGACTAATTTGTTTATACATGTAATAACAGCTGCTAATTATCCATTCACATTTTATTTGTTACTATATTATATAAATAATTTTCTAGCAAATATTCTTAATGCATTAGTTAAAGTTATTGCTAGTGAAAATTTTTAAACTTTCTTAATAAATATATTATAAATATATTAAAATTTTAACTACTTAATTTTTAATGTTTTATAAAAGCTTTTTTAATCAATTATCTTAACCTAACAAAATCCTTGAAAAAAAAAGATTAAGTGTTTAATTTGATTTCTCAAATTTTACATACGATTTTGAATTAACATCCTAGTTTAGTTCAATCAAATTCTTTTCTTAGAGGGATACCTAAAAAAATTGTTTTCTTAAATTGAATAAAGTGGATCATGTTAATTTTTTTAAAATTTCTATTTTAACACTCATGTTAATATGCATTAGCTAATTTTTTACTTTTTATTAATTAAACAATTTTTAACTCTTTATTTTATTTTGTAAAGAGTTTTGTACTTTCTGTTTTTTTCTAAAATACATTAGTATTTATCGTAATTTTTTTTGAAGGACCAAATTAATTAATTGACTAAAAGTTTTTGGACAAAGATAGTAATTAATTAAAGTTTAATTATTTTGTCGGTTCCTATAGTTTTACTAATTTTTTAATTAGATCCTTATACTTTTTTTTTAGTTAGATCTTTATATCATATTAAATTTTGTAATTAAATTTCTATCGTGACAAAAATGTTAGAATTAACAGAATATTCTATTAAATTATACAGAATCTTCGGTCAAATGCTAGGTATATTTGTTTTGTTTAATGGAATATTCAGCTAATTCTAACATTTTTGTTACAATAGAAATTTAATTATAAAATCTGATATAATATAGAGATTTAATTAAAAATATATATATAAAGATTGACAAAATAATTAAACCATTAACTAAACATTTATCATTAAATAGTATATAATTCTCATACAAAATTACAAATATCCCATCTCCTCCTGGGTTGAATCATGGTAACGTTTGGGTCTTTAACCTGCAACCATGTGTTGACAGAAGGAAATGGTTGTGTTGCTAATTTAGCCAAGCTTTGAACATAGTCACAATGACTTTTTTGTTATTTATGATTCTCTTCTAAGTACAATTTTTTTGTAATTTTCTACTAATTTTAGAGGGGTTGTATTCCTTCGATTTGTTGCCTCGTAGTTATGTCTGTTTTTTTTTTTCCTTCGCGGTAACCCAGTTGATTATTAAAAAAAAAAAATATTACTAGTAATCCTTTTAAAAAATAATTATAATTTCAACTCCACCTTTTTTTTAATCTTAAACTATAAATATTTTCTCAAATTTTGAATTTTTTTTAATCAAACTTTTTTTTCTCTTTCGTCACTTCTTAATTAATACATAATAAAAAAATTAAAATCTTAAATCATATGCTTTTGATAAATACTTTTTTTTAATTAATAACCTTAAAAATATATATTAACTAATCTTTTATTGAAATAAAATTGTTCAAATTAAAAACTTATATCTCATTTAATAATAAACCTTGTTGAATTAATATAATGTCTCATTTTTCTTTGCAGTCTTACGTTTTGGATTTTTTATTTAAATAAATTAAAAAATATTTTATTTATTAAAATAAATAATTTTAAAAATAATTACGAAAATGTGTAGCATGACTTATCTCGTATGTAGTATAAATGAGATAAGTTTACAACGTATCTCGTTTACACTGTAAATGAGACAAGATAGTGCGAGTGACACATGTATATCTCGTTTACAGTATAAACGAGATACAATAAAACAAATTTCCAACAGCTATAAAAGGATGTGCAACCCTTGCTATTCTTCACATACATTTCATATCTTTTTTTCTTCCGTTTTTCTTCCAAAACATAGGCAAAAATATCTAGTTGTAGCGGATATGTGGTTGTCTGTGTCTATCCCAATTATCGTATGAGAAACAGTGACAATGAGGTAATATTTGAGTGTGATAATATGTTATTGTTGCGCACTCGTTGAGTAAGTTTCTTATCCGATTTGAAGAGTTTGATATTGAGTAACCTTGGTGGTTTAGGGAGAAAAGAGATCGGTAGGGTTGGATATAGGTTGCTAGCATCATTGGAAAATGGAGTTTTTCGATTTTGTCTGTTTCGGCTCCATGGTGACGAGCATGTGCACCTTATATTTGACATCCATGAGAGAATCATGGCGAAACAAGTGATTTAGCGACAAATACTGTAACAGCTCAGACCACCCACTAGCACGATATTGTCCGCTTTGGCACACAAAGTCTCACGATTTTGCCTTTGACGATAGGGATGCTAGCTGAAGCCCCCACACTCACTCGTCAAAACGCGTCATGCTAGGGAGAGGTATCCACACTCTTATAAGGCATGCATTGTTCCCCTCCCCAACCGATGTGGGACCTTACAATCCACCCCCTCTAAGGGAGCCCAGCGCCCTCGCTGGCACATCGATCTGGTCTCTGGCTCTGATACCATCTGTAACAGCCCAAACCACCCGCTAGTATGATATTGTCCGCTTTGGCACACAAGGCCTCACGATTTTGCCTTTGACGATAGGAATGCTAGCCGAAGCCCCCCCCAACACTCACTCGTCAAAATGCGTCTTGCTAGGGAGAGGTATCCACACCCTTATAAGGCATGCTTCGTTCCCCTCCCCAACCAATGTGGGCCTTACAATCCACCCCCCTAAGGGAGCCTAGCGCCCTTGCTGGCACATCGATCCGGGTTCTGGCTTTGATACCATCTGTAACAGCCCAGGCTACCCGCTAGCACGATATTGTCCGTTTTGGCACACAAGCCCTCACGGTATAATACTCTTATATTTGGGTAATTAGGATTTTTGTGGCATATAAACTAGAATTGAACTTAATCCTCTAATTGGAATCAAGTGACCAAGGAATCGGCAGTTGATGAAGGTTAGAGGAGACTAAAAAGGTCTAAGGAATTAGGGTTTAGTCACATATAGTTTGCCATGAATTGAATCTTGCATGATTAAAATAGTTGGTAAGAAAAGTCAATCCGGAAGATAGATATCTCTGAAACCTTAACTATTTTCTCCATATATATTGCACCTCAATTTACTACTGTTTTTTTATTCTCTGAATTACTGTTTGATGTTTTTGAACTCTCAAAACACCATTTCTATTTGTCTAACTAAGCAAATCACTTAACCATTGTTGCTTAATCCATCAATCCTCGTGGAATCGACCCTCACTCACCTGAGGTATTACTTGGTACGACACGGTGCACTTGCCGATTAGTTTGTGGTTATAAATTTCGCATCATCTGTCGTGCCTCGATCTGCTGCAGAGCCCAGTGAATGGTAGGTCCATGCAAGCACTTCTAAACTCCAAGACAGTCCACGACACGTCTGAAGGTTGGCAAGTGGTGGTAGCCCCCAGAGATGGACCAGGTTGTTCAACTTGTTCGTCATCAGGTAACACTCAAACATAATGTAACACCTCACATACTGTTAGAATGTCTTTAGATCAATGGTGTCGGGCATATGTCATACTCGATCCCGAAGCCATGGCAGTTTCAACAAGAAAGACTCTTTTCTCTGCGCCCTTGCTGTTGAACCACTGGAGGCCTGGCACCAAGTAGTCACTCCACCAACTCCCACGTCTCGGTGTCGTACCATCTATAAAAATCACGAAAGCACCCACATTGGCTCCCTGTGCATGCGTAGCATGAGGTGGTACGCAACGTACTGCAGGTTGATAGTGCACTCACCCCATGATAGATAGAACATGTATGTCTCCAGACGCCAGCGCTCCACAAATGTTGTGATCAGAAAGTTGTCAAAGACAAAGTCCCTGAGAGGCACCGTGTGACCGAAGCCAGCTTCTCTCAAATACGAGACGATAGCATCCGATGGTGGAAGCGTGTGACTCACTCACCGAGGAAGAAGTAGGCGAGGCCTCTGACAACAAATAAATTATCACAATTAGAAAAATATTATATACGTGCAATGACATAACAAATTGAGTTAACTATCATATACATTTATTTAATAGAAATTTACAAATATGTACTAACTGAATTTATTTAACTAAAAATTTTTACGTTAATAATTACTAAGTTAATTAATAAATATTTTTTCAATACGTTAATTAAAATTAAAATATTTAATAAAGTAATTAATAATCTAATTAAAAAACTTTTACTTAATAATTTAATTTAGGTAAATACAAAATTATATAATTATTCACTTAAAAATAACTTTTACTTGAATAGTTAATAACTAAATTAACAAATTAAGAAATATGTAATTAGTAAATTAACTTCAAGGGTTAGAAAATATCTACCCCAATATTTAATATCTAAATTAATAATTATGTACTTAAAAACTTAATCACATAAAAATCAGAACTACATTCCTAATATCATACCCTATTAGTGACTTGTTTTTAACGATATATTTAGCCACTTAAACCATAAATTGTATTCTAGTTCTTGACAAGTATCCTAACCATGGCTATACATATATGCGATAACATAAATGTGAAGATAACAAAACTAACCGCGAAGTTGGTTGCCCCGGTGACGTGCCATGTTACGTTCAGTCGATTGATGTTCAGATCACATGCATCTGCGCGCGCCATCTTAGTGTTACTCAATAATATAGAAAAGGATAAAAGAGAGAAGAAAGTGGTGAAAAGGTTGGAAATGGAACCAGAACCTTGTTGTGAATGACATGTATATATAAGTATCACTCAATCTTATCTCGTTTACAATATAAACAAAATAAGTTTATACGTATCTCGTTTACACCATAAACGAGATAGACACATATCGCTCGCACTATCTTATCTCGTTTAAAGTATAAACGAGATACGTGTAAATTTATCTCCTTTGCAGTGTAAAAATAATAAATTATACTATGTATTATCGTAATTATTTTTAAAATAATTTATTTCAATAAATAAAATAATTTTTTAATTTATTTAAATAAAAAATTTCTTACCTTTTATGGTTGTCTCTCTCTCATAATATATATATTCAAATAGGATATTAGTGACTAATTTTTTTATATATGAAAATAATATTGGTGTTTTTTTAAAATGAAATTATTTAATATAATTACATATCGGTAGATTTTGCAGATGGAAAGTTAATATGCAGAGAGCATATTGAACACATGTCAATATATTGATAACACGTAAAGTACATATTAGACATGTGTCAATATTTTAGCCAATATATAAAATACGTGTTGGACACATTTTTTATACATTTACAATACTATAATACACTTTATATATCAATATTCAATTAAAAGTCTAAAACACTATCTTCATCTTTATATTAAAAATAATTTATGGTTATTAGTCTTAGTCCTCATTCTTTCTTTTTCGTCATTCCTTTTTATTTTACTTTTACTTTATTTTTTGAGAAAATTTCATTCTCTTCTCTTGAAAGATGCTAAAATGACACTTTAATCCATTTTAAATTTTTGTGTTAACTAACGTTAACTTTATTTATTTTTAAGAAAAAATAAATTATTTTACAAAAATAAACTTTAGTAAAAGTTTTATTTTTTGTGATTAAATTTTGTTTACTAAAATACCCTTTAACAAATTATTTGTCTACTGATTAAATTGTATTTTTATCAAAATATTCTTTTAAAAATTTTTTAATGATTAAATTTTTTTCCTAAGACACCCTTCAATAATTTTTTAATTATTAAATTATAATTTTACCAAAGTTTTCGTTAACAATTATTTTTGTACTTTATTATCAATTTTTTTTATATCAATGTATATTATTTTAATATTAAATTAAAAATATCTTACCACTGTTAATATGTATAACAATTAATATTAATAAATAATTTATTTTATAAAACTATTGAAAATTATTAACAACTTTATCAAAACCTAAAACTAAATCGAGATGGATAAATTCTAATTTTAAAAAATTAACAACACATTCCTTCACATTTTTCCAAAACAAGTTTCTTACTAATTAAAATATTATTGAAAAGTATTTTAAGAAAAATAATTCTAATCATTAAAAGATTTTTTAAAAAATATTTTTAAAAAAATATAATTTAATTAATAGAAAAATAATTTATTAAAAATTATTTTAATAAACAAAATTTAATTATAAAAAATAAAATTTTTATTAAAAAATATTTTTATTAAATATATATTTTTTTAAAATAGGTAAAATTAATGTTAATTAACACAAAAAATTTTAAATAAATTAATTTTTTTAATTATAAAAAAGTCTATATTTTATAAATAAAAAAATCTTATTTTAGTGTCTTTTAAAAAGAGAGAGTAAAATTTTCTCCAATCTTTTTTATATAAATCAATACTCATTGTTATCTTTTGCTTAGCTTGCAGCTTTTTATTTACGGGTACATTTATTCGCGGCTTTTTGCTATTCGCCTTTGGCAGTTTTTTCTTTTCACACGTTTTCCTTTTTTTTCTTAACACTTAATATTATATGAAAATAAAAACAAAAAAGAGTTTTCTCACCACACAACTTTTGGCTATCCATTAGAGTACTACTATTACTAGTACAACTGTACAAGTTAATAAAAAAAAAAACAATCCTTCTTCCTACTTTTATTTGCAGCTTTCCTTTTTGTGTACATTTATTTATTGCAGCCTTTTTATTTTTTATTTTTCTATTTATACTTTTAAGAGAATAAAGATTAAAGAAAAAAGTCACCAAAAAAATTAAAAAAAAAAAGAGTTGTTTATTCATGGTATTAATTATTAATTATTTTATATATATCCATAGTAACTGGTTAATTAATCCTTATAAAAGCTGCAAACTAATAACATAATAATAAGAATTTTTCATTTTTGTTTGTTATACTCAAGATGTTTATGGTCAGGCTAAGTTTAAGTAAATTTAGATTCAACTCTAAAAGAATAATGAGTCTACTTTGACCTAATTTAAAATGACCTAAAATAATTAGGTTAAACCGAATCGATCCAATAAAATATTAGTATATATAAATTTGTAAATTTTTATATATTAAAATAATAAAATTTTACTTTCAAAAAATGAATTTAACAAATATTATATCATATCTATATTAAAATAAAATATTTTAAAACAAAAATAAAACTCAAAGAAAAATCTGAATCCAACCCGAAAATAACATTGAGTTTTAAAAAAAAAATATAAATTTGAACTCGATAAAATATGTCTCAGGTCAAGGCCAACTTGGATCTTAAACACCTCTTAATTTAAACGTTTTTTCTTAACCCCTTTTTTTACGTGAAAACAGCCATATCCTGCAGGAAATAATATATAAAAATATATTTTTTTAAATAAAAATACATATAATAAATTTTTTATCAAAATTTCATAAAATTAATTAAATTTAAAATTGAACTATTTTAAATATTGAAAATAATAAAATTGATAAGTAATCATTTTACTTATCTTCAAAGTATAATAATTACTCATTAAAAATATATAATTTATAATTAAATTAAAATATTTATATTAGATTTCTATATTTTTAAATATTTTTCTTTAAATAATATTAGTGATTAAATTTATAGATATTTCTCATGATTTATGAGTAAAATTTTTAAATTCTCTTACTCTTATGTTAAAACTGATTTGAGCAAGTATAATTTAAATAGATAAAAATTGTCTTTGAATTACTTTTTTTTATTATTATAGCAAAAAAAAAATTATGAATGACTATTTTTTGTAATCTACCTATAATTGGTTTATATTATAGTATTATATTCATTCTTAGAATCAAAATAATATAATAAATGTTATTACCTATTAAAGTTTACCAATTTATTTTGTCTATTTTTGAGTTAAAGTGATTGTATTTGTACTTAAAAATGATTTTATATTTTTTGTTAATGTAAACAATTATCAAATTACTAAAAAAGATAAATGCACAATATCTTATCTTAACACATAAAAGGATTTGTGTTTAAAGTCTTGAAACGTACATATGTAAAATAATAATTATTGATAGAAGTCATTTTCACAAAAAAATCTTTTGTTATAATAGAAAGAGAAGTGATATTGATTATTCAAGAATGGAAGTCGATTTACTCGTCAAATACAACAATTTTTTCTTCAAAAGGTAAATCTTTGTTATATGTCAAAAAAATAAGATATCCATCAAGGAGGCCACTCAGATAAAGACGCCTAAAACGTCTTTTTTTAAAGATGTTTCCATGTTGTGTTTTAATTGGTTTCTGTATAATTTATTCGGTGTTCTTTATCACATATTATTAAATTCCTCAAAAGATTTTCTTTCAAAAAACAATAAAAAATATTTAACTTCGACTAAAACAAAAAAGGTAATAGATTAACTATTAGATTTTTTTTAAAAGATTATTTACATAAAAAAATATATCACATTCATCATATATATATATATATATATATATATATATATCTATTATATATATATAATATATATATATATATATATATATATATATATATATATATATATATATAACAAGCTCTTAAAATTTTATAAATAAAAATAATTAATTTTTATTCTTATATATTAAATAATTACTATATTATTATTATATTATAGATTAAAATTTACTAATTTAATTTTATTTTTATTTTAATATAAGCATTAGAAATAAATAAATTTTTATAGTAAGATGTAATGTAATAAAATATATATAATATTAATTAGTTTTTAAAAAATTCTGAAAGATGGGTTCTTTTAATAAAGTGTTATTAAAAATTAACATTATAATATTAATTTCAACCAATATGATATAATAGGTTATTAAATATATTTAATATAAACACATTGAATATAAATTTTTATTGAGTTTAAATTTAAATAATTTTTAATTGAATTTTGAAATTTTTTTTTTAAAGAGTTAGATATTTTAACATCATTTTTTCGTATCTTTTAATTGAGTCTTTGATTTTTTAATTATAACCTTATTTATAATTAAGAGTAATTTTAACACCACCAATTAGTCGCACATATAAAATACAAGAACAATTCTATTGTCATAATATAATCTAACTTTATAAGTAATACAATACATAAACTATGTATAAGTAATATAACTAAATTTTATCTACATCTATAGTCACATTTCATAAATAATATAATTAAATTATATTTATATTTATAATTAAAATATGAATAAAAATACAAAAAATTTTCAAGATGGTTAATTTTTTCCGTTCACAATTTTTTTATTATTTTTGTTGATGTGAAAAGTTTAATTATTTTAATAATTAATTATTTTTTAAAAAAAAATGAATAACACAAAAAACTCTTATTAAGAGTAATTTATTTATATATGATTAAAAAATAATTGAATAATTATATACGGTAAAAAATTAATATTATTAAAAAATAAAATTAAAATTTATTTTAAAATTAAAAATAAAGTTTATTTTAAAATAAAATTAAAAATCATGGTTTTTTTCTATTTTCCAAAATTTATGTACGAGTAATTTTATAAATATTTTATGATGAATAAAAAAATAAACTCGTACTAAAATTTATTCTAATAAAATTTATTTTTATTCTACTAAATGTTAAATAAACTATTGAAAAGAATTTTGTTTCCTCCATTAGAGAAGAATGATAAACTTCCATACTTTTATTATGTTATGACAATAATTTGACCTATTATTTTTTAATGTACATAATAATAATAATAATAATAATAATAATAATAATAATAATAATAATAATAATAATAATAATAATAATAATAAATAAGTATATTGTAAAACCCGGTTAATTAACGGCTAAATAACCCATAAATGAGAATTTGTTCTAGAAAGCCTAAAATGTGATTTTTATGGCTATATGTGATAGAGGAGATTGAGACGAGAATTTTGGTACCAATTTTATAGAATTCGGACCAAGATTGGACCGAACGGGCCAAACCGGGCCAACCGGACCCAAAGTGGGCCCTTGGCCCAACATAACTTAACCAAAACCCTAGTTTTCAGCACTCTCTCCTCATTACACACACAAACATGCTGAAATTGAGAGAAGGGGGGAGAAGAACACTCTCTCAAGTTCTTCCTCTCACTTGATCTTCAAACCACCATAACTTTTGATCTAGAGCTCCGATTGCCGCCCCGTTTGCGGCCACGCGTTCACCGCGGAGAGCTCTACAAAACCCATACACTAATCTTGAGGTAAGCCACGTTTTGCTCTTCGAAATCTCAGCCCTTATTTTCGAGTTTCATGGGTTGAATGTTGAGATTTTGGGTTCTTTGATGTTATAGGACCCAACTCCTTGAAGGAGAAGGTTAATCTTGTCTCCTTGGACCTTGGGTGTGGTAAGATTCTCAACCCTAGTGTATTTGTGTTTTATGATGCTTGGGTTTTGAGATGTGTGTATGGGTATGATGATTGTGGCTTAGGTTGTGTATATGTGAATGTTGGAGCTTGATTGGTGACTTTGAAAAGCTTGGAAAGGGTTTGGTGGTGAAAAATCTGTTCTTGGAGGTGTGAGGCCTTGAGAGCTTGTGGATAAGTGGTTTGGAAGTGCTCCGGTGGAGCTTGGGAAATTCGGCTAAGGTATGGTTTCGGTTTCCCGTATCTAATATGTAATGTGGTAGGAAATACTTAGGCTAGAGGCCCTAAGATAGGCATTGAATGGTTGATGTTGTGAATGATTGAGATATATGATGTGGTCATATGTGATGATGATTATTGATGCTTGGTGGTATGATGTATGAGAAATATGCATGTTGTGATATATGCTGATGATTGGTTATGGTTGAATTGTGGGTTGAACCATGTTGATGGTGAGTATGATGTGGATTATGTAAAATGATGGTTTATTGGAATTGATGTTGTTGAGAATTGGCATGAGTAATAGTATATGATATGTCAATATGTTTGAGTTTGAGCCACTTGGGTGAAGTGGGGTAAAATGATGTGATAGTGATTTTGGTAATTGTGGTAATGTGTCAATGTGTGAGTTGAGGAGGCTTGATGTTGAATTTGATACATTTTGAATTGATTTCAAAGAAAAGGGATGAAATTGGCATGTTTTGATTGATTTTGGAAAGAGTTAAAAATGGTTTGTTTTGAAAATGGCATATTGTGGTTTTGTATGAAAATATGGTTTTTGGGCATACTTTGATGGGGCATAACTTGGACTACGGATCTTGTTTTGTACCAAATCTTTAGAAATGAAATTGGATCCGGGATGTCCATGCCGTTCGAAGAACGGGTGAAAAACGATTTAAAATGAGGAAGTTATGTCCGTTGGAAGATTGGGGTCTAGATCTGTGAAATTCTGCAGCTTTTAACTTAGAAAATTTTTAGCAGAATGACCCCTTGCGCGTGGGCGCATCTGGCGCGTACGCGCCGATCTTCCGAAAAGTGCCATCCACGCGTACGCGTGATGTGCGCGGGCGCGCCGATTGTGCTGCACCCAATGCCCAGCCATTTTCCCGAGAGTTATGCCAAGACTGTGCCGGTGTTGTGCCTGGGGCACGAGAACACCCGCGCGTACGCGTGGTTGACGCGTGCGCGTCGATGGGCAAGTTTGGAATCCACGCGTTAGCGTGCACGACGCTTGCGCGCCGATGAGTTTTTGAGGCCATCCACGCGTGCGCGTACGCGTGGCCCTGTTTTCATCCCAAAGTTGATTTTTGAGTTTTAAAAGCCAAATCTCATACTTCTAAGCCTCCGATCTCACCATTTATGTCTTAAATCGTTATGACATGCCTAGCTATTAAAAAGGGGCTAGTGAATGAGGTAACTTGCGAGTGAAGCAAGGGAAATGTGAATGATCAATGAGGATCAAGATGATTATGTGAGATGCGGAGGATGGTGGTGGAAGTGTTTGTTATGCCTTGGGCCGAAAGGCTGTAATTGTTAATGAAATGGCTGGTTATGGATTTAACCGTGAGCCGGAATAGCTGTGTATGCTATGAATATTGGCTGGTTATGGATTTAACCGTGAGCCGGAATGGCTGATATGGATGTTGATCCATGGATGAGAATTCATGCATGTTGATGCTGAATTATTGATAATTGTGTTTTGCACTTCCACTATCTGAGGTACGAGTTTCCTTGGGTAGTAGCAGTGGCTAGCCACCACGTGCTCCAGGTTGAGACTCGAAGCTCTGTTAACCCTATGTCGTAAGTGTGGCCGGGCACTGTGAAAGGCCCGGATGAGCTCGAACCCCCGTAAATATTCACCAGTGAGGGTGAAGGACATGGATCATGCTTATGATCAAGTTTATAACGAGTATAACTCGAGTTTGGGGATGCGCGACAGAGGGACAGTCCAATGGTTAGCGACCAGGACTTGTCGGGTTGACTCTATAACCGACAAGATGATATCATCGGCCACTAGGGACAGGCATTCATCATATGCATACTATGTGAATTGTTTGGGATTGCCTATTTGACTGCATATTACTTGCTAATTGTCTAAATGTCTTAACTGCTACTATTTGTATATTCTTTGTTTGATATATCTGTGTTTGCTATGATATACTCCTGCTGGTGGTTGGGAGGTTTGAAGGAATTGGAAAGGGAAGTATTAGTTAGATTGAAGAATCTTTAGTCAGATGCCCTTATATGGTTTAGCTTGTTTATAAGCTTTGATATCATCTGGAGGAAGTTCTAGGATTGCCTTTGGCTTTCCTCTATTATTATGTATTATATATGTGGAAACTGTTACCATGCTGGGGACCTCTGGTTCTCACCCATGCGAATTTTGTGGTTTTCAGATGCAGGACGCGAGGTGTCCCGCTGATGCATGCTGGAGACTTCTATATTGCGAAGATCCTTTGTTCTCGGGGCTATGTTTTGGTTTATATGTTTTGCTTAGATACTTTTACCTCCATTAAATAATACAAACTGTGATAACTCCTCTTATGGGAGATTTTGGAGAAATAGGTTTTATGTATTTGTGTCCCTTTGGGTTTCCTTTGGGGTTTTCCTTATTTTATCATATGTATATATTGTTATGCTCGAACCGGTTATCTTCGCAGCCGGATTTTGAGCCTTGATATTCCTGTTTTTGACACTCTTTTGTATATATATAATCTCGCGTTGGCTTATCCTTGTTCGTTACGTTATCTATCGGAGTGTTGCGCTTTGAGTTGCGGTTTTTGTTTACCCCTTTTTCTACAAAGGCTCCTAGTTATAATTAATCATTCATACTACTATACGTACTAAATTTTTATTTTAGAGGTCGTAATACCTTGCCATCTCTGAATTATGACTTAAGCATAAGGCTCCGTATGGTAGGGTGTTACATTATGGTATCAGAGCAGTTCGTTCCTGTAGAGCCTGAGGGATGGACTGACTATGCTTCTGTGCATTCTCTGTGTGTGTGTTATGTGCTGTTAGTATATCTGCTTGATATATTTGGCATAAACGTTCATGAGCATGCATTTGGGACTTTGAAGCACTAGACTTCCGATATTGAGCCTGATCAACTTAATATCGATTGTTTGGTGTGTATAGGAACCAGATGGCGCCTCGTGGACGCGGTAGAGGTTGTGCGAGAGGTCGTACGAATGCTCGTGCGCCGATGAATAACTCGAATAACCCGGTAGACCTTATGGCGGCATTGGGGAACATGGCTGCGGCTATGTGGGCCACTGCAGAGGCTCTTGGACAACAGATGAGCAACCATGGCAACGACGGAAATGGAGCTCAGGGACCAATAGAGATCAGAACTTCCGCTGTGTTGGTGAACAAGTGTAGGGTTGCTGAAGAGTGTGTGAAAAGGGCAACCGCTGAGAAAGGGATTCACAAAGGTTCATTTCCACAGAACCGAGGGAAGAGCTTTGCACCTAGAGGTCCGTCTTTCAAGAGGGGATGCTCTTTCAGGAGGCCCAACAACAACAACTCCCAAGGAAAGAAGTTTGGGAAGCAGCCTCAGAATGATCAAGCTTGCACTAGGTGTGGAAGTCACCATCCGGGAGCACCATGCAAGGCCGGATGGGGTTTGTGCTACAATTGTGGAAAAGCGGGGCATAAAGCCACCAGTTGTCCGGAGAGGCAGAAGCAAGGTGCTGGGAAAGCACAACAAACTGGTCGGGTGTTCATCACCTCAGCTGTGGGTGCAGAGGGATCCGAAATACGCATTCGAGGTAACTGTGAAATAGCTGTTCAAACTTTAAATGCTTTATTTGATCCGGGAGCATCGCATTCATTTATTGCATTTGAGAAAGCCCATGAGTTAGGGTTGAAGATTTTAACTTTAGGTTATGATCTAAAGGTATATAATGCTACCCATGAAGCCATGGTAACTAGGCTAGGATGTCCGGAAGTTTCCCTTAGATTCAAGCAGCGTGATTTTGTTCATGATTTAGTCTGCTTGCCGATGATTGGTCTTGATCTTATTTTGGGATTGGATTGGTTATCTAAGAACCATGTTCTGCTAGATTGTTCTACAAAATCGGTGTACTTTATGTCGGAGGATACTAAAGGACCGGTCGTAGTGAATAATTATTACTTGAATTCGATGATGGTGAATTGTTCCGGAACCGAATGTCAGGGTATCTTGTTGTTAGCCGCGGGTGTTTCGGGTGATGATCAAAGGTTGGAGCAGATTCCGGTTGTGTGTGAATTTCCGGAAGTGTTTCCCGATGATATTGATGAGTTCCCACCTAACCGAGAGGTTGAGTTTGCTATTGAGTTGGTGCCCGGGACGGGACCAATCTCAAGTGCTCCTTATAGGATGTCACCATTAGAGATGAACGAGCTAAAGTCTCAGTTAGAGGATTTGTTGGGAAAGAATTTCATACGGCCTAGTGTCTCTCCATGGGGTGCTCCAGTGTTACTGGTGAAGAAGAAGGATGGGAGTATGCGGCTCTGTGTGGATTACAGGCAACTGAACAAGGTTACAATAAAGAATAAGTACCCATTGCCGAGAATTGATGACCTCATGGATCAGTTACAAGGAGCAGGAGTTTTCTCCAAGATTGATTTGCGATCCGGTTATCACCAGATAAGGGTGAGGGGTGAGGATATCCCTAAGACCGCTTTTAGGACTCGTTATGGTCATTATGAGTACACTGTGATGTCCTTTGGGTTGACGAACGCTCCTGCGATATTCATGGATTACATGAATAGAGTCTTCCGTCCGTTTCTGGATAAATTCGTTGTTGTCTTCATTGATGACATACTGATTTATTCCAAGACTGAAGAAGAGCATGCGGAACACTTGAGGACCGTGTTGCAGATTCTAAAGGAGAAGAAACTCTATGCAAAACTGTCTAAGTGTGAGTTTTGGAAGAGTGAGGTGAAGTTTTTGGGTCACGTGGTGAGTAAGAAGGGAATAGCCGTAGATCCAACTAAGGTGGAGGCTGTGATGGATTGGAAACAACCAACCACCATAACAGAGATAAGGAGTTTTCTGGGTTTAGATGGCTATTACAGAAGGTTTATCAAGGGTTTTTCACAGATAGCTTTGCCAATGACAAAGTTGACCCGCAAAGACACTCCATTTGTTTGGACTCCTGAATGCGAGGAGAGCTTTCAGACATTGAAGAAAAAGTTGACTACCGCGCCTGTGTTAGTGTTACCCGAGCCGAATGAGCCATTTGAGGGGTATTGCGATGCCTCATTAAAGGGTTTAGGGTGCGTGCTGATGCAGCATCGTAATGTGGTGGCGTATGCCTCACGACAGTTGAGACCTCATGAAGTTAGTTACCCTACGCACGATTTGGAACTTGCTGCAGTTGTGTTTGCCTTGAAGGTGTGGAGGCATTATCTCTATGGGGTTAAGTTCCAAGTTTTCTCTGATCATAAGAGCTTGAAGTATCTCTTTGATCAGAAAGAGCTCAATATGAGGCAGAGGAGG
This sequence comes from Arachis stenosperma, assembly GCF_014773155.1. Lineage (NCBI taxonomy): Eukaryota > Viridiplantae > Streptophyta > Magnoliopsida > Fabales > Fabaceae > Arachis > Arachis stenosperma. The sequence continues at coordinate 23,169,938 of NC_080378.1, forward strand.
TGGATGGAATTGTTGAAAGACTACGACTTTGAGTTGTATTACCATCCGGGAAAAGCGAACGTAGTGGTAGATGCGTTAAGTCGGAAGTCGTTATATGCGGCTTGGATGATGCTTCAAGAGGAGAAGTTGCTCAAGGGATTCGAGAGTCTGAAAATTGGTGCTCGAGAAGTATCCGGAACCTTGTGTTTGAGCCGATTAGAGATCTCAAGTGATTTTAAGTCCGAACTCCTAAAGGCTCATCAAAATGATGGAGCGTTATGGAAAGTGTTACCGGCCTTTGAGCAAGGGAAACAGTGGAGAGTGTCGGAAGAAAAAGATGGGTTATGGAGATTCAAGGGTAGGATCATTGTGCCGGATGTTGGCACTTTGAGGCAAGATATTTTAAAGGAGGCACACAAAAGTGGATTCTCCATTCACCCGGGAAGTACTAAGATGTACCATGATTTAAAGGTGATGTTTTGGTGGCCGGGTATGAAGAATGATGTGGCGGAATATGTTTCAAAGTGCTTAACTTGTCAAAAGGTAAAGATTGAACATCAAAAGCCTGCCGGTATGTTGCAACCTTTAGAGATTCCACAATGGAAGTGGGAAAGTATTGCAATGGACTTTGTGTCGGGATTGCCAAGGACTAGGACTGGTTTTGATGCTATCTGGGTGATTGTGGACCGACTGACGAAGTCAGCTCACTTTTTACCCATTCGGATGACTTACACCCTTGAGGAGCTAGCACGGTTATACATAAAGGAGATTGTGAGACTCCATGGGGTACCTGCTACTATAATCTCTGATAGAGATCCTCGTTTCACTTCAAGGTTTTGGGGTGCATTTCAGAAAGCTTTTGGGACCCGATTAAGCTTGAGCACGGCTTACCATCCTCAAACAGATGGTCAATCTGAGAGGACGATCCAAACACTAGAGGATATGTTGAGAGCTTGTGTTTTGGACCAACCGGCGAGTTGGGATCGGTATATGCCATTAGTGGAGTTTGCATACAATAATAGTTATCATGCGAGCATCGGAATGGCTCCGTATGAGGCCTTGTATGGGAGGAAATGTCAATCTCCGCTATGTTGGTATGAAGCTGGAGAGAAAAGCTTGTTGGGGCCAGAAATGATAGCTGAGACCACCGAACAAGTCAAGAAAATCCGAGATAGGATGCTCACGGCGCAGAGTCGTCCAAAGAGTTACGCCGATCAGAGGCGAAAGCCCTTAGAATTTGAGGAAGGAGACCATGTTTTCCTTAAGGTTACTCCGACCACGGGAGTAGGTAGGGCGATTAAAGCAAAGAAGTTGAATCCTCGATACATTGGTCCATTTCAGATCCTAGAAAGGATTGGACCGGTGGCGTATCGGATGGCTCTACCACCTCATCTTTCGAACCTGCACGACGTGTTCCACGTGTCGCAGCTTCGGAAGTACACTCCTGATGCTAGCCATGTGTTAGAACCTGAATCGGTTCAGTTGAGGGAAGATTTGACGCTTCTAGTGGCTCCAGTCAGAATTGATGATACTAGTATCAAACGGTTGCGTGGAAAAGATGTTTCACTAGTCAAAGTGGCATGGAGTCGAGGCGGTGTTGAGGAACACACTTGGGAACTTGAGTCAGAGATGCGATCGGATTATCCGCATTTTTTCTCAGGTAATTTCATTTGAATTTTGTGGGCAAAATTCCCAATTAGGTGGGTAGAATGTAAAACCCGGTTAATTAACGGCTAAATAACCCACAAATGAGAATTTGTTCTAGAAAGCCTAAAATGTGATTTTTATGGCTATATGTGATAGAGGAGATTGAGACGAGAATTTTGGTACCAATTTTATAGAATTCGGACCAAGATTGGACCGAACGGGCCAAACCGGGCCAACCGGACCCAAAGTGGGCCCTTGGCCCAACATAACTTAACCAAAACCCTAGTTTTCAGCACTCTCTCTCCTCATTACACACACAAACACGCTGAAATTGAGAGAAGGGGGGAGAAGAACACTCTCTCAAGTTCTTCCTCTCACTTGATCTTCAAACCACCATAACTTTTGATCTAGAGCTCCGATTGCCGCCCCGTTTGCGGCCACGCGTTCACCGCGGAGAGCTCTACAAAACCCATACAACCAATCTTGAGGTAAGCCACGTTTTGCTCTTCGAAATCTCAGCCCTTATTTTCGAGTTTCATGGGTTGAATGTTGAGATTTTGGGTTCTTTGATGTTATAGGACCCAACTCTCTTGAAGGAGAAGGTTAATCTTGTCTCCTTGGACCTTGGGTGTGGTAAGATTCTCAACCCTAGTGTATTTTGTTGTTTTATGATGCTTGGGTTTTGAGATGTTGTGTATGGGTATGATGATTGTGGCTTAGGTTGTGTATATGTGAATGTTGGAGCTTGATTGGTGACTTTGAAAAGCTTGGAAAGGGTTTGGTGGTGAAAAATCTGTTCTTGGAGGTGTTGAGGCCTTGAGAGCTTGTGGATAAGTGGTTTGGAAGTGCTCCGGTGGAGCTTGGGAAATTCGGCTAAGGTATGGTTTCGGTTTCCCGTATCTAATATGTAATGTGGTAGGAAATACTTAGGCTAGAGGCCCTAAGATAGGCATTGAATGGTTGATGTTGTTGAATGATTGAGATATATGATGTGGTCATATATGTGATGATGATTATTGATGCCTTGGTGGTATGATGTATGAGAAATATGCATGTTGTGATATATGCTTGATGATTGGTTATGGTTGAATTGTGGGTTGAACCATGTTGATGGTGAGTATGATGTGGATTATGTAAAATGATGGTTTATTGGAATTGATGTTGTTGAGAATTGGCATGAGTAATAGTATATGATATGTCAATATGTTTGAGTTTGAGCCACTTGGGTGAAGTGGGGTAAAATGATGTGATAGTGATTTTGGTAATTGTGGTAATGTGTCAATGTGTGAGTTGAGGAGGCTTGATGTTGAATTTGATACATTTTGAATTGATTTCAAAGAAAAGGGATGAAATTGGCATGTTTTGATTGATTTTGGAAAGAGTTAAAAATGGTTTGTTTTGAAAATGGCATATTGTGGTTTTGTATGAAAATATGGTTTTTGGGCATACTTTGATGGGGCATAACTTGGACTACGGATCTCTGTTTTGTACCAAATCTGTTTAGAAATGAAATTGGATCCGGGATGTCCATGCCGTTCGAAGAACGGGTGAAAAACGATTTAAAATGAGGAAGTTATGTCCGTTGGAAGATTGGGGTCTAGATCTGTGAAATTCTGCAGCTTTTAACTTAGAAAATTTTTAGCAGAATGACCCCTTGCGCGTGGGCGCATCTGGCGCGTACGCGCCGATCTTCCGAAAAGTGCCATCCACGCGTACGCGTGATGTGCGCGGGCGCGCCGATTGTGCTGCACCCAATGCCCAGCCATTTTCCCGAGAGTTATGCCAGGACTGTGCCGGTGTTGTGCCTGGGGCACGAGAACACCCGCGCGTACGCGTGGTTGACGCGTGCGCGTCGATGGGCAAGTTTGGAATCCACGCGTTAGCGTGCACGACGCTTGCGCGCCGATGAGTTTTTGAGGCCATCCACGCGTGCGCGTGGAGTGCGCGTACGCGTGGCCCTGTTTTCATCCCAAAGTTGATTTTTGAGTTTTAAAAGCCAAATCTCATACTTCTAAGCCTCCGATCTCACCATTTATGTCTTAAATCGTTATGACATGCCTAGCTATTAAAAAGGGGCTAGTGAATGAGGTAACTTGCGAGTGAAGCAAGGGAAATGTGAATGATCAATGAGGATCAAGATGATTATGTGAGATGCGGAGGATGGTGGTGGAAGTGTTTGTTATGCCTTGGGCCGAAAGGCTGTAATTGTTAATGAAATGGCTGGTTATGGATTTAACCGTGAGCCGGAATAGCTGTGTATGCTATGAATATTGGCTGGTTATGGATTTAACCGTGAGCCGGAATGGCTGATATGGATGTTGATCCATGGATGAGAATTCATGCATGTTGATGCTGAATTATTGATAATTGTGTTTTGCACTTCCACTATCTGAGGTACGAGTTTCCTTGGGTAGTAGCAGTGGCTAGCCACCACGTGCTCCAGGTTGAGACTCGAAGCTCTGTTAACCCTATGTCGTAAGTGTGGCCGGGCACTGTGAAAGGCCTGGATGAGCTCGAACCCCCGTAAATATTCACCAGTGAGGGTGAAGGACATGGATCATGCTTATGATCAAGTTTATAACGAGTATAACTCGAGTTTGGGGATGCGCGACAGAGGGACAGTCCAATGGTTAGCGACCAGGACTTGTCGGGTTGGCTCTATAACCGACAAGATGATATCATCGGCCACTAGGGACAGGCATTCATCATATGCATACTATGTGAATTGTTTGGGATTGCCTATTTGACTGCATATTACTTGCTAATTGTCTAAATGTCTTAACTGCTACTATTTGTATATTCTTTGTTTGATATATCTGTGTTTGCTATGATATACTCCTGCTGGTGGTTGGGAGGTTTGAAGGAATTGGAAAGGGAAGTATTAGTTAGATTGAAGAATCTTTAGTCAGATGCCCTTATATGGTTTAGCTTGCTTATAAGCTTTGATATCATCTGGAGGAAGTTCTAGGATTGCCTTCGGCTTTCCTCTATTATTATGTATTATATATGTGGAAACTGTTACCATGCTGGGGACCTCTGGTTCTCACCCATGCGGATTTTGTGGTTTTCAGATGCAGGACGCGAGGTGTCCCGCTGATGCATGCTGGAGACTTCTATATTGCGAAGATCCTTTGTTCTCGGGGCTATGTTTTGGTTTATATGTTTTGCTTAGATACTTTTACCTCTATTAAATAATACAAACTGTGATAACTCCTCTTATGGGAGATTTTGGAGAAATAGGTTTTATGTATTTGTGTCCCTTTGGGTTTCCTTTGGGGTTTTCCTTATTTTATCATATGTATATATTGTTATGCTCGAACCGGTTATCTTCGCAGCCGGATTTTGAGCCTTGATATTCCTGTTTTTGACACTCTTTTGTATATATATAATCTCGCGTTGGCTTATCCTTGTTCGTTACGTTATCTATCGGAGTGTTGCGCTTTGAGTTGCGGTTTTTGTTTACCCCTTTTTCTACAAAGGCTCCTAGTTATAATTAATCATTCATACTACTATACGTACTAAATTTTTATTTTAGAGGTCGTAATACCTTGCCATCTCTGAATTATGACTTAAAAAATTTTATTTTTATAAAGAAAGTCAATAATTTTTTTGTTTACTTTTTAAAACATATTTACTTCTATCTGATTAGAGTGTGGATCTGATTCGATCCAATCAGATACGGATAAATACTGTGGATTTATATGGATAATATAATCTAATCTATGAACACTCCTAACTACTACTATAGGTTCATTGTTGCAAAAGAATGCCTCTTTTATTATAAACCATTATTAGATCTTAATTACTATTAAAACAACTTAATTGTCAACAAAGAGATAATACTTATTGGTTTCTGAAATTATGTTCGTATTTCAATCTATAGTTGTAAAAACCGAACTGGATCGGCTAGTTCGACCGAAAAACTAGTGAATCGGACTAGAACCGAACTAGAGTCTGGTTCGGTTTACTCCTTGGACCATTTAAGGAATAAAACCGGTGTCCGGTTTAACTGAACTAGTCTGCTTGAAAATTTTTTTAAAATATCTCCACAAGGTCTCGAACCAAGAACCTTGGAGCAAAAGCAACCTCTACTTGCCACTTAGCCATTGCACTTCTAAGTTCTATATTTGACAAATACTAATTATATAGTATACATAAATATCTAATTTAATTTAATTTTTATTTTTTCTATTTTTAAAATTAATTATATTTTAATTATATACCATTATTAATATAAATATAAATTTTACTAAGAATTTATTAATTTACTTGATCTATTTTATTGCTAGTATTGTGGTTAAGGTTATTTATTTTGATGTTAGTGTTAAAATCTACTGATATTATAGTTAGATGATAGGTTTTGTGAATTAATTATTTTTTTATTGTGTCAAAATAAGATACTATTGTAGTATTAAAATTTTATGGTTTTTTATATTAGTTATTTTTAGAAGTTGAGACTTGATTCTTCATAAAATGTTACTGAAGATATGTATTTCAAATTTTAATTTTAAGTTTTTAACTATTTTATATTTTATATTTACGTGAGACCGGTTTTATCGGTTCAACCAGTAATTTATCGGTTGAACCAATAAACCAGTGAACCAGTAGCTTGACCGGTTCGATCACTGGTTCGGTTCTAACAATTATATTTCAATTTAATTTCAAATATTTTGATTTACTCAATTGAGTCTCCCAACTTAATAGTTATGACTCACATTGGTTCCTAATCTTATTTTTGTCACTGTCTCACAAAATTGTTAACGACATGCTGAGATGGACTAACGACTAATACATTATACATTCTAGCGACTATTTGATGTAACAATTGAAATTTTTTTTACCTTATTTTTTTTTCAACTAAACACTTAAAACCCTAATATGAGTCACGTATACCTAAGTTAAAAAATCAAACTAAGTAAATTGAAACTTTAAAAATCAGATTAAAGCTCGAATATAACTTCAAAACAAAACTTTAACTTATGTAGTGATTAATTTAAATGAGAATCAAATAAATCAAAATTCAACATAATTTTTATCAATGTTTTCAAATTCAAAATTTTTATACCAAAATTAACTAGGATTTTTCTTTAAATTAAATATTTAATGAAATAGTGACTTTAATTATCTTAACCAATGTCCTAATTAAATAATTTTATGTCTTAAAAAAACTATATATGAAAAAAATAATTAATTTATCTACTTTAATAAAGAGTTATTTTACTAAAATAAAAGAAACTATTTTTTTAGAATTTTTTAAGAACTAATTAATATTATATATATTTTGTTACACTACATTTAGTTATAAAAATTTTATTTATTTCTAATGCTTATATTAAAATTAAAAAAAAATTTAAATTAGTGAATCTTAATCTATAATATAATAATAATATAGTAATTATTTTATATATTGTACGAATATAAATTAATTATTTTTTTATTTATAAAAATTTTAAGAGGCTTGAGCTTGTTTATATATATAGTTTTAGTCCAAATTAAATATTTTTTTATTATTTTTGGAAAGAAAATATTTTGAGGAATTTAATAATATGTGATGAGGAGCACCGAATAAATTATACAGAAACTAATTAAAACACAACATGAAAATATCTTTAAAAAAAGACGTTTTAAACGTCTTTATCTGAGTGGCCTCCATCCATCAAACATTTATAAAAGTGTTTTGTAATAATATCTACTAACTAAGGAGTTTTTTTTTTTCAAATTATGAGTTTGGTTCTCTAACAACATTGCTTTAGGGGTAATTGGGTTAGATGTGGAATATGTAATTCTCAATTTTGATAGTATTTTGGACTTTAAATATATCCTATTCTTCTATTATAAATGAATAAAGATATAATGCCACTTAAATTAAAATTTAGTGTATTTCACTTTTTAAATAAATTTCAACTGAAATTGAGCTTCAAATAAATATTGTCATACCTCATTACCATAAACAAAACCAAAGTTCTTTCTCCACAACGATAATAATTTAATTAAAGGTATACTTTTTTTCTTTTTAGACGATGTGTTAAAAAACCAATGTGGTTGAGGTTATTTATTTTAACCTATGATGCATGGACACTAATACGGACATGTAACACGACACGACAAAAGATTCGTCGGCACGCAAATTTTAAAATTTTATAAGACACGGAGACACGCATAGATATAAAATATAAAGTATTTTTTAGATAAATTGTAATGATGATATTTTGATATTAAAATATAACTTTTTTATTATTTTCAATATCTTATTTTAATTATATCAAGTATTTAAAATATTTTTTATTTTAATAAATAATAATATATACTATATCTAAATTTATTTAAAGAATATATGGTAAGAATAGACACGCTGATACGTGATGGTATTTAAGTGTGTCCAAGCGTGTCCGGAGAAATTTTTTTTACTTTTTATTATGACACAGTTGGACACAATAGACATGCGTATCAGACGAGTGTCGATAAGTGTCATGTTTAAAATGTGTCCAACACGCAGACACAACAACTCAACAAAGTGTCTGTGTTTCATAGGTTTTAACTCATCCCTTTCAAAGTTTAATTCTTCTATAGCTATTTTTTTAGCTAACAAAGAACTATGTACTTTAGTTGCTAAAGACATAAACAAATAAATAGATAATCTTTTAGAGTTTTGTCACAAGATTATAAAATTTTATCTAAATCAAATAAGCACAACTTCTTAAATAGATGCGGAGTCTATGCTAAGACTTCAATTTGAGTTATTAAATATATGAAAATAAAATTGAATATAAATTTGTCATCACTTATAAATAAAGGTGTTTAAATTTAAACAAATACAAACAAAGTTACTATCCATTCCAAAATTAAAATCGATTAAAATCGTACTAATTTAAATTAGATCAGATTTTATTTTTGATAAATTACATATATTGAATCAGATTTCATATTTACTTCTCAAAACTAAATTATTTTAATTCAAACTGCAAAATATAATTTAATATTACGATTTTATTATTAAATTTAAAATTTATATTAATATGTTAATTTCTTATATATTTTTATATTATTATTATGTAAGCATTTTTTAATATAAAATGATATTCATTTATTTGTTTGTTTTACTAAAGTAACGTTGCTTCTAATTTTTAGTAACAAAATGTTAATTTTTTTTAAATTGAATAAATTAAACTAATCCAAATCGCAATAGTTTGAGTCGGATTAGAACGAATTTAAAATATAAAATCAAGTAGATCTAATATAAATTGCAATAAATTATATATTTCGAATCATATTAAATTTTTTTTTTAAATTGATCCAAATTACACCATGAACACCACTATTTATAAATGCATAAGTCAACTTTTTAATTAAAAAATGTATCGTTTACCACACAGATTTGGTTAAAAATAACGTAAGTCAAATTTTAAGTATGAAGATGTGATCACTTGGCTATCATTTGGCTTAAAAAAAAATAAACTTGTAATATTTTTCCTTTTCAATAATATCATATACATAAGAAAATTCTTTGCGACGTATATTGCGAGCTACTTCATTCTCCAAATAAAATAAAAGTCTAACTACAAATGATTCTTTCTCTTATATATGGTAGCCAAATAACCGTCATAAAATATTATATACCAAAATGTATCTATAATTGAAATGATTTCTAGTTTGAAAAATGAGATCTTTAAAGCTAAGGCTGAAAAGAGTTGAAATTTAATTTTAAAGTGAAATGAATTGAGAAAAGTGATTTATGGCTTAAAATGTCGATTTTATGAATTTGATGATGTTAAATGGTAGAAGTGCTATTTTGTTATGAGCCGGAATGGCTGTGTATGCTATTGAATTATGGCTGATTGCCGAATGAGTTATGAGCCGTATGGCTGACTATGAATTATGAATTTAAGCCGAAAGGCTGTATTTATTGATAAATTGGCAGGTTCTAGATTGAACAGTGAGCCGGATGGCTAAGATGGATGATGATCCATGGCTGAGAATGAATGCATATATGTTGAGATATTGATAATTGTAATTTTGCACCTCCACTATCTGAGACACGAGTTCTCTGGAAGAAAGCAGTGGCTAGCCACCACGTGCTCCAGGTGGAGGCTCGAGACTCTGTTGACCCTATGTCGTAAGGGTTACCGGGCACTGTGAAAGCCCCGGATGAGCTCGCCCACATGAATATACACCAGTGAGGGTGTTGGATATGGATCATGATTATGATCAAGTTTATGATGAGTATAACTCGAGTTGGGGATGCACGACAGAGGGACAGTCCAATGGTTAGCTACCAGGACTTGTCGGGTTGGCTCTATAACCTACAGATGATATCATCAGCCACTAGGACAGGCATGCATCATATGCATCTATGTGACATTATTTGGGTGTGCATATTGTACTTGGTTTGCCTTTGTGATTAACTGCTAATTATTCTACTTGTTGTAATTGTTTGTTTGTGCTTGAACCTTCCTACTTGTGTTTGCGACTGAAACTCTGTTGGATTGTGGTGGATTGGTTACTGTTGGATTGTTTGGCTTAGGGCCGTGGTTGAAATGAGATGGACTGATGGTTGGTTTCGGTGTTGTGTTTTTGGTTTGGAAAAATATGAAAGGCTATTTTGGTTCAGCATTGATAAATCTTTTTGAAAGGCTTTTGAGTTTTCAGAATTGAACTGTTCCTCTTTTAGAAAAGATTTCAGATTTCTCTTTTATCGAAAACCATTGTTTTTGAAAAGAGGCATAAGACGGTTATTAATCACTGGTATGGTTTACCTTCACGTATCCTATTACAGTAATTCCCAAAAAACCCTCTAATGAGAACCTTTTCGAGAATAATGCTCTCACCCCCTACATTTTTTCCTTTCAGGATATGGGCGCAGAAGTTACGAAGAGTTTATTTAGTTGTTGTTGAAACGCTCTATATTGCTTTAGCTTATTATTTATTGTACCCTCGCCTTTATCTTGATATATTCTGTAAGAGGGATATGAATTGTATTGAGTAATGCTTGTAATATTATATATATATATATGTGTGTGTGTGTGTGTGTGTGTATATATATGGATGTATTCTTTGTGGATTTTTGTAAGTTGTATGCTATCTATGGATGCACGTTATTGAACAAAAGTAATTTTGGGAGTGGAATTGCGGTTTAAAGTTTTAAACAGGCTCACATTTTAGTAATAAATAGTATAAGTGTTGTCGTAATGTCCGAGCTACCAGAGTCGTGTAGCCGGAAGCGTGAGCTTTGGTAGTTAGGGTGTTACATTATGGTATCAGAGCGGTCCTTCCTGTAGAGCCTGAGGAATGGACCGACTATGCTTCAATTGCATACTCTGAGCATTTGTCATATATTAGGTCTTGTCGGATGACTAGAATTAGAGCTTTATGCACATGACGGTCTATTTATTAACGCTGTTAGTCTTGCATTGCATAATTCTTGGTATTAAGTTTAGCCGGCTTAATACTAGTGAATTACGTATATGAGAGCACTAATGGGTTATCATAGATGATATGCGAGTTTTGAGTAAAGCGAATCGCGGGTTTTGGAAACGTTGGAAACTATTTCTCGAGGCTACTCAGTTGTGTGTCTTGAATTTTGTTCGAGTCGACCTATTCTTTCATATCTTAACTTGAAGTTCTTGTTTGCTAATCCTTTTGAAAAGTAGTTTGATTTTTCAACTCTATCCCTCTATTCATATGCATTCTTGTTTGATCTTAAGTGCATATGCTGTTTGAAATCCTTGTTGCATCTATCTTCCCCTGTTTGAGTTCTTCTCGATTCATGTATCCTTTGATATGGCTTTGAACTTGTCCTAATGCGCTGTGCATTTTAACTTCGGATTCCGAGTCCATTATTAGGGAAATTGTTGATTAAGTTTTTCTCTTATTTGACAGTGATCACAGCCAATTTTGAGATTTTTATAAAAATTACTGTTGACTAGATATACACTTATCTATATATGGAATTTTGAAGATTTCTTATACAGTTTAACAACTATTTATTTCTAATACCTTGCCTGTACTTTTACAGGTTTATGGAACTGTACTTACCTTAAATATATTTGACTTTCTAGCCATTTTACTATAGTTCCGATGTACATCCTTATTTGATTATGTATTTGAGTATTTTTCAGAATTCTGGAAAGAAAGGATTTTTTTCTTTTATTCCGGTTAATTTTCGTTGATAAACTTTACCTAATTTATTTTTGGCTTGAGTTTGGTTTAGCATACTATATTGTTTATGCCGTTGTTATTCTTTTGAAAATGTTGGACTCATGGCTTTCTTATGAACGGACTAAATTCTCTCTTAAGCCTTCCATTTCCATGAATGTCATACTTGACTTTGTTTTTAGCTGATCTTTTACATTTTGTAAACATTACCATTGATCTTGGTTTTTTCTCTCTTGTGAGTCTCATTTCCATGTGAGTCAGTTTGATTCGTTTCAAATTAGTGCATCGTTTATCCTCTCATTGTCTCTACAAGAGTTCTCAGACAAAGATTTATCCTTTAGAAATTACTAATGATTGAGTTATCATTTCCTATGACTTTGTATTCTTTTGGATTAATTGAAAGCTTGTTTGATGTCGCATACCTAATGGATCTTGTTTAAACTACTTTGATTTAAGATCCTTTCTTGTATGGCTTAACTCCTTTTAATGTACATCCTAATTTTCTTGAATATCCTTCTAAGATGGTGATTTCAAGTATACTTTTGGAGTTTTGTTTTGAACTTTTTAAAGAAGTTTTGAATTCTACTTGAAGAAATATTAAACGGAATTTATTTTCTGTTGCTTGATTGAGATTGAAACCATTGTTCAATTTTGATGAAGTTAATTTAAAGTTGGCATGCGCTATTTTAAATGAAGTTTTGAATAGTTTCGTTGTTTAATGGAAACCTATTTGTTTGTAACGCACCACTTATTTCCTTTACCGAATTGTAAGCAAATTTTTACCTCGAAATTTCCTTTCTAAAAAGAGTTTTCCTTCCTCTTTCGTCCTTGCTATAAATGTTATACACGCTTGTTTGAATATGGACTTTGAGAATTTTTGAACAAGCATTTGATTTTCTTCCGAATTTTATGAATCACTTTTGGTTAAGTTGTGCACCTAACTATCCTTCTAAAATATTTGAGGAAACATTTTAGCTCTTTGCCAAATATGTGTACATGTTGTTTTTAAAACTTTGCATGATCTACTTCAACATGAAGTTGAATTAGAGCGAAGCCACGTTATTGCTTTTGTTACTCTCTTGAAGGATATTTGTTGCTTAACTTTTCTTTTAGTCTGCGAAGTGATTTTTTTTGCAAGTTTTCGATTCTTTTATGAACACGGTATTCAGAAGTTTTTTAATCGTGCTTTTGGGTTCTGTGAGCTTTGTCTTGGGTTTGAGATATTCTTTTCTGTAAACCTCATACTTGTTCGACTCAACTTGAATTTGTTCAAACCAATGCACTGATTTTCTCCATGATGATCCTATTGAATTTCTTTGATCCAAGGGTTATCTTTGAAGTTGTTAATTGAATTGTTTCTAGCAAACTTCATTGCTTGAGCATCCTAGTTTACCTAGAATTGGATACATTCTCTTAAAATCTATGAGTATTACCCTTGACAATTGTCTCTCCATTCTAAATCTGGTATCCTTCTGAGTAGACTTAAGAATTGTTTGATATCACGTGCGACTTGTAGACATAGTAACGCGATGTGTTAGTTCCTTAAGACGTGATATGTGTATATGGAAGTTGAAGCGGTAGGTGTGCAACGCTATGAATTGTGGGAGTTTTGTTCCTTGCAAACGGATTTGTGGTTGTTAGGCTTATGATTGGCTATGAGGTTGTAAAATGATTGGTGGAGTTGGAAAATTGAAGTTCTGAAGTGGGAACAAGATTTGTTAGCGAACGTTATGCCGCTGTTTAAATACCAACATGCTTTGCAGCCTTTTACCACATTAATTACCACTTTGCTTTGTGAACGCCTATCTTGATTTGCACTCTATTTTGTCACCTCAAGTTTTTGTAAAGCCTTGAGATCATATGACCTTGTGCATTGAGCCTATCTTGTAACGTTTGCTTTGCAATCACACTCCTACCTTTGTATCTTTATGCATACTACCATCCAAGTATTCGAAAACCGTATATATGTTTATATGTTGGGATATTTTTGCTTCTTCCTTAAATGCGTTCAAGGGTGAACTGTTATGAAATTTCTTTCGTTTTGTATCAATTTTTGAGGACGAAAATTTTTGTAAGGTGGGTAGAATGTAAGATCCAAAACCTTTGAAAAGTCCTATTATGATCAAGTTTCAAATCATATAGTTATTTATAGCCTTAATTTCAAAAAATATTTTTTTAAAGGTAATTAAGGCAAGTTTTGATTTATTGAATTTGAGATGAGTTATGATTATTATCCAATTTTATAATTATTGGATTATTTTCTATATTTGAATTATAAAGTTGGCAGTTACAAAATGATAAGGATTTTATATGATTTGGACTAAATAATTAATATTTTAATATATTAATACTACTGTTTTGAGAAAATAAAGGATTCAATTATATTATTTCTAATTATTTGATTTAGACATTTTATTGAAAATAATTTGTAAAATTGATGAGCAAATAGTATTTTTCTACATATAATTAGTGTTGGATTTAATTTGGGTTTCAATTGTTATATCATTCCCAATTTCATGTGAAATTACGAAAGTAACCCTAATCCTAATTTTCAAAAAAAAACTAACCCTGAAAACCCTAACCCGACCTAGTCTCCCCACAATTGTTGTAGCCCTCCTTTCTAACAGAAGCATACACAGTTTCCTTCCTCTTCTTCCATGGAAAAGGAAAACAGAAGTATAATTAGGGATAGAGGGGAGGGGTTCCACGGAAGCAGAGCACCAGGGGAGGAGGAGCGCGCCGTTGCCACTGTGCCTTGATGCTTACGCCGCCGCTGTCGTCCAAGGAGCCACCACCTCAGTTCCTCATCGCCAGTTGTCCTTAGCCTCATCGCGTTCTTGTTCGACCGCCATTGCTTCCATGCCCTCCAACGGCGCTGCTGTTGTCGCTGATGGAGCCATCGCCAGTCGTTGCTGTCACCGTCAACAATGGAGGAGGGGGAAAGAGTCAAATGCGCAGAGGAGGGGACCAGGATCTGAGGCCGAGCGGAGGTCCAACCACCGCGTCGGAACCCTTTCGTGTCGCCAGCATCACTGTGACCTCCAGCCGCGCCGTCGCCAATCCTGCTTGTTCTGTCGCCGGGAAACTCGTCGCTGTTGGGGTCTCACCGTCGCCGTTCCTGTTGTGGCTGGTGTCGCACCGGAGAACCATCATCGTGGGTTAGGGCTAACCCTTTTTGCTACCGTTTCATCGTTGCTGCGGCTGAGTTGCGGCCGTTGGATCTGACCGGAGAGGTAGGTGGTGACGGTGGTGGATGCTGGTGTTGGTTAGCACCATCACTGTTGCTGGCCGTTCGAGCTGCTCCGCCGTCTCTACCGCCGGAAAATGCAGCTTAATTGCAGGAAAACCACTGCCGGTAAAGGTCCTTGCATTTGGTCTTCATTCCTTTATACTTCTGGGTTTTTATTGTCATGACGTTGTTGTGCAGTTGCGATTGTCGTGGTTTTTCGCCTCCATTGCCGCTTGAGGAGGCTGACGGAGCCGCAGCTATGACTGCTTCGTTTTGCTAGTTCAGTAAGTAAATTATATTTCGAAAAGCCTTGCATTAGTATTCAGTTGTGTTTGGTTAATGAATATGAGTTTTAGTAATGTGGGGTTGGTGCGGAATTTATAACCACAAACTAACCGGCAAGTGCACCGGGTCGTACCAAGTAATACCTCAGGTGAGTGAGGGTCGATCCCACGAGGATTGATGGATCAAGCAACAATGGTTGAGTGATTGGCTTAGTCAGACAAGCAGAAAATGGTGTTTAAGAGTTCAAGAGCATTAAACAGTAAATTCAGTAAATTAAAAAGCAAGCAGTAAATGAGTTGTGAATAATATATGGAGAGACAGTTAAGGCTTCAGAGATATCTATTTTTCGGATTGACTTTTCTTACTAACTATTTTAATTATGCAAGATTCAATTCATGGCAAACTATATATGACTAAGCCCTAATTCCTTAGACCTTCTTAGTCTACTCTAACTTTCATCAACTGCCAATTCCTTGGTCACTTAATTCAAATTAGAGGGTGAAGTTCAATTCTAGTTTATGTGCCACAAAAACTCTAATTACCCAAATATAAAAGGATTATATGTCACATATCCCGTTAAGTCCAGATAATTAGAAGTTTAGGAGAAATTGTTTTCAAGCTGTTGTTCAAGTAAAGAGATTTTCCAAGTTATACAAGAACTCAATTAGAACAAGGGTCATACTTCCGTTCCACCCAAATTCATAAGATAAAGAACGAAAATAATTCTTGAAATAGAAATCAATACATAAATTAAAATAGAAAAATAATAGTATCAATCCATACAATAGACAGAGCTCCTAACCTTAACAGTGGAGGTTTAGTTGCTCATGGTTCAGAGAGAAAATAAGGATTCTAAAAAACTGTAAATTGCGGAATGAGGTACCCGAGAAGAGAAGAGCCCGAAGGGCTGATTCTTTTCCCTTTTATATCTAATCCTAATTAATGTAAAATATATTTTCTAAAATTAAAATAATATCTTTTCCTAGTTGTAAATAAAATAAAAGTCAAATCAAAATTAATTTGATTGATCCGTGCAGGGCTTGAGGAGTGTGGGGACCATTGATTGCATTAAGGTCCACGCTGAACTTGGAAATTTCCAAGTTCAGCGTGGGGCAGGCATCGTCTCCTTTGGCTTCATTCTTGAGTCCACGCTGAACTTGAGAATTTCCAAGTTCAGCGTGGAGGAGGCAGTGGTTCCTCCTTTGTACGTGGACTCCACGCTGAACTTGAAAATTCTCAAGTTCAACGTGGAGAAGGCCAACAATGCTGAAGAAGAAGTGTGCACTATTATATATTGTTGGAAAGCTCTGGAAGTTAGCTTTCTAATTTCACTGGAATCACGTCAATTGGACCTCTATAGCTCGAGTTATTTCTGTTTGAGTGCAAGGAGGTCGGGGTTGACAGCATCACTCGCTTTCTTCCTTTTCTGCTACAAAACTCCGTCAAATCCATCCGAATGCTACCTGAAATAAACGAAAATGCACAAAACTCAAAGTAGCATCCATAGTGGCTAAAAGATATTTAAATCTTGATTAAACTCAACAATTTGAATGTAAATTCACTAGGAAAAGATAGAGAAGATGCTCACGCATCAGGGGTCTAGTCCTGATTATTATATGTTGCGATTAGTGTTGTTATGGTTGTTGTGAAAGTGGCTGGGAGCTGAGGTTTTGGTTGCCGTCAGTTCAGGTTGAGGCAGAAAGGACTCTATGAGACGTTTAGGTTATGGATTTGTGTTTTGAAGTAGGAGCGCTTTCCGAAAACTATATTTTTATATATTGGAATTATTACATATGGATACTTATGTGAGAAAATGTGTATTTGGTAATTGTATCAGCCTTATGTATTATTGATTGTCTCGAATGATTATGAATGTTTGTTTGGCTGAATTGTTGTGCGGCTTTGTGAAATGGAATGTTTTGAAGTTGATTCTTTAAAGATTTGAACTTTGAGTTTAATCCATTAGAAATTGATTTGAGTTGAGTTGACTCTCTTGATATTGTGAAAGATATAATACTCATTGAAATGCAGCCTGGTTTACTTTAGTTGATTTGGTTTTGATAAATGAATTGTTGCTAAACTGATTCTTTAAAGCTTTGGAAATGAGTTTAATTGGTTGATAACAATTTGATTTTTAAACGGTTCCTTGATATATGAGAATGAGATGACTGTTGGATTTAGTTTACTTTTGACCTGAATTTTAGATCTGGACTGTTGAAAAGGATTGTGAAACGGTTTAGTTGGGACCCGAATCGGGTGGCAAAGTCTAAATTTTAGGGGAGGTGTTGCCGAAATTTCTATAAAATCCGAGTATTTGTTGAAATGTTGTCTAGAAAAATGATGAGTTAAAGACTTATACTATTTTATTTGAATTATCAAGAAAAGGATGATTCATGCTTTTGAAATGAATTATTAAAGAGGAAATTGTGATTTAGTCTTTTTTCTTAAGAAAGGCATTGTATCTCTTTGGGAGGAAGTTATTTAGATGAAACTTATGTTTTAAAGCTGTTTTAAATGTGAAAAGGGCTAAGTCTTTGAATTTGACTGGAGGGTTTCAATTAGAGGAGTTTCAATGATTTTGAAAGAACTTGAACGTCTATTGACAAGTTTCATTTTAAAATATTTTGGGAAAAGTTTTAAGTACTCTTTGAATTCTGAATCTTTGCAAGACTAAAATAATTTCTGAGCAGTTTGAAATGCTTTTAGAATTTATCTTGGGGTTGAAGCTGGTTTTGTTTAAGTGAAGGAAATGGCTTTGAAAGGAGTAATTGTTTACATGACTCGGTCTGGCTTAGATCCTATTTTATTACTCAAATCGGAAAAGCCAAGGTTTTAATGTTTTTAAATGAATTTGGCGAAATGAGTTATGTTATTCTCCCCTAAAGACTTGGGACTCTGCCGAGAAACTTTTGTTATAAAATCTCATTGTTGGATGGATGATTTTGAATGTTTCAAAATGAATCTTTAACTTTCCATGGTTTTGGAAGTTTTGGAAAGAGGATGCTGAGAGTGGCTTTGTTTTAATAAAAGGAACCTACCTTGAGAAAAAAGGGCTTATGAGCCTGAGATGATTTGAGAAATGAGATCTTTAAAGCCAAGGATGAAAAGAGTTGAAATTTGATTTCAAAGTGAAATGAATTGAGAAAAGTGATTTATGGCTTAAAATGCCGATTTTATGAATTTGATGATGTTGAATGGTGGAAGTGCTATTTTGTTATGAGTCGGAATGGCTATGTATGCTATTAAATTATGGCTGATTGATGAATGAGTTATGAGCCATATGGCTGACAATGAATTATGAATCTAAGCCGAAGGGCTGTATTTATTGATAAATTGGCTGGTTCTGGATTGAACTGTGAGCCGGATGGCTGAGATGGATGGTGATCCATGGCTGAGAATGAATGCATATATGTTGAGATATTGATAATTGTGATTTTGCACCTCCACTATCTGAGACACGAGTTTCCTAGAAGAAAGCAGTGGCTAGCCACCACGTGCTCCAGGTGGAGACTTAAGACTTTGTTGACCCTATGTCGTAAGGGTGGTCGGGCACTATGAAAGCCCCGGATGAGCTCGCCCCCGTAAATATACACCAGTGAGGGTGTTGGATATGGATCATGATTATGATCAAGTTTCTGATGAGTATAACTCGAGTTGGGGATGCAAGACAGAGGTACAGTCCAATGGTTAGCTACCAGGACTTGTCGGGTTGGCTCTATAACCGACAGATGATATCATCAGCCACTAGGACAGGCATGCATCATATGCATCTATGTGACATTGTTTGGGTGTGCATATTGTACTTGGTTTGCCTTTGTGATTAACTGCTAATTCTTCTACTTGCTGTAATTGTTTATTTGTTCTTGAACCTTCCTACTTGTGTTTGCAACTGAAACTCTGTTGGATTGTGGTGGATTGGTTACTGTTAGATTGTTTGGCTTAGGGCCGTGGTTGAAATGAGATGGACTGATGGTTGGTTTCGGTGTTGTTTTTCTGGTTTGAAAAAATATGAAAGGCTATTTTGGTCCAGCATAGATAAATCTTTTTGAAAGGCTTTTGAGTTTTCAGAATTGAACTGTTCCTCTTTCAGAAAAGATTTCAGATTTCTCATTTATTGAAACCGTTGTTTTCGAAAAGAGGCATAAGACGGTTATTAATCACTGGTACGGTTTACCTTCACGTATCCTATTACAGTAATTCCCAAAAAACCCTCTACTGAGAACCCTTTCGAGGATGATGCTCTCACCCCCTATATTTTTTCTCTTTCAGGATATGGGCGTAGAAGTTATGAAGAGTTTATTTAGTTGTTGTTGAAACACTCTGTATTGCTTTAGCTTATTATTTATTGTACCCTCGCCTTTATCTTGATATATTCTGTAAGAGGGATATGAATTGTATTGAGTAATGCTTGTAATATTATATATATATCGATGTATTCTTTGTGGGTTTTTGTAAGTTGTATGGTATCTATGGATGTACGTTATTGAAAAAAAGTAATTTTGGGAGCGGTATTGCGGTTTAAAGTTTTAAACAGGCTCATATTTTAGTATTAAATAGTATAAGTGTTGTCGTAATGTCCGAGCTATCAGAGTCGCGTAGCCGGAAGCGTGAGCTTTGGTAGTTAGGGTGTTACATTATGGTATGAAAGTTGTCCTTCTTGTAGAGCCTGAGGAATGGACCGACTATGCTTCAATTGCATACTCTGAGCATTTGTCATGAATTAGGTCTTGTTAGATGACTAGAATTAGAGCTTTATGCACATAACGGTCTATTGATTAACGCTGTTAGTCTTGCATTGCATAATTCTTGGTATTAAGTTTAGCCGGCTTAATACTAGTAAATTACGTATATGAGAGCACTAATGGGTTATCATAGATGATATGCGAGTTTTGAGTAAAGCGAATCGCGGTTTTTGGGAACGTTGGAAACTATTTCTCGAGGCTATTCAGTTGTGTGTCTTGAATTTTGTTCGAGTCGACCTATTCTTTCATATCTTAACTTGAAGTTCTTGTTTGCTAATCCTTTTGAAAAGTAGTTTGATTTTTCAACTCTATCCCTCTATTCATATGCATTCTTGTTTGATCTTAAGTGCATATGCTGTTTGAAATCCTTGTTGCATCTATCTTTCCCTGTTTGAGTTCTTCTCGATTCATGTATCCTTTGATATGGCTTTGAACTTGTCCTAATGCGCTGTGCATTTTAACTTCGGATTCTGAGTCCATTATTAGGAAAATTGTTGATTCAGTTTTTCTCTAATTTGACAGTGATCACAACCAATTTTGAGATTTTTATAAAAATTGCTGTTGACTAGATATACACTTATCTATATGTGGAATTTTGAAGATTTCTTATACAGTTTAACAACTATTTATTTCTAATACCTCGCCTGTACTTTTACAGGTTTATGGAATTGTACTTACCTTAAATATAATTTGACTTTCTAGCAATTTTACTATAGTTCCGATGTACATCCTTATTTGATTATGTATTTGAGTATTTTTCAGATGTCTAGAAAGAAAGGATTTTTATCTTTTATTCTGGTTAATTTTTGTTGATAAACTTTACCTAATTTATTTTTGGCTTGAGTTTGGTTTAGCATACTATATTGTCTATGCTGTTGTTATTCTTTTGAAAATGTTGGACTCATGGCTTTCTTATGAATGGACTAAATTCTCTTTTAAGCCTTCCATTTCCATGAATGCCATACTTGACTTTGTTTTTAACTGATCTTTTACATTTTGTAAACATTACCATTGATCTTGGTTTTTTCTCTCTTGTGAGTCACATTCCCATGTGAGTCAATTTAATTCATTTCAAATTAGTGCATCGTTTATCCTCTCATTGTCTCTACAAGAGTTTTCAGTCAAAGATTTATCCTTTAGAAATTACTAATGATTGAGTTATCTTTTCCTATGACTTTGTATTCTTTTGGATCAATTGAAAGCTTGCTTGATGTCGCATGCCTAATGGATCTTGTTTAAACTACTTTGATTTAAGATCCTTTCTTGTATGGCTTGACTCCTTTTAATGTACATCCTAATTTTCTTGAATATCCTTCTAAGATGGTGATTTCAAGTATACTTTTTGAGTTTTGTTTTGAACTTTTTAAAGAAGTTTTGAATTCTCCTTGAAGAAATATTAAACGGAATTTATTTTCTGTTACTTGATTGAGATTGAAACCATTGTTCAATTTTGACAAAGTTAATTTAAAGTTGGCATGCGCTATTTTAAATGAAGTTTTGAATAGTTTCGTTGTTTAATGGAAACCTGTTTGTTTGTAACGCACCACTTATTTCCTTTACCGAATTATAAGCAAATTTTTACCTCGGAATTTCCTTTCTAAAAAGAGTTTACCTTCCTCTTTTGTCCTTGCTATAAATGTTATACACGCTTGTTTGAATATAGACTTTGAGAATTTTTGAACAAGCATTTGATTTTCTTCAGAGTTTTATGAATCATTTTTGGTTAAGTTGTGTACCTAACTATTCTTCTAAAATATTTGAGGAAACATTTTACCTCTTTGCCAAATCTGTGTACATGTTGTTTTTAAAACTCTGCATGATCTACTTCAACATGAAGTTGAATTAGAGCGATGCCACGTTATTGCTTTTGTTACTCTCTTGAAGGATATTTTTTGCTTAACTTTTCTTTTAGACTGCAAAGTGATTTTTTTCGCAAGTTTTCGATTCTTTTATGAACAAGGTATTCATAAGTATTTTAATTGTGCTTTTGGGTTCTGTGAGCTTTGTCTTGGGTTTGAGATATTATTTTCTGTAAACCTTATACTTCTTCGACTCAACTTGAATTTGTTCAAACTAATGCGCTGATATTCTCCTTGATGATCCTATTGAATTTCTTTGATCCAAGGGTTATCTTTGTAGTTATCAATTGAATTGTTTCTAGCAAATTTCATTGCTTGAACATCCTTGTTTACCTGGAATTGGATATATTCTCTTAAAATCTATGAGTATTACCCTTGACACTTGTCTCTCCATTCTAAATCTGGTATCCTTCTGAGTAGACTCAAGAATTGTTTGATATCACGTGCGACTTGTAGACATAATAACGCGATGCGTTAGTTCCTTAAGACGTGATATGTGTATACGAAAGTTGAAGCAGTAGGTGTGCAACGTTATGAATTGTGGGAGTTTTGTTCCTTGCGAACGGGTTTGTGGTTGTTAGGTGGTGCGCGAAATTGTGAACAATACTTTTCACAACTCTCATAATCCCTGGTCATGAACTCCAAAAACTTGGTGGTTCAATTCCATGGCATTACACAACTTCGCACAACTAACCAGCAAGTGCACTGGGTCGTCCAAGTAATACCTTACGTGAGTAAGGGTCGATCCCACGGAGATTGTTAGCATTGAAGCAAGCTATGGTCATCTTGCAAATCTTAGTCAGGCAGACTCAAATGGATATGGTGATGAACGAAAATAATATAAAAGATAAGGATAGTGATACTTATGTATATCATTGGTGTAAGAGCTTCAGACAAGCGCGTGAAGATGCCTTCCCTTCCGTCTCTCTGCTTTCCTACTGCCTTCATCCAATCCTTCTTACTCCTTTCCATGGCAAGCTCGTGTAGGGTTTCACTGTTGTCAGCAGCTACCTCCCATCCTCTCAGTGAAAATACGTCCCTGATGCTCTGTCACAGCATAGGCTAATCATCTGTCGGTTCTCGTTCAGGCCGGAATAGAATCCATTGATTCTTTTGCGTCTGTCACTAACGCCCTAGCCTGCTAGGAGTTTGAAGCACGTCACAGTCATTCAATCATTGAATCCTACTCAGAATACCACAGACAAGGTTAGACCTTCCGGATTCTCTTGAATGCTGCCATCAGTTCTTGCCTATACCACGAAGACTCTGATCTCACGGAATGGTTGGCTCGTTTGTCAGGCGAGCACTCGGTTGTCAGGCGATCAACCATGCATCGTGCAATCAGGAATCCAAGAGATATTCACTAAGCCTCAGATGCTTGTAGAACAAGAGTGGTTGTCAGTCACCTTGTTCGTGAGTGAGAATGGTGATGGGCGTCAATCATCACCTTCATCATGTTGAAGAACAAGTGATATCTTGGACAAAGAACAAGCGGAATTGAATGGAAGAACAATAGTAATTGCATTAATACTCGAGGTACAGCAGAGCTCCACACCTTAATCTATGGTGTGTAGAAACTCCACCGTTGAAAATACATAAGAACAAGGTCTAGGCATGGCCGAATGGCCAGCCTCCCAAAGTGATCAAAAGATCTCTAGAAAAAGGTTCCGAAGATCCGAAGATCTTTATACAATAGTAAAAGGTCCTACTTATAGAAAACTAGTAGCCTAAGGTGTACAGAAATGAGTAAATGACATAAAAATCCACTTCCGGGCCCACTTGGTGTGTGCTTGGGCTGAGCAATGAAGCATTTTCGTGTAGAGACTCTTCTTGGAGTTAAACGCCAGCTTTAGTGCCAGTTTGGGCGTTTAACTCCCAATTAGGTGCCAGTTCCGGCGTTTAACGCTGGAATTTCTTGAGGTGACTTTGAACGCCGGTTTGGGCCATCAAATCTTGGGCAAAGTATGGACTATTATATATTGCTGGAAAGCCCAGGATGTCTACTTTGCAACGCCGTTGAGAGTGCGCCAATTGGGCTTCTGTAGCTCCATAAAATCCACTTCGAGTGCAGGGAGGTCAGAATCCAACAGCATCTGCAGTCCTTTTGAGTCTCTGGATCAGATTTTTGCTCAGATCCCTCAATTTCAGCCAGAAAATACCTGAAATCACAGAAAAACACACAAACTCATAGTAAAGTCCAGAAAAGTGAATTTTAACTAAAAACTAATAAAAATATACTAAAAACTAACTAGATCATACTAAAAACATACTAAAAACAATGCCAAAAAGCATACAAATTATCCGCTCATCATTAGGCTTATGATTGGCTATGAGGTTGTAAAATTATTGGTGGAGTTGGGAAATTGAAGTTCTGAAGTGGGAATAAGATTTGTCAGCGAACGTTATGCCGCTGTTTAAATACCAACATGCTTTGCAGCCTTTTACCACATTAACTACCACTTTGCTTTGTGAACACCTATCTTGATTTGCACCCTATTTTGTCACCTCAAGTTTTTGTAAAGCCTTGAGATCATATGACCTTGTGCATTGAGCCTATCTTGTAACGTTTGCTTTACAATCACACTCCTACCTTTGTATCTTTATGCATACTACCATCCAAGTATTCGAAAATCGTATATATATTTATATGTTGGGATATTTTTGCTTCTTCCTTAAATGCGTTCAAGGGTGAACTGTTATGAAATTTCTTTCGTTTTGTATCAATTTTTGAGGACAAAAATTTTTGTAAGGTGGGTAGAATATAAGACCCAGAACCTTTGAAAAGTCCTATTATGATCAAGTCTCAAATCATATAGTTATTTATAGCCTTAATTTCAGAAATTATTTTATTAAAGGTAATTAAGGCAAGTTTTGATTTATTGAATTTAAGATGAGTTATGATTATTATCCAATTTTATAATTATTGGATTATTTTCTATATTTGAATTATAAAGTTGGCAGTTACAAAATGATAAGGATTTTATATGATTTGGACTAAATAATTAATATTTTAATATATTAATACTACTATTTTGAGAAAATAAAAGATTCAATTATATTATTTCTAATTATTTGATTTGGATATTTTATTAAAAATAATTTGTAAAATTGATGAGCCAATAGTATTTTTCTACATATAATTAGTGTTGGATTTAATTTGGGTTTCAATTATTATATCATTCCCAGTTTCATGTGAAATTACGAAAGTAACCCTAACCCTAATTTTCAAAAATGAAACCCTAACCCTGAAAACCCTAACCCGACCCGGTCTCCCCACAATTACTGCAGCCCTCCTTTCTAACAGCAGCATACGCGGTTTCCTTCCTCTTCTTCCATGGAAAAGGAAAACAGAAGCAGAATTAGGGATAGAGGGGAGGGGTTCCACGGAAGCAGAGCGCCAGGGGAGGAGGAGCGCGCCGCTGCCACTGCGCCTTGATGCTTACGCCGCCGCTGTCGTTCGTCGTTGCCAGTTGTCCTCAGCCTCATCGCGTTCTTGTTCGGCCGCCATTGCTTCCATGCCCTCCAACGGCGCTGCTGTTGTCACTGATAGAGCCACCGCCAGTCGTTGCTATCACCGTCAACAATGGAGGATAGGGAAAGAGTCAGACATGCGGAGGAGGGGGAGTAGGATCTGAGGCCGTGCGGAGGTCCAACCACCGCGTCGGAACCCTTCCGTGTATTTTGTTTCTAATATTTTCGTCTTATTTAAATCCTAAACATTTTAAAATTGTCTCAATATTATCATATCGTCCACCCTGTTAACAGATTACTAACAACATGATAATATTGAGATAATTTTGAAATATGAGGAACTTAAATAGGACAATTTAAATGTTAAAGGCAATTTTAAAACTTTACCAAATATAAATACTACAACTTTAAAAAGATATTTTTCAAAAGTCAAATTTGATAAGTTATTTTCGATAATTAAAAATTCTTACCAAACTGATAATTAAAAAGTTCTAATAATATTTTACATTATTAAATTTGAAAAAATAACATAATTATTAAATTATATATTTTATAACAGATAATTTCAATATAAAACAAATATGGTAAAAATTAATTAATATTAGAGTCATTATTAAATATTTTAAGATTAAAATAAAATGATCTACTCTCTCTAATGAATTTATGCCACATACTCTAAAATAATTTTGTTATACATTCACTAATAAATTGTTATTCAATTAATATATTAATGTAAGAGTATACTTTGTACTAATATCATCTAATTTTTTTAATACTATATCACAGCATTTTATATGAGTATAACAACAATCATATTTTATCAATTGAGTAAAACATAAAAAAATACTTCATTATTAAAAGATCATATAACCCATTTTATTATCCTTTTTAAATAATTAAATAAAAAAAACAAGTCTCATTTTTTTTACAAAGTAGAATAAAATTAGAAAAAAATGAATAAAAATGGTACAAACATGGAGGTTATAAAATTTTATTAATAATCTTCTTGTATAAAATCATTATTTATAAAATTATATTAAAATTTAAATAAATTTAATACCATAAAATTTATTTCAGTGTGTATTTTAATATATTTATTTATAATTATTAACAACTCAAATAAAGTAATATCTAAAACTTAGTCCATTATCTATTTTAAATAATTACGAACATTTATTTTTTTAATTATTTTTTAGTTTTATGTGTTATTTATTTTCAATCAAATTTATTAATGTGTAAATAAATTAAATTAAATCAAATACGGTGATACTCGTATTAATCAGCATAACTTTTTAATTTAGAATTAACTTATGTTAATTTTATATCAGTTTCTATAAAAAAATGATTGCTAGACTCAAAAAATAAATATATTAGCCGAAAAACCTTTTTAAAATATTAAGATACAAAGGAATAATATTGTAAAACTTCAAACAAAAAATAGTAAAATATAAAATAATAGAAACAAATATAATAAAAATTTATCCAATATTTAAGTATATTATCTTCAAACTCTTCTAAAATGTTATAATAAATTAATAATAAATTAACTTGTATAGAATAAAAATAATAAAATTTATAATAAAAATTATAAAAATTTAAATAAATAGGAATAAAATAAAAAATGGAAGATATAGAATATAATAACGAATAATAATGTTTTATAGTTTATAAAAAAAATTCCAAGAATATAAATAATGTATTAAAGGAGAAAAAAATTTTACCGAATAAAAGAACAATTAGTAAAAAATAAATTTTTTATAGCATATATGATTTTTACAGTGAATAAATTATGAAATACAGAAATAGATGAAATAGAAAAGAAATGAATGAAATTATATTTTTTAATAAATTTAAAAACTATTCACAACCATATAATTAATAGTGAACATATAGCTATTAAACAATAAATTATAAGAAAATATTAATACAAATATTAGATTTGATATTAAAAAATGTAACACCCTACCATACAGAGCCTTATGCTTAAGTCATAATTCAGAGATGGCAAGGTATTACGATCTCTAAAATAAAAATTTAGTACGTATAGTAGTATGAATGATTGATTATAACTAGGAGCCTTTGTAGAAAAAGGGGTAAACAAAAATCGCAACTCAAAAGCGTAACACTCCGATCGATAACGTAACGAACAAGGATAACCAACGCGAGATTATATATATACAAAGGAGTGTCAAAAACAGGAATATCAAGACTCAAAATCCGGCTGCGAAGATAACCGGTCCGAGCATAGTAATATATACATATGATAAAATAATGAAGACCCCAAAGGAAACCCAAAGGGACACAAATACATAAAACCTATTCTCCAAAATCTCCCATAAGAGGAGTCATCACAGTTTGTATTATTTAATGGAGATAAAAGTATCTAAGCAAAACATATAAACCAAAACATAGTCCCGAGAACAAAGGATCTTCGCAAATCTAGAAGTCTCTAGCATGCCTCAGCGGGAAACCTCACGGCCTGCATCTGAAAACCACAAAATCCGCATGGGTGAGAGCCAGAGGTCCCAGCATGGTAATAGCTTCCACATATATAATACATAATAATAGAGGAAAGCCGAAGGCAATCCTAGAACTTCCTCCAGATAATTCAAAGCTTACAAACAAGCTAAACCATATAAGGGCATCTGACTAAAGATTCTTCAGTCTAACTAATACTTCCCTTTCCAATTCCTTCAAACCTCCCAACCACCAGCAGGAGTATAATGTAGCAACCACAGTTATATCAGACAAGAAATATACAATTAGGAACAAGTAAGACATTTAGACAATTAGCAAGTAATATGCAGTCAAATAGGCAATCTCAAACAATTCATATAGTATGCATATGATGAATGCCTGTTCCTAGTGGCTGATGATATCATCTGTCGGTTATAGAGCCAACCCGACAAGTCCTGGTAGCTAACCATTGGACTGTCCCTCTGTCACGCATCCCCAACTCGAGTTATACTCGTTATAAACTTGATCATAATCATGATCTATATCCATCACCCTCACTGGTGAATATTTACGGGGGCGAGCTCATCCGGGTCTTTCACAGTGCCCAGCCACACTTATGACATAGGGTCAAAAGAGCTTCGAGTCTCAACCTGGAGCACGTGGTGGCTAGCCACTGCTTCCTCCCAGGGAAACTCTCATCTCCAACAGTGGAAGTGCAACATTCACAATTCATTCAACAGCATATATGCATTTGTACATGGCTATAATCATGGCTCCGCCGTAACACGGCAATAATCTAGCCTTCCGGCTCACGGTTAAATCCATAACCAGCCCATAGGCATCACGGTTAAATCCATAACCAGCCCATTGGCATCACGGTTAAATCCATAACCAGCCATCTCATTAACAAATACGGCCTTTCGGCCCATGGCATAACAAGCACTTCCACCACCATCCTCCGCATCTCACATAATCATGCTTGATCCTCAATGATCATTCATTTTTCCCTTGCTTCACTCGCAAGTTACCACATTCACTAGCCTTTCTTCTCATAGCTAGACATATCATAATGATTTAAGATATAAGTGGTGAGATCGGAGGCTTAGAAGTATGAGATTTGGCTTTTAAAACTCAAAAATCAACTTTGGGATGAAAACAGGGCCACGCGTACGCGCACTCCACGCGCACGCGTGGATGGCCTCAAAAACTCATCGACGCGCAGCTAACGCGTGGATTAAAAATTTGCCAATCAACGCGCACGCGTCAACCACGCGTACGCGTGGGTGTTCTCGTGCCCCAGGCACAACACTGGCACAGTTCTGGCGTAACTCTCTGGAAAATGGTTGGGCATTGGGTGCAGCACAATCGGTGCGCATGCGCACATCACGCGCACGTGTGGATGGCGCTTTCTGGAAGATCGGCGCATACGCGCCAGGTGCGCCCACGCGCAAGGGGTCATTCTGCTAAAAGTTTTTCTAAGTTAAAAGCTGCAGAATTCACAGATTCAACCCCCAATCTTCCGACGGATATAACTTCCTCATTTTAAATCATTTTCACCCGTTCTTCGAACGGCATGGACATCCCGGATCCAATTTCATTTCTAAATAGATTTGGCACAAAACAGAGATCCGTAGTCCAAGTTATGTCCCGTCAAAGTATGCCCAAAAACTATATTTTTCATACAAAACCACAAAGTGCCATTTTCAAAACAAGCCATTTCCAACTCTTTTCAAAATCTATCAAAACATGCCAATCTCATCCCTTTTCTTTGAAATCAATCAAAATATATCAAATTCAACATCAAGCCTCCTCAACTCACACATTGACACTTTACCACAATTTACAAAATCACTATCTCATCATTTTAACCCACTTCACCCAAGTGGCTCAAACTCAAACATATTGACATATCATATACTATTCCTCATGCCAATTCTCAACAACACCAATTCCAATAAATCATTATTGTATGCAACCAACATCATATTCACCATCAACATGGTTCAACCCACAATTCAACCATAACCAATCATCAAGCATATATCACAACATGCATATTTCTCATACATCATACCACCAAGGCATCAAATATCATCATCACATATATGACCACATCATATATCTCAATCATTCAACAACATCAACAATTCAATGCCTATTTTAGGGCCTCTAGCCTAAGTATTTCCTACCACATTACATATTAGATACGGGAAACCGAAACCATACCTTAGCCGATTTCCCAAGCTCAATCGGAGCACTTCCAAACCACTTATCCACAAGCTCTCAAGGCCTCAAAACCTCCAAGAACAGATTTTTCACCACCAAATCCCTTTTTGAGCTTTTCAAAATCACCAATCAAGCTCCAATATAAACACATACACAACCTAAGCCACAATCAAAATATCCACACACAACATCTCAATACCCAAACATCATAGAACAACAAAATTACACTAGGGTTGAGAATCTTACCACAACCAAGATCCAAGGAGATAAGATTAACCTTCTCCTTCAAGAGAGTTGGGTCCTATAACATCAAAGAGCCCAAAATCTCAACATCTTTGCTCATAAAACTCGAAAACAAGGCTGGAATTTCGAAGAGAAAAACGTGGCTTACCTCAAAATTAATTGTATGGATTTTGTAGAGATCTCCGCGGTGAACGCGTGGCCGCAAACGGAGCGGCAATCGGAGCGCTAGATCAAAAGTTATGGTGGTTTGAAGATCAACCAAGGGAGAGAACTTGAGAGAGTGTTCTTCCCTCCATGGCCTCTCTTTTTCAGCGTGAATTGAGTGTTGTGAGGAGAGAGAATGCTGAAAACTAGGATTTTGGGTTAGTTATGTTGGGCCAAGGACCCACTTTGGGTCCGGTTGGCCCGGTTTGGCCCGTTCGGTCCAATCTTGGTCCGAATTCCATAAAAAATTGGTACCGAAATTCTCGTCTCAATCTCCTCTATCACATTTAGCCATAAAAATTACATTTTGGGCTTTCTAGAATAAATTCTCATTTATGGGTTAATTAGCCGTTAATTAACCGGGTTTTACAAAAAAAATACACAATGAATAAAAATATGAAATATAGAAATAAAAATATTTAAGATCAACCAAGAAAATGAAAACAATTTTGGTAAATAATGACTCAAATATTACTATGATAATAAATTGAAACAAATAAAATATATTTGAATTAATTAAATTAAATAATTAATATAATAAATTAATTACAGTTATTTAGTTTAACAAAGCAAGTTAAATAAACAAAAAATATCTTATTAACATAAGAGGAAAAAACTTTTAAAAACTATAAATCAAAATACATAAGACAAAAAAGTTAATGCAAATTAAAACAAAATAAATTTATATATTTCAGTCAAATTAAATAATTAATATAATTGATTAGTTATAATTAATGTGATCAAATAAAATATTAAATAATTTTATATTTATCTTAATCAAATCAAATAAATAATTAATTATAACATTTCAAAAGCCATTAATAAAAAAGACATAGGACTAAAAATTAACACAAATTAAAACAAAATTTATTTATTTATTTCAGTCAAATCAAATAATTAATATAATTGATTATTTTAGTTAATGTGTCCAAATAAAATATTAAATAATTTGATATTTATCTTAATCAAATCAAATAAATAATTAATTATAACACTTTAAAAAATTATTAATCAAAAGAAATAAGTCGTAAAGGTTAATGAAAATTAAAACAAAATCAATTTATTTATTCTAGTCCAATAAAATAATTAATATAATTGATTAATTATAGTTAATGTGGTCAAACAAATAATTAAATAATTTAATATTTATCTCAATCAAATAAAACAAACAATTAATTATAACACTTGTAAAAACTATTTATCAAAATACATAAAACGAAAAATTAATGCAAATTAAAACAAAATTAATTCATTTATTTTAGTCAAACCAAATAATTAATATAATTATTTACTTATAGTTAATGTGGTCTAATAAAATACAAATAATTTCTTATTTATCTCAATCAATTCAAATAAATATTAATTATAACACTTTCAAAAATTATTAATTAAATTATATAAGACAAAAAATTGATACAAATTAAAATAAAATCAATTCATTTATTTCAATCAAATCAAATAATTAATATAATTAATTAGTCATAATTATGTAGTCAAATAAAATAAATAATTTAATATTTATCTCAATTAAATCAAATAAATGATTGATTAATTAATACATTTAAATGAATTAAATAAAATAAATAAAAAAATACGTTAAAAATATACCACTTTAGCTAGTTAAAATATTATTTTAATAATATATAATAGATTTTACACAAATTCTTCCAATAAATATTTTTTTTCTTTCATTCAATAAAGAATAAAGAATAAACAAGTGGTTGTTCTGCTCATAATTTTCAAAATTGAACCAACATTAAACCAATCAGATTACTCAGTTATTAGGTTAATTATAAATCATAATTAAACAATTATATAAAATTTTATTTTATCATTATTATAATAAATATATTTCTTTAGTTTAATTTTTATAGGAGTATGAAATTAACTATTGTTTTCAAATTTTAATAATTCATTAACTACTTTATACTCATTATACATTCAAGTATTTATTGAAAAGAGAATAACGATTATCATTATAGAAATAGAAAACATATTCTAATTACTAAAATATTATTTTTTGTAGATATAATTTAGTTTAATAATTTATATAACACTCTAATATTCAAATTTTTATGCTCGAGTCATAAGTCAATGATAATAAGGTGGTACGACTCTCAAGGAGGATTTTTAATACATAGTCATAAGTAAAATTGAAAGGAGTATTAGTTGAGAAGTCTGAAAAAGTGAAAATAAAAATTGCGAGATCGTATCACTCACGCATCGACAGCTAAAGGATAAAGCGTGAAGTCGAAAGCGATATACAGATAAAGGCATTAAGGAGAATAAGAGAAGGACAGTATATAGATATATAACATAAGTAAATAGCCACTAGTCGCGATGCGCGAAGTTTAGACCGGGTAGGGTACAGTATGAAAGTAATTGACAACAGTATCTCCTAATCTCTCCCAAAAGAAACATAAGAGCCTCTATAGGCAAGTTCAAAGGATTTCAATACATAATCTAAACTTTTCAAAATAAAGGTGGAGAGATCCTAAGAAAAATATAAAGTAGAGAATATAAAGAGTTTCACCATCTCTAAGATGAACCACAGCTCACTTCTGAGCACCTGGACCTGTATCTGAAAAACAAGAGATATATACGTAATGAGAACCCCCGACCCATGGGTTTTCAGTACGGTAAAAGTGCCAAATAAATACAATGCATTGTAATAAAAACTCACTAAGCATTCTAAACTTCCTTTCACCAAATATTCATCCTATGTTCTCGCTAATCCATAAATAGGTAACTGTCATAAGGGAATACTAAATTTGATTCATATTCCTTATGCTTCCCAATGCGTCTACCCAGGGAACTCAAATTATCTCATTCTCTACATGGAGCAAGTGAAATCACTTCACTCCGTCTACCCAGGGAACTCAAATTATCTCATTCTTTACCTGGAGCAAGTGAAATCACTTCACTACGTCTACCTAGGGAGCTCAATTACCTCATTCAATAATCATCATCATTATTCAATTACATCATCAACTCATCTCATCAAGAACAGCCCTCAGCGTCAACTGACAGCAACATGAGGGATCTCTCAGTTGTACAAATACAAGCAATATATGCAAGTAATACACAATAAGGTACAAGTAAAATAAGTAGCACATAATCACGTAACATAGCATATATGATATAGCAATCCAAAACAAATAGGCAAACCCAAACAATTCAAACATATGCAAATGATGTATGCTTGTCCTATGGCTGATGAGTCTCATTTGTCGGTTATAAAGCCAACCCGACAAGTCCTGGTAGCTAACCATTGGAATGTCCCTCTATCATGCATCCCCAACTCGAGTTATTCACAATCATAATCATAATCACACAACACCCACATTGGTGTTTATCCACGGGGGCGAGCTCATCCAGAACTTTCACAATGTCCGACCACACTTACAACATATGGTTAACAGAATCTCGGATCTCAACCTGGACCAAGTGGAGCCGACCCACTACATCTACCCAAGGAAATCCGAAACTCAGATAATTTTACAAATCTCAAATCAACTTCGACTGGGAGCAAGTGGGGGCTAACCACTGCATCTACCCCAGGAGTTGCAAACCAAACCCGGAGCAAGTAGAATCAATGCCACTACATCTACCCAGGCAGGTATATCTCATCATATCCCGGAGCAAGTGGATCAATGCCACTACATCTACCCAGGCAGGTGTTTAAAAGCTCAACCTGGAGCGAGTGGAATCACCACTACTGCCGCTACTACCCAGGCATCACAATCTCTGACCTGGAGAAAGTGGAACGAACCACAACCCTTGCTACTACCCAGGCATCTCAAACATACATTCAAACTCCATAATTAAACTCATTTATCGAAATCCTCCTTCCCCATCTCATACCCGGAGCAAGTGGACAACGCCACTGCCTACTACCCGGGGGGTCACACATCACATTCAACATTTTTCATCATTATTCAATTACCACATTTAATCATTAATCATATACATATACATACTCAGCCATAATTCAATTCTTACCACAGCCATCCAGCTCGTACTATACACATCACTTCCACCATCATCCCCAGCAACTCATACAATCATCATTACTCATCATTGATTTTCACTTTACTTCATCCACAAGTTACCACATGTCCTAGCTTCTTTTCATTACTAGGCATATTATAAAAATTTGGGACTTAAAGGATGAAAATGGAGGCTTAGAATTCTAAAAGTTGGCTTTAAGAACTCAACCGTCAATTTTTGTTGGAAACAAGATCACGCGTGCGCATCGCCCACGCGCACGCATGGAAGACGAAAAAGTAGAGTGACGCGTGAGCGCCGCCCATGCGCACGCGTGGGAAGTAGAGAGGTAGGGTGACGCGTGCGTGTTAGCGACACTTACGTGTGGATGCGTTTTGTGCTCCTCGTACAAAACCAGCACGTTACCATCACAACTCTTTGGAATTTGTACCAAGCACCTACATCAAGACAGCGATGCGTACATGTCGGCCAAGCGTACACGTGAGAGAGTAAAAATCGTGAGTGACGCGTGCGTGTCGGAGTACGTTTTACCAAAAATTTTACTAAGTTTAAAAAGCCGCAGGATCACGTTTTCAAACCCCAAACTTTCGACGGGTATAACTTTTTCGTTTCAAGTCATTTTTCACCCGTTCTTCGAACGGCATAAACATCTCGGATCCAATTTTATTTCTAAACAAGTTTGATATAAATTGGGGATCCGGGGACCAAGTTATGCTCCGTCAAAGTAGGCCAAAATAAAAACTTTCATAAAAACCAATAAAACCAAATTTTCAACACAAACCAATTTCAAACATTTTCAAAACCAACCAAAACTTACCAAATCAACCTCAAGCCTCCTCAACTCATAATTTCAACATTCTCATTAAATTCACAATCCACCAATCCACCATTTTGACCAATCTCAATCAAATAACTCAATTTCAAACAAAATACCATATCATATATTTCATTCCACATCTTAAGTTCTAACAATACCAATTTCATCAACCCTTAATACATATAAATCCATGTTATCATATACAACTCACGTGCATTATCAACAAAGACATCAATTTCTTCCTTAAAGCCAATAACCACATAATCCACACAATCCCTTGTAACCAAATAACAACAATCACAATTCCCTTCAATCTCATATGACATCACACAATACACACATCACTTACCTTCCTTACCTCTTTCCGGCCTCCGGCCCAAGATTCACGGCCTCCGGCCCAAATTCACAATTTAAACGCATATTCCACAAACTAATATTCATTATCTAATTTATTAATTTCTCAACACACCAAACATACAATTCACACAATTCTCAACCCAATCATTAATTTACAATTCATATCAACTATACATTTTAGTACCAACCATTTATACAATTCAAACTTAATCCTAGGGGCATTTAGCCTAGGAATTCTCATCACACCACACGGTACTTAAATAAAACTTAAACCATACCTCTTGCAGCCAAAATAATTGAGCTTCTTCTTGGAAGTCTCCACCAACCCTTAGCTCCAAACATCACCAAAGCTCCACAAGCAACACCAACCTCCCAATTGTGTACCAAAATCAATCAATACTCTAACATAACTAATTTCACACTTACAATCAACCTAGGGTTCATGAACATGATAAATCACAAGGGTTTGAGAACTTCTTACCTTAGCACATATGAAATAGGGATAGAACCCACTTAAAATCCATGTTAGAGTATCCATAAACAACCAAAATCACAAGATTT
Organism: Arachis stenosperma; assembly: GCF_014773155.1. NCBI lineage: Eukaryota > Viridiplantae > Streptophyta > Magnoliopsida > Fabales > Fabaceae > Arachis > Arachis stenosperma. The sequence goes on from NC_080378.1 coordinate 23,206,175, forward strand.
TAACACTAACTACTCAAAAATGCGTAACAGTGGGGAATTTCAAAAAATGGGCAGAGATGATTGGAATACTCACCAGAATAACTAGATACAATCGAAGAGAATGAGATGAGCAACGCGTGGCTGCAAACGGCTCGTCAATCAGAGTTCCAGATGAAAAGTTATGGTGATTTGAAGTTTGATGGAGTTAGGATTTTCTCTCTTCTTCCTCCATTCTCCATTTCAGCGCCCCAAACCCCTTTCTTTAGGGTTAATGAGCTGAAATGCTCATAACTAATGTTTATATATGTTGGGTCTTGGGTCCACTTAGACCCGGTTCACTTGTTTTAGTCCGTTGGACTAACTTTGAGGCAAAACCTTTAAGATTAAAGTTTCAAATTGTATTTTAAATATTTCTATCTTCCCAAATTATAAATTCTTATTTCTCAAAATTATTCACTTCTAATTAATTTTCTCAGCCACAGTACCGGATAGATCGCAGTCGGTACTGCCGGTCAAATTTCCAGTGCGCATTTTTATTCAGAAAACTATGTTTTCCGACTCAGAAAAATTCACTGAGTTTAAATATCATATTTAAATTATCAAATTCCAATTGCAAAATTTTCTAACCATATTCGCTCCTATTTAATTTATTATTTAATTAATTACGATTTGACTGGGTTTTACATTTTATTCCCCCTAACAAAAATTTTTGCCCTCGAAAATTCCATCCACCACCATGAGTACGTGAGCGTAGTCTGCCTTTATATCCAACGCATATTAGTCCCAAGGTCTTTTTACTCTGCGTGCTTCTGTTGCCGCGCTCTGATTCCTTTATCTCCGAGGGTCTCGATCATTCGTCCAACGCCGACCAACAGCCTCGTTCATTACTTTAATTTCATCATCTCATCAACTCACATATTATTAAATCTCAAATCATGTCATCAATAATATCACCATCATCATTAATCATAGTCATCATTCCACATCACTATAATCAACCAAAAATCATCACAATACCTTAATCATACTCCATCTCTATCCTCTCTCTGTCAAGCCAATTACTACTAATCACAACTCAACTCCAGACATAACCTCCAAACTTACTTTCTTATTCCCAAACCCTCGAATTTCTATATAAATTTCTGTTTTAAAGTCTTTGACTAATTAATCCAAACTCTCTTCGTTTTTAGAAATCAACTGAGTTTGAAATAACAAGTTAATAAAATCATAAGAATCCGATTTTTCTTTAATAATTTATAAAAGCATTCGAAACACGTCTCTTTTGTTAAAGTTACTCAAATAAAAAATTGTTTTCAAAACCATAACCAGTACTCTTTCAAATTCTTGGGAAATTTTCTACAGCACCTCCCCTAAAAACTGGAGTTTTCCACCCGTCACAGGTTCCCTCAAACCAATCTCAATACAATATCAGCATTTTAATTTAATGGTTTTCAAATTCGTCTTTCAAACCAATCATTATAAATCTCAATCAAAATCCAAGGTCAATATGACCAAATATCATAGTACTCATCTCTTAAACACGACGACTTGAACTCACTCATCATCTAAATCCAATTACGCATCAACGATCATTTCCTCATCCATTTCAAAACCATCAAAGTTCATAGCCATAATTTATCCCAATTATCTAGAATTATTATCTACATTAGTTCACTAACCTTTTAAGTACTCAAAACATAAAGCATTTCTACTCATACCCTACTATTCCTTATTATTACCATATTATGTTAACTCTCCAGCAAGCTTCTGCTGCGTCACTCTGATTATTAACTGTAACACCCTAACTTTTGGCACGTCATGATCGTACCAAAAGTGAGGTATTACTGACCTGTTTTCTGTATTTACTGTTTAATAGTGAGCCTTTAGTTCGATTTCACGTTTCAGTTTTTGAGAAAAAGCTGAAAAGTTTTGTTTCTATTAATTAGAATCATATATAAAGATCTCCAAGCAATACTAGTCACATAGTTGTTAAAAATAATAAATATCATACAAAAGAATTCAAGTGAAACTCAGATACAACTCCTATCCCTCTGTATAAAATAAAATCTTAACTAATCAAAGGTGAGTGAATTCTAGGAAAGCTACTCAACACATAAACTTAACTCAAATAAGACTAATAACCGCCCGCAGCTTCAAACTGAGTCTTCGAACCTGTGTCACTGAAAGGGTGGAAGATTTTGGGGTGAGAACAAACCACACGTTCTCAGTAGAAAATGGGAATGCCGTAAAAGTAATGGAATAAAATGCAAATAATTAACTTTACTCAATAAAAATATATTTTTATCAAACCTTTTGAAAATACTTTTGGTTCTACTTTAGATAATTAATTACCTCCTTTTAAAATCTCTTAACTCAAAACAAAACTTAAATATAAAATTAGTCACACTTTCTGTCTCTCAGCTACATATTAATCCTCGGTCAAATGTCAACTCGTAATCACTTTAATACACTCACAAACAAGTAGTGCAAGCAAGAGATTCAATTCAATGTACAAGCAAGTCACAACAAGACAAACAATACAATCACAAAGTAATAAGACAAGCAAGCGCAATCAAATGCGAATGTGCAAACAACATGATGCATGTCTATCCCTAACGCAGGCCATGAGCTCATGTGTCGGTTGCCTACCCGCTCCCGACATTACCCGGGTACAAGTCCCAGATATGGCTTTCCAGATGCATCAGTGTGCTTATAAGTCGTACGGCTAGGCCGCATCAGTGTGACTTTCCAAATCAATAAGCGTACATCTAGAAAATAGTTCTCAATGTGTGGGCGTCTCCACTTTACATTTGGCACTAAGGCCCACACAATGTCACATCTGCTCTCATGTGGCAGATACTTCATTAATTAATATATTCTTTAAATCCTTGTTCTCTGCTCTCCTGTGGCAGAGATTCCTTTTCTTAATAAACCGAGCTCAAATCTTTACTTAAAACAAAATCTCTCCTTAAAAGATTGGGTTTAAAACATTATATTTTTCTTAATAAATCAAACTTTAAAATAGAGTAAATCTTTTCTTAACTAAATATATTTTAAATAATTTAATTTTCCAAAACCAAATCTTTTAAAATAACTTTTCAAATAAAACCTTAGATTTTATAAAATTTTGGCAGCACTTCCCCTAAAATTCGGGGTTAGTCACCCTTTTTCGGGTCCCAACTGGACCCTTTTCAACTTCTTTTCAATCAGGAAATCAAATACATACTCATCAAATTCAGTCACTTCAAACAATCATAAATTATTTACAAATACCCACTAGACTTCCATGGCATTCATAGCTTAAAAACAGTTAATTTCAAAATAAAATTTCCTACTTCCGTACGAAATCAAAACAACAGAAGCTCCGGAGAAGCTTTCTGATCAAGCTGCTGAAGGAGAAAGCGTCAGAAATCGTATGTACTTCCTAGAACTCCAGTTAGCCGAACTCAAGGAGTAGGAGAGTTACGTCACCATCGATTTTCATCGGTCAAAAATGACGCCAATATGTAGAAGAGAAGGATACGAACACTTTTATCGGATTAGATTTTTTATTAGATTTACGAATCTCAAGAAATCGAAATCGAAAGATCAAAAGGAGTCATGGTTTCCTCCCTCACCCACGGTCTCTCTCTCGGCCTTTCTTTCTTCTCCCTATCCGTGGCAATAATGAATTAATGAAAGGAGATAGGTAGATATTTTGATTAGTGAGGATGGTGAGTTGTCATTGTTATATGTGTAGATGTATGCATATGAGCCACGTTTCAATCTCTTTTCTTTGTTTCCCTTAAAGGCTCACGGTTATATATATATATATATATATGGAACTAAGGTAATGAATATAATAAATGGTGATTTGGTGGCATTGGTTATATATATATATATATACATATAAGCTATGTTTCATTTCCTTTCTTTTTCTCTAAATGGCTTCAGCCACTTCTTCTTTTTCTTTTTAACATTAATAATAATAATAATAATAATAATAATAATAATAATAATTCTTATATATATATATATTTTTGAATATCTTATTATAATAATAAAAATAATTTAAAAATTTTAATAAATTTTAAACTCAAATTATCATAAAATTTAATTTAATTACTTTTAGAAAAATAATACTCTTTAAATAAAATAATACATTATTATTTAATATTTTTTAAAATTCGGGTGTTATATCCCACCCACCTTATACAAATTTTTGTCCTCGAAAATTGATATAAAACAAAAGATATTTCATATCACTTCATTTTTTTAAACACATTTAAAGAAAAAGCAAAAATATCTCAGCATATATACATATATACAACTTTTAAATACTTTGATAGTCATATGGCATAAAGATACAAAGGTAAAAGTGTGGTTGCAAGCAAAAGTAACAAGGGAGGTTGGTGCACGAAATTGTGATCTCTACTTTTTACAACTCAAATAATTCCCGGTAATGAATCCAAAAACTTGGTGCTCAATACCATGGTATAAACATAATTTCACAACTTCGCACAACTAACCAGCAAGTGCACTGGGTCGTCCAAGTAATAAACCTTACGCGAGTAAGGGTCGATCCCACGGAGATTGTTGGTATGAAGCAAGCTATGGTCACCTTGTAAATCTCAGTCAGGCAGACTCAAATGGTTATGAATGATGAATAAAACATAAAGATAAAGATAGAGATACTTATGTAATTCATTGGTGGGAATTTCAGATAAGCGTATGAAGATGATTTGTCCCTTCCGTCTCTCTGCTTTCCTACTGTCTTCATTCAATCCTTCTTACTCCTTGTCAGGGCAAGCTGTATGTTGGGCATCACCGTTGTCAGTGGCTACAGTCCCGTCCTCTCAGTGAAAATGTTCAACGCACCCTGTCACGGCACGGCTAATCATCTGTCGGTTCTCAATCAGGTTGGAGTAGAATCCATTGATTCTTTTGCGTCTGTCACTAACGCCCAGCCTTCAGGAGTTTGAAGCTCGTCACAGTCATTCAATCATTGAATCCTACTCAGAATACCAAAGACAAGGTTTAGACCTTCCGGATTCTCTTGAATGCCGCCATCAATTCTAGCTTATACCACGAAGATTCCGGTTAAAGAATCCAAGAGATATCCACTCAATCTAAGGTAGAACAGAGGTGGTTGTCAGGCACACGTTCATAGGTGAGAATGATGATGAGTGTCACGGATCATCACATTCATCAAGTTGAGGAACAAGTGATATCTTAGAACAAGAACAAGCTGAATTGAATAGAAGAACAAAATTGCATTAATACTCGAGGTACAGCAGAGCTCCACACCTTAATCTATGTTGTGTAGAAACTCCACCGTTGAAAATACATAAGAACAAGGTCTAGACATGGCCGAATGGCCAGCCTCCCCAAAGAGGGTTCAATCATAAAAACATGATCAAAAGATCCTCAGATTGAAAGATTAAAATACAATAGCAAAAGGTCCTATTTGTAGAGAACTAGTAGCTTAGGGTTTACAAGGATGAGTAAATGACATAAAAATCCACTTCCGGGCCCACTTGGTGTGTGCTTGGGCTGAGCATTGAAGCATTTTCGTGTAGAGACTTCTCTTGGAGTTAAACGCCAGCTTTTATGCCAGCTTGGGCGTTTAACTCCCATTCTTGTGCCAGTTCCGGCGTTTAACGCTGGGCAGTTTTGAGCTGATTTGGAACGCCAGTTTGGGCCATCAAATCTCGGGCAAAGTATGGACTATTATATATTGCTGGAAAGCCCATGATGTCTACTTTCCAACGCCATTGAGAGCGCGCCAATTGGTTTTCTGTAGCTCCAGAAAATCTACTTCGAGTGCAGGGAGGTCAGAATCCAACAGCATCTGCAGTCCTTTTCAGCCTCTGAATCAGATTTTTGCTCAGGTCCCTCAATTTCAGCCAGAAAATACCTGAAATCACAGAAAAACACACAAACTCATAGTAAAGTCCAGAAAAGTGAATTTTAAATAAAAACTAATAAAAATATACTAAAAACTAACTAAAACATACTAAAAACATACTAAAAATAATGCCAAAAAGCGTATAAATTATCCGCTCATCACAACACCAAACTTAAATTGTTGCTTGTCCCCAAGCAGCTGAAAATCAAATAGGATAAAAAGAAGAGAATATACTATAAACTCCGAACTATCAGTGAAACTTAGCTCCAATTAGATGAGCGGGACTAGTAGCTTTTTGCCTCTGAACAGTTTTGGCATCTCGCTTTACCCTTTGAAGTTCAGAATGATTGGCTTCTATAGGAACTCAGAATTCAGATAGTGTTATTGATTCTCCTAGTTAAGTATGTTGATTATTGAACACAACTACTTTATGAGTCTTGGCCGTGGCCCAAAGCACTCTGTTTTCCAGTATTACCACCGGATACATCCATGCCACAGACACATAACTGGGTGAACCTTTTCAGATTGTGACTCAGCTTTGCTAGAGTCCCCAATTAGAGGTGTCCAGGGTTCTTAAGCATACTCTTTTTGCTTTAGATCACAACTTTAACCGCTTAGTCTCAAGTTTCCACTTAACACCTTCACGCCACAAGCACATGGTTAAGGACAGCTTGGTTTAGCCGCTTAGGCCAGGATATTATTCCTGTAGGCCCTCCTATCCACTGATGTTCAAAGCCTTGGATCCTTTTTATTACCCTTGCCTTTTGGTTTAAAGGGCTATTGGCTTTTTCTGCTTGCTCTTTTCTTTTTTTTTTTTGCAAGCTTTTCACTGCTTTTTCTTGCTTCAAGAATCATTTTTATGATTTTTCAGATCCTCAGTAACATGTCTCATTTTTCATCATTCTTTCAAGAGCCAACAATTTTAACATTCATGAACAACAAATTCAAAAGACATATGCACTGTTCAAGCATATATTCAGAAAACAAAAAGTATTGTCACCACATCAAAATAATTAAGCTAGTTTTAAGGATGAATTCGAAATCATGTACTTTTTGTTCTTTTGTAATAAAAACAGTTTTCATTTAAGAAAGGTGATGGATTCATAGGACATTCATACTTTAAGGCATAGACACTAAGACACTAATGATCATAAGACACAAACATAAATAAAACATAAAGCATAATTTTTCAAAAAACAAGAAAATAGAGAACAAGGAAATTAAAGAACGGGTCCACCTTAGTGATGGTGGCTTGTTCTTCCTCTTGAAGATCTTATGGAGTGCTTGAGCTCCTCGATGTCTCTTCCTTGTCTTTGTTGCTCCTCTCTCATGATTCTTTGATCTTTTCGAATTTCATGGAGGAGGATGGAATGTTCTTGGTGCTCCACCCTTAGTTGTCCCATGTTGGAACTTAATTCTCCTAGGGAGGTGTTGATTTGCTCCCAATAGTTTTGTGGAGGAAGGTGCATCCCTTGAGGCATCTCAGGGATTTCATGATGAGTGAGATCTCTTATTTGCTCCATCCTTTTCTTAGTGATGGGCTTGTCCTCATCAATGGGGATGTCTCCCTCTATGTCAATTTCAACTGAATAACAGAGGTGACAAATGAGATGAGAAAAGGCTAATGATGAGCGGATATTTTATACGCTTTTTGGGGGTAATTTCATGTAGATTTTAGCATATTTTGATTAGTTTTTAGTTAAATATTATTAGTTTTTAGGCAAAAATCGTATTTCTAGACTTTACTATGAGTTTGTGTATTTTTCTGTGATTTCAGGTATTTTCTGGCTGAAATTGAGGGAGCTGAGCAAAAATCTGACTTAGGCTGATAAAGGACTGCTGATGCTGTTGGATCCTGACCTCCCTGCACTCGAAATGGATTTTTTGGAGCTACAGGAGCCTAATTGGCGCGCTCTCAACGGCGTTGGAAAGTAGACATCCAGGGCTTTCCAGCAATATATAATAGTCCATACTTTGCGCAAGGATAGACGACGTAACTTGGCATTGAACGCCAAGTTCATGCTGCTGTCTGGAGTTAATCGCCAGAAAAATGTCATGATCCGGAGCTGAACGCCCAAAACACGTCATAACTTGGAGTTTAACGCCAAGAAAGGCCTCTACTCGTGGATAGCTTTAATCTCAGCCCCAGCACACACCAAGTGGGCCCCAGAAGTGGATTTCTGCACCAATTATCTTAGTTTATTCATTTTCTGTAAACCTAGGTTACTAGTTTACTATTTAAACAACTTTTACAGACATTTCTTGGACCTCATGACATTTTTCAGATCTGAATTACATACTTTGTGACGGCATGAGTCTCTAAACTCCATTGTTGGGGGTGAGGAGCTCTGCAGCGTCTCGATGACTTAATACAATTCCTTTGTTTTCCATTCAAACACGCTTGTTCTTATCTAAGATGTTTATTCGCGCTTAATTGTGAAGAAGGTGATGATCCGTGACACTCATCACCTTCCTCAATCCATGAACGTGTGCCTGACAACCACCTCCGTTCTACATCAGACTGAATGAATATCTCTTATATTCCCCAACAGAATCTTCGTGGTATAAGCTAGATAGATGGCGGCATTCATGAGAATCCGGAAAGTCTAAACCTTGTCTGTGGTATTCCGAGTAGGATTCCGGGATTGAATGACTGTGACGTGCTTCAAACTCCTGAGGGCTGGGCGTTAGTGACAGACGCAAAAGAATCAATGGATTCTATTCCAACCTGATTGAGAACCGACAGATGATTAGCCGTGCTGTGACAGAGCATAGGAACGTTTTCACTGAGAGGATGGGAAGTAGCCACTGACAACGGTGACACCCTACATAGAGCTTGCCATGGAAGGAATCTGCGTGTGAGAAGAGGATTTCAAGGAAGAGTTGAAGTTCAGAGGACAAGGCATCTCCAAAACTCCAACATATTTCCCATTACTGCACAACAAGTAACGCTGTTATTCTCTATTATTTTAACTTACAATTTTAAGTAGTTTGTAGTTTGGCTTTTTACAAGTAAAATCCAATTAATCCTATTGACCTCCTGACTAAGATTAATAAAATAAACATTGATTGCTTCAAACCAATAATCTCCGTGGGATCGACCCTTACTCACGTAAGGTATTACTTGGACGACCCAGTGCACTTGCTGGTTAGTTGAACGAAGTTGATCTTGGACCAGGTTCTATTATCATATTCTATAAAGAGATACAATTTCGTCCACCAAGTTTTTGGCGCCGTTGCCGGGGATTATTGAGTTTGGACAATTGAAGGCTTATTTTATTTCTTAGATTAGGAATAATTTATTTTTATTTTTATTTTTTATTGTTATAGAGTCATTAAATCTTGATAGGATAGTTTATTTCCAAAAAAAAAATTTTCTTTTCAAAATTTATTATTTTTCTTTTAATTAATTGCTAATTTTCGTGAGTTTAGTGTCTTGTTCTAAGTTTGGTGTTTTCTTGTTAAGTTTTCTTTAATTTTCGAAAATTTATTAAAGTTTTCTAAAAATTTTAAGTTTGGTGTTCTTTCTTTTGTTCTTGGTGTTCTTGTGAATCTTCTAGGTGTTCTTGAGTTTTTCTTGTGTCTTGATCTTAAAATTTTTAAATTTGGTGTTTCTTGGTGTTTTCCCTCAAAAAAATTTTCGAAAATAAGGAGCATTAGATCTAAAAATTTTAAATCTTGTGTCTTTTGTGTGTTTTTCTCTTTCATCATAAAATTCAAAATTCAAAAAAATTTATTTTCTAACCAATCTTAAAAACTACTTTTTCGAAATTTTTAATATAAAATCCAAATTTCAATTTCAAATTTTTCGGAAAATTTTCACAAAATATTTTCAAAATATATTTTTTTATATATTCCATTTTTTTATTCCACTACTATAAAATAAATAATTTTTAACATATAAATTCTCTTCTTGTATTCCATCATAGAAGCAAGTGGGAATGAACAGTCCAAGAGGACCCTGGGGTCATATGCTAACCCCACTACTGCTTCATATGGGAGTAGTATCTGTATACCTTCCATTGGAGTTAGTAGCTTTGAGCTGAATCCTCAGCTCATTATCATGGTGCAGCAAAAGTGCCAGTATTCTGGTCTTCCACATGAAGAACCTACAGAGTTTCTGGCACAATTTCTGCAAATTGCTGATACAGTACATGATAAGGAAGTAGATCAGGATGTCTACAGACTATTACTGTTTCTATTTGCTGTAAAAGATCAAGCTAAGAGGTGGTTAAATAACCAGCCTAAGAACAGCATAAAAACATGGAAACAGCTGTCAGAAAAATTCCTGAATCACTATTTCCCTCCCAAACGGATGACACAACTAAGGCTAAACATCCAAGGCTTCAAACAAGGAGATAATGAATCCCTTTATGATGCCTGGGAGAGATACAGAGAGATGCTAAGAAAATGCCCCTCTGAAATGTTTTCAGAATGGGTGCAATTAGACATCTTCTACTATGGGCTTACAGAAAAAGCTCAGATTTCTCTAGATCACTCAGCTGGTGGATCTATACATATGAGAAAAACAATTGAAGAAGCTCAAGAGCTTATTGATACAGTTGCCAGAAATCAGCATCTGTACCTAAGCAGTGAATCCTTTATGAAAGAAGAAGCTAAAACAGTAACTGCAGAACTCAGTCCAGTGGGTCAGGCTAATGAATTCAATCAGCAATTAGATTTTCTAACTCAGCAACTAGCCGAATTTAAGGAAATATTACAGGAAACAAGAATGGCTAACAGGAACATGGAAGTACAATTAAAGCAGACAGAAAAACAACTGTCAAAACAAATAACAGAAGAATGCCAAGCAGTTCAATTAAGAAGTGGGAAAACATTAAATACCTCACTTCAAAGCAGCAGGAAACCAAGAAATGAACAAGAGGATGCTCAAAATCCCTCTGAGGACAATCAGAGCCCAGAAAGGAATAAAGCTGGCGCTGAACGCCCAGACCATGCTAAATCCTGGCGTTCAACGCCAGAAACAAGCATGGATCTGGCGTTGAACGCCCAAAAGGGACATGGTTCTGGCGTTCAAACGCCAGTAACCAACAAGGAGATGGCGTCTAACGCCACTCCATCTCCCACCTCTGGCACTCAATTGCCAGTGGGGGATAAGTCACCTACGAGTGCTGATGATAACCCTTCTAAAAAGGCTTCCCAACCCACTTCTGTAGGTAATAAACCTGCAGCAACTAAGGTTGAGGAATACAAAGCCAAAATGCCTTATCCTCAAAAACTCCGCCAAGCGGAACAGGATAAGCAGTTTGCCCGCTTTGCAGACTATCTCAGGACTCTTGAAATAAAGATTCCGTTTGCAGAAGCACTTGAGCAAATACCCTCTTATGCTAAGTTCATGAAAGAGATCTTAAGTCATAAGAAGGATTGGAGGGAAACTGAAAAAGTCTACCTCACTGAAGAATGCAGTGCAGTCATTCTGAAAAGCTTACCTGAGAAGCTTAAAGATCCTGGGAGCTTTATGATACCATGCACATTAGAGGGTAATTGCACCAAGCAAGCTTTATGTGATCTTGGGGCAAGTATCAACTTAATACCTGCATCTACTATCAGAAAGCTTGGTTTAACTGAAGAAATTAAACCAACCAGGATATGTTTTCAACTTGCTGATGGCTCCATTAAGTACCCATCAGGCGTGATTGAGGACATGATTGTCAAGGTTGGGCCATTCGCCTTTCCTACTGACTTTGTGGTGCTGGAAATGGAGGAGCACAAGAGTGCAACTCTCATTCTAGGAAGACCTTTCCTAGCAACTGGCCGAACCCTCATTGATGTCCAAAAAGGGGAAGTAACCTTGAGAGTCAATGAGGAGGAGTTCAAGTTGAATGTTGTCAAAGCAATGCAACATCCAGACACCCATAATGACTGCATGAGTGTTGATATTATTAATTCTCTGGTAAGAGAGGTCAATATGGCTGAGAGTTTGGAATCAGAGCTAGAGGACATCTTTAAAGATGTTCAGCCTGATTTGGAGGAGTCAGAGAAGATAATAGAACCTCTGAAAATCCCTCAAGAAGAGGAGAAACCTCCAAAACCCGAACTCAAACCATTACCACCATCCCTGAAATATGCATTTCTGGGAGAAGGTGATACCTTTCCTGTAATTATAAGCTCTACCTTAGAGCCACAGGAAGAGGAAGCACTAATTCAAGTGCTAAGGACACACAAGACAGCTCTTGGGTGGTCCATCAGTGATCTTAAGGGCATTAGCCCAGCCAGATGCATGCATAAGATCCTATTGGAAGGTGACGCCAAGCCTGTGGTCCAACCACAGAGGCGGCTGAACCCAGCCATGAAGGAAGTGGTGCAGAAGGAGGTCACTAAATTACTAGAGGCTGGGATTATTTATCCTATTTCTGACAGCCCCTGGGTGAGCCCTATCCAAGTTGTCCCTAAGAAAGGTGGCATGACAGTGATTCATAATGAAAAAAATGAACTGGTTCCTACAAGAACAGTTACAGGGTGGCGTATGTGCATTGATTATAGAAGGCTCAATACAGCCACCAGAAAGGATCATTTTCCTTTACCATTCATAGACCAGATGCTAGAAAGACTAGCAGGTCATGAATACTACTGCTTCCTGGATGGATATTCAGGTTATAACCAAATTGCAGTAGATCCCCAGGATCAGGAGAAATCGGCGTTCACATGCCCATCTGGAGTATTTGCATACAGAAGGATGCCATTTGGCCTGTGCAATGCACCTGTAACCTTTCAGAGGTGCATGCTCTCCATTTTCTCTGATATGGTGGAAAAATTTCTGGAAGTCTTCATGGATGACTTTTCAGTATTTGGAGACTCATTCAGCTCCTGCCTTAACCATTTAGCACTTGTTCTGAAAAGATGCCAAGAGACTAACCTGGTTTTAAACTGGGAAAAATGTCACTTTATGGTGACTGAAGGAATTGTCCTGGGGCACAAAATTTCGAACAAGGGAATAGAGGTGGATCAAGCCAAGGTAGAAGTAATTGAAAAATTACCACCACCCACCAATGTTAAGGCAATCAGAAGCTTTCTGGGGCATGCAGGATTCTATAGGAGGTTTATAAAGGATTTTTCAAAAATCGCTAAACCTCTGAGTAACCTGCTAGCCACTGACACGTCATTTATCTTTGATAAAGAGTGTCTGCAGGCATTTGAGACTCTGAAAGCTAAATTGGTTACAGCACCAATAATCTCTGCACCTGACTGGACATTACCATTTGAACTGATGTGTGATGCCAGTGACCATGCCATTGGTGCAGTGTTGGGACAAAGGCATGACAAGCTTCTGCACGTCATTTACTATGCCAGCCGTGTTCTAAATGATGCACAGAAGAATTACACAACCACAGAAAAAGAGCTACTTGCAGTGGTTTACGCCATTGACAAATTCAGATCCTATTTAGTAGGATCAAAAGTGATTGTGTATACTGATCATGCTGCTCTTAAATATCTACTCACAAAGCAGGATTCAAAACCCAGACTCATCAGATGGGTGTTGCTTCTGCAAGAGTTTGATATAGAAATAAGAGACAGAAAAGGGACAGAAAATCAAGTAGCAGATCACCTGTCCCGAATAGAACCAGTAGAAGGGGCGTCCCTCCCTCTCACTGAGATCTCTGAAACCTTTCCGGATGAGCAACTGTTTGCCATCCAGGAAGTGCCATGGTTTGCAGACATTGCGAACTACAAGGCAGTGAGATTCATACCCAAAGAGTACAGTAGGGTGCAATCAAAGAAATTAATCACAGATGCAAAGTACTATCTTTGGGATGAACCATATCTCTTCAAGAGATGTGCAGACGGAGTAATCCGTAGATGTGTGCCTAAAGAAGAAGCACAGAAGATCCTTTGGCACTGCCATGGATCACAGTACGGAGGACATTTTGGAAGTGAGCGAACAGCCACAAGAGTCCTCCAAAGTGGCTTCTACTGGCCTACTCTCTACAAAGATTCCCGAGCATTTGTGCTTAATTGTGACAGTTGCCAAAGATCTGGCAATCTACCCCACAGTTACGCCATGCCTCAACAAGGGATCTTGGAGATTGAGTTGTTTGATGTATGGGGCATTGACTTCATGGGACCTTTCCCACCATCATACTCAAACACCTATATTCTGATGGCAGTGGATTATGTATCCAAATGGGTGGAGGCTATTGCAACACCCACTAATGACACTAAAACAGTGTTAAAATTCCTCCAGAAACATATCTTCAGCAGATTTGGTATTCCTAGAGTATTAATCAGTGATGGGGGCACTCATTTCTGTAATAAACAGCTCTACGCTGCTCTAGTACGTTATGGAGTCAACCACAGGGTGGCTACTCCATATCACCCACAAACTAATGGGCAGGCTGAAGTCTCAAATAGAGAACTTAAAAGAATCCTGGAACGGACTGTAATTAACCGTAGAAAGGATTGGGCAAGAAGCTTGGATGATGCTCTGTGGGCATACAGAACAGCATTTAAGACCCCTATAGGGACCTCTCCATACCAGCTTGTGTATGGAAAGGCATGTCACTTGCCAGTGGAACTGGAACACAAGGCCTACTGGGCAACCAGATTCCTAAACCTTGATGCCAAGTTAGCTGGAGAAAAATGATTGCTCCAGTTAAATGAGCTAGAGGAATTTAGACTCAATGCTTTTGAAAATACGAAAATTTACAAGAAAAAAGCAAAAAGATGGCATGATAAGAAATTGTCATCCAGAGTCTTTAAACCAGGACAGAAAGTTCTGCTATTCAACTCTAGGCTCAGATTATTCCCTGGGAAGTTAAAATCCCGGTGGAGAGGTCCATATGTAATCACAAGTGTATCACCATATGGATACATAGAACTTCAGGATAGTGACTCTAACAAAAAGTTCATTGTCAATGGACAAAGAGTTAAACACTATCTTGAAGATAATTTCGAGCAAGAATGCTCAAGACTGAGATTACATTGAAGATCAGTGACAGTCCAGCTAAGGACATTAAAGAAGTGCTTGCTGGGAGGCAACCCAGCCATTTACAAAGTTTATTTACTAATTAAATAAATTTTCTTTTCTTTACAGGTTTAAGTCCAAGTATCTTCAAAGGTGAATTAGCAATTGGTTGAAGTCACAGAGTTACAGGGAAATTTGGAAGCTCACTGGCGTGAAAAAGCCAGTAAGAAATACTTTGGGCATTAAACGCCCAAAAGAAGCACCCACTGGGCGTTTAACGCCAGTAAGGGTAGCTATCTGGGCGTTAAACGCCAGAAAGGAGCATCTTCTGGGCGTTAAACGCCAGAAAGATGCACCTTCTGGGCGTTTAACGCCAATCTGCTAGCATTCTGAGCGTTTAGAAAAACGCCCAGTAAAGAAGGACTTCCTGGCGTTCAACGCCAGAAAGAAGCATCACATGGGCGTTGAACGCCCAGGAGAAGCAACATGTGGGCGTTAAACGCCCAAACCATGCACCATGTGGGCGTTTAATGCCAGGATGGTGGGAGGAGGTACAATTTCGTTTTTCTTTACAATTTTTCAAAATTTTTATGTTTCAATTCATGATTTCTTGCATAAACATATTTTAAATTATCACTTTCAATTCCAAAAGTTTTTATCCTAATTTCTAAAATCCAATGATTGCAAATGTTTTAGATTTATCTTAACCCAAAAAAACAAATGGCTTTCCAATTCAATCCAGCCTCTTTTCAAATTTGTTTTCAACACATCAATTATCTTTTAAAAATCCTTTTCAAAATTAAACTTCAAATTTATCTTTTAAATTATGATTCATATCTTTTTCCTTTTTAAAATTATATCTTTTTCTGATCATATCTTTTAAAATCATATCTTCTATCTTATCTCTTTCTTAATTTTTCGAAAATTTCCCACCCCTTCCCTATATCTTGTATTCGGCGCCTTACTCATC
Organism: Arachis stenosperma; assembly: GCF_014773155.1. Classification (NCBI taxonomy): domain Eukaryota; kingdom Viridiplantae; phylum Streptophyta; class Magnoliopsida; order Fabales; family Fabaceae; genus Arachis; species Arachis stenosperma. The sequence goes on from NC_080378.1 coordinate 23,221,934, forward strand.
ATCACCAGTCCACATTGCTCTCCTCCTATCCCTCTTCTTTCTTCTCTTTTGCTTGAGGACAAGCAAAGCTCTAAGTTTGGTGTGTTTTACCCGTGATCACAAAAACTATTGTGTCTCTTGATCATGGTTCCTAAAGGGAAACAACCCAACCCAAGAGGCAAGAAAGAAAGCAATCCAAAGCCACTTTGGAATCAAGGGAAGTTCTTAACTAAAGAACATTCAGACCATTACTACAAGATAATGAGTCACAGATCAGTGATCCCGGAAGTCAGATTTGATCTGAAAGAAGATGAATACCCGGAGATCCAAGAGCAGATTCGAAACAGGAATTGGGAAATTCTGGCCAATCCTGAAACGAAAGTGGGAAGGAACATGGTTCAGGAATTCTATGCTAATCTATGGCAGACAGAAAGGCAAAGAATCATTGGAGCGGCTCTCTTTGACCATAAGACCGTAGTCAGAGGAAAGATCATTCATACCAATGCTGACAAGATCAGGGAGATATTCAAGATTCCTCAATTGAAGGATGACCCAGACTCCTTTAATAGGAGAATGATGAGGGTCAATAAAGGATTGGACAAGATCTTGGAAGATATATGCGTCCCTGGAGCCAAGTGGACTACCAGTACGACTGGCACCCCAGTTCAACTCAAAAGAGAAGATCTAAAACCAGTAGCTAGAGGCTGGCTGGATTTTATTAGTCGTTCCATATTGCCCACCAGCAACCGTTCTGAAGTTACCATCAAAAGAGCTGTAATGATTCACTGCATCATGCTGGGAAAAGAAGTGGAAGTCCATCAGCTGATCTCATGTGAGCTATATAAAATTGCAAACAAGAATTCTAAGGACGCCAAATTGGCTTATCCAAGCCTAATTTTTATGCTTTGCAAAGATGCTGGAGTAAAGATGGGAATAACTGAATATATCCTAATTGAAAAGCCCATTACTGGAATATCAATGGTCAGACAACAGCAACAAGATGATTCAACCAAGAGGAGAACACAAGAAGCTCTCCCAGAACTGCCCCAATTCGAATATTGGGAACATCTTGAGGCTTCTATTTCCAAATTGCAAGAAGCTATGGACCAAATAAAGGAAGAACAGAATAATCAAAGTAGCATGCTTTGCAAACTGCTCAAGGAACAGGAAGAGCAAGGGCGTGATATAAGGGAGCTGAAGCGCCAAAAATTAATCCTTGAACCACACCCAGAATAATTAGAGGAGCATCTACTCCTCAAAACAACAGGTTGCTGAGTTCCAATTTTTTCTGCTTTACTTAGTGATAGTATTATTATAGAAATTCACCTTAGGAGTTATTTAGTAGTAATTAGTATGTCTATTTTGATTTTATTTCCAATTAAGCTATAGTTTATTTTTCTCATCATCATCAGGCATGAATAAAGTAGTAGATTTTTTTTAAGAATAAAGAAGTAATCTATATTTTTCGAGTTCTTAATAATAAAAATTATAGTTAATTACATGTGGTGGCAATACTTTTTGTTTTCTGAATGAATGCTTGAACAGTGCATAAATTGTATTTTGAATTTGATGAATATTGGCTCCTGAAAGGATGAGGAACACGAAAAATATTATTGATGATCTGAAAAATCATGAAATTGATTCTTGAAGCAAGAAAAAGCAGTTCAAAAAAAAATATATATATATATATTCACAAGCCATGAGCACTAGGCAAGAGTGAAAAAAGGGATCCAAGGCTTTGAGCATCAATGGATAGGAGGGCCCAAGGAAATAAAATCCAGGCCTAAGCGGCTAAACCAAGCTGTCCCTAACCATATGCTTGTGGCATGCAGGTCCAAGTGAAGAGCTTGAGACTGAGTGGTTAAAGTCGTGATCCAAATCAAAAAGAGTGTGCTTAAGAGCTCTGGACACCACTAACTGGGGACTTTAGCAAAGCTAAGTCACAATCTGAAAAGGTTCACTCAGTTATGTGTCTGTGGCATTTATGTATCTGGTGGTAATACTGGAAAACAAAGTGCTTAGGGCCACAGCCAAGACTCATAAAACAACTGTGTTCAAGAATCAACATACTACACTAGGAGAGTCAATAATACTATCTGAATTCTGAGTTCCTAAGGATGCCAATTATTCTGAAAATTTAAAGATACAGGGGGATGCCAAAACTGTTCAGAAACAAAAAGCTACAAGCCCCGCTCATCTAATAAGAATATGAGCTTCATTTAAAACTCTAAAATATTATTACTTCTTTATCTCTGTTAAAACCTATTTTATTCATCTAGTTGCTTGAGGACAAGCAACAGTTTAAGTTTGGTGTTGTGATGAGCGGATATTTTATACGCTTTTTGGGGGTAATTTCATGTAGATTTTAGCATATTTTGATTAGTTTTTAGTTAAATATTATTAGTTTTTAGGCAAAAATCGTATTTCTGGACTTTACTATGAGTTTGTGTGTTTTTCTGTGATTTCAGGTATTTTCTGGCTGAAATTGAGGGAGCTGAGCAAAAATCTGACTTAGGCTGATAAAGGACTGCTGATGCTGTTAGATCCTGATCTCCCTGCACTCGAAATGGATTTTTTGGAGCTACAGGAGCCCAATTGGCGCGCTCTCAACGGCGTTGGAAAGTAGACATCCAGGGCTTTCCAGCAATATATAATAGTCCATACTTTGCGCAAGGATAGACGACGTAACTTGGCGTTGAACGCCAAGTTCATGCTGCTGTCTGGAGTTAAACGCCAGAAAAACGTCATGATCCGGAGTTGAACGCCCAAAACACGTCATAACTTGGAGTTTAATGCCAAGAAAGGCCTCTACTCGTGGATAGCTTTAATCTCAGCCCCAGCACACACCAAGTGGGCCCCAGAAGTGGATTTCTGCACCAATTATCTTAGTTTATTCATTTTCTGTAAACCTAGGTTACTAGTTTACTATTTAAACAACTTTTACAGACATTTCTTGGACCTCATGACATTTTTCAGATCTGAATTACATACTTTGTGACGGCATGAGTCTCTAAACTCCATTGTTGGGGGTGAGGAGCTCTGCAGCGTCTCGATGACTTAATACAATTCCTTTGTTTTCCATTCAAACACGCTTGTTCTTATCTAAGATGTTTATTCGCGCTTAATTGTGAAGAAGGTGATGATCCGTGACACTCATCACCTTCCTCAATCCATGAACGTGTGCCTGACAACCACCTCCGTTCTACATCAGACTGAATGAATATCTCTTAGATTCCCCAACAGAATCTTCGTGGTATAAGCTAGATAGATGGCGGCATTCATGAGAATCCGGAAAGTCTAAACCTTGTCTGTGGTATTCCGAGTAGGATTCCGGGATTGAATGACTGTGACGTGCTTCAAACTCCTGAGGGCTGGGCGTTAGTGACAGACGCAAAAGAATCAATGGATTCTATTCCAACCTGATTGAGAACCGACAGATGATTAGCCGTGCTGTGACAGAGCATAGGAACGTTTTCACTGAGAGGATGGGAAGTAGCCACTGACAACGGTGACACCCTACATAGAGCTTGCCATGGAAGGAATCTGCGTGTGAGAAGAGGATTTCAAGGAAGAGTTGAAGTTCAGAGGACAAGGCATCTCCAAAACTCCAACATATTTCCCATTACTGCACAACAAGTAACGCTGTTATTCTCTATTATTTTAACATACAATTTTAAGTAGTTTGTAGTTTGGCTTTTTACAAGTAAAATCCAATTAATCCTATTGACCTCCTGACTAAGATTAATAAAATAAACATTGATTGCTTCAAACCAATAATCTCCGTGGGATCGACCCTTACTCACGTAAGGTATTACTTGGACGACCCAGTGCACTTGCTGGTTAGTTGAACGAAGTTGATCTTGGACCAGGTTCTATTATCATATTCTATAAAGAGATACAATTTCGTCCACCAGCTAACCTTGCCAAGGTAGAGGACTTGTCCGCCACCTTATAAAGTTCTTGGGCTATAACCTCATGAACTTCTACTTCCTCTCCAATCATGATGCTATGAATCATGATGGCCCGGTCTAGAGTAACTTCAGACCGGTTGCTAGTGGGAATGATTGAGCGTTGGATAAACTCCAACCATCCCCTAGCTACGGGCTTGAGGTTATGCCTTCTCAATTGAACCGGCTTTCCTCTTGAATCTCTCTTCCATTGGGTGCCCTCTTCACAAATGACTGTGAGGACTTGGTCCAACCTTTGATCAAAGTTGACCCTTCTAGTGTAAGGGTGTTCATCTCCTTGCATCAGGGGCAAGTTGAATGCCAACCTTACATTTTCCGGACTAAAATCTAAGTATTTCCCCCGAACCATTGTAATCCAATTCTTTGGGTCCGGGTTCACACTTTGATCATGGTTCTTGGTGATCCATGCATTGGCATAGAACTCTTGAACCATTAAGATTCTGACTTGTTGAAAAGGGTTGGTAAGAACTTCCTAACCTCTTCTTCGAATCTCATATCGGATCTCCGGATATTCACTCTTTTTGAGTTTGAAAGGGACCTCGGGGATCACCTTCTTCAAGGCCACAACTTCATAGAAGTGGTCTTGATGCACCCTTGAGATGAATCTCTCCATCTCCCATGACTCGGAGGTGAAAGCTTTTGCCTTCCCTTTCCTCTTTCTAGAGGTTTCTCCGGCCTTGGATGCCATAAATGGTTATGGAAAAACAAAAAGCAATACTTTTACCACACCAAACTTAAAAGATTTGCTCGTCCTCGAGCAAAAGAAGAAAGAAGAGAGTAGAAAAAGAAGAAATAGAGGAGATGGAGATGGCTTTTTGTGGTTTGGCCAAAGGGGGAGAAGTATTGTTTAGGTTTTGTGAAAATGAAGGAGTGAAGATGGGTTTATATAGGGGTGGAGAGAGGGGTAGGGTTCGGTTATGGGAGGGTGGGTTTGGGAGGAAAAGTGGTTTGAATTTGAATGGTGAGGTAGGTGAGGTTTTATGAAGGATGGATGTGAGTGGTGAAGAGAAAGATGGGATTTGATAGGTTAGGGGTTATTGGGGAAGAGTGAAGAAGAAGAGAGAGGGTGATGGGATAGGTGGAGATCCTGTGGGGTCCACAGATCCTGAGGTGTCAAGGAAAAGTCATCCCTACACTAAGTGGCGAGCAAAAATGCTATCTGTGCCAATTCTGGCGTTAAACGCCGGGCTGGTGCCCATTTCTGGCATTTAACGCCAACTTCTTGCCCTTTCCTGGCGTTTAACGCCAGTCTGGTGCCCCTTTCTGGCGTTAAACGCCCAGAATGGTGCCAGACTGGGCGTTAAACGCCCATTTGCTACCCTTACTGGCGTTTAAACGCCAACAAGGTCTTCCTCCAGGGTGTGCTGTTTTTCTTTCTGTTTTTCATTCTGTTTTTGCTTTTTCAACTGATTTTGTGACTTCTCATGATCATCAACCTACAGAAAACATAAAATAACAAAGGAAAATAGATAAAATATAACATTGGGTTGCCTCCCAACAAGCGCTTCTTTAATGTCAGTAGCTTGACAGTGGGCTCTCATGGAGCCTCAAAGATACTCAGAGCAATGTTGGAACCTCCCAACACCAAACTTAGAGTTTGAATATGGGGGTTCAACACGAAACTTAGAAGTTGGTTGTGGCCTCCCAACACCAAACTTAGAGTTTGACTGTGGGGGCTCTGTTTGACTCTGTTTTGAGAGAAGCTCTTCATGCTTCCTCTCCATGGTTACAGAGGGATGTCCTTGAGCCTTAAACACAAAGGACTCTTCATTCACTTGAATGATCAATTCTTCTCTGTCCACATCAATCACAGCCTTTGCTGTGGCTAGGAAGGGTCTGCCAAGGATGATGGATTCATCCATGCACTTCCCAGTCTCTAGGACTATGAAATCAGCAGGGATGTAATGGTCTTCAACTTTCACCAAAACATCCTCCACAAGTCCATAAGCTTGTTTTCTTGAATTGTCTGCCATCTCTAGTGAGATTCTTGCAGCTTGTACCTCAAAGATCCCTAGCTTCTCCATTACAGAGAGAGGCATGAGGTTTATGCTTGACCCTAGGTCACACAAGGCCTTCTTGAAGGTCATGGTGCCTATGGCGCAAGGTATTGAGAACTTCCCGGGATCTTGTCTCTTTTGAGGTAATCTCTGCCTAGACAAGTCATCCAGTTCTTTGGTGAGCAAAGGGGGTTCATCCTCCCAAGTCTCATTACCAAATAACTTGTCATTTAGCTTCATGATTGCTCCAAGGTATTTAGCAACTTGCTCTTCAGTGACATACTCATCCTCTTCAGAGGAAGAATACTCATCAGAGCTCATGAATGGCAGAAGTAAATCCAATGGGATCTCTATGGTCTCAGTGTGGGCCTCAGATTTCCATGGTTCCTCATTGGGGAACTCATTTGAGGCTAGTGGACGTCCATTGAGGTCTTCCTCAGTGGCGTTCACTGCCTCTTCCTCCTTTCCAAATTCGGCCATGTGGGTCATGTTAATGGTCTTGCATTCTCCTTTTGGATTCTCTTCTGTATTGCTTGGAAGAGTACTAGGAGGGAGTTCAGTAATTTTCTTGCTCAGCTGTCCCACTTGTGCCTCCAAATTTCTAATGGAGGACCTTGTTTCAGTCATGAAACTTTGAGTGGTTTTGATTAGATCAGAGACCATGGTTGCTAAGTCAGAGTTGTTCTGCTTAGAATTCTCTGTCTGTTGCTGAGAAGATGATGGAAAAGGCTTGTCATTGCTAAACCTGTTTCTTCCACCATTATTATTGTTGAAACCTTGTTGAGGTCTCTGTTGATCCTTCCATGAGAGATTTGGATGATTTCTCCATGAAGAATTATAGGTGTTTCCATAGGGTTCTCTCATGTAATTCACCTCTTCCATTGAAGGGTTCTCAAGATCATAAGCTTCTTCTTCAGATGAAGCGTCCTTAGTACTGCCTGGTGCATTTTGCATTCCAGACAGACCTTGAGAAATCAAATTGACTTGCTGAGTCAATATTTTGTTCTGAGCCAATATGGCATTTAGAGTATCAATCTCAAGAACTCTTTTCTTCTGATTCGTCCCATTGTTCACAGGATTCCTTTCAGAAGTGTACATGAATTGGTTATTTGCAACCATTTCAATGAGCTCTTGAGCTTCTGCAGGCGTCTTCTTCAGATGAAGAGATCCTCCAGCAGAGTTATCCAAAGGCATCTTGGACAGTTCAGACAGACCATCATAGAAAATACCTATGATGCTCCATTCAGAAAGCATGTCAGAAGGACACTTTCTGATCAATTGTTTGTATCTTTCCCAAGCTTCATAGAGGGATTCTCCTTCCTTCTGTCTGAAGGTTTGGACTTCCACTCTAAGCTTACTCAATTTTTGAGGTGGAAAGAACTTTACCAAGAAGGCATTGACTAGCTTTTCCCAAGAGTTCAGGCTTTCTTTAGGTTGTGAGTCCAACCATATCCTAGCTCTGTCTCTTACAGCAAAAGGGAATAGCATAAGTCTGTAGACCTCAGGGTCAATCCCATTGGTCTTGACAGTGTCACAGATTTGCAAGAATTCAGCTAAAAACTGATGAGGATCTTCCAATGGAAGTCCATGGAACTTGCAATTCTGTTGCATTAGAGAAACTAATTGAGGCTTAAGCTCAAAGTTATTTGCTCCAATGGCAGGGATAGAGATGCTTCTCCCATAAAAGTCGGGAGTAGGTGCAGTAAAGTCACCCAGCACCTTCCTTGCATTGTTGGCATTGTTGTTGTTTTCGGCTGCCATGTCTTCTTCTTTGAAGATTTCTGTTAGGTCCTCGGAGAGTTGTGCCTTAGCTTCTCTTGGCTTTCGCTTCAAGGTCCTTTCAGGTTCAGGGTCAGCCTCAACAAGAATGCTTTTGTCTTTACTCCTGCTCATATGAAAGAGAAGAGAACAAGAAAATATGGAATCCTCTATGTCACAGTATAGAGATTCCTTAAGGTGTCAGAGGAAAAGAAAAATAGAAGGAAGAAGTAGAAGAATTCGAACTTATCAAGAAAGATAGAGTTTGAATTGTTCATTGAGGAATAATGTTAGTCCATAAATAGAAGGATGTGAGAAGAGGGGAAGAAATTTTTGAAAATTAAGTAAAAGATTTTAAAAACATTTTGAAAAACTTTAATTGATTTTCGAAAACCAAGAGTGGAAAAGAAATCAAGTGATTTTTGAAAAAGATTTTGAAATTAGAAATCAAAAAGATATGATTGAAAACTATTTTGAAAAAGATGTGATTAAGAAGATATGATTGAAAGACAATTTAAAAAGATTTGATTTTAAAAAATTAATGACTTGGCTAACAAGAAAAGATATGATTCAAACATTAAACCTTTCTCAACAGAAAAGGCAACATACTTGAAATGTTGAATCAAATCATTAATTGATAGCAAGTATTTTTGAAAATGGAAAGAAATTGATTTTGAAAAAGATTTGATTGAAAAGATTTGATTTGAAAAAGATTTGATTTTGAAAAGATTTTGAAAACTTAAAAAAAATTGATTTGAAAACAAAATCTTCCCTCTTGTGCCATCCTGGCGTTAAACGCCCAGAATGGTGCACATTCTGGCGTTTAACGCCCAAAACACTACCCTTTTGGGCATTAAACGCCCAGCCAGGCACCCTGGCTGGCGTTTAAACGCCAGTTTGCCTTCTTCACTGGGCGTTTTGAACGCTCAGTTTTTTTCTGTGTAATTCCTATGCTGTCTGTTCTGAATCTTCAATTCTCTGTATTATTGACTTGAAAAGACACAAATTAAAAATTTTTTTAGATTTTTAATAATCAAAATGTAACTAAAATCAAATAACAATGCATGCAAGACACCAAACTTAGTAGTTTGTATACCATTAACACTAACAAAATGAGAATGCATACGAGAAACAACAAAACACTCAAGACAAGAGAATTTAAAGATCAGAGCAAGGAGATCATCAAGAACAACTTGAAGATTACTTAAGACACATGAATGCAAGAAGAACAGAAATATGCAATATTTTTGGTTTTTTTTATGATTTTGTAATTTTTTTTGGACTTTTCGAAAATTAAGTGGAAAAGAAAATAAAGATATCAAAATTCTTAATGAGAATTCCAGGAATCATGCAATGTTAGTCTAAAGCTTTAGTCTAAAGGAATTAGACATGGCTAGCCAAGCTTCAGCAGGACATTGCATTCAAGAGCTAAATTGATGAGAATCAATCAACTTTGGTGATGATAAGAACATCACCTTGAAACACTAGAATTCATTCTTAAGAACTCTGAAGATAAATACCTAATCTAAGCAACAAGATGAACCGTCAGTTGTCCAAACTCAACAATCCCCGGCAACAGCGCCAAAAACTTGGTGCACAAAATTGTGATCTCTACTTTTTACAACTCAAATAATCCCCGGTAATGAATCCAAAAACTTGGTGCTTAATACCATGGTATAAACATAATTTCACAACTTCGCACAACTAACCAGCAAGTGCACTGGGTCGTCCAAGTAATAAACCTTACGCGAGTAAGGGTCGATCCCACGGAGATTGTTGGTATGAAGCAAGCTATGGTCACCTTGTAAATCTCAGTCAGGCAGACTCAAATGGTTATGAATGATGAATAAAACATAAAGATAAAGATAGAGATACTTATGTAATTCATTGGTGGGAATTTCAGATAAGCGTATGAAGATGCTTTGTCCCTTCCATCTCTCTGCTTTCCTACTGTCTTCATCCAATTCTTCTTACTCCTTTCCATGGCAAGCTGTATGTTGGGCATCACCGTTGTCAGTGGCTACAGTTCCGTCCTCTCAGTGAAAATATTCAACGCACCCTGTCACGGCACGGCTAATCATCTGTCGGTTCTCAATCAGGTTGGAGTAGAATCTATTGATTCTTTTGCGTCTGTCACTAACGCCCAGCCTTCAGGAGTTTGAAGCTCGTCACAGTCATTCAATCATTGAATCCTACTCAGAATACCACAGACAAGGTTTACTGGTTTAGACCTTCCGGATTCTCTTGAATGCCGCCATCAATTCTAACTTATACCACGAAGATTCCGGTTAAAGAATCCAAGAGATATCCACACAATCTAAGGTAGAACGGAGGGGTTGTCAGGCACACGTTCATAGGTGAGAATGATGATGAGTGTCACGGATCATCACATTCATCAAGTTGAGGAACAAGTGATATCTTAGAACAAGAACAAGCTGAATTGAATAGAAGAACAATAGTAATTGCATTAATACTAGAGGTACAGCAGAGCTCCACACCATAATCTATGGTGTGTAGAAACTCCACCGTTGAAAATACATAAGAACAAGGTCTAGGCATGGCCGAATGGCCAGCCTCCCCAAAGAGGGTTCAATCATAAAAACATGATCAAAAGATCCTCAGATTGAAAGATTAAAATACAATAGCAAAAGGTCCTATTTGTAGAGAACTAGTAGCCTAGGGTTTACAAGGATGAGTAAATGACATAAAAATCCACTTCCGGGCCCACTTGGTGTGTGCTTGGGCTGAGCATTGAAGCATTTTCGTGTAAAGACTTCTCTTGGAGTTAAACGCCAGCTTTTATGCCAGTTTGGGCGTTTAACTCCCATTCTTGTGCCAGTTCCGGCGTTTAACACCGGGCAGTTTTGAGCTGATTTGGAATGCCAGTTTGGGCCATCAAATCTCGGGCAAAGTATAGACTATTATATATTTCTGGAAAGCCCAGGATGTCTACTTTCCAACGCCGTTGAGAGCGCACCAATTGGGCTTCTATAGCTCCAAAAAATCCACTTCAAGTGCCGAGAGGTCAGAATCCAGCAGCATCTGCAGTCCTTTTCAGCCTCTGAATCAGATTTTTGCTCAGGTCCCTCAATTTCAGCCAGAAAATACCTGAAATCACAGAAAAACACAAAAACTCATAGTAAAGTCCAGAAAAGTGAATTTTAACTAAAAACTAATAAAAATATATTAAAAACTAACTAAAACATACTAAAAACATACTAAAAACAATGCCAAAAAGCGTATAAATTATCCGCTCATCAGAGGTTCGATGCAAAAGATAACATGGTTTAATCATGTGATGGTAAGGCAAGACAATGAAAGGTTATAAAACATGCATGGGGTTAAAATGACGTGCTTAACGTCTACACACTAATCTAATCTCACACCAACTTCAGGGCTTCAATTCCAAACTTTAACCTGAGGTATATTCGCCACTCCAAAATGTACTTTAACGAGTAAACTATTCGTGAATTTTTCTCAACCTCATCAAACACTTCGCAACCCAATATTGGTCACAAATATATCTTCCGCAAACTTCTCCATAGGATTCAGAACCCTAAAACATCCTGTGAAGTCGCACGCTTACAAGCTCTACCTTTCGTGTTTATGAAACTTATCATCGTAAAGAGCTAACGCACCACTTGCTATGTATAATGGGTCGCACGTGACATCAAAACAAATCTCAAGTCACTAAAAAGATACAAGACCTTAGAAAAGAAAAAAAAACAAGCAACTCAGACAAGGTTCACAAGGATTTCAACGATTCACTTTGATGCATTAAACAAATCCAAAATTTCATCAAGGAATATACGAGTCAAGAAGAGGAGTTTAAATAACACAAGGCAGATAGCTAAGAAGTTTAAGAAGACATATGCAATTAGGGTCAAATGAGAAAGCAAACAAGGAACAAGGTTGAAAAATAATTAGTTAACTTTTCAAGAAAGAAATCTCGAATAAAAAACTCTCGGCAAACTATGAAAGAATAGATTCGTAACCGAGTAGAATCAAGAAATTAACTCCTAACGTTCCCAAAACCCACGATTCACGTTACCTATTACTTCTATCTCGTCTATGATAATCCATTAGTGTTTCCATATACATGAATCATTAGTATTAAGTTGGCCAGACCTAATACCATGAAAGATGCAACGGTCAACTAACAGCATTAATCAATAGACAATCATGCATTTGAAACTCAAACTCTTGTCAGTGGGACAAGTCTTACTGCATGACAGACTCTCAGAGTATGCAGTAAAGCATAGTCAGTCCATTCCCAAGACTCTAACGGGAACGAACTGCTCTAATACCATAATGTAACACCCTAACTTTTGGCACGTCATGATCGTACCAAAAGTGAGGCATTACTGACCTGTTTTCCGTATTTACTGTTTAATAGTGAGCCTTTAGTTTGATTTCACGTTTCAGTTTTTGAGAAAAAGCTGAAAAGTTTTGTTTCAATTAATTAAAATCAAATATAAAGATCTCCAAGCAATACTAGTCACATAGTTGTTAAAAATAATAAATATCATACAAAAGAATTCAAGTGAAACTCAGATACAACTCCTATCCCTCTGTATAAAATAAAATCTTAACTAATCAAAGGCGAGGGAATTCTAGGAAAGCTACTCAACAAATAAACTTAACTCAAATAAGACTAATAACCGCCCGCAGCTTCAAACTGAGTCTTCGAACCTGTGTCACTGAAAGGGTGGAAGATTTTGGGGTGAGAACAAACCACACGTTCTCAGTAGGAAATGGGAATACCGTAAAAGTAATGGAATAAAATGCAAATAATTAACTTTACTCAATAAAAAAATATTTTTATCAAACCCTTTGAAAATACTTTTGGTTCTACTTTAGATAATTAATTACCTCCTTTTAAAATCTCTTAACTCAAAACAAAACTTAAATATAAAATTAGTCACACTTTCTGTCTCTCAGCCACATATTAATCATCGGTCAAATGTCAACTCGTAATCACTTTAATACACTCACAAACAAGTAGTGCAAGCAAGAGATTCAATTCAATGTACAAGCAAGTCACAACAAGACAAACAATACAATCACAAAGTAATAAGACAAGCAAGCGCAATCAAATGCGAATGTGCAAACAACATGATGCATGTCTATCCCTAACACAGGCCATGAGCTCATGTGTCGGTTGCCTACCCGCTCCCGACATTACCCGGGTACAAGTCCCAGATATGGCTTTCCAGATGCATCAGTGTGCTTATAAGTCGTACGGCTAGGCCACATCAGTGTGACTTTCCAAATCAATATGTGTACATCTGGAAAACAGTTCTCAGTGTGTGGGCATTTCCACTTTACATTTGGCACTAAGGCCCACACAATGTCACATCTGCTCTCATGTGGCAGACACTTCATTAATTAATATATTCTTTAAATCCTTGTTCTCTGCTCTCCTGTGGCAGAGATTCATTTTCTTAATAAACCGAGCTCAAATCTTTACTTAAAACAAAATCTCTCCTTAAAAGATTGGGTTTAAAACATTATATTTTTCTTAATAAATCAAACTTTAAAATAGAGTAAATCTTTTCTTAACTAAATATATTTTAAATAATTTAATTTTCCAAAACCAAATCTTTTAAAATAACTTTTCAAATAAAACCTCAGATTTTATAAAATTTTGGCAGCACTTCCCCTAAAACTCGGGGTTAGCCACCCTTTTTCGGGTCCCAACTGGACCCTTTTCAACCTCTTTTCAATCAGGAAATCAAATACATACTCATCAAATTCAGTCACTTCAAACAATCATAAATTATTTACAAATACTCACTAGACTTCTATGGCATTCATAGGTTAAAAACAGTTAATTTCAAAATAAAATCTCCTACCTCCGTACGAAATCAAAACAACAGAAGCTCCGGAGAAGCTTTCTGATCGAGCTGCTGAAGGAGAAAGCGTCAGAAATCGTCTTCCATCGGTCAAAAGTGACGCCAATACGTAGAGGAGAAGGATACGAACACTTTTATTATGTGTAGATGTATGCATATGAGCCACGTTTCAATCTCTTTTCTTTGTTTCCCTTAAAGGCTCACGGTTATATATATATATATATATATATATATATATATATATATATATATATATATATATATATATATATATATATATATATATATATATAAGCTATGTTTCATTTCCTTTCTTTTCTCTAAATGGCTTCGGCCACTTCTTCTTTTTCTTTTAAACATTAATAATAATAATAATAATAATAATAATAATAATAATAATAATTCTTATATATATATATATATTTGAATATCTTATTATAATAATAAAAATAATTTAAAAATTTTAATAAATTTTAAACTCAAATTATCATAAAATTTAATTTAATTACTTTTAGAAAAATAATACTCTTTAAATAAAATAATACATTATTATTTAATTTTTTTTAAAATTCGGGTGTTATATTAACAACTAAGAATCCAATCATGAATCCATATCATATTCCCCTATCGAATCATAAAACCTAAGCCCACTTCTAAACTTTCTCAACCAGACAGAAATAATACTTACACTCATCATGAGACTCAATCACATCCTCTTAAAAATTCTTGATCTCTATACTCACATTTCCTAATCGTTTAAAACCTATAATATCCGCTGCGTAATAATTTGTCATCCTCCAATTTCTACACAAGTGCTCGATTTTCACAAACTTTCATTCCCGTTCAAATCTAACTATTCCAATGTCAATTACAAACCTCTTCTTCCCTAAATCATTAGATTCCAATCAACTCAAACCTAATTAAATATATCGTTCAAGAAACTATCCACCTCCAAGTGTTCCACTCATTAATTCAAAATCAACACACCATTCTCATATATACCACTGCCAAGATTCCTATCACGACGTTCCCTCACTGGTTCGTTCTTGAGAATTCCTCTTTCCGATTATTTCATTCATGTTCAAGAGACACCCTTCGGGTCTTGTCCACACTAGACAAGTGATATCGAGATGATCGAACTCAATATCTCAAGTTAAGTGCTTCAAAATACCAAAAGTACACTCATGAACTTCATGCTAGATGTATCAACTAAATACCCTAACTAGCATAGGCACAGACTCAGAGTATGCATTGAAGCATAAGTAGTTCTATTCCTCAGGCTCACGAGGATGAACTGCTCTAATATCATAATGTAACACTCAAATATTCAAATCCTTATGCTCGAGTCATAAGTCAATGATAGTAAGGTGGTACGACTCTCAAGGGGGATTTTAATACATAGTCATAAGTAAAATTGAAAGAAGTATTAATCGAGAAACCTGAAAAAGTGAAAATAAAAATCGCAAGATCATATCACTCACGCATCGACAGCTAAAAGATAAAGCGTGAAGTCGAAAGCAATATACAGATAAAGGCATTAAAGAGAATAAGAGAAGGACAATATATAGATATATAACATAAGTAAATAGCCACTTGTCGCGACCCGCGAAGTTTAGGCTGGCTAGGGTACAGTATGAAAATAATTGACAACAGTATCTCCTAATCTCTCTCAAAAGAAACATAAGAGCCTCTATAGACAAGTTCAAAGGAGTATATAACATAAGTTTTTCAAAATAAAGGTGGAGAGATCCTAAGCAAAATATAAAGTAGAAAATATAAAGAGCTAAAAAGTGATGAATGAAATACTCACCACAATGACTAGACATAATCGAAGAGGATGAGAAGAGCGATGTGTGGCCACAAACGGCTCGTCAATCGGAGTTCTGGATCAAAAGTTATGGTAATTTGAAGTTTGACGGAGTTAGGATTTTCTCTCTTCTTCCACCCTTCTCCATTTCAGCGTTCCAAACCCCTTTCTTTAGCGTTAATGAGCTGAAATGCTCATAACTAATGTTTATATATGTTGGGTCTTGAGCCCACTTGGGCCCGGTTAACTTGTTTTAGTCCGTTGGCCCAATTTTGGGCCAAAACATTTAAGATTAGAGTTTCAAATCGTATTTTAAATATTTCTGTTTTCCCAAATTATAAATTCTTATTTCTCAAAATTATTCACTTCTAATTAATTTTCTCAGTCACAGTACCAGGCACAGATCGCAACCGGTACTATCGGTCAAATTTCCAATACGCATTTTTATTCAGAAAACTATGTTTTCTGACTCAGAAAAATTCACTAAATTTAAATATCATATTTAAATTATCAAATTTTAATTGCTAAATTTTCTAACCATATTCGCTCCTATTTAATTTATTATTTAATTAATTACAGTTTGACCGAGTTTTACAATTTATATAATATATTTAATAAAAAACATGTACAACACTTAACAACTTAAGCTTGTCGTAATCCGGTTTGACCTATCTAGTTGAAACCGGATTTTACCAATTTTATCAAATTTGACTATTTTAACTTTTGTTTAATTTGACAAAATTTGACCAAACTGATCGCTAGCCGATTCAAAAGATTATCTAATTAGTTTAGGGATCAGGTGATCAGATTTTTAGTTTGACCGACCGGGTCAAACAAATTTAGAAACTATGGTTATGGTATCTTACATTTTTGTCAATTTTAAAGACAAAAATATTTTAGGTAAGACAATAGAAAATTAATTTAAAATAATCTAAAATTATTTTATTTTATATTTTCTAATTATTGTATAGCTTATTATACATTTTTCTAATTATCATTGGAATAATTAAGTATATTAAATAAAATAATAAATGTAGTCACAAAAAATATAATAAATAAATATGTAATTTGTAACACTTTTATTATTAGAATGTCACGCTTTTGACTGCGCTACTCTGATAATGTGAATATTGCGACAACTTTTATATATTTAATAATAGAATAGGAGTCTTTGACTCGAAACCGTATTGTTGTTTTCTTTAAAAAATCGAAAGTGTAAGAACCGAAAATAATTAACCAATTAATTAACATAAAATAATAATAAATTAATGGCCCAAAATAGGTTCCAAAAGTTTAGAATATTAATTAGAAAATATAAATATGATATTTGGACTTAGTAGATTTTTTTGAGTTGGAAAATATAATTTTCTTCGAAAAATTGCGTAAAAATGCGTACCAGTAAATTAACTGGCAGTATCGGCTTAAGTCTGTCCAATACTATGCAAGAATGATAAAAATAGTAGAAAAAAGTTAGGAAATAAATTAAAGTTAAAAATTGGGCGCTAATTTTAAAGGTTTGGTCCAAGTTGGGCCAAACGGACAAAAAATACTAACAGGTTGGACCGGGCCCTAATTGGGGACAAGCCCAACATATAAATACACTTAAAATGAACCCATTCAGCTCATAACTCACACTCTCACTAAACCTAGCAGCTGCAAGAGAAGAGAGGAAGAGGAGAGAAAAACATTATTCATCCTTCACTTCCGATTGCCATAACTCGATCTACAGGGCTCCAATTTGCTGTTATCAGCGGCTACGCGAAGCTCTCGCCAAGCCCGTTAGTTCTACTTAACTTCTGTAGGTAAGATTTTGAAATTTTCTCTCCTTTCTGCAGCCCTAAGAAATTCAAAAATTTAGGTTTTGATTTTGAGTGAATTTTTGTGTTTTGATTGATTAGGTGGTATTTAAGATTGGGTTATTGGTGGTTTGTGCCTCAAACACTATCAGAAAAGGTAAGAAACTCTTTGCCTTGTGAAATTATAATTTTGGTAACTCTAGGTTGATTTGTGATAATTGGTATGATTTTAGTTGAATTTTTGCAATTGTTGGAGTTGATTTGGAGCTTTGAAGGTGAGATTGGTGATTTGTTGGTGATTGAAAGCTTGGTTTGGACTCAATTTGGGTATTGTGCATATTGAGAATTGGCTAAGGTATGGTTTCAGTTTTCTCTATGTAATATGTAATATTTCTAGACACTTAGGGTGTGCTTGACAAACGCGTTGGAGAAGAGAGTAGTGCGTTTGAATTTCTTGAACTCTTCATTTGTATGTTTGGTTACTTTTTATCATCTGAACGCAGAAGTGATTCTACCCTTTAACCTACGTTTATCAAAAGCTATAAATTCTTGCTTTTCCATTCACTTTTTCACATTGGACTGAAGAAAATTTCTATATACTAATTGTGCCCTTCATTATTCATATATTTGTTATTTGTTTAATAATATTTTTTCTCCAATACTCTCCCATGCATATTATTATTTTTTATAAAATTCTTATTATTTTTTGTTTATATGAATTTTTAACTGTTATTGTTATTTTTTTTATAGAATATTTTTTTCTTTGTATTATGATTCTATTAATCCTATTAGAGTAAAGAATACTGAGAATACTAAAAAAAATTAAAATTTATTTAGATATCTAACATAAAATTATAAGATAACATAAAATAATTATTTAAATTTATATCCTTTTTATAATTTTTCATCTAAAAGTGATTTTAAATAATGTAATCCAAACAATATTTAGTTTACTATAATCCATTTTGAATGAGAATTACCAAACATAAATCACATTAATACCAACTCAATTTTAATCAAAATTAATTTTACAATTTTAATTTTATTCAAATCTCCATTTACAAACCGTAATCCAAACACGCACTTAGGCTAGTAGACCTTAGGATATGATTGAATTTGTTGTTATAATTTGTTGATGTATGATAATTTTGATGATTGTGATTACTTTGGTGAATGATGATGTTGATGTATGATGTGGGATTGGATAATGAAGATTTTGAGGATTGTTAATGAATGATGAGGTTTGTTGATGTTGATGTTGATAGAGGATGGTGGAATGATATTTTGTGATGTAAATTGTTGAAAAATTGAGTTTATAAGTAGGATTTGGTGTATGGAAAGGATGATTTTATGTATTGCTAAGTTATGGAATAATGAAAAGGTATATGAATATGATTTAGGTACATTAGGACTATTTTGAATGTGGAATAAGTGATTTTGGATTGAGAGTTTGGTAAAATTGAGGTTTAAAGGTTTTTGGTGAAAATGGATTTTGACGAACTTTGACGGATCATATCTTGAGCTACAATTTTTGAAATTGATTGAACTTTGTATTAAATTAAAGATAATTAAAAGAGCTTTAAAATGGTATATATTTTGTAGAAATTAGAATTTTGTAGAAAAAGATATCATCGTTGGAAGTTGATGTCAAAAATTTGATTTCTGTAATGTTGCAGAAATTGTGAGTTTTGGTTTGTGTGCACACGCACACTGTTGTGCACGTACTCTGAGTAGGGGCCATGTTTTGACTTGTTCATACGCACACCGTGTAAATTTTTGAAAACGTGTGTAAGCACACACTAGTGCGCACGCACACACAGGGAGATGCCTACTGTTGAGAGTGATCGCACACTCTGGTGCACACACACCCTGTGAAATTTGCGAGTTGTGCGTACGCACAACATTGTGCGCACGTACACGCTGAAAAGTGCCTTCTGTTGAGGGTGTTTACATGTATCTATGCGTGCACTCAAAATGGAAAGTTTTACCTTCTATGTGTACGCACACCTCTATGCATACACACACTTTAAGAAAACTCTTCTGGGAGTGTGTACACACAACTTTATGCATACGCACGCTGCCCTGTTTCTCAATGAAAACCTTATTTTTAACCGTTTTAACTTTTCGGCAAGCTTGTGAATTTCCATAAAGCTTATCTAGGGTGTCTTAACTTGTTTTTAGGCTTCATAAATAAGTTAACTAGATAGTTTCAGGTAAAAAGTTTAGAAGACAGAGCCTTAGGATTTTGGAGTACTAAGGGTGGATTAGTTGAGCGAAGTGGTAGAGTACTGTAAAGACGATTGGTATGATGAAATTATGGAGTTGAGGATTCGATGATGCTTGAGATGGGTCTAGGGCTCGGAGTGGAATGATGGCCTTACTGAAAATGATTTCTGAGAATCACTGAAATATTGTTTATACAGGTATTGTTGAGACGCTATGTGCCTGGCAGCGACGACAAGTTAATCATGCCTGTCAAGGTCGGCGGCGTAAGGGCGGTGGTTAGTCCCGCTTATGTTGAGATGTGAGGTCTGTGGCAGAGTATCCCACTTGCATCCTTTCGGAATCATAAGAGTGTGTGCAGGCACTATATCCCTGGACCGTGTACCAGGCACAATATCCCTAGGGGTTTCCATTTTATACGTTATCGAAAGGCAACATCTCAGGGAGATGTGTCGGGTTGGCAGTTGAACCGACAATGTGATATCACAGCTAATAGGGCAGGCATTCATCATGTGCATCTTCTATATGGTTGCTTGCTTTGTTTACTTGCATAATATACCTATTTGTATAACATGCTTAAGTGCTTCTTGATTTACCTGCTATACTTGAAAATTACTTGTGCTTTACTTGTATGAATTACTTGTGTTTTCTACTGGAATTGAGGAGGATCGATAGGCAGTGGCGATAGAATCGCATAGCGGTTAGGCTGGCAAAGGCTGTGGGACACTTGTGTGTATGTTAGTCTAGAAATTCCTTAGGATAGAATACCTTGTTTCTTTATGGTTTTAAAGTTATGGTTTTAGATTTATTTATGCTTTAAGTTTGAATCTTATACTTGATGTGAAGTTCTAGAATTGCCTCTGGTGATTCGGAGTCTTACATCTTACATTACTGGGCACTGTTACCATACTGAGAACCTCCGGTTCTCATACCATATTCTGTTGTTAATTTTTAGATTCAGGTCATAACCCACCTCGATGAGTTGTGAGATGGTGATAGAGCGGAGGACCTTGATTTTCTATTCGGAGTTTTTTTTTATTATTTTTGTTTAGTACTCTTATTTTTTTAATTGTTTTTGCCTTAGAGGCTTACTTTGAGAGATGTGTTATATACTGCTTTAGCTTTTAAAACTCTATATGTCTGTATATAACTAGTCGGCCTAAACTCCGCAGGCTGAGGCTAGTATCTTATGATTATTATACTCTTATATCTACTTATGTCTTGTTATCTTGTATCTATACCTTGTACTTTTATGCTTGTAGCTTTGTGTGAACGATTTGCGCTTTTGAAACTTTGTTTTTGAGCTTATTCCTTTATCAGGCTTCTAGAATAATATATATATATATATATATTATTGTACATGCCTTAGAAGTGTCGTAACCTTTAATTATCTTTTACTTTATGGTTTGAGGTAAGACTTAGGGTAATTAGGATTTTACAAAAAGATATATTTTTTTAATCAAATATGCATATATAACCAAATTCAATCACAATCCTATATATATATATATATATATATATATATATATATATATATATATATATATATATATATATATAAACATACTAGACTTCGTATACAAGTAACTTATAAATAATATAAGCATACATATCATTAAAATTCCTATCCCTCTTAAAAATATATAATAACTAGTGTTAAACCCGTTAGATGCACGTGCTTACATTTTAATTTGACAAGGTAAATAAAAAATAATATTTTATAATAATAAATTTCTCAAGTTTAGTATAACACTATCATCGTCATTATATAATAAACGTATTTAATATGTTGTTTTATCTTTATTCGAAGTAAAATGCAAATAGAACAGTTTAAAGTCTATAATATTCTTGAGGCATAAGAAAAAAAATCTAAAAAAATAAGAACATATATAACTGTAATAGTAGCATATCAATTTTACACTAACCTTTATATTATAAGGCTAATGAAAATTTATCGACAACCTAGTATTTTACTAACCTCATTAGAAAAGCAATTGGCATATGATGTTGTGTTTCATGTTACACATTTTATTTCAAATCTGAAAGTATAGTTAATAAATTAGTTATATCTACTACAAATATTTGTACAAAAGTGTAAATCATAATATGTTACTAAAATGAAAATATTATTTTCTTGTCTAAATATAATTAAAAACTTCGTTGAACACGACATTTGTTGTTGATGAGTTTGGATTGCTATCTTCATTTAGAATTAGAATGTTCAGACCATTGCGACTCTTAACTTTTGACAAAGCAACGTAAAGTTGTCCATAGATGAACACTGATTTTGGCAAGTAAAGCCCTACATGTGATAATGATTTACCACATAGTAAAATACTTTGATTTTTTAATGTTTTTCTCCTCATATATAGTATCCCATTAGCCAATAAATTCTAAGTTGCATTTCAAATACGATTTGGTTTGTTAATACTATTAGATATCAATAGCTGCAATGAATTTTCTATCGTTACACAATAATCCCATAAAATAAAAAGCATCTTGAAAGCTAAGATATATAATCCCATTAACTGTCCTAATAGACTCATCATATGTTGTGTAACTTTTTTGAATAATTAACAAAATTCTCATATAATAGATATCACATATACCCAGTAGAACATAGTTTAACCTCCCGATAAAATACTCTCTCTTGTGTGGATATCATTTCCTTTCTTCTCTATTATAAACAAATTGATTTGGAAACTCAGCATACGTTAAAGTTTGACCTGCTTCAAATTTTTTGTTGGCCTCTATCCATGCTAAGAACATCGTACCTTTTCCTTTCTCTTAATGTATTTTCTCAAGATTGTCATCGTCTTTAAAGATAATATTTTGCTTTCCAGGTAAGTAAAAGGTTAATCTCATCACTGAATATCGTAAGCCAAAGTTCTCCATGTAACACCCTAACTTTTAGCACTTCACCTACCTCTACTCTTTTAATTCCATACTATATTTATTTAATATTGAGCTTTTGCAAATATGAACTGAAACCTTTAATTAAGAAAACGAAAATCTTTTATTTTAAACCACTGAACCACAAAGGTATATATATATATATATATATATATAGCATTAATACATAGACTTATTCCAAAATTCTCAAAAATAGATCCTACCCCTCTAAAAATTAAAAATAATAAACGACGAGGAAAAAATAAAATCTAACAGCTTAACTCATAAACATAATCTTCTATGCTCCTGTAGCTCTGCCCTAAACCTTCGCACATGTAATTGAAAGGGATGGAAATAAGGGGTAAGAACTGGGGAGTTTTTAGTAGGGTGTCGAAGTAGCTATTTAAGTCGAAATTATCACAGTTCAACACAAGTACCCAGAACAATAACTAGTCATAGAAGTTCATATTAACAACCAAAGAAAATCACAAACACACTCAAATAATCACAAACAATTTACAACACCAAACCAAATACAAAATATGCAAACAAGGATGATGCATGCCTATTCCTATCACAGGTAATGAGCTCATCTGTCGGTTTTGACCCGCTCCCGACGTAACTCAGTAACCATTGTATGAGTTTGGTTTCTAGTCTTATAACCTCTATAAGCAACCTCTGTCTTACAGGTGCAACTCTCTTGAGCCGATGTATGCAAACATAACCTCTATAAGCAACCTTGGTCTTACAGGTGTGGCTCTCTCTGGCCAATGTATGTATCGATAACCTCTATAAGCAACCACTGTCTTTATAGGTGCGACCATCCCTTGGATTGGCCGATGTATCTCTGGAAAGTAAATCTCAATCATCACTCCTCACCAATTTATACTTTATTCTCAACGATATTCCAGCCAAAAAATCACCAAAACATCCCAACTTGCCGTTTATATATAGCCGACCCAAAATCTCAAGCAAACAATAATAATTCAATATAAAACTCAATCAAACTCAACAATAATCAATCAAATCAAAATTTACTTATAAAATTCACGTTTAATCATTATAAAGTTACCAAACGCTACCTCCGTATAGAAATCACAACAACGGAAACTCCGGAGAAGCTTTCTAACCGAGTTACTGAAGAAGAAAATGTTAGAAATCGTCTGTGCTTCCTAGAACTCTAATTGGCCGAATTCAAGGGAAAGGGGAGCTATGTCACCGTCAACTTCTACTGAACAAAAGTAACGTCAACGTGAAGAGGAAGAAGATACGAACACTTTTATGGAATTAGATTTTTTATTGGAGTTACGCATTTCAAAAAATCGAACGCTGTAAATTTGTGGCTTCCATGGAGTTTCTCGTGCTCTCTCTTTTCCTTTCTTGACTTCGGTCAGAATGAAGGGAATGATGATATTAATGTGATTATATGTGTTATAGGGGCATGTGTCACATTAGGAGACACGTGTCATGTTCTTAAATTGCCGAGTGAGCGATTCAAGTTATAAATATCTTAAACGAATAATTATGAAAAGTGGATATATTAAAACACAAGCAATAATATATATGAGTTACTAATATAAATGACATTAGTAACATAATAATAAAAGATATACAATGAAGTATTAGCAAAGCTAAGTTCACCGAAAAGTACCGATATTTACTCATATCGGTGGATATCTAACTCGATAATAAATTATTAACTAAATTTTATTTTTAAATTAAAAATATCAATTACTCAGACTAAAAAATATATATAATTTTTATTATTTATAAATTACTAAAATTATAATTTTAATTTTGTAAAATATTTTATCATAACAAAAATATATATAAGAATATAAATTTGATTGAATTCAAACCATTATAAAATTAATTCAATTACTTATAATAAAATAATTTCTAAAAATAAAAAACTCTAATTTTTAAGATAAATTATAACTTATTTATATTTATATTTCAAAAAATGTCCACCTTACAAAAATTTTCGCTCTCGAAAATTGATATAATAAAATAAATTCAAACTCTACTAAAAGAAGACAGGAATCACGAAGAATAATACAGGTAATGTCAAGATTGAATATTCAAAAAAATTCAAGTGAACATACAGGATCATAATCAGGCAAAGATATACATGAATGATAAGGTGTGGCTGAAAGAAACATTCAAATCACATTTTAAGGACGGAATCCGAAACAAAGAATTCCAATGAAAATAATGAAAGAAGAGATCACACCAACTCACACAACACGAATAAAGAGTATACGTCAAAACGAATCCTTAAAAGTTAACTTCTAATGTTCCCAAGCCCCGTGATTCACATAACCTATTAGTTCTATTACGTCTATGATAATTTATTAGTATTTTTGTATATAAAAATCATCAATATTAAGTTGGCTAGACTTAATACCATGAGAAATGCAACGATCAACTAACAATATTAGTCAATAGACAGTCATGCATCTAAAATCTAAACTCTTGTCATTAGAAGAAGTCCTATTGCATGACAGACACTCAGAGTATGCAGTGAAGCATAGTCAGTCCAGTCCCGAGGCTCTAACAGGAACGAACTGCTTTGATACCATAATGTAACACCCTAAGTTTTAGCACCTCATGATCGCACTAAAAGTCCGGGTGTCACCTATCTCTACTCTTTTAATTTCATACTATATTTATTTAATATTGAGCCTTTGCAAATACGAACTGAAACCTTTAATTAAGAAAACAAAAATCCTTTATTTTAAACCACTGAACCACAAAGATATATATATATATATATATATATATATATATATATATATATATATATATATATATTCACATAGCATTAATACATAGACTTATTCCAAGATTCTCAAAAACAAATCCTGCTCCTCTAAAAACTAAAAACAATAAACGACGAGGAGAAAATAAAATCTAACAGCTTAACTCGTAAATATAATCTTCTATGCTCCTGTAACTCCACCATAAACCTTCGCACCTGTAACTGAAAGAGTTAAAAATAGGGGGTAAGAATTGGCCTGGGGAGTTCTTAGTAGGGTCAGAGTAGTTATTTAAGTCGAAATTATCACAGCTCAACTTAATTCACAGTCCAACACAAGGACCCAGAACAATAACCAATCATAGAAGTTCAAATTAACAAGCAAAGAAAATCACAAACACATTCAAACAATCATAAAAAATTTACAACACCGAACCAAATGTAAAATATGCAAACAAGGATGATCCATGTCTATTCCTATTACAGAAAATGAGCTCATCTGTCGGTTTTGACCCGCTCCCGACGTAACTCAGCAACCTTTGTTTGAGTTTGGTTTCCAGTGTCATAACCTCTGTAAGCAATCTCTGTCTTACAGGTGCGACTCTCTTGAGCCGATGTATGCAAACATAACCTCTGTAAGCAACCTTGGTCTTACAGGTGAGGCTCTCTCTGGCCAATGTATGTATCGATAACCTCTGTAAGCAACCTCTGTCTTATAGGTGCGACCATCCCCTGAATTGGCCGATGTATCTCTGGAAAGTAAATCTCAGTCATCACACCTCACCAATTTATACTTTATTCTCAACGATATTCCAGCCTAAAAATTACCAAAATATCCCAACTAGCCGTTTATACATAGTCGACCCAAAATCTCAAGCAAAAAATAATAATTCAACAATAATTCAATATAAAACTCAATCAAACTCAACAATAATCAATCAAATCAATATTTACTTATAAAATTCACATTTAATCCCTACCTCTGTATAGAAATCACAATAACGAAAACTCCGGAGAAGCTTTCTGACTGGGTTGCTGAAGAAGAAAATGTTAGAAATCGTTTGTGCCTCCTAGAACTCTAATTGGCCGAATTCAAGGGAAAGGGTAGCTATGTCACTGTCAACTTCTACTGAACAAAAGTAAGGTCAACGTGAAGAGGAAGAAGATACGAACACTTTTATCGGATTAGATTGTTTATTAGAGTTACGGATCTCAAGAAATCGAACACCGTAAGTTTGTGGCTCCCATGGAGTTTCTCGTGCTCTCTCTCTTTTCCTTTCTTGGCTTCGGTCAAAATGAAGAGAAGGATGAGATTACACGTGTCATGTTCTTAAATTGCCGAGTGAGCGATTCAAGTAATAAATATCTTAAACGAATAATTATGAAAAATGGATATATTAAAACACAAGTAATAATATATATGAGTTACTAATATAAATGACATTAGTAACATAATAATAAAAGATATATAATGAAGCATTATCAAAGCTAAGTTCACCGAAAAGTACCGATATTTACTCATATCGGTGAATATCTAGCTCCATAATAAATTATTAACTAAATTTTATTTTTAAATAAAAAATATCAATTACTCAAATTATAAAAAAATATATAATTTTTATTATTTATAAATTACTAAAATTATAGTTTTAATTTTGTAAAATATTTCATCATAACAAAAATATATATAAGAATATAAATTTGATTAAATTCAAATAGTTATAAAATTAATTCAATTATTTATTGTAACACCCTACCATACTTAATCTTATGCTTAAGTCATAAGACTGAGATAGTAAGGTATTACGACCTCTAAGAATAGTAATAATAATAATAATAATAATAATAATAATAATAATAATAATAATAATAATAATAATAATAATAATAATAATAATAATAATAATAATAATAATAATAATAATAAATAATAATAATAATAATAATAATAATAATAATAATAATAATAATAATAATAATAATATAATAATAATAATAATAATAATATAATAATAATAATAATAATAATAATATAATAATAATAATAATAATAATAATAATAATAATAATAATAATAATAATAATAATAATAATAATAATAATATAATAATAATAATAATAATAATAATAATAATAATAATAATAATAATAATAATAATAATAATAATAATAATAATAATAATAATAATATAATAATAATAATAATAATAATAATAATAATAATAATAATAATAATAATAATAATAATAATAATAATAATAATAATAATAATAATATAATAATAATAATAATAATAATATATATAATAATAATAATAATAATAATAATAATAATAATAATAAATAATAATAATAATAATAATAATAATAATATAATAATAATAATAATAATAATAATAATAATAATAATAATAATAATAATAATAATAATAATAATAATAATAATAATAATAATAATAATAATAATAATAATAATAATAATAATAATAATAATAATAATAATAATAATAATAATAATAATAATAATAATAATAATAATAATAATAATAATAATAATATAATAATAATAATAATAATAATAATAATAATAATAATAATAATAATAATAATAATAATAATAATAATAATAATAATAATAATAATAGAGAAAAGGATACTTAACTAGGAGTCATGAAAAATTGGTAAAATAAAATCGCAAAATAAATGATGACAAGTCATCATATACCCATTTTTCAAGCTAATTTCACTTGTTTTGTTAGCATTTATGCACTTTCTTGCATCCTAAGTAAGTGATTTGGAGTGAAAATGCATAACTTCTTTAAATCAAGCAACCACCATGAATTTAATGTTAATCATTGAGGTTTGAGCTCATTTTAATTGAATTTTAATTGATTTATAAGCCTCTTGAATTTAGTGATACTTTGAGTGGTTGTTTGGTTTATTTTAGGTGAAGAAAAGAAAAGAAAATGAAAAGCGTGGCCTAAGAAGCGTGACGCAAGAAAAGGAAAGCGTGGCCAAAAAGGAGAGAAGCGTGCCGCATTGAGGTGGGGGAAGCAACATTGCCCTCCACAAGGGCAGAATGCCCTCTAGGAGGGCAACATTGGGTGACCAAGAGGAGAAGGCAATTCTGCCCTGCCCACTCCAAAGGCAGAGCACAAAATGTGCCTTGGAACCAAGAGAAAGCAAATTCTGCCCTGCCCTTGTGGAGAGCAAAATCGGGCACCTCAAGGAAGAAAATCAACAAAAAAATATCAACTATGCAAGCCACAAGGTTCGAACAAGGAACCATGAGGAAGCCAAGCTCCAAGACCCACTAGCGTGCCAAGAAATCAAAAGAAAAAGTAGCGTGTTTGCAAGCCACCAGGTTCGAACACGAGCCATGAAGATTGGGAACCTTGCCCTGCCCTTGGCGCGGGCAGGGCACCATTTGAAATGGTGCATGGACTTGGCGCACCAAGAAGCAAAACGCGCGCACCAAATTTCCCTTGGCAGCACCAACCGCGCGCACCAACATCCCCTGGCAGCACCAAACCGTTCCTGCCCTGCCCTTGGTGCGGGCAGGGCAGCGTTTGGCATTCCTGGCGCATCACGCTCGTCCCTGGCGCACCAAATTTCTTTCTGGCAGCACCAAGCGCGCGCACTCCTCATGTTTGGCGCATCAACTTTTCTGCCCTGCCCTTGGCGCGGGCAGGGCAGCCTCATGCGCACCATTGCCGCGCCAGACTCGACCAACGCGCGCACCAAATTTCTTCCTTGGCGCACCAAACTCGCGCCAGACGCACCATGGCCGCACCAAGCTTCATTTTTCTACCCTGCCCTCCACAAGGGCAGGGCAGCCTCCTGGGAGTGAATTTAATGGGCCGAAAAATCAAATTAAATTCCCATTTTAATTCATTTCTTCACCAAATCAAAAGCCCATCCAAATCCCAAAATCCAAGAATAGAAAGTGTATAAATAGTAGTTAGTTTGATGTAATTAGGACCTTTGGCCAATTTCACTTGGACCTTTACTTTTGAATTTTCACTTTGAGTTTTCCTTTGGAGATTTCTGAGAATTGGGGAGGGAATTGATCTCTCTTCTCCCTCATTCTTGCCTTAGCAGTTTTACTCTTCTGTTTCTGAGTATTGGGTGTGTGAAATTGGGGAAATTTTGTCCCAATTCCCATTCAAGCTCTTTGCACTTTGTTTTCTGCATAATTCAATTCAAATTCTGTTCATCTATTACTTCTTCTTTAATTTTCTGTCAATCGCTTTGTTTACTTGGATCTAGGAAGGCAAATAGAGATCTAGGCTCTGCTACCTAGTCTCTTGAGACCTGAGACCCAAATTTTACTTGGTTCCTCTTGGAACCTCTGCTGCATTTAATTTCTTTGCTGTTTAAATTCCCATTGCTCCTAATTCAAATTCTGCTACCTTAATTGTTGCACTTTACTTCCTCTTTGTTTAGATCTTGCAATCCCATTCCTCAGTTCCCTTTTATATTCAAGCCATTTATCTTTCTTGCCATTTAAGTTACTGCAATTTAAGTTTCTTGCACTTTAAGTTTCAGTCATTTACTTTCTTGCTCTTTAAGATTCTGCATATTTACAATTCTGTTCTTCAATTTACTGCCCTTTCTCCTTTCCCCTTTACAATTACTGTCATTTACTTTCTGTTAAACACAAATCACTCAACCAAAACTTGATTCGCTTGACTAAATCACCCACTAAACTAAAATTGCTCAATCCTTCAATCCCTGTGGGATCGACCTCACTCATGTGAGTTATTATTACTTGATGCGACCCGGTACACTTGCCGGTGAGTTTTGTGTTGGATCGTTTTCCACACATCAAGTTTTTGGCGCCGTTGCCGGGGATTGAAATAGATTGACAATGATTAAGTGAAGTGGAGGTCTAGATTAAGCATTTTTTTTCTGTTGTTCTAATTCTTACTAACACACTAACTGTTTGAATTTTTGCTTAAACTAACTAAACCTTCATTCTAGCTATAGAGTGAAGTTTCATTGGCTTTCTGGGTTTGTGTGTTTATTGTTGTGTGTTTGTATGTCAGGTATAGGAAGATCTTCCCTTATCATCTCTGAAATTGATCAAAGGACTCTTCGGAGAATAAGAAGAGCTGAAAGAGGAAAGAATATTGTTGGAGAAGAAGAAGAATCTGAGGAGGAATTCCAAGATATGGAAGGAGATACCAATCAACCAGGAGGAGGAGCCAACAATGATCAACAGAGAAGAGTCTTGGCTTCATACACATTTGCCAATGCCAAGCATTGTGGGAGTAGCATTCTTCCTCCCAATGTCAATGCAAATAACTTTGAACTCAAGCCACAACTCATCACTTTGGTTCAAAACAATTGTTCTTTTGGAGGAGGTCCTTTGGAGGATCCAAATCAACATTTGTCTACCTTCTTGAGAATCTGTGACACAGTGAAAACAAATGGTGTACCTCCTGATAGTTATAAGTTGCTTCTCTTCCCATTCTCTCTCAGGGACAAAGCAACTCAATGGCTAGAGACCTTTCCAAAAGAAAGCATCAACACTTGGGATGACTTGGTGAGCAAGTTTCTTGCCAAATTCTACCCCCCTCAAAGAGTTCTAAGGTTGAAGACAGAGGTTCAAACATTCACTCAATTGGAGGCCGAGAGCTTATATGAAGCATGGGAGAGATATAAGGCTCTATTGAGGAAATGTCCACCAGAGATGTTCACTGAGTGGGACAAGTTACAGAACTTCTATGAAGGACTCACTCTTAAAGCTCAAGAAGCTCTTGATCATTCTGCAGGAGGCTCTCTACAACTCATGAAGACCACAGAGGAAGCTCGAAACCTCATTGATATGGTGGCCAACAACCAATATTTCTTTGCTCATCAAAGACAACGCCAACCATCACAAAGAAGAGGAGTCATGGAGTTGGAAGGAGTTGATTCAATTCTAGCTTAGAACAAGATGATGCAGCAGCAGATTCAACAACAATTTGAGCAAATGGCCAAAAGGATTGATGGCTTGCAAGTGGCAGCAGTAAGCACCACAAGCCAACCTCCAACCACTTGGGTACAAAGTGAAGAAACTCAAGAAGAGCAACAACAAGAGCAGGTTCAATACATGCACAACCAAAATCCTGGAACAAATAAAGTCTATGGAGATACTTACAATCCATCTTGGAAGAACCACCCCAACCTCAGATGGGGAGACAACCATAACCAAAACCAACAACCATGGCAAAGAAACACAAGCCAAAACAATTGGAAAAACACAAACCATAACCCCCAGCCAAACACTAACCAAAATACATACAGAAAACCACAAAACAACTACCCAAATTCTAACCAATACCCACCCAATAGCCAACCAACTAACCAAAACACTTATCATCATCCCTCAACACCCCAAAACCAACCCATCACACAAGATTCACAGAGAATCACCAATCTAGAGCTACTCATGGAAAAACTGATGAAAAATCAAGAACTGACAAACAGGAATCAAGAAGCTACCATGAAGAACCTAGAGAGGCAGATTGGACAAATCTCTAAGAAGATCTCTGTTGAGAAGCCATCAAGTTCACTACCTAGTGATACCATTCCCAACCCAAAGGAAGAATGCAAGGTGGTGCAACTAAGAAGTGGAAGAGTGTTAACAGATAGTAACCAAGGAGCAACAAAGAAGCTTATGGAGAATGACACTGAGCCAACAAAGAAGGATGAAACCATTAACAAGGACAAGATAAGCAAGAATGCTCCAGAAAAGCTCACAGAGGAAGATAACAAGCCACAGAATTTGAAGCAAGGAAAGCAAATCATGGAAGAATCAAGCCCAAAACAACATCAAGTGGAAAAGAGCTCAACACCACCACTACCTTATCCACAGAGATTTCACAAGGAAACAAAGGATCAGCACTTCCACAAATTTCTTGAGACTTTCAAGAAGTTGGAAATCAACATACCTTTGGCAGAGGCCTTGGAGCAAATGCCCCTGTATGCTAAGTTTCTAAAGGAGTTCATCAACAAGAAAAGGGATTGGAATGAGAAGGAAACAGTGATGCTTAATGAGGAATGTAGTGCCGTGCTCCAAAAGGGAATCCCACCAAAACTCAAGGATCCAGGGAGTTTTGTAGTGTCATGCACTATAGGCAAACTATCCTTGGATAAAGCTCTTTGTGATCTAGGAGCTAGTATCAACTTAATGCCTTTGTCCATGATGAAGAAGTTGGCAATAGAAGAACTCAAACCCACCAAGATGTCACTAGTTATGGCAGACAGATCAATCAAGATACCAAATGGAATTGTGGAAAATTTGCTAGTAAAGGTTGGAAAGTTTATCTTCCCTGCAGATTTTGTAATCCTAGATACTGATGAGGAAGGCAACAACTCAATCATCTTGGGCAGACCATTTCTAGCAACTGCAAGAGCCATCATAGATGTGGAAAAAGGAGAAATGATTTTCAGAGTACACAATGAGCAGATGATCATCAATGTTTTTAAGTCAATGCAACACCCTCCAGAGCAGGAAGATCATTTGAGGGTGGATATGATAGAGAGCTTGGTGGAAGAAATGCTAGACAGTGATCAGCATGAGCAAGAAAAGGACAATCAAGAAACAATAGAGGAATATGTGGCCGAGGCTTTCATAAACAAAGAAGTGGAACCAAGCAAGAAAGAAGAGGTGCAAAAGCAAGAACTGAAGCCATTACCTTCTCATCTCAAATATGCATTTCTTGGGACTTCAGAAAGCCTCCCGGTGATCATCAATTCATCCTTGACAAAGAAAGAAGAAGGAGAGCTTCTTGATGTTCTCAGAGCCCACAAGGATGCATTGGGGTGGACCATTGATGACTTAAAGGGCATCAGCCCTACAGTATGCATGCATAAGATTCTTTTGGAGGACAATTCCAAAGCAGTAATTCAACCTCAGAGAAGACTAAACCCTGCAATGAAGGAAGTTGTCCAGAAGGAAGTGATGAAGTTATGGAATGCAGGAATCATATATCCCATTTCCGATAGCTCATGGATAAGCCCAGTCCAAGTGGTACCAAAGAAAGGAGGGATGACAGTCATTACCAATGAGAAGAATGAACTCATTCCCACCAGAACAGTGACAGGATGGAGGATGTGTATTGACTATCGAAGATTGAATGATGCCACACGCAAAGATCACTTCCCACTTCCTTTCATTGATCAAATGCTTGAGAGGCTGGCTGGCCATGCTTATTATTGCTTCTTGGATGGCTATTCTGGGTATAATCAGATAGTGGTAGATCCAAAGGACCAAGAAAAGACTTCATTCACATGCCCAGTTGGAGTTTTTGCCTATAGAAGAATGCCATTCGGATTATGCAATGCCCCAGCCACTTTTCAAAGGTGTATGCTCTCCATTTTCTCAGATATGGTAGAAAACTTTTTAGAGATTTTCATGGATGATTTTTCTGTTTTTGGTGACACTTTCAATACTTGCTTAAACCATCTAACTCTTGTCTTGAAACGGTGCCAAGAAACTAATTTGGTTTTGAATTGGGAGAAGTGCCATTTCATGGTACCTGAGGGGATTGTTCTTGGTCATAAAGTTTCAAGAAGAGGGATAGAGGTTGACAAGGCAAAAGTTGAAATAATAGAAAAACTCCCTCCACCAACTAATGTGAAATCTGTTAGAAGTTTCTTGGGGCATGCAGGATTTTATAGAAGGTTTATCAAAGATTTTTCTAAAATAGCCAAACCTTTGAGTAACCTTTTGATGATTGATCAACCTTTTGTTTTTGATAAGAATTGCCAGCATGCTTTTGAAACTTTAAAACATAAACTCACAACAGCACTAATTATCACACCCCCTGATTGGGACTTACCATTTGAACTCATGTGTGATGCAAGTGAAATTGCAATTGGTGCTGTACTTGGGCAGAAGAAGGGAAACTTGCATCATGTCATATATTATGCAAGTAAAGTATTGAATGAAGCTCAAAAAAATTACACTACAACAGAGAAGGAATTACTAGCTGTAGTCTATGCATTTGATAAGTTTAGATCATATTTGATAGGATCTAAAATTGTGGTTTATACTGATCATGCTGCTCTCAAGTATTTGATGACAAAACAGGATGCTAAACCAAGACTTATCAGATGGATTCTACTCCTACAAGAATTTGACATTGAGGTAAAAGACAGGAAAGGCACTGAAAATCTAGTTGCTGATCATTTGTCAAGGCTGCCACCAGAAACAATTCAAAAAGCCTCAGTACCTGTGAATGAAAGCTTCCCAGATGAACATCTCATGCAAATCCAACAAACACCATGGTTTGCTGATATAGCAAATTACAAAGTAGGGAGAAAGATACCACATGAATTCACTAAGCAACAAGTGAGGAAACTAATCAATGAAGCAAAGAAGTTCTTATGGGATGAACCCTATTTGTTCAGAAGGTGTTCTGATGGAATAATCAGGAGATGTATTCCTGATAATGAAACAAGAGATGTATTATGGCATTGCCATGGCTCAGCCTATGGTGGACACTTTGGTCCAGAAAGAACAGCAGCAAAGGTATTACAAAGTGGTTTCTATTGGCCAACCATCTTCAAAGATGCCAGGGAATTTGTCCACCAATGCAATGAATGCCAAAGATCAGGAGGACTAACAAAAAGGAATGAGATGCCACAGAACTTCATTTTGGAAGTAGAATTGTTTGATCTATGGGGCATTGATTTCATGGGACCCTTTCCCCCTTCTCATTCATTCAGATATATCTTGGTAGCAGTAGAATATGTTTCAAAATGGGTGGAAGCCATAGCCACAACCACCTGTGATGCACAAGTTGTTCTTCAATTCCAGAAGAAGCACATCTTTACTATATATGGAGTACCCAAGGGTCTCATCAGTGATGGTGGTGGCCATTTTTGTAATAGACAGATGGAGAAACTCCTCCACAAATATGGAGTTATGCATAAGGTAGCCACACCATATCATCCCCAAACTAATGGGCAAGCAGAATTAGCAAACAGGGAACTAAAGAAGATCCTAGAAAAAACAGTTGGTAGCACAAGAAAGGATTGGGCTAGGAAGTTAGAAGATGCACTTTGGGCATACAGAACAGCTTTTAAAACCCCAATTGGGAAGTCCCCGTTTCAACTGTTATATGGCAAATCTTGTCATCTCCCTGTAGAGCTTGAGCACAAAGCCTTTTGGGCAACCAAACTTCTAAATCTGGATTCTGAAGCAGCAGGAGAGAAAAGATTGTTGCAGCTGAATGAGCTAGATGAGTTTAGGCTAGAAGCTTATGAAAACACCAAGATATACAAGGAGAAAGCTAAGAGATGGCATGACAGGAAGATTTTGAAGAAAGAATTCAAACCTGGACAACAAGTTCTCCTGTATAACTCACGGCTCAAGATATTCCCTGGCAAGCTCAAGTCTAAATGGACTGGTCCATATTTGGTAACTAAGGTTTTTCCTTATGGGAGCATCGAATTACTAGATGAAGCGACAAAGAATCAGTTTACAGCAAATGGTCATAGAGCAAAATTGTACCTAGGGGGGCAATGGAACAAAGAGAAGGAGGTCCAGAACCTGAATCCCTCTTGAAGCAAAAATGAAGATGTCAAGCTAATGACAATAAAAGAGCGCTTGTTGGGAGGCAACCCAACCTGAGGTAGTTTCTTATCATAGCTTTTTCAATAAAAATGTTGAGTAATTGTTGTGCATTGCAAGGAGCTAAGTTTGGTGTTGCACACCAAAACAATTTGAGGGAGAATGAAAACTTCTAAGTTTGGTGTTCCACCAAAAATATCATTTAATATATTCTCACCTCTTGCATGATTCTAACTCCAAGCAATCGACCACATTACTCAACTGTTAAATTGTTTTCTAGCTTTAATTCCATTAACCTTTAGCAAGGATACATGGTTTCAAATATGGTTAACTTGGTACATCTGAGACAGTGGCAAAACAATTAAGTTTGGTGTTCACACACCAAAACAAATCCTGAAACTACACTCAGTGCATACAAACTAACCATATAATTAAGGGCTTGAGAAGCAAGCAACTTTGAGGATCATGCAGGATATGAGCCAACATTTGAAGACACTATGCAGTTTAACTCAAAGAGAACACAACAGAAGGAGAAAAATCAAAGGGTTGCAACTTCAAAGGTTGTACCTGAACTTAATCTTTGCTGCTGTGTGTTGTTTTGAACATGGGAACCATTGTATATCTTGCTAAAATGTTCATCTAGTTGCAAGTGAAATAGCTTGTTAAAAATGCTAAGTCTGCATAATGCCTGTATCCATCACTTAGCTTGAATATTGTTTTGTTTCCCATATGCCTAAATAAAAGAGTTTGGTTTGAATTGAAAAGTAAAATATCCAATGTTGCATAAGTATGAATGGAAGTTGGTGGTGGCATATGTGTTTGATTAAATGCATGACTCATGAAATAAGTGTTGCATAATATCATTCTCATTCAATTGTAAGTTAGCTTGCTGTTACAAAGACTTTTATCAATAATGAAACACCCTTGGTAACAAAAACAGAAAGAAGAAGGAAAGAAAAAGCCAAAGTGGCAAGAAAAACAAAGAATAAAGGTTGGACACCAATGGCTTGAACCCTAGGACAAATGCCTGTGGTGTTCTTGTACTGAGATCTGCTTGGATGAGTAAATTCTAAGGGGTATTTTGAAACCCGGTCACTTAGATCAACTGATTTGGGATGGCCAATTGAAAATCCACAATAAAGAGCAACTTAGATACAAAGCACTTAGTGATCCAAAGAGATGCTGGGCATCAATGATCCTAGGAAGAATTAGTGAGCTAAGTGTCTGTGGTGGAAAAATGTTGAGCAAAAGAAAAGAAAATAAAGCCAAAGGCTATGCTGCAGCATTTGACACCCAACCTCTAAAAGAATAAAAAGCTTGTTAAAGCATTGTAAGCCAAGAAAAGTTAGCAAGGGAGGAATCAAAAGGTGAGTCTTATAACAGCAAGTTTAGCAAGCCTTTGAAGAAAGATATGTATTATGTAGCAGCAACAATAAGTGAGTATCATTGTCTGCATAAATGCCCCATAAATTGAAGTTCTGCTATCTGCATAATAAGGATGTGTATTCTTTTCTTATTCATTTCATTTACTCTTAGTTTTGATGCTTGCTTGGGGACAAGCAAGGTTTAAGTTTGGTGTTGTGATGACAAGTCATCATATACCCATTTTTCAAGCTAATTTCACTTGTTTTGTTAGCATTTATGCACTTTCTTGCATCCTAAGTAAGTGATTTGGAGTGAAAATGCATAACTTCTTTAAATCAAGCAACCACCATGAATTTAATGTTAATCATTGAGGTTTGAGCTCATTTTAATTGAATTTTAATTGATTTATAAGCCTCTTGAATTTAGTGATACTTTGAGTGGTTGTTTGGTTTATTTTAGGTGAAGAAAAGAAAAGAAAATGAAAAGCGTGGCCTAAGAAGCGTGACGCAAGAAAAGGAAAGCGTGGCCAAAAAGGAGAGAAGCGTGCCGCATTGAGGTGGGGGAAGCAACATTGCCCTCTACAAGGGCAGAATGCCCTCTAGGAGGGCAACATTGGGTGACCAAGAGGAGAAGGCAATTCTGCCCTGCCCACTCCAAAGGCAGAGCACAAAATGTGCCTTGGAACCAAGAGAAAGCAAATTCTGCCCTGCCCTTGTGGAGAGCAAATCGGGCACCTCAAGGAAGAAAATCAACAAAAAAATATCAACTATGCAAGCCACAAGGTTCGAACAAGGAACCATGAGGAAGCCAAGCTCCAAGACCCACTAGCGTGCCAAGAAATCAAAAGAAAAAGTAGCGTGTTTGCAAGCCACCAGGTTCGAACACGAGCCATGAAGATTGGGAACCTTGCCCTGCCCTTGGCGCGGGCAGGGCAGCATTTGAAATGGTGCATGGACTTGGCGCACCAAGAAGCAAAACGCGCGCACCAAATTTCCCTTGGCAGCACCAACCGCGCGCACCAACATCCCCTGGCAGCACCAAACCGTTCCTGCCCTGCCCTTGGTGCGGGCAGGGCAGCGTTTGGCATTCCTGGCGCATCACGCTCGTCCCTGGCGCACCAAATTTCTTTCTGGCAGCACCAAGCGCGCGCACTCCTCATGTTTGGCGCATCAACTTTTCTGCCCTGCCCTTGGCGCGGGCAGGGCAGCCTCATGCGCACCATTGCCGCGCCAGACTCGACCAACGCGCGCACCAAATTTCTTCCTTGGCGCACCAAACTCGCGCCAGACGCACCATGGCCGCACCAAGCTTCATTTTTCTACCCTGCCCTCCACAAGGGCAGGGCAGCCTCCTGGGAGTGAATTTAATGGGCCGAAAAATCAAATTAAATTCCCATTTTAATTCATTTCTTCACCAAATCAAAAGCCCATCCAAATCCCAAAATCCAAGAATAGAAAGTGTATAAATAGTAGTTAGTTTGATGTAATTAGGACCTTTGGCCAATTTCACTTGGACCTTTACTTTTGAATTTTCACTTTGAGTTTTCCTTTGGAGATTTCTGAGAATTGGGGAGGGAATTGATCTCTCTTCTCCCTCATTCTTGCCTTAGCAGTTTTACTCTTCTGTTTCTGAGTATTGGGTGTGTGAAATTGGGGAAATTCTGTCCCAATTCCCATTCAAGCTCTTTGCACTTTGTTTTCTGCATAATTCAATTCAAATTCTGTTCATCTATTACTTCTTCTTTAATTTTCTGTCAATCGCTTTGTTTACTTGGATCTAGGAAGGCAAATAGAGATCTAGGCTCTGCTACCTAGTCTCTTGAGACCTGAGACCCAAATTTTACTTGGTTCCTCTTGGAACCTCTGCTGCATTTAATTTCTTTGCTGTTTAAATTCCCATTGCTCCTAATTCAAATTCTGCTACCTTAATTGTTGCACTTTACTTCCTCTTTGTTTAGATCTTGCAATCCCATTCCTCAGTTCCCTTTTATATTCAAGCC
Organism: Arachis stenosperma; assembly: GCF_014773155.1. NCBI lineage: Eukaryota > Viridiplantae > Streptophyta > Magnoliopsida > Fabales > Fabaceae > Arachis > Arachis stenosperma. The sequence goes on from NC_080378.1 coordinate 23,260,897, forward strand.
ATTTATCTTTCTTGCCATTTAAGTTACTGCAATTTAAGTTTCTTGCACTTTAAGTTTCAGTCATTTACTTTCTTGCTCTTTAAGATTCTGCACATTTACAATTCTGTTCTTCAATTTACTGCCCTTTCTCCTTTCCCCTTTACAATTACTGTCATTTACTTTCTGTTAAACACAAATCACTCAACCAAAACTTGATTCGCTTGACTAAATCACCCACTAAACTAAAATTGCTCAATCCTTCAATCCCTGTGGGATCGACCTCACTCATGTGAGTTATTATTACTTGATGCGACCCGGTACACTTGCCGGTGAGTTTTGTGTTGGATCGTTTTCCACACATCAATAAAAAGAGCAATGCTCAGGAAAGGATTACTTGCGTGCTAAGAAACCTAATAGGAATATGATAAAGATAAGCAAAAGAATAAAGGAAAGCCAAGAAAACAGCATAACTAGCCCCTGACTCAGCCTGCGAAGCTAAGGTTGGCCAGAGGATATATATATATATATATATATATATATATATATATATATATATATATATATATATACGTATTAACATAAATAGGTATCCCCAAAATACACCAAAAATACAAAAATAAACACCTATCTCTTCCTGAACCTCTAAGAGGAGCAGCATACATAAGTTACTTGGAAAATAAGCTAAATACATATATACATATATACAAATAGAAAACCATAATACACCCAAGGACTACTTTGCTTCCCAAGATCCAGACGCCTAGCGAGAAGCCTCTCGACCTGCATCTGAAAAACAACAATACAATATGGAATGAGAACCGGAGGTTCTCAGTATGGTAAAAGTGCCACGCGTATAATAAATAAGGTCCTGAGAATGCTATAAGCAATCCTATAACTTCGTTATTCAATTATCAAACTTAATTACTAAACAAAAACCATAAACAGGGGTAGGTATTCTAAATCTACCTAACTTACTCAATTTAAATCCACACCTATCACCAAACCATTTCTCCATTTTCTCCATCCATCCATCCATCATCCATAATACAACAGGAACAAACAACCAAATAAGTTCAAGCACAGTAATGAATAGATAATACAAGTAGCAAATATACAAGTAGTAGGTGAAATATATCAATTAGGCATTCCCAATTAAGGCATAGCAAACAAAGCACACATATGCATATGATGAATGTCTATCCTACTGGCCGTGAGCCCACGTGTCAGTTATTTTGCCAGAACCCGACACATCTGGTAGCTAACCCAGACATTGGTCTCTAGGTTGCGCATCTCCAGGAGGATCATAAACAAAGGAGAGTGCCTTTCCACATCGAAGGAGTGTGCCTTTCCACCTTGCAACTAGAGAAGAATGTGGGGGAAACAATACGAAGGAGAGTGTCTTTTCACTTTTTCCACATCTGCATCACGATAAGAGAGAGAACTTCTGTCCTCAACTTGCCATATCGACCATTTCGGCCACACACAGTCATTCCCAAATCTCATCATTTATCATCATCATTTCCTTACATTCGTTCTTTATAGCCATGACAACATGTATTCATTTAGCTTTCACATCTTTCTCTTATAATTCATCACGTTTACCCTTTCCGGGTCCTGACCAAACCATTTATCAAACTCTTCTCAACCTCTTTAATATCAAATAATCTTAAAATCAATCCAACTCTAACATTAAATCAATCACATAACACGAAGATTAATCTTTAACTTCTCGGACCTATGACTATCACTAAGACATCCTCAATACTCTATTTTCTTTTCTGTTTTTAATATAACAAATGAACTCGAAATTGTACAAACTTTATGTCCAGGCATTCATCTTAAAATAAGCTTTCTAAAAAACCAAAGATCATAATTTTCGGATTTCTGTAGCCTCAGGAATAAAGAAAAAACTGTGACTGCTCTGCAGTGCATAAAACCAAAAAAATAACAGCAGCATGTAATATTCAATATTCAATTTAAAATCCAAGTTAAATCCAATGACTTTAAAAATTAATGTAGTTAAACTTTACTTATCTAGGTTTCTTTCTCAATTGGTTTTGAGTTAATACCATTTTTAATGAAGAAGTTACATTACCTGGAAGTTAAGTAAAAATGAGTCAAAATCTGTTTTAGAAACCAACAAGCTTAGTACCTTTCAATTTGAATAACTTTTATTACAAAACTCCAATTAAGCTAAATTTTGGTTTGGAAACTCCTAGCTCATCCAGAAACAAGCGTGTTTTAGTTGCAACCCAATTGCTATTCAATTCTAAGAGTTACAAGCATTGGAAGTTGATGCATAGCTTGCTGAAATATGTTTCTTTTCAGCTTTGACCACCAATATTCAAAAATTAACAACTCCCAATCCTCAACTCTTAAAATTTTGAAGTTTTAGAGAAATAAAGCAAGTTAATCCAATTTTATAACAAATTAAAATTAGTTTCGCTCCAAAACTCAACTCATAGAAGTCGCAGAAAGACAAACAAGTTGCTGCCCTGTTTGACCTTTTCCGCTGTAGGACAGATTTAACAATCCAACTTTAAAAATTTGCCATAAATTGTATATTTAACAAAAAGGTCCCAAATTTTCCAGTTTAGTTCCTTATATTCCCAACTTTAGCCCAAATTTGGTCTCATGCAATTCCTATAATTACATAATTAGTTACAGCATATGCAATACCACCACAATACAACTCTACATCCTTATTAACAAACACCAATCCTAATCCATCATAAATAAATATAAGAGCACACCATTAATAACTTCCACACCTCATACTTCCAATATATATCCACCAACAAATCTATTCTAACAATATTACAAGGCTAATAATTAAATACAACAAACAATTCAACTTATCATATGGTTCCTCTAACCTAAGTTTTCACAACATCGTAAATATTAAACGTGCGAAACTTAAACCATACCTTGGCGGCTTGGCCAATCACTTAATTCGCCCAAGGCAGCCTCTCAACACAAAATCACAGCCCCTCCAAGCTCAATAAAACATCCCCAAAGCAAGCCTTGTCACCAACAAAGCTCCAAGTAATCCAAATTCAAGTCCAATGCATAAACACCCTCTTAAACTACACCTAATACACATATATATGTTTCAATTCAGTTTTCCATTATAAATACAAGATTGAACTAGGGTTAGGATGTCCTTACCATACCCATATGCTCAATAGCTTGAGCCCATAAGTCCCAGCAGCTAACTTGAGCCTAAAACACCAAATTATACAAAATCTCAACACCAAAGCCCAATAAATTCAGAACTGAAAATAGAAAAATTGAGGAAGAAAACGTGGTTTTCTTACCTTTCAATGCTATGGACTTTGTAGAGCTCGACGCCGCGGACGCGTAGCCGCAAACGATGCGACGATCAGAGCTCGGAGCGAGAAGTTATGTGGATTTGAATGAAATCAAGGGTTCTGGAATCTTCAAGATGTTCTTCCCCATTTAGGTTGCTGCCCAGCGTGTCCTGCATGCTGAATGGAATGAAATGAGCTTCAGCTCATTATATATAGTGAGTTGGTTGAGCACACGGGCCTGGTTCAGGTCTGGTTTGACCGGTTCGGCCTGTTCAGCCCAATCTTGGGCCAAATTTTTTGAAATTGTTGTCAAAATTCTCGTTTTGACGAGCTCTAGCCTATTTTGATATTAGTTTTGCATTTCTAATTTTTCTATTTAAAATTCGATTCGTTGACTAATTATTTACCGATTTCAGTGGAGTTTACATCATACCCACCGAATTAGGAATTTTGTCCTCAACAGAAAGAGTTATCTGAAAAGAGGTGTGGGTAGCCCTTCCGCATATCTGACTCATGCTCTGGATATACTCTTTAGTACCAGCCTGACTCCATGCTATCTCCATCCGAGAAACTTCTTTTCCGCGTAATTGCTTGATGTTGGTGTTATAGATCCTAATTGGAGCTACTGGAGGCGTCCGATCTTCTTCCACTTGAACCGTTTCTGGTTCTAGAACATGATTAGGATCGAAAGTGTATTTATGAAGTTGCGATATGTGAAGCACATCATGCAAGTTCGATAGATGTGGTGGTAAAGCGATCCTACACGCCATTGGCCCAATTTCCTTCAGGATTCCTAACGGCCCAATGTAATGGGAATTTAACTTCTTATTTTTTGATTGCTTACCCGATTCTAGTTCGTTGAAGTGATTTTCAGAAATAAGTATCCTCTTCCTTCCCACTTGATAAGTCTTCATCTTAGATCTGCCTAATTCTTTTGTCGGCTTCCATAGTGAGAATTCTAATTCAGATTTGCGTAACTTCTTCTTCGTTGCCTCGGCTGTCAAATTCAGGAACTAAGACGTTCAATGTTCCAGTTTTTATCAATACAGTAATATTTATGGCTCTGTAAAGCTCCATCTTCTCCTCTAGTCCTCGACAATCTAATGCGAAACTGATAATTACTATTCCTTACTTCTGATGTAGAATCTTCAATGGTTGCAGCATTCCAAATAGTTTCTGATGGTCCTCCTTTACTTTCTCATGCTTCAACACTTCATTACATGCATTGCCACTTTATTCTTTATTTCTGATAACCCAAAAACATCTTCTTTGATTCATGGTACGTCTTGGCAGCTTCACTATAACTTCGAAAATCCTTTCTCGGTATTTTCTTGATTCAACAGGTTTCAATACTTTTAGTAGTTCCTTGTCACCATTTTTGCGCTCCCTCAGTCCTTGACTCTACGATCTTTTTTTCGGCTTTGGATATATAAATCTCTTTTTAATTCCCTTTTGTTTACCAGACTTCGACATTTTTGGCGGTTCCTTATTGACTCACTACACGTCCCATACTTCATCGTTACCATGTTATAAACTGGTAAAGGATTTAGTCCGACCCTTCCACTACACTCTCATTCTCCAACTTAGAACTCTAACTCATATAACATTTTCTTCTTTGGAATTAGCGTCCAAGAATCCCTTATAAACTTCTTGCTTAAGGCGTCTACTACAACCTCATAATGTTGCATCAGGACGCTTCTTAAGTCCTCCAATAATGCATCGTAGTAATTCCCTAAACGATTAGTTAAGCTCAAGTGATACTAGCATTGGCATGAAGGTCAATCTTCTTTCTATGGCTCAAAGGCTTTCATCGGATCCTGGTAATTTATTCCCATGGTGTATCTCATTGCATCTATTTAGTCACGAGCGATACGATCGGTGAGGATTAAGGCTCTAAATTCCCTAGTAATGTCACAGGTTCGTTTTGCATTCAAAGGTCTTGCTCTAAGAAATCAACGTCTCTCTGGTTACAGCTGGGATTCATATGCAATACTAATATAGGCTCGAGTTGATTTTCAAAGAAATATTAAGCTTGAAAGACGAATGAATAGTGTGAACAATGTTCGTGAGAAAGTAGAAAGAGTTTTATATACGGTCAATCAGAGTTGTATCAAAATAATAGAATGCACAAGAAAAAGAATTTAGGTGCATCTCAAGAAAGAAAATCAGACCAAAAATATTTGATAGTATGGATTAGTGTGATGTCTCACTTCCTATATGCAAATAAAATTTCAGGTATCAGTTTCAGTTTACCTTTTCCTTCTTGTGACCCACCATCATCTTGGGCCCTCTTACGTGAATAGACTATTATTTCATTCCCCTGATTCACTTATCTCTAAGAGTCTTGATTATTCATTTAACGCTAACTAAAAACTTCACTAAACTCTACAGGCTTTGACGACAATACCCTATTTGGAATGATTTAGTTTGGTTCTAAGTTTTAACCTAGGTCTTTCTCCTCTATCTTAGACTATGAGTAATCATGGTATCCTAGAATAATTCATTGCTTCTCAAATCCAATCATTGCATTTACCTTAACCTGGTGATTGTGATCTATCTGCATCATGAGTTTCCACTACATGGATTAGGACAGTCCTTAACTAGATGCCTGTGTGATCCGCACCGGTAACACAAACCTTGCTTGTTTTTATGCTGCCTATTGGGTCGGTAGTTCTCAGTCCTCTTGAATTCTTGACTCCTTGGTGCCAAATTCTAATGGTGATCTCTTTGGTGGGACTCCCGGTTATCATTCTTTGCCACAGCTGTGTTCCTCACACATTCTTCAGCTATCCGGCTCTTGTTCACAAGTTCAGAAAACACCCGAATCTCCATATGTGCTATAAAGCTCTGAATGTCGCTCTGAAGGCCTCCTTCATACTTAATGCATTTCCACTCAGCAAAGTCCTCAGGAGCTCCTTGACAAATCCGTGAGAAACGGCACAGTTCCTCAAACCTGCTAGTGTACTCAGTGATGGTACTCTGACCTTGTTTCAGCTAAAGCAATTCAAGTTCCTTAGCATTTCTGGCTGAACTGGGAAAGTATTTCTTATAGAATTCTTCTCGGAACAACTCCCAAGATATCATAACCTCATCAGGCTGCAGAATGCGCCTCATGCCCTGCCACTAATGCTGAGCTTCACCTTGCAGCTGGTAGGTCCCAAACTCAACCCACTGTTCTTCAGGAACCTGCTGAGCCTGTAATGCTTGCTCAATGGCTTGTACCCAGTTATCCACATCAGTAGGGTTCGAGGTTCCTTTGAAGGTCGGAGAATGAACCTTCAGGAAGGAGGAAAGCGTCATAGGACCATTATCGCCGTTGTTGCCATTGTTACCATAATTTATTTGGTTTCCCAGGGCTTCGGCTGTCGTTTGCATCGCCGCAGCCATATTCCCTAGAACAGCCATGAAGTCTGCAGGATTAGGAATATTCCCTGTCGCTTCAGGCATAGCATTGCCTAGTCTGCCTCTACCTCGCCTGCGTCCACGTCTGCGACTCGACATCTGGTCCCTATACATACCAACCAAGTGATATCAAGTTGATCAGTCTCAATATCGCAAGTCTAGTGCTTTAAGTTTCAAATGCATGCTCATGAACATTTATGCCACTTATATCAGTTAGATATCCTAATAGCACATAAACACATACACAGAGAATGCACAAAAGCACAATCAGTCCGTCCTCAGGTTCTATAGGAACGAACTGCTCTGATACCATAATGTAACACCCTACCATACTTAATCTTATGCTTAAGTCATAAGACTGAGATAGTAAGGTATTACGACCTCTAAGAATAGTAATATATATATAATAATAGAGAAAAGGATACTTAACTAGGAGCCTTGAAAAACAGGTAAAATAAAATCGCAAAATAAAAAGCGCAACGCTCAGGAAAGGATTACTTACGTGCTAAGAAACCTAATAAGAACATGATAAAGATAAACAAAAGAATAAAGGAAAGCCAAGGAAACAACATAACTAGCCTCTGACTCAGCCTGCGAAGCTAAGGCTGGCTAGATGATATATATACGTATTAACATACATAGGTATCCCCAAAATACACCAAAATACCAAAATAAACTCCTATTTCTCCCTGAACCTCTAAGAGGAGCAGCATACATAAGTTACTTAGAGAATAAGCTAAATACATATATACATATATACAAATAGAAAACCAAAATACACCCAAGGACTACTTCGCTTCCTAGGATCCAGACGCCTAGCGAGGAGCCTCTCGACCTGCATATGAAAAACAACAATACAATATGGAATGAGAACCGGAGGTTCTCAGCATGGTAAAAGTGCCACGCGTATAATAAATAAGGTCTTGAGAATGCCATAGGTAATCCTAGAACTTCATTATTCAATTATCCAACTTAATTACTATACAAAAATCATAAACAGGGGTAGGTATTCTAAATCTACCTAACTTACTCAATTTCAATCCACACCTATCACCTAACCATTTCTCCATTTTCTCCATCCATCCATCATCCATAATGCAATAGGAACAAACAACCAAACAAGTTCAAGCACAAGTAATGAACAGATAATACAAGTAGCAAATATACAAGTAGCAGGTGATATATATCAATTAGGCATTCCCAATTAAGGCATAGCAAACAAAGCACACATATGCATATGATGAATGTCTATCCTACGGGCCGTGAGCTCACATGTCGGTTATTTTGCCAGAACCCGACACATCTGGTAGCTAACCTAGACATTGGTCTCTAGGTTGCGCATCTTCAGGAGGATCATAAATGAAGGAGAGTGCCTTTCAACATCGAAGGAGTGTGCCTTTCCACCTTGAAACTAGAGAAGAATGTGGGGGAAATAATACGAAGGAGAGTACCTTTCCACCTTCCCCACATCTGCATCACGACAAGAGAGAGAACTCCCGTCCTCAACTTGCCATATCGACCATTTCGGCCATACACAGTCATTCCCAAATCTCATCATTTATCATCATCATTTCCTTACATTCATTCTTTATAGCCATAACAACATGTATTCATTTAGCTTTCACATCTTTCTCTTATAATTCATCACGTTTACCCTTTTTGGGTCCCGACCAAACCATTTATCAAACTCTTCTCAACCTCTTTAATATCGAATAATCTTAAAATCAACACAACTCTAACATTAAATCAATCACATAACACGAAGATTAATCTTTAACTTCTCAGACCCATGACTATCACTAAGACATCCTCGACACTCTATTTTCTTTTCTGTTTTTAATATAACTAACAAACTTGGAATTGTGCAAACTTTATGTCTAGACATTCATCTTAAAATAAGATTTCTAAAAAACCAAAGATCATAATTTTTTTATTTTTCTAGCCTTAGGAATAAAGGAAAAACAGTGACTGCTTTGCAATGCATAAAATCAGAAAACAGCAGCAGCATGTGATATTCAATATTCAATTTAAAATCCATGTTAAATCCAATGATTTTAAAAATTAATGTAGTTAAACTTTACTCATCCAGGTTTTTTTCTCAATTGGTTCTGAGTTAATACCATTTTTAATGAAGAAGTTACATTACCTGGAAGTTAAGTAAAAATAAGTTAAAATCTGTTTTAGAAACCAACAAGTTTAGTACCTTTCAATTTGAATAACTTTTATTACAAAACTCCAATTAAGCTAAATTTTGGTTTGGAAACTCCTAGCTCATCCTAAAATAAGTGTGTCTTGGTTGCAACCCAATTGCTATTCAATTCTAAGAGTTACAAGCATTGAAAGTTGATGTATAGCTTGCTGAAATCTGTTTCTTTTCAACTTTGACCACCAATATTCAAAAATTCACAACTCCCAATCCTCAACTCTTAAAATTCTAAAGTTTTAGAGAAATAAATAAATTTAATCAAATCTTATAACAAAATTAGTTTTGCTCCAAAAATCAACTCGTAGAAGTCACAGCAAGACAAACAAGTTGCTGCCCTGTTTGACCTTTTCTGCTGCAGGATAGATTTAACAACCTAACTTTAAAAATTTGCCATAAATTGAATATTTAACAAAAAGGTTCCAAATTTTCCAGTTTAGTTCCTTATATTTCCAACTTTAGCCCAAACTTGGTCTCATACACTTTCGATCATTACATAATTAGTTACAGCATATGCAATACCACCACAACACAACTCTACATCCTTATTAACAAACACCAACTTTACATCCTTATTAACAAACTCCACACAATTAATAACTTTAACACCTCATACTTCCAATATATATCTACCAACAAATCTATTCCAATAACATTACAAGGCTAATCATTAAATACCACAAATAATTCAACTTATCCTATGGTTCTTCTAACCTAAGTATTTACAACACCGTAAATGTTAAATGTGAAAAACTTAAACCATACCTTGGCCAATCACTTAATTCACCCAAGGAAGCCTCTCAACACAAAATCACAGCCCCTCTAAACTCAATCAAACAGACCCAAAGCAAGCCTTGTCACTAACAAAGCTCTAAGTAATCCAAATTCAAGTCCAATGCATAAACACCCTCTTAAACTACACCTAATACACATATATATGTTCTAATCAGTTTTCCATTATAAATACAAGATTGAGCTAGGATTAAGGTGTCCTTACCATACCCATATGCTCAATAGCTTGAGCCCATAAGTACCGGAAGCTAACTTGAGCCTAAAACACCAAATTATACAAAATCTCAACACCAAAGTCCAATAAATTCAGAACTGAAAATAGGGAAATTGAGGAAGAAAACATGGTTTTCTTACCTTTTAATGCTATGGGCTTTGTAGATCTTGACGCCACGGATGCGTAGCCGCAAACGGTGCGACGATTGGAGCTCGGAGCGAGAAGTTATGTGGATTTGAATGAAATCAAGGGTTTTGGAATCTTCAAGATGTTCTTCCCCATTTAGGTTGCTGCCTAGCATGTTCTGCATGCTGAATGGAATGAAATGAGCTTAGCTCATTATATCTAGTGAGTTGGGTGGGCTCACGGGCCTTGTTCGGGTCTGGTTTGGCCGGTTCGGCCTGTTCGGCCCAATCTTGGGCCAAATTTTTTGAAATTGGTGTCAAAATTCTCGTTTTGACGAGCTCTACCCTATTTTAATATTAGTTTTGAATTTTTAATTTTTCTATTTAAAAATCGATTCATTGACTAATTATTTACCGATTTCAGTGGGGTTTACATTTATAATAAAATAATTTCTAAAAATAAGAAACTCCAATCTGTAAAATAAATTATAACTTATTTATATTTATATTTCTAAAAATGTGGGTCGTTACACTCCACACAACTTCACGTGTAGATAAATACCCACAATCATAAAATTATTTGATTTTATAATACATTTTTTAAGTATATTTTATCTTTTATATTTTTAATACTAACATACCAATAATAACATTTTAAATAAAAAGATAGAAAATATTTATTCACCGAAAATAATTTTTTCCTCAACAAATTAAAATCTTTCAAGAATAAAAAAATTTAATATTACAAAAATATTTATAACAAAATAAAGTTAAAATAACAATTTAAATAGAAAATACTAAAATAAATAAATTTGAATTTATAAAATAAAATCTTGAAACAAATCTAAATAAATAAATTTACATTAAAGCCAATATTAAAATTTCTAGATTTTATTTTACTCATCTAATATATGTAAGTGTTTATATTAAAAAAAAAACTAATTATAACTTAAAAAATAACAACAACAAAAAAATTGTACCAAACTATATACATATATATTTTATGTTTTAAAATTTAAAAATTAACAAATTCATAAAATTTTAAACACAATTTATAAATTATTTTTATTAAGAAAATAGTTATAATTTAAAATTAATAATTAATTAATTATTTTAATTTTATAAAAATAAAACGAGATAAAGTATTTTTTTAAAGTATGTTTACTTTTTATATTTTTAATATTAACATATCAATAATAATATTTTAAATAAAAAGATAGAAAAAATATTTATTTTCAGCAAAATGGGTAAAGTACTAAATTAGTCCTCTATATTTGGGCGTAATCCTGTTTTGATCCTTAAAATTTAAAGTGTCCTATTTGAATTCAAAAAAGTTTTATGTAGCTTCAATGTAGTCCCACTGTAAGGTCAAAGTTAAATAATTAACGAAATATCCTACATGACAGCAGTACAAGAACAAGGTCAATAATCTGGAGAATAAATACAAGTTCCAGAGGCACAAAATTAATCGTGGATGCATCAATACTTTTATTTATCATTTTTTTATAATTTAAATGAAATATTTTCCATAGAACTAAGAAGAATGATAAATAAATGTATTGATACATCAACAGTTGATTTTGTGCCTCTGGAGCCTGTATTTATTCTCCAGATTATTAACCTTGTTCTTGTACTACTGTCATGTAGGGCATTTAGTTAATTATTTAACTTTGACCTCACGGTGGGACTTAATTGAAGCAAAATGAAACGTTTTTGGATTCAAATAGGACGCTTTAAATCTTAAGGACTAAAACAGGATTATGCCTAAACATAAGGAACCAATTTAGTACTTCACTCTATTAAAATTCATAGATTTTATTTCACTCATCTATTATGTGTAAGTGTTTATATTTAAAAAATAATAATTGATTATCCATCATCGACTACTCTTAGTAAATTCATGAATCGAGACACAAGAGTCCTCTTAACTAGGGCATGTATTTTTTTACTTTTTTTAATTTTAATTTATGAGCAAATACTTAAAATTAAAAAATAACGACTTAAACAAATAAAAATAACTTATGATTTAAAAAAGTAATCCATAAATAACATAAAATTTAAAAAATAACAAACTAAGCAAATAAATTAAAATTTAAAAAATAACAATCTAAGCAAAACAACTTAAGCAAATAACTTAAATTTAAAAGGTAACAACTTCTTTTAAATTCAATTTCTATTGTTTTGTTTTAAAACGGCGTTTTGTTTCCGTTTTCAAATTTAAGCTCTTATTATTTTGTTTTTGAACTTGTTTTTTACTACTACTTGTTTCTTATTGTTTTGTATTACTTTTAAATTGTTAATTTTATTATTAAACAACCGTCTTAATTTTAAAATAATTTATAAATAACTTTGTTTAAATTAATTCGATAATATTAAGATTTAAATATCTAACTACCTTGCTAATAAACTCAAAAACTAAATCCTTATTAATATCTAACAACCTAACCAAATAATTTATTAATTTTTTTTAAATTAGTTCAATAATATTAAGATTTAAATATCTAACTACTTTGCTAATAAACTCAAAAACTAAATCCTTATTATTATCTACAATCTAATCAAATAATCTATTAATTTATAAATAAAATTACAAAAATTTCTAATAATGATATTTAAGCAAATAATTTTAAAATTCAATATATTAGTGCCATGTCAGCAAAAAGTCTTACTTCCCATTTATATTTGGTCTAGAGAAAAGAGTGTTTCAAATTTAAAATGTAATAACTTAAATAAATAATAAATTACAATTTATAAATAATATTTTAAAAATTTTTAGTAATAACACCTGAGCAAATTATTAGTTTAACAATATTAAAAACTAAATACCCAACAACCTAAGAAAGCGTATTTAAAAATTCAAAATGTAACAACCTCATATATATATATATATACATTACAACTCTTATCCCTTTTACAAATATATAATAATAAAGGCGAGAAAAATCTATAATATATATACAATAATATACAACACAAACAAATATGCAAAAGGAACTCCTTAAATTCTTTGCCCTTCCTGAAAAGGAAAATTTATAGGGAGTGTGAACATCGTTCTCACAGGTTCTCAGTAGAAGGTTTTTAAGAATTGTTATAAGATAATACGTATAAGAAAAAAATGGATTCCAACTGCAATGATTATTGCTCATCTTATTAATCTATTCAAAACATTAATAATTAATTATTCAAAAAGTCAATGTTCACTTCTTTAGTTAAAAGAATTTCAAACATCAATTAATATCTCATAACATAATTAATTTCAGACTCCGACCCAACATATAATCGAATCTCGTTATGGCCTGTAACGACCTAATTTCCAGTACGTCATGATCATACTGAAAACCGAGCGCTACTAACTTGCTTTCCCAAACTTAACTATTACTTATTATTAAGCCTATAATCGTGTTAGCACGAGATCGATTTTCTTGGAAATTTTCTCTTTTACACGTGAAAATCTTGGTACAAAAACAGTGGGTCTCAGAAAACTTAAACATTCACACACAGAATTGTAGGAAACCAATGAGTAAAGCAGCAAGTAAGATAAGTAGAATAATGTACATCTCAAACATTATAAACAAGAGTCATACAGAAATAAAGTTAGTATACCAACTTATACTGCTTATTACTATATATATATATATATACAGATATATAACGCTTCGGTTCCTAACCCATAAAGGAATCCCCTAATCTGGAACCCGAACTAACCTAGTTAGTCTGAACAACTCCTAATCTCTTGGTCAATCTATCCAAAAGTGAGAGGCAAACCCGATATCTCTAATCTAAGCTGAAGGAGCCACCCAGAATACGCTACCAACTCTTACTGTCCCTGATTGATCATTGCAGCCAAAAGACAAGATTTCTTTCACCTTCATGTCCTGTTGTGGGTCTCGTTTCCGTCTGAAGGAGAAGAAGGAAGGGGTAAGAACTGGGGAGTTCTTAGTATGGTCGGGGTTAGAAGTTAAGTTCGTTTCATTATGTTCTCAGTTAATAACAACAGTCAACAAAGTATAATTCAACTCAGCAATTATAGAACATAGAATCCAATCAGAAGCACCCACAATCATAGAAAACACATTCACAAACAAATATGCGCAAACAAGTATGATGCATGTCTAGTCCTATACAAGCCATGAGCTCATGTGTCAATTTGTTGCCTAATTTTTCGACACTAGTCCTAAGATAAGCGTTTCGTACCGCTATCCTTATCTCAGCCAACGTCCCCTCCATGAGCATTACACATCGCCATCCTCATGAGGGAACCTTCCATTCGGTCTCCAGTGAGTGTTATGTAACAGTCCAGACCACCCGCTAGCACCATATTATCCGCTTTGGCACACAAGTCCTCACGGTTTTACCTTTGACGATAGGGATGATAGCCGAAGTCCCCCACACTCATTCGTCAAAATGCATCATTCTAGGGAGAGGTATCCACACCCTTATAAGGCATGCTTTGTTTCCCTCCCCAACCAATGTGGGGCCTTACAATCCACCACCCTAAGGGAGCCCAGCGCCCTCGCTGGCACATCGATCTGGGCTCCGGCTCTAATATCATCTGTAACAGTCCAGGCCACCCGCTAGTACGATATTGTCCGCTTTGGCACACAAGGTCTCACGATTTTGCCTTTGATGATAGGGATGATAGCCGAAGCCCCCACACTCACTCGTCAAAATGCGTCATGCTAGGGAGAGAGATATCCACACCCTTATAAGACATGCTTTGTTCCCCTCTCTAACCGATATGGGGCCTTACACGTTACGCATCACCGTCCTCACTAGACACTTGGCACTAAGGCCCAACAGCACTCAATTTCTTTTTAATCTTTGCTTTTTAAGAAAATTATTTTTAACAAAAATAATTAAATAGAATTTTATAATTATTGAAGTTTAATTTAATTACTACTTATTTTATTAAATTTAAATTATTTATCAAAAATTATTTTGATTAGACAAAATTTAAATTTATTATTATTATTATTATTATTATTATTATTATTATTATTATTATTATTATTATTATTATTAATGGCCGAGAGTGTCTCTCGAAGAACCGTGACCTTCCATGAGCTTTTGGCTCTGATTTCTTTAAATTCGTAACTCCAATAAAAAATCTAATCCAATAAACGTGTTCTCATCCTCTTACTCTATACATTGATGTTATTTTTGTTCGGTAGAAGCTGACGGTGATGTAGCTCCCTTTCTCCTTGAGTTCGGCCAATTGAAGTTCTAGGAGGCACAGATGATTTCTGACATTTTCTTTTTTAGCAGCTCGGTCAAAAAGCTTCTTCGGAACTTTCGTTGTTTTGATTTCATACGGAGATAGGGTTTTGGTAACTTTATAATAATTAAATGTGAATTTGATAAGTGAATGTTAATTTGGTTGATTATTGTTTGAGTTTGAATGAGTTAATTTGGTTGAATCATTGTTGTTGCTTGTGATTTGTTGGTTTGGCTATGATGAACAGCTTAACCGTGGTTATTTTAATAATTTTGGGATTGTTGTGGTATGATATTTTGAGGAAATTGATGAGATTTGTTGGTTGAAATATTAAATTAAAAGCTGAGAAAAATCAGTAACCGAAAGGCTCGAAAATGAATTAAAATACAAGTAATATTTTGAAAGGAAGGGGTTAAGAATTTTGGTTTTGGTATAAAAGAAAGATTAGTAATTACATTTTATTTTTGAAGGATAACTTCGTATTTGTATATAAAAATCAAGGTACAATTTGTAATTATATAAGTTTTTGGGTATTTTGGGTAATAAATAAAGTACGGGGCTAAAAGTGGGTATTTTATAAAAGTTCAGGATTATTTTTATAAATATAAGAATAAGTGAGGGTTTCAAATATAATTTTTATAAAATATTGAGGTTAAAAATAGAATACTAAAAAGTTCGTGACTTAGAAAGTAATTAATAAAAGTTTAAAAATAAGGTTTTATAAACAAAGTTTTAAAAGAAGATTATAAATATTATCTTAAATACTTCTTTAAAATTATTCATTTATATTAAAATGAATTATTATTATAACTAGTATTTATTAAAGATATTATTTGTAAAAATATCATAATGTGTAATATAAATGAGTAAGCAAGCAAGCAAATTAATCCTAAAAGCTTTAGAGAATGCAGACTTAATTAAAGAATTTTATAATTCTTTTCCATAAGATACTTAGGGAAAGGTGAGAGAACAGTGTAAAGATGATTTATATTATGAACGATAAGAAAGAAAGAAGAAGAAAAAAAGAAAAGGAAAGAAAAATATTAAAGAATCTAAAGAACCTCTGCCACAGGAGGGCAGAGAGTAAGAATAAAAGAAACGAAAGAACGAGCTAAGATGATTATGTACCTGCTAATAACGAGCAGGGATATGGTGGTGAGTCCACCAAGATTTGCTTCCAGAGATACATCGGCCAATCCAGGGGATGGTCGCACCTGTAAGACAGAGGTTGCTTACAGAGGTTATCGCTATATACATTGGCTAGAGAGAGCCTCACCTGTAAGATAGAGGTTGCTTACAGAGGTTATGTTTGCATACATCGGCTCAAGAGAGTCGCACCTGTAAGACAGAGATTGCTTACAGAGGTTATGATACTGGAAACCAAACTCAGACAAAGCTTGCTGAGTTGCGTCGGGAGCGGGTCAAAACCGACAGATGAGCTCATTACCTGCACTAGGGATAGACATGCATCATACTTGTTTACACATATTTGTTTGTGAGTGTATTTTCTATGATTGTGTGTGCTTGGGATTGGATTTTGTGTTCTATAATTGTTGAATTGGCGCGTACTTTGTTGACTGTTGTTGCTGACCAAGTATATATAATGGATATAACTATACACCCTGACCCTACTAAGAACTCCCCAGTTCTTAACTCCCTACTTCCACCCCTTTCAGCTACAGGTGCAAAGGCTCATTGCGAAGCTGTGGGAGCAAAGAGGAATATGTTTATGAGTTGAGTTGTTAGGATTTATTTTCCCTCGCCTTGTTAGTTAGAGTTTTTAGAGGGGTAGGATTTGTTTTTGTAAATCTTGAAATAAATCTTTGTATTTAATTAATACTATGTGAATATATATACTTTTGTTATTTAGTGGTTTAAAATAAAGTCTCTCTCCATTTTCTTAATTAAAGTTTTGACTAGTATTCGCAAAAGCTCAGTATTAAACAAAGATAGTATATAATAAAAAAGTTTAGAGGTAAGTAGTGCTCGGACTTTTAGTACGATCATGAGATGCTAAAAGTTAGGGTGTTACATTATGGAATCAGAGCAGTTCGTTCCCGTTAGAGCCTTGGGAATGGATTGACTATGCTTTACTGCATACTCTGAGTGTCTATCATGTAGTAGGACTTGTCCTAATGACAAGAATTTGAGTTTCAAATGCATGATTGTCTTTTGATTAATGCTATTAGTCGACCGTTGCATCTCTATTGGTATTAGGTCTGGCCAACTTAATACTGATGATTTATGCATACAGAAACACTAATAGATTGTCATAGACGAAATAGAATTAATAGGTGATACAAATTATGGGTTTTGGAAACATTAGAAATTGCATCTCGGGGTTGCTCGATCACGTATCTTGTTCTTCCATGGTTTGTCTTGAAGTTTTGTTTGGGGTTTCTTTCTTAGAAAGTGAACTAGTTATTCCCCAATCTTGTTCCTTGTTCATATGCTATTTTCATTTGATCTTAACTGCATATGTTTACTTTAATTCCCTGAGATATCTGCTTTTCTTAAGATGCGGTTTGGTTCTTTTGCTTCATGTCTTGCATCTTATGTATATCTCATTCCGATTGAATTTGGTTCTTTTGAAGTTCTTGTTTCAAACTTTACATTCTGAATTATTCTCTGTTTGATATTGTTCTTAAACATTCTCTTGAATTCCTGTGAACCCCATCCATAAATTTTGTTCTTCTCTTCCTAAGTTTGATATCCTTTTAGGTAACTCAAGCTTGTTTTAGAGTAACGTGTGATTCTTTGGATATCTGCCTTGTGCTGTTTAAACTTCTTTTCTTGGCTCATGTATTCTCTGATGTAACTTTGGACTTGCATCAAAGAGAAACGTAGAAATTTTGGTGAACATTTTCTTTATTGCTTGTCCTTTCTCTAAAGTCTTGTATCCTTTTGAGTGACTTGAGACTTGTTTTGGTGACACGTGCAATCGTTAGATATGGCAATCGATATATTAGTTCTTTAGGATACGTTGTGCGGATGCGGAAGGTGGAGTTTGTAAGAGTGTGACGTCACAGGATGTTGAGGAGCTTGATTCTTGGGAAGGAGTTTTGTTGATGTTACACTTGTGCTTGTTAGTAAGTCGCAGAAAGTTTGATGAGATTGAGAATTTGCGGAGAATCTGTTTAATATGGTAAGGTTGGGAATGGTGAAGTCACGTCATGTTGAGGTTTAGGCAGCTGAAGCTCTAAAGTTGGTATGAGTTCAGTGTGCAAACGATATATCTGTCATTCTAATACTAGCCTGCCTTGTAACCTTTTTGCACTGAGCCTATCTTGTATCTTTCGTTTTGCGCGAGACTTTTTCCTATATTTTTAAGCCAAAAGAATATCCTAGATTCAAAAACTGTATAAGTATATATAAACATATGTTGAGACCTTAAAACTTTTTCCTTATATGCTATCTCTTATATATATGCCAAAATATTTTGTTTTTTTCTTAATGTGTTTAAAGTAAAATTAGTTTAAACTTCTTTCATCTTATATCAATTTTCAAAGATGAAAATTTTTATAAGTAGGGTAGGATGTAAGACTCCAAATTTTTAAAAATTAAATAATTGACTATTTATAAATTATTATATTATATTGAGATGTAAATTTTAAAAAAATTATTTTTAACAAAAATAATTAAATAGAATTTTATAATTATTAAAGTTTAATTTAATTACTGCTTATTTTATTAAATTTAAATTATTTATCAAAATTATTTTGGTTAGACAAAATTTAAATTTATTATTATTATTATTATTATTATTATTATTATTATTATTATTATTGGCCGAAGCCAACAAAGAAACAAGAAGGAAAGCCAAACGTGTATATATATATATATATATATATATATATATATATATAAACAAGACACATGTTTTCTTTATATACATAACCTTGACACATGTCTTCATTTAATAACCAATGATCCTTGATTATGAAGCATCACTAATCAGCTTTATTTTCACTTCATTCATCATCGCATAAACTTGAAAACAAAAGAGAGAGAGGCCGATAGTGTCTCTCGAAGAACCGTGACCTTCCATAAGTTTTTGGTTCTGATTTCTTTAAATTCGTAACTCCAATAAAAAATCTAATCCGATAAAAGTGTTCATATTCTTCTATTCTACATATTGATGTTATTTTTGTTCGGTAAAAGCTAATGGTAACGTAGCTTTCTGACGTGGCAAAAATTAGCCGATTAAGAAATTAATGTAAGAAGAACGTTGCAAGTACAGTTCTTGACTAGCAAAGATCCGCTTATCAATTTAAAAAGGTTATCACAAAAATTAGAATAAAAATACTGGTAGTATGAATTTCAGGTCATCTCCCAACGAGTTGACAAAAGAGTGCAGCTTACTGGTCAGAGGTTTTCCAAGAAATTTTTGAGTTTGAGAAATAGAAAAATAAATAAGAGAATTTATGTAATTCAAATAAAAATTTTGACCGGGAAAACATTAATTGGAAGTTCTATCCTTGTTGGATTTTTTCCTAGTGTAATTCTAAAGGATTGTTGATCTACTTTGTCATCCCTTAATTAATAAAAAAAAGTCAAGTAACTAACTAACCAACTATACCCTCAGTTCCTAATCCTCTCCTAAGGAAGGATTAGAGTTAGAGACTAGAATTGTTAGTCATTAACTATCCATTAGGATTATCACTTGAGTGTTCCAACTCAAGGTTCTCCTTTTTAATCAACTCCCAATCAAGTTAGGGAACTACTCCATTATCATGAATGTAAACTTCACAGAATTAGAAAGGGAATAAAAAGAAGACATGATAGACAATAATAAAAAAGATCAATTAAAAATAAAAATGGTTCTTGTATTAATAAATTCTAAAAATAATTCAATTGTAACTCTGAACAAGGAGTAAGGATATAAAAGAGTAAGGGACAAGAGAAAAAAACTAGAATAATAAAGTCTTGGCGGAGGTAACAACTCTTCTCAATATCCAAATCAAAAGCAACCAGCAAATAAAAATTCTAAGAACTATGAATGTGAAGAAAAAACCTAGAAGAGGAGTAAAATCATATCTAAAAACTAAAAACTATCCTAATGAGAATCTGTGTTGAGTCTCTGCATGTTCTCTGGCTCTAGTATGTGTTTTTGGGCCAAAAACTGGGTCAAAACTTGGCCCAAAATCACCCCAGTGATTTCTGTTAATTCTGCAGATCGCGCATGTCACGCGTACGCGTCGTCCACGCGTGCGCGTCATTCAGCATTTTTCTTGCCACGCGTACGCGTCGTCCATGCGTTTGCGTCATTCGTGTAGATTCTAATCCACGTTTCGCGTCAGGCACGTGAACGCATCACTCGATTTTCTCCATTTCGCGCGGTCGCGTAAGCCATGCATCCGCGTCGGTGTTCGCTGGTCATCTCCTTGGTTTCTTGTGTTCCTTCCATTTTTGCAAGCCTCCTCTCCATTCTCTAAGCCATTCCTACCCTATGAAGCCTGAAACACTTAACACACGGATCACGGCATTGAATGGTATAAAGGAGAATTAAAATACACAATAAAAAGATCTCTAGGAAGCAAGTTTTCAACCATAGAACAACTTTGGGAAGGAATTGTAATATCATGCTAATCATATGAATAAGTAGGTGAAGACTTGATAAAACCACTCAATTAAACACAATATAAATCATAAAATAATGGTTTATCACTCCCCTTCCCCTTGAGTTCGGCCAATTGAAGTTCTAGGAGGCACAGATGATTTCTGACATTTTCTTCTTCAGCAGCTCGGTCAGAAAGCTTCTCCGGAGCTTTCGTTGTTTTGATTTCACACGGAGGTAGGGTTTTGGTAACTTTATATTAATTAAATGTGAATTTGATAAGTGAATGTTAATTTGGTTGATTATTATTTGAGTTTGAATGAGTTAATTTGGTTGAATCATTGTTGTTGCTTGTGATTTGTTAGTTTGGCTATGATGAACAGCTTAACCGTGGTTATTTTAATAATTTTGGGACTGTCGTGATATGATATTTAGAGAAAATTGATGAGATTTATTGGTTGAGATATTAAATTAAAAGCTGAGAAAAATCAGTAATCGAAAGGCTCGAAAATAAATTAAAATACAAGTAATATTTTGAAAGGAAGGGGTTATCGCACCTGTAAGACAGAGGTTGCTTACAGAGGTTATCGCTACATACATTGGCTAGAGAGAGCCTCACCTGTAAGATAGAGGCTGCTTACAGAGGTTATGTTTGCATACATCGGCTCAAGAGAGTCGCACCTGTAAGACAGAGGTTGCTTACAGAGGTTATGACACTGGAAACCAAACTCAGACAAAGGTTGCTGAGTTGCGTCGGGAACGGGTCGAAACCGACAGATGAGCTCATTACCTGCACTAGGATAGACATGCATCATACTTGTTTGCACATATTTGTTTGTGAGTGTATTTTCTATGGTTGTGTGTGCTTGGGATTGGGTTTTCTGTTTTATAATTGTTGAATCGGCGCGTACTTTGTTGACTGTTGTTGCTGACCAAGTATATATAAAATGGATATAACTATACACCCTGACCCTACTAAGAACTCCCCAGTTCTTACCCCATACTTCCACCCCCTTTCAGCTACAAGTGCAAAGGCTCATTGCGAAGCTGCGGGAGCGCAGAGGAATATGTTTTTGAGTTGAGTTGTTAGGATTTATTTTTCCCTTGCCTTGTTAGTTAGAGTTTTTAGAGGGGTAGGATTTGTTTTTGGAAATCTTGAAATAAGTCAATGTATTTAATACTATGTGACTATATATACTTTTGTTATTTAGTGGTTTAAAATAAAGTCTCTCTCCGTTTTCTTAATTAAAGTTTCGAATCGTATTCGCAAAGGCTCAATATTAAACAAAGATAGTGTATAATAAAAAAGTTTAGAGGTAAATAGTGCTCGAACTTTTAGTACGATCATGAAGTGCTAAAAGTTAGGGTATTACAATATTTGTGCTCTGCTCTTCTGTGGTAGATATCTTTTTTCTTAATATATCATTCTCTTCTTGTTCTTTTTCTTTTCTTTTCTTTCTCATCTTTCTCTTTTGTTTTCTTACTTCTTTTCTTCAATATTTTAATTCTTTATCATAACTCAACTTTTAAAACTTTTTAAACGACTATAGTCACAATGACTTTTTTGTTACTTATGATTCTCCTCTAGGTACAATTTTTTTTAATTTTTTGCTAATTTTAGAGAGATTGCATTCCTTCAATTTGTTGCTCGTAGTTATTTATGTTTTTTTTTTTGTGGTAACACTGTTGATTATAAAAAAAGAAAAAGAATATTACTAGTAATCCTTTGAAAAATAATTATAATTTCAACTCCACATTTTTTTAATCCTAAACTATAAATATTTTCTCAAATTTTGAATTCTTTTTATGAAACTTATTTTCTCTGTCATCACTTCTTAATTAATATATAATAAAAAAATTAAAATCTTAAATCATATGCTTTTGATAAATACTTTTTTTAATTAATAGCCTTAAAAATATATATTAACTAATTTTTTATTGAAATAAATTTGTTCAAATTAAAAACTTATATCTCATTTAATAATAAACCTTGTTGAATTAATATAATGTCTCATTTTTCTTTGTGATCTTACCTTTATGCTTCTCTCTCTCATAATATATATATATATATATATATAAGTTATTACTGACTAATTTTCTTAAATGAAAAAAATATTAATATTTATTTTTTTGAAAATAAAATTATTTACTATAATTATACATCGGTGAATTTTACAGGTAGAAAGTCAATATACAGAATATATATTGGATATGTGTTAATATTCTGATAATATATAAAGTACGTATTAGACACGTGTCAACATTCTAGCCAACATACAAGATACATGTTAAATACATTTTATACACATTTACAATACTATTGTAAAATATTTCAAATATCAATATTTAACCAAAACAGCATCTTCATCTCTATATTAAAAATAATTTATAGTTATTAGTCATTGTTATTTCTTTCTTTACCATTTCTTTTCACTTTACTTTCTCTTTATCGTTTTTATATGAATCAATACTCACTGTTATTTTTTTTTTAGCTTGCAGCTTTTTATTTACGGCTACATTCGCCGCTTTTTGCTATTTACCTTTGGCAATTTTTTCTTTTCACAAGTTTTCCTTTTTTTTCTTAACATTTAATATTATATGAAAATAAGAACAAAAAAGAGTTTCCTTAACACAACTTTTGGCTATCCAGTAGAATACTACTAATAGTCGATAAGTTATAACCTGCACCTAGCAGGATGAAGAAAAGGATGCATAAAAAACTTCTGACATAGGTTTTTGTTTTAGTGTTTGGTCTTTACATGTTTTACAGGATTGCCTACACATTATAACACATAATGTTATGGCACTTACAAATTACAATATTTTCATTTAAACCCCCATATAGACAGTTGGGCTGTTTACCAAAATTAGCCCAATAATAAAAGAATGGATCGTTGACAAAAGGCGTTGACCATAAGGCACTGTTTCAAGAAATTATGGTGCAGGCTTGCTTGGAGAGAGAATCGGCGATGAACCATTCTGGCGGGTCACTCTGTGCTGAAGAGGAGAGAAGCGATACCTTTGGTCCTGGTGGTAATGAATTTGAGGATGGGGGATTAGGGGTGGAATCAAAGTCACGTGAGTATTTTGGGTAACTGCACATATATGTGGCCACTTCTTTGGGGGTTTTCGTACAACCTCTAGATGCGAAGGGTTGCACTCAATGCTTGGTAAATTTATCCATGCTCGGCATAATTTGAGGAACTTTTTTGAACAGTTTATCCGTTGCATATCCCAAAGGAGGTCTGAAAAAGCACACTCTGATCTGTTATCTGTGGTTGGGGATGTAGTGCTGTAGAGTCCGTTGCATGATCTGGAGATGTCAGCTTCCAACAAGCTCACAAAAGAGATTTTCTTCTTATTCAGTCCGATGCTTTTTCGGACTTCTACACTGAAGGTACAGACACATACTTTGAGCCAAACTTGTGATATATACACTTTGTCAAAGTCAATTAATGCTCGTAAAGAGTGGCAAGTATGTTGCTATTGTGACGGTAACATTTTCAAGTGCTCGTGCTTGCGGATGGAGTCTCTTGGTATACCGTGTGATCATATTGTAGCAGTGCTCATACATGTGGAGTTGAGTGATATACCAGACAGCCTTGTTCTTGATCATTGTTCGAGGAATGCTCGCTACAAGGTAAGGGTATTTGTGGAGAAAGCTCCGTTTTGCTGGGATTTAACGATCACGTTGGATGCTGAATGATCTTTGAATGATCTTTGTCACCATATAGGCCATAATCAATTATCTTGCCAGTTAAACCCTAATAGCTGAAGGAATAAACAAGAAGGTGCATCATATTTTGGTACTGAGGGTGAGGACGAGACTGGAACGATCGGTGACTCATTCGAGGAGGTAACAATGTTAGCAAATTCCTTTACTCGTTTGTTTCGTTGAATGTTTAGTTCATTTATGATTGTTAGTGGATGGCTAATGGAATGTATTATTTTAGATGGCATGGAACGGTGCAATAAAGTTTGGATTGGCCGAGGACTATGACTCAGAGGGAGAAATATCATATCCATACTTCAACTGAATCCGCTTACATTTCATTTGAGTGGAAAGATAATATGGTGGGTCATATAAAAAGTTGTCATAGTATTTATCAAACCTTATGCAGTAGGTGTTCGAGAAATTTAGTTTCTCACAAGGTCATGCATTATGCTCTATATTTGAAATAAAAAATGTATGTGTAAGAGACTCTATTATGGAGTGTTAACTTTGGAAATTCATCATCATCATGCAGCATTATGACTTTCATAATTTATTCCTTATATTGAATTTGGAAATTTACCGTGACCATGCATGCTGCTGTATGAGACTCTAGTATGCAATATTGAATTTGGAAACTTAAAATCATCAAGACACAATATGAGGTAATAAAGAAAGTACTTCAAAAACATCAAAATCATGCATTATACTCTATACTTGAAATAAAAGATATATGTGTAGGAGACTCTGTTATGGAGTGTTAACCATGGAAATTCATCATCATGCAGTATTATGTCTTTCATAATTTATGCCTTATATTGAATTTGGAAATTCATCATGATCATGCATGCTGCTGTATGAGACTCTAGTATGCAATATGGGATAATAAAGAAAGTACTTCAAAAACACCAAACAACGTCATACAGTGTGCCATTTACAAGCAACTTACTTCCATGTGCAAGTTATAAAATATTGTTCCAATGTGACAAAAAAAAGATTGCGAAACAACACCATGCAATCCAAAACCCATCATCAACATCTGTATCATTCTAAGGTTAGTTACTCATAATCAACAAACTGAACCAAGAGCACCACCTTCGGGTTAGTCCTCGATATCTCAAAAATAGCCAATTGATCATCGTTGATGTTGCACAACTTCATGAATTCCCCCCCAGCCTCCTGTGATGGTGCCATAGTTGCCTCTTCGCTTGCCCCTGTATCGGCTGTAGGCCGCTCGAACAAAGATATCCCCTACACGCAAAGTGACCATGACATTATCACCAACATCGTGGCCAAAATGTGGTACATTTGGCTGGCAAAATATGACAATGAGAGGTAGTTAGATAATGTGGACCAATACAGCAACGGTCATGAGTTCAATTATAATAAATCGGCCATTAGTCATATCATTATCAACAATTGTCATGCAATCCCGTGATTATCTACTAAACCATGCAATTCAACAACAAAATAAAGGCATTACAGAGATCAAACATTGCGCGCTAATCACCAACATAAAACACAGACATGAACAATGCCTACTCGACATAACCTAACAATTACAACATAACCACCAACATAGAAACAACACAGATAATGTGGACCAACATTGCCAATGTAACAGGTGTATAGAGTCGAAAGGGAAGGAGATACAAATATTACTAGCACTAGACTTACTAGGAAGGGGACACCTAATAGCCTTCTTGTGATGTGCATTACAAAGAATGGGTGATCGGAGCGAAATGTCTGTGCCACCTCAGACGCAGCCGCGCTCCTTGGAATATTGATGCAACCCGTTCGAGGCTGACGCAGTGGAGGAATGTTTGGAAGAGTGTTTGGAACCTGGGGGGTTCCTCTATTGCTAGATTCACCTCCAGACAGAACGTAAGACCTCTCCACTCCAAATGATTCAAAGATACGCACATCAAAGTCATCAAGGCCCTTGTGCTTCAACAGCAGAATGTCATTAGGACAAAGCTTGTAGTCACGATAAAACCTTTCCCACCCCCTTCAAGCATGATCTCACCCAAGATGTTCGGGCTACATCCAATCTTGTATGTTCTCTGCACCCCGTCGGAGACTGTTAGGTACACATGTTTGCTAGATTTCGGGAGGAGATCATTTGGGAAGGTTATGTGCTGCATAAATGGGTATATTAAAAAAGAGCATAACATATAGTATTACAGGTGGTCATGTGAACTATTGGCAAATAAGGCAAATGATAAGTAAAAAGAGACATCAACTATAGCCAAATAAAGATGAGATAATACCAAATGAGGATGGAGCAACATACCAGTGGTCGCAACGGATCCCCAGCCGGTTTGATAACTCGAACGACGTCGTTCTTCGTCCAAATATGCCCTAGTGCATGAGGAGGTCTTCTCCTACCTGCGTTTATGAGTTCTTTCTTCCAAAGGTACGAAGGTAAACAATGAGAGGATAGATGGAAATTGGGAAAGTGAGAAGAACAGTAACAAAAAGGGTAGTGTGTAGGTCGGATTTGATTGGTGAATCCTATCTAATAAATGCAACCAGACTTCTAAATTCTCTCTATAGGTTTATATGTTATCACACTGCTAGTCTTCTTCTGCACAACAAAACATTTCGTTCCTGATACATTAATGATTTATTTATTTTTTTACCAATTTCTTTATTAAAACGTATTTTTTTTCTTTATTAAAACGGTTAAACCATTTTGTAAATGAAACAAGTGATTTGCCATATACTGTGGGCGTAAAGGGCTTTTAATTAAGTTGTAATTGTTGGGATTAATAACCCATGACCCAGAAATAATTCAGTCCCAATACAATGTAAAAAATTATTGACATTAATTTTACTCCGAGAACTAGTGTTTTATGTTATTACCCTAATTTTGCCCAAAATACTGTTGTTTCATTTAGCTTTATGTTATATACATGAGCCGTATTAGTTGTGCAAAAAGATTGATGACATTGTGAATGTTTTGTAATAAGATTCTCTTCATTTGAAATCATTTGACTTAAGAATAATTTTGCTCAAAATATAAGATTTAAACGATCAAAATTACTCTTAAGAGTTTCCTCACCACACAATTTTTGGCTATCTATTGGAATACTAATATTACTAGTACAACTGTACAAGTTAATAAAAAACAGTCCTTCTTTCTACTTTTATTTGCAGCTTTTCTATTTGTGTACATTTATTGTAGCTTTTTTATTTTTTATTTTTTTTATTTATAGTTTTAAGAGAATAAAGATTAAAGAAGAAAGTCACCAAAAAAAATTAAAAAAGAAAGAGTTGTTTATTCATGGTATTAATTATATATATATATATATATATATATATATATATATATATATATATATATATATATATAGTAACAGGTTAATTATCCTTATTATTATGTTATTAGTTTGCAGCTTTTATTATACATTTGTTTGTCATTTTTTGTTGCTTGCCATCAGGATATTCATGGTAGGCTGAGTTTAAGTAAATTTAGATTCGACTCTAAAAGAATAACGAGTCTACTTTGATCTAATTTGAAATGACCTAAAAAAATCGGATTAAATCAGATTGACCCAATAAAATATTAGTATATATAAATTTATAAATTTTTATATATTAAAATAATAAAATTTTACTTTCAAAAAATAAATTTAACAAATATTATATTATATTTATATTAAAATAAATTATTTTAAAACAAAAATAATACCGTATAATATAAAAAAATATTAATTAAATTATAAAAGTATAATATAATACTGATTAACTCAAATATATATTTTTATAGTAAAAAGCAACTTTGGACTGGATTGGATAACTCGAAGCAAAATTCGAATCTGACCCAAAAACAACATCGAATTTTAAAAAAGTGTAAATCCGAACCCGATAAAATATGTCTCGAATTTAAGTTGGCCCAGATCTTGAACACCCCTTAATTTGCACATTTTTTCTTAACCCCTTTTTTTTCCGTGAGAATAACTAATATATAGCCGTATCCTATAGAAAATAATATATAAAATATATTTTTTAAATAAAAATACATATAATAATTTTTTATCAAAATTTCATAAAATTAATTAAATTTAAAATTTAAATATTTTAAATATTGAAAATAATAAAATTAATAAGTAATAATTTTACTTGTCTTCAAAGTATATTAATTACTCATTAAAAATATATAATTTGTAATAAAATTAAAATATTTATATTAGATTTCTATATTTTTAAATATTTCTCTTTAGATAATATTAGCGATTAAATTTATAGATATTTCGCATGATTCATGTAACACCCTAACTTTTAGCACCTCATGATCGTACTAAAAGTCTGAGTGCTACTTACCTCTAAACATTTTTATTATATACGATCTTTATTTAATATTGAGCCTTCGCGAATACGAACCGAAACTTTAATTAAGAAAACGAAAAGAGACTTTATTTTACGCCACTAAATCACAAAAGTATATATATTCACATAGTATTAAATACATAAAATTATTTCAAGATTTCCAAAAACAAGTCCTACCCCTCTAAAAACTCTAACTAACAAGGCGAGGGGAAAACAAATCCTAACAACTCAACTTATAAACATATTCCTCTGTGTTCCCGTAACTTGACAATGAGCCTTTGCACCTGTAGCTGAAAGGGGTGGAAATAGGGGGTAAGAACTGGGAAGTTCTTAGTAGGGTCGGGGTTAAAAGTTAAGTTCATTTTGCCATTATTAACCAACCGCAACTAACAACAAAACACTTATAAGCATGAATAATAAAAAAACTCAGAAGTCAATCAGTCACGCAGCACACACACATAATCACAGAGTTACACAGCACAGAGATATGCGCAAACGAGCATGATGCATGTCTATTCTTATCGCAGGTAATGAGCTCATTTGTCGGTTTCGACCCGCACCCGACGCAATCCGACTCGCAAGTCAGATAAGGCATTCCAGCGGC
The DNA here is from genome assembly GCF_014773155.1 of Arachis stenosperma. Lineage (NCBI taxonomy): Eukaryota > Viridiplantae > Streptophyta > Magnoliopsida > Fabales > Fabaceae > Arachis > Arachis stenosperma. The sequence continues at coordinate 23,290,343 of NC_080378.1, forward strand.
ATAACCTCTGCAAGTTTCCACTTCTTGCAGGCGCTGATTCTCCAGCTGAAGTATGCCGAACATGACCTCTGCAAGTACTTGCAGGCGTTGATTCTCCAGCTGAAGCATGTGCAACTTTCTCCTGGAAGCCGTTCCATACACACGGGCGTCCCCGCACAATCATTAAAAAACAAAGCCCACGACTTAACACTTTCACATCGGCACCATAACTATTTACTTTCCGTCACCCTCTCATGACCTTTCAATCATTCTCATAAGTACACGTGCCGATTTATCTTCTCTTTTTCTTTTAAAACTAAAACAACATCTTTATGCCATTCTCCAAAATCTTTAAAACAATTAATAATCCAATCGACTCCAGCAGCAAAAATATTTCTTTAATAATTCAAAATCAGTTAATATATTTCTTAAAGCTTTTGAAAATTCCATTTCTTATTCCCAAAATAATCAAAGCATCCCAACTAGTTGTTCATACATAACTGAATCAAAATCTCAAACAAACAACAATAATTCAACAATAATTTAACATAATCTCATTCAAATTCACGCAATAATCAACTAAATCAACATTCACTTATCAAACTCACATTTAATTATTATAAAGTTACCAAACCCTACCTCTATACGAAATCAAACTAACGGGACCTCCGGAGAAGTTTTCTGACCGAACTGCTGAAGAAGAAAACGTTAAGAATCGTCTGTGCCTCCTAAAACTCCAATTGACCGAACTCAAGGGAAAGAGGAGTTATATCACCGTCAACTTCCACCGATCAAAAGTGACGCCAATATGTAGAGGAGGAGGATACGAACATTTTTATCGGATTAGATGTTTTATTGGAGTTACGGATTTAAAAAAAAATTGAAGTAGAAAGGCATAAGGGTTCCACAGTTTTCTCTGTTGCTCTCGGTCACTATTTTCTCACCATGCAAGAAAATGAAATCCAAAGAAGATAGATGATGATAATTAATGTGATAGAAAAGGGTTAGGTGTCATGGTTATTGAATGGAAAGGAAACATGTGTAATATATATATATATATATATATATATATATATATATATATGATTAGCAAGCCACGTTTGGCTTTAACTTCTTCCAATCCCTCTAAGCTTCGGTCAAAATATATATATATATATATATATATATATATATATATATATATATAAAAGCCTTCTTTAGTTCTTTCTTTCTTACTTTTTGTTTTAATAATAATAATAATAATAATAATAATAATAATAATAAAAATCAATTTAGACTATAATTATCAATATAGTTTTTGATAGATAATTTAAAATAATAGAATAAGTCATAATTAAATTAAATTTTATTTTTAAATTCAAGGCGTAAAATTTAATTTTAAAAACTCGGGTGTTATAATTCATGAATAATATTTTTAAATTCTCTTACTTTTATGTTAAAACTGATTTGAGCAAGTATACTTTAAATAGATAAAAATTGTCTTTGAATTACTTTTTTTATTATTATAAAAAAAGAAAACTATTATAAATAACTATTTTTTGTAATTTACCTATAATTAGTTTATATTATAGTATCATATTCATTTTTAAAATTAAAATAATATAATAAATGTTATTACCTATTAAAGTTTACCAATATATTTTGCCTATTTTTTAGTTAAAGTGACTGTATTTGTACTTAAAAATGATTTTATATTTTTTGTTAATGTAAACAATTACCAAAATTACTAAAAAATGAATGCACAATATTTTATCTTAACACATGTAGAATAATAGAAAAGATTTGTGTCTAAAGTCTTGAATCGTATATATGTAAAATAATAATTATTGATAGAAGTCATTTTCACAAAAAAATCTTTTGTTACAATAGAAAAAAAAATGATATTGATTATTCAAAAATGGAAGTCGATTTACCCGTCAAATACAACCATTTTTTCTTCAAAAAGTAAATCTTTGTTATGTGTCAAAAAAATAAGATATCCATCAAGCATTTATCAAGTGCTTTGTAATATATCTACTAACTCAGGAGTTTTTTTTTTTTTTCAAATTATGAGTTTGGTTCTCTAACAACATTGCTTTAGGGATAATTGGGTTAGATGTGGAATATATTCTCAATTTTCATAGTATTTTGAACCTTAAATATATCTTATTCTTCTATTATAAATGAATATAGATACAATTCCACTTAAATTAAAAGTTAGTGTATTTCACTTTTTAAAGGAATTTCAACTGAAATTGAGTTTCAAATAAATGTTGTCATACCTCATTACCATAAACAAAACCAAAATTCTTTCTCCACGATACACAACCATAATAATTTAATTAAAGGTGTATTTTTTTCTTTTTAGACGATGTGTTAAAAAACCAATGTGATTAAGGTTATTTGTTTTAATCTATGATGCATGGACACTGATACAGACATGGAACATGACATGATATAAGACACACTGGCACACAAATTTTAAAATTTTATAAGACACGGGGAGACGCATACATATAAAATATAAAGTATTTTTTAGATAAATTGTAATGATATTTTGATATTTTATTGATATTAAAATATAAATTTTTTTATTATTTTTAATATCTTATTTTAATTATATCAAATATTTAAAATAATTTTTTATTTTAATAAATAATAATATATACTATATCTAAATTTAATATATACTATATCTAAATTTGTTTATACCATTAGAGAATAAAATACTTTAAAATAGAAACTATAAGCTAACTTAATATTTAAATTGTTATTATCTTAAGTGGTAAGAAGAAAAAATTAATATTTTTTTATTATGTTTTGCTTGAATATAAAAGCAAAAAATATAATAATATTGGAGCTTATGTTTCGTTTTTTGTCGTAGTTTCAATCTTCCACATTGTTAGGTTAAAGTTAAATAAAAAAAAAAATTTAGTGAAGAGTAGAATTAGGTGAAAAGTGAAGTTTTTACTAAATTTAGTATTATTCGTCCAATAAAATAATGTTATTTTATTCATGTGTACATCACAGATGTGATTGGTGGTAGAAAAAAAAAAGAAAATCAAGAGGTTAAAAAAAACCATTAAAAAGAATCATGAAATTATCTAAATATTGTAAATATATTAATTTAATTTTTTATTAAAATAAAATACGTTCCTATATAGGTAGAAAATTAAAATTTCTCAATGTAAGATTTTATGAAAGAAAACAATCTGATAATTATTGTTTTAGCTAATTGGCATTCTATTTTTGATATTATTCTCGATATAATAATAAATAAATGATTCAATTGAACAACATAAATAATATTAAAAGTTATTATATTAATACTAAATAATTAATTTAAATTGTTTGATATTTATTCTAATCAAATAAAATAATTAATATATTAGACAAATTATAATTAATTTGGTTTAATGAAATTATCTGGATGTGTTCTTGCACACTTTTAAAAATTATCGTTATTTTTAAAGTTAATTTATATTTATTAAAATTAAAAAATCTAACATACATAATCTCATATATTAATAAAATTCAAATTTATTCTTATATTTATTTTTGTTATGAATTTTAATTTAAAAAAATTATTTTACCAAACAAAATTTTGATTTTTTTTGTGTTTGTTGAAAATCATTTATTTTTAATTTAATGAATAAATTATCATTTTGTCCCCAACATTTAAGATATATCTCAACGTTATCCTTAACATTTTAAAATCATCTTAATATTGTTCTACTATTAGTGATTTGTTAATAGAATTGACGGTATTATAACATTGAGATGATTTTAAAATATTACGGATTTAAATAGATACAAAACATTAGATACAAAAAAGATATATTACTTTTAGAAGAATTATCAAATTAAGTAACATGAAAGAACATTTTAATGAAATGAATTGCATATAAATTCAAGATTTTAACTCATACTTAGTAGAATGACTAATAGTTAAACTTTTGAAAAAAAAAGTAACATGGTACATATAAATAAAGTATGAATTATGTCTTCTTATTTCTAATATACTGAACTTCTTTAATATTTAATTTAATTAAATTTTATTTTTAACTTTATAATAAATTTTAATTTTATTTTTGAATAATATTAACTTTTTTTACGTTAGATAATTATTCAATTTATTTTTTTAATTCTACTCTTAATAAAAAATAAATTACTTATAATGAAAGTAATGCAATTAAGAGTAAAATTAAAAAAAATAATTTTATTAAGAATGAAAGCAATATGATTAAGAGTAGTTTATTTAAATGTGATTAAAAAATAATTGAATAATTATCTACCTTTAAAATTGATAGTATTGAAGGATAAAATTAAAATAATTTAAAAGTTAAAAATAAAATTTAATTAAAAATAAAATTTAATTAAAATAAAAATTAAAGAATTTTAGTATATTAGAGACAAAATGGTATAATATATACTTTATTGTATATGTATTGTATTTTTTTCTTCCTTTCCTGAAAGTTTATCTATTAATCATTCCACAAGCGTTTTATGATGAGTACAAATATTTAAGAGTAAAGTTAAAAAAATATTTAAAATTAAAGTAATATGTTTATGAGTAATTTACTTAGATATAATTAAAAAATAATTGAATTATAATCATAAAAAATATGATATTATTGAATGATAAAATTAAAATTTATTTTAAAATTAAAAATAAATTTATTTAAAATAAATATTAAAAGAGTTCGATATATTAGAAACAAAAATGTATAATTTATACTTTATTGTATATGCATTATGTTCTTTTCTTTTTTAGAAATTTATCTACTAGTTATTCTACAAGCATTCCATGATAATAAATAAAAACCTTAAATTCGTAATACAATTCATTCCGTTAAAATCTGCTTTTATTTTACTTGATTGGGTAATTCTTTTAAGAATAATGTATCATTTTTGTTCCTAATATTTTCATCTTATTTAAGTCCTTGACATTTTAAAATCGTCTCAATATTATCATATCGTCAACTCTGTTAACAGATTATTAACAACATGATAATATTGAGATAATTTTAAAATATGAGGGACTTAAATAGGACAATTTAAATGTTAAAGACAATTTTAAAACTTTACCAAATATAAATACTACAACTTTAAAAAGATATTTTTCAAAAGTCAAATTTGATAAGTCATTTTCGATAATTAAAAATTCTTACCAAACTGATAATTAAAAAGTTCTAATAATATTTTACATTATTAAATTTGAAAAAATAACATAATTATTAAATTATATATTTTATAACAGATAATTTCAATATAAAACAAAGATGGTAAAAATTAATTAATATTAGAGTCATTATTAAATATTTTAAGAGTAAAATAAAATGATCTACTCTCTCTAATTAATTTATGCCACATACTCTAAAATAATTTTGTTATACATTCACTAATAAATTGTTATTCAATTAATATATTAATGTAAGAGTGTAATTTGTACTAATATCATCTAATTTCTTTTAATACTATATCTGTAAAACCCGGTTAATTAACGGCTAATTAACCCATAAATGAGAATTTATTCTAGAAAGCCTAAAATGTGATTTTTATGGCTAAATGTGATAGAGGAGATTGATACGAGAATTTTGGTACCAATTTTGTAGAATTCGGACCAAGATTGGACCGAACGGGCCAAACCGGGCCAACTGGACCCAAAGTGGGCCCTTGGCCCAACATAACTTAACCAAAACCCTAGTTTTCAGCACTCTCTCTCCTCATTTGTTACACACACAAGCTGAAATGGTGGAGAGGAAGGGAAGAACATTCTCTCAACTTCTCTCTCTCACTTGATCTTCAAACCACCATAACTTTTGATCTAGAGCTCCGATTGCCGCCCCGTTTGCGGCCACGCGTTCACCGCGGAGAGCTCTACAAAACCCATATAATCAATCTTGAGGTAAGCCACACCTTGCTGTTCGAAATCTCAGCCCCTATTTTCGAGTTTCATGGGTTAAATGTTGAGATTTTGGGTTCTTTGATGTTATAGGACCCAACTCTCTTGAAGGAGAAGGTTAATCTTGTCTCCTTGGACCTTGGAGGTGGTAAGATTCTCAACCCTAGTGTATTTTGTTGTTTTATGATGTTTGGGTTTTGAGATGTTGTGTATGGGTATGATGGTTGTGGCTTAGGTTGTGTATATGTGAATTTTGGAGCTTGATTGGTGACTTTGAAAAGCTTGGAAAGGGTTTGGTGGTGAAAAATCTATTCTTGGAGGTGTTGAGGCCTTGAGAGCTTGTGGATAAGTGGTTTGGAAGTGCTCCGGTGGAGCTTGGGAAAATCGGCTAAGGTATGGTTTCGGTTTCCCGTATCTAATATGTAATGTGGTAGGAAATACTTAGGCTAGAGGCCCTAAGATAGGCATTGAATGGTTGATGTTGTTGAATGATTGAGATATATGATGTGGTCATATATGTGATGATGATTATTGATGCCTTGGTGGTATGATGTATGAGAAATATGCATGTTGTGATATATGCTTGATGATTGGTTATGGTTGCATTGTGGGTTGAACCATGTTGGAGGTGAGTATGATGTTGATTGTGTACATTAATGGTTTATTGGAATTGGTGTTGTTGAAAATTGGCATGAGGAATAGTATATGAGATGTCAATATGTTTGAGTTTGAGCCACTTGGGTGAAGTGGGCTAAAATGATGAGATAGTGATTGTGTATATTGTGGTAATGTGTCAATGTGTGAGTTGAGGAGGCTTGATGTTGAGTTTGATACATTTTGATTGATTTCAAAGAAAAGGGATGAAATTGGCATGTTTTGATTGACTTTGAAAGGAGTTGAAAATGGTTTGTTTTGAAAATGGCTATTGTGGTTTTGTATGAAAATATGGTTTTTGGGCATACTTTGACGGGACATAACTTGGACTACGGATCTCCGTTTTGTACCAAATCTGTTTAGAAATGAAATTGGATCCGGGATGTCCATGCCGTTCGAAGAACGGGTGAAAAACGATTTAAAATGAGTAAGTTATGTCCGTTGGAAGATTGGGGTTTAAATCTGTGAAATTCTGCAGCTTTTAACTTAGAAAATTTTTAGCAGAATGACCCCTTGCGCGTGGGCGCACCTGGCGCGTACGCGCCGATCTTCCGAAAGGCACCATCCACGCGTACGCGTGATGTGCGCGGGCGCGCCGATTGTGCTGCACCCAATGCCCAGCCATTTTCCCGAGAGTTATGCCAGAACTGTGCCGGTGTTGTGCCTGGGGCACGAGAACACCCGCGCGTACGCGTGGTTGACGCGTGCGCGTCGATGGGCAAGTTTGGAATCCATGCGTTAGCGTGCACGACGCTTGCGCGCCGATGAGTTTTTGAGGCCATCCACGCGTGCGCGTGGAGTGCGCGTACGCGAGGCCCTGTTTTCATCCCAAAGTTGATTTTTGAGTTTTAAAAGCCAAATCTCATACTTCTAAGCCTCCGATCTCACCATTCATGTCTTAAATCATCATAAAATGCCTAGCTATTAGAAAGGGGCTAGTGAATGTGATAACTTGCGAGTGAAGCAAGGGAAAAATGTATGATCAATGAGGATCAAGATGATTATGTGAGATGCGGAGGATGGTGGTGGAAGTGATTGTTATGCCATGGGCCGAAAGGCTATAATTGTTAATGTAATGGCTGGTTATGGATTTAACCATGAGCCGGAATAGCTGTGTATGCTATGAATATTGGCTGGTTCTGGATTGAACCGTGAGCCGGAATGGCTGGTATGGATGTTGATCCATGGATGAGAATTCATGCATGTTGATGCTGAATTATTGATAATTGTGAAATTGCACTTCCACTATCTGAGTACGAGTTTCCTTGGGTAGTAGCAGTGGCTAGCCACCACGTGCTCCAGGTTGAGACTCGAAGCTCTGTTAACCCTATGTTGTAAGTGTGGCCGGGCACTGTGAAAGGCCCGGATGAGCTCGAACCCCCGTAAATATTCACCAGTGAGGGTGAAGGATATGGATCATGTTTATGATCAAGTTTATAACGAGTATAACTCGAGTTTGGGGATGCACGACAGAGGGACAGTCCAATGGTTAGCGACCAGGACTTGTCGGGTTGGCTCTATAACCGACAAGATGATATCATCGGCCACTAGGGACAGGCATTCATCATATGCATACTATGTGAATTGGTTGAGATTGCCTAACTGACTGCATATTACTTGCTAATTGTCTAAATGTCTTAACTGCTACTATTTGTATATTCTCTGTTTGATATATCTGTGTTTGCTATAATATACTCCTGCTGGTGGTTGGGAGGTTTGAAGGAATTGGAAAGGGAAGTATTAGTTAGACTGAAGAATCTTTAGTCAGATACCCTTATATGGTTTAGCTTGTTTATAAGCTTTGATATTATTTGGAGGAAGTTCTAGGATTGCCTTCGGCTTTCCTCCAGTATTATGTATTATATATGTGGAAGCTGTTACCATGCTGGGGACCTCTGGTTCTCACCCATGCGGATTTTGTGATTTTCAGATGCAGGACGTGAGGTGTCCCGCTGATGCATGCTGGAGACTTCTATATTGCGAAGATCCTTTGTTCTCGGGGCTATGTTTTGGTTTATATGTTTTGCTTAGATACTTTTATCTCCGTTAAATAATACAAACTGTGATGACTCCTCTTATGGGAGATTTTGGAGAATAGGTTTTATGTTTTGTGTCCCTTTGGGTTCCCTTTGGGGTTTTCCTTATTTTATCATATGTATATACTGTTATGCTCGGACCGGTTATCTTCGCAGCCGGATTTTGAGCCTTGATATTCCTGTTTTTGACACTCTTTTGTATATATAATCTCGCGTTGGTTTATCCTTGTTCGTTACGTTATCGATCGGAGTGTTGCGCTTTTGAGTTGCGGTTTTTGTTTACCCCTTTTTCTACAAAGGCTCCTAGTTATAATCAATCATTCATACTACTATATGTACTAAATTTTTATTTTAGAGGTCGTAATACCTTGCCATCTCTGAATTATGGCTTAAGCATAAGACTCTGTATGGTAGGGTGTTACATTTTGGTATCAGAGCAGTTCGTTCCTGTAGAGCCTGAGGGATGGACTGACTATGCTTCTGTGCATTCTCTGTGTGTGTGTTATGTGCTATTAGTATATCTGCTTGATATAATTGGCATAAACGTTCATGAGCATGCATTTGGGACTTTGAAGCACTAGACTTCCGATATTGAGACTGATCAACTTAATATCGATTGTTGGTGTGTATAGGAACCAAATGGCGCCTCGTGGACGCGGTAGAGGTAGTGTGAGAGGTCGTACGAATGCTCGTGCGCTGGAGAATAGCTCGAATAACCCAGTAGACCTTGTGGCGGCATTGGGGAACATGGCTGCGGCTATGTGGGCCACTGCAGAGGCTCTTGGACAACAGATGAGCAACCATGGCAACGACGGAAATGGAGCTCAGGGACCAATAGAGATCAGAACTTCCGTTGTGTCGGTGAACAAGTGTGGGGTTGCTGAAGAGTACGTGAAGAAGGCAGCTGCTGAGAGAGGGAGTCACAAGGGATCATTCCCACAGAATCGAGAGAAGAGCTTTGCACCTAGAGGTCCGCCTTTCAGGAGGAGAGGTTCCTTTAGGAGGTCCAGCAACAATAACTTCCAAGGGAAAAGGTTTGGGAAGCAACCTCAGAATGATCAAGTTTGTACTAGGTGTGGAAGTCACCATCCGAGAAAACCATGCAAGGCCGGATGGGGTTTGTGCTACAATTGTGGAAAGGCAGGACATAAGCTTCCATGGTGCCCGGAGCGGCAGAAGCAAGGTGCTGGGAAAGCACAACAAACTGGTCGGGTGTTCACTACCTCAGCTGTGGGTGCAGAGGGATCCGAGACACTCATTCGAGGTAACTGTGAAATGGCTAGTCAAACTTTAAATGCTTTATTTGATTCGGGAGCATCACATTCATTCGTTGCATTTGAGAAAGATCATGAGTTAGGATTAAAGATTGTAACCTTAGGTTATGACCTAAAGGTATATAATGCTACCCATGAAGCCATGGTAACTAGGCTAGGATGTCCGGAAGTTTCCCTTAGATTCAAGCAGCGTGATTTTGTTCATGATTTAATCTGCTTGCCGATGATTGGTCTTGATCTTATCTTGGGGTTGGACTGGTTATCTAAGAACCATGTTTTACTAGATTGTTCTACAAAGTCGGTGTACTTTATGCCGGAAGATACAGAAGGGCCGGTCGTGGTGAATAACTATTACTTGAATTCGATGATGGTGAATTGTTCCGGAACCGAATGTCAGGGTATCTTGTTGTTAGCCGCGGGTGTTTCGGGTGATGATCAAAGGTTGGAGCAGATTCCGGTTGTGTGTGAGTTTCCGGAAGTGTTTCCCGATGATATTGATGAGTTCCCACCTAACCGAGAGGTTGAGTTTGCTATTGAGTTGGTGCCCGGGGCGGGACCAATCTCAAGTGCTCCTTATAGGATGTCACCGTTGGAGATGAACGAGCTAAAGTCTCAGTTAGAGGATTTGTTGGGAAAGAATTTTATACGACCAAGTGTTTCTCCGTGGGGTGCTCCAGTGTTACTGGTGAAGAAGAAGGATGGGAGTATGCGGCACTGTGTGGATTACAGGCAGTTGAACAAGGTTACAATAAAGAATAAGTACCCATTGCCGAGAATTGATGATCTCATGGATCAGTTACAAGGAGCTGGAGTTTTCTCCAAGATTGACTTGCGATCCGGTTATCACCAGATAAGGGTGAGGGGCGAGGATATCCCTAAGACCGCTTTCAGGACTCGTTATGGTCATTACGAGTACACTGTGATGTCCTTTGGGTTGACGAACGCTCCTGCGATATTAATGGATTACATGAATCGAGTTTTCCGTCCGTTTTTGGATAAATTCGTTGTTGTCTTCATTGATGACATACTGATTTATTCCAAGACTGAGGACGAGCATGCGGAACACTTGAGGACCGTATTGCAGATTCTAAAGGAGAAGAAACTTTATGCAAAACTGTCTAAGTGTGAGTTTTGGAAGAGTGGGGTGAAGTTTTTGGGCCATGTGGTGAGTAAGAAGGGAATAGCAGTAGATCCAACTAAGGTGGAGGCGGTGATGGATTGGAAACAACCAACCACTGTAACAGAGATAAGGAGTTTTCTGGGTTTAGCTGGCTATTACCGAAGGTTTATCAAGGGCTTTTCACAGATAGCTTTGCCAATGACGAAGTTAACCCGAAAAGACACTCCGTTTGTTTGGACTCCTGAATGCGAGGAGAGCTTTCAGACATTGAAGAAAAAGTTGACTACTGCACCTGTGTTAGTGTTACCCGAGCCGAACGAGCCTTTTGAGGTGTATTGTGATGCCTCATTGAAGGGTTTAGGGTGCGTGCTGATGCAGCATCGTAATGTGGTGGCGTATGCCTCACGACAGTTGAGACCTCATGAGGTTAGTTACCCTACGCACGATTTGGAACTCGCTGCGGTCGTGTTTGCCTTGAAGGTGTGGAGGCATTATCTCTATGGGGTTAAGTTCCAAGTTTTCTCTGATCATAAGAGCTTGAAGTATCTCTTTGATCAGAAAGAGCTCAATATGAGGCAGAGGAGGTGGATGGAATTGTTGAAGGACTACGACTTTGAGTTGAATTACCATCCGGGAAAAGCGAACGTAGTGGCGGATGCGTTAAGTCAGAAGTCGTTATATGCGGCTTGGATGATGCTTCAAGAGGAGAAGTTGCTCAAGGGATTCGAGAGTCTGAATATTGGTGCTCGAGAAGTATCCGGAACCTTGTGTTTGAGCCGATTAGAAATCTCAAGTGATTTTAAGTCCGAACTCCTAAAGGCTCATCAAAATGATGAAGCATTATGGAAAGTGTTACCGGCCATTGAGCAAGGGAAACAGTGGAGAGTGTCGGAAGAAAAAGATGGGTTATGGAGATTCAAGGGTAGAATCATTGTGCCGGATGTTGGCACTTTGAGGCAAGATATTTTAAAGGAGGCACACAAAAGCGGATTCTCCATTCACCCGGGAAGTACTAAGATGTACCATGATTTGAAGGCGATGTTTTGGTGGCCGGGTATGAAGAACGATGTGGCGGAATATGTATCAAAGTGCTTAACTTGTCAAAAGGTAAAGATTGAACATCAAAGACCTTCCGGGATGTTGCAACCTTTAGAGATTCCACAAAGGAAGTGGGAGAGTATTGCAATGGACTTTGTGTCGGGATTGCCAAGGACTAGAGCTGGTTTTGATGCTATTTGGGTGATTGTGGACCGATTGACGAAGTCAGCTCACTTTTTACCCATTCGGATGACTTACACCCTTGAAGAGCTAGCACGGTTATACATAAAGGAGATTGTGAGACTTCATGGTGCACCTGCTACTATAATCTCTGATAGAGATCCTCGTTTCACTTCAAGGTTTTGGGGTGCATTTCAGAAAGCTTTTGGAACCCGATTAAGCTTGAGCACGACTTACCATCCTCAAACAGATGGTCAATCTGAGAGGACGATCCAAACACTAGAGGATATGTTGAGAGCTTGTGTTTTGGACCAACCGGTGAGTTGGGATCGATATATGCCATTAGTGGAGTTTGCGTTATCATGCGAGTATCGGAATGGCTCCGTATGAGGCCTTGTATGGGAGGAAATGTCAATCTCCGCTATGTTGGTATGAAGCTGGAGAGAAAAGCTTGTTGGGGCCAGAAATGATAGCTGAGACTACTGAACAAGTCAAGAAAATCCGTGATAGGATGCTTACGGCGCAGAGTCGTCAAAAGAGTTACGCCGATCAGAGGCGAAAGCCCTTAGAATTTGAGGAAGGAGACCATGTTTTCCTTAAGGTTACTCCGACTACTGGAGTAGGTAGGGCGATTAAGGCAAAGAAGTTGAATCCTCGATACATTGGTCCATTTCAAATCCTAGAGAGGATTGGACCGGTGGCGTATCGGATGGCTCTACCACCTCATCTTTCGAACCTGCACGACGTGTTTCACGTGTCGCAGCTTCGGAAGTACACTCCTGATGCTAGCCATGTGTTAGAACCTGAATCGGTTCAGTTGAGGGAAGATTTGACGCTTCCAGTGGCTCCAGTCAGAATTGATGATACTAGTATCAAACGGTTGCGTGGAAAAGATGTTTCACTAGTCAAAGTGGCATGGAGTCGAGGCGGTGTTGAGGAACACACTTGGGAACTTGAGTCAGAGATGCGATCGGATTATCCGCATTTATTCTCAGGTAATTGCATTTGAATTTTGTGGGCAAAATTCCCAATTAGGTGGGTAGAATGTAAAACCCGGTTAATTAACGGCTAATTAACCCATAAATGAGAATTTATTCTAGAAAGCCTAAAATGTGATTTTTATGGCTAAATGTGATAGAGGAGATTGAGACGAGAATTTTGGTACCAATTTTGTAGAATTCGGACCAAGATTGGACCGAACGGGCCAAACCGGGCCAACCGGACCCAAAGTGGGTCCTTGGCCCAACATAACTTAACCAAAACCCTAGTTTTCAGCACTCTCTCTCCTCATTTGTTACACACACAAGCTGAAATGGTGGAGAGGAAGGGAAGAACATTCTCTCAACTTCTCTCTCTCACTTGATCTTCAAACCACCATAACTTTTGATCTAGAGCTCCGATTGCCGCCCCGTTTGCGGCCACGCGTTCACCACGGAGAGCTCTACAAAACCCATATAATCAATCTTGAGGTAAGCCACACCTTGCTGTTCGAAATCTCAGCCCCTATTTTCGAGTTTCATGGGTTAAATGTTGAGATTTTGGGTTCTTTGATGTTATAGGACCCAACTCTCTTGAAGGAGAAGGTTAATCTTGTCTCCTTGGACCTTGGAGGTGGTAAGATTCTCAACCCTAGTGTATTTTGTTGTTTTATGATGTTTGGGTTTTGAGATGTTGTGTATGGGTATGATGGTTGTGGCTTAGGTTGTGTATATGTGAATTTTGGAGCTTGATTGGTGACTTTGAAAAGCTTGGAAAGGGTTTGGTGGTGAAAAATCTGTTCTTGGAGGTGTTGAGGCCTTGAGAGCTTGTGGATAAGTGGTTTGGAAGTGCTCCGGTGGAGCTTGGGAAAATCGGCTAAGGTATGGTTTCGGTTTCCCGTATCTAATATGTAATGTGGTAGGAAATACTTAGGCTAGAGGCCCTAAGATAGGCATTGAATGGTTGATGTTGTTGAATGATTGAGATATATGATGTGGTCATATATGTGATGATGATTATTGATGCCTTGGTGGTATGATGTATGAGAAATATGCATGTTGTGATATATGCTTGATGATTGGTTATGGTTGCATTGTGGGTTGAACCATGTTGGAGGTGAGTATGATGTTGATTGTGTACATTAATGGTTTATTGGAATTGGTGTTGTTGAAAATTGGCATGAGGAATAGTATATGAGATGTCAATATGTTTGAGTTTGAGCCACTTGGGTGAAGTGGGCTAAAATGATGAGATAGTGATTGTGTATATTGTGGTAATGTGTCAATGTGTGAGTTGAGGAGGCTTGATGTTGAGTTTGATACATTTTGATTGATTTCAAAGAAAAGGGATGAAATTGGCATGTTTTGATTGACTTTGAAAGGAGTTGAAAATGGTTTGTTTTGAAAATGGCTATTGTGGTTTTGTATGAAAATATGGTTTTTGGGCATACTTTGACGGGACATAACTTGGACTACGGATCTCCGTTTTGTACCAAATCTGTTTAGAAATGAAATTGGATCCGGGATGTCCATGCCGTTCGAAGAACGGGTGAAAAACGATTTAAAATGAGTAAGTTATGTCCGTTGGAAGATTGGGGTTTAAATCTGTGAAATTCTGCAGCTTTTAACTTAGAAAATTTTTAGCAGAATGACCCCTTGCGCGTGGGCGCACCTGGCGCGTACGCGCCGATCTTCCGAAAGGCGCCATCCACGCGTACGCGTGATGTGCGCGGGCGCGCCGATTGTGCTGCACCCAATGCCCAGCCATTTTCCCGAGAGTTATGCCAGAACTGTGCCGGTGTTGTGCCTGGGGCACGAGAACACCCGCGCGTACGCGTGGTTGACGCGTGCGCGTCGATGGGCAAGTTTGGAATCCACGCGTTAGCGTGCACGACGCTTGCGCGCCGATGAGTTTTTGAGGCCATCCACGCGTGCGCGTGGAATGCGCGTACGCGAGGCCCTGTTTTCATCCCAAAGTTGATTTTTGAGTTTTAAAAGCCAAATCTCATACTTCTAAGCCTCCGATCTCACCATTCATGTCTTAAATCATCATAAAATGCCTAGCTATTAGAAAGGGGCTAGTGAATGTGATAACTTGCGAGTGAAGCAAGGGAAAAATGTATGATCAATGAGGATCAAGATGATTATGTGAGATGCGGAGGATGGTGGTGGAAGTGATTGTTATGCCATGGGCCGAAAGGCTATAATTGTTAATGTAATGGCTGGTTATGGATTTAACCATGAGCCAGAATAGCTGTGTATGCTATGAATATTGGCTGGTTCTGGATTGAACCGTGAGCCGGAATGGCTGGTATGGATGTTGATCCATGGATGAGAATTCATGCATGTTGATGCTGAATTATTGATAATTGTGAAATTGCACTTCCACTATCTGAGTACGAGTTTCCTTGGGTAGTAGCAGTGGCTAGCCACCACGTGCTCCAGGTTGAGACTCGAAGCTCTGTTAACCCTATGTTGTAAGTGTGGCCGGGCACTGTGAAAGGCCCGGATGAGCTCGAACCCCCGTAAATATTCACCAGTGAGGGTGAAGGATATGGATCATGTTTATGATCAAGTTTATAACGAGTATAACTCGAGTTTGGGGATGCACGACAGAGGGACAGTCCAATGGTTAGCGACCAGGACTTGTCGGGTTGGCTCTATAACCGACAAGATGATATCATCGGCCACTAGGGATAGGCATTCATCATATGCATACTATGTGAATTGGTTGAGATTGCCTAACTGACTGCATATTACTTGCTAATTGTCTAAATGTCTTAACTGCTACTATTTGTATATTCTCTGTTTGATATATCTGTGTTTGCTATAATATACTCCTGCTGGTGGTTGGGAGGTTTGAAGGAATTGGAAAGGGAAGTATTAGTTAGACTGAAGAATCTTTAGTCAGATACCCTTATATGGTTTAGCTTGTTTATAAGCTTTGATATTATTTGGAGGAAGTTCTAGGATTGCCTTCGGCTTTCCTCCAGTATTATGTATTATATATGTGGAAGCTGTTACCATGCTGGGGACCTCTGGTTCTCACCCATGCGGATTTTGTGGTTTTCAGATGCAGGACGTGAGGTGTCCCGCTGATGCATGCTGGAGACTTCTATATTGCGAAGATCCTTTGTTCTCGGGGCTATGTTTTGGTTTATATGTTTTGCTTAGATACTTTTATCTCCGTTAAATAATACAAACTGTGATGACTCCTCTTATGGGAGATTTTGGAGAATAGGTTTTATGTTTTGTGTCCCTTTGGGTTCCCTTTGGGGTTTTCCTTATTTTATCATATGTATATACTGTTATGCTCGGACCGGTTATCTTCGCAGCCGGATTTTGAGCCTTGATATTCCTGTTTTTGACACTCTTTTGTATATATATAATCTCGCGTTGGTTTATCCTTGTTCGTTACGTTATCGATCGGAGTGTTGCGCTTTTGAGTTGCGGTTTTTGTTTACCCCTTTTTCTACAAAGGCTCCTAGTTATAATCAATCATTCATACTACTATATGTACTAAATTTTTATTTTAGAGGTCGTAATACCTTGCCATCTTTGAATTATGGCTTAAGCATAAGACTCTGTATGGTAGGGTGTTACAATATCACAGCATTTTATATGAGTATAACAACAATCATATTTTATCAATTGAGTAAAACATAAAAAATACTTCATTATTAAAAGATCATATAACCCATTTTATTATCCTTTTTAAATAATTAAATAAAAAAAACAAGTATCATTTTTTTTACAAAGTAGAATAAAATTAGAAAAAAATGAATCAAAATAGTACAAACATCGAGATTATAAAATTTTATTAATAATCTTCTTGTATAAAATCATTATTTATAAAATTATATTAACAATTTAAATAAATTTAATACCATAAAATTTATTTCAGTGTGTATTTTAATATATTTATTTATAATTATTAACAACTCAAATAAAGTAATATCTAAAACTTACTTCATTATCTATTTTAAATAATTACGAACATTTATTTTTTTAATTATATTTTAGTTTTATGTGTTATTTATTTTCAATCAAATTTATTAATGTGTAAATAAATTAAATTAAATCAAATACGGTGATACTCGTATTCATCAGCGTAACTTTTTAATTTAGAATTAACTTATGTTTAATTTTATATCAGTTTCTATAAAAATATGATTGCTAGACTCAAAAAATAAATATATTAGCCGAAAAACCTTTCTAAAATATTAAGATACAAAGGAATATAATAAAAATAAATGTTATCCAATATTTAAGTATATTATCCTCAAACTCTTCTAAAATGTTAATTTTTATTTATTAATTCTTCAATTTATTTATTTATCTTATTCGTCTAAGATGTTAGCTATTGTTACATCCTTTTAAATGTCATTTGTTAAAATATTTGAATTCAACACAAATTCAAAATAACATTCGAGTAAAATAATTAATATATTAGAATAAATGAAATAATCATCACAAATTATAATTTTTTTAAAATTCTACCGATGTCCACAATTAATCTAAAGTAATTTATAATATTTTTTTCTATTTCAAAATAGATAATAAAAAATTTACTAAGCAAAGACATAATATCATTTATACTTATTTTTTATACAAAGTACCATTGTATATAACTATTTATGATTCCAACAAAAGGGAGGTAATCCAAAAAGACAAACACAAAAAAGTCACAACAATCTTCATCAATATTATTTCATCACTCAATCTCTCAAATCAGAAATAAAATTAATTAAACACGTAAAAAATATAATTTAAATATTGAAAAGACTTAACATGTAAAAAGTTATAATAAATTAACTTGTATAGGATAAAAATAATAAAATTTATAATAAAAATTATAAAAATTTAAATAAATAGGAATAAAATAAAAATGGAAGATATAGAATATAATAATAAAGAATAATGTTTTATAGTTTATAAACAAAATTCCAAGAATATAAATAATGTATTAAAGGAGAAAAAAAAATTTTACCGAATAAAAAAACAATTAGTAAAAAATAAATTTTTTATAGCATATATAACTTTTATATTGAATAAATTATGAAATACAGAAACAGATGAAATAGAAAAGAAATGAATGAAATTATATTTTTTTAATAAATTTAAAAAATATTCACAACCATATAATTAATAGTGAATATATAGATATTAAACAATAAATTATAAGAAAATAATAATAAAAATATTAAATTTGATATTAAAAAATACACAATGAATAAAAATATGAAATTTAGAAATAAAAATATTTAAGATCAACCAAGAAAATGAAAAACAATTTTAGTAAATAATGACTCAAATATTACCATGATAATAAATTGAAATAAATAAAATATATTTGAATTAATTAAATTAAATAATTAATATAATAAATTAATTACAATTATTTAGTTTAACAAAGCAAGTTAAATAAACAAAAAATATCTTATTATCATAAGAGGAAAAAACTTTTAAAAACTATTAATCAAAATACATAAGACGAAAAAGTTAATGCAAATTAAAACAAAATAAATTTATATATTTCAGTCAAATTAAATAATTAATATAATTGATTAATTATAGTTATGTGATCAAATAAAATATTAAATTACCACCAGGAAATAAAATATTAAATAATTTTATATTTATCTTAATCAAATCAAATAAATAATTAGTTATAACATTTCAAAAGCCATTAATAAAAAAGACATAGGACTAAAAATTAACACAAATTAAAACAAAATTTATTTATTTATTTCAGTCAAATCAAATAATTAATATAATTAATTATTATAGTTAATGTGTCCAAATAAAATATTAAATAATTTTATATTTATCTTAATCAAATCAAATAAATAATTAATTATAACACTTTGAAAAATTATTAATCAAAAGAAATAAGTCGTAAAGGTTAATGAAAATTAAAACAAAATCAATTTATTTATTCTAGTCAAATAAAATAATTAATATAATTGATTAATTAGAGTTAATGTGGTCAAACAAATAATTAAATAATTTAATATTTATCTCAATCAAATCAAACAAACAATTAATTATAACACTTGTAAAAACTATTTATCAAAATACATAATACAAAAAATTAATGCAAATTAAAACAAAATTAATTCATTTATTTTAGTCAAACCAAATAATTAATATAATTATTTACTTATAGTTAATGTGGTCTAATAAAATATCAAATAATTTTTTATTTATCTCAATCAATTCAAATAAATATTAAGTATAGCACTTTCAAAAATTATTAATTAAAATATATAAGACAAAAAATTGATACAAATTAAAATAAAATCAATTTGTAACACCCTAACTTTTAGCACGTCATGATCGTACTAAAGATAAGGTATTACTAATCTACTTTTCTTGTTTACTATTTAATATTAAGCCTTTAGTTCGATATCGCGTTTCAATTTTTAAGAAAATGTCTGAAAAGTTTACTTTTTCTAATTAAAATCATATATCAAAGATCCTCAAGCAATACTAATCACATAGTTATTAATAATAATAAATATCATACAACAGAATTCAAATAAAACTCAGTTACAACTCCTATCCCTCTATATAAAATAAAATCTTAAATAACAAGGGCGAGGGAATTCTATGAAAGCAACTCAACACATAAATTTAACTCAAATAAGGCTAATATTCGTCCGCGGCTTCAAACTGAATCTTCGAACCTGTGTCGCTGAAAAGGGAAAATATTTTGGGGTGAAAACAAACCACGCGTTCTCAGTAGGGAATAGGAATGCCGTAGAGTAGTGAAATAAAATACAAATAATTAACTTTACTCAATAAAACTATATTTTTATCAAACCTTTTGAAAATATTTTTACTATTACTTTATATAATTAATTATCTTAAATTTCTGAACTTAAGACAAATCTCAATTACAACCTCAGTTCTTAGTCACCTCAATACACAAACTAATAGCACAGGAAACAGATCAGCACACAAACAAATAGCACAATCACGTAGAGACAAGATAAGTAAACACAATCAAATGCAAATGTGCAAACAATGATGATGCATGTCTAGTCCTATCGCAGGTAATGAGCTCATTTGTCGGTTTCGACCCGCACCCGACGCAATCCGACTCGCAAGTCAGATAAGGCATTCCAGCGGCATAACCTCTGCAAGTTTCTACTTCTTGCAGGTGCTGATTCTCCAGCTGAAGTATGCCGAACATGACCTCTGCAAGTACTTGCAGGCGCTGATTCTCCAGCTGAAGCATGTGCCACTTTCTCCTGGAAGCCATTCCATACACACGGACGTCCCCACACAATCATTCACATATAAAGCCCACAACTTAACATTTTTCCATCGGCACCATAACCATTTACTCTCCATCACCCTCTCGTGACCTTTTAATCATTTCATCATCACACGTACTATGTTCTTTTCTCATTCTTTCTTTCTTAACAAACTGAATTCATATCATAACTTAAAACAAAAATCTCTTCTCAAAGAAGTGAATTTAAAAGATTATACTTTTCTCAATAAATCGGATTGAAAATAACTCTTTCCGTAATAATTCAAAATCAAACAATATTCATAAATCAGATTGGTTTTTAAATAACGCCTTAAACAAGGTCTTGGAGTTTTATAAAAAGTTCGGCAGCATTTCCTCTGAAATTCGGACTATTCCACCCTTTCAGGGTTCCAACCAAACCATTTCTAATTCTCGAAAAACATTTTTGATAACTCAAACAAATCAAATTCATATTCATCAAATTCAGTCACAAACATAACTCAAACTCATCATTCAATCATTTCAAACAATCATAAATTATTTATAAATACCCACTAGACTTTCGTGGCATTCATAATTTAAAACAGTTAATTTCAAAATAAAATCTCCTACCTCCGTATGAAATCAAAATCCACAAAAGTTCTGGAGAAATTTTTGACCGAGCTACTGAAAAGGAAAGCGTCAGAAATCATCTGTTTCTCCTAGAACTCCAGTTGGCCGAATTCAAGGGGCAGGAGAGCTACGTCACTGTCGACTTCTATCGGACAAAAATAATGCCAACCTGTAGAGGAAGAAGATACGAACACTTTTACCGGATTAGAATTTTTTTATTGAAGTTACGAATCTCAAGAAATCGAAATAAAAAATTCGATGGGTTACGGTTTTCTTTCTTGCATGCTTCGGCCTTCCCTTTTCTTATTTCTTTTCTTATGAGTTCAATGATGAAAGGAACAAATATGGGATAAAGATGTTTTGATGATTGAATGAAATGGATTATGTGTCTTGATTATATATATTAATCTATGCATGTATGCCACGTTTGGCCTTACTTCCATAAGGTTAAGTAATATAATTAAGGGCAATTTACGTTATTAAATTATTACACCATCAATATTATGCAAATGCATTGTTTTCTAAATCTAATACGTAAATACATTGATTCACAATTCTATATAAACCACTACTGGTAGTAACGGTTTACATGTGTGCATAAACCGCTACAACCAGCCGCGGTTTACGTGTGCGTGTGTGAGGGTAAACCGCTGCTGGCAGCAGCGGTTTACGTGTGTCCGTGTGTGAGTGTAAATCGCTATAGGCTATAGCGGTTTACATGTAGTGTGTCTATTTCAAACAAAAAATAGATAATTAGATGATAAAATCCAAAGTTTTTCGGTCAACAATTAGATGATAAAATAATATATAGATACAATGATGGAACTAGGCAAAATATTAAAGAATAACCAAAAATTAATTTTATAATAACATAAAATAAAAATAAAAATTTAAAAAAATAAAATTAAAATTTATATATAATTTATATAAAAAAAATTAAAATTTAAAGGGATTATTGTCCCATTTTTCAGTCTGAGATTCTGCTTCCAAATAGATGAAAAAGAAATCAAAATAAAATAAAAAAATTTAACAAAAAATGTTAACTGAAAAAGTTAAAAGTAATTTTCAATACATATATATAGTTTCTTCTCCTTATATTGTAATTAAAATATAAATGTTATACCAAATAATTTCATTGAAAATTAAATAAACAAAAGTCACGTGTATATATTTTTCAAAAAATAATATAAATTGTAATATCTTCTAAAAATTAATGGAGGTCATATATAGTTCAGTTAGAGAATAAATTACACCAAAAACAAGAATAAAAAATACTGCTTTAATATATTATGTGTATAATACACCTATATATCTCTCTATTTGTATGTACTCACCTATATATTTTATATTTTAACTTATATTTTATAATCGTGGATTTTAATATAGGCGTATGTATCATGGTTGATTTTATGTACTCGCTGCAACATCTTTTTAATTAGACTTTTCTTGTTAAATATCAGAATTTTTTGTTTGTCTGTTTTCTTTTTCCTTAAAGACAAATATGACTTCTATGTTTTAATTCTTGTTCACTGAAAATAACTAAGTGTAGTTTTTACGTTTTGTTCAATTATTAAATTGAAAAATAATTTAAAAAAAT
Organism: Arachis stenosperma; assembly: GCF_014773155.1. Classification (NCBI taxonomy): domain Eukaryota; kingdom Viridiplantae; phylum Streptophyta; class Magnoliopsida; order Fabales; family Fabaceae; genus Arachis; species Arachis stenosperma. The sequence continues at coordinate 23,312,955 of NC_080378.1, forward strand.
ATTATTTTTTTACTAATTTTGCCATTCGATTTTATTTGTAATAAAAAAATCAAGAATAATTATCAGAATTTTTGTATTATAGCCATGTTTTATAAATAAATAATTTTTTGTACTATTATTTTTAGTATTCTTTTATAAGTTTTGATTTTTTTAATCAATTTTTCATTTATTTTGTTTGTTCATAGTAATATGTTTTTTTAGAATTTTTTTTTATATTCTCTAATGCATATTGTTATATTTTTGTAACGGAATTTTTAGTACTCATTATTCATATAAAATTTTTAATTATTTCTATTAATATATTCTTTTGTATGAAACTTAGTTTTGTATGGAACTTAGTTAATTTTTATTTAATTTTGTATAATTTGACTAGGCAACACACTACACGTAAACCGCTATAGCCTGCAGCGGTTTACACTCACACACGCACACACGTAAACCGCGGCTGGTTGTAGCGGTTTATGTACACCTGTAAACCGCTACTGCCAGTAGCGGTTTATATAGAATTGTGAATCAATGTATTTGCGTATTAGATTTAGAAACAATGCATTTGCATAATATTGAAGATGAAACAATTTAATAACGTAAATTGCCCTATAATTAATATATATATATATATGCTTGTAACCAAGTTTAAATTTCAATTCATATATATATATTTGTCTTTCTTTTCGTTTTTCCCTTAATGGTTTTCAGGGAAACTAAATGATAGCTAGGATAATATTATAATAATAATGATATAGTAATAATAATAATAATAATAGTAATAATAAATTTTGTCTAATCAAAATAATTTTCTTAAAAACTACATCTTAATATAATACAATAATTTGTAAATAGTCAATTATTTAATTTATAAAAATTTGGGGTCTTACATCCTACCTCACTTATAAAAATTTTCGTCCTCGAAAATTGATACAAGATGGAAAAGATTCATTTCCAGTTCACTTTTAAAAACATCAAAGAAAAGAACCAAAACGGTTTGGCATATTCAGTTTTTCAAATATGAAAGAAATCATATCTCATGATGATGACAGAAAAGGAGTAGTGTACTACAGAGATTTAGAAAGATTCTTAAGATTAGACTCTAACAAGGATGCACATAATAATGACAGGTAAACAACATTAAGGTTGAATATTCCGAAAGGTTCGAGTAATAACCAGGAACGTGCTCAAGTAAGGATATGTCTGAATAACAAGGTATGGTCAGAAAATATTCGAAACACATCCCAAGATGAAGATTCGGAACAAAGAATTCCACTGCAAGGAATCAAGAAAGAGATGACTTCAAACCCACTAGCATGAATAAGAATTATATGTTGAAACGGAGCTAACCCCTAAAGCTTAACTTCTAACATTTCCAAACCCCGTGATTTACGTTTACCTATTACTTTTATCTCGTCTATGATAATCCATTAGTGTTTCCATATACATGAATCATTAGTATTAAGTTGGCCAGACCTAATACCATGAGAGATGCAACAGTTGACTAACAGAATTAATCAATAGACAATCATGTATTTGAAATTCAAACACTTGTCAGTGGGACAAGTCCTACTGCATGACAAACATCAGAGTATGCAGTAAAGCATAGTCAGTCCATTCCCAAGGCTCTAACGGGAACGAACTGCTCTGATACCATAATGTAACACCCTAACTTTTAGCACGTCATGATCGTACTAAAGATAAGGTATTACTAATCTACTTTTCTTGTTTACTATTTAATATTAAGCCTTTAGTTCGATATCGCGTTTCAATTTTTAAGAAAATGTCTGAAAAGTTTGCTTTTTCTAATTAAAATCATATATCAAAGATCCTCAAGCAATACTAATCACATAGTTATTAATAATAATAAATATCATACAACAGAATTCAAATAAAACTCAGTTACAACTTCTATCCCTTTATATAAAATAAAATCTTAAATAACAAGGGCGATGGAATTCTATGAAAGCAACTCAACACATAAATTTAACTCAAATAAGGCTAATATTCGCCTGCGGCTTCAAACTGAATCTTCAAACCTGTGTCGCTGAAAGGGAGAAATATTTTGGGGTGAGAACAAACCACGCGTTCTCAGTAGGGAATGAAAATGCCGTAGAGTAGTGAAATAAAATGCAAATAATTAACTTTACTCAATAAAACTATATTTTTATCAAACCTTTTGAAAATATTTTTACTATTACTTTATATAATTAATTATCTTCCTTAAATTTCTGAACTTAAGACAAATCTCAATTACAACCTCAGTTCTTAGTCACCTCAATACACAAACTAATAGCACAGGAAACAGATCAGCACACAAACAAATAGCACAATCACGTAGAGACAAGATAAGTAAACACAATCAAATGCAAATGTGCAAACAATGATGATGCATGTCTAGTCCTATCGCAGGTAATGAGCTCATTTGTCGGTTTCGACCCGCACCCGACGCAATCCGACTCGCAAGTCAGATAAGGCATTCCAGCGGCATAACGTCTGCAAGTTTCTACTTCTTGCAGGCGCTGATTCTCCAGTTGAAGTATGCCGAACATGACCTCTGCAAGTACTTGCAGGCGCTGATTCTCCAGCTGAAACATGTGCCACTTTCTCCTGGAAGCCATTCCATACACACGGGCGTCCCCACACAATCATTCACATATAAAGCCCACAACTTAACATTTTCCCATCGGTACCATAACCATTTACTCTCCATCACCCTCTCGTGACCTTTTAATCATTTCATCATCACACGTACTATGTTCTTTTCTCATTCTTTCTTTCTTAACAAACTGAATTCATATCATAACTTAAAACAAAAATCTCTTCTCAAAGAAGTGAATTTAAAAGATTATACTTTTCTCAATAAATCGGATTGAAAATAACTCTTTCCGTAATAATTCAAAATCAAACAATATTCATAAATCAGATTGGCTTTTAAATAACGCCTTAAACAAGGTCTTGGAGTTTTATAAAAAGTTCGGCAGCATTTCCTCTAAAATTCGGACTATGCCACCCTTTCAGGGTTCCAACCAAACTATTTCTAATTCTCGAAAAACATTTTTGATAACTCAAACAAATCAAATTCATATTCATCAAATTCAGTCACAAACACAACTCAAACTCATCATTCAATCATTTCAAACAATCATAAATTATTTACAAATACCCACTAGACTTTCGTGGCATTCATAATTTAAAACAGTTAATTTCAAAAGAAAATCTCCTACCTCCGTATGAAATCAAAATCCACAAAAGTTCTGGAGAAACTTTTGACCGAGCTGCTGAAAAGGAAAGCGTCAGAAATCATCTGTTTCTCCTAGAACTCCTGTTGGCCGAATTCAAGGAGCAGGAGAGTTACGTCACCGTCGATATCTACCGGACAAAAATAATGTCAACGTGTAGAGGAAGAAGATACGAACACTTTTACCGGATTAGATTTTTTTATTAGAGTTACGAATCTCAAGAAATCGAAATCAAAAATTCGATGGGGTTACGGTTTTCTTTCTTGCATGCTTCGGTCTTCCCTTTCCTTATTTCTTTTCTTATGAGTTCAATGATGAGAGGAACAAATATGGGATAAAGATGTTTTGATGATTGAATGAAATGGATTATGTGTCTTGATTATATATATTAATATATGCATGTATGCCACGTTTGGCCTTACTTCCATAAGGTTAAGTAATATAATTAATATATATATATATATATATATATATATATGCTTGTAACCGAGTTTAAATTTCAATTCATATATATATATATATATATATATATATATATATATATATATATATATATATATATATATATATATATATATATATATATATATATATACATAAGCCACAACGTGGCTTGTCTTTCTTTTCGTTTTTTCCTTAATGGTTTTCAGGGAAACTAAATGATAGCTAGGATAATATTATAATAATAATAATATAATAATAATAGTAATAATAATAATAATAGTAATAATAAATTTTGTCTAATCAAAATAATTTTCTTAAAAACTATATCTTAATATAATACAATAATTTGTAAATAATCAATTATTTAATTTATAAAAATTTGGGGTCTTACACAATTCATTTATTTCAATCAAATCAAATAATTAATATAATTAATTAGTCATAATTATGTAGTCAAATAAAATAAATAATTTAATATTTATCTCAATTAAATCAAATAAATGATTGATTAATTAATACATTTAAATGAATTAAATAAAATAAATAAAAAAATACATTAAAAAATATACCACTTTAGCTAGTTAAAATCTGATTTTAATAATATATAATAGATTTTACACAAATTCTTCCAATAAATATTTTTTTCTTTCATTCAATAAAGAATAAAGAATAAACAAGTTGTTGTTCTGCTCATAATTTTCAAAATTGAACCAACATTAAACCAATCAGATTACTCAGTTATTAGGTTAATTATAAATCATAATTAAACAATTATATAAAATTTTATTTTATCATTATTATAATAAATATCTTTCTTTAGTTTAATTTTTATAGGAGTATGAAATTAACTATTGTTTTCAAATTTTAATAATTCATTAACTACTTTATACTCATTATACATTCAAGTATTTATTGAAAAGAGAATAACGATTATAATTATAGAAATAGAAAACATATTCTAATTACTAAAATATTATTTTTTGTAGATATAATTTAGTTTAATAATTTATATAACACCCTAATATTTAAATCCTTATACTCAAGTCATAAGTCAATGATAATAAGGTGGTACGATTCATAAGGAAAATTTTTAATACATAGTCATAAGTAAAATTGAAAGGAGTATTAATCGAGAAGTCTGAAAAATTGAAAATAAAAATTGCGAGATCGTATCACTCACGCATCGACAGCAAAAGGATAAAGCGTGAAGTCGAAAGCGATATACAGATAAAGGCATTAAGGAGAATAAGAGAAGGACAATATATAGATATATAACATAAGTAAATAGCCACTAGTCGCGACGCGCGAAGTTTAGGCCGGCTAGGGTACAGTATGAAAGTAATTGATAACAATATCTCCTAATCTCTCCCAAAAGAAACATAAGAGCCTCTATAGGCAAGTTCAAAGGAGTTCAATACATAATGTAAGCTTTTCAAAATAAAGGTGGACAGATCCTAAGCAAAATATAAAGTAGAGAATATAAAAAGTTTCGCCATCTCTCAGATGAACCACAGCTCACTTCTGAGCACCTGGACCTGTATCTGAAAAACAAGAGATATATACGTAATGAGAACCCCCGACCCGTGGGTTCCCAGTACGGTAAAAGTGCCAAATAAATACAATGCATTGTAACAAAAACTCACTAAGCATCCTAAACTTCCTTTCGCCAAATATTCATCATATGTTCTCGCTAATCAATAAATAGGCAACTGTCATAAGGGAATACTAAATTTGATTCATATTCCTCATGCTTCCCAATGCGTCTATGCAGGGAACTCAAATTATCTCATTCTCTACCTGGAGCAAGTGAAATCACTTCACTACGTCTACCCAGGGAACTCAAATGATCTCATTCTCTACCTGGAGCAAGTGAAATCACTTCACTACATCTACCCAGGGAGCTCAATTACCTCATTCAATAATCATCATCATTATTCAATTACATCATCAACTCATCTTATCAAGAACAGCCCTCAGCGTCAACCAACACTAGCATGAGGGATTTCTCAGTTGTACAAACACAAGCAATATAGGCAAGTAATACACAATAAGGTACAAGTAAAACAAGTAGCACATAATCATGTAACATAGCATATATGATTAGCAATCCAAAACAAATAGGCAAACCCAAACAATTCAAACATATGCAAATGATGTATGCCTGCCCTATGGCTGATGAGTCTCATCTGTCGGTTATAAAGCCAACCCGACAAGTCCTGGTAGCTAACCATTGCAATGTCCCTCTATCGTGCATCCCCAACTCAAGTTATTCACAATCATAATCATAATCACACAACACCCACACTAGTGTTTATCCACGGGGGCGAGCTCATCCGAAACTTTTACAGTGTCGGGCCACACTTACAACATAAGGTCAACAAAATCTCGAATCTCAACCTGGAGCAAGTGGAGCTGACCCACTGCATCTAACCAAGGAAATCCGAAACTCAGATAATTTCACAAATCTCAAATCAACTTCGACTGGGAGCAAGTGGGGGTTAACCACTGCATCTACCCCAGGAGTTGCAAACCAAACCCGGAGCAAGTGGAATCAATGCCACTGTATCTACCCAGACAGGTATATCTCACCATATCCCGGAGCAAGTGGATCAATGCCACTGCATCTACCTAGGCAGGTATTTAAAAGCTCAACCTGGAGCGAGTGGAATCACCACTACTGCCGCTACTACCCAGGCGTCATAATCTCTGACCTGGAGCAAGTGGGACGAACCACAACCCTTGCTACTACCCAGGCATCTCAAACATACATTCATTCAAAACTCCATAATTAAACTCATTTATCGAAATCCTCCTTCCCCATCTCATACCCGGAGAAAGTGGACAACGCCATTGCCTACTACCCGGGGGTCACACATCACATTCAACATTTTCCATTATTATTCATTTACCACATTTAATCATTAATCATATACATATACATACTCAGGCATAATTCAATTCTTATCACAGCCATCCGGCTCATACTATACACAACGCTTCCACCATCATCCCCAGCAACTCATACAATCATCATTACTCATCATTCATCATTGATTTTCACTTTACTTCATCCACAAGTTACCACATGTCCTAACTTCTTTTCATTACTAGGCATATTATAAAAATTTGGGACTTAAAGGATGAAAATGGAGGCTTAGAATTCTGAAATTTGGCTTTAAGTACTCAATGGTCAATTTTTGCTGGAAACGAGGCCACGCGTGCGCGTTGCCCATGCACACGCGTGGAAGGTGGAAAAGTAGAGTGACGCGTGAGCGTCGTTCATGCACACGCGTGGGAAGTAAAGAGGTAGGGTGACGCGTGCATGTCAGCCACGCTTACGCGTGATTGCGTTTTGTGCTCCTGGCATAAAACCAGCACGTTACCATCACAACTCTCTGGAATTTGTACCACGTACTTGCATCAATACAGCGACGCATACACGTCGCCCAAGCGCATGCGTGAGAGAGTAAAAATCATGAGTGATGCGTGTGCATCGGAGTAAGTTTTACCAAAAATTTTACTAAGTTTAAAAAGCTGCAGGATCACATTTTCAAACCCCAAACTTTCGACGGGTATAACTTTTTCGTTTCAAGTCATTTTCCACCCGTTCTTCAAACGACATAAACATCTCGGATCCAATTTTATTTCTAAACAAGTTTGATACAAATCGGGATCCGGGGACCAAGTTATGCTCCGTCAAAGTAGGCCAAAATAAAAACTTTCATAAAATCCAACAAAACCAAATTTTCAACACAAACCAATTTCAAACCTTTTCAAAACCAACCAAAACTTACCAAATCAACCTCAAGCCTCCTCAACTCATAATTTCAACATTCTCATTAAATTCACAATCCACCAATCCACCATTTTGACCAATCTCAATCAAATAACTCAATTTCAAACAAAATACCATATCTTATATTTCATTCCACATCTTAAGTTCCAACAATACCAATTCCATCAACCCCGAATACATATAAATCCATGTTATCATATACAACTCACGTGCATTATCAACAAAGATATCAATTCCTTCCTTAAAACCAATAACCACATAATTCGTACAATCCCTTGTAACCAAATAACAACAATCACAATTCCCTTCAATCTCATATGACATCACACAATACACACATCACTTACCTTCCTTACCTCTTTCCGGCCTCTGGCCCAAGATTCACGACCTCTGGCCCAAATTCACAATTTAAATGCATATTACACAAACTAATATTCATTATCCAATTTATCAATTTCTCAACACACCAAACATATAATTCACACAATTCTCAACCCAATCATTATTTTACATTGCATATCAACTATACATTTTAGTACCAACCATTTATATAATCCAAACTTAATTCTAGGGGCATCTAGCCTAGGAATTCTCATCACACCACATGGTGCTTAAATGAAACTTAAACCATACCTCTTGTAGCCAAAATAATTGAGCTTCTTCTTGGAAGTCTCCACCAACCCTTAGCTCCAAACATCACCAAAGCTCTATAAGCAACACCAACCTCCCAATTGTGCACCAAAATCAACCAATACTCTAACATAACCAATTTCACACTTACAATCAACCTAGGATTTATGAACATGATAAATCACAAGGGTTTGAGCACTTCTTACCTTATCACATATGAAATAGGGATAGAACCCACTTAAAATCCATGTTAGAGTATCCCCAAATAACCAAAATCGCAAGATTTTAACACTAACTACTCAAAAATGCATAACAGTGGGGAATTTCAAAAAATGGGTAGAGTTGAATGAAATACTCACTAGAATAACTAGATACAATCGAAGAGGATGAGAAGAGCGACGCGTGGCTACAAACGGCTCGTCAATCAGAGTTCCGGATCAAAAATTATGGTGATTTGAAGTTTGATGGAGTTAGGATTTTCTCTCTTCTTCCTCCCTTCTCCATTTTAGCGCCCCAAACCCCTTTCTTTAGGGTTAATGAGCTGAAATGCTCATAACTAATGTTTATATATGTTGGGTCTTGGGCCCACTTGGACCCGGTTCACTTGTTTTAGTCCGTTGGCCTAACTTTGGGCCAAAATCTTTAAGATTAGAGTTTCAAATCGTATTTTAAATATTTTTATCTTCCCAATTTATAAATTCTTATTTCTCAAAATTATTCACTTCTAATTAATTTTCTCAGCTGCAGTACCGGATAGATCGCAGTCAGTACTGCTGGTCAAATTTTTAGTGCGCATTTTTATTCAGAAAACTATGTTTTCCGACTCAGAAAAATTCACTAAGTTTAAATATCATATTTAAATTATCAAATTCTAATTGCAAAATTTTCTAACCATATTCGCTCCTATTTAATTTATTATTTAATTAATTACGGTTTGACTGGGTTTTACATTTTACCCCCCTAACAAAAATTTTCGCCCTCGAAAATTCCATCCGCCACCACGAGTACGTGAGCGTAGTCTGCCTTTATATCCAACGCATATTAGTCCCAAGGTCTTTTTATTCTACGTGCTTCCATTGCTGTGCTCTGATTCCTTTATCTCCGAGGGTCTCGATCATTTGTCCAACGCCGACCAACAGCCTCATTCATTACTTTCATCATCTCATCAACTCACATCTTATTAAATCTCAAATCAGGTCATCAATAATATCACCATCATCATTAATCATAGTCATCATTCCACATCACTATAATCAACCAAAAATCATCACCATACCTTAATCATACTCCATCTCTATCCTCTCTCTATCATGCCAATTACTTCTAATCACAATTCAACTCCAAGCATAACCTCCAGACTTACTTTCTTATTCTCAAACCCTCGAATTTCTATATAAATTGCTGTTTTAAAGTCTTTGACTAATTAATCAAAACTCTCTTCATTTTTAGAAATCAAATGAGTTTGAAATAACAAGTTAACAAAATCATAAGAATCCGATTTTTCTTTAATAATTTATAAAAGCATTCGAAACACATCTCTTTTGTTAAAGTTACTCAAATAAAAAATAATTTTCAAAACCATAACCAACACTCTTTCAAATTCTTGGGAAACTTTTGACAGCACTTCTCCTAAAAACTGGAGTTTGCCACCCGTCACGGGTTTCCTTAAACCAATCTCAGTACAACATTAGCATTTCAATTTAATGGTTTTCAAATTCGTCTTTCAAACCAATAATTATAAATCTCAATCTAAATCTAAGGTCACTATGACCAAATATCATAGTACTCATCTCTTAAACACGACGACTTGCACTCACTCATCATCTAAATCCAATTACGCATCAATGATCATTTCCTCATCCATTTCAAAACCATCAAAGTTCATAGCCATAATTTATCCCAATTATCTAGAATCATTATCTGAATTAGTTCACTAACCCTTTAAGTACTCAAAGCATAAATCATTTCTACTCATACCCTACTATTCCTTATTATTACCATACTATGTTAACGCTCTAGCAAGCTTTCGCTGCGTCACTCTAATTATTAACCACCAAGAATCCAATCATGAATCCATGTCATATTCCCCTATCGAATCACAAAACCTAGGCCCACTTCTAAACTTTCTCAACCTGACAGAAATAATACTTACGCTCATCGTGAGACTCAATCACATCCTCTCAAAAATCCTTGATCTCTATACTCACATTACCTAATCGTTTAAAACCTATAATATCCGCTGCCTAACAATTTGTCATCCTCCAATTTCTACACAAGTTCTCGATTTTCACAAACTTTCATTCCCATTCAAATCCAACTATTCCAATGTCAATTACAAACCCCTTTTGTCCTAAATCATCAGATTCCAATCAACTCAAACCTAATTAAACAAATCGTTCAACAAACTATCCACCTCCAAGTGTTCCACTCATCAATTCAAAATCAACACATGATTCTCATATATACCACTTCCAAGATTCCTATCACGGCATTTTCTCACTGGTTCATTCTTGGAAATTCCTTTTTTTGATTATTTCATCCATGTTTTACCCTTTTCTGGCGTTAAACGCTAACTTTTTACCCTTTTCTGGTGTTAAATGCCAGAACTGGCATAAAAGCTGGAGTTAAATGTCCAAACTGGCACTAGAGCTGGCGTTTAACTCCAAGAAGAGCCTATGCACGTGAAAGCTTTAGTGCTCAGCCCAAACACACACTATGTGGGTCTCGGAAGTGGATTTCTGCACTATTTACACTTAGTACTCATTTTCTGTAAAACCTAGTTTACTAGTTTAGTATCAATAGCACCTTTTACTATTGTATTCACATCTTTAGATCATTTTTGAGACTACCTTAGGATCACTTTTGATCTCTTGATCACATTTTGGGACTGGCCATTCGGCCATGCCTAGACCTTCATCACTTATGTATTTTCAACGGTGGAGTTTCTATACCTCATAGATTAAGGTGTGGAGCTCTACTGTTCCTCATGAATTAATGCAAGTTACTATTATTCTTCTATTCAATTCACGCTTATTCTTGTTCTAAGATATTCACTCGTACTTCAACCTGATGGATGTGATGATCCGTGACACTCATCATCATCATCCTCCCTTATGAACGCGTGCTTGACAACCACTTTCATTCTATCTGTGAGAGCTTGAGTGTGTATCTCTTGGCCTCTTGGTTCACGACGCATGGTTGTCTCTCCTGACAACAGAGCCTTCCATTCCATGAGATTAGAGTCTTCGTGGTATAAGCTAGAATCAATTGGTAGCATTCTTGAGATCCGAAAAGTCTAAACCTTGTCTGTGGTATTCTGAGTAGGATCTGGGATGGGATGACTATGACATGCTTCAAACTCGTGACTGTTGGGCGCAGTGATAGTGTGCAAAAGGATCGATGGATCTTATTCCGGCACGATCTAGAACCGACAGCTGATTAGCCATGCGGGAAACCGTAGTGGACATGTTTTTACTGAGAGGACGGATGGTAGCCATTGACAATGGTGATCCACCAACATACAGCTTGCCATGGAAGGGAGTACGCATGATTGGATGAGGACAATAAGAAAGTAGAGGCTCAGAGGGAACAAAGCATCTCCATATGCTTATCTGAAATTCCCACCAATGAATTGCATAAGTATCTCTATCCTATTTTATGTTTTATTTCACTTTTAATTATCAAAACCTCATAACCAATTGAACCTGCCTGACTGAGATTTACAAGATGATCATAGCTTGCTTCAAGCCGACAATCTTTGTGAGATCGACCCTTACTCACGTAAGGTATTACTTGGACGATCTAGTGCACTTGCTGGTTAGTTGTATCGGAGTTGTGTATCTCAATTCCGTGCACCAGTAAGATTTTGAAATTTTCTCTCCTTTCTGTAGCCCTAAGAAATTCGAAAATTTAGGTTTTGATTTTGAGTGAATTTTTGTGTTTTGATTGATTAGGTGGTATTTAAGATTGAGTTATTGGTGGTTTTTGTCTCAAACATTATCAGAAAAGGTAAGAAAACTCTTTGCCTTGTGAAATTATGATTTTGGCAACTCTAGGTTGATTTGTGATAATTGGTATGGTTTTAGTTGAGTTTTTGCAATTGTTGGAGTTGATTTGGAGCTTTGTAGGTGAGATTGGTGATTTATTGGTGATTGAAATCTTGGTTTGGACTCAATTTAGGTATTGTGCATATTGAGAATCAGCTAAGGTATGGTTTCAGTTTTCTCTATGTAATATGTAATATTTCTGGACACTTAGGGTGTGTTTGGCAAACGTGTTAGAAAAGAGAGAAGTGCGTTTGAATTTCTTGAACCCTTCATTTGTATGTTTGGTTAGTTTTTATCATCTGAACGCAGAAGTGATTCTACCCTGTAACCTACGTTTATCAAAAGCTACAAATTCTTGCTTTTCCGTTCACTTTTTCACGTTGGACTGAAGAAAATTTCTATATACTAATTGTGTCCTTCATTATTCACATATTTGTTATTTGTTTAATAATATTTTTTCTCCAATACTCTCCCATGCATATTATTATTTTTTATAAAATTCTTATTATTTTTTGTTTATATGAATTTTTTAATTGTTATTGTTATTTTTTTATAGAATATATTTTTTGCTTTGTATTATCATTCTATTAATCCTATTAGAGTAAAAAATACTGAGATTACTAAAAAAATTAAAATTTATTTAGATATCTAACATAAAATTATAAGATAACATAAAATAATTATTTAAATTTATGTCCCTTTTGTAATTTTTTATCTAAAAGTGATTTTAAATAATGTAATCCAAACAATATTTAGTTTACTATAATCCATTTTGAATGATAATTACCAAACATAAATCACGTTAATACCAACTCACTTTTAATCAAAATTAATTTTGCAAATTTAATTTTATACAAATCTCCGTTTACAAACCGTAATCCAAACACGCACTTAGGCTAGTAGACCTTAGGATAGGATTGAATTGGTTGTTATAATTTGTTGATGTATGATAATTTTGATGATTGTGATTACTTCGGTGAATGATGATGTTGATGTATGATGTGGGATTGGATAATGAAGATTTTGAGGATGGTTAATGAATGATGAGATTTGTTGATGTTGATGTTGATAGAGGATGGTGGAATGATATTTTATGATATAAATTGTTGAAAAATTGAGTTTACAAGTAGGATTTGGTGTATGGAATGGATGATTTTATGTGTTGCTAAGTTATGGAATAATGAAAAGGTATACGAATATGATTTAGGTACATTAGGACTATTTTGAATGTGGAATAAGTGATTTTGGATTGAGAGTTTGGTAAAATTGAGGTTTAAAGGTTTTTGGTGAAAATGGATTTTGACAAACTTTGACGGATCATATCTTGAGCTACAATTTTTGAAATTGATTGAACTTTTTATTAAAGATAATTAAAAAAGCTTTAAAATGGTATATATTTTGTAGAAATTGGAATTTTGTAGAAAAATATATGATCATTGGAAGTTGATGTCAAAAATTTGATTTCTATAATGTTACAGAAATTGTGAGTTCTGGTTTGTGTGCGCACGCACACTGTTGTGCATGTACTCTGAGTAGGGGCCATGTTTTGACTTGTGCGTAGGCACACTGTGTAATTTTTTGAAAACGTGTGTACGCACACACTAGTGTGCACTCACACACAAGGAGATGCCTACTGTTGAGAGTGATCGCACACTCCGCTGCGCACACACACCCTGCCAAATTTGTGAGTTGTGCGTAAGCACAACCTTGTGCGCACGCACATGCTGGAAAGTGTCTTCTGTTGAGGGCGTTTGCATGTATCCATGCGTGCACTCAAAATGGAAAGTTTTACCTTCTGTGTGTACGTACACCTCTATGCATACACACACTTTAAGAAAACTCTTCTGGGAGTGCGTACACGCAACTTTATGCATACGCACGTTGTCTTGTTTCTCAATGAAAACCTTAATTTTAACCGTTTTATCTTTTCGACAATCTTGTGAATTTCTGTAAAGCTTATCTAGGGTGTCTTAACTTGTTTTTAGGCTTCATAAGTAAGTTAACTAGATAGTTTCAGGTAAAAAGTTTAGAAGACAGAGCCTTAGGATTTTGGAGTACTGAGGGTGGATTAGTTGAATGAAGTGGTAGAGTACTATAAAGACGATTGGTATGATGAAATTGTGGAGTTGAGGATTTGATGATGCTTGAGATGGGTCTAGGGCTCGGAGTGGAATGATGGCCTTACTGAAAATGATTTCTGAGAATCACTAAAATATTATTTTATACTGGTATTGTTTAGACGCCGTGTGCCTGGCAGCAACGACAGGTTAATTCTGCCTGTCAAGGTCGGCGGTGGCGTAAGGGCGGTGGTTAGTCCCGCTTACGTTGAGCTGTGAGGTCTGTGGCAGAGTATCCCACTCGTATCCTTTCGGAATCACAAGAGTGTGTACAGGCACTATATCCCTAGACCGTGTACTGGGCACAATATCCCTAGGGGTTTCCATTTTATTTGTGATCGAAAGGCAACATCTCAGGGGGATGTGTCGGGTTGGCAGTTGAACCGATAATGTGATATCACAGCCAATAGGGCAGGCATTCATCATGTGCATCTTCTATATGGTTGCTTGCTTTGTTTACTTGCATAATATACCTATTTGTATAACATGCTTAAGTGCTTCTTAATTTACCTGCTATACTTGAAAATTACTTGTGCTTTACTTGTATGAATTACTTGTGTTTTCTACTGAAATTGAGGAGGATCAGTAAGCGGTGGCGATGGGATCGCATGGCGATTAGGCTGGCGAAGGCTGTGGGACACCGGTGTGAATGTTAGTCTAGAAATTCCTTAGGATAGAATACCTTGTTTCTTTATGGTTTTAAAGTTATGGTTTTAGATTTATTTATGCTTTAAGTTTGAATCTTATACTTGATGTGAAGTTCTAAAATTGCCTATGGCGTTTTAGAGTCTTACATCTTAAATTACTAGGCACTGTTACCATACTGAGAACCTCCGGTTCTTATACCATATTCTGTTGTTATTTTTTAGATGCAGGTTGTAACCCACCTCGGTGAGTTGCGAGATGGTGATAGAGCGGAGGACCTTGATTTTCTATTCAGAGTTTTTTTTATTATTTTTGTTTAGTACTCTCACTTTTTTAATTTTTTTTTTGCCTTAGAGGCTTACTTTGAGAGATATGTTATATGCTATTTTAGCTTTCAAAACTTTGTATGTCTGTATATAACTAGTCGGCCTAAACTCTGCAGGCTGAGGCTAGTATCTTATGATTATTATACTCTTATATCTACTTATGTCTTGTTATCTTGTATCTATACCTTGTACTTTTATGCTTGTAGCTTTGTGTGAACGATTTGCGCTTTTGAAACTTTGTTTTTGAGCTTATTCCTTTATCGGGCTTCTAGAATTACTATATATATATATATATATATATATATATATATATATATATATACAAGTTAGATATATAGTTAGATGTGGCGGTAGTCCGCACGCATATGCAATTGCAGAAATGTAAATATGGAAATACTAAAATGAAGAACTGAATAAAAGATTTTTATTGAATGTATTGAAAAGGGAGAAGAGGGAAGGAGAGCTGGAGAGCTTACAAGGGGAACTCTCAGAGCATCTCTCACTAACTTCTCTCTATGTTTTTGTAAATTGAAAAGGGTGCCTTACTATGAAAGCGTAGCCTCCTTTTATAGTTGAGAAAAATACTATTTCTACAGTGCCGGTTATGTTAACCGGTACTATTGCTACAGAACAAGTTGATACAATTTATTTTTTGCAAATTTGTCTTCTAATCTTCTCCTAGATTGATTCCAAAACAATCGTCTTCATTTTGATTGTAATCACTTGATGATCCTTCTGAGGGAGTAGGATCATCTTTGTGTTTTTTGTCTTCCTCGATCATCTGCATGATTTCTTGAAGGTGTCTTGCTAAGGTTTCTTTTGATTGGGCCCCTGCAAGGGCTGCTGCAATTTGGGCTTTTTGGTTGAGAAATATTGATTCTTCATGGTCGAATGGTTTGGTGAACTTGGGGTGCTCTTTGAACCAATTACGAACTTTGTCTGGATGAGCCATGGAGGCATCAAACTGAGACCACCATTTTACATAGGCATTCCTTTGAAGCATAGGTGGTGATTTTGGATGTTCTTGTTTGCCGTACCTGTACTGCCATGAGAATACCCAGGCCAGGGAGAAAACAGAGAAAAATTGAAGATCTGCAGGAATGCTTGTTTCCTGTTCGTCAAATTTTTTGGTGAAAATTTTGAACCCCTCATCGGTAGGTGGGGGCAAGATTTCTGGTAGAGGGCCAAAGTAATCCCACCATTGGGTGAACCAATTTGGGAATTGATAATTGGTATTTTTCTTGAAATAAATGAGCCAAGAATGTCTGTTCTGATTATTTTACAACCAAAATACTCTTGTCCAGGCATCCACATAATCCCAATAAGAATATCCTATCGGGTCATAAGGATTAGAGAATTTTTTTGTATTGTTTGGGTTCTTACCAAATTGATTAGGGGTGAGTACTTTTAGAATTTGAATGGTTGAATGAGTTATGTTGGTGGCATCTTTAGGATCTTTGTAATGTTTTATTGAGACTGAATCTGAATCCACTAATATGAATTCATAAAACTGTCTGGTTTTATTCAGGGCTGTTGGTCTAAAATGGAATCCTGATGGAAAGACTTTAGGAATAACTTTAAAAGGTGATTTTTCCCAAAACTCAGGTTCCATTAGAAGGACAGAAGAGAACTTTTTTTTTTGAAATGTATGTGGTTGGTTGTTTTAATTGAGTGTTGACAGGGTGGGTTTGGTTTGATTGAGGTGGCATGGTTTGGGCAATTATTTTTCCTTTTGGATCATTGCAAATGGTTTTTTGAGTTGCCATTTGTGATATAAGTTTGGTAAGGTCTATTTCATCTTCATCTGAGCTGTCACATATGTCAGCCCAGGATTTTTTATGAAGTTTTGTAAGGCCTGCATCTTGTAAGGCCAACAAGGTTTGGATTGGGAAGGCATAGTCTGCCTTTGTTTGTTTGGCTGTTTGGCTACTTGGGGGTTGAGTAGATGACTCAACTACATTTTTTGTGATCTGAGTAGATGACTCAGTCGGCTCTTGGGTTAAAGGGGAAGGTTGTTGGGTAGATGACCCAGTCGGGGTACTTGACCCAGATCTCTTTGTCGGCCCAGGAAGGGCTAGGCGAATACCTCTGCCTCTTACCGAGGCTAATGTTGCCTTTCTAGGCATCTTTTCCTTGATTATCTCCCTGCGAATACCTTCTTTATCATGCAGTCTTTGTTTTAAAATACCACCATATCCTAAATCTGATGCATCAGTTTCTACAATTTTGAATGCATGAGGAATGGGTAGGTAAAGACATGGAAGATTGCGAACTTTGGTTTTAAGAAATCTGATAATATCTGAATGTTTGTCTGTCCAAGGTGGGGGATTTTTCTTAAGCCTATCATGGAGGGGCTTAAGGAGATTGTTCAGATTCGGGATGAAATCTGAAACATAATTAAGACATCCTAGGAACCTCTGGAGCTGAGGTTTATCGAGGATATAATCTAGAAACTTTTCTGCAAACAAAATTGATCTTTCAATAGGAGTTATTGTTCCTTGGAAAATAATGTGACCAAGAAATCGGATTTTTGTTTGAAAAAGAACAATTTTTGGTTTAGAAACAGCGAGTCCATTTTTTTGGATGATGTACATAAAAGTTTTAACATGTTTGAAATGTTCATCCAGAGTTTGGGAAAAAATTAAGACATCATCAATATAAACGATTGCAAAGTTTGAGTATGGATTGAAAATATCATTCATGATTTTCTGAAATTCTGAAGGGGTATTTTTCAGATCAAAAGGCATTACATTCCTTTCATATTGCCCGAATGGAACTGTAAAAGCTGTTTTATACCGATCTGATTCAGTGATTTGGATTTGCCAAAAGCCCGACTTCATATCAAATTTTGAAAAAATATTTGCCGAGTTTAACCTATTAAGCAAATCCTTTTTATTTGGGATGGGATAACGAATCCACTGTAAAGCTTGATTCAAAGGTTTATAATTGATAACAAGCCTAGGAGTTCCTCTTTCTATCTCAGCTTGTTTATTAACATAAAAAGCAGAGCAAGACCAAGGACTTTTGCTGGGCCGGATTAATCTTTTATCCAAGAGATCATTAATTTCTTGTTGACAATGCTGCAAAAGCTGCTCATTCATTTGAATGGGACGGGCTTTTGTAGGAATTTTAGATTCTTTGAAATCCTTTTCATATGGAAGATCAACTATGTGTTGTTTCCTATCCCAGAAGGCATGAGGCAAATCAGAACAAATAGATTTTTCAATTTGGTTTAAAAGATTTTTTATTTTTTCTTGAATCTTTGGTTGCGAAAGCTGTGATTCAAGGGTTTTGAAAGAGATTTCTTGTTTTAGAAAACAAATCTGTTTGGTTTTGGATTCAATTAGGTTTAGAGATCTTTGCTTTGGTGAGTCTAAGAACTCAAAGAAACTTATTTGTCCTCCTACAAAAGAGGTAAGTCCAGGCCAATCTGCCAGATAAGGAAACAAAAGATTTATAAAAGGTGTCCCCAAAACTACATCATTTTTTATCTCTTTTGAGATGATGAAATCGGTGGAAATACTGATATTTCCTTTTTCAATAAAAACATTGGTTATTTTAAAATTGATACTTAGCCTTTCACCCGTTATTGAGCTAAGGCGTTCAGTAGTTTTTTCAAAATATTTTGTGGGGACCAGACCTTCCATAATACAATTTGAATCTGCACCTGAATCAAAGAGTGCAATGGTGTCAAAAACAAAATCTTTAACGACAATTCGGACATTAACACGATGCTTCATGAAGGAGAATACATTTATTATTCTCAAAATTTGTTTTACCTCATTGTCGTTAGAAATTTTATTTTCTTGTTCCTTAGAGCACTCGGTTTGGTTTAAAAGAGAACCAAGATCCTCATCACCAGATTCTTCTTCTTGTACCAATTGTGAGAGAATAAGATGATGATCGTTTTGGTTTCTTTTGATTTCCTGGATTTCTCTCTTAAGGTTGTTAACCTCACTTTGGAGGTCCTGAATGGTTACGGGACGAATAACTTGTTTTTCTAATTTTTTGAAAATAGGTTTGACGTCATATTTGTTATTAAGGACCAAACTTTTGGGTTTTTTCTCCTTTTGTAAAGATCTTTTTAGTTTCAAA
Organism: Arachis stenosperma; assembly: GCF_014773155.1. Taxonomy (NCBI): domain Eukaryota; kingdom Viridiplantae; phylum Streptophyta; class Magnoliopsida; order Fabales; family Fabaceae; genus Arachis; species Arachis stenosperma. The sequence continues at coordinate 23,332,281 of NC_080378.1, forward strand.
AGAAAGTCTTTCTTTTGTTCTGGATTGTCAATAGCCTCGATTGCATCAAATAAGAGATCTTGATCTTTGGATAAAACATTAATTTGCTTGATATCTGAATCGGAGGATGACTCAACATCATCAACTTGGACATTGTTGATATTATTATCAGAAGATTCTGGTCCAGAGTTATCATCTGAACTTTCAATCATAAGATTATTAATCTGATCCTCAATCTGAGGATCAAGGTTCAGATTATTAATCTTTCCTTTTAACCGACAATATTTGCTAACATGTCCTGGTTTTTTACATGTGTAACAAATAATGGGGTTTTTCTGGGGATACTTTTGAAAATTCCTTTGGAAACCTGTTTCATTTTTAGGTTTTTGAAAACCCCTTTTGAATCTTCTGAAATTCTTTTCAGGGTTGGGTTTAAAGACTTTTCTGTTGGAAGGTCTTTAGATTTCCTTGGATGACAAGCAGGAAGACCAAATTGTTCACAGAAAGTTCCCAAATCGATACGATTTTGAGTTTTCTCACGAGCAAGTTGCCTTTGGATTTTATCATCTTGACAAATCTTTAGGGCAACCTTTTGGATAAAAGAAATGAGTTGGCCATAACTTAACTCATCATAGGGTATTATCCCGTCTGGAGTTAAGCTACGAATTTTGTCTCTTACCTTATCTCCAAGTGATTTGGGGAGTCCAGCAAGGAATTTTTCTTTCCAGAAAGGTTGTTGACTGTCTTCTCTGGTATAAACCCTAGTAAGAAAGGTATCTTTATACCATCAAAAGTCAGACAAAGTTTTGCATCTAAGATTGGAAAGCAGTTCCGCAGAACGATCTTTCCAAAGAGATGGATCACCAATGAAGTGGCTTGCTATGGTAAAAATTAAGGTATTGACAGCATCGGGAATAGGTTCACCGTCGTCACTAATGATGGGTTCGTTCTGGTCGTTGACTTTTATGGCAGAAAAGATTGAGTATTTTTGGTTATCGGAAAGGTAGTTATCCCACCATCCTTTCAGTTGACCACTAAACCCGGAAACAATAACATTGGCTATAGCTTCTTCAGAGGTATCATGGGCTGCTTGATAGGCTGTTCCTACCATTGTCATATGCTGGAGCATACTCATGATATTATATTCTGTTTTGCCATCTATATTCCATTCATAGACATTATTGGCATTGAAGCTAACAAAACCTAGTTCTCTTTCTTCGAGAGCTAGATCTGGAGCGGATACACGATTATAACCATACGTAGAGGGTTTAGTTAAACCCTTCCACTTGGTCTGGGAGTTGCTCAAAATGGGACTGATCTTGAGGGATGATTTACCAGAATCATCACTTTGCTCAGAGCAAGATTCATTGGATTCAAGTCCGAGGGCATTAATGGCTTTAGATGAGCGAGTTTGAATACGAGAAGTAGATTCACCAGAGTTTGTAGGAGTTTCAGGGATAGTAGTAAAACGATTCAAAAGTTGGTCAATCTTTTGAATAACCTCCGAATCACTAGATTGTTGTTTTAAAATGGAGGTTTTAAGACTTTGCTTAGCTTTGCTACTTATTTTGAAAGGTTTAAAAAGAGGTTTCTCAATACTTTTAGAGGTAGATGTTTCAGAAACATTTTTCAAAGAGAAAGTAGATCTTGAGGATGAAAAGTTATCACCCAAGCATTGTAAAAATCTGTTGGTATAATTTGATTGTTCAATGAGATTTTTAATATCTTTAGGGGCGACAGCTTCATCCACATTTTTTGTTTTAAAAGGAGAGGCCATAACAGGATTATGTCCTTCCGTATTTGAGATAATAAAAGCTCCTTTTGGAGGAAACTCAGATCTAACTAACTTCCCATCTTTAAATTTCCAAGTTGAAATAACATTTGCTGAAAATGAAGTTTGTTTATTTTTAAAAGGATACTCAATGTTGTTTTTTATGGAGTAAGCATGAAACCATTCAAAAAAAGGAATATGCAATCTAACGTCATTTAGAAATTTGTAATATTTTTCTTTGAATGATGAGATTTGAGAAGCTGTATAAGTACTTAAATACCATTCTCTTTGGAGGTCATACTCTTTAGAGTTAAGGTTTTTAAGTAAGGCTTCTCTGCTTATAATGAATTCCGTGTTATTCATTTATCATTCAAAGAAGAATATGTTGGAGATTGATGGGATGGAATAGAAGATTCAACTTCATATTCTACATCACCATCATCTTCTTGGTAAACTCCTTGAGAAATGCTTGAATTGTTTTTTAATCCAGAAATATGTATTTCAGAATTGGCTGGTCTCGACATCTTTGAAAACTGAGATTGGAAAGTTACTAAAAAAGATCTTCTTGCTGAAGCAAAATCATTAGATGTTCCTGCTTCAGATCTAGAAGAAAAAGAGTTTCGTCTATCAAAGAAAATCTCTACTTTCCCTGATTCATCTTGTTTTACTTCTCGTAAAAGGGGTGCTTGTCTAGGTTGCGTTGGAATGGCTCGGTCAATTGACCATGATTGAGGGAGGTCAATTTCATCCCATCTTATGAGCCTTGGGATCATAACGTTGGCCTTTGTCATGTCTGTGACAAACAAAGTGGTTTCACGATCTTGGGACTTAAGAAGGACTCTAGAATTACAAGTGTTCATGACCTTGTATTGAATCCTATAGATTAAAGCGGCTGGAATGGAACCTTCTTTCATGTTAAGACCATGAATTCGAATGTTTAGGAAAAGAGAGTCAAGAATGTTAAGGTCTAACAGACTGACTGTCTTGTTTGGGAAACAGTTGAAGTAAACTGGACCATGTCCAAGACTTGTTTCAACTGTTCCTATTAAGGAGTCTTGGAAGTCATTGTGTCTAATGTCTCTAAGACACATGAGGATAGAGGCATTCAAACCTTCTCGGATGAGTGGTTTGACTGCAACTTGGACACACCCTATGTGAAGATATCTGTAGTGACGGGCATGTTCTCTAACAGATTGTTTAGTCAGGAGATGGAATTCCTCACCGGAATCGGGTCCTAGAGGAATATTATTTTCAGCGGTTTTGATGATATAATCAGATTTTCTCTTGTTATCATCAGGGACATATAACTCATCTTGTGGGATTTTGGGTATTTCCCAATTGTCAATGGCTTGATTGATATCTTCGAAGCAAATTTCTTCTTCAAAGATATTGTGTTTGGGGGAAAGTTCCTCAGGACGAGTAACTTTCTCAGTAAGGGGATTGGAAGAGGAATGGATCGGAGAGGAAGAAGAAGAGGACGGTGAAGAAAAGGAAAGGCGTCTAGAGAGAGAGCGAAAGAGCTTAGACATGAATACATAAAATCTGATATCATTGCCCTCCTTTGGTTCAGAGAGAACGTATATATTATCACTAAACTATCACTCAAATTTTTGAATCTGGGTTTGTAACTCTTTTTTTTTTATCTCTTTAAATCTATAGCCACCAGGAGTTCTTACATTTGGACCCTTATCACCTTTTAGGGACATCATCAAGTTAGTCTTACTGCCCGAAATCCAGGGTCTTACTGCTACAGCCCCTTTGAGTGATAGGATTAAACGGCCTGTACTTCCAGATTTAAAGTGTTGTTTCATATATACAAAAATGAATAGTAAATAAGAACATGAACAGAAAAATCCCAGATCCATGAATTTCAAAGATAGTTTAATGATAATATGTAGATTCCTACTTCCCCATCAGGCTCTGATACCAGATGGCCCGAAGTGGATCAAGGAGGGAAAGGGGAAGAAGGGTAAGCGTTAGTATGAATGCAGTATGATATGCAAGAACAGGTAGGTAAATATGAAGTTAGATGTGGCGGTAGTCCGCACGCATATGCAAGTTAGATATGTAGTTAGATGTGGCGGTAGTCCGCACGCATATGCAATTGCAGAAATGTAAATATGGAAATACTAAAATGAAGAACTGAATAAAAGATTTTTATTGAATGTATTGAAAAGGGAAAAGAGGGAAGGAGAGCTGGAGAGCTTACAAGGGGAACTCTCAGAGCATCTCTCACTAACTTCTCTCTATGTTTTTGTAAATTGAAAAGGGTGTCTTACTATGAAAGCGTAGCCTCCTTTTATAGTTGAGAAAAATACTGTTTCTACAGTGCCGGTTATGTTAACCGGTACTATTGCTACAGAACAAGTTGATACAATTTATTTTTTGCAAATTTGTCTTCTAATCTTCTCCTAGATTGATTCCAAAACAATCGTCTTCATTTTGATTGTAATCACTTGATGATCCTTCTGAGGGAGTAGGATCATCTTTGTGTTTTTTGTCTTCCTCGATCATCTGCATGCTTTCTTGAAGGTGTCTTGCTAAGGTTTCTTTTGATTGGGCCCCTGCAAGGGCTGCTGCAATTTGGGCTTTTTGGTTGAGAAATACTGATTCTTCATGGTCGAATGGTTTGGTGAACTTGGGGTGCTCTTTGAACCAATTACGAACTTTGTCTGGATGAGCCATGGAGGCATCAAACTGAGACCACCATTTTACATAGGCATTCCTTTGAAGCATAGGTGGTGATTTTGGATGTTCTTGTTTGCCGTACCTGTACTGCCATGAGAATACCCAGGCCAGGGAGAAAACAGAGAAAAATTGAAGATCTGCAGGAATGCTTGTTTCCTGTTGGTCAAATTTTTTGGTGAAAATTTTGAACCCCTCGTCGGCAGGTGGGGGCAAGATTTCTGGTAGAGGTCCAAAGTAATCCCACCATTGGGTGAACCAATTTGGGAATTGATAATTGGTATTTTTCTTGAAATAAATGAGCCAAGAATGTCTGTTCTGATTATTTTGCAACCAAAATACTCTTGTCCAGGCATCCACATAATCCCAATAAGAATATCCTATCGGGTCATAAGGATTAGAGAATTTTTTTGTATTGTTTGGGTTCTTACCAAATTGATTAGGGGTGAGTACTTTTAGAATTTGAATGGTTGAATGAGTTATGTTGGTGGCATCTTTAGGATCTTTGTAATGTTTTATTGAGACTGAATCTGAATCCACTAATATGAATTCATCAAACTGTCTGGTTTTATTCAGGGCTGTTGGTCTAAAATGGAATCCTGATGGAAAGACTTTAGGAATAACTTTAAAAGGTGATTTTTCCCAAAACTCAGGTTCCATTAGAAGGACAGAAGAGAACTTTTTTTTTGAAATGTATGTGGTTGGTTGTTTTAATTGAGTGTTGACAGGGTGGGTTTGGTTTGATTGAGGTGGCATGGTTTGGGCAATTATTTTTCCTTTTGGATCATTGCAAATGGTTTTTTGAGTTGCCATTTGTGATATAAGTTTGGTAAGGTCTATTTCATCTTCATCTGAGCTGTCACATATGTCAGCCCAGGATTTTTTATGAAGTTTTGTAAGGCCTGCATCTTGTAAGGCCAACAAGGTTTGGATTGGGAAGGCATAGTCTGCCTTTGTTTGTTTGGCTGTTTGGCTACTTGGGGGTTGAGTAGATGACTCAACTACATTTTTTGTGATCTGAGTAGATGACTCAGTCGGCTCTTGGGTTAAAGGGGAAGGTTGTTGGGTAGATGACCCAGTCGGGGTACTTGACCCAGATCTCTTTGTCGGCCCAGGAAGGGCTAGGCGAATACCTCTGCCTCTTACCGAGGCTAATGTTGCCTTTCTAGGCATCTTTTCCTTGATTATCTCCCTGCAAATATTCACGTGTGAGAAAGTCAGGGAGAGAGTTTGAGTTACCCTTGATGTGCTCAATGTCGAAATCAAAGACACTTAAAATTGCTTGCCATCTGGCAAAAATTTGTTTTGATGCAAGATTTTTTACATCATTTTGTAACACGTCTTTAGCTGATTTACAATCAACTTGGACTAAAAATTTTTGATTGAGTAAATCTGATTGAAATTTTGTGATGCATAAAACAATGGCTAAAATTTCTTTTTTGATTGTGGAATATTTTTGTTGAGTAGAATTCCAGTGTTTGGATGTAAATGCGATGATACCTTCTTTATCATGCAGTCTTTGTTTTAAAATACCACCATATCCTAAATCTGATGCATCAGTTTCTACAATTTTGATTGCATGAGGAATGGGTAGGTAAAGACATGGAAGATTGCAAACTTTGGTTTTAAGAAATCTGATAATATCTGAATGTTTGTCTGTCCAAGGTGGGGGATTTTTCTTAAGCCTATCATGGAGGGGCTTAAAGAGATTGTTCAGATTCGGGATGAAATCTGAAACATAATTAAGACATCCTAGGAACCTCTGGAGCTGAGGTTTATCGAGGATATAATCTGGAAACTTTTTTGCAAACAAAATTGATCTTTCAATAGGAGTTATTGTTCCTTGGAAAATAATGTGAACAAGAAATCGGATTTTTGTTTGAAAAAGAACAATTTTTGGTTTAGAAACAGCGAGTCCATTTTTTTGGATGATGTACATAAAAGTTTTAACATGTTTGAAATGTTCATCCAGAGTTTGGGAAAAAATTAAGACATCATCAATATAAACGATTGCAAAGTTTGAGTATGGATTGAAAATATCATTCATGATTTTCTGAAATTCTGAAGGGGCATTTTTCAGACCAAAAGGCATTACATTCCATTCATATTGCCCGAATGGAACTGTAAAAGCTGTTTTATATCGATCTGATTCAGTGATTTGGATTTGCCAAAAGCCCGACTTCATATCAAATTTTGAAAAAATATTTGCCGAGTTTAACCTATTAAGCAAATCCTTTTTATTTGGGATGGGATAACAAATCCACTGCAAAGCTTGATTCAAAGGTTTATAATTGATAACAAGCCTAGGAGTTCCTCTTTCTATCTCAGCTTGTTTATTAACATAAAAAGCAGAGCAAGACCAAGGACTTTTGCTGGGCCGGATTAATCTTTTATCCAAGAGATCATTAATTTCTTGTTGACAATGCTGCAAAAGCTGCTCATTCATTTGAATGGGACGGGCTTTTGTAGGAATTTTAGATTCTTTGAAATCCTTTTCATATGGAAGATCAACTATGTGTTGTTTCCTATCCCAGAAGGCATGAGGCAAATCAGAACAAATAGATTTTTCAATTTGGTTTAAAAGATTTTTTATTTTTTCTTGAATCTTTGGTTGCGAAAGCTGCGATTCAAGGGTTTTGAAAGAGATTTCTTGTTTTAGAAAACAAATCTGTTTGGTTTTGGATTCAATTAGGTTTAGAGATCTTTGCTTTGGTGAGTCTAAGAACTCAAAGAAAGTTATTTGTCCTCCTACAAAAGAGGTAAGTCCAGGCCAATCTGCCAGATAAGGAAACAAAAGATTTATAAAAGGTGTCCCCAAAACTACATCATTTTTTATCTCTTTTGAGATGATGAAATCGATGGGAATACTGATATTTCCTTTTTCAATAAAAACATTGGTTATTTTAAAATTGATACTTAGCCTTTCACCCGTTATTGAGCTAAGGCGTTCAGTAGTTTTTTCAAAATATTTTGTGGGGACCAGACCTTCCATAATACAATTTGAATCTGCACCTGAATCAAAGAGTGCAATGGTGTCAAAAACAAAATCTTTAACGACAATTCGGACATTAACACGATGCTTCATGAAGGAGAATACATTTATTATTCTCAAAAATTTTTTTACCTCATTGTCATTAGAAATTTTATTTTCTTGTTCCTTAGAGCACTCGGTTTGGTTTAAAAGAGAACCAAGATCCTCATCACCAGATTCTTCTTCTTGTACCAATTGCGAGAGAATAAGATGATGATCGTTTTGGTTTCTTTTGATTTCTTGGATTTCTCTCTTAAGGTTGTTAACCTCACTTTGGAGGTCCTGAATGGTTACGGGACGAATAACTTGTTTTTCTAATTTTTTGAAAATAGGTTTGACGTCATATTTGTTATTAAGGACCAAACTTTTGGGTTTTTTCTCCTTTTGTAAAGATCTTTTTAGTTTCAAAAGAAAGTCTTTCTTTTGTTCTGGATTGTCAATAGCCTCGATTGCATCAAATAAGAGATCTTGATCTTTGGATAAAACATTAATTTGCTTGATATCTGAATCGGAGGATGACTCAACATCATCAACTTGGACATTGTTGATATTATTATCAGAAGATTCTGGTCCAGAGTTATCATCTGAACTTTCAATCATAAGATTATTAATCTGATCCTCAATCTGAGGATCAAGGTTCAGATTATTAATCTTTCCTTTTAACCGACAATATTTGCTAACATGTCCTGGTTTTTTACATGTGTAACAAATAATGGGGTTTTTCTGGGGATACTTTTGAAAATTCTTTTGGAAACCTATTTCATTTTTAGGTTTTTGAAAACCCCTTTTGAATCTTCTGAAATTCTTTTCAGGGTTGGGTTTAAAGACTTTTCTGTTGGAAGGTCTTTTAGATTTCCTTGGATGACAAGCAGAAAGACCAAATTGTTCACAGAAAGTTCCCAAATCGATACGATTTTGAGTTTTCTCACGAGTAAGTTGCCTTTGGATTTTATCATCTTGACAAATCTTTAGGGCAACCTTTTGGATAAAAGAAATGAGTTGGCCATAACTTAACTCATCATAGGGTATTATCCCGTCTGGAGTTAAGCTACGAATTTTGTCTCTTACCTTATCTCCAAGTGATTTGGGGAGTCCAGCAAGGAATTTTTCTTTCCAGAAAGGTTGTTGACTGTCTTCTCTGGTATAAACCCTAGTAAGAAAGGTATCTTTATACCATCGAAAGTCAGACAAAGTTTTGCATCTAAGATTGGAAAGCAGTTCCGCAGAACGATCTTTCCAAAGAGATGGATCACCAATGAAGTGGCTTGCTATGGTAAAAATTAAGGTATTGACAGCATCGGGAATAGGTTCCCCGTCGTCACTAATGATGGGTTCGTTCTGGTCGTTGACTTTTATGGCAGAAAAGATTGAGTGTTTTTGGTTATCGGAAAGGTAGTTATCCCACCATCCCTTCAGTTGACCACTAAACCCGGAAACAATAACATTGGCTATAGCTTCTTCAGAGGTATCATGGGCTGCTTGATAGGCTGTTCCTACCATTGTCATATGCTGGAGCATACTCATGATATTATATTCTGTTTTGCCATCTATATTCCATTCATAGACATTATTGGCATTGAAGCTAACAAAACCTAGTTCTCTTTCTTCGAGAGCTAGATCTGGAGCGGATACACGATTATAACCATACGTAGAGGGTTTAGTTAAACCCTTCCACTTGGTCAGGGAGTTGCTCAAAATGGGACTGATCTTGAGGGATGATTTACCAGAATCATCACTTTGCTCAGAGCAAGATTCATTGGATTCAAGTCCGAGGGCATTAATGGCTTTAGATGAGCGAGTTTGAATACGAGAAGTAGATTCACCAGAGTTTGTAGGAGTTTCAGGGATAGTAGTAAAACGATTCAAAAGTTGGTCAATCTTTTGAATAACCTCCGAATCACTAGATTGTTGTTTTAAAATGGAGGTTTTAAGACTTTGCTTAGCTTTGCTACTTATTTTGAAAGGTTTAAAAAGAGGTTTCTCAATACTTTTAGAGGTAGATGTTTCAGAAATATTTTTCAAAGAGAAAGTAGATCCTGAGGATGAAAAGTTGTCACCCAAGCATTGTAAAAATCTGTTGGTATAATTTGATTGTTCAATGAGATTTTTAATATCTTTAGGGGCGACAGCTTCATCCACATTTTTTGTTTTAAAAGGAGAGGCCATAACAGGATTATGTCCTTCCGTATTTGAGATAATGAAAGCTCCTTTTGGAGGAAACTCAGATCTAACTAAGTTCCCATCTTTGACTTTCCAAGTTGAAATAACATTTGCTAAAAATGAAGTTTGTTTATTTTTAAAAGGATACTCAATGTTGTTTTTTATGGAGTAAGCATGAAACCATTCAAAAAAAGGAATATGCAATCTAACGTCATTTAGAAATTTGTAATATTTTTCTTTGAATGATGAGATTTGAGAAGCTGTATAAGTACTTAAATACCATTCTCTTTGGAGGTCATACTCTTTAGAGTTAAGGTTTTTAAGTAAGGCTTCTCTGTTTATAATGAATTCCGTGTTATTCATTTATCATTCAAAGAAGAATATGTTGGAGATTGATGGGATGGAATAGAAGATTCAACTTCATATTCTACATCACCATCATCTTCTTGGTAAACTCCTTGAGAAATGCTTGAATTGTTTTTTAATCCAGAAATATGTATTTCAGAATTGGCTGGTCTCGACATTTTTGAAAACTGAGATTGGGAAGTTACTAAAAAAGATCTTCTTGCTGAAGCAAAATCATTAGATGTTCCTGCTTCAGATCTAGAAGAAAAAGAGTTTCGTCTATCAAAGAAAATCTCTACTTTCCCTGATTCATCTTGTTTTACTTCTCGTAAAAGGGGTGCTTGTCTAGGTTGCGTTGGAATGGCTCGGTCAATTGACCATGATTGAGGGAGGTCAATTTCATCCCATCTTATGAGCCTTGGGATCATAATGTTGGCCTTTGTCATGTCTGTGACAAACAAAGTGGTTTCACGATCTTGGGACTTAAGAAGGACTCTAGAATTACAAGTGTTCATGACCTTGTATTGAATCCTATAGATTAAAGCGGCTGGAATGGAACCTTCTTTCATGTTAAGACCATGAATTCGAATGTTTAGGAAAAGAGAGTCAAGAATGTTAAGGTCTAACAGACTGACTGTCTTGTTTGGGAAACAGTTGAAGTAAACTGGACCATGTCCAAGACTTGTTTCAACTGTTCCTATTAAGGAGTCTTGGAAGTCATTGTGTCTAATGTCTCTAAGACACATGAGGATAGAGGCATTCAAACCTTCTCGGATGAGTGGTTTGACTGCAACTTGGACACACCCTATGTGAAGATATCTGTAGTGACGGGCATGTTCTCTAACAGATTGTTTAGTCAGGAGATGGAATTCCTCACCGGAATCGGGTCCTAGGGAAATATTATTTTCAGCGGTTTTGATGATATAATCAGATTTTCTCTTGTTATCATCAGGGACATATAACTCATCTTGTGGGATTTTGGGTATTTTCCAATTGTCAATGGCTTGATTGATATCTTCGAAGCAAACTTCTTCTTCAAAGATATTGTGTTTGGGGGAAAGTTCCTCAGGACGAGTAACTTTCTCAGTAAGGGGATTGGAAGAGGAATGGATCGGAGAGGAAGAAGAAGAGGACGGTGAAGAAAAGGAAAGGCGTCTAGAGAGAGAGCGAAAGAGCTTAGACATGAATACATAAAATCTGATATCATTGCCCTCCTTTGGTTCAGAGAGAACGTATATATTATCACTAAACTATCACTCAAATTTTTGAATCTGGGTTTGTAACTCTTTTTTTTTTATCTCTTTAAATCTATAGCCACCAGGAGTTCTTACATTTGGACCCTTATCACCTTTTAGAGACATCATCAAGTTAGTCTTACTGCCCGAAATCCAGGGTCTTACTGCTACAGCCCCTTTGAGTGATAGGATTAAACGGCCTGTACTTCCAGATTTAAAGTGTTGTTTCATATATACAAAAATGAATAGTAAATAAGAACATGAACAGAAAAATCCCAGATCCATGAATTTCAGAGATAGTTTAATGATAATATGTAGATTCCAACTTTCCCATCAGGCTCTGATACCAGATGGCCCGAAGTGGATCAAGGAGGGAAAGGGGAAGAAGGGTAAGCATTAGTATGAATGCAGTATGATATGCAAGAACAGGTAGGTAAATATGAAGTTAGATGTGGCGGTAGTCCGCACGCATATGCAAGTTAGATATGTAGTTAGATGTAGCGGTAGTCCGCACGCATATGCAATTGCAGAAATGTAAATATGGAAATACTAAAATGAAGAACTGAATAAAAGATTTTTATTGAATGTATTGAAAATGGAGAAGAGGGAAGGAGAGCTGGAGAGCTTACAAGGGGAACTCTCAGAGCATCTCTCACTAACTTCTCTCTATGTTTTTGTACATTGAAAAGGGTGCCTTACTATGAAAGCGTAGCCTCCTTTTATAGTTGAGAAAAATACTGTTTCTACAGTGCCGGTTATGTTAACCGGTACTATTGCTACAGAACAAGTTGATACAATTTATTTTTTGCAAATTTGTCTTCTAATCTTCTCCTAGATTGATTCCAAAACAATCGTCTTCATTTTGATTGTAATCACTTGATGATCCTTCTGAGGGAGTAGGATCATCTTTGTGTTTTTTGTCTTCCTCGATCATCTGCATGATTTCTTGAAGGTGTCTTGCTAAGGTTTCTTTTGATTGGGCCCCTGCAAGGGCTGCTGCAATTTGGGCTTTTTGGTTGAGAAATACTGATTCTTCATGGTCGAATGGTTTGGTGAACTTGGGGTGCTCTTTGAACCAATTACGAACTTTGTCTGGATGAGCCATGGATGCATCAAACTGAGACCACCATTTTACATAGGCATTTCTTTGAAGCATAGGTGGTGATTTTGGATGTTCTTGTTTGCCGTACCTGTACTGCCATGAGAATACCCAGGCCAGGGAAAAAATAGAGAAAAATTGAAGATCTGCAGGAATGCTTGTTTCCTGTTGGTCAAATTTTTTGGTGAAAATTTTGAACCCCTCATCGGCAGGTGGGGGCAAGATTTCTGGTAGAGGGCCAAAGTAATCCCACCATTGGGTGAACCAATTTGGGAATTGATAATTGGTATTTTTCTTGAAATAAATGAGCCAAAAATGTCTGTTCTGATTATTTTGCAACCAAAATACTCTTGTCCAGGCATCCACATAATCCCAATAAGAATATCCTATCGGGTCATAAGGATTAGAGAATTTTTTTGTATTGTTTGGGTTCTTACCAAATTGATTAGGGGTGAGTACTTTTAGAATTTGAATGGTTGAATGAGTTATGTTGGTGGCATCTTTAGGATCTTTGTAATGTTTTATTGAGACTGAATCTGAATCCACTAATATGAATTCATAAAACTGTCTGGTTTTATTCAGGGCTGTTGGTCTAAAATGGAATCCTGATGGAAAGACTTTAGGAATAACTTTAAAAGGTAATTTTTTCCAAAACTCAGGTTTCATTAGAAGGACAGAAGAGAACTTGTTTTTTGAAATGTATGTGGTTGGTTGTTTTAATTGAGTGTTGACAGGGTGGGTTTGGTTTGATTGAGGTGGCATGGTTTGGGCAATTGTTTTTCCTTTTGGATCATTGCAAATGGTTTTTTGAGTTGCCATTTGTGATATAAGTTTGGTAAGGTCTATTTCATCTTCATCTGAGCTGTCACATATGTCAGCCCAGGATTTTTTATGAAGTTTTGTAAGGCTTGCATCTTGTAAGGCCAACAAGGTTTGGATTGGGAAGGCATAGTCTGCCTTTGTTTGTTTAGCTGTTTGGCTACTTGGGGGTTGAGTAGATGACTCAACTACATTTTTTGTGATCTGAGTAGATGACTCAGTCGGCTCTTGGGTTAAAGGGGAAGGTTGTTGGGTAGATGACCCAGTCGGGGTACTTAACCCAGATCTCTATGTCGGCCCAGGAAGGGCTAGGCGAATACCTCTGCCTCTTACTGAGGCTAATGTTGCCTTTCTAGGCATCTTTTCCTTAATTATCTCCCTGCAAATATTCACGTGTGAGAAAGTCAGGGAGAGAGTTTGAGTTACCCTTGATGTGCTCAATGTCGAAATCAAAGACACTTAAAATTGCTTGCCATCTGGCAAAAATTTGTTTTGATGCAAGATTTTTTACATCATTTTGTAACACGTCTTTAGCTGATTTACAATCAACTCGGACTAAAAATTTTTGATTGAGTAAATCTGATTGAAATTTTGTGATGCATAAAACAATGGCTAAAATTTCTTTTTTGATTGTGGAATATTTTTGTTGAGTAGAATTCCAGTGTTTGGATGTAAATGCGATGATACCTTCTTTATCATGCAGTCTTTGTTTTAAAATACCACCATATCCTAAATCTGATGCATCAGTTTCTACAATTTTGAATGCATGAGGAATGGGTAGGTAAAGACATGGAAGATTGCGAACTTTGGTTTTAAGAAATCTGATAATATCTGAATGTTTGTCTGTCCAAGGTGGGGGATTTTTCTTAAGCCTATCATGGAGGGGCTTAAGGAGATTGTTCAGATTCGGGATGAAATCTGAAACATAATTAAGACATCCTAGGAACCTCTGGAGCTGAGGTTTATCGAGGATATAATCTGGAAACTTTTCTGCAAACAAAATTGATCTTTCAATAGGAGTTATTGTTCCTTGGAAAATAATGTGACCAAGAAATCGGATTTTTGTTTGAAAAAGAACAATTTTTGGTTTAGAAACAGCGAGTCCATTTTTTTGGATGATGTACATAAAAGTTTTAACATGTTTGAAATGTTCATCCAGAGTTTGGGAAAAAATTAAGACATCATCAAATAAACAATTGCAAAGTTTGAGTATGGATTGAAAATATCATTCATGATTTTCTGAAATTCTGAAGGGGCATTTTTCAGACCAAAAGGCATTACATTCCATTCATATTGCCCGAATGGAACTGTAAAAGCTGTTTTATATCGATCTGATTCAGTGATTTGGATTTGCCAAAAGCCCGACTTCATATCAAATTTTGAAAAAATATTTGCCGAGTTTAACCTATTAAGCAAATCCTTTTTATTTGGGATGGGATAACGAATCCACTGTAAAGCTTGATTCAAAGGTTTATAATTGATAACAAGCCTAGGAGTTCCTCTTTCTATCTCAGCTTGTTTATTAACATAAAAAGCAGAGCAAGACCAAGGACTTTTGCTGGGCCGGATTAATCTTTTATCCAAGAGATCATTAATTTCTTGTTGACAATGCTGCAAAAGCTGCTCATTCATTTGAATGGGACGGGCTTTTGTAGGAATTTTAGATTCTTTGAAATCCTTTTCATATGGAAGATCAACTATGTGTTGTTTCCTATCCCAGAAGGCATGAGGCAAATCAGAACAAATAGATTTTTCAATTTGGTTTAAAAGATTTTTTATTTTTTCTTTAATCTTTGGTTGCGAAAGCTGCGATTCAAGGGTTTTGAAAGAGATTTCTTGTTTTAGAAAACAAATCTGTTTGGTTTTGGATTCAATTAGGTTTAGAGATCTTTGCTTTGGTGAGTCTAAGAACTCAAAGAAAGTTATTTGTCCTCCTACAAAAGAGGTAAGTCCAGGCCAATCTGCCAGATAAGGAAACAAAAGATTTATAAAAGGTGTCCCCAAAACTACATCATTTTTTATCTCTTTTGAGATGATGAAATCGGTGGGAATACTGATTTTTCCTTTTTCAATAAAAACATTGGTTATTTTAAAATTGATACTTAGCCTTTCACCCGTTATTGAGCTAAGGCGTTCAGTAGTTTTCTCAAAATATTTTGTGGGGACCAGACCTTCCATAATACAATTTGAATCTGCACCTGAATCAAAGAGTGCAATGGTGTCAAAAACAAAATCTTTAACGACAATTCGGACATTAACACGATGCTTCATGAAGGAGAATACATTTATTATTCTCAAAATTTGTTTTACCTCATTGTCGTTAGAAATTTTATTTTCTTGTTCCTTAGAGCACTCGGTTTGGTTTAAAAGAGAACCAAGATCCTCATCACCAGATTCTTCTTCTTGTACCAATTGTGAGAGAATAAGATGATGATCGTTTTGGTTTCTTTTGATTTCCTGGATTTCTCTCTTAAGGTTGTTAACCTCACTTTGGAGGTCCTGAATGGTTACGGGATGAATAACTTGTTTTTCTAATTTTTTGAAAATAGGTTTGACGTCATATTTGTTATTAAGGACCAAACTTTTGGGTTTTTTCTCCTTTTGTAAAGATCTTTTTAGTTTCAAAAGAAAGTCTTTCTTTTGTTCTGGATTGTCAATAGCCTCGATTGCATCAAATAAGAGATCTTGATCTTTGGATAAAACATTAATTTGCTTGATATCTGAATCGGAGGATGACTCAACATCATCAACTTGGACATTGTTGATATTATTATCAGAAGATTCTGGTCCAGAGTTATCATCTGAACTTTCAATCATAAGATTATTAATCTGATCCTCAATCTGAGGATCAAGGTTCAGATTATTAATCTTTCCTTTTAACCGACAATATTTGCTAACATGTCCTGGTTTTTTACATGTGTAACAAATAATGGGGTTTTTCTGGGGATACTTTTGAAAATTCCTTTGGAAACCTGTTTCATTTTTAGGTTTTTGAAAACCCCTTTTGAATCTTCTGAAATTCTTTTCAGGGTTGGGTTTAAAGACTTTTCTGTTGGAAGGTCTTTTAGATTTCCTTGGATGACAAGCAGGAAGACCAAATTGTTCACAGAAAGTTCCCAAATCGATACGATTTTGAGTTTTCTCACGAGCAAGTTGCCTTTGGATTTTATCATCTTGACAAATCTTTAGGGCAACCTTTTGGATAAAAGAAATGAGTTGGCCATAACTTAACTCATCATAGGGTATTATCCCGTCTGGAGTTAAGCTACGAATTTTGTCTCTTACCTTATCTCCAAGTGATTTGGGGAGTCCAGCAAGGAATTTTTCTTTCCAGAAAGGTTGTTGACTGTCTTCTCTGGTATAAACCCTAGTAAGAAAGGTATCCTTATACCATCAAAAGTCAGACAAAGTTTTGCATCTAAGATTGGAAAGCAGTTCCGCAGAACGATCTTTCCAAAGAGATGGATCACCAAGGAAGTGGCTTGCTATGGTAAAAATTAAGGTATTGACAGCATCGGGAATAGGTTCCCCGTCGTCACTAATGATGGGTTCGTTCTGGTCGTTGACTTTTATGGCAGAAAAGATTGAGTGTTTTTGGTTATCGGAAAGGTAGTTATCCCACCATCCCTTCAGTTGACCACTAAACCCGGAAACAATAACATTGGCTATAGCTTCTTCAGAGGTATCATGGGCTGCTTGATAGGCTGTTCCTACCATTGTCATATGCTGGAGCATACTCATGATATTATATTCTGTTTTGCCATCTATATTCCATTCATAGACATTATTGGCATTGAAGCTAACAAAACCTAGTTCTCTTTCTTCGAGAGCTAGATCTGGAGCGGATACACGATTATAACCATACGTAGAGGGTTTAGTTAAACCTTTCCACTTGGTCAGGGAGTTGCTCAAAATGGGACTGATCTTGAGGGATGATTTACCAGAATCATCACTTTGCTCAAAGCAAGATTCATTGGATTCAAGTCTGAGGGCATTAATGGCTTTAGATGAGCGAGTTTGAATACGAGAAGTAGATTCACCAGAGTTTGTAGGAGTTTCAGGGATAGTAGTAAAACGATTCAAAAGTTGGTCAATCTTTTGAATAACCTCCGAATCACTAGATTGTTGTTTTAAAATGGAGGTTTTAAGACTTTGCTTAGCTTTGCTACTTATTTTGAAAGGTTTAAAAAGAGGTTTCTCAATACTTTTAGAGGTAGATGTTTCAGAAACATTTTTCAAAGAGAAAGTAGATCCTGAGGATGAAAAGTTGTCACCCAAGCATTGTAAAAATCTGTTGGTATAATTTGATTGTTCAATGAGATTTTTAATATCTTTAGGGGCGACAGCTTCATCCACATTTTTTGTTTTAAAAGGAGAGGCCATAACAGGATTATGTCCTTCCGTATTTGAGATAATGAAAGCTCCTTTTGGAGGAAACTCAGATCTAACTAAGTTCCCATCTTTGACTTTCCAAGTTGAAATAACATTTGCTGAAAATGAAGTTTGTTTATTTTTAAAAGGATACTCAATGTTGTTTTTTATGGAGTAAGCATGAAACCATTCAAAAAAAGGAATATGCAATCTAACGTCATTTAGAAATTTGTAATATTTTTCTTTGAATGATGAGATTTGAGAAGCTGTATAAGTACTTAAATACCATTCTCTTTGGAGGTCATACTCTTTAGAGTTAAGGTTTTTAAGTAAGGCTTCTCTGTTTATAATGAATTCCGTGTTATTCATTTATCATTCAAAGAAGAATATGTTGGAGATTGATGGGATGGAATAGAAGATTCAACTTCATATTCTACATCACCATCATCTTCTTGGTAAACTCCTTGAGAAATGCTTGAATTGTTTTTTAATCCGGAAATATGTATTTCAAAATTGGCTGGTCTCGACATTTTTGAAAACTGAGATTGGGAAGTTACTGAAAAAGATCTTCTTGCTGAAGCAAAATCATTAGATGTTCCTGCTTCAGATCTAGAAGAAAAAGAGTTTCGTCTATCAAAGAAAATCTCTACTTTCCCTGATTCATCTTGTTTTACTTCTCGTAAAAGGGGTGCTTGTCTAGGTTGCGTTGGAATGGCTCGGTCAATTGACCATGATTGAGGGAGGTCAATTTCATCCCATCTTATGAGCCTTGGGATCATAACGTTGGCCTTTGTCATGTCTGTGACAAACAAAGTGGTTTCACGATCTTGGGACTTAAGAAGGACTCTAGAATTACAAGTGTTCATGACTTTGTATTGAATCCTATAGATTAAAGCGGCTGGAATGGAACCTTCTTTCATGTTAAGACCATGAATTCGAATGTTTAGGAAAAGAGAGTCAAGAATGTTAAAGTCTAACAGACTGACTGTCTTGTTTGGGAAACAGTTGAAGTAAACTGGACCATGTCCAAGACTTGTTTCAACTGTTCCTATTAAGGAGTCTTGGAAGTCATTGTGTCTAATGTCTCTAAGACACATGAGGATAGAGGCATTCAAACCTTCTCGGATGAGTGGTTTGACTGCAACTTGGACACACCCTATGTGAAGATATCTGTAGTGACGGGCATGTTCTCTAACAGATTGTTTAGTCAGGAGATGGAATTCCTCACCGGAATCGGGTCCTAGAGGAATATTATTTTCAGCGGTTTTGATGATATAATCAGATTTTCTCTTGTTATCATCAGGGACATATAACTCATCTTGTGGGATTTTGGGTATTTCCCAATTGTCAATGGCTTGATTGATATCTTCGAAGCAAACTTCTTCTTCAAAGATATTGTGTTTGGGGGAAAGTTCCTCAGGACGAGTAACTTTCTCAGTAAGGGGATTGGAAGAGGAATGGATCGGAGAGGAAGAAGAAGAGGACGGTGAAGAAAAGAAAAGGCGTCTAGAGAGAGAGCGAAAGAGCTTAGACATGAATACATAAAATCTGATATCATTGCCCTCCTTTGGGTCATATGTAAATTGAAAAGGTTTTTTACATCTGGTATCAGAGCCTGATGGGGAAGTAGGAATCTACATATTATCATTAAACTATCTCTGAAATTCATGGATCTGGGATTTTTCTGTTCATGTTCTTATTTACTATTCATTTTTGTATATATGAAACAACACTTTAAATCTGGAAGTACAGGCCGTTTAATCCTATCACTCAAAGGGGCTGTAGCAGTAAGACCCTGGATTTCGGGCAGTAAGACTAACTTGATGATGTCCCTAAAAGGTGATAAGGGTCCAAATGTAAGAACTCCTGGTGGCTATAGATTTAAAGAGATAAAAAAAAAAGAGTTACAAACCCAGATTCAAAAATTTGAGTGATAGTTTAGTGATAATATATACGTTCTCTCTGAACCAAAGGAGGGCAATGATATAAGATTTTATGTATTCATGTCTAAGCTCTTTCGCTCTCTCTCTAGACGCCTTTCCTTTTCTTCACCGTCCTCTTCTTCTTCCTCTCCGATCCATTCCTCTTCCAATCCCCTTACTGAGAAAGTTACTCGTCCTGAGAAACTTTCCCCCAAACACAATATCTTTGAAGAAGAAGTTTGCTTCGAAGATATCAATCAAGCCATTGACAATTGGGAAATACCCAAAATCCCACAAGATGAGTTATATGTCCCTGATGATAACAAGAGAAAATCTGATTATATCATCAAAACCGCTGAAAATAATATTCCTCTAGGACCCGATTCCGGTGAGGAATTCCATCTCCTGACTAAACAATCTGTTAGAGAACATGCCCGTCACTACAGATATCTTCACATAGGGTGTGTCCAAGTTGCAGTCAAACCACTCATCCGAGAAGGTTTGAATGCCTCTATCCTCATGTGTCTTAGAGACATTAGACACAATGACTTCCAAGACTCCTTAATAGGAACAGTTGAAACAAGTCTTGGACATGGTCCAGTTTACTTCAACTGTTTCCCAAACAAGATAGTCAGTCTGTTAGACTTTAACATTCTTGACTCTCTTTTCCTAAACATTCTAATTCATGGTCTTAACATGAAAGAAGGTTCCATTCCAGCCGCTTTAATCTATAGGATTCAATACAAGGTCATGAACACTTGTAATTCTAGAGTCCTTCTTAAGTCCCAAGATCATGAAACCACTTTTTTTGTCACAGACATGACAAAGGCCAACGTTATGATCCCAAGGCTCATAAGATGGGATGAAATTGACCTCCCTCAATCATGGTCAATTGACCGAGCCATTCCAATGCAACCTAGACAAGCACCCCTTTTACGAGAAGTAAAACAAGATGAATCAGGGAAAGTAGAGATTTTCTTTGATAGACAAAACTCTTTTTCTTCTAGATCTGAAGCAAGAACATCTAATGATTTTGCTTCAGCAAGAAGATCTTTTTTAGTAACTTCCCAATCTCAGTTTTCAAAAATGTCGAGACCAGCCAATTCTGAAATACATATTTCCGGATTAAAAAACAATTCAAGCATTTCTCAAGGAGTTTACCAAGAAGATGATGGTGATGTAGAATATGAAGTTGAATCTTCTATTCCATCCCATCAATCTCCAACATATTCTTCTTTGAATGATAAATGAATAACACAGAATTCATTATAAACAGAGAAGCCTTACTTAAAAACCTTAACTCTAAAGAGTATGACCTCCAAAGAGAATGGTATTTAAGTACTTATACAGCTTCTCAAATCTCATCATTCAAAGAAAAATATTACAAATTTCTAAATGACGTTAGATTGCATATTCCTTTTTTTGAATGGTTTCATGCTTACTCCATAAAAAACAACATTGAGTATCCTTTTAAAAATAAACAAACTTCATTTTCAGCAAATGTTATTTCAACTTGGAAAGTCAAAGATGGAAACTGATGAGCGGATAATTTGTACGCTTTTTGGCATTGTTTTTAGTATGTTTTTAGTATGATCTAGTTAGTTTTTAGTATATTTTTATTAGTTTTTAGTTAAAATTCACTTTTCTGGACTTTACAATGAGTTTGTGTGTTTTTCTGTGATTTCAGGTATTTTCTGGCTGAAATTGAGGGATCTGAGCAAAAATCTGATCCAGAGACTCAAAAGGACTGCAGATGCTGTTGGATTCTGACCTTTCTGCACTCGAAGTGGATTTTCTGGAGCTACAGAAGCCCAATTGGCGCGCTCTCAACGGCGTTGGAAAGTAGACATCCTGGGCTTTCCAGCAATATATGATAGTCTATACTTTGCCCAAGATTTGATGGCCCAAACCGGCGTTCAAAGTCACCTCAAGAAATTCCAGCGTTAAACGCCGGAACTGGCACCTAAATGGGAGTTAAACGCCCAAACTGGCATAAAAGCTGGCGTTTAACTCCAAGAGAAGTCTCTACACGAAAAATGCTTCATTGCTCAGCCCAAGCACACACCAAGTGGGCCCGGAAGTGGATCTTTATGTCATTTACTCATCTTTGTACACCTTAGGCTACTAGTTTTCTATAAGTAGGACCTTGTACTATTGTATTTGACATCTTGGTAGCTATCTTTGAGTTTTATGCTATCTTAGATCATTTGGGAGGCTGGCCTCACGGCCATGCCTAGACCTTGTTCTTATGTATTTTCAACGGTGGAGTTTCTACACACCATAGATTAAGGTGTGGAGCTCTGCTGTACCTCGAGTATTAATGCAATTACTATTGTTCTTCTATTCAATTCCACTTGTTCTTTGTCCAAGATATCACTTGTTCTTCAACTTGATGAATGTGATGATCCGTGACACTCATCATCATTCTCACTCATGAACAAGGTGACTGACAACCACTCTTGTTCTACAAGCAATCAAAGCTCCAGTGAATATCTCTTGGATTCCTGATAACACGATGCATGGTTGATCGCCTGACAACCGAGTGCTCGCCTGACAAAAACAGAGAAGTTAGTGAGAGATGCTCTGAGAGTTCCCCTTGTAAGCTCTCCAGCTCTCCTTCCCTCTTCTCCCTTTTCAATACATTCAATAAAAATCTTTTATTCAGTTCTTCATTTTAGTATTTCCATATTTACATTTCTGCAATTGCATATGCGTGCGGACTACCGCCACATCTAACTACATATCTAACTTGCATATGCGTGTGGACTACCGCCACATCTAACTTCATATTTACCTACCTGTTCTTGCATATCATACTGCATTCATACTAACGCTTACCCTTCTTCCCCTTTCCCTCCTTGATCCACTTCGGGCCATCTGGTATCAGAGCCTGATGGGGAAGTAGGAATCTACATATTATCATTAAACTATCTCTGAAATTCATGGATCTGGGATTTTTCTGTTCATGTTTTTATTTACTATTCATTTTTGTATATATGAAACAACACTTTAAATCTGGAAGTACAGGCCGTTTAATCCTATCACTCAAAGGGGCTGTAGCAGTAAGACCCTGGATTTCGGGCAGTAAGACTAACTTGATGATGTCCCTAAAAGGTGATAAGGGTCCAAATGTAAAAACTCCTGGTGGCTATAGATTTAAAGAGATAAAAAAAAAAGAGTTACAAACCCAGATTCAAAAATTTGAGTGATAGTTTAGTGATAATATATACGTTCTCTCTGAACCAAAGGAGGGCAATGATATCAGATTTTATGTATTCATGTCTAAGCTCTTTCGCTCTCTCTCCAGACGCCTTTCCTTTTCTTCACCGTCCTCTTCTTCTTCCTCTCCGATCCATTCCTCTTCCAATCCCCTTACTGAGAAAGTTACTCGTCCTGAGGAACTTTTCCCCAAACACAATATCTTTGAAGAAGAAGTTTGCTTCGAAGATATCAATCAAGCCATTGACAATTGGGAAATACCCAAAATCCCACAAGATGAGTTATATGTCCCTGATGATAACAAGAGAAAATCTGATTATATCATCAAAACCGCTGAAAATAATATTCCTCTAGGACCCGATTCCGGTGAGGAATTCCATCTCCTGACTAAACAATCTGTTAGAGAACATGCCCGTCACTACAGATATCTTCACATAGGGTGTGTCCAAGTTGCAGTCAAACCACTCATCCGAGAAGGTTTGAATGCCTCTATCCTCATGTGTCTTAGAGACATTAGACACAATGACTTCCAAGACTCCTTAATAGGAACAGTTGAAACAAGTCTTGGACATGGTCCAGTTTACTTCAATTGTTTCCCAAACAAGACAGTCAGTCTGTTAGACCTTAACATTCTTGACTCTCTTTTCCTAAACATTCGAATTAATGGTCTTAACATGAAAGAAGGTTCCATTCCAACCGCTTTAATCTATAGGATTCAATACAAGGTCATGAATACTTGTAATTCTAGAGTCCTTCTTAAGTCCCAAGATCGTGAAACCACTTTGTTTGTCACAGACATGACAAAGGCCAACGTTATGATCCCAAGGCTCATAAGATGGGATGAAATTGACCTCCCTCAATCATGGTCAATTGACCGAGCCATTCCAACGCAACCTAGACAAGCACCCCTTTTACGAGAAGTAAAACAAGATGAATCAGGGAAAGTAGAGATTTTCTTTGATAGACGAAACTCTTTTTCTTCTAGATCTGAAGCAGGAACATCTAATGATTTTGCTTCAGCAAGAAGATCTTTTTCAGTAACTTCCCAATCTCAGTTTTCAAAAATGTCGAGACCAGCCAATTCTGAAATACATATTTTCGGATTAAAAAACAATTCAAGCATTTCTCAAGGAGTTTACCAAGAAGATGATGGTGATGTAGAATATGAAGTTGAATCTTCTATTCCATCCCATCAATCTCCAACATATTCTTCTTTGAATGATAAATGAATAACACGGAATTCATTATAAACAGAGAAGCCTTACTTAAAAACCTTAACTCTAAAGAGTATGACCTCCAAAGAGAATGGTATTTAAGTACTTATACAGCTTCTCAAATCTCATCATTCAAAGAAAAATATTACAAATTTCTAAATGACGTTAGATTGCATATTCCTTTTTTTGAATGGTTTCATGCTTACTCCATAAAAAACAACATTGAGTATCCTTTTAAAAATAAACAAACTTCATTTTCAGCAAATGTTATTTCAACTTGGAAAGTCAAAGATGGGAACTTAGTTAGATCTGAGTTTCCTCCAAAAGGAGCTTTTATTATCTCAAATACGGAAGGACATAATCCTGTTATGGCCTCTCCTTTTAAAACAAAAAATGTGGATGAAGCTGTCGCCCCTAAAGATATTAAAAATCTCATTGAACAATCAAATTATACCAACAGATTTTTACAATGCTTGGGTGACAACTTTTCATCCTCAGGATCTACTTTCTCTTTGAAAAATGTTTCTGAGACATCTACCTCTAAAAGTATTGAGAAACCTCTTTTTAAACCTTTCAAAATAAGTAGCAAAGCTAAGCAAAGTCTTAAAACCTCCATTTTAAAACAACAATCTAGTGATTCGGAGGTTATTCAAAAGATTGACCAACTTTTGAATCGTTTTACTACTATCCCTGAAACTCCTACAAACTCTGGTGAATCTACTTCTCGTATTCAAACTCGCTCATCTAAAGCCATTAATGCCCTCGGACTTGAATCCAATGAATCTTGCTCTGAGCAAAGTGATGATTCTGGTAAATCATCCCTCAAGATCAGTCCCATTTTGAGCAACTCCCTGACCAAGTGGAAGGGTTTAACTAAACCCTCTACGTATGGTTATAATCGTGTATCCGCTCCAGATCTAGCTCTCGAAGAAAGAGAACTAGGTTTTGTTAGCTTCAATGCCAATAATGTCTATGAATGGAATATAGATGGCAAAACAGAATATAATATCATGAGTATGCTCCAGCATATGACAATGGTAGGAACAGCCTATCAAGCAGCCCATGATACCTCTGAAGAAGCTATAGCCAATGTTATTGTTTCCGGGTTTAGTGGTCAACTGAAGGGATGGTGGGATAACTACCTTTCCGATAACCAAAAACACTCAATCTTTTCTGCCATAAAAGTCAACGACCAGAACGAACCCATCATTAGTGACGACGGGGAACCTATTCCCGATGCTGTCAATACCTTAATTTTTACCATAGCAAGCCACTTCATTGGTGATCCATCTCTTTGGAAAGATCGTTCTGCGGAACTGCTTTCCAATCTTAGATGCAAAACTTTGTCTGACTTTCGATGGTATAAAGATACCTTTCTTACTAGGGTTTATTCCAGAGAAGACAGTCAACAACCTTTCTGGAAAGAAAAATTCCTTGCTGGACTCCCCAAATCACTTGGAGATAAGGTAAGAGACAAAATTCGTAGCTTAACTCCAGACGGGATAATACCCTATGATGAGTTAAGTTATGGCCAACTCATTTCTTTTATCCAAAATGTTGCCCTAAAGATTTGTCAAGATGATAAAATCCAAAGGCAACTTGCTCGTGAGAAAACTCAAAATCGTATCGATTTGGGAACTTTCTGTGAACAATTTGGTCTTCCTGCTTGTCATCCAAGGAAATCTAAAAGACCTTCCAACAGAAAAGTCTTTAAACCCAACCCTGAAAAGAATTTCAGAAGATTCAAAAGGGGTTTTCAAAAACCTAAAAATGAAACAGGTTTCCAAAAGAATTTTCAAAAGTATCCCCAGAAAAACCCCATTATTTGTTACACATGTAAAAAACCAGGACATGTTAGCAAATATTGTCGGTTAAAAGGAAAGATTAATAATCTGAACCTTGATCCTCAGATTGAGGATCAGATTAATAATCTTATGATTGAAAGTTCAGATGATAACTCTGGACCAGAATCTTCTGATAATAATATCAACAATGTCCAAGTTGATGATGTTGAGTCATCCTCCGATTCAGATATCAAGCAAATTAATGTTTTATCCAAAGATCAAGATCTCTTATTTGATGCAATCGAGGCTATTGACAATCCAGAACAAAAGAAAGACTTTCTTTTGAAACAAAAAAGATCTTTACAAAAGGAGAAAAAACCCAAAAGTTTGGTCCTTAATAACAAATATGACGTCAAACCTATTTTCAAAAAATTAGAAAAACAAGTTATTCGTCCCGTAACCATTCAGGACCTCCAAAGTGAGGTTAACAACCTTAAGAGAGAAATCCAGGAAATCAAAAGAAACCAAAACGATCATCATCTTATTCTCTCACAATTGGTACAAGAAGAAGAATTTGGTGATGAGGATCTTGGTTCTCTTTTAAACCAAACCGAGTGCTCTAAGGAACAAGAAAATAAAATTTCTAACGACAATGAGGTAAAACAAATTTTGAGAATAATAAATGTATTCTCCTTCATGAAGCATCGTGTTAATGTCCAAATTGTCGTTAAAGATTTTGTTTTTGACACCATTGCACTCTTTGATTCAGGTGCAGATTCAAATTGTATTATGGAAGGTCTGGTCCCCACAAAATATTTTGAAAAAACTACTGAACGCCTTAGCTCAATAACGGGTGAAAGGCTAAGTATCAATTTTAAAATAACCAATGTTTTTATTGAAAAAGGAAATATCAGTATTCCCACCGATTTCATCATCTCAAAAGAGATAAAAAATGATGTAGTTTTGGGGACACCTTTTATAAATCTTTTGTTTCCTTATCTGGCAGATTGGCCTGGACTTACCTCTTTTGTAGGAGGACAAATAACTTTCTTTGAGTTCTTAGACTCACCAAAGCAAAGATCTCTAAACCTAATTGAATCCAAAACCAAACAGATTTGTTTTCTAAAACAAGAAATCTCTTTCAAAACCCTTGAATCGCAGCTTTCGCAACCAAAGATTCAAGAAAAAATAAAAAATCTTTTAAACCAAATTGAAAAATCTATTTGTTCTGATTTGCCTCATGCCTTCTGGGATAGGAAACAACACATAGTTGATCTTCCATATGAAAAGGATTTCAAAGAATCTAAAATTCCTACAAAAGCCCGTCCCATTCAAATGAATGAGCAACTTTTGCAGCATTGTCAACAAGAAATTAATGATCTCTTGGATAAAAGATTAATCCGGCCCAGCAAAAGTCCTTGGTCTTGCTCTGCTTTTTATGTTAATAAACAAGCTGAGATAGAAAGAGGAACTCCTAGGCTTGTTATCAATTATAAACCTTTGAATCAAGCTTTACAGTGGATTCGTTATCCCATCCCAAATAAAAAGGATTTGCTTAATAGGTTAAACTCGGCAAATATTTTTTCAAAATTTGATATGAAGTCGGGCTTTTGGCAAATCCAAATCACTGAATCAGATCGATATAAAACAGCTTTTACAGTTCTATTCGGGCAATATGAATAGAATGTAATGCCTTTTGGTCTGAAAAATGCCCCTTCAGAATTTCAGAAAATCATGAATGATATTTTCAATCCATACTCAAACTTTGCAATCGTTTATATTGATGATGTCTTAATTTTTTCCCAAACTCTGGATGAACATTTCAAACATGTTAAAACTTTTATGTACATCATCCAAAAAAATGGACTCGCTGTTTCTAAACCAAAAATTGTTCTTTTTCAAACAAAAATCCGATTTCTTGGTCACATTATTTTCCAAGGAACAATAACTCCTATTGAAAGATCAATTTTGTTTGCAGAAAAGTTTCCAGATTATATCCTCGATAAACCTCAGCTCCAGAGGTTCCTAGGATGTCTTAATTATGTTTCAGATTTCATCCCGAATCTGAACAATCTCCTTAAGCCCCTCCATGATAGGCTTAAGAAAAATCCCCCACCTTGGACAGAAACATTCAGATATTATCAGATTTCTTAAAACCAAAGTTCGCAATCTTCCATGTCTTTACCTACCCATTCCTCATGCATTCAAAATTGTAGAAACTGATGCATCATATTTAGGATATGGTGGTATTTTAAAACAAAGACTGCATGATAAAGAAGGTATCATTGCATTTACATCCAAACACTGGAATTCTACTCAACAAAAATATTCCACAATCAAAAAAGAAATTTTAGCCATTGTTTTATGCATCACAAAATTTCAATCAGATTTACTCAATCAAAAATTTTTAGTCCGAGTTGATTGTAAATCAGCTAAAGACGTATTACAAAATGATGTAAAAAATCTTGCATCAAAACAAATTTTTGCCAGATGGCAAGCAATTTTAAGTGTCTTTGATTTCGACATTGAGCACATCAAGGGTAACTCAAACTCTCTCCCTGACTTTCTCACACGTGAATATTTGCAGGGAGATAATCAAGGAAAAGATGCCTAGAAAGGCAACATTAGCCTCGGTAAGAGGCAGAGGTATTCGCCTAGCCCTTCCTGGGCCGACAAAGAGATCTGGGTCAAGTACCCCGACTGGGTCATCTACCCAACAACCTTCCCCTTTAACCCAAGAGCCGACTGAGTCATCTACTCAGATCACAAAAAATGTAGTTGAGTCATCTACTCAACCCCCAAGTAGCCAAACTGCCAAACAAACAAAGGCAGACTATGCCTTCCCAATCCAAACCTTGTTGGCCTTACAAGATGCAAGCCTTACAAAACTTCATAAAAAATCCTGGGCTGACATATGTGACAGCTCAGATGAAGATGAAATAGACCTTACCAAACTTATATCACAAATGGCAACTCAAAAAACCATTTGCAATGATCCAAAAGGAAAAACAATTGCCCAAACCATGCCACCTCAATCAAACCAAACCCACCCTGTCAACACTCAATTAAAATAACCAACCACATTGGTGCACGAAATTGAGAACAGTACTTTTCACAACTCTCATAATCCCTGGTCATGAACTCCAAAAACTTAGTGTTCAATCCCATGGCATTACACAACTTCGCACAACTAACCAGCAAGTGCACTGGGTCGTCCAAGTAATACCTTACGTGACTAAGGGTCGATCCCACGGAGATTGTTGCTATGAAGCAAGCTATGGTCACCTTGTAAATCTCAGTCAGGCAAACTCAAATGTATATGGTGATGAACGAAAATAACATAAAAGATAAAGATAGAGATACTTATGTAATCCATTGGTAGGAACTTCAGATAAGCGCATGAAGATGCTTTCCCTTCCGTCTCTCTGCTTTCCTACTGTCTTCATCCAATCCTTCTTACTCCTTTCCATGGCAAGCTTTTGCAAGGGTTTCACCGTTGTCAGTGGCTACCTCCCATCCTCTCATTGGAAATGTTCAACGCACCCTGTCACGGCACGGCTATCCATCTGTCGGTTCTCAATCAGGCCGGAATAGAATCCAGTGATTCTTTTGCATCTGTCACTAATGCCCCGCCCTCAGGAGTTTGAAGCACGTCACAGTCATTCAATCATTGAATCCTACTCAGAATACCACAGACAAGGTTAGACCTTCCGGATTCTCTTGAATGCCGCCATCAGTTCTCGCCTATACCACGAAGACTCTGATCTCACGGAATGGCTGGCTCGTTTGTCAGGCGAGCACTCGGTTGTCAGGCGATCAACCATGCATCGTGTTATCAGGAATCCAAGAGATATTCACTAGAGCTTTGATTGCTTGTAGAACAAGAATGGTTGTCAGTCACCTTGTTCATGAGTGAGAATGATGATGAGTGTCACGGATCATCACATTCATCAAGTTGAAGAACAAGTGATATCTTGGACAAAGAACAAGCGGAATTGAATAGAAGAACAATAGTAATTGCATTAATACTCGAGGTACAGCAGAGCTCCACACCTTAATCTATGGTGTGTAGAAACTCCACCGTTGAAAATACATAAGCATAAGGTCTAGGCATGGCCGAATGGCCAGCCTCCCAATGATCTAAGATAGCATAAAATTTCAAAGATAGCTACCCCGATATCTCAATACAATAGTAAAAGGTCCTACTTATAGAAAACTAGTAGCCTAGGGTGTACAGAGATGAGTAAATGACATAAAAATCCACTTCCGGGCCCACTTGGTGTGTGCTTGGGCTGAGCAATGAAACATTTTCGTGTAGAGACTCTTCTTGGAGTTAAACGCCAGCTTTTATGCCAGTTTGGGCGTTTAACTCCCATTTGGGTGCCAGTTCCAGCGTTTAACGCTGGGATTTCTTGAGGTGACTTTGAACGCCGGTTTGGGCCATCAAATCTTGGGCAAAGTATGGACTATCATATATTGCTGGAAAGCCCAGGATGTCTACTTTCCAACGCCGTTGAGAGCGCGCCAATTGGGCTTCTGTAGCTCCAGAAAATCTACTTCGAGTGCAGGGAGGTCAGAATCCAACAGCATCTGCAGTCCTTTTTGAGTCTCTGGATCAGATTTTTGCTCAGATCCCTCAATTTCAGCCAGAAAATACCTGAAATCACAGAAAAACACACAAACTCATAGTAAAGTCCAGAAAAGTGAATTTTAACTAAAAACTAATAAAAATATACTAAAAACTAACTAGATCATACTAAAAACATACTAAAAACAATGCCAAAAAGCGTACAAATTATCCGCTCATCACAACACCAAACTTAAATTGTTGCTTGTCCCCAAGCAACTGAAGATCAAATAAGATAAAAAGAAGAGAATATGCAATGAACTCCAAAAACATCTATGAAGATCAGTATTAATTAGATGAGCGGGGCTTTTAGCTTTTTGCCTCTAAATAGTTTTGGCATCTCACTCTATCCTTTGGAATTCAGAATGATTGGCTTCTTTAGGAACTCAGAATCCAGATAGTGTTATTGATTCTCCTAGTTAAGTATGATGATTCTTGAACACAGCTACTTATTGAGTCTTGGCCGTGGCCCAAAGCACACTGTCTTCCAGTATTACCACCGGATACATACATGCCACAGACACATAATTGGGTGAACCTTTTCAAATTGTGACTCAGCTTTGCTAAAGTCCCCAATTAGAGGTGTCCAGGGTTCTTAAGCACACTCTTATTGCCTTGGATCACAACTTTATTCTTTCTTTCTTTTCTTTCTTTTTTTTCGGTTTTTCTCTTTTTTTTTTCGCTTGCTTCCTCTTTTTTTTTTTTTTTGTATTCACTGCTTTTTCTTGCTTCAAGAATCATTTTTATGATTTTTCAGATCCTCAGTAACATGTCTCCTTTTTCATCATTCTTTCAAGAGCCAACATTCATGAACCACAAATTCAAAAGACATATGCATTGTTCATGCATACATTCAGAGAACAAAAGTAATGCCACCACATCAAAATAATTAAACTGCTATAAAATTCAAAATTCTTGCAATTCTTTCCTTTTTAATTTAAGCACATTTTTATTCAAGAAAGGTGATGGATTCATAGGACATTCATAACTTTAAGGCATAGACACTAAGACACTAATGATCACAAGACACAAACATAGATAAACATAAGCATAAAATTCGAAAAACAAGAAAATAAAGAACAAGGAGATTAAAGAACGGGTCCACCTTAGTGATGGCGGCTCTTTCTTCCTCTTGAAGATCCTATGGAGTGCTTGAGCTCCTCAATGTCTCTTCCTTGTCTTTGTTGCTCCTCTCTCATGATTCTTTGATCTTCTCTAATTTCATGGAGGAGAATGGAGTGTTCTTGATGCTCCACCCTTAGTTGTCCCATGTTGGAACTCAATTCTCCTAGGGAGGTGTTTACTTGCTCCCAATAGTCTTGTGGAGGAAAGTGCATCCCTTGAGGTATCTCAGGGATCTCATGATGAGAGGGGTCTCTTGTGTGCTCCATCCTTTTCTTGGTGATGGGCTTGTCCTCATCAATGGGGGTATCTCCTTCTATGTCAACTCCAACTGAATAACAGAGGTGACAAATGAGATGAGGAAAGGCTAGCCTTGCCAAGGTGGAAGACTTGTCCGCCACTTTATAGAGTTCTTGGGCTATAACCTCATGAACTTCCACTTCTTCTCCAATCATGATGCTATGAATCATGATGGCCCGGTCTAGAGTAACTTCGGACCGGTTGCTAGTGGGAATGATTGAGCGTTGGATGAACTCCAACCATCCTCTAGCCACGGGATTGAGGTCATGCCTTCTCAATTGAACCGGCTTGCCTCTTGAATCTCTCTTCCATTGTGCGCCCTCTTCACATATAACTGTGAGGACTTGGTCCAACCTTTGATCAAAGTTGACCCTTCTAGTGTAAGGATGTTCATCTCCTTGCATCATAGGCAAATTGAATGCCAATCTTACACTTTCCGGACTAAAATCCAAGTATTTCCCCCGAACCATAGTAAGATAATTCTTTGGATCCGGGTTCATACTTTGATCATGGTTCTTGGTGATCCATGCATTGGCATAGAACTCTTGAACCATCAAGATTCCAACTTGTTGAATGGGGTTGGTAAGTACTTCCCAACCTCTTCTTCGGATCTCATGGCGGATCTCCGGATATTCACCCTTTTTGAGTGAAAAGGGGACCTCGGGGATCACCTTCTTCAAGGCCACAACTTCATAGAAGTGGTCTTGATGCACCTTTGAGATGAATCTATCCATCTCCCATGACTCGGAGGTGGAAGCTTTTGCCTTCCCTTTCCTCTTTCTAGAGGTTTCTCCGGCCTTGGATGCCATAAATGGTTATGGAAAACAAAAAAGCAACGCTTTTACCACACCAAACTTAAAAGGTTTGCTCGTCCTCGAGCAAAAGAAGAAAGAAGAGAGTAGAAGAAGAAGAAATGAGGGAGAAGGGAGATGGTGGTTAATTCGGCCAAAGAGGGGGAGAAGTGGTGTTTAGGTTGTTGTGAAAATGAAGGAGTGAAGAAGGGTATTTATAGGAGAGAGGGGAGATGGTGGTCGACCATTATGGGTGGGTTTGGGAGGGAAAGTGGTTTGAATTTGAAGGGTGAGGTTGGTGGGGTTTTATGAAGGATGGATGTGAGTGGTGAAGAGAAAGATGGGATTTGATAGGTGAGGGGTTTTTGGGGAAGAGGTATTGAGGTGATTGGTGAATGGGGGAAGAAGAGAGAGGGTGGTGGTGGGGTTGGTGAGGGTCCTGTGGGGTCCACAGATCCTGTGGTGTCAAGGAAAAGTCATCCCTGCACCAAATGTTGCTCAAAATCACGTTTTGAGCCATTTCTGGCGTTAAACGCCGGGCTGGTGCCCATTCCTGGCGTTTAACGCCAGGTTCTTGCCCTTTCCTGGCGTTTAACGCCAGTCTGGTGCCCCTTTCTGGCGTTAAACGCCCAGAATGGTGCCAGACTGGGCGTTAAACGCCCAACTGCTAGGCTTACTGGCGTTTGAACGCCAGCAACATCTTCCTCCAGGGTGTGCTGATTTTCTTCCTATTTTTCATTTTGTTTTTGCTTTTTTCATTGATTTTGTGACTTCTTATGATCATCAACCTACAAAAAATATAAAATAACAAAAGGAAATAGTTAATTATAAAACATTGGGTTGCCTCCCAACAAGCGCTTCTTTAATGTCATTAGCTTGACAGATGGCTCTCATGGAGCCTCACAGATACTCAGAGCAATGTTGAAACCTCCCAACACCAAACTTAGAGTTTGAATGTGGGGGTTCAACACCAAACTTAGAGTTTGGTTGTGGCCTCCCAACACCAAACTTAGAGTTTGACTGTGGGGGCTCTATTTGTCTCTGATTTGAGGGAAGCTCTTCAAGCTTCTTCTCCATGATGACAGAGGGATATCCTTGAGCCTTAAACACCAAGGATTCTTCATTCACTTGAATGATCAACTCTCCTCTATCAACATCAATCACAGCCCTTGCTGTGGCTAGGAAGGGTCTGTCAAGGATGATGGATTCTTCCATGCACTTCCCAGTCTCTAGGACTATGAAATCAGTAGGGATGTAATGGTCTTCAACTTTTACCAAAACATTCTCTATAAGTCCATGAGCTTGTTTTCTTGAGTTGTCTGCCATCTCTAGTGAGATACTTGCAGCTTGTACCTCAAAGATCCCTAGCTTCTCCATTACAGAGAGGGGCATGAGGTTTACACTTGACCCTAAGTCACACAAGGCCTTCTTGAAGGTTATTGTGCCTATGGTACAAGGTATGGAAAACTTCCCAGGATCCTGTCTCTTTTGAGGTAATTTCTGCCTAGACAAGTCATCCAGTTCTTTGGTGAGCAAAGGAGGTTCATCCTCCCAAGTCTTATTTCCAAATAACTTGTCATTTAGCTTCATGATTGCTCCAAGGTATTTAGCAACTTGCTCTTCAGTGATATACTCATCCTCTTCAGAGGAAGAATACTCATCAGAGCTCATGAATGGCAGAAGTAAGTCCAATGGAATCTCTATGGTCTCATTTTGAGCCTCAGATTCCCATGGTTCCTCATTGAGGAACTCAGAGGAGATTGGTGCACGCCCATTGAGGTCTTCCTCAGTGGCGTCCTCCTCCTCTTTTTCCTCTCCACATTCGGCCATGTTTATGGCTTTGCACTCTCCTTTTGGATTTTCTTCTGTATTACTTGGGAGAGTGCTAGGAGGGAGTTCAGTAATTTTCTTGCTCAGCTAACCCACTTGTCCTTCCAAATTCCTAATGGAGGACCTTGTTTCAGTCATGAAACTTTGAGTGGTCTTTATGAGATCAGAGACCATTGTTGCTAAGTCAGAAGTATTCTGCTTAGAACTCTCTGTCTGTTGCTGAGAAGATGATGGAAAAGGCTTGCCATTGCTAAACCTGTTTCTTCCACCATTATTGTTATTGAAACCTTGTTGAGGTCTCTCTTGATTCTTCCATGAGAAATTTGGGTGATTTCTCCATGAAGAATTGTAGGTGTTTCCATAGGGTTCTCCTAGGTAATTCACCTCTTCCATTGAAGGATTCTCAGGATCATAAGCTTCTTCCTCAGATGAAGCTTCCTTAGCACTGCCAGGTGTATTTTGTATTCCAGATAGACTTTGAGAAATCAAATTGACTTGTTGAGTCAATATTTTGTTCTGAGCCAATATGGCATTCAGAGTATCAATCTCAAGAACTCCTTTCTTCTGACTTGTCCCATTGTTCACAGGATTCCTTTCAGAAGTGTACATGAATTGGTTATTTGCAACCATCTCAATTAGTTCTTGAGCCTCTGTAGGCGTCTTCTTCAGATGAAGAGATCCTCCAGCAGAGCTATCCAAAGACATCTTGGATAGTTCAGAGAGACCATCATAGAAAATACCTATGATGCTCCATTCAGAAAGCATGTCTGAGGGACATTTTCTGATTAATTGTTTGTATCTTTCCCAAGCTTCATAGAGGGATTCTCCATCCTTCTGTCTAAAGGTCTGGACTTCCACTCTAAGCTTACTCCATTTTTGAGGTGGAAAGAACTTTGCCAAGAAGGCATTGACTAGCTTTTCGCAAGAGTCCAGGCTATCTTTAGGTTGTGAGTCTAACCATAATCTAGCTCTGTCTCTTATAGCAAAAGGGAATAGCATCAGTCTGTAGACCTCAGGGTCAACCCCATTAGTCTTGACTGTGTCACAGATTTGCAAGAACTCAGCTAAAAACTGATGAGGATCTTCCATTGGAAGTCCATGGAATTTGCAATTCTGTTGCATTAGAGAAACTAATTGAGGCTTAAGCTCAAAGTTGTTTGCTCCAATGGCAGGGATAGAGATGCTTCTCCCATAGAAGTCGGGAGTAGGTGCAATAAAGTCACCCAGCACCTTCCTTGCATTGTTTGCATTGTTGTTGTTTTCGGCTGCCATGTGTTCTTCTTCTTTGAAGAATTCGGTCAGGTCCCCTAAAGAGAGTTGTGCTTTAGCTTCTCTTAGCTTTCTCTTCAAGGTCCTTTCAGGTTCAGGGTCAGCTTCAACAAGAATGCCTTTGTCTCTGCTCCTGCTCATATGAAAGAGAAGAGAAAAAGAAAATGTGGAATCCTCTATGTCACAGTATAGAGATTCCTTGAGGTGTTAGAGGAAACGAAAAATAGAAGAAGGAGGTAGAAGAATTCGAACTTGATTAGATAGAGTTCGAATTGTGCATTAAGAAGGAGTAGTACTCCATAAATAGAAGGATGTGGGAAGGAGGGAAGAGAATTTTCGAAAATTCAATTAAAAAGATTTTAAAAACATTTTGAAAAATTGATTGATAATTTTCGAAAATTGAAAGTGGAAAAGAAATCAAGTGATTTTTGAAAAAAGATTTTGAAATTAGAAATTAAAAAGATTTGATTAAAAACTATTTTGAAAAAGATGTGGTTGAGAAGATATGATTGGTTTTAAAAAATGTGATTGAGAAGATATGATTTGAAAACAATTTTAAAAAAGATATGTTTTGAAAACAATTTTAAAAGATTTGATTTTGAAAATTAGTAACTTGCCTAACAAGAAAAGATATGATTCAAACATTAAACCTTTCTCAACAGAAAAGGCAACAAATTTGAGATGTTCAATCAAATCATTAATTGTTAGTAAGTATTTTTGAAAAAGGAAAGAAATTGATTTTGAAAACATTTGATTGAAAAGATATGATTTGAAAAAGATTTGATTTTGAAAAACTTTGAAAACTTGAAAAAATATTGATTTGAAAACAAAATCTTCCCCTTAGCACCATCCTGGCGTTAAACGCCCAGAATGGTATACATTCTAGCGTTTAACGCCCAAAATGCTACCTCTTTGGGCGTTAAACGCCCAACCAGGTACCCTGGCTGGCGTTTAAACGCCAGTCTGTCTTCTTCACTGGGCATTTTTGAATGCTCAGCTTTTTCTATATAATTCCTCTGCAGCATGTTCTGAATCTTCAATTCTTTGTATTATTGACTTGAAAAGACACAAATTAAAAATATTTTTGGATTTTTAATAATCAAAATGCAACAAGAATCAAATAACAATGCATGCAAGACACCAAACTTAGCAGTTTGTATACTACTAACACTATATGAGGCACATAAACACTCAAGCCAAAAGAATTCAAAGATCAGAGTAAGAAATCATCAAGAATTACTTGAAGATCCTTAAGACACATGAATGAATGCATGCAA
The DNA here is from genome assembly GCF_014773155.1 of Arachis stenosperma. Lineage (NCBI taxonomy): Eukaryota > Viridiplantae > Streptophyta > Magnoliopsida > Fabales > Fabaceae > Arachis > Arachis stenosperma. The sequence continues at coordinate 23,369,131 of NC_080378.1, forward strand.
TTGACACCAAACTTAAGATGAGACACTAGACTTAAGCAAGAAACATCAAATATTTTTGGTTTTATGATTTTGTAAATTTTTTTTTTTGGGTTTTTTCGAAAATTAAGTGGAAAAGGATATCAAAATTCTTAATGAGAATTCCAGGAATCAGTGCAATGCTAGTCTAAGACTCCGGTCCAGGAATTAGACATGGCTTCACAGCCAGCCAAGCTTTCAAAGAAAGCTTCGGTCCAAAACACTAGACATGGCCAAAGGCCAGCCAAGCCTTAGCAGATCACTGCTCCAAAAGCAAGATTGATAAAGATCAACAAGCTCTTGTGATGATAAGTTGAAGCCTCGGTCCAATGAAATTAGACATGGCTTCTCAGCCAGCCAGATTTCAACAAATCATCATGAAACTCTAGAATTCATCTTCAAGAATTTCGAAAAAAAAATACCTAATCTAAGCAACAAGATGAACCTTCAATTGTCCATACACAAACAATCCCCGGCAACGGCGCCAAAAACTTGGTGCTGTTGCCGGATTTTGGCACTGATGTTACCGGACAAAAAGCTTGCTCAAAACTCGAACAATCCCCGGCAACGGCGCCAAAAACTTGGTGCACGAAATTGTGAACAGTACTTTTCACAACTCTCATAATCCCTGGTCATGAACTCCAAAAACTTAGTGTTCAATCCCATGGCATTACACAACTTCGCACAACTAACCAGCAAGTGCACTGGGTCGTCCAAGTAATACCTTACGTGAGTAAGGGTTGATCCCACGGAGATTGTTGCTATGAAGCAAGCTATGGTCACCTTGTAAATCTCAGTCAGGCAAACTCAAATGTATATGGTGATGAACGAAAATAACATAAAAGATAAAGATAGAGATACTTATGTAATCCATTGGTAGGAACTTCAGATAAGCGCATGAAGATGCTTTCCCTTCCGTCTCTCTGCTTTCCTACTGTCTTCATCCAATCCTTCTTACTCCTTTCCATGGCAAGCTTTTGCAAGGGTTTCACCGTTGTCAGTGGCTACCTCCCATCCTCTCATTGGAAATGTTCAACGCACCCTGTCACGGCACGGCTATCCATCTGTCGGTTCTCAATCAGGCCGGAATAGAATCCAGTGATTCTTTTGCATCTGTCACTAACGCCCCGCCCTCAGGAGTTTGAAGCACGTCACAGTCATTCAATCATTGAATCCTACTCAGAATACCACAGACAAGGTTAGACCTTCCGGATTCTCTTGAATGCCGCCATCAGTTCTCGCCTATACCACGAAGACTCTGATCTCACGGAATGGCTGGCTCGTTTGTCAGGCGAGCACTCGGTTGTCAGGCGATCAACCATGCATCGTGTTATCAGGAATCCAAGAGATATTCACTAGAGCTTTGATTGCTTGTAGAACAAGAATGGTTGTCAGTCACCTTGTTCATGAGTGAGAATGATGATGAGTGTCACGGATCATCACATTCATCAAGTTGAAGAACAAGTGATATCTTGGACAAAGAACAAGCGGAATTGAATAGAAGAACAATAGTAATTGCATTAATACTCGAGGTACAGCAGAGCTCCACACCTTAATCTATGGTGTGTAGAAACTCCACCGTTGAAAATACATAAGCATAAGGTCTAGGCATGGCCGAATGGCCAGCCTCCCAATGATCTAAGATAGCATAAAATTTCAAAGATAGCTACCCCGATATCTCAATACAATAGTAAAAGGTCCTACTTATAGAAAACTAGTAGCCTAGGGTGTACAGAGATGAGTAAATGACATAAAAATCCACTTCTGGGCCCACTTGGTGTGTGCTTGGGATGAGCAATGAAACATTTTCGTGTAGAGACTCTTCTTGGAGTTAAACGCCAGCTTTTATGCCAGTTTGGGCGTTTAACTCCCATTTGGGTGCCAGTTCCAGCGTTTAACGCTGGGATTTCTTGAGGTGACTTTGAACGCCGGTTTGGGCCATCAAAGCTTGGGCAAAGTATGGACTATCATATATTGCTGGAAAGCCCAGGATGTCTACTTTCCAACGCCATTGAGAGCGCGCCAATTGGGCTTCTGTAGCTCCAGAAAATCCACTTCAAGTGCAGGGAGGTCAGAATCCAACAGCATCTGCAGTCCTTTTTGAGTCTCTGGATCAGATTTTTGCTCAGATCCCTCAATTTCAGCCAGAAAATACCTGAAATCACAGAAAAACACACAAACTCATAGTAAAGTCCAGAAAAGTGAATTTTAACTAAAAACTAATAAAAATATACTAAAAACTAACTAGATCATACTAAAAACATACTAAAAACAATGCCAAAAAGCGTACAAATTATCCGCTCATCACACATACATTTCAAAAAACAAGTTCTCTTCTGTCCTTCTAATGGAACCTGAGTTTTGGGAAAAATCACCTTTTAAAGTTATTCCTAAAGTCTTTCCATCAGGATTCCATTTTAGACCAACAGCCCTGAATAAAACCAGACAGTTTTATGAATTCATATTAGTGGATTCATATTCAGTCTCAATAAAACATTACAAAGATCCTAAAGATGCCACCAACATAACTCATTCAACCATTCAAATTCTAAAAGTACTCACCCATAATCAATTTGGTAAGAACCCAAACAATACAAAAAAATTCTCTAATCCTTATGACCCGATAGGATATTCTTATTAGGATTATGTGGATGCCTGGACAAGAGTATTTTGGTTGCAAAATAATCAGAACAGACATTCTTGGCTCATTTATTTCAAGAAAAATACCAATTATCAATTCCCAAATTGGTTCACCCAATGGTGGGATTACTTTGGCCCTCTACCAGAAATCTTGCCCCCACCTGCCGATGAGGGGTTCAAAATTTTCACCAAAAAATTTGACCAACAGGAAACAAGCATTCCTGCAGATCTTCAATTTTTCTCTGTTTTCTCCCTGGCCTGGGTATTCTCATGGCAGTACAGGTACGGCAAACAAGAACATCCAAAATCACCACCTATGCTTCAAAGGAATGCCTATGTAAAATGGTGGTCTCAGTTTGATGCCTCCATGCTCATCCAGACAAAGTTCGTAATTGGTTCAAAGAGCACCCCAAGTTCACCAAACCATTCGACCATGAAGAATCAGTATTTCTCAACCAAAAAGCCCAAATTGCAGCAGCCCTTGCAGGGGCCCAATCAAAAGAAACCTTAGCAAGACACCTTCAAGAAATCATGCAGATGATCGAGGAAGACAAAAAACACAAAGATGATCCTACTCCCTCAGAAGGATCATCAAGTGATTACAATCAAAATGAAGACGATTGTTTTGGAATCAATCTAGGAGAAGATTAGAAGACAAATTTGCAAAAAATAAATTGTATCAACTTGTTCTGTAGCAATAGTACCGGTTAACATAACCGGCACTGTAGAAACAGTATTTTTCTCAACTATAAAAGGAGGCTACGCTTTCATAGTAAGGCACCCTTTTCAATTTACAAAAACATAGAGAGAAGTTAGTGAGAGATGCTCTGAGAGTTCCCCTTGTAAGCTCTCCAGCTCTCCTTCCCTCTTCTCCCTTTTCAATACATTCAATAAAAATCTTTTATTCAGTTCTTCATTTTAGTATTTTCATATTTACATTTCTACAATTGCATATGCGTGCGGACTACCGCCACATCTAACTACATATCTAACTTGCATATGCGTGCGGACTACCGCCACATCTAACTTCATATTTACCTACCTGTTCTTGCATATCATACTGCATTCATACTAACACTTACCCTTCTTCCCCTTTCCCTCCTTGATCTACTTCGGGCCATCTGGTATCAGAGCCTGATGGGGAAGTAGGAATCTACATATTATCATTAAACTATCTCTGAAATTCATGGATCTGGGATTTTTTGGTGGGATTACTTTGGCCCTCTACCAGAAATCTTGCCCCCACCTGCCGATGAGGGGTTCAAAATTTGGGATTACTTTTGAAAATTCTTTTGGAAACCTGTTTCATTTTTAGGTTTTTGAAAACCCCTTTTGAATCTTCTGAAATTCTTTTCAGGGTTGGGTTTAAAGACTTTTCTGTTGGAAGGTCTTTTAGATTTCCTTGGATGACAAGCAGGAAGACCAAATTGTTCACAGAAAGTTCCCAAATCGATACGATTTTGAGTTTTCTCACGAGCAAGTTGCCTTTGGATTTTATCATCTTGACAAATCTTTAGGGCAACCTTTTGGATAAAAGAAATGAGTTGGCCATAACTTAACTCATCATAGGGTATTATCCCGTATGGAGTTAAGCTACGAATTTTGTCTCTTACCTTATCTCCAAGTGATTTGGGGAGTCCAGCAAGGAATTTTTCTTTCCAGAAAGGTTGTTGACTGTCTTCTCTGGAATAAACCCTAGTAAGAAAGGTATCTTTATACCATCGAAAGTCAGACAAAGTTTTGCATCTAAGATTGGAAAGCAGTTCCGCAGAACGATCTTTCCAAAGAGATGGATCACCAATGAAGTGGCTTGCTATGGTAAAAATTAAGGTATTGACAGCATCGGGAATAGGTTCCCCGTCGTCACTAATGATGGGTTCGTTCTGGTCGTTGACTTTTATGGCAGAAAAGATTGAGTGTTTTTGGTTATCGGAAAGGTAGTTATCCCACCATCCCTTCAGTTGACCACTAAACTCGGAAACAATAACATTAGCTATAGCTTCTTCAGAGGTATCATGGGCTGCTTGATAGGCTGTTCCTACCATTGTCATATGCTGGAGCATACTCATGATATTATATTCTGTTTTGCCATCTATATTCCATTCATAGACATTATTGGCATTGAAGCTAACAAAACCTAGTTCTCTTTCTTCAAGAGCTAGATCTGGAGCGGATACACGATTATAACCATACGTAGAGGGTTTAGTTAAACCCTTCCACTTGGTCAGGGAGTTGCTCAAAATGGGACTGATCTTCAGGGATGATTTACCAGAATCATCACTTTGCTCAGAGCAAGATTCATTGGATTCAAGTCCGAGGGCATTAATGGCTTTAGATGAGCGAGTTTGAATACGAGAAGTAGATTCACCAGAGTTTGTAGGAGTTTCAGGGATAGTAGTAAAACGATTCAAAAGTTGGTCAATCTTTTGAATAACCTCTGAATCACTAGATTGTTGTTTTAAAATGGAGGTTTTAAGACTTTGTTTAGCTTTGCTACTTATTTTGAAAGGTTTAAAAAGAGGTTTCTCAATACTTTTAGAGGTAGATGTTTTAGAAACATTTTTCAAAGAGAAAGTAGATCCTGAGGATGAAAAGTTGTCACCCAAGCATTGTAAAAATCTGTTGGTATAATTTGATTGTTCAATGAGATTTTTAATATCTTTAGGGGCGACAGCTTCATCCACATTTTTTGTTTTAAAAGGAGAGGCCATAACAGGATTATGTCCTTCCGTATTTGAGATAATAAAAGCTCCTTTTGGAGGAAACTCAGATCTAACTAACTTCCCATCTTTGACTTTCCAAGTTGAAATAACATTTGCTGAAAATGAAGTTTGTTTATTTTTAAAAGGATACTCAATGTTGTTTTTTATGGAGTAAGCATGAAACCATTCAAAAAAAGGAATATGCAATCTAACGTCATTTAGAAATTTGTAATATTTTTCTTTGAATGATGAGATTTGAGAAGCTGTATAAGTACTTAAATACCATTCTCTTTGGAGGTCATACTCTTTAGAGTTAAGGTTTTTAAGTAAGGCTTCTCTATTTATAATGAATTCCGTGTTATTCATTTATCATTCAAAGAAGAATATGTTGGAGATTGATGGGATGGAATAGAAGATTCAACTTCATATTCTACATCACCATCATCTTCTTGGTAAACTCCTTGAGAAATGCTTGAATTGTTTTTTAATCTGGAAATATGTTTTTCAGAATTGGCTGGTCTCGACATTTTTGAAAACTGAGATTGGGAAGTTACTGAAAAAGATCTTCTTGCTGAAGCAAAATCATTAGATGTTCCTGCTTCAGATCTAGAAGAAAAAGAGTTTCGTCTATCAAAGAAAATCTCTACTTTCCCTGATTCATCTTGTTTTACTTCTCGTAAAAGGGGTGCTTGTCTAGGTTGCGTTGGAATGGCTCGGTCAATTGACCATGATTGAGGGAGGTCAATTTCATCCCATCTTATGAGCCTTGGGATCATAACGTTGGCCTTTGTCATGTCTGTGACAAACAAAGTGGTTTCACGATCTTGGGACTTAAGAAGGACTCTAGAATTACAAGTGTTCATGACCTTGTATTGAATCCTATAGATTAAAGCGGCTGGAATGGAACCTTCTTTCATGTTAAGACCATGAATTCGAATGCTTAGGAAAAGAGAGTCAAGAATGTTAAGGTCTAACAGACTGACTGTCTTGTTTGGGAAACAGTTGAAGTAAACTGGACCATGTCCAAGACTTGTTTCAACTGTTCCTATTAAGGAGTCTTGGAAGTCATTGTGTCTAATGTCTCTAAGACACATGAGGATAGAGGCATTCAAACCTTCTCGGATGAGTGGTTTGACTGCAACTTGGACACACCCTATGTGAAGATATCTGTAGTGACGGACATGTTCTCTAACAGATTGTTTAGTCAGGAGATGGAATTCCTCACCGGAATCGGGTCCTAGAGGAATATTATTTTCAGCGGTTTTGATGATATAATCAGATTTTCTCTTGTTATCATTAGGGACATATAACTCATCTTGTGGGATTTTGGGTATTTCCCAATTGTCAATGGCTTGATTGATATCTTCGAAGCAAACTTCTTCTTCAAAGATATTGTGTTTGGGGGAAAGTTCCTCAGGACGAGTAACTTTCTCAGTAAGGGGATTGGAAGAGGAATGGATCGGAGAGGAAGAAGAAGAGGACAGTGAAGAAAAGGAAAGGCGTCTAGAGAGAGAGCGAAAGAGCTTAGACATGAATACATAAAATCTGATATCATTGCCCTCCTTTGGTTCAGAGAGAACGTATATATTATCACTAAATTATCACTCAAATTTTTGAATTTGGGTTTGTAACTCTTTTTTTTTATCTCTTTAAATCTATAGCCACCAGGAGTTCTTACATTTGGACCCTTATCACCTTTTAGGGACATCATCAAGTTAGTCTTACTGTCCGAAATCCAGGGTCTTACTGCTATAGCCCCTTTGAGTGATAGGATTAAACGGCCTGTACTTCCAGATTTAATGTGTTGTTTCATATATACAAAAATGAATAGTAAATAAGAACATGAACAGAAAAATCCCAGATCCATGAATTTCAGAGATAGTTTAATGATAATATGTAGATTCCTACTTCCCCGTCAGGCTCTAATACCAGATGGCCCGAAGTGGATCAAGGAGGGAAAGGGGAAGAAGGGTAAGCGTTAGTATGAATGCAGTATGATATGCAAGAAATTTTATATTGATGGGGAAGTTAGTATATGCGTTCATTGTCGTTAGGAAAGCGTAGCCTCCTTTTATAGTTGAGGAAAATACTGTTTCTGCAGTGCCGGTTATGTTAACCGGTACTATTGCTACAGAACAAGTTGATACAATTTATTTTTTGCAAATTTGTCTTCTAATCTTCTCTTAGATTGATTCCAAAACAATCGTCTTCATTTTGATTGTAATCACTTGATGATCCTTCTGAGGGAGTAGGATCATCTTTGTGTTTTTTGTCTTCCTCGATCATCTGCATGATTTCTTGAAGGTGTCTTGCTAAGGTTTCTTTTGATTGGGCCCCTGCAAGGGCTGCTGCAATTTGGGCTTTTTGGTTGAGAAATACTGATTCTTCATGGTCGAATGGTTTGGTGAACTTGGGGTGCTCTTTGAACCAATTACGAACTTTGTCTGGATGAGCCATGGAGGCATCAAATTGAGACCACCATTTTACATAGGCATTCCTTTGAAGCATAGGTGGTGATTTTGGATGTTCTTGTTTGCCGTACCTGTACTGCCATGAGAATACCCAGGCCAGGGAGAAAACAGAGAAAAATTGAAGATCTGCAGGAATGCTTGTTTCCTGTTGGTCAAATTTTTTGGTGAAAATTTTGAACCCCTCATCGGCAGGTGGGGGCAAGATTTCTGGTAGAGGGCCAAAGTAATCCCACCATTGGGTGAACCAATTTGGGAATTGATAATTGGTATTTTTCTTGAAATAAATGAGCCAAGAATGTCTGTTCTGATTATTTTGCAACCAAAATACTCTTGTCCAGGCATCCACATAATCCTAATAAGAATATCCTATCGGGTCATAAGGATTAGAGAATTTTTTTGTATTGTTTGGGTTCTTACCAAATTGATTAGGGGTGAGTACTTTTAGAATTTGAATGGTTGAATGAGTTATGTTGGTGGCATCTTTAGGATCTTTGTAATGTTTTATTGAGACTGAATCTGAATCCACTAATATGAATTCATAAAACTGTCTGGTTTTATTCAGGGCTGTTGGTCTAAAATGGAATCCTGATGGAAAGACTTTAGGAATAACTTTAAAAGGTGATTTTTCCCAAAACTCAGGTTCCATTAGAAGGACAGAAGAGAACTTGTTTTTTGAAATGTATGTGGTTGGTTGTTTTAATTGAGTGTTGACAGGGTGGGTTTGGTTTGATTGAGGTGGCATGGTTTGGGCAATTGTTTTTCCTTTTGGATCATTGCAAATGGTTTTTTGAGTTGCCATTTGTGATATAAGTTTGGTAAGGTCTATTTCATCTTCATCTGAGCTGTCACATATGTCAGCCCAGGATTTTTTATGAAGTTTTGTAAGGCTTGCATCTTGTAAGGCCAACAAGGTTTGGATTGGGAAGGCATAGTCTGCCTTTGTTTGTTTGGCTGTTTGGCTACTTGGGGGTTGAGTAGATGACTCAACTACATTTTTTGTGATCTGAGTAGATGACTCAGTCGGCTCTTGGGTTAAAGGGGAAGGTTGTTGGGTAGATGACCCAGTCGGGGTACTTGACCCAGATCTCTTTGTCGGCCCAGGAAGGGCTAGGCGAATACATCTGCCTCTTACCGAGGCTAATGTTGCCTTTCTAGGCATCTTTTCCTTGATTATCTCCCTGCAAATATTCACGTGTGAGAAAGTCAGGGAGAGAGTTTGAGTTACCCTTGATGTGCTCAATGTCGAAATCAAAGACACTTAAAATTGCTTGCCATCTGGCAAAAATTTGTTTTGATGCAAGATTTTTTACATCATTTTGTAACACGTCTTTAGCTGATTTACAATCAACTCGGACTAAAAATTTTTGATTGAGTAAATCTGATTGAAATTTTGTGATGCATAAAACAATGGCTAAAATTTCTTTTTTGATTGTGGAATATTTTTGTTGAGTAGAATTCCAGTGTTTGGATGTAAATGCGATGATACCTTCTTTATCATGCAGTCTTTGTTTTAAAATACCACCATATCCTAAATCTGATGCATCAGTTTCTACAATTTTGAATGCATGAGGAATGGGTAGGTAAAGACATGGAAGATTGCGAACTTTGGTTTTAAGAAATCTGATAATATCTGAATGTTTGTCTGTCCAAGGTGGGGGATTTTTCTTAAGCCTATCATGGAGGGGCTTAAGGAGATTGTTCAGATTCGGGATGAAATCTGAAACATAATTAAGACATCCTAGGAACCTCTGGAGCTGAGGTTTATCGAGGATATAATCTGGAAACTTTTCTGCAAACAAAATTGATCTTTCAATAGGAGTTATTGTTCCTTGGAAAATAATGTGACCAAGAAATCGGATTTTGTTTGAAAAAGAACAATTTTTGGTTTAGAAACAGCGAGTCCATTTTTTTGGATGATGTACATAAAAGTTTTAACATGTTTGAAATGTTCATCCAGAGTTTGGGAAAAAATTAAGACATCATCAATATAAACGATTGCAAAGTTTGAGTATGGATTGAAAATATCATTCATGATTTTCTGAAATTCTGAAGGGGCATTTTTCAGACCAAAAGGCATTACATTCCATTCATATTGCCCGAATGGAACTGTAAAAGCTGTTTTATATCGATCTGATTCAGTGATTTGGATTTGCCAAAAGCCCGACTTCATATCAAATTTTGAAAAAATATTTGCCGAGTTTAACCTATTAAGCAAATCCTTTTATTTGGGATGGGATAACGAATCCACTGTAAAGCTTGATTCAAAGGTTTATAATTGATAACAAGCCTAGGAGTTCCTCTTTCTATCTCAGCTTGTTTATTAACATAAAAAGCAGAGCAAGACCAAGGACTTTTGCTGGGCCGGATTAATCTTTTATCCAAGAGATCATTAATTTCTTGTTGACAATGCTGCAAAAGCTGCTCATTCATTTGAATGGGACGGGCTTTTGTAGGAATTTTAGATTCTTTGAAATCTTTTTCATATGGAAGATCAACTATGTGTTGTTTCCTATCCCAGAAGGCATGAGGCAAATCAGAACAAATAGATTTTTCAATTTGGTTTAAAAGATTTTTTATTTTTTCTTGAATCTTTGGTTGCGAAAGCTGCGATTCAAGGGTTTTGAAAGAGATTTCTTGTTTTAGAAAACAAATCTGTTTGGTTTTGGATTCAATTAGGTTTAGAGATCTTTGCTTTGGTGAGTCTAAGAACTCAAAGAAAGTTATTTGTCCTCCTACAAAAGAGGTAAGTCCAGGCCAATATGCCAGATAAGGAAACAAAAGATTTATAAAAGGTGTCCCCAAAACTACATCATTTTTTATCTCTTTTGAGATGATGAAATCGGTGGGAATACTGATTTTTCCTTTTTCAATAAAAACATTGGTTATTTTAAAATTGATACTTAGCCTTTCACCGTTATTGAGCTAAGGCGTTCAGTAGTTTTCTCAAAATATTTTGTGGGGACCAGACCTTCCATAATACAATTTGAATCTGCACCTGAATCAAAGAGTGCAATGGTGTCAAAAACAAAATCTTTAACGACAATTCGGACATTAACACGATGCTTCATGAAGGAGAATACATTTATTATTCTCAAAATTTGTTTTACCTCATTGTCGTTAGAAATTTTATTTTCTTGTTCCTTAGAGCACTCGGTTTGGTTTAAAAGAGAACCAAGATCCTCATCACCAGATTCTTCTTCTTGTACCAATTGTGAGAGAATAAGATGATGATCGTTTTGGTTTCTTTTGATTTCCTGGATTTCTCTCTTAAGGTTGTTAACCTCACTTTGGAGGTCCTGAATGGTTACGGGACGAATAACTTGTTTTTCTAATTTTTTGAAAATAGGTTTGACGTCATATTTGTTATTAAGGACCAAACTTTTGGGTTTTTTCTCCTTTTGTAAAGATCTTTTTAGTTTCAAAAGAAAGTCTTTCTTTTGTTCTGGATTGTCAATAGCCTCGTTGCATCAAATAAGAGATCTTGATCTTTGGATAAAACATTAATTTGCTTGATATCTGAATCGGAGGATGACTCAACATCATCAACTTGGACATTGTTGATATTATTATCAGAAGATTCTGGTCCAGAGTTATCATCTGAACTTTCAATCATAAGATTATTAATCTGATCCTCAATCTGAGGATCAAGGTTCAGATTATTAATCTTTCCTTTTAACCGACAATATTTGCTAACATGTCCTGGTTTTTTACATGTGTAACAAATAATGGGGTTTTTCTGGGGATACTTTTGAAAATTCTTTTGGAAACCTGTTTCATTTTTAGGTTTTTGAAAGCCCCTTTTGAATCTTCTGAAATTCTTTTCAGGGTTGGGTTTAAAGACTTTTCTGTTGGAAGGTCTTTTAGATTTCCTTGGATGACAAGCAGGAAGACCAAATTGTTCACAGAAAGTTCCCAAATCGATACGATTTTGAGTTTTCTCACGAGCAAGTTGCCTTTGGATTTTATCATCTTGACAAATCTTTAGGGCAACCTTTTGGATAAAAGAAATGAGTTGGCCATAACTTAACTCATCATAGGGTATTATCCCGTCTGGAGTTAAGCTACGAATTTTGTCTCTTACCTTATCTCCAAGTGATTTGGGGAGTCCAGCAAGGAATTTTTCTTTCCAGAAAGGTTGTTGACTGTCTTCTCTGGTATAAACCCTAGTAAGAAAGGTATCTTTATACCATCGAAAGTCAGACAAAGTTTTGCATCTAAGATTGGAAAGCAGTTCCACAAAACGATCTTTCCAAAGAGATGGATCACCAATGAAGTGGCTTGCTATGGTAAAAATTAAGGTATTGACAGCATCGGGAATAGGTTCCCCGTCGTCACTAATGATGGGTTCGTTCTGGTCGTTGAACCAAAGGAGGGCAATGATATCAGATTTTATGTATTCATGTCTAAGCTCTTTCGCTCTCTCTCTAGACGCCTTTCCTTTTCTTCACCGTCCTCTTCTTCTTCCTCTCCGATCCATTCCTCTTCCAATCCCCTTACTGAGAAAGTTACTCGTCCTGAGGAACTTTCCCCCAAACACAATATCTTTGAAGAAGAAGTTTGCTTCGAAGATATCAATCAAGCCATTGACAATTGGGAAATACCCAAAATCCCACAAGATGAGTTATATGTCCCTGATGATAACAAGAGAAAATCCGATTATATCATCAAAACCGCTGAAAATAATATTCTTCTAGGACCCGATTCCGGTGAGGAATTCCATCTCCTGACTAAACAATCTGTTAGAGAACATGTCCGTCACTACAGATATCTTCACATAGGGTGTGTCCAAGTTGCAGTCAAACCACTCATCCGAGAAGGTTTGAATGCCTCTATCCTCATGTGTCTTAGAGACATTAGACACAATGACTTCCAAGACTCCTTAATAGGAACAGTTGAAACAAGTCTTGGACATGGTCCAGTTTACTTCAACTGTTTCCCAAACAAGACAGTCAGTCTGTTAGACATTAACATTCATGACTCTCTTTTTCTAAACATTCGAATTCATGGTCTTAACATGAAAGAAGGTTCCATTCCAGCCGCTTTAATCTATAGGATTCAATACAAGGTCATGAACACTTGTACCAATCTTGTATGTTCTATGCACTCCATCGGAGACTGTTAGGTACACATGTTTGCTAGATTTCGGGAGGAGATCATTTGGGAAGGGTATGTGCTGCATAAATGGGTATATTAACAAAGAGCATAACGGATAGTATTACAGGTAGCCATGTGAACTATTGGAAAATAAGGCAAATGATAAGAAAAAGAGACATCAACTATAGTCAAATAAAGATGAAATAATACCAAATGAGGATGGAGCAACGTACCAGTGGTCGCGACGGATCCCCAGCCGATTTGATAACTCGGACGACGTCGTTATTCCTCCCAATATGCCCTAGTGCATCAGGAGGTCTTCTCCTACCTTCGTCCATGAGTTCTTTCTTCCAAAGGTACAAAGGTAAACAATAAGAGGATAGATAAAAATTGGGAAAGTGAGAAGAACAGTAACTAAAAGGATAGTGTGTAGGTCGGATTTGATTGGTGAATCCTATCTAATAATTGCAGTCAGACTTCTAAATCCTTTCTATAGGTTTATATGTTATCACTATTCTAATCTTCTTCTGCACAATAAAACATTTCGTTCCTAATACATTAATGATTTATTTATTTTTTACCAATTTCTTTATTAAAACGTATTTTTTTTCTTTATTAAAACGGTTTGTAAATGAAACAAGTGGCCTGCCATATCCTGTAGGCGTAAAGGGCTTTTAATTAAGTTGTAATTGTTGGGATTAACAACCCATGATCCAGAAATAACTCAGTCCCAATATAATATAGAAAATTATTAACATTAATTCTACTTTGAGAACTAGTGTTTTGCGTTATTACCCTAATTTTGCCCAAAATACTGTTATTTCATTTAGCTTTATGTTATATACATGAACTGTATTAGTTGTGCAAAAAGCTTGATGACATTATGAATATTTTATGATTAAATTCTCTTCATTTAAAATCATTTGACTTAAGAATAATTCTGCCCGAAATATGAAATTTAAATTGCCAAAATTACTCTTAAATCAAATAATTCCAAATGAAGAGAATCTGATCACAAAATATTCACAATGTCATCAATCCTTTTGCACAACTAATACTGATTCCATTTGTTGGTGGGATTTATAGTTTGAAGCCATCACATTCATTCACAGCTCAGATTATATAGTTATGAAAATATACCAATTGAGGTTTATTGCTTGATTTTGACATTTAATTTACATTTATTTATTGTTCTCTAGTCCCCACCATTTGTGTTTATTGAGGATAGTTCGAAATGGAGATTTGTTATCCAAAATGTTATATATATTTTTCAACTGTACTAACTGTGTATCAAAATCAATAACTAAAATTAATTATTATATATTTATATATAAATATATGTATAATAATTTATTTTTAATGTATATTTTATATTTTAATTTATATTTTATACTAATAATTAATTTTAATTGTTAATTTTAATGTATAAATAAAATTTTTAATATTTTTTATATATTTTTAATTTATATTTTATATAAATAGTTGATTAGTGACTAATTTGTTTATACATGTAAAACAGCGGCTAATTATCCATTCACATTTTATTTGTTACTCTATTATATAAATAAATTTCTAGCAAATATTTTTGATGCATTAGTTAAAATTATTGCTAGTGAAAATTTTTAAATTTTTTAATAAATACATTATAAATATATTAAAATTTTTAACTATTTAATATTTTAATGTTTTATAAGAACTTTTTTAATCAAGTATTTTAACCCAACAAAATCCTTGAATAAAAGATTAAGGGTTTAATTTTATTTCTCAAATTTTACATATGATTTTAAATTAACATCCTAGTTTAGTTCAATCAAATTCTTTTCTTAAAGTGACACCCAAAAAAAAATTGTTTTTTTAAATTGAATAAAGTGCATCATATTAATGTTTTTCAAATTTCTATTTTAACACTCATGTTAATATGCATTAGCTAATTTTTTTTTACTTTTTATTAATCAAACAAATTTTAACTTTTTATTTTATTTTGTGAAGAGTTTTGCACTTTCTGTTTTTTTTTTTTTCTAAAATACATTAGCATTTATCGTAATCTTTTTGAAGGGCCAAATTAATTAATTGACTAAAAGTTTTTGGACAAAGATAGTAATTAATTAAACATTTATCATTAAATAGTATATAATTCTCATACAAAATTACAAATATCCCGTCTCCTCCTGGGTTGAAATCCTGGAACCTTTGGGGCTTTAACCTGCAACCATGTGTTGTAAGAAGGAAATGGTTGTGTTGATAATTTAGCCAAGCTTTGGACATAGTCACAATGACTTTTTTTGTTACTTATGATTCTCTTCTAAGTACAATTTTTTTGTAATTTTCTGCTAACTTTAGAGGGGTTGTATTCCTTCGATTTGTTGCCTCGTAGTTATTTCTTTTTTTTTCTTTTTTTTTTCGCAGTAACCCTGTTGATTATATAAAAAAAAAAGAATATTACTAGTAATCTTTTTAAAAAGTAATTATAATTTTAACTCCACCTTTTTTTAATCTCAAACTTCTTAATTAATACATAATAAAAAAATTAAAATCTTAAATCATATGCTTTTGATAAATACTTTTTTAATTAATAGCCTTAAAAATATATATTAACTAATTTTTTTATTGAAATAAAATTGTTCAAATTAAAAACTTGTATCTCATTTAATAATAAACGATGTTGAATTAATATAATGTCTCATTTTTCTTTGCAGTCTTACGTTTAGGATTTTTTATTTAAATAAATTAAAAAATATTTTATTTATTAAAATAAATAATTTTAAAAATAATTACGAAAATGTGTAGAATGACTTATCTCGTATGCAGTATAAATGAGATAAGCTTACACGTATCTCGTTTACACTGCAAACGAGATAAGATCGTGCGAGTGACACGTGTATATCTCGTTTATAGTATAAACGAGATACAATAAAACAAATTTCCAACAGCTATAAAAGGATGTACAACCATTAGCATTTTAGTAATAGTGGATATGTGGTTGTCTATGTCTATCCCAATTGTCATATGAGAAACAGTGACAATGAGGTAATATTTGAGTGTCATAATCTGTTACTGTTGTGCACTCGTCGTGTAACTTTCTTGTCCGAGTTGAAGAGTTTGATATTGAGTAACCTTGATGGGTTAGGGAGAAAAGAGATCGAAAGGGTTGGATATAGGTTGCTGGCACCATTGAAAAATGGAGTTTTTTGGTTTCGTCTGTTTCGGCTCCAGGGTGACGAGTATTTGCACCTCATGTTTGACATCCATGGGAGAATCATGGCGGAACAAGTGATTTAGTGACAAATACCATCAGAGGACCCTCTGCTCGTGCTGGTCCCTGCTCTGTTGTGTCGACCCTATCAACCTATCAACACTTGCAAGAGTAACACGAATTCAATTTACGAAACATCATAATGAGTTATAAATGCGGAGCATAACTAAACCATAAAGGATGGTTACCTCACGGTCATAGGATACATGAAAATGTGTCGGTCAGGTGGACACCACTGTGAAAATCTCTGGTATATCCAAGACATCAACAGTGGAGTGCAGCTAGTTATGTCTGTCGTGCCTTGGTGTGTTGCAGAGCACAGTGAATGGTAGGTCCATGTAAGCACCGCCGAACTCCAAGACAGACCACGACATGTCTGAAAGTCGGCAAGTAGTGGTAGTCCCTGGAGATGGACCAGGTTGTATGTTCAACTTGTCCGTCATCAGGTAACACTCAATCAGTAACTTAATGTAACACCTCACATACTGTTGGAGTGTCTCTGGATCAATGGTGTCAGACATATGTCAGACTCGATCCCGAAGCCATGTCAGCTTCAACGAGAAAGACTCTTTCCTCTGCACCTTTGCTGCTGAACCACTAGAGGCCTGGCACCAAGTAGTCACTCCACCAACTCCCATGTCTTGATGTCGTACCATCTATAGAAATCACGAAAGCACCCACACTGGTTCCCCGTGCACGCATAGCTTGAGGTGGTACGCAACGTACTGCAGGTTGATGGTGCACTCACCCCATGGCAGGTAGAACATGTGTGTCTCCGGACGCCAGCGCTCTACGAATGTTGTGATCAGAGGGTTATCAAAGATAAAGTCCCTGAGAGGCACCGTATCACCGAAGCCAGTTTCTCTCAAATACGGGACGATAGCATCCAATGGTGAAAGCGTGTGACTCACTCGTTGAGGAAGAAGTAGACGAGGCCTCTGACAACAAATAAATTATCACAATTAAAAAAAATATTATATACGTGCAATAACATAACAAATTGAGTTAACTATTATATACATTTATTTAATAGAAATTTACAAATATGTACTAACTGAATTTATTTAAATAAAAATTTTTACGTTAATAATTACTAAGTTAATTAATAAGCATTTTTTTAATACGTTAATTAAAATAAAAATATTTAATAAAGCAATTAATAATCTAATTAAAAAACTTTTACTTAATAAATTAATTTAGGTAAATACTAAATGATATAATTGTTCACTTAAAAATAACTTTTATTTGGATAGTTAATAACTAAATTAACAAATTAAGAAACATGTAATTAGTAAATTAACTTCAAGGGTTGAAAAATATCTATCCAAACATTTAATATCTAAATTAATAATTATGTACTTAAAAACTTAATCACATAAAAATCAAAACTACATTCCTAAAATCATACCCTATCAGTGACCTGTTGCTAACGATACATTTAGTCACTTAAACCATAAATTGCATTCTAGTTCTTGACAAGTATCATAACCATAGCTATACATATATACGATAACATAAATGTGAAGATAACAAAATTAACCGCAAAATTGGCTGCTCTGGTGATGTGCCATATTGCGTTCAGTCGATTGATGCTCGGATCACATGCATCTGCGTGCGCCATCTTAGTGTTACTCAATAATATAGAAAAGAATAAAAGAGAGAAGAAAGTGGTGGAAAGATTGGAAATAGAACCCAGAACCTCGTTGTGAACGACATGTATATATAGGCATCACTCAGTCTTATCTCGTTTACAGTGTAAACAAGATAAGTTTATATGTATTTTGTTTACACTATAAACGAGATAGACACATGTCGCTCGCACTATCTTATCTCGTTTAAAGTATAAATAAGATACGTATAAACTTATCTCCTTTACATTGTAAAAGAGATAAATTATGCTACATATTGTTGTAATTACTTTTAAAATGATTTATTTTAATAAATAAAATAATTTTTTAGTTTATTTAAATAAAAAATTCCTTACCTTTATGGTTGTCTCTCTCTCATAATATATATATATATATATATTCAAACAGGATATTAGTGGCTAATTTTTTTATATATGAAAATAATATTGGTGTTTTTTTAAATGAAATTATTTAATATAATTACATATCGATATCGGTGGATTTTGCAAGTGAAAAACTAACACGCAGAGTACATGTTGAACACATGTCAATATTTTGATAACACGTAAAGTGCGTATTAGACATGTGTCAATATTCTAGCCAATATATGTAGAATACATGTTGGACACATTTTTTACACATTCACAATACTATAATACGCTTTAAATATCAATATTCAATTAAAAGTCTAAAACACTATCTTCATCTCTATATTAAAAATGGTTATTAGTCCTCATTCTTTCTTTTTCGCCATTTCTTTTTATTTTACTTTCTCTTTATCTTTTGAGAAAATTTCATTCTCCTCTTTTGAGAGATGTTAAAATGACACTTCTCTCTTCTCTATTTGTAAAATATTAAAATATACATTTTTTCCTCTTATACCTTTTAAAAAATCTCCTCTTTAATCCATTTAAAATTTTTTGTGTTAACTAACATTAACTTTATCTATTTTTTAAGAAAAAATAAATTTTTTTACAAAAATACACTTTAGTAAAAGTTTTATTTTTTTGTGATTAAATTTTGTTTACTAAAATACCCTTTAACAAATTATTTGTCTACTGATGAAATTATATTTTTATCAAAATATTCTTTTAAAAATTTTTTAATGATTAAATTATTTTTTTTTTCTAAGACATCCTTTAATAATTTTTTAATAATTAAATTATAATTTTACCAAAATTTTCGTTAACAATTATTTTTGTATTTTACTATCCATTTTTTATAGCATATTATTTTAATATTAAATTAAAAATATCTTACCACTTTTCATATGTATAACAATTAATATTAATAATTAATTTATTTCATAAAACTATTAAAAATTATTAACAACTTTATCAAAACTTAAAAATAAATCGAGATGGATAAATCATAAATTTAAAAAATTAACAACACATTCCTTCACATCTTTTCAAAACAAGTTCTTTACCAATTAAAATATTATTAAAAGTTATTTTAGGAAAAATAATTTAATCATTAAAAGATTTTTTAAAAAATATTTTGAAAAAATATAATTTAATTAATAAAAAAATAATTTATTAAAAATTATTTTAGTAAACAAAATTTAATTATAAAAAAATAAAATTTTTATTAAAAGATATTTTTATTTAATATATTTTTTTAAATAAATAAAATTAATATTAGTTAACATAAAAAATTTAAAATAAATTAAATTTTTTAAATTATAAAAAAGTATATATTTTATAAATAAAAAGAAAAAAATCTTATTTTAGTGTCTTTTAAAAAAAGAGAGTAAAATTTTCTCCTTTCTTTTTTATATATATCCATAGTAACAGGTTAATTAATCCTTATTATTATGTTATTAGTTTGCAGCTTTTATTGTACATTTGTTTGTCACTTTTTGTTGTTTGTATTCAGGATGTTCATTGTCAGACTGAGTTCAAGTAAATTTAGATTCGACCCTAAAAGAATAACGAGTCTATTTTGATCTAATTTGAAATGACCTGAAAAAAGTGGGTTAAACCGGATCGATCCTGTAAGACCCAGAATTTTTGAAAGGTCTTATTATGATCAAAGTTCAAATCATATAGTTATCTACGATTTTAATTTTAGAAACTATTTTATTAAAGATAATTAAGGCAGGTTTTGATTAATTAAATTTGAAATAAATTAAGATTATTATCCAGTTTTATAATTACTGGATTATTTTCTATATTTAATTTATAAAGTTGAAAGTTATAAAATAATAAGAATTTTATATGATTTAGACTAAATAATTCATACTTTAAAATATTAATACTGTTGTTTTGGAAAATAAAGAAATTAATTATATTATTTCTAATTTTTGGATTTGAACATTTTATTGAAAATAATCTGTAAAATTGATGAACAAATAGTATTTTTATACATTATTATGGTTGGATTAAAATTTATTTCTAATTACTATATTATCCCTATTTTGATTTGAAATTACTAAACTATTCCTAATCCTAATTTCTAACCACACACTCACCTCACCCACACCTGCCGCCACTCTCCTCACTCAGCACAACACACACAATGCGCCACCCTCTTCTCCACACACACAGAAACGAGAAAGAGAGAAGAAAGGGAAACAGGAAGGGGACCGCCGAGGAGGAGGAGAGGAAGAGGGGGCGAGCTGTCCACGCCACTAGCTAGTCGCCGCCACCATCGTGTCAGTGCCTCACCGCTGTCATCCTCGCAGGCATGGAGGAAGCCCTTTGCTGCCGCTGCTGCCCGTGAAGCTGACGCCGTCGCGGGTCAAAACTCAGGCGAGAGAGAAGGTCACGAAGGAGGAGGGAACCGCGCCGTCTAGCCGCCGCCTGTGAAGCCTAGGTCACCGTCCACTGCCAGACGTCGCCGTTCGCGAAGAAGAGAGAGAGCTCGCCTTGCTTTCAGGTCCGCCATCAGATCCGCCGTTGGAGTTGCGAACAGAGGACGGAGAGGGTGAAATGCCACGGAGCTGCCGTCGCCGCCGCGTTGTTGGCTTCGCCATCGTTATGTTCGCGCTACTGCTGCGTCGCCGGAGTTCTAGTCACCGAAAAACCTCGCTGCCATCGTCGAAATGTAAAACCCGGTTAATTAACGGCTAATTAACCCAAAAATGAGAATTTATTCTAGAAAGCCTAAAATGTGATTTTTATGGCTAAATGTGATAGAGGAGATTGAGACGAGAATTTTGGTACCAATTTTATAGAATTCGGACCAAGATTGGACCGAACGGGCCAAACCGGGCCAATTGGACCCAAAGTGGGCCCTTGGCCCAACATAACTTAACCAAAATCCTAGTTTTCAGCACTCTCTCTCCTCATTTGTTACACACACAAGCTGAAATTAGAAAGAAAGGGAGGAAGAACACTCTCTCAAGTTCTCTCCCTTGGTTGATCTTCAAACCACCATAACTTTTGATCTAGAGCTCCGATTGCCGCCCCGTTTGCGGCCACGCGTTCACCGCGGAGAGCTCTACAAAACCCATATAATCAATCTTGAGGTAAGCCACGTATTGCTGTTCGAAATCTCAGCCCTTATTTTCGAGTTTCATGGGTAAAATGTTGAGATTTTGGGTTCTTTGATGTTATAGGACCCAACTCTCTTGAAGGAGAAGGTTAATCTTGTCTCCTTGGACCTTGGAGGTGGTAAGATTCTCAACCCTAGTGTATTTTGTTGTTTTATGATGTTTGGGTTTTGAGATGTTGTGTATGGGTATGATGATTGTGGCTTAGGTTGTGTATATGTAAATATTGGAGCTTGATTGGTGACTTTAAAAAGCTTGGAAAGGGTTTGGTGGTGAAAAATCTGTTCTTGGAGGTGTTGAGGCCTTGAGAGCTTGTGGATAAGTGGTTTGGAAGTGCTCCGGTGGAGCTTGGGAAAATCGGCTAAGGTATGGTTTCGGTTTCCCGTATCTAATATGTAATGTGGTAGGAAATACTTAGGCTAGAGGCCCTAAGATAGGCATTGAATGGTTGATGTTGTTGAATGATTGAGATATATGATGTGGTCATATATGTGATGATGATTATTGATGCCTTAATGGTATGATGTATGAGAAGTATGCATGTTGTGATATATGCTTGATGATTGGTTATGGTTGAATTGTGGGTTGAACCATGTTGATGGTGAATATGATATTGATTATGTATAATGATGGTTAATTGGAATTGGTGTTGTTGAAAATTGGCATGAGGAATAGTATATGATATGTCAATATGTTTGAGTTTGAGCCACTTGGGTGAAGTGGGCTAAAATGATGAGATAGTGATTTTGGTATATTGTGGTAATGTGTCAATGTGTGGGTTGAGGAGGCTTGATGTTGAGTTTGATACATTTTGATTGTTTTCAAAGAAAAGGGATGAAATTGGCATGTTTTGATTGACTTTGAAAGGAGTTGAAAATGGTTTGTTTTGAAAATGGCATATTGTGGTTTTGTATGAAAATATGGTTTTTGGGCATACTTTGACGGGACATATCTTGGACTACGGATCTCCGTTTTGTACCAAATCTATTTAGAAATGAAATTGGATCCGGGATGTCCATGCCGTTCGAAGAACGGGTGAAAAACGATTTAAAATGAGAAAGTTATGTCCGTTGGAAGATTGGGGTCTAGATCTGTGAAATTCTGCAGCTTTTAACTTAGAAAATTTTTAGCAGAATGACCCCTTGCGCGTGGGCGCACCTGGCGCGTACGCGCCGATCTTCCGAAAAGTGCCATCCACGCGTACGCGTGATGTGCGCGGGCGCGCCGATTGTGCTGCACCCAATGCCCAGCCATTTTCCCGAGAGTTATGCCAGGACTGTGCCGGTGTTGTGCCTGGGGCACGAGAACACCCGCGCGTACGCGTGGTTGACGCGTGCGCATCGATGGGCAAGTTTGGAATCCACGCGTTAGCGTGCACGACGCTTGCGCGCCGATGAGTTTTTGAGGCCATCCACGCGTGCGCGTGGAGTGCGCGTACGCGTGGCCCTGTTTTCATCCCAAAGTTGATTTTTGAGTTTTAAAAGCCAAATCTCATACTTCTAAGCCTCCGATCTCACCATTTATGTCTTAAATCATTATGGCATGCCTAGCTAGTAAAAAGGGGCTAGTGAATGAGATAACTTGCGAGTGAAGCAAGGGAAATAAGAATGATCAATGAGGATCAAGATGATTATGTGAGATGCGGAGGATGGTGGTGGAAGTGATTGTTATGCCATGGGCCGAAAGGCTATAATTGTTAATGAAATGGCTGGTATGGATGTTGATCCATGGATGAGAATTCATGCATGTTGATGCTGAATTATTGATAATTGTGAAATTGCACTTCCACTATCTGAGTACGAGTTTCCTTGGGTAGTAGCAGTGGCTAGCCACCACGTGCTCCAGGTTGAGACTCGAAGCTCTGTTAACCCTATGTCGTAAGTGTGGCCGGGCACTGTGAAAGGCCCGGATGAGCTCGAACCCCCGTAAATATTCACCATTGAGGGTGAAGGATATGGATCATGCTTATGATCAAGTTTATACCGAGTATAACTCGAGTTTGGGGATGCGCGACAGAGGGACAGTCCAATGGTTAGCGACCAGGACTTGTCGGGTTGGCTCTATAACCGACAAGATGATATCATCGGCCACTAGGGACAGGCATTCATCATATGCATACTATGTGAATTGTTTGAGATTGCCTATTTGACTGTATATTACTTGCTAATTGTCTAAATGTCTTAACTGCTACTATTTGTATATTCTTTGTTTGATATATCTGTGTTTGCTATAATATACTCCTGCTGGTGGTTGGGAGGTTTGAAGGAATTGGAAAGGGAAGTATTAGTTAGACTGAAGAATCTTTAGTCAGATGCCCTTATATGGTTTAGCTTGTTTATAAGCTTGATATTATATGGAGGAAGTTCTAGGACTGCCTTTGGCTTTCCTCTATTATTATGTATATATGTGGAAGCTGTTACCATGCTGGGGACCTTTGGTTCTCACCCATGCGGATTTTGTGATTTTCAGATGCAGGACGTGAGGTATCCCGCTGATGCATGCTGGAGACTTCTATGTTGCGAAGATCCTTTGTTCTCGGGGCTATGTTTTGGTTTATATATATCTTGCTTAGATACTTTTCTCTCCATTAAATAATACGAACTGTGATGACTCCTCTTATGGGAGATTTTGGAGAATAGGTTTTATGTATTTGTGTCCCTTTGGGTTTCCTTTGGGGTTTCCCTATTTTATCATATGTATATATTGTTATGCTCGGACCGGTTATCTTCGCAGCCGGATCTTGAGTCTTGATATTCCTGTTTTTGACACTCTTTTGTATATATATAATCTCGCGTTGATCTATCCTTATTCGATATGTTATCGATCGGAGTGATGCGCTTTTGAGTTGCGGTTTTTGTTTACCCCTTTTTCTACAAAGGCTCCTAGTTATAATCAATCTTTCATACTACTATACATACTAAATTTTTATTTTAGAGGTCGTAATACCTTGCCATCTCTGACTTATGACTTAAGCATAAGACTCTGTATGGTAGGGTGTTACATTATGGTATCAGAGCAGTTCGTTCCTGTAGAGCCTGAGGGATGGACTGACTATGCTTCTGTGCATTCTCTGTATGTGTGTGTTATGTGCTATTAGTATATCTACTTGATATAATTGGCATAAACGTTCATGAGCATGCATTTGGGACTTTGAAGTACTAGACTTCCGATATTGAGACTGATCAACTTAATATCGATTGTTTGGTATGTATAGGAACCAGATGGCGCCTCGTGGACGCGGTAGAGGTAGTGCGAGAGGTCGTACGAATGCTCGTGCACCGGAGGATAACCCTAATAACCCGGTGAACTTTATGGCTGCGTTGGAGAACATGGCTGCTGCTATGCAAGCCACTGCTGAGGCTCTTGGTCAACAGATGAACAACCATGGTAATGATGGAGGTGGAGTTCAAGGCCCGATGACACTGGCAAACTTTTTGAAGGTTAATCCACCTAAGTTCAAGGGAACTACTAGTCCAACTGAGGCTGATACATGGTTTCAGGCTATAGAGCGAGCGTTGCAAGCGCAAGTGGTGCCTGAAGGACAGCGTGTCGAGTTTGCTACCTATATGCTTGTCGGTGAAGCGTCGCATTGGTGGCAAGGTATCCGACGTCTTCTGCAGCAGGGTGATGACTATATCACTTGGAATGTCTTCCAAGAAGAGTTCTATAAGAAGTACTTTCCGACTTCTGCTAGGACGGCTAAGGAGCTTGAATTGTTACAGTTGAAGCAGGGTACTATGTCCATATCAGAGTATACTGATAAGTTTGAGGAGCTGTTCAGGTTCTCTCGTATGTGCCAAGGGACCCCGGTGGAATATGAGGAATGGAAGTGTGTTAAGTATGAAGGAGGACTCCGGAGTGATATCTTCAGTTCAGTGGGACCAATAGAGATCAGAACTTCCGCTGTGTTGGTGAACAAGTGTAGGGTTGCTGAAGAGTGTGTGAAAAGGGCAACCGCTGAGAAAGGGATTCACAAAGGTTCATTTCCACAGAACCGAGGGAAGAGCTTTGCACCTAGAGGTCCGTCTTTCAAGAGGGGAGGCTCTTTCAGGAGGCCCAACAACAACAACTCCCAAGGAAAGAAGTTTGGGAAGCAGCCTCAGAATGATCAAGCTTGCACTAGGTGTGGAAGTCACCATCCGGGAGCACCATGCAAGGCCGGATGGGGTTTGTGCTACAATTGTGGAAAAGCGGGGCATAAAGCCACCAGTTGTCCTGAGAAGCAGAAACAAGGTACTGGAAAAGCACAACAGACTGGTCGGGTGTTCACCACTTCAGCTGTAGGAGCTGAGGGATCTGAGACACTTATTCGAGGTAACTGTGAAATAGCTGGTCAAACTTTAAATGCTTTATTTGATTCGGGAGCATCACATTCATTCATTGCATTTGAGAAAGCCCATGAGTTAGGGTTGAAGATTGTAACTTTAGGTTATGATCTAAGGGTGTACAATGCTACTCATGAAGCCACGGTAACTAGGCTAGGATGCCCGGAAGTTTCCTTTAGGTTCAAGCAGCGTGATTTTGTTCATGATTTAGTCTGCTTGCCGATGATTGGTCTTGATCTTATTTTGGGATTGGATTGGTTATCTAAGAACCATGTTCTGCTAGATTGTTCTACAAAGTCGGTGTACTTTATGCCGGAAGATACAGAAGGGCCGGTCATGGTGAATAATTATTACTTGAACTCGATGATGGTGAACTGTTCTGGGATCGAATGTCAGGGTATCATGTTGTTAACCGCGGGCGTTTCGGGTGACGAACAAAGGTTGGAACAGATTCCGGTTGTGTGTGAGTTTCCGGAAGTGTTTTCCGATGATATTGATGAGTTTCCACCTAACCGAGAGGTTGAGTTTGCTATTGAGTTGGTGCCCGGGGCGGGACCAATCTCAAGTGCTCCTTATAGGATGTCACCATTAGAGATGAACGAGCTAAAGTCTCAGTTAGAGGATTTGTTGGGAAAGAATTTCATACGGCCTAGTGTCTCTCCATGGGGTGCTCCAGTGTTACTGGTAAAGAAGAAAGATGGGAGCATGCGGCTCTGTGTGGATTACAGGCAGTTGAACAAGGTTACAATAAAGAATAAGTACCCATTGCCGAGAATTGATGATCTCATGGATCAGTTACAAGGAGCTGGAGTTTTCTCCAAGATTGATTTGCGATCCGGTTATCACCAGATAAGAGTGAGGGGTGAGGATATCCCTAAGACCGCTTTTAGAACTCGTTATGGTCATTACGAGTACACTGTGATGTCCTTTGGGTTGACGAACGCTCCTGCGGTATTCATGGATTACATGAATAGAGTCTTCCGTCCGTTTCTGGATAAATTCGTTGTTGTCTTCATTGATGACATACTAATTTATTCCAAGACTGAAAAAGAACATGCGGAACACTTAAGGACCGTGTTGCAGATTCTAAAGGAGAAGAAACTCTATGCAAAACTGTCTAAGTGTGAGTTTTGGAAGAGTGAGGTGAAGTTTTTGGGCCATGTGGTGAGTAAGAAGGGAATAGCAGTAGATCCAACTAAGGTGGAGGCGGTGATGGACTGGAAACAACCAACCACCATAACAGAGATAAGGAGTTTTCTGGGTTTAGCTGGCTATTACCGAAGGTTTATCAAAGGCTTTTCACAGATAGCTTTGCCAATGACAAAGTTAACCCGCAAAGACACTCAGTTTGTTTGGACTCCTGAATACGAGGAGAGCTTTCAGACATTGAAGAAAAAGTTGACTACTGCACCTGTGTTAGTGTTACCCGAGTCGAATGAGCCATTTGAAGTGTATTGTGATGCCTCATTGAAGGGTTTAGGATGCGTGCTGATGCAGCATCGTAATGTGGTGGCGTATGCCTCACGACAGTTGAGACCTCATGAAGTTAGTTACCCTACGCACGATTTGGAACTCGCTGCGGTTGTATTTGCCTTGAAGGTGTGGAGGCATTATCTATATGGGGTTAAGTTCCAAGTCTTCTATGATCATAAGAGCTTGAAGCATCTCTTTGATCAGAAGGAGCTTAATATGAGGCAGAGGAGGTGGATGGAATTGTTGAAAGACTACGACTTTGAGTTGTATTACCATCCGGGAAAAGCGAACGTAGTGGTGGATGCGTTAAGTCGGAAGTCGTTATATGCGGCTTGGATGATGCTTCAAGAGGAGAAGTTGCTCAAGGGATTCGAGAGTCTGAATATTGGTGCTCGAGAAGTATCCGGAACTTTGTGTTTGAGCCGATTAGAGATCTCAAGTGATTTTAAGACCGAACTCCTAAAGGCTCATCAAAATGATGAAGCATTATGGAAAGTGTTACCGGCCATTGAGCAAGGGAAACAGTGGAGAGTGTCGGAAAAAAAAGATGGGTTATGGAGATTCAAGGGTAGAATCATTGTGCCGGATGTTGGCACTCTGAGGCAAGATATCTTAAAGGAGGCACACAAAAGCGGATTCTCCATTCACCCGGGAAGTACTAAGATGTACCATGATTTAAAGGTGATGTTTTGGTGGCCGGGTATGAAGAATGATGTGGCGGAATATGTTTCAAAGTGCTTAACTTGTCAAAAGGTAAAGATTGAACATCAAAAGCCTGCCGGTATGTTGCAACCTTTAGAGATTCCACAATGGAAGTGGGAAAGTATTGCAATGGACTTTGTGTCAGGATTGCCAAGGACTAGGGCTGGTTTTGATGCTATTTGGGTGATTGTGGACCGACTGACGAAGTCAGCTCACTTTTTGCCCATTCGTATGACTTACACCCTTGAAGAGCTAGCACGGTTGTACATAAAGGAGATCGTGAGACTTCATGGTGTACCTGCTACTATAATCTCTGATAGAGATCCTCGTTTCACTTCAAGGTTTTGGGGTGCATTTCAGAAAGCTTTTGGGACCCGATTAAGCTTGAGCACGGCTTACCATCCTCAAACAGATGGTCAATCTGAGAGGACGATCCAAACACTAGAGGATATGTTGAGAGCTTGTGTTTTGGACCAACCGGCGAGTTGGGATCGGTATATGCCATTGGTGGAGTTTGCATACAATAATAGTTATCATGCGAGCATCGGAATGGCTCCGTATGAGGCCTTGTATGGGAGAAAATGTCAATCCCCGCTATGTTGGTATGAAGCTGGAGAGAAAAGCTTGTTGGGGCCAGAAATGATAGCTGAGACTACTGAACAAGTCAAGAAAATCCGTGATAGGATGCTTACGGCACAGAGTCGTCAAAAGAGTTACGCCGATCAGAGGCGAAAGCCCTTAGAATTTGAGGAAGGAGACCATGTTTTCCTTAAGGTTACTCCGACTACTGGAGTAGGTAGGGCAATTAAGGCAAAGAAGTTGAATCCTCGATACATTGGTCCATTTCAGATCCTAGAGAGGATTGGGCCGGTGGCGTATCGGATGGCTCTACCACCTCATCTTTCGAACCTGCACGACGTGTTCCACGTGTCGCAGCTTCGGAAGTACACTCCTGATGCTAGCCATGTGTTAGAACCTGAATCGGTTCAGTTGAGGGGAGATTTGACGCTTCCAGTGGCTCCAGTCAGAATTGATGATACTAGTATCAAACGGTTGCGTGGAAAAGAGGTTTCTCTAGTGAAAGTGGCTTGGAGCCGAGGCGGTGTTGAGGAACATACTTGGGAACTTGAGTCGGAGATGCGAACGGATTATCCGCATTTATTCTCAGGTAATTGCATTTGAATTTTGTGGGCAAAAATCCCAATTAGGTGGGTAGAATGTAAAACCCGGTTAATTAACGGCTAATTAACCCAAAAATGAGAATTTATTCTAGAAAGCCTAAAATGTGATTTTTATGGCTAAATGTGATAGAGGAGATTGAGACGAGAATTTTGGTACCAATTTTATAGAATTCGGACCAAGATTGGACCGAACGGGCCAAACCGGGCCAATTGGACCCAAAGTGGGCCCTTGGCCCAACATAACTTAACCAAAACCCTAGTTTTCAGCACTCTCTCTCCTCATTTGTTACACACACAAGCTGAAATTAGAAAGAAAGGGAGGAAGAACACTCTCTCAAGTTCTCTCCCTTGGTTGATCTTCAAACCACCATAACTTTTGATCTAGAGCTCCGATTGCCGCCCCGTTTGCGGCCACGCGTTCACCGCGGAGAGCTCTACAAAACCCATATAATCAATCTTGAGGTAAGCCACGTATTGCTGTTCGAAATCTCAGCCCTTATTTTCGAGTTTCATGGGTAAAATGTTGAGATTTTGGGTTCTTTGATGTTATAGGACCCAACTCTCTTGAAGGAGAAGGTTAATCTTGTCTCCTTGGACCTTGGAGGTGGTAAGATTCTCAACCCTAGTGTATTTTGTTGTTTTATGATGTTTGTGTTTTGAGATGTTGTGTATGGGTATGATGATTGTGGCTTAGGTTGTGTATATATAAATATTGGAGCTTGATTGGTGACTTTAAAAAGCTTGGAAAGGGTTTGGTGGTGAAAAATCTGTTCTTGGAGGTGTTGAGGCCTTGAGAGCTTGTGGATAAGTGGTTTGGAAGTGCTCCGGTGGAGCTTGGGAAAATCGGCTAAGGTATGGTTTCGGTTTCCCGTATCTAATATGTAATGTGGTAGGAAATACTTAGGCTAGAGGCCCTAAGATAGGCATTGAATGGTTGATGTTGTTGAATGATTGAGATATATGATGTGGTCATATATGTGATGATGATTATTGATGCCTTAATGGTATGATGTATGAGAAGTATGCATGTTGTGATATATGCTTGATGATTGGTTATGGTTGAATTGTGGGTTGAACCATGTTGATGGTGAATATGATATTGATTATGTATAATGATGGTTAATTGGAATTGGTGTTGTTGAAAATTGGCATGAGGAATAGTATATGATATGTCAATATGTTTGAGTTTGAGCCACTTGGGTGAAGTGGGCTAAAATGATGAGATAGTGATTTTGGTATATTGTGGTAATGTGTCAATGTGTGGGTTGAGGAGGCTTGATGTTGAGTTTGATACATTTTGATTGTTTTCAAAGAAAAGGGATGAAATTGGCATGTTTTGATTGACTTTGAAAGGAGTTGAAAATGGTTTGTTTTGAAAATGGCATATTGTGGTTTTGTATGAAAATATGGTTTTTGGGCATACTTTGACGGGACATATCTTGGACTACGGATCTCCGTTTTGTACCAAATCTATTTAGAAATGAAATTGGATCCGGGATGTCCATGCCGTTCGAAGAACGGGTGAAAAACGATTTAAAATGAGAAAGTTATGTCCGTTGGAAGATTGGGGTCTAGATCTGTGAAATTCTGCAGCTTTTAACTTAGAAAATTTTTAGCAGAATGACCCCTTGCGCGTGGGCGCACCTGGCGCGTACGCGCCGATCTTCCGAAAAGTGCCATCCACGCGTACGCGTGATGTGCGCGGGCGCGCCGATTGTGCTGCACCCAATGCCCAGCCATTTTCCCGAGAGTTATGCCAGGACTGTGCCGGTGTTGTGCCTGGGGCACGAGAACACCCGCGCGTACGCGTGGTTGACGCGTGCGCGTCGATGGGCAAGTTTGGAATCCACGCGTTAGCGTGCACGACGCTTGCGCGCCGATGAGTTTTGAGGCCATCCACGCGTGCGCGTGGAGTGCGCGTACGCGTGGCCCTGTTTTCATCCCAAAGTTGATTTTTGAGTTTTAAAAGCCAAATCTCATACTTCTAAGCCTCCGATCTCACCATTTATGTCTTAAATCATTATGGCATGCCTAGCTAGTAAAAAGGGGCTAGTGAATGAGATAACTTGCGAGTGAAGCAAGGGAAATAAGAATGATCAATGAGGATCAAGATGATTATGTGAGATGCGGAGGATGGTGGTGGAAGTGATTGTTATGCCATGGGCCGAAAGGCTATAATTGTTAATGAAATGGCTGGTATGGATGTTGATCCATGGATGAGAATTCATGCATGTTGATGCTGAATTATTGATAATTGTGAAATTGCACTTCCACTATCTGAGTACGAGTTTCCTTGGGTAGTAGCAGTGGCTAGCCACCACGTGCTCCAGGTTGAGACTCGAAGCTCTGTTAACCCTATGTCGTAAGTGTGGCCGGGCACTGTGAAAGGCCCGGATGAGCTCGAACCCCCGTAAATATTCACCATTGAGGGTGAAGGATATGGATCATGCTTATGATCAAGTTTATACCGAGTATAACTCGAGTTTGGGGATGCGCGACAGAGGGACAGTCCAATGGTTAGCGACCAGGACTTGTCGGGTTGGCTCTATAACCGACAAGATGATATCATCGGCCACTAGGGACAGGCATTCATCATATGCATACTATGTGAATTGTTTGAGATTGCCTATTTGACTGTATATTACTTGCTAATTGTCTAAATGTCTTAACTGCTACTATTTGTATATTCTTTGTTTGATATATCTGTGTTTGCTATAATATACTCCTGCTGGTGGTTGGGAGGTTTGAAGGAATTGGAAAGGGAAGTATTAGTTAGACTGAAGAATCTTTAGTCAGATGCCCTTATATGGTTTAGCTTGTTTATAAGCTTGATATTATATGGAGGAAGTTCTAGGACTGCCTTTGGCTTTCCTCTATTATTATGTATTATATATGTGGAAGCTGTTACCATGCTGGGGACCTTTGGTTCTCACCCATGCGGATTTTGTGGTTTTCAGATGCAGGACGTGAGGTATCCCGCTGATGCATGCTGGAGACTTCTATGTTGCGAAGATCCTTTGTTCTCGGGGCTATGTTTTGGTTTATATATATCTTGCTTAGATACTTTTCTCTCCATTAAATAATACGAACTGTGATGACTCCTCTTATGGGAGATTTTGGAGAATAGGTTTTATGTATTTGTGTCCCTTTGGGTTTCCTTTGGGGTTTTCCCTATTTTATCATATGTATATATTGTTATGCTCGGACCGGTTATCTTCGCAGCCGGATCTTGAGTCTTGATATTCCTGTTTTTGACACTCTTTTGTATATATATAATCTCGCGTTGATCTATCCTTATTCGATACGTTATCGATCGGAGTGATGCGCTTTTGAGTTGCGGTTTTTGTTTACCCCTTTTTCTACAAAGGCTCCTAGTTATAATCAATCTTTCATACTACTATACGTACTAAATTTTTATTTTAGAGGTCGTAATACCTTGCCATCTCTGACTTATGACTTAAGCATAAGACTCTGTATGGTAGGGTGTTACACCTAAAACTTTGTCGGTAAGGGTTTTTAGTCTATTTTCAGTTCTTTTGGAATTTCGGGGAGATTATTGACACTGCGTGGTTGTACAGCTGCTATTATCAGAGGTTCGGGCCGCCACCATCACTCAAAAATTGTTGATGGAGCTGCTGCCGGGTTGATTTGGAGTTGCGGCTGCTTCGCTTTGTTATTTCAGTAAGTAATTTCCATTTCGAAAACCCTGCTTTAGTGTTCGGTTAAGTTTGGTTAAAGACCTTGAGGTTTGGTAACGTAGGTTTGAGTTCTGATGATTGTGTGCCGCATAAGTGTTGTTGTGGCTGCTGTGCCATTTCTTTTATTTCAGTAAGTGTCTTTATCTCAGAATCCTTGCCATTAGTTTTCAGTTATGAATTTTAAGATTTTCGTGATCTTGATATGTTAGGAATTAGTAATTGAACTTATATGTAGCGTTGAGGCTATTTCTGCTATTGAGAAGAACAAGCAGAGCTGGGATTTTGGTTGTTGATTTCGGGTCAAGACGAAAGGATTTATGTGACGCGCTTGGGTTATGATTTTGCTTGTCGAGGTAGGGACTTTTCTGAAATCTCAATTTTATAATTTGGAATTGTATAAATGGATATCGATGTGAGGAATACACTTTTAGTGATTGTACAAGTCTTATGTATTGCCTAGCTATTTTGGATGAATGTAATTATATGTTTGATTGGGTGATTGATTGGTTTTGATAAATGGGTTGTTGCTGAATTGTCTCTTTAGGGTTTTGGAAATGAGCTTAATCAATCGATAAAGATTTGATCTTGAGACGACTTTTGATTATTGTTTGGTTTTGATAAATGGATTATTGCTGAACTGCTTCTTCAAAGTTTTGGAAATGAGTTTAATCGGTTGATAATGACTTGATTTTGAAACGATTTCCTTGAGATATGAAAATGAGATGACTGTTGGATTTGGCTTGCTTTTGAACTGATTTTGGGTTTTGGACTATTGAAAAGGATTGTGGAATGGTTTGGTTGGGACTCGAATCGGGTGGCAAAATCCATGTTTTAGGGGAGGTGTTGCCGAAATTTCTATAAAAATCTTACACTTTGTTTAAAATATTATTTAGAAAGGTTTGGATTTGAGAAATTGTATTATTTTATTTATTAAGAAAATAGTTATGTTTTCGAGTTTAATTTATTTAGGTAAAATATATGTCTTGAGTTCGATTTGTTTAGCAAAGAATAACTTTACCATGTTGAGTCATTGAAAGAAAGTATTATGTTCTAATATTGATTTTTAATATCAAAAGGACCTATGCTTTTAATTAGGTTTAAGGATTTCGTTCAGAGAAACCTTTAATGTTTTTAAAGGAAATTGGACTTTTGACTGAATAAATGTGTTTGTGACATTTTGGAAGAAGTCATGGAATTGGTTTTAAGAAGGAACCTAAAAGTGGTTTTGATTTAAATGGATTGGCTCCGTGCAAGTGAATTAGTTTTGAATTGAGTTTGGAATTTATGACTTTATATGATTCATTTTTATAACAAATTCTGTTTCTATTTACTTAAACCAAGAATCTATGATTTTACGAGTTTCAATGAATTGTTAAGAAACTGAGATAGGTTTTCCTTCCCTAAAGGCTTGAGACTCTGCCGAGGAACTTTTGCTATAAAATCCCATTGTTGGATTGATGATTTTAAATATTTCAAATAGATTTTTAATTTGCCATGGTTTTGGAAGTTTTGGATAGAGGATGCCAAGGGTGGCTTTGTTTTAAAAAGGGAACCTACTTTGAGTAAAAGTGGCTTATGAGCCTGAGATGATTTGAGAAATGGGAACTTTAAAGCCAAGGCTGAAAAGAATTGACTTTTGATTTCAAAGTGAAGTGAATTGAGAAAAAGTGATTTATGCCTTGAAAGATGATTTTAAGAAATTGATGATGTTGGATGGTGGAAGTACTATTTTGTTATGAGCCGGAATGGCTGTGTATGATAATGAATTATGGCTGATTGTGGAATATGTTATGAGCCGAATGGCTGACTGTGAATCTTGAATTTAAGCTGGATGGCTGAGATAAATGTTGATTTATGGCTGAGAATAAATGTATATATGCTGAGATATTGATATTGTGATTGTTGCACTTCTAATTATCTGAGATACGAGTTTCTCTGGGTAGAAGCAGCGGCTAGCCACCACGTGCTCCAGGTTGAGACTCGATACTCTGCTGACTCTATGTCATAAGTGTGGCTGGACACTGTGAAAGTTCCAGAAGAGCTCGCCCCCGTGAATATACACCAGTGAGGGTGTTAGATGTGAATTATGATTATGATTGTGAATAACTCGAGTTGGGGATGCACAATAGAGGGACAGTCCAATGGTTAGTTACCAGGACTTGTCGGGTTGGCTTTATAACCGACAGATGATATCATCAGCCACTAGGGTAGGCATTCATCATATGCATCTATGTGACATTATTTGGGTGTGCATATTGTACTTGGTTTGCCTTTGTGATTACTTATGATTAACTGCTAATTGTTCTACTTGCAGTAACTGTTTGTTTGTGCTTGAACTTTCCTATTTGTGTTTGCAACTAAGACTCTGTTGGACTGTGGTGATTGGTTGTTGTTTGGGCTGTTTGGGCCTAGAGCCGTAGTTGATCATGAGGTGGGCCGAAGGCCATGTCTGGTTGATGTTTCTTGTTTGAAAATTATGAAAACTTAATTTGGTTTAGCATAGATAAACCTTTTTGAAAGGCTTTTGGGTTTTTAAGAAATGAACTGTTCCTCTTTCAGAAAAGATTTCAGATTTTTCTTGATAGTAAACCCTTGCTTTTGAAAAGATGCATAAGGCGGTTATTAATCACTATAATGATTTTATCTCACGTATCCTGTTATAGTAATTCTGCAACCCTATAGTGAGAACCCTTTCGAGGATGATGTTCTCACTCCCCTACAGATCTTTCTTTTCAGGTTACGGATGACGAAGAAGAGCTTATTTCTTTTCTGTTAGACGACTTTTCTGTATTGTTTTAGTATTTATGTTTCCCTCGCCTTTAACTTTGCAAGTCTTGTAAGAGAGATAGGATCTTGATTTGAGATGCTGGTAAAAATTATTTAATATATATACATATGTATATACTCTTTGTGAGTTTTGTAAGTTGTATTGTATGTATTGAAGTACGTTACATAACAAAAGTATTTTGGAGCGGTATTGCGGTTTAAAGTTTTAAACAGACTCATATTTTAGTACTAAATAGTATAAGAGTCGTCGTAATGTCTGATCTATCAGAGTCGCGCAGCCGTAAGCGTAAGCTTTGATAGTTAGGGTGTTACATTATGGTATCAGAGCGGTCTTTCCTGTAGAGCCTGAGGAATGGACTGACTATGCTTCAATTGCATACTCTGAGTGTTTGTCATGTAATAGGTCTTGTTCGGATAACAAGAATTAGAGCTTTATGCACATGACGGTCTATTGATTAATGCCATTAGTTTTGCGTTGCGTAATTCTTGATATTATGTTTGGCTGGCTTAATACTAGTGAGTTATGTATATGAAAGCACTAATGGATTACCATAGATGATATACGAGTTTTGGGTAAAGCAAATCGCAGGTTTTGATAACGTTGGAAACTATTTCTCGAGGCTATTCAGTTATGTGTCTTGAATTCTGTTCGAGTCGACTTGTTCTTTCATACCCTAACTTGAAGTTCTTGTTTGCTAATCCTTTTGAAAAGTAGTTTGATTTTTCAACTCTATTCCTCTATTCATATGCATTCTTGTTTGATCTTAATTGCATATGCTTGTTTGAAATCCTTGTTGCATCTATCTTTCTCTGTTCGAGTTCTTCTTCTTGATTCACGTATTCTTTGATATAGCTTTGAACTTGCCTTAATGCACTGTGCCTTTTAACTCCTGATTTTGAGTCCATTCTTAAAGAAATTGTGATTCAGTTTTTCTCCTATTTGACAGTAGTTACAATCAATTTTGAAATTTTTATAAAAATTGTTGTTGATTCGGTATACACTTAGCTATATATGAAGCATTGAAAATTTCTTATACAGTTTAACAACTATTTATTTTTAATACCTCGCCTGTACTCTTACTGGATTACAGAACTACACTTATTTTAACTACAATTTGACTTTCTAATAATTTTACTACAGTTCCAATGCATATCTTAATTTGACTATTGATTTAGGTATTTTTCAAAATTCTGGAAAGAAAGGATTTTTTTGCTTTTATTTTGGTTAATTTTCGTTGATAAACTTTACCTAATTTATTTTTGGCTTGAGTTTGGTTTAGCATACTACATTGTTTATGCCATTGTTGTTCTCTTGAAAATGTTGGACTCAAAGTTTTCTTCTTATGAACGAACTCGTTCTTTCTTAAGCTTTTCATCTCCATGAATGTCATACTTGATTCTGTTTTAACTATTCTTCTACCTCTTGTGAGCACTACAATCAATCTTAGCTTCCCTTTTTCTTATGAATCTCATTCTTATGTGAGTTGGTTTGATTCGTTTCAAATTAGTACATCGTTTATCCTCTCATTGTCTCTACCAGAGTTCTTAGTCAAAGATTTATCCTTGAGAAATTACTGATGATTGAGTTGTCTTTTCCTATGACTTTTGTGTTCTTTTGGATCAATTGAAAGCTTGTTTGATGTCTCATGCCTAGTGGATCTTGTTTGAACTGCCTTGATTTAAGATAATTTTTTGTATGGCTTGACTCCTTTTTAAATACATCCTAAACTTCTTGAATGTCCTTCTGAGATGGTGATTTCAAGTATACTTTTGGAGTCTTGTTTTGAACTTTTTAAAGAAGTTTTGAATTCTTTTTGAAGAATTTCAAACAAAAATTTTTCTGTTGCTTGGTTGTAATTGAAACCATTTTTCAAAATTTTGACAAAGTTGTTCTGAAATTGGCATACACCATTTTAAATGAAGTTTTGGAAAGCTTCCATATTTATCAGAGATCTGTTGGTTTGCGACGCACCACTTATTTCCTTTAATAACTTATAAACAAATTTTTATAACATTTACATCTCTGCTCCATTTCCATGGCCGATGCTTCCAACAAATTGACACCGCGACATCGCCTCCCCCATGCAAAGAAAACACAGCTCCCGTACCTCGTCATCACTGTGTCGACTAACTTCGGGCGTTGTCGCAATGTGAACCGCCGTCGTCGTTAGGACTCATCACCATCTTTTCTTCACTGCCACTTGCTACGATTCTGTCCAGGACCTGGCGAGGAATTCTTAACTTCCCTCTAATCGGGATAGGTGTGATACCTTGAGTTGGGGTTAATGGCTTAATTTGGGCTTCAAAAAATAGAAACCAATATTTGAACGATAGGGAACCCAAACGATGCTAGTAGAAATATTTTTAATAAAGATGTATTTCATATTTTTGAATTTGCATTACAACTTTTTAATTATTTACAAAATAGACACCATTGGGCTAAAAGTAAAATTTTCATATAAAACTTGTACATCTGAGAAATGGTAATAAAGCAACATGTACTTTGTCACGTGATAAAAAAATTTTACACATGTCATCTATGTAAAGGGGACAACAAGACAAAAAGGACGAGGTGCATCCTTCTCCTCAATTGGACCGGTGCAAGTTATAACCCACTCTTTTGGCTATCCAGTAGAATAATACTAATAGTCGATAAGTTATAACCTGCACCTGGCAGGATGAGGAAAAGGATGCATCAAAAATTTCTAACATAGGTTTTTGTTTTAGTGTTAGGTCTTTACATGTTTTACAAGATTGCTTACACACTATAACACATAATGTTATGGCACTTACAAATTACAATATTTTTATTCAAACCCCCATGTAGACAGTTGGGCTGTTTACCGAAATTAGCCTAACAATGAAAGAATGGATCGTTGATGAAAGGCGTTGACCATAAGGCACTGTTTCAAGAAATCGACATGGGTAAGATTGCAAGTTACGGTGAAACCCTAAATGGTTTGGATCTAGACAAATGAGTCTCCGTTGCTGGTGGCAAGGATATTGTTTCATTAGTAAAGTTTTGGAGGAATGAAGTTGTACAAAGGGTATTATCACATTTTATGGTTTGCAGATTTATCTTTGGCAACAGCAAATTGTAGAACAGAATAGACGATGGTAGTGTTTTGACAAATTTTTGTTACACGGTATTATGCCTTGTCTAAAAATGGATGCAGTTGGGACATAGAAAATTGGATGCAGTCGCTGATGACAAGTCATCATATACCCATTTTTCAAGCTAATTTCACTTGTTTTGTTAGCATTTATGCACTTTCTTGCATCCTAAGTTAGTGATTTGGAGTGAAAATGCATAACTTCTCTAAATCAAGCAACCACTATGAAATTAATGATAAATCATGAGGTTTAAGCTAATTTTAATTGCATTTTAA
Organism: Arachis stenosperma; assembly: GCF_014773155.1. Taxonomy (NCBI): domain Eukaryota; kingdom Viridiplantae; phylum Streptophyta; class Magnoliopsida; order Fabales; family Fabaceae; genus Arachis; species Arachis stenosperma. The sequence goes on from NC_080378.1 coordinate 23,407,985, forward strand.
TTGATTTATAAGCCTCTTGAATTTAGTGATACTTTGAGTGGTTGTTTTGGTTTATTGTAGGTGAAGAAAAGAAAAGAAAATGAAAAGCGTGGCTAAGAAAGTGTAGCCAAGAAAAGGAAAGCGTGGCCGAATCAAGAAATAGCGTGCCGCAACTCATAGGGGAAGCAACCTTGCCCTCCACAAGGGCAGAATGCCCTCTAGGAGGGCAGCATTAAGTGACCAAACCAAGACAAGGCAACCTTGCCCTGCCCACTCCAAGGGCAGAGCACAAAATGGTGCCTTGGAGCCAAGAGAAGCAAACTCTGCCCTGCCCTTGTGAAGAGCAGGATCGGGCTCCATGAGGAAAGAAATTCAAGGGAAAATGACACCCATGCAAGTTACAAGTTTCGAACAAGGGACCATGAGGAAGCCAAGGACTAAGGGTGACTATGGTGCCAAGAAACCAAGAAAATAACTAGCGTGTTTGCTTCCTCCGTGATTCGAACCCGAGGCGTGCAATATGGAAACTCTGCCCTGCCCTTGGCGCGGGCAGGGCAGCATTTGAAATTGGCGCATCACACACAAAACCTTGGCGCACCAACTTTGCTTCCTGGCGCACCAACCGCGCGCAACATTCCTTTCCTGGCGCACCAAGCCTTCCCGCCCTGCCCTTGGCGCGGGCAGGGAGCGTCCCGCGCACCAACGTGCATCGCGCGCACGTGTGCGTTCCTCATCTGGCAGCACCAAGCGCACGCATGCCTCACGTTCTGGCGCACCAACCTTCCCGCCCTGCCCTTGGCGCGGGCAGGGCAGCCTCTGGCGCACCAATCTCGCGCACCACGCAGCACCAAGACGCATCATGGCCGCACCAACTCCAAGCACCAAGCATCAATTTTCTGCCCTGCCCTCCACAAGGGCAGGGCAGCCTCCTGGGAGTGGATTTCATGGGCCGAAAATTCAAATTAAATTCCCATTTTAATTCATTTCTTCACCAATTCAAAAGCCCATCCAAACCCCATTATCCAAGAATAGAAAGTGTATAAATAGTAGTTAGTTTGATGTAATTAGGACCTTTAGGCTCACTTTTGAATTTTTACTTTTACCTTGGCTTTTGAATTTCCACTTTCACATTCCTTTGGAGCTTTGACTCTCTTGGAATTGTTCTTGAGAGAATTGGCCGAGACTTCAGAGGATCAAGGGAGAATTGATTAATCTCCTTCCTCAATTCCCTTGGGCAATTCTACTCTTCTATTTTCTGAGTTGTGGATGTGTGAAATTGGGGAAATTCTGTCCCAATTCCCATTCTAGCTCTGTTTAAATTTGTTTTCTGCATAATTCACTTTCAATTCTGTTTTTCTATTGCTTCTTCTTCCATTTTCTGTCAATTGCTTAGTTCATTTAGATCTGGGAAGGAAATTGGGTTTTAGGCTCTGCTACCTAAGCCCTTGGGATCCTGAGATCACTTTTGGTTCTTCTGTGAACTTTTACTGCACTTTAATTTCCTTGCTGTTTAAATTTCTGTTTGCATCCAATTCAATTTCTGCTGCCTTCATTACTGCAATTTACTTTTTCTTTGTTTAGATCTTGCAATCCCACTCCTTAATTCCCTTTTATCTTCTAGCAATTTATCTTTCTTGCCATTTAAGTTACTGCAATTTAAGTTTCTTGCACTTTAAGTTTCAGTCATTTACTTTCTTGCTCTTTAAGTTTCTGCACTTTTACTTTTCTGTTCTTTATTTTACTGCACTTCTCCCTTCCCCCTTTACATTTACTGTCATTTAATTTCTGTTAAACACAAATCACTCAACCAAAACTTGATTCGCTTGACTAAATCACCCACTAAACTAAAATTGCTCAATCCTTCAATCCCTGTGGGATCGACCTCACTCATGTGAGTTATTATTACTTGATGCGACCCGGTACACTTGCCGGTGAGTTTTGTGTTGGATCGTTTTCCACACATCAAGTTTTTGGCACCGTTGCCGGGGATTGAAATAGATTGACAATGATTAAGTGAAGTGGAGGTCTAGATTAAGCACTCTTTCTTTTCTGTTATTCTAACTCCTACTGATACACTAACTGTTTGAATTTTTGCTTAAACTAACCAAAACCTCATTCTAGCAATAGATTGAAGTTTTGTTAACACTCTGGGTTTGTGTGTTTATTGTTGTGTGTTTGTATGTCAGGTATAGGAAGATCCTCTACTATCCACTCTGAAATTGATCAAAGGACTCTTCGGAGAATAAGAAGAGCTGAAAGAGGGAAGAATATTGTTGGAGAAGAAGAAGAATCTGAGGAAGAATTCCAAGATATGGAAGGAGATACCAGTCAACCAGGAGGAGGAGCCAACAATGACCAACAGAGAAGAGTCTTGGCTTCATACACATTTGCTAATGCTAGGCATTGTGGGAGTAGCATTCTTCCTCCCAATGTCAATGCAAACAACTTTGAACTCAAGCCACAACTCATCACTCTGGTTCAAAACAATTGTTCTTTTGGAGGAGGGCCTCTGGAGGATCCAAACCAACATTTGTCTACTTTCTTGAGAATTTGTGACACAGTGAAAACAAATGGTGTACCTCCTGATAGCTATAAGTTGCTTCTCTTCCCATTCTCTCTTAGAGATAAAGCAACTCAATGGCTAGAGACCTTTCCAAAAGAAAGCATCAACACTTGGGATGACTTGGTGAGCAAGTTTCTTGCCAAATTCTACCCTCCTCAAAGAGTCCTAAGGTTGAAGACAGAGGTTCAAACATTCACTCAATTGGAGGCCGAGAGCTTATATGAAGCATGGGAGAGATACAAGGCTCTATTGAGGAAGTGTCCACCAGAGATGTTCACTGAGTGGGACAAGCTACAAAACTTCTATGAAGGCCTCACTCTTAAAGCTCAAGAAGCTCTTGATCACTCTGCCGGAGGCTCTCTACAACTCATGAAAACCACAGAGAAAGCTCAAAACCTCATTGATATGGTGGCCAACAACCAATATTTCTTTGCTCATCAAAGACAACGCCAACCATCACAGAGAAGAGGAGTCATGGAGTTGGAAGGAGTTGATTCAATCTTAGCTCAAAACAAGATGATGCAGCAACAGATTCAACAACAATTTGAGCAAATGGCTAAGAGAATTGATGGCTTGCAAGTGGCAGCAGTGAGCACCACAAGCCAACCTCCAACCACTTGGGTGCAAAATGAAGAAACTCAAGAGGAGCAACAACAAGAGCAAGTTCAATACATGCACAACCAAAATCCTGGAACAAATGAAGTCTATGGTGACACCTACAATCCATCTTGGAAGAATCATCCCAACCTCAGATGGGGAGACAACCATAATCAAAACCAACAACCATGGCAAAGAAACACAGGCCAAAATAATTGGAAAAACACAAACCACAACCCCCAGCCAACCACTAACCAAAATTCATACAGAAAACCACAAAACAACTACCCAAATTCTAACCAATACCCACCCAATAACCACCCAACTAACCAAAACACTTATCCTCACCCATCAACACCCCAAAATCAACCCACCTCACAAGACTCACAGAGAATCACCCATCTAGAACAGCTCATGGAAAAACTGATGAAAAACCAAGAACTGACCACCAAGAATCAAGAAGCTACCATGAAGAACTTAGAGAGGCAAATTGGCCAAATCTCTAAGAAGATCTCTGTTGAGAAACCATCAAGTTCACTACCTAGTGATACCATTCCCAACCCAAAGGAAGAATGCAAGGTGGTGCAACTGAGAAGTGGAAGGGTATTAACAGAGGGTAACCAAGGAGCAACAAAGAAGCTTGTAGAGAATGACACTGAGCCAACAAAGAATGATGAATCCATCAACAAAGACACAATAAGCAAAAGTGCTCCAGAAAAGCTCACAAAAGAAGACAACAAGCCACAGAATTTGAAGAAAGGAAAGAGAATCATGGAAGAACCAATTCCAAAACAGCATCAAGTGGAGAAGAGCTCAACATCACCACTGCCTTATCCACAAAGATTTCACAAGGAAACAAAGGACCAGCACTTCCACAAATTTCTTGAGACTTTCAAGAAGTTGGAAATCAACATACCTTTGGCAGAGGCTTTGGAGCAAATGCCCCTGTATGCTAAGTTTCTAAAAGAGCTCATCAACAAGAAAAGGGATTGGAATGAGAAAGAAACTATAGCGATCACTGAGGAATGCAGGGCCTTGATTCAAAAGGGGCTTCCCCCCAAACTTGAGGACCCAGGGAGCTTCCTGTTGCCATGCACCATTGGAGAATTAACCATTACTAAAGCAATGTGCGATCTGGGAGCAAGTATTAATTTAATACCATCCTCCCTGGTGAAAAAGTTTCACATAGAGGAAGTCAAACCAGTGCAAATGTCCCTGGAGCTAGTAGGTAAGTCAATAGTGCACTCTAGGGGTATAATTGAAAACCTCTTGGTTAAGGTGGACAACCTCATATACCCTGCTGACTTTGTGATTCTAGAATCAGATGAGGATGATGGAGACTCTGTTATACTAGGAAGGCCATTCTTGGCAACTGCAAGAGCCATCATAGACATAGAAAAAGGGGAGTTAATTCTCAGAATGCATGATCAGAATGTCATTCTGAAGGTCCTACCAGAAGAACAGTTTAATGAAAAGAAGAAAGACTATGTGGACATTGATAAGGGAGGATCACAGCTGAAGGAAGAAATTGACAAGGAAAATCACAGCAACACCCTAAAGCCAAGGAATATGCAAATCAATGAAGAAGCCCAAGAAGATATTGAAATACTAGCTACTGAGAAGAGATATCCTCAAAAGAAGCCCATGGCCAGAAAAGAAAGGTCAACAAAAGGAAAGATAAAACACAGGAGCAAAACAAAAAGGGGTTGGAAGAACAGAAAAATCCCAACAGAAGGATTTGCCAAAGGTGACAAGGTACAACTTGTGTATCAACAATTGGGAACAAAGGATTACTACACTGTTAATCAAATACTTTCTCTTGAGCATGTGGAAATTGAACATCAAGACACTCAGAGAAAGCTGACAGTAAGAGGTGACAAATTGAGACATCACCAGCATCAACCACCTTAAAGAGAGGTCAACGTCAAGCTAATGACAATAAAAGAGCGCTTCATGGGAGGCAACCCATGGTTTAAGATTTCTGTCCTTTTTTTTATTCAATAAGCTATGATTTCCTGAAGTATGATTCTGAACTTTCATATTTGGTAAATGCACATTTTAGAACATAAGTCAGAATTCTAAGTTTGGTGTCCCTTAAGGTACACTAAATTTTAGCTTTTCAAAAAGAAAGGGAGCCATTCTTAGAACATATGCATAATTCATTTGAATAAAGCATATGACCAAACACTAAGTTTGGTGTCTGCAATTGCGACGAAATTCAGAAGATCATCTACCATTTATGGAATCAAAAGCATACAAACAGGATCATGCATCACAATTATTTTTAAAGAAAATGTCAATTGTGAAGAATGGTTGATAGTTGTTCAGCCATCCCCTCAATAAAAGATAAGTTTGGTGTTCACCAACTTTCAACATCTTTAATTAAGGGACACAATTGACCATAAAAATATTTTTTTCTTAATAATACATAAAACAAAACAATTCTTTCTCTTTAATACAAATTAATTGCCAACAACCTTATTAATGATCTAAGACTAGCTGCTTTGATTCATGCAGGAGAAAAAGATTAAGACAAGCTCAAGGAGGGGCCACGGCTAGGAGGAGCTATGTAAGGGAGGTCACATGTGCCTAGGAGAACGTGCTCATGGGGAACAAAATCTGCATGCATGCAACATTGGACACCGAAGTGCATGCAACCAATGGGAGGAGAATCCTCGTCAAGCCTCAACCATGCATGCAAGCCGTCCATCTCATGCATTCCTTGAAAGAGCAAACCAATCTCAGCCCTTCATGAACACTCACGGCTCCTTCTTCATTCATTCATTGTGGTTTTGTTGAAAAGCTTGGAAACATGGCCTATAAATAGCCGTTGCACCAACATGGCCTACACACTCTCCTTCAAACCACTTTCATGTGAAATCAACATATTTCTTCCTTACCTCACACATCAAAACCGAACCAAAGTTCACCCCAAACACAACACATATTTCTTCTATTCTTACTTCCTCTTTCTTTTCACTTCAACCTTCAATGGCCTCCTCAAGCTCAAAAAGAAGGCCCGGAAAAGAACCTATGGTAGCCGAACCTATGGCAACCGAACCCCCATCATTTGATGCAAGAAGGTTTAGATCCCAATTCCATGAAGGGAGATATCATAGGTTCATGGAGGAAAAGAATGTCATCTATGAGAAAGGCCTTGATTTGAGGGAAGGAGAATACCCCATCATGAAGCAAATTACAAGAGAAAGAAGGTGGGAACTCTTGTGTTCTCCTCTGACTGACATCAGTGCAGTAATGATTAGGGAGTTCTATGCAAATGCTGCCAAAGAAAACAAAAATAGTGCTCCCTACACAAGCTATGTCAGAGGGGTTGAAGTGAGTTTTAGCCCTGCTGCTATCACAAGAGCTCTCAAGTTGAGAACCATCACCTATCCAGAGCTTAGCTATGAGGCTAGATTGCAACGGGAAAATAATCCTGATGAGATCCTGCAAGGAATATGCATGGAAAATACAGATTGGGAAAGAGATTCAAAGGGGGTTCCAAGTCACATAAGAAGAATCAATCTTACTCCTGTGGCTAAAGGATGGTTTGAAATAGTGAGGAGATCTATTTTTCCTACTGGAAATGCCTCTTGGGTCACAATCAAACGAGCTCTCATGACACACTGCATCTTGCATGGGGGTGAGATCAATGTTGCACAACTCATAGCCGACAGCATTCAAGAAATGGCAGATAGCACAAGCAAGTCAAAAGGCCTTAGACATCCAAGCACCATCCAAAGGCTATGTAACAGAGCTAATGTCATTTTTGAAGATGAGGACACAACAAAAGTGAAAGTAGGAAAATGGATCACCAAGAAGAGCATGGAAGGAATTAATGAAGAAGAAGATCAAGAAGGGGTAGTAGCTCCTAGACAAAGGAGATCACAAAGAGAGGAAGGACGAAATCAGGCTTATGATGCCATAGATATGAGCCAATTGCAAAGATCAATTGAAGAGTTAACTCAGCAACTCATACAGGCTCAACAAGGTCAGAATCAACTCATGCAGATCCAACAAGGCCAAAATCAAGAAGGCCAAGTGCAATATCTAGAGCCACAAGGCCAAAATCAGGAGGGCCGAGAGAAATATCGAGAGCCCCATCCTGAATTTATGGAACAATTCTTGAAAGAAAAGGAAGAACGAGAAGCTTGGCAGCATCAAATGGAGGAGAAGCAAGAGAAATGGCAACAACAAATGATGACTCAGCAGCAAGAATTCCAAGCACAAATCCTTGAAGGACAAAAAGAGCAATACAAAGAATTCAAGGAATCATATGATAAGCTGTATTTCAGTCAAGCTAAAGCATCGGAATATAGTCACAACCTGTATCAATGGAAGAATGTTCATCATACCATAGGTGAAGTTAGACACGTACAAAGAATGGAGTATAATGAAAACATGCAAGCAAGGTTGGAGTACTTGACCCACAATTTGCCAACACTCAATCCTGAGATCAAGCCATTTGATCAATGCCCTGAATTCTTAGCCAAACAACAAGCAAAATCTCGTCAATACACTGAGTCAACCTTTAACACATTGGAAACTTATGGGCTCAAAGGACTCATAGATTCTGTTTGGGCTAGAAGATGTCCTGGAGAAGAGATCCAAGATTACTCCAAAACAGGGAAGAGAAAGAAGAAGAAGGGAGAATCAAGCAGCAGCCATGACCATTAGAAGGTGGCAAAGTTCTTTCATACTTCCTCTTTCATGTCTTTAATAAGGAGATGCATGTCTGAAACATGATATACCTTCACCATTTATTTTCTTTGTTTTATGCAATTTCTGTTCTTTGCTTTTCATTTTAGTTAGTTAATAATTAGCTAGAAAAATGATGAGTCTGCATAATGCTTGTATCCATCACTTAGCTTTAAATATTGCTTTGTTCCCCATATGCTTAAATAAAAGAGTTTGGTTTGAATTGAAAAGTAAAAAAATCCAATGTTGCATGAGTATGAATGGAAGTTGGTGGTGGCATATGTGCTTGACTAAATGAATAACTCATGAAATAAGTGTTGCATGATGTCATTCTCATTCAATTGTAAGTTAGCTTGCTGTTACAAAGACTTTTATCAATAATGAAACACCCTTGGTAACAAAAACAGAAAGAAGAAGGAAAGAAAAAGCCAAAATGGCAAGAAAAAAACAAAGAATAAAGGTTGGACACCAATGGTTTGAACCTTAGGACAAATGCCTGTGGTGTTCTTGTACTGAGATCTGCTTGGATGAGTAAATTCTAAGGGGTATTTTGAAACCCGGTCACTTAGATCAACTGATTTGGGATGGCCAATTGAAAATCCACAATAAAGAGCAACTTAGATACAAAGCACTTAGTGATCCAAAGAGATGCTGGGCATCAATGATCCTAGGAAGAATTAGTGAGCTAAGTGTCTGTGGTGGAAAGATGTTGAGCAAAATAAAAGAAAATGAAGCCAAAGGCTAAGCTGCAACATTTAACACCAAACCTCTTAAAGAATAAAAAGCTTGTTAAAGCATTATAAGCCAAGAAGAGTTAGCAAGGGAGTGAGTAAAAGGTGCGTCTTATAACAGCAAGTTTAGCAAGCCTTTGAAGAAAGATATGTATTATGCAGCAGTAACAATAAGGGAGTATCATTGTCTGCATAAATGCCCCATAAATTGAAGTTCTGCTATCTGCATAATAAGGATTTGTGTTCTTTTCTTATTCATATCATTTACTCTTAGTTTTGATGCTTGCTTGGGGACAAGCAAAGTTTAAGTTTGGTGTTGTGATGACAAGTCATCATATACCCATTTTTCAAGCTAATTTCACTTGTTTTGTTAGCATTTATGCACTTTCTTGCATCCTAAGTTAGTGATTTGAAGTGAAAATGCATAACTTCTCTAAATCAAGCAACCACTATGAAATTAATGATAAATCATGAGGTTTAAGCTAATTTTAATTGCATTTTAATTGATTTATAAGCCTCTTGAATTTAGTGATACTTTGAGTGGTTGTTTTGGTTTATTGTAGGTGAAGAAAAGAAAAGAAAATGAAAAGCGTGGCCTAAGAAAGTGTAGCCAAGAAAAGGAAAGCGTGGCCGAATCAAGAAATAGCGTGCCGCAACTCATAGGGGAAGCAACCTTGCCCTCCACAAGGGCAGAATGCCCTCTAGGAGGGCAGCATTAAGTGACCAAACCAAGACAAGGCAACCTTGCCCTGCCCACTCCAAGGGCAGAGCACAAAATGGTGCCTTGGAGCCAAGAGAAGCAAACTCTGCCCTGCCCTTGTGAAGAGCAGGATCGGGCTCCATGAGGAAAGAAATTCAAGGGAAAATGACACCCATGCAAGTTACAAGTTTCGAACAAGGGACCATGAGGAAGCCAAGGACTAAGGGTGACTATGGTGCCAAGAAACCAAGAAAATAACTAGCGTGTTTGCTTCCTCCGTGATTCGAACCCGAGGCGTGCAATATGGAAACTCTGCCCTGCCCTTGGCGCGGGCAGGGCAGCATTTGAAATTGGCGCATCACACACAAAACCTTGGCGCACCAACTTTGCTTCCTGGCGCACCAACCGCGCGCAACATTCCTTTCCTGGCGCACCAAGCCTTCCCGCCCTGCCCTTGGCGCGGGCAGGGAGCGTCCCGCGCACCAACGTGCATCGCGCGCACGCGCGCGTTCCTCATCTGGCAGCACCAAGCGCACGCATGCCTCACGTTCTGGCGCACCAACCTTCCCGCCCTGCCCTTGGCGCGGGCAGGGCAGCCTCTGGCGCACCAATCTCGCGCACCACGCAGCACCAAGACGCATCATGGCCGCACCAACTCCAAGCACCAAGCATCAATTTTCTGCCCTGCCCTCCACAAGGGCAGGGCAGCCTCCTGGGAGTGGATTTCATGGGCCGAAAATTCAAATTAAATTCCCATTTTAATTCATTTCTTCACCAATTCAAAAGCCCATCCAAACCCCATTATCCAAGAATAGAAAGTGTATAAATAGTAGTTAGTTTGATGTAATTAGGACCTTTAGGCTCACTTTTGAATTTTTACTTTTACCTTGGCTTTTGAATTTCCACTTTCACATTCCTTTGGAGCTTTGACTCTCTTGGAATTGTTCTTGAGAGAATTGGCCGAGACTTCAGAGGATCAAGGGAGAATTGATTAATCTCTTTCCTCAATTCCCTTGGGCAATTCTACTCTTCTGTTTTCTGAGTTGTGGATGTGTGAAATTGGGGAAATTCTGTCCCAATTCCCATTCTAGCTCTGTTTAAATTTGTTTTCTGCATAATTCACTTTCAATTCTGTTTTTCTATTGCTTCTTCTTCCATTTTCTGTCAATTGCTTAGTTCATTTAGATCTGGGAAGGAAATTGGGTTTTAGGCTCTGCTACCTAAGCCCTTGGGATCCTGAGATCACTTTTGGTTCTTCTGTGAACTTTTACTGCACTTTAATTTCCTTGCTGTTTAAATTTCTGTTTGCATCCAATTCAATTTCTGCTGCCTTCATTACTGCAATTTACTTTTTCTTTGTTTAGATTTTGCAATCCCACTCCTTAATTCCCTTTTATCTTCTAGCAATTTATCTTTCTTGCCATTTAAGTTACTGCAATTTAAGTTTCTTGCACTTTAAGTTTCAGTCATTTACTTTCTTGCTCTTTAAGTTTCTGCACTTTTACTTTTTTGTTCTTTATTTTACTGCACTTCTCCCTTCCCCCTTTACATTTACTGTCATTTAATTTCTGTTAAACACAAATCACTCAACCAAAACTTGATTCGCTTGACTAAATCACCCACTAAACTAAAATTGCTCAATCCTTCAATCCCTGTGGGATCGACCTCACTCATGTGAGTTATTATTACTTGATGCGACCCGGTACACTTGCCGGTGAGTTTTGTGTTGGATCGTTTTCCACACATCAGTCGCTGTGGAACAAATGAATATGATGCTAAAAGTTGGGATTAAATGGATAGACTGACCTGTATGCTATCGGGACATAAAAAAATGGATGCAGTCGCTGTGGAACAAATGAACATGATGCTGAAAGTTGGGATTAAAATGCCACAGATTTATTCATCTTTTGTGCACACTACTGAGGGATTCCAAAACGTTCCCTTTCTAAAAAGAGATGTGTATAACCAAATAAGCAACCAACAGAGGCTCATAGGTGGGGATGCGATGTCTTTCCTTAAGTTCTTAGAATCCACAGCGCAGGAGAATCCAGGAATGTATGTGCGTATTTAGCCGACAAGGATGGTCGCTGGTATACCTGTTTTGGTAAGATAATTGTAGTCAGCTGGATTATCATTTGTTTGGGGATGTCGTAGCATTTAATGTGACGTATCGAAAGAATAAGTATATGTGTCCACTGGTTGTGTTCTTTGGAGTCAATCACCATAACTAAACCATTGTGTTTGCTACTGCGTTAATGGCAAATGAGAATGAGCAGACTTACACCTAGTTGCTTCAATAGTTCCTGGACGCTATGAAGGGTAAAGCACCTGGATGTGTCATAATAGATGAACATGGAGTGATGAGAAAGCAATCAAAATGGTGTTTCTTGGCACTTATCATTGTTTGTGTGCGTGGCACCAGCCAAGGAATGCTACTTCTAGCCTAAACAACCCCACCTTTACTTCTGAATTTAAAGAATACATATTGTTTGATTATGAGATTTTCGAGTTTGAAGATCATTAACATTATATGGTTAATGTGCTCGGTCTATTGAATAATCAATGGTTTTCTGACCTTTATTCCAGAAGAAATATGTGGGTAACTGCACATATACGTGGCCACTTCTTTGGGGATTTTCGTACAACGTCTAGATGCGAAGGGTTGTACTCAATGCTTGGTAAATTTATCCACGCTCGGCATAAATTGCGGAACTTTTTTGAATAGTTTATGCATTGCATATCCCAAAGGAGGTCTGGGAAAGCACACTCTGATCTGCTATCTGTGGTTGGGGATGTAGTGCTATAGAGTCCGTTGCATGATCTGGAGATGTCAGCTTCTAACAAGCTCACAAAAGAGATTTTCTTCTTATTCAGTCCGATGCTTTTCCAGACTTGTACATTGAAAGTATAGACACATACTTCGAGCCAAACTTGTGATATATACACTTTGTCAAGGTCAATTAATGCTCGTAAGGAGTGGCAAGTGTATCGCTATTGTAACAGTAACATTTTCAAGTGCTCGTGCTTGCAGATAGAGTCTCTTGGTATACCACGTTATCATATTGTAGTAGTGCTCATAAATGTGGAGTTGAGTGATATACCAGACAGTCTTGTTCTTGATCATTGGTGGAAGAATGCTTGCTCCAAAGTAACAGCATTTATGGAGAAAGCTCCGTTTTGCTGGGATTTAACGATCACGTTGGATGCTGAATGATCTTTACAGGGAAATGTGTGTTTTGCCATGTGAAGACGAAGCTGAATTTGTTGACCTGACGGATAAAGTTCGTTGTGAGATATCGCGGCTGAAAGAGAAAAAAGATTGTGGTGATCTAGGAGATCGGAATGAAGTTTGGAAAGTATCAACATTAGAGGGGTGCGTGAGGGATCCACAAATGGCTCAGCGTCCAAAGCGGCAAAGAAAGGATGCAAACCACACATTGGTGAAGGGTGTCAACAGGTACAGTCTTTGTCACTGATGAGCGGATATTTTATACGCTTTTTGGGGGGTAATTTCATGTAGTTTTTAGTATGTTTTAGTTAGTTTTTAGTATATTTTTATTAGTTTTTAGGCAAAAATCATATTTCTGGACTTTACTATGAGTTTGTGTATTTTTCTGTGATTTCAGGTATTTTCTGGCTGAAATTGAGGGAGCTGAGCAAAAATCTGATTCAGGCTGAAAAAGGACTGCTGATGTTGTTGGATTCTGACCTCCCGGCACTCGGATTAGATTTTTTGGAGCTACAGGAGTCCAATTGGCACGCTCTCAATTGGGTTGGAAATTAGACATCCAGGGCTTTCTAGCAATATATAATAGTCCATACTTTGCGTAAAGATAAACGACGTAAACTGGCGTTTAACGCCAGTTCCATGTTGCATTCTGGCGTTGAACGCCAGAAACAGGTTGCAAGTTGGAGTTAAACGCCAGACATAGGTTACAACCTGACGTTTAACTCCAGAAACATCCCAGGCACGTGAAAAGCTTAAGTCTCAGTCCCAGCACACACCAAATGGGCCCCAGAAGTGGATTTCTGCACTATCCATCTTAGTTTACTCATTTTCTGTAAACCTAGGTTACTAGTTTAGTATTTAAACAACTTTTAGAGACTTATTTTGTATCTCATGACATTTTAGATCTGAACTTTGTACTTTTGATGGCATGAGTCTCTAAACTCCATTGTTGGGGGTGAGGAGCTCTGCAGCGTCTCGATGAATTAATGCAATTATTTCTATTTTCTATTCAAACACGCTTGTTCCCATCTAAGATGTTCATTCGCGCTTCAATATGAAGAAGGTGATGATCCATGACACTCATCATCATTCTCAACCCATGAATGTATGCCTGACAACCACCTCTGTTCTACATTAGACTGAATGAGTATCTCTTAGATTTCTTAATCAGAATCTTTGTGGTATAAGCTAGAATCCATTGGCAGTATCCTTGAGAATTCGGAAGGTCTAAACCTTGTCTGTGGTATTTTGAGTAGGATTCAAGGATTGGATGACTGTGACGAGCTTCAAACTCGCGAGTGTCGGACGTAGTGACAGACGCAAAAGGATCAATGGATCCTATTCCGACATGATCGAGAACCGACAGATGATTAGCCGTGTTGTGACAGAGCATTTGGACCATTTTCACTGAGAGGATGGGAAGTAGCCATTGACAACGGTGACGCCCTACATACAGCTTGCCATGGAAGGAACCTTGCATGTTTGAAAGTGAGAAAGCATTATGTTACAGGAATTTAGAAGACAAAGCATCTCCAAAACTCCAACATATTCTCCATTATTGAGTAACAATTACTTATTTTATGCCCTTTTATTTTTTTTACAATTGAAATTAAATAACCCTATTGGTATCCTGACTAAGAATAATAAGATAACCATAGCTTGCTTCAAGCCAACAATCTCCGTGGGATTCGACCCTTACTCACGTAAGGTATTACTTGGACGACCCAGTGCACTTGCTGGTTAGTTGTGCGGAATTACATATTGTGAGAGTAATTTTCGTGCACCAAGTTTTTGGCGCTGTTACCGGGGATTGTTTGAGTTTGAACAACTGACGGTGAATCTTGTTGCTTAGATTAGGAAAAATTAGTCTTTTTGGTTTAGAGTCACTAGAATTGCATCTTTTATTATCCCTTTTAAAAAAAATTTTTCAAAAATATTATTTTTCTTTATTAATTTTTAGTTTTTCTGTGAGTTTAGTGTCCTGTTTTAAGTTTGGTGTCAATTTCATGTTTTTAAAAATTTATGCATTTTTCGAAAATTCATGCATGTGTTCTTCATGATCTTCAAATTGTTCTTGTCAATTTTTCTTGTTTGATCTTTGGTTTGTCTTGTTTTGTGTCTTTTCTTATTTTTCTTGTGCTTTTTCAAACAAGGAGATAATGAATCCTTTTATGATGCCTGGGAGAGATACAGAGAGATGCTAAGAAAATGCCCCTCTGAAATATTTTCAAAGTGGGTGCAGTTAGACCTCTTTTATTACGGGCTTACAGAGAAAGCTCAGATTTCTCTAGACCACTCATCTGGTAGATCTATACACATGAGAAAGACAATTGAAGAAGCTCAAGAGCTCATTGATGCAGTTGCTAGAAATTAGCATCTGTACCTAAGCAGTGAACCTTCCATCAACGAAGAGGCTAAAACAGTAACTGCTGAACTCAGTCCTGCAGATCAAGCTACTGAATTCAATCAGCAATTAGATTTTCTAACAAAACAGTTAGCCGAATTTAATGAGATATTGCAAGAAACAAGAATGGCTAATATGAATATGGAAGTCCAGTTGAAGCAAACAGAACAGCAGTTATCAAAATAAATAACAGAAGAGTGCTAAGCAGTTCAATTAAGAAGTGGGAAAACATTAAATACCTCACTTCAAGGCAGCAGGAAGCCAAGAAATGAACAAACTGCTACCCAAAATCCCTCTGAGGACAGTCAGAGCCCAGAGAGGAATAATTCTGGCGCTCAAACGCCAGAAAAGGGGTGGAAAGCTGGTGTTGAACGCCCAACCCATGCTCAGTCCTGGTGTTCAACGCCAGAAACAGGCAAGGAATTGGTGTTAAACGCCCAAAGGAAGCAAAGTTCTGGCATTTAGATGCCAGAAATAGGTAAGGAGTTGGCGTCTAACGCCACTCCAGCTTCCACCCCTAGCATTTAAATGCCAGTGGGAGATCAGACACATATAAGTGCTGATAGCAGCCCCTCTAAAAAGGCTTCTCAACCCACATCTGTAGGCAATAAACCTACAGTAACTAAGGTTGAGGAATACAAAGCCAAAATGCCTTATCCTCAAAAACTCCGTTAAGCGGAATAGGATAAGCAATTTGCCCACTTTGCAGACTATCTCAGGACTCTTAAAATAAAAATTCTGTTTGCAGAGGCACTTGAGCAAATACCCTCTTATGCTAAGTTTATGAAAGAGATCTTAAGTCATAAGAAGGATTGGAGGGAAACTGAAAAAGTTTACCTCACTCAAGAATGCAGTGCAGTCATTCTGAAAGCTTACGTGAGAAGCTTAAAGATCCCGAAAGCTTTACGATACCATGCACATTAGAGGGTACTTGTACCAAGCAAGCTTTATGTGATCTTAGGGCAAGTATCAACCTAATACCTGCATCTACTATCAGAAAGCTTGGTTTGACTGAAGAAGTCAAACCAATCTGGATATGTCTCCAACTTGCTGATGGCTCCATTAAATACCCATCAGGCATGATTGAAGACATGATTGTCAAGGTTGGGCCATTTGCCTTTCCCACTGACTTTGTGGTGCTGGAAATGGAGGAGCACAAGAGTGCAACTCTTATTCTAGGAAAACCTTTCCTAGTAACTGGACGAACCCTCATTGACGTCCAAAAAGGGAAAGTGACCCTGAGAGTCAATGAGGACGAGTTTAAGTTGAATGTTGTCAAAGCTATGCAGCATCCAGACACCCAAAATGAGTGCATGAGCATTGATATTATTGACTCTCTGGTAAAAGAGGTCAATATGACTGAGAGTCTCGAATTAGAGCTAGAGGATATCTTTAAAGATGCTCAACCTGATCTGGAGGAACCAGAGAGAATAATAGAACCTCTGAAAATCCCTCAGGAAGAGGAGAAACCTCTCAAAACCGAGCTCAAACCATTACCCCCATCCTTGAAATATGTATTTCTGGGAGAAGGTGATACCTTTCCTGTAATCATAAGCTCTACCTTAGAGTCACACAAGAGGAAGCACTAATTCAGTGATCTTAAGGGCATTAGCCCAGCCAGATGCATGCACAAGATCCTATTGGAGGGTGACGCTAAGCCAGTGGTTCAACCACAGAGGTGGCTGAATCCAGCCATGAAGGAGGTGGTGCAGAAGGAGGTCACTAAATTACTAGAGGCTGGAATTATTTATCCCATTTCTGATAGCCCCTGGGTAAGCCCTGTCCAAGTCGTCCCTAAGAAGGGTGGTATGACAGTGGTTCATAATGAAAAAAATGAACTGGCTCCTACAAGAACAGTTACAGGGTGGCGTATGTGTATTGATTATAAAAGACTCAATACAGTCACCAGAAAGGATCATTTTCCTTTACTATTCATAGACCAGATGCTAGAAAGACTGGCAGGTCATGAATACTACTGCTTCCTGGATGGATATTCAGGTTATAATCAAATTGCAGTAGATCCACAGGATCAAGAGAAAACAGCATTCACATGTCCATCCGGAGTATTTGCATACAGAAGGATACTATTTGGCCTGTGCAATGCACCTGCAACCTTTCAAAGGTGCATGCTCTCTATTTTCTCTGATATGGTGGAAAAATTTTTGGAAGTCTTCATGGATGACTTTTCAGTATTTGGAGACTCATTCAGCTCCTATCTTGACCATCTAGCACTTGTTCTAAAGAGGTGCCAAGAGACTAACCTGGTTTTAAACTGGAAAAAATGTCACTTTATGGTGACTGAAGAAATTGTCCTTGGGCACAAAATTTCGAACAAGGAAATAGAGGTGGATCAAGCTAAAGTAGAGGTAATTGAAAAATTACCACCACTTGCCAATGTTAAGGCAATCAGAAGCTTTCTGGGGCATGCAGGATTCTATAGAAGGTTTATAAAAGATTTTTCAAAAATCGCCAAACCTCTGAGTAATCTGCTAGCTGCTGACATGCCATTTATCTTTAATAAGGAGTGTCTGCAGGCTATTGAGACTCTGAAAACTAAGCTGGTCACAGCACCAGTCATCTCTGCACCAGACTGGACATTACCATTTGAACTGATGTGTGATGCCAGTGACCATGCCATTGGTGCAGTGTTGGGACAAAGGCATGACAAGCTTCTGCACGTCATTTACTATGCCAGTCGTGTTTTAAATGACGCACAAAAGAACTACACAACCACAGAAAAAGAGTTACTTGTAGTGGTTTACGCCATTGACAAGTTTAGATCTTATTTAGTAGGATCAAAAGTGATTGTGTACACTGACCATGCTGCTCTTAAATATCTACTCACAAAGCAGGATTCAAAACCCAGACTCATCAGATGGGTGTTGCTTCTGCAGGAGTTTGATATAGAAATAAGAGACAGAAAAGGAACAGAGAACCAAGTAGCAGATCACCTGTCCCAAATAGAACCAGTAGAAGGGGCGTCCCTCCCTCTTACTGAGATCTCTGAAAACTTTCCAGATGAGCACCTCTTTGCCATATAGGAAGTGCCATGGTTCGCAGACATTGCAAACTATATGGCAGTGAGATTCATACCCAAAGAGTACAGTAGGCAGCAATCAAAGAAATTGATCACGGATGCAAAGTATTATCTTTGGGATGAACCATATCTCTTCAAGAGATGTGCAGACGGAGTAATTCGTAGATGTGTGCCTAAAGAAGAAGCACAGAAGATCCTCTGGCATTGCCATGGATCACAATATGGAAGACATTTTGGAAGTGAGCGAACAGCCACAAGAGTCCTCCAATGTGGCTTCTACTGGCCTACTCTCTATAAAGACTTCCGAGTGTTTGTACTTAATTGTGACAATTGCCAAAGATCTGGCAATCTGCCTCACAGTTATGCCATGCCTCAACAAGGGATCTTGGAGATTGAGTTGTTTGATGTATGGGGTATTGACTTCATGGGACCTTTCCCACCATCATACTCAAACACTTATATTCTGGTGGCAGTGGATTATGTATCCAAATGGGTGAAAGCTATTGCAACACCCACTAATGATGCTAAGACAGTGCTGAAATTCCTCCAGAAACACATCTTCAGTAGATTTGGTATCCCTAGAGTACTAATCAGTGATGGGGGCACTCATTTCTGCAATAAACAGCTTTACTCTGCTTTGGTTCGATATGGAGTTAGCCACAGGGTAGCTACTCCATATCATTTATAGATAAATAGGCAAGCAGAAGTCTCTAATAGAGAACTTAAAAGAATCCTGAAACGGACTGTGATTAACTGTAGAAGGGATTGGGCAAGAAGCTTGGATGATGCTCTGTGGGCATACAAAACAGCATTCAAGACTCCTATAGGAACTTCTCCATACCAGCTTGTGTATGGAAAAGCCTGTCACTTGCCAGTGGAACTGGAACATAAGGCCTATTGGGCAACCAGATTCCTAAACCTTGATGCCAAGTTAGCTGGAGAAAAATGATTGCTCCAGTTAAATGAGCTAGAGGAATTCAGACTCAATGCTTTCGAAAATGCAAAAATTTACAAAGAGAAAGCAAAAAGATGGCATGATAAGAAGTTGTCATCCAGAGTCTTTGAGCCAGGGTAGAAAGTTCTGCTGTTTAATTCTAGGCTCAGATTATTCCCCAGGAAATTGAAATCCCGGTGGAGAGGTCCGTATGTGATTACAAGTGTGTCACCATATGGATACGTAGAGCTTCAGGATAATGACTCTGACAAAAAGTTTATTGTTAATAGACAGAGAGTCAAACATTATCTTGAAAGCAATTTTGAGCAAAAATGCTCAAAGCTGAGACTTGATTAAAGCTCAGTAATAGTCCAGCTAAAGACAATAAAGAAGCGCTTGCTGGGAGGCAACCAAGCCATTAACAAAGCTTAATTGTTAATTAATTGATTTTACAGGTCTATGTCAATTATCTTCAAGGTAAAATAGCAATTGCTTGAGTTCACAGAGTTACAGAAGGATTCAGAGGATAAAACAGCAAAAAGGAAGCTCACTAGTGCGAAAAAGCCAGCAAGAGCTGTTTTGGGCGTTGAACGCCCAAAAGAAGCATCTACTGGGTGTTCAACGCCAGTAGAGATAGCCATCTGAGCGTTAAACACCATAAAGAAGCATCTTCTGGGCGTTAAACGCCAGAAAGAAGTATCCTCTGGGCGTTTAACACCAGATTTACAGCGTCCTGGGTGTTCAGAAAAATGCCCAGTGACAAAGGCATTCCTGGCATTTAACACCAGCCAGAAGCAACAGCTGGGCGTTAAATGCCCAGGAGAAGCTACAAATGGGTGTTAAACGCCCAAAACATGCAGTGTTTGGGTTTTTAACGCCAGGATTGCGGGGAGGAGGCGAATTCATTTTCAACTCAATTTTCTTTCATTTTTCATGTTTCAATTCATAATTTCTTGCATAAACATGTTACAAACTCTAATCTTCCAACCTTCAATTCCAAAAATTTTTAATCCTAATTTCTAAAATCCCTTTTTCAAAAGATATCAAATGTATCTTAATTCATAAACACAAATCCTTTTCAAATCCTCTCCAACTTCTTTTCAAATCTTTTTTAAAACTCAATTATCTTTTCAAATTCATCTCAAATCTTCTTTTTAAAATTCAGATTTATTTTTTTCAAATATCTTTCATAACTTTTAAATTTTAAATTACATCTTTTTCCTATTAAACTTATCTTTTACAAATCATATCTTCTATCTTATCTTTTTCAAAATTTTCGAAAACCCACCCGCTACCCTTTAAATCCACGTTCGGCCTCTCTTCTCTCCTCCACAGTTTGGAAATTGGCTCTCCTTCTATCCCTCTCCTTTCCTTTTTTTTTGCTTGAGGAGAAGCAAACCTCTAAGTTTGGTGTGTTTATCCGTGATCACTAAACCATACCCACTAAGATCATGGCTCCTAAAGGAAAACAAACCACTCCAAGAGGCAAGAAAGAAAATATTCCAAAATCACTTTGGAATCAAGGGAAGTTCTTAACCAAAGAACATTCAGACCATTACTACAAAATAATGGGTCTAAGGTCAGTGATCCCGGAAGTTAAATTTGATCTGAAAGAAGACGAATATCTGGAGATCCAAGAGCAAATTCGAAATAGGAATTGGGAAGTCCTAGCTAATCCTGAAACAAAGGTGGAAAGAAACATGGTTCAGGAATTCTACGCTAATCTGTGGCAGACAGACAGGCAGAGAATCTCTGGAACTGCCTTCTATGACTATCGGACCTTGGTCAGAGGAAAGATTGTTCACATCCACCCTGACAAAATCAGGGAGATCTTTAAGCTACCTCAGCTGAAAGATGACCCAGACTCCTTTAATAGGAGAATGATGAGAACAAATAAAGGCTTGGACAAGATTCTAGAGGACATATGCCTCGCTGGAACCAAGTGGACAACTAGCACCAAGGGCGTCCCAAATCAACTCAAGAGAGAAGATCTCAAACCAGTCACCAGAGGCTGGCTGGATTTCATTGGGCGTTCTATACTGCCCACTAGCAACCGCTCTGAAGTCACCATTAAAAGAGCAGTAATGATCCACTGCATTATGTTGGGAAGAGAAGTGGAAGTTCATCAGCTGATTTCGTGTGAACTTTAAATAATTGCAAACAAGAACTCCAAAGATGCCAAATTGGCTTATCCAAGCTTAATCTCTATGCTATGTAAAGATGCTGGGGTGAAGATAGGAGTAACTGAGTATATATCGGTTGAGCGACCAATCACCAAAATATCAATAGAAAGACAACAAGTGCAGGACGACCCCATCAAGAGGAGAGCACAGGAATTTCTCCCGTAGATCCCTCAAATTAAATACTAGGAGCATCTTGAAGCATCTGTTACCAAGTTACAAGAAGCTATAGACCAAATAAAGGAAGAACAAAATAATCAAAATAGCATGCTTTGCAAACTACTTGGGGAACAAGAAGAACAAAGGCGTGACTTGAAGGAACTGAAGCGTCAAAAACTATCTCTTGAAGGGTGGTGCGCGAAATTGTGAACAATACTTTTCACAACTCTCATAATCCCCGGTCATGAACTCCAAAAACTTGGTTGTTCAATTCCATGGCATTACACAACTTCGCACAACTAACCAGCAAGTGCACTGGGTCGTCCAAGTAATACCTTACGTGAGTAAGGGTCGATCCCACGGAGATTGTTGCTATGAAGCAGGCTATGGTCATCTTGCAAATCTTAGTCAGGCAGACTCAAATGTATATGGTGATGAGCGAAAATAACATAAAAGATAAAGATAGAGATACTTATGTAATTCATTGGTAGGAACTTCAGATAAGCGCATGAAGATGCCTTCCCTTCCGTCTCTCTGCTTTCCTACAGTCTTCATCCAATCCTTCTTACTCCTTTCCATGGCAAGCTTATGCAAGGGTTTCACCGTTGTCAGTGGCTACCTCCCATCCTCTCATTGGAAATGTTCAACGCACCCTGTCACGGCACGGCTATCCATCTATCGGTTCTCAATCAGGCCAGAATAGAATCCAGTGATTCTTTTGCGTCTGTCACTAACGCCCCGCCCTCAGGAGTTTGAAGCACGTCACAGTCATTCAATCATTGAATCCTACTCAGAATACCACAGACAAGGTTAGACCTTCCGGATTCTCTTGAATGCCGCCATCAGTTCTCTCCTATACCACGAAGACTCTGATCTCACGGAATGGCTGGCTCGTTTGTCAGGCGAGCACTCGGTTGTCAGGCGATCAACCATGCATCGTGTTATCAGGAATCCAAGAGATATTCACTAGAGCTTTGATTGCTTGTAGAACAAGAATGGTTGTCAGTCACCTTGTTCATGAGTGAGAATGATGATGAGTGTCACGGATCATCACATTCATCAAGTTGAAGAACAAGTGATATCTTGGACAAAGAACAAGCGGAATTGAATAGAAGAACAATAGTAATTGCATTAATACTCGAGGTACAGCAGAGCTCCACACCTTAATCTATGGTGTGTAGAAACTCCACCGTTGAAAATACATAAGAATAAAGTCTAGGCATGGCCGAATGGCCAGCCTCCCAAAGAGGGTTCAATCATCAAAACATGATCA
The DNA here is from genome assembly GCF_014773155.1 of Arachis stenosperma. Classification (NCBI taxonomy): domain Eukaryota; kingdom Viridiplantae; phylum Streptophyta; class Magnoliopsida; order Fabales; family Fabaceae; genus Arachis; species Arachis stenosperma. The sequence continues at coordinate 23,430,469 of NC_080378.1, forward strand.
AAAGATCCCTAATACAATAGTAAAAGGTCCTACTTATAGAAAACTAGTAGCCTAGGGTGTACAGAGATGAGTAAATGTCATAAAAATCCACTTCCGGGCCCACTTGGTGTGTGCTTGGGCTGAGCAATGAAGCAATTTCGTGTAGAGACTCTTCTTGGAGTTAAACGCCAGCTTTTATGCCAGTTTGGGCGATTAACTCCCATTTGGGTGCCAGTTCCAGCGTTTAACGCTGGGATTTCTTGAGGTGACTTTGAACGCCGGTTTGGGCCATCAAATCTTGGGCAAAGTATGAACTATCATATATTGCTGGAAAGCCCAGGATGTCTACTTTCCAACGCCGTTGAGAGCGCGCCAATTGGGCTTCTGTAGCTCCAGAAAATCCACTTCGAGTGCAGGGAGGTCAAAATCCAACAGCATCTGCAGTCCTTTTCAGTCTCTGGATCAGATTTTTGCTCAGAACCTTCAATTTCAGCCAGAAAATACCTGAAATCACAGAAAAACACACAAACTCATAGTAAAGTCCAGAAAAGTGAATTTTAATTAAAAACTAATAAAAATATACTAAAAACTCAACTAAAACTAACAAAAACATACTAAAAACAATGCCAAAAAGTGTATAAATTATCCGCTCATCACAACACCAAACTTAAATTGTTGCTTGTCCTCAAGCAACTGAAAATCAAATAAGATAAAAGGAAGAGAATATGCAATGAATTCCAAAAACATCTATGAAGATCAGTATTAATTAGATGAGCGGGGCTTTTAGCTTTTTGCCTCTGAACAGTTTTGGCATCTCACTCTATCCTTTGAAATTCAGAATGGTTGGCTTCTTTAGGAACTCAGAATCCAGATAGTGTTATTGATTCTCCTAGTTAAGTATGATGATTCTTGAACACAGCTACTTATTGAGTCTTGGCCGTGGCCCAAAGCACTCTGTCTTCCAGTATTACCACCGGATACATACATGCCACAGACACATAATTGGGTGAACCTTTTCAGATTGTGACTCAGCTTTGCTAAAGTCCCCAATTAGAGGTGTCCAGGGTTCTTAAGCACACTCTTTTTGCCTTGGATCACAACTTTATTCTTTCTTTTTCTTTCTTTTTCTCTTTTTCTCTTTCCCCTTTTTTTTCGGTTTTTTTTTTTCGCCTCTTTTTTTTTTTGTATTCACTGCTTTTTCTTGCTTCAAGAATCATTTTTAATGATTTTTCAGATCCTCAGTAACATGTCTCCTTTTTCATCATTCTTTCAAGAGCCAACCTCCATGAACCACAAATTCAAGATACATATGCACTGTTTAAGCATACATTCAGAGAACAAGAGTATTGCCACCACATCAAAATAATTAAACTATTATAAAATTCAGAATTCATGCAATTCTTTCCTTTTTTCTCAATTAAGCACGTTTTTATTCAAGAAAGGTGATGGATTCATAGGACATTCATAACTTTAAGGCATAGACACTAAGACACTAATGATCACAAGACACAAACATGGATAAACATAAGCATAAAATTCGAAAAACAGAAGAATAAAGAACAAGGAAATTAAAGAACGGGTCCACCTTAGTGATGGCGGCTCTTTCTTCCTCTTGAAGATCCTATGGAGTGCTTGAGCTCCTCAATGTCTCTTCCTTGTCTTTGTTGCTCCTCCCTCATGATTCTTTGATCTTCTCTAATTTCATGGAGGATGATGGAGTGTTCTTGATGCTCCACCCTTAGTTGTCCCATGTTGGAACTCAATTCTCCTAGGGAGGTGTTTAGTTGCTCCCAATAATTTTGTGGAGAAAAGTGCATCCCTTGAGGTATCTCAGGGATCTCATGATGAGAGGGGTCTCTTGTGTGCTCCATCCTTTTCTTGGTGATGGGCTTGTCCTCATCAATAGGTGTATCTCCTTCTATGTCAACTCCAACTGAATAACAGAGGTGACAAATGAGATGAGGAAAGGCTAGCCTTGCTAAGGTGGACGACTTGTCCGCCACTTTATAGAGTTCTTGGGCTATAACCTCATGAACTTCCACTTCTTCTCCAATCATGATGCTATGAATCATGATGGCCCGGTCTAGAGTAACTTCGGACCGGTTGCTAGTGGGAATGATTGAGCGTTGAATGAACTCCAACCATCCTCTAGCCACGGGTTTGAGGTCATGCCTTCTCAATTGAACCGGCTTGCCTCTTGAATCTCTCTTCCATTGTGCGCCCTCTTCACATATAACTGTGAGGACTTGGTCCAACTTTTGATTAAAGTTGACCCTTCTAGTGTAAGGATGTTCATCTCCTTGCATCATGGGCAAATTGAATGCCAACCTTACACTTTCCGGACTAAAATCCAAGTAATTCTCCCGAACCATAGTAAGATAATTCTTTGGATCCGGGTTCACACTTTGGTCATGGTTCTTGGTGATCCATGCATTGGCATAGAACTCTTGAACCATCAAGATTCCGACTTGTTGAATGGGGTTGGTAAGCACTTCCCAACCTCTTCTTCGGATCTCATGGCGGATCTCCGGATATTCACCCCCTTTGAGTGAAAAGGGGACCTCGGGGATCACCTTCTTCAAGGCCACAACTTCATAGAAGTGGTCTTGATGCACCCTTGAGATGAATCTATCCATCTCCCATGACTCGGAGGTGGAAGCTTTTGCCTTCCCTTTCCTCTTTCTAGAGGTTTCTCCGGCCTTGGATGCCATAAATGGTTATGGAAAATGAAAAGCAACGCTTTTACCACACCAAACTTAAAAGGTTTGCTCGTCCTCGAGCAAAAGAAGAAAGAAGAGAGTAGAAGAAGAAGAAATGAGGGAGAAGGGGATGGCTTTGTATTCGGCCAAAGAAGGGGAGAAGTGGTGTTTAGGTTGTGTGAAAATGAAGGAGTGAAGAAGGGTATTTATAGGAGAGAGGGGAGATGGAGTTCGGCCATTATGGGTGGGTTTGGGAGGGAAAGTGGTTTGAATTTGAAGGGTGAGGTTGGTGGGGTTTTGTGAAGGATGGATGTGAGTGGTGAAGAGAAAGATGGGATTTGATAGGTGAAGGGTTTTTGGGGAAGAGGTATTGAGGTGATTGGTGAATGGGGGAAGAAGAGAGAGGGTGGTGGTGGGGTTGGTGGGGGTCCTGTGGGGTCCACAGATCCTATGGTGTCAAGGAAAAGTCATCCCTGCACCAAATGTTGCTCAAAATCACGTTTTGAGTCATTTCTGGCGTTAAACGCCGGGCTGGTGCCCATTCCTGGCATTTAACGCCAGGTTCTTGCCCTTTTCTGGCGTTTAACGCCAGTCTGGTGCCCCTTTCTGGCGTTAAACGCCCAGAATGGTGCCAGACTGGGCGTTAAACGCCCAACTACTAGCCTCACTGGCGTTTAAACGCCAGTGGGTTCTTCCTCCAGGGTGTGCTGTTTTTCTTCCTGTTTTTTATTTTGTTTTTGCTTTTTCAATGGATTTTGTGACTTCTTATGATCATCAACCTACAAAAAACATAAAATAACAAAGGGAAATAGATAAAATATAATCATTGGGTTGCCTCCCAACAAGCGCTTCTTTTAATGTCAGTAGCTTGACAGAGGGCTCTCATGGAGCCTCACAGATACTCAGAGCCATGTTGGAACCTCCCAACACCAAACTTAGAGTTTGAATGTGGGGGTTCAACACCAAACTTAGAGTTTGGTTGTGGCCTCCCAACACCAAACTTAGAAGTTGACTGTGGGGGCTCTGTTTGGCTCTGTTTTGAGAGAAGCTCTTCATGCTTCTTCTCCATGGTGATAGAGAGATATCCTTGGGCCTTAAACACCAAGGATTCTTCATTCACTTGAATGATCAGTTCACCTCTATCAACATCAATCACAGCCTTTGCTGTGGCTTGGAAGGGTCTGCCAAGGATGATGGATTCATCCATGCACTTCCCAGTCTCTAGGACTATGAAATCAGTAGGGATGTAATGGTCTTCAACTTTTACCAAAACATTCTCTACAAGTCCATGAGCTTGTTTTCTTGAGTTGTCTGCCATCTCCAATGAGATTCTTGCAGCTTGTACCTCAAAGATCCCTAGCTTCTCCATTACAGAGAGAGGCATGAGGTTCACACTTGACCCTAAGTCACACAGGGCCTTCTTGAAGGTCATGGTGCCTATGGTACAAGGTATGGAAAACTTTCCAGGATCTTGTCTCTTTTGAGGTAATTTCTGCCTAGACAAGTCATCCAGTTCTTTGGTGAGCAAGGGAGGTTCATCTTCCCAAGTCTCATTTCCAAAGAACTTGTCATTTAGCTTCATGATTGCTCCAAGGTATTTAGCAACTTGCTCTTCAGTGACATACTCCTCCTCTTCAGAGGAAGAATACTCATCCTAGCTCATGAAAGGCAGAAGTAAGTCCAATGGAATCTCTATGGTCTCATTTTGAGCCCTCAGATTCCCATGGTTCCTCATTGGGGAACTCATTGGAGGCCAGTGGACGTCCAGTGAGGTCTTCCTCAGTGGCGTTCACTGCTTCTTCTTCCTCCCAGAATTCGGCCATGTTGATGGCTTTGCATTCTCCTTTTGGATTTTCTTCTGTGTTGCTTGGGAGAGTCCTAGGAGGGAGTTCAGTAACTTTCTTGCTCAGCTGTCCCACTTGTCCTTCCAAATTTCTAATGGAGGACCTTGTTTCAGTCATGAAACTTTGAGTGGTCTTGATTAGATCAGAGACCATGGTTGCTAAGTCAGAGGTGTTCTGCTTAGAATTCTCTGTCTTTTGCTGAGAAGATGATGGAAAAGGCTTGCCATTGCTAAACCTGTTTCTTCCACCATTATTGTTGTTGAAACCTTGTTGAGGTCTCTCTTGAATCTTCCATGAGAAATTTGGGTGATTTCTCCATGAAGAATTATAGGTGTTTCCATAGGGTTCTCCCATGTAATTCACCTCTTCCATTGAAGGGTTCTCAGGATTATAAGCTTCTTCCTCAGATGAAGCATCCTTAGTACTGCCAGGTGTATTTTGCATTCCAGACAGACTTTGAGAAATCAAATTGACTTGTTGAGTCAATATCTTATTCTGAGCCAGTATGGCATTCAGAGTCTCAATTTCAAGAACTCCTTTCTTCTGACTAGTCCCATTATTCACAGGATTTCTTTCAGAAGTGTACATGAATTGGTTATTTGCAACCATTTCAATTAGTTCCTGAGCTTCTGTAGGCGTCTTCTTCAGATGAAGAGATCCTCCAGCAGAGCTATCCAAAGACATCTTGGATAGTTCAGAGAGACCATCATAGAAAATACCTATGATGCTCCATTCAGAAAGCATGTCAGAAGGACACTTTCTGATTAATTGTTTGTATCTTTCCCAAGCTTCATAGAGGGATTCTCCATCCTTCTGTCTGAAGGTTTGGACTTCCACTCTAAGCTTACTCCATTTTTGAGGTGGAAAGAACTTTGCCAAGAAGGCATTGACTAGCTTTTCCCAAGAGTCCAGGCTATCTTTAGGTTGTGAGTCCAACCATATTCTAGCTCTGTCTCTTACAGCAAAAGGGAATACCATCAGTCTGTAGACCTCAGGGTCAACCCCATTAGTCTTGACTGTGTCACAGATTTGCAAGAACTCAGCTAAAAACTGATGAGGATCTTCCATTGGAAGTCCATGGAACTTGTAATTCTGTTGCATTAGAGAAACTAACTGAGGCTTAAGCTCAAAGTTGTTTGCTCCAATGGCAGGGATAGAGATGCTTCTCCCATAGAAATCGGGAGTAGGTGCAGTAAAGTCACCCAGCACCTTCCTTCCATTGTTGGCATTGTTGTTGTTTTCGGCTGCCATGTGTTCTTCTTCTTTGAAGAATTCGGTCAGGTCCTCAACAGAGAGTTGTGCCTTAGCTTCTCTTAGCTTTCGCTTCAAGGTTCTCTCAGGTTCAGGGTCAGCTTCAACAAGAATGCCTTTGTCTCTGCTCCTGCTCATATGAAAGAGAAGAGAACACGAAAATGTGGAATCCTCTATGTCACAGTATAGAGATTCCTTGAGGTGTCAGAGGAAACGAAAAAATAGAAGAAGGAAGTAGAAGAATTCGAACTTGATTAGATAGAGTTCAAATTGTGCATTGAGAAGGAGTGGCACTCCATAAATAGAAGGATGTGGGAAGAAGGGAAGAGGATTTTCGAAAATTAATTAAAAAGATGTCAAAAACATTTTAAAAATTGATTGATAATTTTCGAAAATTGAAAGAGGAAAAGAAATCAAGTGATTTTTGAAAAATATTTTGAAATTAGAAGTTAAAAAGATTTGGTTGAAAACTATTTTGAAAAAGATGAGGTTAAGAAGATATGATTGGTTTTAAAAAGATGTGATTGAGAAGATATGATTTGAAAAACATTTTTTTAAAAAGATTATATTTAAAAAAAAAATTTGTAACTTGGCTATCAAGAAAAGATATGATTCAAACATTAAACCTTTCTCAACAGAAAAGGCAACATACTTGATTTGTTGAATCAAATCATTAATTGATAGTAAGTATCTTAAAAAAGAAAGAAATTGATTTTGACAACATTTGATTGAAAAGATATGATTTGAAAAAAGATTTGATTTTGAAAAACTTTGAAAACTTGAAAAAAATTGATTTGAAAACAAAATCTTCCCCCTTTGCCATCCTGGCGTTAAACGCCCAGAATGGTGCACATTCTGGCGTTTAACGCCTAAAATGCTACCTCTTTGGGCGTTAAACGCCCAACCAGGTACCCTGGCTGGCGTTTAAACGCCAGTCTGTCTTCTTCACTGGGCATTTTTGAATGCTCAGCTTTTTCTGTATAATTCCTCTGCAGCATGTTCTGAATCTTCAATTCTTTGTATTATTGACTTGAAAAGACACAAATTAAAAATATTTTTGGATTTTTTTTATAATCAAAATGCAACTAAAATCAAATAACAATGCATGCAAGACACCAAACTTAGCAGTTTGTATACTACTTGACACTATATGAGACACATAAACACTCAAGCCAAAAGAATTCAAAGATCAGAGTAAGAAATCATCAAGAATTACTTGAAGATCCTTAAGACACATAAATGAATGCATGCAATTGACACCAAACTTAAGATGAGACTAGTGTCTCAACAAGAAACATAACATATTTTTGGTCTTTTTATGATTTTTTTATTTTTTATTTTTTGTGTTTTTCGAAAATTAAGTGGAAAGAAGATATCAAAATTCTTAATTAGAATTCCAGGAATCAGTGCAATGCTAGTCTAAGACTCCGGTCCAGGAATTAGACATGGCTTCACAGCCAGCCAAGCTTTCAAAGAAAGCTTCGGTCCAAAACACTAGACATGGCCAAAGGCCAGCCAAGCCTTAGCAGATCACTGCTCCAAAAGCAAGATTGAAAAAAAATCAACAAGCTCTTGTGATGATAAGTTGAAACCTCGGTCCAATGAAATTAGACATGGCTTCTCAGCCAGCCAGATTTCAACAAATCATCATGAAACTCTAGAATTCATCTTCAAGAATTTCGAAAAAAAAAAATACCTAATCTAAGCAACAAGATGAACCGTCAGTTGTCCAAACTGAACAATCTCAGGCATTGTTACCAAAGCTTGCTCAAAACTTGAACAATCCCCGGCAACGGCGCCAAAAACTTGGTGCGCGAAATTGTGAACAATACTTTTCACAACTCTCATAATCCCCGGTCATGAACTCCAAAAACTTGGTTGTTCAATTCCATGGCATTACACAACTTCGCACAACTAACCAGCAAGTGCACTGGGTCGTCCAAGTAATACCTTACGTGAGTAAGGGTCGATCCCACGGAGATTGTTGCTATGAAGCAGGCTATGGTCATCTTGCAAATCTTAGTCAGGCAGACTCAAATGTATATGGTGATGAGCGAAAATAACATAAAAGATAAAGATAGAGATACTTATGTAATTCATTGGTAGGAACTTCAGATAAGCGCATGAAGATGCCTTCCCTTCCGTCTCTCTGCTTTCCTACAGTCTTCATCCAATCCTTCTTACTCCTTTCCATGGCAAGCTTATGCAAGGGTTTCACCGTTGTTAGTGGCTACCTCCCATCCTCTCATTGGAAATGTTCAACGCACCCTGTCACGGCACGGCTATCCATCTGTCGGTTCTCAATCAGGCCGGAATAGAATCCAGTGATTCTTTTGCGTCTGTCACTAACGCCCCGCCCTCAGGAGTTTGAAGCACGTCACAGTCATTCAATCATTGAATCCTACTCAGAATACCACAGACAAGGTTAGACCTTCCGGATTCTCTTGAATGCCGCCATCAGTTCTCGCCTATACCACGAAGACTCTGATCTCACGGAATGGCTGGCTCGTTTGTCAGGCGAGCACTCGGTTGTCAGGCGATCAACCATGCATCGTGTTATCAGGAATCCAAGAGATATTCACTAGAGCTTTGATTGCTTGTAGAACAAGAATGGTTGCCAGTCACCTTGTTCATGAGTGAGAATGATGATGAGTGTCACGGATCATCACATTCATCAAGTTGAAGAACAAGTGATATCTTGGACAAAGAACAAGCGGAATTGAATAGAAGAACAATAGTAATTGCATTAATACTCGAGGTACAGCAGAGCTCCACACCTTAATCTATGGTGTGTAGAAACTCCACCGTTGAAAATACATAAGAACAAAGTCTAGGCATGGCCGAATGGCCAGCCTCCCAAAGAGGGTTCAATCATCAAAACATGATCAAAAGATCCCTAATACAATAGTAAAAGGTCCTACTTATAGAAAACTAGTAGCCTAGGGTGTACAGAGATGAGTAAATGTCATAAAAATCCACTTCCGGGCCCACTGGTGTGTGCTTGGGCTGAGCAATGAAGCAATTTCGTGTAGAGACTCTTCTTGGAGTTAAACGCCAGCTTTTATGCCAGTTTGGGCGTTTAACTCCCATTTGGGTGCCAGTTCCAGCGTTTAACGCTGGGATTTCTTGAGGTGACTTTGAACGCCGGTTTGGGCCATCAAATCTTGGGCAAAGTATGGACTATCATATATTGCTGGAAAGCCCAGGATGTCTACTTTCCAACGCCGTTGAGAGCGCGCCAATTGGGCTTCTGTAGCTCCAGAAAATTCACTTCGAGTGCAGAGAGGTCAGAATCCAACAGCATCTGCAGTCCTTTTCAGTCTCTGGATCAGATTTTTGCTCAGAACCTTCAATTTCAGCCAGAAAATACCTGAAATCACAGAAAAACACACAAACTCATAGTAAAGTCCAGAAAAGTAAATTTTAATTAAAAACTAATAAAAATATACTAAAAACTCAACTAAAACTAACAAAAACATACTAAAAATAATGCCAAAAAGTGTATAAATTATCCGCTCATCAAAGGGCCAAGCACCCCACAGGCTAGAGGAACATCTATTTCCCAAAATAAAGGTTGTTGATTCCTAATCTTAGCTTTAACTCTGTGATAGTTGTTCTTATAGGAATTTACCTTAGAAGTTATATATGAGTAGTAGTAATTAGTATATCTATTTTGATTTTATCTCCAATTAAGCTATAATTTATTTCACTCATCATCATCAAACATGAATAAAATAGTAGATTTTTAGAATAAAGAGGAAATATTTTTTTCGAGTTCTTAATAAGGAAAATTCTAATTATTTATATGTGGTGGTAATACTTTTTGTCTTCTGAATGAATGCTTGAACAATGCATATTTTTTATATTGAATTTTATGAATGTTAAAATTGTTGGCTCTTGAAAGAATGACGAACAAGAGAAATATTATTGCTGATCTGAAAAATCATAAAATTGATTCTTGAAGCAAGAAAAAGCAGTGAAAAAAAGTAAAAGAGGTAGAAAAAGCCAATAGCCCTTTAAACCAAAAGGCAAGGGTGAAAATGATCCAAGGCTTTGAGCTTCAATGGATAAGAGGGCCTAAGAAAGTAAATCCAGGCCTAAGCGGCTAGATCAAGCTGTCCCTAACCATGTATTTGTGACATGTAGGTCCAAGTGAAAAGTTTGAGACTGAGTGGTTAAAGTCGTGATCCAAAGCAAAAGAGTGTGCTTAAGAACTCTAGACACCTCTAATTGGGGACTTGAGCAAATCTAAGTCACAATCTAAAAAGGTTCACCCAGTTATGTGTCTGTGGCATTTATGTATCCGGTGGTAATACTGGAAATAAAGTGCTTAGGGCCATGGCCAAGACTCATCAGGTAGCTATGTTCAAGAATCAACATACTAAACTAGGAGAATCAATAATACTATCTGAATTCTGAGTTCCTATGGATGCCAATCATTCTGAATTTCAAAGGATAAAGTGAGATGCCAAAACTGTTCAGAAGCAAAAAGCAACTAGTCCCGCTCATCTAGTTAGAATCTGAGCTTCACTTAAAACTCTGAGATACTATTGCTTCTTGATTTCTTTTTGTCCTATTTTATTTATCTAGTTGCTTGAGGACAAGAAACAGTTTAAGTTTGGTGTTGTGATGAGTGGATATTTTATACGCTTTTTGGGGTGATTTCATGTAGTTTTTAGTATGTTTTAGTTAGTTTTTAGTATATTTTTATTAGTTTTTAGGCAAAAATTATATTTCTGAACTTTACTATGAGTTTGTGTGTTTTTTTGTGATTTTAGTTATTTTCTGGCTGAAATTAAGGGAGCTGAGCAAAAATCTGATTCAGGCTGAAAAAGGACTGCTGATATTGTTGGATTCAGACTTCTCTGAACTCGGAATGGATTTTTTGGAGCTACAAGAGTCCAATTGGCGCGCTCTCAATTGGGTTGGAAAGTAGACATCCAGGGATTTCCAACAATATATAATAGTCTATACTTTGCGCGAAGATAAATGACGTAAACTAGCATTTAACGCCAGTTCAATGTTGCATTCTGGCGTTGAACGCCAGAAACAGGTTGCAAGTTGGAGTTAAACGCCAGAAACAGGTTACAACCTGACGTTTAACTCCAGAAACAGCCCAGGCACATGAGAAGCTTAAGTCTCAGCCCCAGCACACATCAAGTGGGCCCCAAAAGTGGATTTCTACACTATCCATCTTAGTTTACTCATTTTCTGTAAACCTAGGTTACTAGTTTAGTATTTAAACAACTTTTAGAGACTTATTTTGTATCTCATGACATTTTAGATCTGAACTTTGTACTTTTGATGGCATGAGTCTTTAAACTCCATTGTTGGGGGTGAGGAGCTCTGCAGCGTCTCGATGAATTAATGCAATTATTTCTGTTTTCTATTCAAACACGCTTGTTTCCATCTAAGATGTTCATTCGTGCTTCAATATGAAGAAGGTGATGATCCGTGACACTCATCATCATTCTCAACCTATGAACGTGTGCCTAACAACCACCTCCGTTCTACATTAGACTGAATGAGTATCTCTTAGATTCCTTAATCAGAATCTTCGTGGTATAAGCTAGAATCCATTGGCAGCATCCTTGAGAATCCGGAAGGTCTAAACCTTGTATGTGGTATTCCAAGTAGGATTCAAGGATTGGATGACTGTGACAAGCTTCAAACTCGCGAGTGTCGGGCGTAGTGACAGACGCAAAAGGATCAATGGATCCTATTCCGACATGATCGAGAACCGACAGATGATTAGCCGTGCTGTGACAGAGCATTTGGACCATTTTCATTGAGAGGATGGGAAGTAGCCATTGACAACGGTGACGTCCTACATACAGCTTGCCATAGAAGGAACCTTGCATGTTTGAAAGTGAGAAAGCATTATGTTACATGAATTCAGAAGACAAAGCATCTCCAAAACTCCAACATATTCTCCATTATTGAGTAACAATTACTTATTTTATGCCCTTTCATTTTTTACAATTGAAATTAAAGAACCCTATTGGTATCCTGACTAAGAATAATAAGATAACCATAGCTTGCTTCAAGCCAACAATCTCCGTGGGATTCGACCCTTACTCACGTAAGGTATTACTTGGACGACCCAGTGCACTTGCTGGTTAGTTGTGCGGAATTACATATTGTGAGAGTAATTTTCGGCCATAATCGATTATCTTGCCAGTTAAACCCTAATAGTCGAAGGAATACACAAGAAGGTGCATCATATTTTGGTACTGAGAGTAAGGAGGAGACTAAAACGATCGGTGACTCATCTGATGAGGTAACAATGTTAACAAATTCGTTTACTCTTTAGTTTCGTTGAATGTTTAGTTCATTTAAGATTGTTAGTGAATGGCTAATGGAATGTATTATTTTAGATGGCATAGGTGGGTCATATAAAGAGTTGTCATAGTATTTATCAAACCTTATGCAGTAGGTGTTCAAAAAATATAATTTCTCACAAGATCATGCATTATGCTCTGTTATGGAGCATTAACTTCGAAAATTCATCATCATCATGCAGCATTATGACTTTCATAATTTATGCCTTATATTGAATTTGAAAATTTACCATGACCATGCATGCTGCTGTATGAGACTCTAGTATGCAATATTGAATTTGAAAACTCAAAATCATCAAGACGCAATATGAGGTAATAAAGAAATTACTTCAAAAACATCAAAATAATGCATTATACTCTATATTTGAAATAAAAGATATATGTGTAGGAGACTCTGTTATCGAGTGTTAACTATAGAAATTCATCATCATGCAGTATTATGACTTTCATAACTTATGCCTTATATTGAATTTGGAAATTCATCATGATCATCCATGTTGCTGTATGAGACTCTAGTATGCAATATGAGATAATAAAAAAGTACTTCAAAAACACCAAACAACGTCATACAGTGTGTCATTTACAAGTAACTAACTGCCATGTGCGAGTTATAAAACATTGTTCCAATGTGACAAAAAAAAAGATTGCGAAACAACACCATGCAATCCAAAAAACATCATCCAACATCTGTATCATTCTAAGGTTAGTTACTCATAATCAACAAACTGAACTAAGAGCACCACTTCCGGGTTAGTCCTTGTATCTCAAAAATAGCCAATTGATCATCATTGATGTTGCATAGCTTCACGAATTTCCCCTAGCCTCCTGTGATGGTGCCGTAGTTTCCTCTTTGCTTGCCCCCGTATCGGCTGTAGGCCATCCGAACAGAGATATCCCCTGCACGTAGAGTGACCATGACATTGTCACCAACGTCATGGCCAAAGTGTGGTATATTTGGCTGGCAAAATATGACAACGAGAAGTTGTTAGATAATGTGGACCAATACGACAATGGTCATGAGTTCAATTATGATGAATCGGCCATTAGTCATATCATTATCATCAATTATCATGTAATCCAGTGATTATCTATTAAACCATGCAATTCAAAAACAAAATAAAGGCATTACAGAGATCAAACATTGTGCGTTAATCACCAACATAAAACACAGACATGCACAATGCCTACTCGGCATAACCTGACAATTACAACATAACCACCAACATAGAAATAACACAGATAATGTAGACCAACATTGCCAATGTAACAGGTGTATATAGTCGAAAGGAAAGGAGATACAAACATTACTAGCACTAGACTTACCAGGAAGTGGACACCTAATAGCCTTCTTGTGATGTGCATTACAAAGAATGGGTGATCAGAGCAAAATTTCTGTGCCACCTCAGAGGCAGCCGCACTCCTAAGAATATTGATGCAACCCGTTCGAGGCTAATGCAGTGGAGGAGTGTTTGGAAGAGTGTTTGGAACCTGAGGGGTTCCTCTATTGCTGGATTCACCTCTAGACGGAATGTAAGACCTCTCCACTCCGGGTGATTCAAAGATACGCACATCAAAGTCATTAAGGCCCTTGTGCTTCAACAGCATAATGTCATTGGGACGAAGCTTGTAGTCACGATAAAACCTTTCCCACGCCCCTTTGAGCGTGATCTCACCCAAGACGTTCGGGCTACATCCAATCTTGTATGTTCTCTGTACCCCGTCAGAGACTGTTAGATACATATGTTTGCTAGATTTCGGGAGGAGATCATTTGGGAAGGGTATGTGCTGCATAAATGGATATATTTGACAAAGAGCATAACAGATAATATTACAGGTGGCCATGTGAACTATTGGCAAATAAGGCAAATGATAAGAAAAAGAGACATCAACTATAGTCAGATAAAGATGAAATAATACCAAATGAGGATGGAGCAACATACCAGTGGTCACGACGGATCCCCAGCCGGTTTGATAACTCGGACGACGTCGTTGTTCCTCCCAATATGCCCTAGTGCATGAGGAGGTCTTCTCCTACCTGCGTCCATGAGTTCTTTCTTCCAAAGTTACGAAGGTAAACAATGAGAAGACAGATGGAAATTGGGAAAGTGAGAAGAACAGTAACAAAAAGGTAGTGTGTATGTTGGATTTAGTGACGGACCCAAAAAAATTTAGGAGGGGGACAAAAATATCTAATTAACTAACTTGTCATTTTAAACTTAAAACATCTTAATTAAATTTTAAATAACTTGTCGTTCTAACTAACTTTACTTTTATTTATTTTTATACATTCAATAAGAAAAAGAGTAAATTAGTTGGCATGTTAGCACTTATTAATACACTAATATTTATAATTTGAAATTAGATTTATATATAAATAGTAAATACAAAAAAAACATATATATAAAAAGTATGTTTATATAAAATAATAGAAACTTAATTTATAATTTTTTTAAATAATTATATTTTTATATATTTTTAATTTAATTTTGATACACTGTCATATTAAAGATTTTATGTATCTATTTAATTATGTATTATAATTAAAAAATATAATTTTTTACATTTATCACCTAAATAATTATCTAAAAGAATAAATATAATTAAATGACTATATAAAAAAATATACATATTTTAACATATCAAAATTAACTTCTATATTTTTAAATAATTGTTCTACTACTCATTATAATTTTTAAATATTAATTACCACCCATTGGATTAGAAAGTTTATTTATTATAATATTTATGACATAAAATATTTTTTAATTTAAAATAGTTGTTGCAAGTAAGATTATTTAAGAGATAAAATTAAAAAGTATTATATAATTTTAAAATAAAGAATATTAATTACTAGATAGATATTATTTTTTCTTATTTCAACTAATTTTTGAAAAAAAATTAATAATTTTACTTATATTTATAAAATTGAATTTTAGTTTAGTAATTAACTAATTAATTAGTTTTAAAAATTATATTAGCACTATTCATTAATTTTTTATTGAGTTAATTTATTTACTTATTTTTTATTTTTATGTTAAATCAAATTTAACAAAATAAATATTATTACATATTTAATTTAATAAAAAATTATTTTTAACATAAATCTCAAGATAAAATTTTATAAATTTTTGTAGGGCAAAAAATATAATTATATTAAGAACAAAATATATATATATATATATATATATATATATATATATATTATTTTTTTGTTATTTTAGTGGGGGCAAGTGCCCCCTCCTATATACCCTGGGTCCGTTTTTGGTTGGATTTGATTGGTGAATCCTATTTAATAAATGCAGTCAGACTTCTAAATCCTCTCTATAAGTTTATATGTTATCACTCTTCTAATCTTCTTCTGCACAACAAAATATTTTGTTCCTGATACATTAATAATTTATTTATTTTTTACCAATTTCTTTATTAAAACGTATTTTTCTTTTTATTAAAATGGTTAAACCATTTTGTAAATGAAACAAGTGGCCTGCCATATACTGTGGGCGTAAAGGGCTTTTAATTAAGTTGTAATTGTTGGGATTAACAACCCATAACCTAGAAATAATTTAATCCCAATACAATGTAAAAAATTATTAACATTAATTCTACTTCGAGAACTAGTGTTTTGTCTTATTACTCTAATTTTGTTCAAAATACTGTTATTTCATTTAGCTGTATGTTATATACATGAGCTGTATTAATTGTGCAAAAAGATTGATGACATTGTGAATATTTATGATCAAATTCTTTTCATTTGAAATCATTTAACTTAAGAGTAATTTTGTCCAAAATATAAAATTTAAATAGCCAAAATTACTCTTAAATCAAATAATTTCAAATGAAGAGAATTTGGTCACAAAACATTCACAATGTCATCAATTCTTTTGCACAACTAATACTGATTCTATTTGTTGGTGGAATTTATAGTTTGAAGCCATGACATTCATTCTCAGCTCAGATTATATAGTTATGGAAATATACCAATGGAGGTTTATTGCTTGATTTTGACATTTAATTTACATTTATTTATTGTTCTCTAGTCCCACCATTTGTGTTTATTGAGGATAGTTGGAGACATGTGTTTGTTAAACAGAAATGGAGATTTGTTATCCAAAATGTTATAATTAAAATTAATTATTATATATTTATATATAAATATATGTATAATAATTTATTTTTAATATATATTTTATATTTTAATTTATATTTTATACTAATAACTAATTTTAATAGTTATTTTAATGTATAAATAAAATTTTTAATATTTTTTATATATTTTTAATTTATATTTTATATAAATAGTTGATTAGGTGACTAATTTGTTTATACATGTAAAACAGCGGCTAATTATCCATTCACATTTTATTTGTTACTCTATTATATAAATAATTTTCTAGCAAATATTTTTAATGCATTAGTTAAAATTATTGCTAGTGAAAATTTTTAAATTTTTTAATAAATACATTATAAATATATTAAAAATTTTAACTATTTAATATTTTAATGTTTTATAAAAACTTTTTTAATCAAGTATTTTAACCCAACAAAATCCTTGAATAAAAGATTAAGGGTTTAATTTGATTTCTCAAATTTTACATATGATTTTAAATTAACATCCTAGTTTAGTTCAATCAAATTCTTTTCTTAAAGTGACACCCAAAAAAAAATTGTTTTCTTAAATTGAATAAAGTGCATCATGTTAATTTTTTTCAAATTTCTATTTTAACACTCATCATGTTAATATGCATTAGCTAATTTTTTTTAATTTTTATTAATTAAACAAATTTTAACTCTTTATTTTATTTTGTAAAGAGTTTTGTACTTTCTGTTTTTTTCTAAAATACATTAGCATTTATCGTAATCTTTTTGAAGGACCAAATTAATTAATTGACTTTTTTGATAATTTAGCCAAGCTTTGGACATTAATTAATTTTTTTTGTAATTTTCTGCTAATTTTAGAGGGGTTGTATTCCTTCGATTTGTTGCCTCATAGTTATTTCTTTTTTTTTTTTTTACAGTAACCCTGTTGATTATAAAATAAAAAAAGAATATTACTAGTAATCCTTTTAAAAAATAATTATAATTTCAACTCCACCTTCTTTTTATCTTAAACTATAAATATTTTCTCAAATTTTGAATTTTTTTTAACCAAACTTTTTTTTCTCTTTCATCACTTCTTAATTAATACATAATAAAAAATTAAAATCTTAAATCATATGCTTTTGATAAATACTTTTTTAATTAATAACCTTAAAAATATATATTAACTAATTTTTTATTGAAATAAAATTGTTCAAATTAAAAACTTATATCTCATTTAATAATAAATCTTGTTGAATTAATATAATGTCTCATTTTTCTTTGCAGCCTTACGTTTTGGATTTTTTATTTAAATAAATTAAAAATATTTTATTTATTAAAATAAATAATTTTAAAAATAATTACGAAAATGTGTAGCATGACTTATCTCGTATGCAGTATAAATGAGATAAGTTTACACGTATTTCGTTTACACTGTAAATGAGATAAAATAGTGCGAGTGACACGTGTATATCTCGTTTACAGTATAAACGAGATACAATAAAACAAATTTCCAACCGCTATAAAAGGATGTGCAACCCTTGGCATTTTTCACATACATTTCATATCTTTTTTTCTTCTGTTTTTCTTCCAAAACATAGGCAAAAATATCTAGCGGATATGTGATTTTCTGTGTCTATCCCAATTATCGTATGAGAAATAGTGACAATCAATGAGGTCATATTTGAGTGTGATAATCTGTTACTGTTGCGCATTCGTCAAGTAAGTTCCTTGTCCGGGTAGAAGAGTTTGATATTGAGTAACCTTGGTGGTTTAGGGAGAAAAGAGATCGGAAGGGTTGGACATAGGTTGCTAGCACCATTGGAAATCAAAATTTTTTGTTTTCGTCTGTTTCGACTCCAGGATGACGAGCATGTGCACCTCATGTTTGACATCCATGGGAGAATCATGGCAGAACAAGTGATTAGTGACAAATACCATCGGAGGACCCTCTGCTCGTGCTGGTCCTTGCTCTGCTGTGTCGACCCTATCAACCTATCAATAGTTGCAAGAGTACTACGAATTCAATTTACGGAACATCATAATGAGTTATAAATGCAAAACATAAGCATACCATAAAGGATGGTTACCTCGCGGTCATAGGATACATAAAAATGTGTCGATCAGGTGGACACCACTGCAAAAATTTCTGGTATATCCAAGACATCAACAGCAGAGTGCAACCAGCTATGTCTGTCGTGCCTTGGTGTGCTGCAGAGCACAGTGAATGGTAGGTCTATGCAAGCATCGCCAAACTCTAAGACAGCCACGACACGTCTGAAAGTCGGCAAGTAGTGGTAGCCTCCGAAGATGGACCAGGTTGTTCAACTTGTCCGTCATCAGGTAACACTTAATCAGTAACATATAACATTTCACATACTGTTGGAGTGTCTCTGAATCAATGGTGTCGGGCATATATTAGACTCGATCCCGAAGCCATGTCAGCTTCAACGAGAAAGACTCTTTCCTCTGCGCCTTTGCTGCTAAACCACTGGAGGCCTGGCACTAAGTAGTCATTCCACCAACTCCCACGTCCCAATGTCGTACTATCTGTAGAAATCACAAAATCACCCACACTGGCTCCCCGTGCACACGTAGCCTGAGGTGGTACGCAATGTACTACAGGTTGATGGTGCACTCACCCCATGGCAGGTAAAACATGTGTGTCTCCGGATGCCAGCGCTCCACAGATATTGTGATCAGAGAGTTGTCAAAGACAAAGTCCTTGAGAGTCACCGTGTCACCGAAGTCAGCTTCTTTCAAATACGGGACGATAGCATCCGATGGTGGAAGCGTGTGACTCACTCGCTGAGAAAGAAGTTGGCGAGGCATCTGACAACAAATAAATTATCACAATTAGAAAAATATTATATACGTACAATGACATAAAAAATTGAGTTAACTATTATATACATTTATTTAATAAAAATTTACAAATATGTACTAACTGAATTTATTTAAATAAAAATTTTTACGTTAATAATTACTAAATTAATTAATAAACATTTTTTCAATACGTTAATTAAAATAAAAATATTTAATAAAATAATTAATAATTTAATTAAAAAACTTTTACTTAATAATTTAATTTAGGTAAATACAAAATTATATAATTGTTCACTTAAAAATAACTTTTACTTGGATAGTTAATAACTAAATTAACAAATTAAGAAACATGTAATTAGTAAATTAACTTCAAGGGTTGGAAAATATCTACCCCAGCATTTAATATCTAAATTAATAATTATGTCCTTAAAATCTTAATCACATAAAAATCAGAACTATATTCCTAAAATCATACTCCATCAGTGATCTGTTGCTAACGATACATTTAGCCACTTAAACCATAAATTTTATTCTAATTCTTGGCAAGTATTCTAACCATGGCTATACATATATGCGATAACATAAATTTGAAGATAACAAAACTAACCACGAAGTCGGCTGCCCTAGTAACGTGCCATGTTGTGATCAGTCGATTGATGTTCGGATCACATGCATCTGCACGCGCCATCTTAGTGTTACTCAATAATATAGAAAATGATAAAAGAGAGAAGAAAGTGGTGGAAAGGTTGAAAATGGAACCAGAACCTTGTTGTGAACGACATGTATATATAAGCATCACTTAGTCTTATCTCGTTTACAGTGTAAACAAGATAAGTTTATACGTATCTCGTTTACACTATAAACGAGATAGACGCATGTCGCTCACACCATCTTATCTCGTTTGAACGAAATACGTGTAAACTTATCTCCTTTACACTATAAAATAAATAAATTATGCTATATATTGTTGTAATTATTTTTAAAATGATTTATTTCAATAAATAAAATAATTTTTTAATTTATTTAAATAAAAAATTCCTTACCTTTATGTTATCTCTCTCTCTCATAATATATATATTCAAACAGGATATTAGTGGCTAATTTTTTTTATATATGAAAATAATATTGATGTTTTTTTTAAATGAAATTATTTAATATAATTACATATCGATAAATTTTACAGGTGAAAAGTTAATATGTAGAGTGCATGTTGAACACATGTCAATATTCTGATAACACGTAAAGTGCGTGTTAGACATGTGTTAATATTCTAGCCAATATGTAGAATACGTGTTGGACACATTTCTATACATTCATAATACTATAATACACTTTAAATATTAATATTCAATTAAAAGTCTAAAACACTACCTTAATCTCTATATTAAAAATAATTTCTAATTATTAGTCCTCATTCTTTCTTTTTCACCATTTCTTTTTATTTTACTTTTTCTTTATCTTTTGAGAAAATTTCATTCTCCTCCCTTAAGAGATGCTAAAATGATACTTCTCCTCCCCCTCTATTTGTAAAATATTAAAATATACATGATCCTCTCTTATACCTTTTAAAAAACCTCATCTTTAATCCATTTTAAATTTTTTGTGTTAATTAACGTTAACTTTATCTATTTTTAAAAAAAAAATAATTTTTTTTACAAAAATACACTTTAGTAAAAGTTTTATTTTTTTGTGATTAAACTTTGTTTACTAAAAACCCTTTAACAAATTATTTGTCTACTGATTAAATTGTATTTTTATCAAAATATTCTTTTAAAAATTTTTTAATGATTAAATTATTTTTTTCCTAAGACGCACTTCAATAATTTTTTAATTATTAAATTATAATTTTACCAAAGTTTTCGTTAACAATTATTTTTGTACTTTATTGTTAATTTTTTTATATCAATGTATATTATTTTAATATTAAATTAAAAATATCTTACCATGGTTAATATGTATAACAATTAATATTAATAAATAATTTATTTCATAAAATTATTGAAAATTATTAACAACTTTATCAAAATTTAAAAATAAATCGAGATGAATAAATCATAAATTTAAAAAATTAACAATATATTCTTTCACATCTTTCCAAAACAAGTTCCTTACTAATTAAAATATTATTGAAAGGTATTTTAGGAAAAATAATTTAATCATTAAAAGATTTTTTAAAAAATATTTTTAAAAAATATAATTTAATTAATAAAAAAATAATTTATTAAAAAATATTTTAATAAACAAAATTTAATTATAAAAAAATAAAATTTTTGTTAAAAGATATTTTTATTAAATATAATTTCTTTTTGAAAATAGATAAAATTAATATTAAACACAAAATATTAAAATAAATTAATTTTTTTAAATTATAAAAAAATATATTTTATAAATAAAAAAAATTCTTATTTTAGTGACTTTTAAAAAGTGAGAGTAAAATTTTCTCACATCTTTTTTATATAAATCAATACTCATGGTTATTTTTTGCTTAGCTTGCAGCTTTTTATTTTCGGGTACATTTATTCGCCGCTTTTTGCTATTCGCCTTTGGCAGTTTTTTTCTTTTCACACGTTTTCCTTTTTCTCTTAACACTTAATATTATATAAAAATAAAAACAAAAAAGAGTTTCCTCACCACACAACTTTTGGCTATCCATTGGAATACTACTATTACTAGTACAACTGTACAAGTTAATAAAAAACAGGAAGGTTATTAGGTGTACTGGGAACATCGGTGTTCCAGTTGTTTTAACCGTTGATCTAAATTATAAAAAATATATATAATATATATTAATTAAAATCAACGGTTAAAACAACTGGAACACCGATGTTCCTAGGTACACCTGATAACTTTCCTAAAAAACAATCCTTCTTCCTACTTTTATTTGCAGCTTTCCCTTCTGTGTACATTTATTGCAGCTTTTTTATTTTTTATTTTTCTATTTATACTTTTAAGAGAATAAAGATTAGAGAAGAAAGTCACCAAAAAAGAAAAAGAAAGAAAGAGTTGTTTATTCATGGTATTAATTATTAATTATTTTTATATAGGTTAATTAATCTTTATTATTATGTTTTTAGTTTGCAGCTTTTATTATACATTTGTTTGTCACTTTTTGTTATTTGTACTCAGAATATTTATGGTTAGACCGAATTTAAGTAAATTTATATTCGATCCTAAAAGAATAATGAGTCTACTTTGACCAAATTTAAAATGATCTGAAAAAATCGGGTTAAATCGAATCGACTCAATAAAATATTAATATATATAAATTTATAAATTTTTATATATTAAAATTATAACAACCCGATTTTTTTAAAATTAAATTTTATGCTTTAAATTTAAAAAATAAAATTTTATTTAATTATAACTTATTCTATTATTTTGAATTATCTATCAGAAACTATATTAATAGTTACAGTCTAAATGGATTTTTATAAATATTATTATTATTATCTAAAAGAAAAAGAAGAAGTGACCGAAGCCTTTAGTCATATGCTATATATATATTTTGATACATGCTTTATGCTTATCTACCTAGGTATAAATATATATGTATATATAATCAAAGGTAGAGAAATGAAAACGTGGCTTGTTTATATAAAAACATATATAAACATAATGTGATATAATTCTTTTATTCCATATCATCATTCTTCATTTCATTCTTATCATCACCACCGAAAGAAAGAAAAGAATAGAGGGAGAGAACGTGCGTTTTCATGGAACCGTGACCCAAACCAAAAATTCTACTTTCGATTTCTTGTGATCAGTAACTCCAATGAAAAATCTAATCCGATAAAAGTGTTCGTATTCTCCTTCTCGACGTATTGGCGTCACTTTTGATCGGTGGAAATTGACGGTGACATAACTCCTCTTTTCCTTGAGTTCGGTCAATTGGAGTTTTAGGAGGCACAGACGATTCTTAACGTTTTCTTCTTCAGCAGTTCGATCAGAAAACTTCTCCAGAGGTCCCGTTAGTTTGATTTCGTATGGAGGTAGGGTTTGGTAACTTTATAATAATTAAATGTGAGTTTGATAAGTGAATGTTGATTTAGCTGATTATTGCGTGAATTTGAATGAGTTTATGTTAAATTATTGTTGAATTATTGTTGTTTGCTTGAGATTTTTATTCAGTTATGTATGAACAACTGGCTGGGATGCTTTGATTATTTTGGGAATAAGAGATGAAAATTTCAAAAGCTTTAAGAAATATATTAACTGATTTTGAATTATTAAAGAAATATTTTTGCTGTTGGAATCGGTTGGATTATTAATTGTTTTAAAGATTTTGGAGAATGGCATAAAGATGTGGTTTTAGTTTTAAAAGAAAAAGAGAAGATAAATCGGCACGTGTACTTATGAGAATGATTGAAAGGTCACGAGAGGGCGACGAAAAGTAAATAGTTATGGTGCCGATGTAAAAGTGTTAAGCCGTGGGCTTTGTTTTTGAATGATTGTGCGGGGACGCCCGTGTGTATGGAACGACTTCCAGGAGAAAGTGGCACATGCTTCAGCTGGAGAATCAGCGCATGCAAGTACTTGCAGAGGTCATGTTCGGCATACTTCAGCTGGAGAATCAGCGCCTGCAAGAAGTGGAAACTTGCAGAGGTTATGCCGCTGGAATGCCTTATCTGACTTGCGGGTCGGATTGCGTCGGGTGCGGGTCGAAACCGACAAATGAGCTCATTACCTGCGATAGGAATAGACATGCATCATGCTCGTTTGCGCATATCTCTGTGCTGTGTAACTCTGTGATTATGTGTGTGTGCTGCGTGACTGATTGACTTCTGAGTTCTTTTATTATTCATGCTTATAAGTGTTTTGTTGTTAGTTGCGGTTGGTTAATAATGGCAAAATGAACTTAACTTCTAACCCCGACCCTACTAAGAACTTTCCAGTTCTTACCCCCTATCTCCACCCCTTTCAGCTACAGGTGCAAAGGCTCATTATCAAGTTACGGGAGCACAGAGGAATATGTTTATAAGTTGAGTTGTTAGGATTTGTTTTCCCCTTGTCCTGTTAGTTAGAGTTTTTAGATGGGTAGAATTTGTTTTTGGGAATCTTGAAATAAGTTTATGTATTTAATACTATGTGAATATATATACTTTTGTGATTTAGTGGCGTAAAATAAAGTCTCTTTTCGTTTTCTTAATTAAAGTTTCGGTTCGTATTCGCGAAGGCTCAATATTAAATAAAGATAGTATATAATAAAAAGGTTTAGAGGTAAGTAGCACTCAGACTTTTAGTACGATCATGAGGTGCTAAAAGTTAGGGTGTTACATTATGGTATCAGAGCAGTTCATTCCCGTTAGAGCCTTGGGAATGGACTGACTATGCTTTACTGCATACTCTGAGTGTTTGTCATGCAATAGGACTTGTCCTAATGACAAGAGTTTCAGTTTTGAGATGCATGAATGTCTATTGATTAATGCTATTAGCTTACCATTGCATACCTCATGGTAATAAGTCTGGCCAACTTAATACTAATGATTTATGTATATGAGAGTACTAACAGGTTATCATAGACGCAATAGAAGAAATAAGTAACGTAAATTACGGGGTTTGGGGAACGTTAGAAGTTAAGTTTAGGAGTTAGCTCCGTTTCAACGCATAATCCTTATTCGTGCTAATGTGAATCTCTTCCTTGGTTGTTTGCCATAAGATTTTTTGTTTCAAACTTCTTTCATCAGATATGGTTTCTTACACATTTGCAAACTGAACATGCCACACCTCTCTATTTCTTTTCTTCGATATTTTTTGAAAATGAAGTTGATATGAATCTTTTCCATCTTATATCAATTTTCGAGGACGAAAATTTTTGTAAGGTGGGTAGGATATAACAACCCGAATTTTTTTAAAATTCAAGTACTAACAGGTTATCATAGATGCAATAGAAGTAATAAGTAACGTAAATTACGGGGTTTGGGGAACGTTAGAAGTTAAGTTTAGGGGTTAGCTCCGTTTCAACGCATAATCCTTATTCGTTCTAATGTGAATCTCTTCCTTGGTTGTTTGCCGTAAGATTTTTTGTTTCAAACTTCTTTCATCAGATATGGTTTCTTTCACATTTGCAAACTGAACATGCCACACCTCTCTATTTCTTTTCTTCGATATTTTTTGAAAATGAAGTTGATATGAATCTTTTCCATCTTATATCAATTTTCGAGGACGAAAATTTTTGTAAGGTGGGTAGGATATAACAACCCGAATTTTTTTAAAATTAAATTTTATACTTTGAATTTAAAAAATAAAATTTTATTTAATTATAACTTATTCTATTATTTTGAATTATCTATCAGTAACTATTACAGTCTAAATTGATTTTTATAATTATTATTATTATTATTATTATTATTATTATTATTATTATTATTATCTAAAAGAAAAAGAAGAAGTGACCGAAGCCTTTAGTCATATGCTATATATATATTTTGATACATGCTTTATGCTTATCTACCTAGGTATAAATCTATATGTATATATAATCAAAGGTAGAGAAATGGAAACGTGACTTGTTTATATAAAAACATATATAAACATAATGTGATACAATTTTTTTATTCCATATCATCATTCTTCATTTCATTCTTATCATCACCACCGAAAGAAAGAAAAGAATAGAGGGAGAGAACGTGCGTTTTCATGGAACCGTGACCCAAACCAAAAATTCTACTTTCGATTTCTTATGATCAGTAATTCCAATGAAAAATCTAATCCGATAAAAGTGTCCGTATCCTCCTTTTCTACGTATTGGCGTCACTTTTAATCGGTGGAAGTTGACGGTGACATAACTCCTCTTTTCCTTGAGTTCGGTCAATTGGAGTTTTAGGAGGCACAGACGATTCTTAACGTTTTCTTCTTCAGCAGTTCGGTCAGAAAACTTCTCCGGAGGTCCCGTTAGTTTGATTTCGTATGGAGATAGGGTTTGGTAACTTTATAATAATTAAATGTGAGTTTGATAAGTGAATGTTGATTTAGCTGATTATTGCGTGAATTTGAATGAGTTTATGTTAAATTATTGTTGAATTATTGTTGTTTGCTTGAGATTTTGATTCAGTTATGTATGAACAACTAGCTGTGATGCTTTGATTATTTCGGGAATAAGAGATGGAAATTTCAAAAGCTTTAAGAAATATATTAACTGATTTTGAATTATTAAAGAAATATTTTTGCTGCTGGAGTCGGTTGGTTTATTAATTGTTTTAAAGATTTTGGAGAATGGCATAAAGATGTGGTTTTAGTTTTAAAAGAAAAAGAGAAGATAAATCGGCACGTGTACTTATGAGAATGATTGAAAGGTCACGAGAGGGTGACGGAAAGTAAATAGTTATGGTGCTGATGTGAAAGTGTTAAGCCGTGGGCTTTGTTTTTGAATGATTGTGCGGGGACGCCCGTGTGTATGGAACGGCTTCCAGGAGAAAGTGGCACATGCTTCAGCTGGAGAATTAGCGCCTGCAAGTACTTGCAGAGGTCATGTTCGGCATACTTCAGCTGGAGAATCAGCACCTGCAAGAAGTGGAAACTTGCAGAGGTTATGCCGCTGGAATGCCTTATCTGACTTGCGGGTCGGATTGCGTCGGGTGCGGGTTGAAACCGACAAATGAGCTCATTACCTGCGATAGGAATAGACATGCATCATGCTCGTTTGCGCATATCTCTGTGCTGTGTAACTCTGTGATTATGTGTGTGTGCTGCGTGACTGATTGACTTCTGAGTTCTTTTATTATTCATGCTTATAAGTGTTTTGTTGTTAGTTGCGGTTGGTTAATAATGGCAAAATGAACTTAACTTCTAACCCCAACCCTACTAAGAACTTCCCGGTTCTTACCCCCTATCTCCACCCCTTTCAGCTACAGGTGCAAATGCTCATTGTCAAGTTACGGGAGCACAGAGGAATATGTTTATAAGTTGAGTTGTTAGGATTTGTTTTCCCCTTGCCCTATTAGTTAGAGTTTTTAGAGGGGTAGGATTTGTTTTTGGGAATCTTGAATTAAGTTTATGTATTTAATACTATGTAAATATATATACTTTTGTGATTTAGTGGCGTAAAATAAAGTCTCTTTTCGTTTTCTTAATTAAAGTTTCGGTTCGTATTCGCGAAGGCTCAATATTAAATAAAGATAGTATATAATAAAAAGGTTTAGAGGTATGTAGCACTCAGACTTTTAGTACGATCATGAGGTGCTAAAAGTTAGGGTGTTACATTATGGTATCAGAGCAGTTCGTTCCCGTTAGAGCCTTGGGAATGGACTGACTATGCTTTACTGCATACTCTGAGTGTTTGTCATGCAATAGGACTTGTCCTAATGACAATAGTTTGAGTTTGGAGATGCATGACTGTCTGTTGATTAATGCTGTTAGCTTACCATTGCATACCTCATGGTAATAAGTCTGGCCAACTTAATACTAATGATTTATGTATATGAGAGTACTAACAGGTTATCATAGACGCAATAGAAGTAATAAGTAACGTAAATTACGGGGTTTGGGGAACGTTAGAAGTTAAGTTTAGGGGTCAGCTCCGTTTCAACGCATAATCCTTATTCGTGCTAATGTGAATCTCTTCCTTGGTTGTTTGCCGTAAGATTTTTTGTTTCAAACTTCTTTCATCAGATATGGTTTCTTTCACATTTGCAAACTGAACATGCCACACCTCTCTATTTCTTTTCTTCGATATTTTTTGAAAATAAAGTTGATATGAATTTTTTCCATCTTATATCAATTTTCGAGAACGAAAAATTTTGTAAGGTGGGTAGGATATAACAACCCGAATTTTTTTAAAATTAAATTTTATGCTTTGAATTTAAAAAATAAAATTTTATTTAATTATAACTTATTCTATTATTTTGAATTATCTATCAGAAACTATATTAATAGTTACAGTCTAAATTGATTATTATTATTATTATTATTATTATTATTATTATTATTATTATTATTATTATTATTATTATTATTATTATTATTATTATCTAAAAGAAAAAGAAGAAGTGACCGAAGCCTTTAGTCATATGCTATATATATTTTGATACATGCTTTATACTTATCTACCTAGGTATAAATATATATGTATATATAATCAAAGGTAGAGAAATGAAAACGTGGCTTGTTTATATAAAAACATATATAAACATAATGTGATACAATTCTTTTATTCCATATCATCATTCTTCATTTCATTCTTATCATCACCACTAAAAGAAAGAAAAGAATAGAGGGAGAGAACGTGCGTTTTCATGGAACCGTGACCCAAACCAAAAATTCTACTTTCGATTTCTTGTGATCAGTAATTCCAATGAAAAATCTAATCCGATAAAAGTGTTCGTATCCTCCTTCTCTACGTTTTGGCGTCACTTTTGATCGGTGGAAATTGACGGTGACATAACTCCTCTTTTCCTTGAGTTCGGTCAATTGGAGTTTTAGGAGGCACAGACGATTCTTAACGTTTTCTTCTTCAGCAGTTCGGTCAGAAAACTTCTCCGGAGGTCCCGTTAGTTTGATTTCGTATGGAGGTAGGGTTTGATAACTTTATAATAATTAAATGTGAGTTTGATAAGTGAATGTTGATTTAGCTGATTATTGCGTGAATTTGAATGAGTTTATGTTAAATTATTGTTGAATTATTGTTGTTTGCTTGAGATTTTGATTCAGTTATGTATGAACAACTAGCTGGGATGCTTTGATTATTTTAGGAATAAGAGATGGAAATTTCAAAAGCTTTAAAAAATATATTAACTGATTTTGAATTATTAAAGAAATATTTTTGCTGCTGGAGTCGGTTGGATTATTAATTGTTTTAAAGATTTTGGAGAATAGCATAAAGATGTGGTTTTAGTTTTAAAAGAAAAAGAGAAGATAAATCGGCACGTGCACTTATGAGAATGATTGAAAGGTCACGAGAGGGTGACGGAAAGTAAATAGTTATGGTGCCGATGTGAAAGTGTTAAGCCGTGGGCTTTGTTTTTGAATGATTGTGCGGGGACGCCGGTGTGTATGGAACGGCTTCCAGGAGAAAGTGGCACATGCTTCAGCTGGAGAATCAGCGCCTGAAAGTACTTGCAGAGGTCATGTTCGGCATACTTTAGCTGGAGAATCATCGCTTGCAAGAAGTGGAAACTTGCAGAGGTTATGCCGCTGGAATGTCTTATCTGACTTGCGGGTCGGATTGCGTCGGGTGCGGGTCGAAACCGACAAATGAGCTCATTACCTGCGATAGGAATAGACATGCATCATGCTCATTTGCGCATATCTCTGTGCTGTGTAACTCTGTGATTATGTGTGTGTGCTGCGTGACTGATTGACTTCTGAGTTCTTTTATTATTCATGCTTATAAGTGTTTTGTTGTTAGTTGCGGTTGGTTAATAATGGCAAAATGAACTTAACTTCTAACCCCGACCCTACTAAGAACTTCCCGGTTCTTACCCCCTATCTCCACCCCTTTCAGCTACAGGTGCAAAGGCTCATTGTCAAGTTACGCGAGCACAGAGGAATATGTTTATAAGTTGAGTTGTTAGGATTTGTTTTCCCCTTGCCCTATTAGTTAGAGTTTTTAGAGGGGTAGGATTTGTTTTTGGGAATCTTGAATTAAGTTTATGTATTTAATACTATGTAAATATATATACTTTTGTGATTTAGTGGCGTAAAATAAAGTCTCTTTTCGTTTTCTTAATTAAAGTTTCGGTTCGTATTCGCGAAGGCTCAATATTAAATAAAGATAGTATATAATAAAAAGGTTTAGAGGTATGTAGCACTCAGACTTTTAGTACGATCATGAGGTGCTAAAAGTTAGGGTGTTACATTATGGTATCAGAGCAGTTCGTTCCCGTTAGAGCCTTGGGAATGGACTGACTATGCTTTACTGCATACTCTGAGTGTTTGTCATGCAATAAGACTTGTCCTAATGACAAGAGTTTGAGTTTTGAGATGCATGACTGTCTGTTGATTAATGTTGTTAGCTTACCATTGCATACCTCATGGTAATAAGTCTGGCCAACTTAATACTAATGATTTATGTATATGAGAGTACTAACAGGTTATCATAGATGCAATAGAAGTAATAAGTAACGTAAATTACGGGGTTTGGGGAACGTTAGATGTTAAGTTTAGGGGTCTGCTCCGTTTCAACGCATAATCCTTATTCGTGGTAATGTGAATCTCTTCCTTGGTTGTTTGCCGGAAGATTTTTTGTTTCAAACTTCTTTTATCAGATATGGATTCTTTCACATTTGCAAACTGAACATGCCACACCTCTCTATTTCTTTTCTTCGATATTTTTTGAAAATGAAGTTGATATGAATCTTTTCCATTTTATATCAATTTTCGAGGACGAAAATTTTTGTAAGGTGGGTAGGATATAACAACCCAAATTTTTTTAAAATTAAATTTTATGCTTTGAATTTAAAAAATAAAATTTTATTTAATTATAACTTATTCTATTATTTTGAATTATCTATCAGAAACTATATTAATAGTTACAGTCTAAATTGATTTTTATAATAATAATAATAATAATAATAATAATAATAATAATTATTATTATTATTATTATTATTATTATTATTATTATTATTATCTAAAAGAAAAAGAAGAAGTGACCGAAGCCTTTAGTCATATGCTATATATATTTTGATACATGCTTTATGCTTATCTACCTAGGTATAAATATATATGTATATATAATCAAAGGTAGAGAAATGGAAACGTGGCTTGTTTATATAAAAACATATATAAACATAATGTGATACAATTCTTTTATTCCATATCATCATTCTTCATTTCATTCTTATCATCACCACCGAAAGAAAGAAAAGAACAGAGGGAGAGAACGTGCGTTTTCATGGAACCGTGACCCAAACCAAAAATTCTACTTTTGATTTCTTGTGATCAGTAATTCCAATGAAAAATCTAATCCGATAAAAGTGTTCGTATCCTCCTTCTCTACGTATTGGCGTCACTTTTGATCGGTGGAAGTTGACGGTGACATAACTCCTCTTTTCCTTGAGTTCGGTCAATTGGAGTTTTAGGAGGCACAGACGATTCTTAACGTTTTCTTCTTCAGCAGTTCGGTCAGAAAACTTCTCCGGAGGCCCCGTTAGTTTGATTTCGTATGGAGGTAGGTTTGGTAACTTTATAATAATTAAATGTGAGTTTGATAAGTGAATGTTAATTTAGCTGATTATTGCGTAAATTTGAATGAGTTTATGTTAAATTATTGTTGAATTATTGTTGTTTGCTTGAGATTTTGATTCAGTTATGTATGAACAACTAGCTGGGATGCTTTGATTATTTTGGGAATAAGAGATGAAAATTTCAAAAGCTTTAAGAAATATATTAACTGATTTTGAATTATTAAAGAAATATTTTTGCTGCTGGAGTCGGTTGGATTATTAATTGTTTTAAAGATTTTGGAGAATGGCATAAAGATGTGGTTTTAGTTTTAAAAGAAAAAGAGAAGATAAATCGGCACGTGTACTTATGAGAATGATTGAAAGGTCACGAGAGGGTGACGGAAAGTAAATAGTTATGGTGCCGATGTGAAAGTGTTAAGCTGTGGGCTTTGTTTTTGAATGATTGTGTGGGGACGCCTGTGTGTATGGAACGGCTTCCAGGAGAAAGTGGCACATGCTTCAGCTGGAGAATCAGCGCCTGCAAGTACTTGCAGAGGTCATGTTCGGCATACTTCAGCTGGAGAATCAGCGCCTACAAGAAGTGGAAACTTGCAGAGGTTATGCCGCTGGCATGCCTTATCTGACTTGCGGGTCGGATTGCGTCGAGTGCGGATCGAAACCGACAAATGAGCTCATTACCTGCAATAGGAATAGACATGCATCATGCTCGTTTGCGCATATCTCTGTGCTGTGTAACTCTGTGATTATGTGTGTGTGCTGCGTGACTGATTGACTTCTGAGTTCTTTTATTATTCATGCTTATAAGTGTTTTGTTGTTAGTTGCGGTTGGTTAATAATGGCAAAATGAACTTAACTTCTAACCCCGACCCTACTAAGAACTTCCCGGTTCTTACCCCCTATCTCCACCCCTTTCAGCTACAGGTGCAAATGCTCATTGTCAAGTTACGGGAGCACAGAGGAATATGTTTATAAGTTGAGTTGTTAGGATTTGTTTTCCCCTTGCCCTGTTAGTTAGAGTTTTTAGAGGGGTAGGATTTGTGTTTGGGAATCTTGAAATAAGTTTATGTATTTAATACTAAGTGAATATATATACTTTTGTGATTTAGTGGCATAAAATAAAGTCTCTTTTCGTTTTCTTAATTAAAGTTTCGGTTCGTATTCGCGAAGGCTCAATATTAAATAAAGATAGTATATAATAAAAAGGTTTAGAGGTAAGTAGCACTCAGACTTTTAGTACGATCATGAGGTGCTAAAAGTTAGGGTGTTACATTATGGTATCAGAGCAGTTCGTTCCCGTTAGAGCCTTGGGAATGGACTGACTATGCTTTACTGCATACTCTGAGTGTTTGTCATGCAATAGGACTTGTCCTAATGACAATAGTTTGAGTTTTGAGATGCATGACTGTCTGTTGATTAATGCTGTTAGCTTACCATTGCATACCTCATGGTAATAAGTCTGGCCAACTTAATACTAATGATTTATGTATATGAGAGTACTAACAGGTTATCATAGACGCAATAGAAGTAATAAGTAACGTAAATTACGGGGTTTGGGGAACGTTAGAAGTTATGTTTAGGGGTCAGCTCCGTTTCAACGCATAATCCTTATTCGTGCTAATGTGAATCTCTTCCTTGGTTGTTTGCCGTAAGATTTTTTGTTTCAAATTTCTTTCATCAGATATGGTTTCTTTCACATTTGCAAACTGAACATGCCACACCTCTCTATTTCTTTTCTTCGATATTTTTTGAAAATGAAGTTGATATGAATTTTTTCCATCTTATATCAATTTTCGAGAACGAAAAATTTTGTAAGGTGGGTAGGATATAACAACCCGAATTTTTTTAAAATTAAATTTTATGCTTTGAATTTAAAAAATAAAATTTTATTTAATTATAACTTATTCTATTATTTTGAATTATCTATCAGAAACTATATTAATAGTTACAGTCTAAATTGATTATTATTATTATTATTATTATTATTATTATTATTATTATCTAAAAGAAAAAGAAGAAGTGACCGAAGCCTTTAGTCATATGCTATATATATTTTGATACATGCTTTATACTTATCTACCTAGGTATAAATATATATGTATATATAATCAAAGGTAGAGAAATGAAAACGTGGCTTGTTTATATAAAAACATATATAAACATAATGTGATACAATTCTTTTATTCCATATAATCATTCTTCATTTCATTCTTATCATCACCACTAAAAGAAAGAAAAGAATAGAGGGAGAGAACGTGCGTTTTCATGGAACCGTGACCCAAACTAAAAATTCTACTTTCGATTTCTTGTGATCAGTAATTCCAATGAAAAATCTAATCCGATAAAAGTGTTCGTATCCTCCTTCTTTACGTTTTGGCGTCACTTTTGATCGGTAGAAATTGACAGTGACATAACTCCTCTTTTCCTTGAGTTCGGTCAATTGGAGTTTTAGGAGGCACAGACGATTCTTAACGTTTTCTTCTTCAGCAGTTCGGTCAGAAAACTTCTCCGGAAGTCCCGTTAGTTTGATTTCGTATGGAGGTAGGGTTTGGTAACTTTATAATAATTAAATGTGAGTTTGATAAGTGAATGTTGATTTAGCTGATTATTGCGTGAATTTGAATGAGTTTATGTTAAATTATTGTTGTTTGCTTGAGATTTTGATTCAGTTATGTATGAACAACTAGCTGGGATGCTTTGATTATTTTA
The DNA here is from genome assembly GCF_014773155.1 of Arachis stenosperma. Classification (NCBI taxonomy): domain Eukaryota; kingdom Viridiplantae; phylum Streptophyta; class Magnoliopsida; order Fabales; family Fabaceae; genus Arachis; species Arachis stenosperma. Next base: position 23,464,317 of record NC_080378.1, read on the forward strand.
GGAATAAGAGATGGAAATTTCAAAAGCTTTAAAAAATATATTAACTGATTTTGAATTATTAAAGAAATATTTTTGCTGCTGGAGTCGGTTGGATTATTAATTGTTTTAAAGATTTTCGAGAATTGCATAAAGATGTGGTTTTAGTTTTAAAAGAAAAAGAGAAGATAAATCGGCACGTGTACTTATGAGAATGATTGAAAGGTCACGAGAGGGTGACGGAAAGTAAATAGTTATGGTGCCGATGTGAAAGTGTTAAGCCGTGGGCTTTGTTTTTGAATGATTGTGTGGGGACGCCGGTGTGTATGGAACGGCTTCCAGGAGAAAGTGGCACATGCTTCAGCTGGAGAATCAGCGCCTGCAAGTACTTGCAGAGGTCATGTTCGGCATACTTCAGCTGGAGAATCAGCGCCTACAAGAAGTGGAAACTTGTAGAGGTTATGCCGCTGGAATGCCTTATCTGACTTGCGGGTCGGATTGCGTCGGGTGCGGGTCGAAACCGACAAATGAGCTCATTACCTGCGATAGGAATAGACATGCATCATGCTCGTTTGCGCATATCTCTGTGCTGTGTAACTCTGTGATTATGTGTGTGTGCTGCGTGACTGATTGACTTCTGAGTTCTTTTATTATTCATGCTTATAAGTGTTTTGTTGTTAGTTGCGGTTAGTTAATAATGGCAAAATGAACTTAACTTTTAACCCCGACCCTACTAAGAACTTCCCGGTTCTTACCCCCTATCTCCACCCCTTTCAGCTACAGGTGCAAAGGCTCATTGTCAAGTTACGGGAGCACAGAGGAATATGTTTATAAGTTGAGTTGTTAGGATTTGTTTTCCCCGTGTCCTGTTAGTTAGAGTTTTTAGATGGGTAGGATTTGTTTTTGGGAATCTTGAAATAAGTTTATGTATTTAATACTATGTGAATATATATACTTTTGTGATTTAGTGGCGTAAAATAAAGTCTCTTTTCGTTTTCTTAATTAAAGTTTCGGTTCGTATTCGCGAAGGCTAAATATTAAATAAAGATAGTATATAATAAAAAGGTTTAGAGGTAAGTAGCACTCAGACTTTTAGTACGATCATGAGGTGCTAAAAGTTAGGGTGTTACAAAAATAATAAAATTTTATTTTCAAAAAATAAATTTAATTAATATTATATCATATCTATATCAAAATAAATTATTTTAAAACAAAAATAATACCGTATAATATAACATTACTGATTAACTCAAATATATATTTTTTATAGTACAAAGCAACTTTAGGTCGGGTTTGGCGACTCGAAGTAAAATCCGAACCCAACCCGAAAATAACAATGGATTTTAAAAAAAAGTGTAAATCTGAATCCGATAAAATATGTCTCAGGTCGAGGCTAGCCCGAATTTTAAACACCCCCTAATTTACACGTTTTTTCTTAACCCCTCCTTATATGTGAGAATAACCAATATATAACCATATCCGCAGAAAATAATATATAAAAATATTTTTTTTTAAAATAAAAATGCATATAATAATTTTTTATCAAAATTTCATAAAATTGATAAGTAATAATTTTACTTATCTTCAAAGTATAATAATTACTCATTAAAAATATATAATTTGTAATTAAATTAAAATATTTATATTAGATTTATATATCTTTAAATATTTCTTTTTAAATAATATTAGCGATTAAATTTATAGATATTTCTCATGATTCATGAGTAAAATTTTTAAATTCTCTTATTCTTATATTAAAACTGATTTGAACAAGTATAATTTAAATAAATAAAAATTATCTTTAAATTACTTTTTTTATTATTATAGCAAAAAAAATATTGTGAATAACTATTTTTTGTAATCTACCTATAATTGGTTTATATTATAGTATCATATATTCATTCTTGGAATCAAAATAATATAATAAATATTATTACCTATTAAGGTTTATCAATATATTTTATCTATTTTTGAGTTAAAGTAATTGTATTTGTACTTAAAAATGATATTATATTTTTTGTTAATGTAAACAATGATCAAAATTACTAAAAAAGATGAATGCACAATATCTTATCTTAACACATGTAGAATGATTGAAAGGATTTGTATCTAAAGTCTTGAATAGTACATATGTAAAATAATAATTATTGATAGAAGTGATTTTCACAAAAAAATCTTTTGTTACAATAGAAAGAGAAATGATATTAATTATTTAAGAATGGAAGTCGATTTATCCGTCAAATACAACCATTTTTTCTTTAAAAGATAAATCTTTGTTATGTGTCAAAAAAAAAAAAGATATCCATCAAGCATTTATCAAGTGCTTTGTAATAATATTTATTAACTAAAGAGTTTTTTTTTTTTTTTTCAAATTATGAGTTTGGTTCTCTAACAACATTGCTTTAGGGGTAATTGGGTTAGATGTGGAATATGTAAGTCTCAATTTTGATAGTATTTTGAACCATAAATATATCCTATTTTTCTATTATAAAAAAGAAAGATACAATGTCACTTAAATTAAAATTTAGTGTATTTCACTTTTTAAATGAATTTCAACTGAAATTGAGCTTCAAATAAATGTTAAAAAACCAATGTGGTTGAGGTTATTTGTTTTAACTTATGATGCATGGACACTGACACGGACATAGAACATGATACGACACAAGACACGTCGGCACGCGAATTTTAAAATTTTATAAGACACGGGGACACGCATACATATAAAATATAAATTATTTTTTAGATAAATGGTAATGATATTTTGATATTTTATTGATATTAAAATATAAATTTTTTTATTATTTTCAATATCTTATTTTAATTATATCAAGTATTTAAAATATTTTTTATTTTAATAAATAATAATATATACTATATCTAAATTTATTTAAAGAATATATGGTAAGAATAAGATTGGACACGCTGACACGTGATGGTATTTAGGTGTATCCAAGCGTATCCGGAGAAAATTTTTTTATTTTTTATTAAGACACGGTTGAACACAGCAAACACGCGTATCGAACAAGTGTCGATAAATGTTGTGTCCAAAATGTGTCCAACACGCGAACACAGAAACTCAACGAAATATCCGTATTTCATAGGTTTTAACTCATCCCTTTCAAAGTTTAATTCTTCTATAGCTATCCTTTTAGCTAACAAAAAACTATGTACTTTAGTTGCTAAAGACATAAACAAATAAATAGATAATTTTTTAGAGTTCTGTCACAAGATTGTAAAATTTTATCTAAATCAAATAAGCACAACTTCTTAATCTCATTATCTCACATGATTAATTCTACATATAATACATAGTATTAAAATTCAATCAACTTAAATCAACTTAAAATGATCAACAATGATAAAGTTTTGTAATATATGAAATTAATATAATAGTTAAAAGTTATCTGAAAATTTTTTATAATATCAACAAATCAAATAAAATAGATGTCGAGTTCATGCTAAAACTTCAATTTGAATTATTAAATATATGAAAATAAAGTTGAATATAAATTTGTCATCACTTATAAATAAGCTTGTTCAAATTTAAACAAATACAAACAAGGTCATTATTCATTTTAAAATTGAAAATCGATCAAAATCGCACTAATTTAGATTAGATCAGATTTTATTTTTAATAAATTATATATATTAGATCAAATTTCATATTCACTTCTCAAAACTGAATTAATTCAATTCAAACTACAAAATGTAATTTAATATTACGATTTTATTATTAAATTTAAATTTTATATTAATATGTTAATTTATTATATGTTTTTATATTATTATTATGTAAGAATTTTTTAATATAAAATGATATTCATTTATTTGTTTGTTTTACTAAAGTAACGCTGCTTTTATTTTATAGTAACAAAATGTTAATTTTTTTAGAGGCCTGTTATACATACAAGTTTTTTTGACTTACAAGTTATACAAGTTGCTCCAAATCCAAGAAAAAAACACGCGCTCCTTCAACAACACGTTCACTCTTCGTCTTCTTTCTCAATCAAAACGCAAACCATCAAGAAAAAAACACGCGCCCCTTCCACAACACGTTCACTCTTCCTCTTCTTCCTCAATCAAAACGTAAACCATCAAGATTCAAGGGACATTCAAAACAAGCTACTACGATTCTGCAGAAACGTTCTAACTCCTCGCGAAGAGTAGAAGAAATCAAGAAGAAAAGATACAAATGTCCATCAAAAATCACCAGAAAAAAGGAGGAAACATTATTCAAGGTACTGTGTTTTACTGTTCTTCTAGGTTTTTCTTCTAGATTGTCTCTGTCATGTGCCGCATCCTTAACTACCAAAACATTAAAAGATTTCAAAAAGAAATATATTGTCTCCCCCTGTTTGGGTGTATTTCTTAAATCCTTTAGGTGTATTTTTGTAATCCTTTGGATGTATTTCTGTAACCGTGTGGGTGTATTTCTGTAATCCTTTCTATAATCGTTTGGGTGTATTTCTGTAACCGTTTAGGTGTATTTCTGTAATCGTTTGGGTGTATTTATGTAATCGTTTGGGTGTATTTCTGAAGTTTCATTATCTTCAAAACGATTTCAAAGTTTGATTTCAGAAACCATGAAAATAAAAAAAACGAAGCAAAGAGAGAATGCATAAAGGAGATCCAACAAATTTGGCAAGAAACTCGAAAAAAGAAAAGAAATCTTTTGAAAAATAGAATTTATATATTTGTGCGTTAATTGATTTGAATTTATTTAAAATTCTGTTAAAAAGGTACGTAACAAGCAGCGCGTTTAATGAGTGAATTTCGTTCAAACTTGTAAAGCTTATAAATACAAAACACTTGTATGTAGAGATTAATTTTTTTTTTAAATCGAATAAATTAAACTAATCCAAATCACAATAGTTTGGGTCGGAATAGAACAAATTTAAAATACAAAATCAAGTAGATCCAATCTAAATTGCAACAAAGTATATACTTCGAATCATATTAGTTTTTTTTCTTTTTTAAATCGATTCAAATCGCATCATGAACACCACTATTTATAAACACATAGGTCAACTTTTTTATTAAAAAATATATTTTTATCACACAGGCTTAGTTGAAAATAACGTAAGTCAAATTTTAAGTACGAAGATGTGATCACTTGGCTATCATTTGGCTTAAATAAAATAAACTTGTAATACTTTTCCTTTTCAATAATATCATATACATAAAAGATTCTTTACGACGTAAATTGCAAGCTACTTCATTCTCCAAAATGTATCTATAACTGAAATGATTTCTAGTTTTATTATCAACCACTTGCGTTTTTTCTAATGAATCATTGATATTATATATATATATAATAGTTGTTACATGATTCAGATTGTGTATAATTTAATGATATAGTTTTAAGCAACTCATTTTAATTTGAAATTGTGTATTCAATTACTATAACACATTATATTTATTGCACATGATAATATAAAAAAATATATAAAGTATTTTTTATCTTTTAAATGAAAATACATAAAGCAATTGTTATTATAATATATATTTTATAAAATAATAGTTAAATCCAAAGTTTAATTGATTTTAATATTAAAATATAAAAAATAATGAATAAAATTATACGTGTCTTTAAAATAAAATAATTATTCATTGATAATATTATATAGCTTAAATTTTAAATAAAATATTTATATTATACTTAAAAAATTAAATTTCGTTAATAAATGTATGTTGTTTTAACTATTTAGGATAAAACTTTAAACATGATCCGTCTTTATGAAAGGGGAACTTTTTGAAAATAAAAATTTAGACGAAAATTATTAACAATAAATGACATTATTATAAATCATCCATTTATTAACTTTTACAAAGATAAAAGTGATATATGAAAAAAATAAATTTTTTTTGTCTTTAATTTATTTAATCAATTTTATTTAAGTTGATTGGACATAATTATCATTTATTTATTGACAATATTTATTATTTTATAATTTAAAAAGTACAAAATTCTTCACGTTATTATATAAGTTAAAATGTCTATATATAATTTTTTATTTTATAAAAAACTTAAAAAGAAATATAATTAAGTATTTATATATTTATTATTTAGAATCATTTCAATAATAATAATAATAATAATAATAATAATAATAATAATAATAATAATAATAATAATAATTTGTTTGGAATTTTGAATAAATTATTGTAATAAATTATTTATTTATGTCTTTGAATTTAGTAAGATTAATGCATGTTTATTAAGAAAAATGAGTGAATGAATAAAATTAATTTGATTAGATAATTTACTGGTATAATAATTAGGTAGTTAGTATAAAATAATTAGTTTCATAAATTATCATAAAATAATTAATTATCATAAAGGGGTCAAAAACAAAATTTATTGGAATACGTTGCATGTTCAATATATAATTACTTATGCTGAAATAACTATATTACTATTTTAATTACTATTACTATAAAATTTAATTTTGATATATTAATAATATAAAGAACTTCATATAGTTATTCTTAAATTCATACGTTTAGTATTTTTTAAGTAATAAATTTAAAAATTAGTTACTTTTGTTAATATATCAATATGAAATTACATGTCTGGGTAAATTCTTTTTATATCATTACAGAATAAAAAAATTTAAAATAGAAACTATAATCTAACTTAATATTTAAATTGTTATTATCTTAATATTAGATGCTCTAATCTCATTTTGGGTATAATTTTAATTTGTATAAACACAAAATGAGAAAAGAAAATTAATAATCTTTTATTTTATATTTTTTTGTATCTTGAGTTTATTTTATCCTATCTAGTTAAATATTTTTCTGACTTTGATTTTTAATTATTACTATTTTAGAATAGTAAATAACCATAATACACAATCAATACACTTATAGACACAACTAATTTTAATTTCTAAAATTAAAAATAAATAAATAAATAAATTATTTTTAAAGCTCCTTTCTATCTTAATTTAATTAATCAATCATAGTTGAATTTTAAAACTCCTTCTTTCTTGTTTTCTAAGTTTTATTTGCATATAAAAGTATTTTTAACACATATTAGAACTAATTTTCTAAAAACTACAAATTAAAGTATATGCCAAGACTTTTTATTTTTCTAAAGTATTCAGAAGTAAAGTATTAAGATTATGTAATGGCTTGTGCATTACTTTAATTTTCGAGGACGGAAATTTTTCTAAGGTGGGTAGAATATAAGACCCAAAATTTTTTAAAAAATCTTATTATGAGCTAAATTCAATTTATTTATTCATTAAAAACTTTAATCTCAGAATTTATTTTATTAAAGGTAATTAAAGCAAAATTTGGTAAATTGAGTTTAAAATAAATTTAGGTTTTTATCTGATTTTACAATTATTGAGTGTTTTCTATATTTAAATTATAAAGTTTAGTAATGGTAAATAATAAGAAATTTTAGATGAATTGATTTAAATAATTAAGATTTTGGAATTCAATACTTTAGTTTTTATGAACAAAGAAAATTAAATCATATTATCTCGCTCTAAATCTTAGATTTGAGCATTTGATTGAAAATAATTTGTAAAATTGATGAGCAAATAGTATTTTCTATATATATAATTAGTGTTGGATTTAATTTGGGTTTCAATTACCATATTGTTCCTATTTTTGTTTGAAATTACTAAACTAGCCCTAACCCTAATTCTCACACACACTTACCTCACCAAACCCTAATTCTCCCCAACTCCTAACCCTAACAAATGCAGCCTCACCCTCCTCCTTCAACGTATCAGACACACACCACACAAGAGAAGAAACACAGAGATGGAGAGGAAGAAGATAGAGATCGGAATCGAAGGGGAAGGAGCCGCACTCAACGCCGTCCAGTCGCGCTGCCACCGCGCCACTGTTGCGCCCAACTCGCTGCCATCCTCCATGTCGTTGCCGCCACTGGTCGCAAAAAGGAGAGAGAGAGAGAGACGTTGAGACAAAGAACAATGCCGAGAGGAAGCCACTGCTGCTAGTTGTCGCCGCTGTGACGCGTCCGAGAGGAGAGAAGTCGCGTTGGAGGGCTGACCGCCAGGGGTGCTGTTGCTGCGAGCTTGCCGAAGCCGCTGTGAAGGATCCGCCATTGCCTTTGTTGCTGCTGGAGAGAGGGAGACCGGAACGGGTAAGGAGGAGGAGGGTTGTTTCTGCCACCATTTGTAACACCCTACCATACAGAGTCTTATGCTTAAGTCATAATTCAGAGATGGCAAGGTATTACGACCTCTAAAATAAAAATTTAGTACGTATAGTAGTATGAATGATTGATTATAACTAGGAGCCTTTGTAGAAAAAGGGGTAAACAAAAATTGCAACTCAAAAGTGCAACACTCCGATCGATAACGTAACGAACAAGGATAAACCAACGCGAGATTATATATATACAAAGGAGTGTCAAAAACAGGAATATCAAGACTCAAAATCCGGCCGCGAAGATAACCGGTCCGAGCATATAGCAATATATACATATGATAAAAATAAGGAAAACCCCAAAGGAAACCCAAAGGGACACAAATACAGAAACCTATTCTCCAAAATCTCCCATAAGAGGAGTAATCACAGTTTTTATTATTTAATGGAGATAAAAGTATCTAAGCAAAACATATAACCCGAAACATAGTCCCGAGAACAAAGGATCTTCACAAATCTAGAAGTCTCCAGCATGCCTCAGCGGAAAACCTCACGTCCTGCATCTGAAAATCACAAAATCCGCATGGGTGAGAACCAGAGGTCCCAGCATGGTAACAGCTTCCACATATATAATACATAATAATAGAGGAAAGCCAAAGGCAATCCTAGAACTTCCTCCAGATAATATCAAAGCTTATAAACAAGCTAAACCATATGTGGCGACTGACTAAAGTTTCTTCAGTCTAACTAATACTTCCCTTTCCAATTCCTTCACACCTCCCAACCACCAACAGGAGTATAATGTAGCAAACACAGTTATATCAAACAAGAAATATACAAATAGGAACAAATAAGGCATTTAGACAATTAGCAAGTAATATGCAGTCAAATAGGCAATCTCAAACAATTCATATAGTATGCATATGATGCATGCTTGTCCCTAGTGGCTGATGATATCATCTGTCGGTTATAGAGCCAACCCGACAAGTCCTGGCAGCTAACCATTGGACTGTCCCTCTGTCGTGTCTCCCCAACTTGAGTTATACTCAATATAAACTTGATCATAATCATGATCCATATCCATCACCCTCACTGGTGAATATTTATGGGGGTGAGCTCATCCGGGGCTTTCACAGTGCCCGGCCACCTTGACGACATAGGGTCAAAAGAGCTTCAAGTCTCAACCTGGAGCACGTGGTGGCTAGCCACTGCTTTCTCCCAGGGAAACTCTCATCTCCGATAATGGAAGTGAAACATTCACAATTCATTCAACAGCATATATATGCATTTATTCTTAGCCATAATCATGGCTCCGCCGTAACACGGCAATAATCCAGCCATCTGGTTCACGGTTAAATCCATAACCAGCCATCTGGCTCACGGTTAAATCCATAACCAGCCATTTCATTAACAATTACGGCCCTTCGGCCCATGGCATAACAAACACTTCCACCATCATCCTCCGCATCTCACATAATCATACTTGATCCTCATTGATCATTCATTTTTCCCTTGCTTCACTCGCAAGTTACCACATCCCCTAGCTCCTTTTCCCATTGCTAGGCATATCATAATGATTTAAGACATAAATGGTGAGATTGGAAGCTTAGAAGTATGAGGTTTGGATTTTAAAACTCAAAAATCAACTTTAGGATGAAAACAGGACCACGCGTACGCGCACTCCACGCGCACGCATGGATGGCCTCAAACTCATCGACGCGTATGCATCATGCACGCTAACGCGTGGATTGAAAATTAGCCAATCGACGCGCACGCGTCAGCCACACGTACGCGTGGGTACTCTCGTGCCCCAGGCACAAAACTGGCACAGTTCAGGCACAACCCTCTGGAAAATGGCTGGGCATTGGATGCAGCACATCGGCGTGCCTACGCACACCATGCGCACGCGTGGATGGCATTTTCTAGAAGAACGGCACGTACACGCCAAGTGCGCCTACGCGCGAGGGGTCATTCTGCTAAAAATTTTCTAAGTTAAAAGCTGCAGAATTCACAGATTTAAACCCCAATCTTCCAACGGACATAACTTTCTCATTTTAAATTGTTTTTCACCCGTTCTTCGAACGGCATGGACATCCCGGATCCAATTTCATTTCTAAACAAATTTGGCACAAAACAGAGATCCGTAGTCCAAGTTATATCCCGTCAAAGTAGGCCCAGAAACCATGTTTTTCATAAAAACCACAAAGTGCCATTTTCAAAACAAGCCATTTTCAACTCTTTTCAAAACCAATCAAAACATGCCAATTTCATCCCCTTTCTTTGAAATCAATCAAAATATATCAAATTCAACATCAAGCCTCCTCAACTAACACATTGACACTTTATCACAAATCATCAAAATCATTATCCCATCATTTTAACCCACTTCACCCAAGTGGCTCAAACTCAAACACATTGACATATCATATACTCTTTCTCATGCCAATTTTCAACAACACCAATTCCAATAAATCATCATTGTACACAATCAATATCATATTCACCATCAACATGGTTCAACCCACAATTCAACCATAACCAATCATCAAGCATATATCATAACATGCATATTTCTCATACATCATACCATCAAGGCATCAATAATCATCATCACATATATGACCACATCATATATATCAACTATTCAACAACACCAACAATTCAATGCCTATCTTAGGGCCTCTAGCTAAGTATTTCCTACCACATTACATATTAGATACGAGAAACCGAGACTATACCTTAGCCGATTTCCCAAGCCCAACCGGAGCACTTCCAAACCACTTTTCCTCAAGCTCTCAAGGCCTCAACACCTCCAAGAACAGAATTTTTCACCACCAAACCCTTTTCAAGCTTTTCAATATCACCAATCAATCCCCAATATTCACATATACACAACCTAAGCCACAATCACCACACCCATACACAACATCTCAAAACCCAAACATCATAGAACCACAAATAACACTAGGGTTGAGAATCTTACCACACCCAAGGTCCAAGGAGACAAGATTAACCTTCTCCTTCAAGAAAGTTGGGTCCTATAACATCAAAGAGCCCAAAATCTCAACATTTTTGCTCATGAAACTCGAAAATAAGGCTGGAAATTCGAAGCGAAAAATGTGGTTTACCTCAAGATTGATTATATGGGTTTTGTAGAGCTCTCTACGGTGAACGCGTGGCCGCAAACGGTGTGGCAATCGGAGCTCTAGATCAAAAGTTATGGTGGTTTGAAGATCAAGGGAGAGATAGAACTTGAGAGAGTGTTCTTCCCGCCTTTCCTACTAATTTTCAGCGTGTGTGTGTAACAAATGAGGAGAGAGAGTGTTGAAAACTAGGGTTTTGGTTTAGTTTAGTTGGGCCAATGGCCCACTTTGGGTCCGATTGGCCCGGTTTGGCCCGTTCGGTCCAATCTTGGTTCGAATTTTATAAAATTGGTACCGAAATTCTCGTCTCAATCTCCTCTATCACATTTAGCCATAAAAATCACATTTAGGGCTTTCTAGAATAAATTCTCATTTATGGGTTAATTAGCCGTTAATTAACCGGGTTTTACATTCTACCCACCTAATTGGGAATTTTGCCCACAAAATTCAAATGCAATTACCTGAGAATAAGTGCGGATAATCCGTTCGCATCTCCGACTCAAGTTCCCAAGTGTGTTCCTCAACACCGCCTCGACTCCATGCTACTTTGACTAATGAAACCTCTTTTCCACGCAACCGTTTGATACTAGTATCATCGATTCTGACTGGAGCCGCTGGAAGCGTCAAATCTTCTCTTAACTGAACCGACTCAGGTTCTAACACATGGCTAGCATCAGGAGTGTACTTCCGAAGCTGTGACACGTGAAATACGTCGTGCAGGTTCGAAAGATGAGGTGGTAGAGCCATCCGATATGCCACCGGTCCGACCCTCTCCAAGATCTGAAATGGACCAATGTATCTAGGATTCAACTTCTTTGCCTTAATCGCCCTACCTACTCCTGTAGTTGGAGTAACCTTAAGGGAAACATGGTCTCCTTCCTTAAATACTAAGGGCTTTCGCCTCTGATCGGCGTAACTCTATTGACGACTCTGCGCCGCAAGCATCCTATCTCGGATTTTCTTGACTTGTTCAGTAGTCTCAGCTATCATTTCCGGTCCCAACAAGCCTTTTTCTCCAGCTTCATACCAACATAGCGGAGATTGACATCTCCTCCCATACAAGGCCTCATACGGAGCTATTCCGATGCTCGCATGGTAACTATTGTTGTATGCAAACTCCACTAATGGCATACACCGATCCCAACTCGCCGGTTGGTCCAAAACACAAGCTCTCAATATATCCTCTAGTGTTTGGATCGTCCTCTCGGATTGACCATCTGTTTGAGGATGGTAAGCCGTGCTCAAGCTTAATCAGGTTCCAAAAGCTTTCAGAAATGCACCCCAAAACCTTGAAGTGAAACGAGGATCTCTATCAGAGATTATAGTAGCAGGTACACCATGAAGTCTCACAATCTCCTTTATGTATAACCGTGCTAGCTCCTCAAGGGTGTAAGTCATACGAATGGGTAAAAAGTGAGCTGACTTCATCAGTCGGTCCACAATCACCCAGATAGCATCAAAACCAGCCCTAGTCCTGGGCAATCCTGTCATGAAGTCCATTGCAATACTTTCCCACATCTATTGTGGAATCTCTAAAGGTTGTAACATACCAGCAGGCCTTTGATGTTCAATCTTTACCTTTTGACAAGTTAAGCACTTTGATACATATTCTGCCATATCATTCTTCATACCCGGCCACCAAAACATCACCTTTAAATCATGGTACATCTTAGTACTTCCCGGGTGAATGGAGAATCCGCTTTTGTGTGCCTCCTTTAAAATATCCTGCCTCAAAGTGCCAACATCTGGCACAATGATCCTACCCTTGAATCTCCATAAGCCATCTTTTTCTTCTGACACTCTCCACTGTTTTCCTTACTCAATGGCCGGTAACACCTTCCATAACGCTTCATCATTTTCATGAGCCTTTAGGAGTGCGGACTTAAAGTCACTTGAGATTTCTAATCGGCTCAAACACAAGGTTCCGGATACTTCTCGAGCACCGATTTTTAGACTCTCGAATCCCTTGAGCAACTTCTCCTCTTGAAGCATCATCCAAGCCGCATATAACGACTTCCGACTTAACGCATCCGCCACTATATTCACCTTTCCTGGATGGTAATTTAACTCAAAGTCGTAGTCCTTCAATAATTCCATCCACCTCCTCTGCCTCATATTAAGCTCTTTCTAATCAAAGAGGTACTTCAAGCTCTTATGATTAGAGAAAACTTGGAACTTAACCCCACAGAGATAATGCCTCCACACCTTTAGCGCAAACACGACCGCAGCAAGCTCCAAATCGTGCCTAGGGTAATTAACTTCATGCGGTCTCAACTGCCGTGAGGCATACGCCACCACATTATGATGCTGCATCAGCACGCACCCTAGACCCTTCAATGAGGCATCACAGTACACCTCAAATGGCTCATTCGGCTCAGTTAACACTAACACAGGTGCAGTGGTCAACGTTCTCTTCAATGTCTGAAAGCTCTCCTCGCACTTAGGAGTCCAAACAAACGGAGTGTCTTTGCGGGTTAACTTTGTCATTGGCAAAGCTATCTGTGAAAAGCCCTTGATAAACCTTCGGTAATAGCTAGCTAAGCCCAGAAAACTCCTTATCTCTGTTACTGTGGTTGGTTTCTTCCAATCCATCACAGCCTCCACCTTAGTTGGATCTACGGCTATTCCCTTCTTACTCACCACGTGGCCCAAAAACTTCACCTCACTCTTCCAAAACTCACACTTAGACAGTTTTGCATAGAGTTTCTTCTCCTTTAGAATCTGCAACACGGTCCTCAAGTGTTTCGCATGCTCTTTTTCAGTTTTGGAATAAATTAGTATGTCGTCAATGAAGACAACAACAAATTTATCCAGAAATGGACGGAAAACTCTGTTCATGTAATCCATGAATACTGCTGGAGCGTTCGTCAACCCAAAGGACATTACAGTGTACTCGTAATGACCATAACGAGTCCTGAAAGCAGTCTTAGGGATATCCTCATCCCTCACCCTTATCTGGTGATAACCGGATCGCAAATCGATCTTGGAGAAAACTTCAGCTCCTTGTAACTGATCCATGAGATCATCAATTCTTGGCAATGGGTACTTATTCTTTATTGTTACCTTGTTTAGCTGCCTGTAATCCACACAGAGCCGCATACTCCCATCCTTTTTCTTTACCAGTAACACTGGAGCACCCCACGGAGAGATACTTGGTCGTATAAAATTATTTCCCAACAAATCCTCTAACTGAGACTTTAGCTCGTTCATCTCTAACGGTGACATCCTATAAGGAGCACATGAGATTGATCCCGCCCCGGGCACCAACTCAATAGCAAACTCAACCTCTCGGTTAGGTGGAAACTCATCAATATCATCGGGAAACACTTCCGAAAACTCACACACAACTGGAATCTGTTCCAACCTTTGATCATCACCCGAAACGCCCACGGTTAACAACAGGATACCCTGACATTCGATTCCCGAACAGCTCACCATCATCGAATTCAAGTAATAGTTATTCACCACGACCGGCCCTTCTGTATCTTCCGGCATAAAGTACACCGACTTTGTAGAACAATCCAGCGGGATATGGTTCTTAGATAACCAGTCCAATCCCAAGATAAGATCAAGACCAATCATCGGTAAGCAGACCAAATTATGAACAAAATCACGCTGCTTGAATCTAAAGGAAACTTTCGGGCATCCTAGCCTGGTTATCATGGCTTCATGGGTAGCATTATATACTTTTAGGTCATAACCTAAGGTTACAATCTTCAATCCTAACTCATGGGCTTTCTCAAATGCAATGAATGAATGTGATGCTCCCGAATCAAATAAAGCATTTAAAGTTTGACCAGCCATTTCACAGTTACCTCGGATGAGTGTCTCGGATCCCACGACACCTATAACTGAGGTGGTGAACATCCGACCAGTCTGTTGTGCTTTCCCAGCACCTTGTTTCTGCTTCTTTGGACAGTTTGGGACCTTATGTCCCGCCTTACTACAGTAATAGTACAAACCCCATCCGGCCATACACGGGGCTCCCGGATGGTGACTTCCACACCTAGCACAAGCTTGCTCATTCTGTGGTTGCTTCCCAAACCTTTTTCTTTGGGAGTTGTTGTTGTTGGGCCTCCTGAAAGGACTTCCCCACTTGAAATGCGGACCTCTAGGTGCAAAGTTCTTCCCTCGGTTCTGTGGGGATGGTCCCTTGTGATTTCCTCTCTCAGCGGCTGCCTTCTTCACACACTCTTCAGCAACCCTACACTTGTTTACCATCACAGAGAAAGTTCTGACCTCTATTGGTCCCTGAGCTCTATTTCTATTGTTGCCATGATTGTTTATCCGTTGCCCAAGAGCTTCAGTAGTGGCTTGCATCGCAGCAGCCAAGTTTTCCAACGTAGTTATAAGGTTCACCGGGTCATTAGGGTTAACCTTCGGTGCACGAGCATTAGTACGACCTCTACCACGGCCTCTACCACAGCCTCTACCGCGTCCACGAGGCGCCATCTGGTTCCTATACACACCAAACAATCGATATTAAGTTGATCAGTCTCAATATCGGAAGTTTAGTGCTTCAAGTCCCAAATGCATGCTCATGAACGTTTATGCCAATTATATCAAGTAGATATACTAATAGCATATAACACACATACAGAGAATGCACAGAAGTATAATCAGTCCATCCCTCAGGCTCTACAGGAACAAACTGCTCTGATACCATAATGTAACACCTTACTATACAGAGTCGTATGCTTAAGTCATAATTCAGAGATGGCAAGGTATTACGACCTCTAAAATAAAAATTTAGTACATATAGTAGTATGAATGATTGATTATAACTAGGAGCCTTTGTAGAAAAAGGGGTAAACAAAAATCGCAACTCAAAAGCGCAACACTCCGATCGATAACGTAACGAACAAGGATAAACCAACGCGAGATTATATATATACAAAGGAGTGTTAAAAACAGGAATATCAAGACTCAAAATCCGGCTGCGAAGATAACCGGTCCGAGCATATAGCAATATATACATCTGATAAAAATAAAGAAAACCCCAAAGGAAACCCAAAGGGACACAAATACAGAAACCTATTCTCCAAAATCTCCCATAAGAGGAGTCATCACAGTTTGTATTATTTAATGGAGATAAAAGTATCTAAGCAAAACATATAACCCAAAACATAGTCCCGAGAACAAAGGATCTTTGCAAATCTAGAAGTCTCCAGCATGCCTCAGCGGAAAACCTCACGTCCTGCATCTGAAAATCACAAAATTTGAATGGGTGAGAACCAGAGGTCCCCAACATGGTAACAGCTTCCACATATATAATACATAATAATAGAGGAAAGCCAAAGGCAATCCTAGAACTTCCTCCAGATAATATCAAATCTTATAAACAAGCTAAACCATATGTGGTGACTGACTAAAGTTTCTTCAGTCTAACTAATACTTCCCTTTCCAATTCCTTCACACCTCCCAACCACCAACAGGAGTATAATGTAGCAAACATAGTTATATCAAACAAGAAATATACAAATAGGAACAAATAAGGCATTTAGACAATTAGCAAGTAATATGCAGTCAAATAGGCAATCTCAAACAATTCATATAGTATACATATGATGCATGCCTGTCCCTAGTGGCTGATGATATCATCTGTCGGTTATAGAGCCAACCCGACAAGTCCTGGCAGCTAACCATTGGACTGTCCCTCTATCGTGTCTCCCCAACTTGAGTTATACTCAATATAAACTTGATCATAATCATGATCCATATCCATCACCCTCACTGGTGAATATTTATGGCGGTGAGCTCATCCGGGGCTTTCACAGTGCCCGGCCACCCTGACAACATAGGGTCAAAAGAGCTTCAAGTCTCAACCTGGAGCACGAGGTGGCTAGCCATTGCTTTCTCCCAGGGAAACTCTCATCTCCGATAATAGAAGTGCAACATTCACAATTCATTAAACAGCATATATATGCATTTATTCTTAGCCATAATCATGGCTCCGCCGTAACACGGCAATAATCCAGCCATCCGGCACACGGTTAAATCCATAACCAGCCATCTGGCTCACGGTTAAATCCATAACCAGCCATTTCATTAACAATTACGGCCCTTCAACCCATGGCATAACAAGCACTTCCACCACCATCCTCCGCATCTCACATAATCATACTTGATCCTCATTGATCATTCATTTTTCCCTTGCTTCACTCGCAAGTTACCATATCCCCTAGCTCCTTTTCCCATTGCTAGCCATATCATAATGATTTAAGACATAAATGGTGAGATCGGAGGCTTAGAAGTATGAGATTTGGCTTTTAAAACTCAAAAATCAACTTTAGGATGAAAACAGGGCCACGCGTACGCGCACTCCACGCGCACGCGTGGATGGCCTCAAACTCATCGACGCGTATGCGTCATGCACGCTAACACGTGGATTGAAAATTAGTCAGTCGACGCGCACGCGTCAGCCACGCGTACGCGTGCGTACTCTCGTGCCCCAGGCACAAAACTGGCACAATTCAGGCACAACCTTCTGGAAAATGGCTGGGCACTGGATGCAGCACATTGGCGCGCCCACGCACACCATGCGCACGCGTGGATGGCATTTTCTGGAAGAACGGCACGTACGCGCCAAGTGCGCCTACGCGCGAGGGGTCATTTTGCTAAAAATTTTCTAAGTTAAAAGCTGCAGAATTCACATATTTAAACCCCAATCTTCCAACGGACATAACTTTCTCATTTTAAATCGTTTTTCACCCGTTCCTCGAACGGCATGGACATCCCGGATCCAATTTCATTTCTAAACAGATTTGGCACAAAACAAAGATCCGTAGTCCAAGTTATATCCCATCAAAGTAAGCCTAGAAACTATGTTTTTCATAAAAACCACAAAGTGCCATTTTCAAAACAAGCCATTTTCAACTCTTTTCAAAACCAATCAAAACATGCCAATTTCATCCCCTTTCTTTGAAATCAATCAAAATATATCAAATTCAACATCAAGCCTCCTCAACTCACACATTGACACTTTATCACAAATAATCAAAATCACTATCCCATCATTTTAATCCACTTCACCCAAGTGGCTCAAACTCAAACACATTGACATATCATATACTCTTCCTCATGCCAATTTTCAACAACGCCAATTCCAATAAATCATCATTGTACACAATCAATATCATACTCACCATCAACATGGTTCAACCCACAATTCAACCATAACTAATCATCAAGCATATATCACAACATGCATATTTCTCATACATCATACCATCAAGGCATCAATAATCATCATCACATATATGACCACATCATATATATCAACCATTCAACAACACCAACGATTCAATGCCTATCTTAGGGCCTCTAGCCTAAGTATTTCCTACCACATTACATATTAGATACGAGAAACCGAGACCATACCTTAGCCGATTTCCCAAGCCCAACCGGAGCACTTCCAAACCACTTTTCCTCAAGCTCTCAAGGCCTCAACACCTCCAAGAACAGATTTTTCACCACCAAACCCTTTTCAACCTTTTCAATATCACCAATCAAGCCCCAATATTCACATATACACAACCTAAGCCACAATCACCACACTCATACACAACATCTCAAAATCCAAACATCATAGAACCATAAATAACACTAGGGTTGAAAATCTTACCACACCCAAGGTCCAAGGAGAGAAGATTAACCTTCTCCTTCAAGAGAGTTGGGTCCTATAATATCAAAGAGCCCAAAATCTCAACATTTTTACTCATAAAACTCGAAAATAAGGCTGGAAATTCGAAGAGTGAAACGTGGCTTACCTCAAGATTAATTATATGACTTTTGTAGAGCTCTCCGCGGTGAACGCGTGACCGCAAACGGTGCGGCAATCGGAGCTCTAGATCAAAAGTTATGGTGGTTTGAAGATCAAGGGAGAGATAGAACTTGAGAGAGTGTTCTTCCCCCCTTTCCTACTAATTTTCAGCGTGTGTGTAACAAATGAGGAGAGAGAGTGCTGAAAACTAGGGTTTTGGTTTAGTTTAGTTGGGCCAAGGGCCCACTTTGGGTCCGATTGGCCCGGTTTGGCCCGTTCGGTCCAATCTTGGTCCGAATTCTATAAAATTGGTACCGAAATTCTCGTCTCAATCTCCTCTATCACATTTAGCCATAAAAATCACATTTAGGACTTTCTAGAATAAATTCTCATTTATAGGTTAATTAGTCGTTAATTAACCGGGTTTTACACCATTGGAGTCCTGCTGCCGTTGATGCCATGGCTGTCGCACCTCTGGCTGCTGGGAACAGATCTGTGACCGCTTGGGTCCAACCACCGTGCCCAATTGCCGGCATTGCCTTTGTTGGAACCACCGCCGTCACTGCCAGCTTCCATCTCCATTGTGGTTAATTGTGGATGAAGGTGGAGGAAGCTGCCTCTGCCGCCGGAGAACGCTCTGCCGGTAAGGGTTTTAATTGTGGTTTCTGTCTTTTTGAATTTTGAGAAGGTTTTGATGCTGCGTGGTTATTATAGTTGATCCATCGGAGCTTCTGGCTGCTACCAGAGCTGCCGCCGGGTCAGTTTGGGATTGCAGCTTGTCCGTTCTGCTGTTATCGTAAGTGTATTTTATTTTGAACTCTCGTTGTTGGTATTTTGTTTTCAATTATTGATAATTTTGCGATATTAATATCTCAAGGTTGAGTTTTGGAAATTATATGATTAAAATAAGAGTCGATGTAGTGTCATCTTGCTTCGTTTCTCGCGGTGAAACTATTCGGTTCCGTTCCTTTTTACCGCAGTACTTTATTGACAATTATGTTGAAATTTCTTTAATATCCATTCCGTGTTAATTCCAATTTACATCAGATAAGTCGTCGTTGCTGTGAACCTTGATTGTCGTTATTGATATTGCCTGGAATCACTGAGGTTGCTGTCGCGGGTTAGGAATAGAAAGAGGACTCTTGACGCGTTAACTTTAAAGGGGTCGACTTTGAGGTAGGGGTTTTTCTAAAAAGCTATTTTATATCTGGAATTGTTATAAATGGATACTAGTGTGAGAATTATATACCTTTAGTGATTGTACCAGTCTTATGTATTGTTTGGCTACTTTGGATGAATATGATTATATGTTTTGATTAGATTATTGTTTGGTTTTGATAAATGAATTGTTGCTGAACTGTTTCTTTAAATTTTTGAAAATGAGTTTAATCGGTTGATAATGATTTGATCTTAAAATATTTTCCTTGAGATATGAAAATGAGGTAATTGTTGGATTTAGCTTACTTTTGAACTGATTTTGGATTTTGGACCGTTGAAAAGGATTGTGGAATGGTTTAGTTAGGACCCGAACCAGGTGGCATAGTCCAAGTTTTAGGGGAGGTGCAGCCGAAAGGGGAACTTTTTGAAAATAAAAATTTAGACGAAAATTATTAACAATAAATGACATTATTATAAATCATCCATGTATTAACTTTTACAAAGATAAAAGTGATATATGAAAAAAATAAAACTTTTTTGTCTTTAATTTATTTAATCAATTTTATTTAAGTTGATTGGACATAATTATCATTTATTTATTGACAATATTTATTATTTTATAATTTAAAAAGTAAAAAATTCTTCACGTTATTATATAAGTTAAAATGTCCGTATATAATTTTTTATTTTATGAAAAACTTAAAAAGAAATATAATTAAGTATTTATATATTTATTATTTAAAATCATTTCAATAAAAATAATAATTTGTTTGGAATTTTGAATAAATTGTAATAAATTATTTATTTATGTCTTTGAATTTAGTAAGATTAATGCATGTTTATTAAGAAAAATGAGTGAATGAATAAAATTAATTTGATTAGATAATTTACTGGTATAATAATTAGGTAGTTAGTATAAAATAATTAGTTTCATAAATTATCATAAAATAATTAATTATCATAAAGGGGTCAAAAACAAAATTTATTGGAGTACGTTGCATGTTTAATATAAAATTACTTATGCTGAAATAACTATATACTATTTTAATTACTATTACTATAAAATTTAGTTTTGATATATTGATAATGTATTTTATTTTATATTTTTTTATCTTGAGTTTATTTTATCCTATCTTGTTAAATATTTTTCTGACTTTGATTTTTAATTATTACTATTTTAGAATAGTAAATAACCATAATACACAATCAATACACTTATAGACACAACTAATTTTAAATTGAATTTCTAAAATTGAAAACAAATAAATAAAAAAATTTATTTTTAAAGCTCCTTTCTATTTTAATTTAATTAATCAATCATAGTTGAATTTTAAAACTCCTTCTTTCTTGTTTTCTAAGTTTTATTTGCATATAAAAGTATTTTTAATACATATTAGAACTAATTTTCTAAAAACTAGAATTTAAATATTTAAATTAATCTAAAACCTTAATTCTATGAATTATGATATGAAACTATATAATTATTGAATAGACATCTTACGTACTAAGTTAATTATTGTTACGGCCCGGCCCAAAATCAGCACGGGTCGACCCGACCCAAGCAGTACCCGACCCGGACGCGCGCCCTTCAGTCGACCCGGACACGCGTCCTGTACGGCTCACACACGGCTGCAGGATAACGTCCTTGGGGGTATGGGCCTGTCCCATGAGGGGCCCACTACTGACATGTATATAAGGGGAAGATTGGCTCTTCCCACGAGGTACGTCATACTCTCTCCCCTATCATTCTGCTCGCCTGCACATTGCTGACTTGAGCGTCGGAGTGTCTTTGCAGGTGGCACCCCCCCTCAACATCCCTCCACGACCAAGTGCTCCAGTGCTCGACTACTCGACAACTCGCGAGCGGTGCGACCCAAGCCAAGGCGCCCTTCCCCCTACATCAAACCACCCGACCTGCTCGGAGCCCGACTACTGTACATTGGCGCCATCTGTGGGGACGTCTACATGGAAGTCGTACTGGGTCCCGGCGACCACGCTCGGGCAGCCGGAGCGGAGGGGGCAGCCTCCGTCGCCTCGCAAGGGGGGCGGCGGAGGTCCCCCCATCGACACACGAGGACACGACCATTCGGAGGAACAGGCGGCGATAGCGCCATAATAATGCAAGAGCTACGCCATAGGGTTCAGAACCTAGAACGGCAGCTTGCCGATCGGGAGCGGGAGGGACGGTCTTCCGACCCGAGCTACACCCCGTCTCCCGGGAGCGAGGAGGAAGACTCCCACCGAAGCCGCCCAAGGACGGAAGCGGAGAGCTCGCGGGAGGAGTCACCCGTAAGAAGGAGACGAAATGACACGATCATCTACTCCCGTGGCAGACCGACCCATCGAGCGACAAGAGGTCGTGAAGACGGAAGAACACGACAACCTGTCATAATGGGCGTCACTCCGTTCCACCGATCTATCCTCGAGGTCCGGCTGCCGAAACACTTCGACAAGCCAACGGACATGAGATACGACGGAACTCAAGATCCTCTAGAACACCTCACGGCCTTTGAGGCCAGGATGAATCTAGAAGGAGTGGGGGACGAAGTGAGATGCCGCGCCTTCCCAGTAACTCTGGCAGGACCTGCGATCAGATGGTTTAACGGCCTCCCTCAAGGTTCTATCTACAATTTCTCAGACATCAGCCGTGCCTTCCTGGCTCAATTTACAACGCGAATAGCAAAGGCCAAGCATCCTATCAACCTCCTCGGGGTAACCCAGAGACAGGGAGAGCCGACCAGGAGGTACTTAGATCGGTTCAACGACGAATGCTTGGAAATCGACGGCTTAACAGACTCGGTGGCCAGTCTCTGCCTGACGAACGGCCTCCTCAACGAGAACTTTCGAAAGCACCTTACTACGAAGCCGGTTTGGACGATGCACGAAATCCAAACGGTGGCCAAAGAGTACATAAACGACGAGGAAGTCAGCCGAGTCGTGGCTGCCAACAAGCGGCAGTCCGGTTACGGCCAGGCTCGTCAGTCCGGTGGCGACGGGGAGAGAGCAAAAGAAAAGGCTAGGGAGGAGGCATCAAACAAAGCACCTAGGCCGTTCCCTCGAGTCGGAAAGTTTACTAACTACACTCCACTCACCCTCCCCATCGTGGAAGTCTATCAACAAATAGCTGAAAAGGGAATTCTTCCGAAGCCCCGACCACTCAAGGACCGCACGGGTGGAAACAAGAACCTTTATTGCGATTACCATAAGGGATATGGCCATCAAACACAAGACTGTTTCGACCTGAAGGATGCATTAGAACAAGCGATAAGGGAAGGAAAGCTAGCAGCGTTCTCCCATCTCATCAGGGAGCCGAGAAGGCGTTATCGTGATCAAGACGAGGAAGGCAAGACACGCTCGACCAAGCGGCGACAGGAGCCCGAAGACAGAAACCACGGCCTCACTGTAATAAACGTGGTAACGGCGAAAAATACTGCACCAAAGTCCCGGTCGGCACACAGGAAAGACGCCAAGGTTCTGGCAATCTCATCTCCACCGATGCGGAGTACCAAAAAACCTCCGACCATTTCTTTTGGCCCAGAAGACCAATGGTTCAGCGACGCCCCGGAAAACCCTCCCATGGTCATAACGGCCAGAGTGGGAACCGGCCTCGTCAAACGGATCCTTGTCGACACAGGAGCTGACTCAAACATCATGTTCCGCAACGTGTTCGACGCACTGGGGCTAAAGGATGCCGACCTGACGACTCACCAGCACGGGGTTATCGGGTTAGGCGACCACTTCATCAAACCAGACGGAGTCATTTCCCTACCAATCTCGGTGGGACAGGTGCAAGGCCGAAGATCGGCGATGGCCGAGTTCGTAATCCTACGAGACTCCACAGCTTACAACATCATCTTGGGAAGAAAAACAATCAATGATGTTGAAGCCATAATCAATACCAAGCTGCTAGTTATGAAGTTTGTCACCGATGATGGATCCATAGGGACCATAAGAAGAGACCTTGAGACGGCGGTGGCTTGTGACAACGCCAGCCTTTCCCTCAGAAAGAAGTCCAAGGAAGCATCTGGCGTATTCCTAGCCGACCTTGACGCCAGAATAGAGGACAAGCCGAGGCCGGAACCAGAAGGGGACCTGGAGAAATTTAGCATCGGTGACGAGGGGGAAAAGTTCACGTTCGTCAACAAGAACCTCCCACATGAGCTGAAGGAGCCTTTGATGGAAATGATAAGGGCCAACAGGGACTTGTTCGCATGGACACCAGCCGACATGCCGGGCATAGATCCACAAATCATCTCGCATCACCTAGCCGTCAAGCCGGAAGCACGCCCAGTGGCTCAGCGGAGGAGAAAAATGTCGGCGGAAAGAGCAGAGGAGGTAGCCAAGCAGACGGCCGGCCTCCTGGAAGCATGCTTCATAAGGGAAGTAGACTACTCGACGTGGCTCTCAAATGTGGTCCTGGTGAAAAAACACAATGGCAGGTGGAGAATGTGCATGGACTACTCTGACCTTAACAAAGCATGCCCCAAAGATTGCTTCCCCCTCCCCAACATAGACGCACTCGTCGACGCCGCGGCAGGATACCGGTATCTGAGTTTTATGGACGCCTACTCCGGTTACAATCAGATACCGATGCACCGACCAGACGAAGACAAAACGGCGTTCATAACGCCAGGGGGAACTTTCTGTTATAAGGTAATGCCATTTGGCTTGAAAAATGCGGGGGCGACATATCAAAGGCTGATGAACAGGATATTCCACGACCTCATAGGAAAAACGGTTGAGGTCTACGTGGACGACATCCTGGCAAAAACAACACGACCTGACGACCTCCTAAACGACCTGGCAAGAGTATTTGCGTCCCTTCGTCAACACGGTATGAGGCTGAACCCCCTCAAGTGCGCCTTCGCCATGGAAGCCGGTAAATTCCTGGGATTTATGATAACTCAGAGAGGGGTAGAAGCTAACCCGGAGAAATGCCAGGCAATACTCCAGATGAAGAGCCCGGGCTGTATCAAGGACGTCCAGAGGTTGGCAGGTCGATTGACCTCACTTTCCCGGTTTCTCGGAGCTTCGGCGACAAAGGCCCTGCCCTTTTTTAACCTCATGAAGAAAGGGATGGCGTTTGAATGGACACCCGCATGCGAAGAAGCCTTTCAACACTTCAAGGAAATCCTAGCGGCACCTCCCGTTCTCGGGAAACCAAGGGACGGAGAACCGCTGTACCTATACCTCGCCATAACAAGTGAAGCCCTGGCCACAGTCCTAGTACGAGAAGACGGGAAGGCTCAACAGCCAGTCTATTTCATAAGCAGGGCCTTGCAAGGGGCAGAGTTAAGGTATAGCAAGTTGGAAAAGCTAGCCTTAGCACTCCTAACTTCCTCGAGAAGGTTAAAACAGTACTTCCAAAGTCACCAAGTTGTCGTTAGAACGGACCAAGGGATCCGGCAAGTTCTCCAGAAACCCGACCTGGCGGGAAGAATGATGACTTGGTCCATCGAACTCTCTCAATATGACATACGGTATGAGCCCCGGCAAGCCATCAAGGCGCAGGCCATGGTGGATTTTTTGGTTGAAGTAACAGGAGACCCAGGAGAAGACATGGGTACACGGTGGAAGCTCCACGTGGACGGAGCCTCCAACCAGACCTACGGAGGAGCCGGGATCATCCTGGAGAGCCCCATCGGGGTTGTATACGAACAGTCGGTTAGATTCGAGTTTCCCATCTCGAACAACTAAGCAGAATACGAAGCCCTCATAGGGGGCTTGACCCTAGCGGCAGAGGTCGGAGCAAGAAGGCTGGAAGTATGCAGCGATTCCCAAGTCGTCACTTCCCAAGTAAACGGCAGCTACCAAGCCAAGGACCCCTTGTTACAGAAGTACTTGGAAAAGGTTAAAAGCTTAAGCCAGATGTTTGAAGAAGTCACGGTCCAACACGTACCCAGAGAAAGGAACACACGGGCAGACCTTCTATCAAAATTGGCCAGCACAAAGCCAGGAGAGGGAAACCGGTCTCTCATCCAAGGCATGACGAGAGAACCAGCAATCGCACTACACATGACAACCCTAAGTCCTTCATGGCTAGACCCCATCGCCAACTTCCTAGAACACGGCCAAGCCCCTAATGATGGAAATGATGCGGCGAAGTTAAGGAGAGAAGCGGCCAAATACGCCGTCATCCAAGGACAGCTGTTCAGGAAAGGGCTCAGCCAACCCCTACTAAAGTGCCTGCACCCCGACCAGACGGACTACGTCCTCAGGGAAGTCCACGAGGGCTGCTGTGGGCATCACATCGGAGGCAAAGCCCTAGCAAGGAAACTAATCCGAGCGGGATACTACTGGCCGTCGATGATGGCAGATTCCAAAGAGTTTGTCAAAAAGTACGTAAAGTGCCAACAGAACGCCAACTTTGCCAGAGCGCCGGCCTCCGAGTTAAGCTTCCTAACGACCTCCTGGCCATTCGCCCAATGGGGAATCGACCTCTTGGGACCCTTCCCGGTCGGACCTGGGCAAGTCAAATATCTCATAGTGGCAATTGATTACTACACCAAATGGATAGAAGCCGAACCACTGGCTAGCATATCCTCGGCCAGTTTCAGAAAATTCATGTGGAGGCAGGTAATAACACGATTCGGGATACCAGAAGTCGTCATCTCGGACAATGGCACGCAGTTTACTGACAAGAAGTTCACAGAATTTCTCAACGGCTTGGGTATAAGGCAAAGGTTCTCTTCGGTAGAACACCCTCAGACGAACGGACAAGTGGAGTCCGCCAACAAGGTTATCCTTTCAGGGTTGAAAAAGAGGCTGGACAATAAGAAGGGTGCTTGGGCCGACGAGTTAGCGTCGGTCCTCTGGTCTTACCGAACAACCGAGCAGTCCTCCACCAAGGAAACTCCTTTCCGATTAACGTACGGGGTGGATGCCGTAATACCCGTAGAGATCGGTGAACCAAGTCCGCGATTGCTTTTGAAAGGAGTGGAGGAAACTGTAGAAAAGGACCTGATAGATGAAGCCCGGGAAATGGCCCATTTGGCGGAAACGGCGCTTAAACAAAGAATAGCTCTGCGATACAACACCAAAGTGCTCAAGAGGGAATTTGAGCCTGACGACCTCGTCCTAAGGCGGAATGATATCGGCCCACCGACCCCCGGAGAGGGCAAGCTAGCGGCAAACTGGGAAGGTCCCTACAGAGTCAAAAAGGTGATGGGAAAATGAGCCTTTAAGTTAGAAAGGCTCGATGGCAAGGAGGTCCCGAGGACATGGAACGCGGACAACCTTAGAAGATTCTACTCCTAGAGGACGGAGCGACACGCCGGCTAACCTAGCTAAGTAGTCAATTTGTCAGTTATAGTAACTTTCAAGTCCTTTATGTGGTTACCGAATAAGATATACTTGTGCAAATTCTCCACCCTATTTTGTCTCCGTTTTTCAGATAAACCATCTCGTCGCGACTAACGACGACACCTGACCCGGGACTGATCACCCCGGAGGTCATCAACTACCGTTGTAATGAGTAATCACACAAGAGGCCACGGGCTGTCAGTATAAACGACTATAAACCAAAAACGGTTAATAGAAACGATAACGCAATCAGACGAATAAGAAAAACTTTATCGCGACAAAACGAGCAAGCGACCAAAAAGTCATTGTTCACAAGCCAAAATAAAAGCGGCTAAAATAAAATTGTTCGTAAGCCAAAACGGCCGAAATCAACTATTTACAAGCCAAAACAAGACGGCTAAACGAAAAACAAGGAAATAAAGAGTTCATTTCTTAGGGACATCAACAACTTGGCCATCCTTAATAATCTTAAAAACACCGATTGCCGACGTGTCGAACTCAGGGGCAACGATTTTAATTTGAGCTTTCAGGGCTTCCTCGGTGCCCAAAATCGCGCCTTTGCCCTGTTTGACGACGTCTTTGTACTTAGCCTTCCATGTCGCCAGTTCAGCCTCCACGGCCTGCTTCTCCTTTTCGACTTCGGCCGCGCGTTTCTGCGCCGCGCCGACCTGTTTCTCCAAAGCCATCTCGCGCTCGACCAACCGTTCAACCGTCGCATCCGACTCTTTCTGTTTCTTCTCGGCAGCTGTTGCCTTTTGTTCGGCGGCGGTAGCTTTCTGTTCGGCAGTGGTGGCTTTCTTCTCGGCGGCATCCAATTTCTCTGAAGATTGAGTCAGCTGCTCCCGAAGGGTCTCAACTTCGCTTTTTAGCTCATTATTGGCCTTCCCAGCGGAATCCAACCTCCGTCGGAGAGACTCCATCCCGGACAGCTCGAACTCGGCCTTCCGAGCTATGACCGCACCACGCAGGAGGGTGCGGTACATCCACCTCGCCTGCCCGGCAAGGGATGACTCATGGAAATGCTCCTCGGTACCGGGGATCAGCTGGGTGTCAATGAAATTTCCGGCGTCGAAATTCCTTTCCATCACGGTAAGGACGCCCTCAGGGCTAGACGACGCCGTGGAGGCCTTCTTCCTTTTTCTCTTCAGGCTGGGGACCTCTACCACCTCCTCCTCATCGTCCGGATTGGCTACCGAACCCCCAGTCCCGATCACCTCACGGATAGGAGAAGCATCGACCGCCTTGTCACCATCGGTTGCGGCGCCTTGAGCCGATGTGCCGATCCCTTCGGTAGCGGCCCTCTGCTCGGGAGCATCCTGGCCCTCTGGGGGAGCATTAGACCCTTCAGGGGCGGCTTGCTCGTCACCTTCCTCATCATCGGCAGCTAGAAAGGTTTGGAACAAGTCGGGAAGACCCGTTACCGACGCAGACATATCCACTACAGGGAAACAAAGAAGGTCGGTTAGTCGCCAAACAATATCAATAAAAGGAAAAAAAAGACAAAGGGCAAAGTAAAAAGCTCCTCACAAATATAATTACGACCGGACTCCCGGTCACCCATGAGAAGATGGGGATTTACTGGGTTCTTCCCAAAGACTGCCATCAACACCTCGGCAATCTGCTTATCCACCTTCGACATACTCCTATAATTCACCTTAATGAAAGAATTGGACCCTGCCCCGAAACTCCAATAAGTCGGGATGAGCCGTACCCCCTCCAAAGACAACCAAAAGGGATGACGACCTTTGGCAGGGCGGACCTTAAAATATTTGTCCTTAAACCCGTGGTAGGAATCTTCGAACAAACCAAAAATCTTCCGACCCTGGGCAGCTCGGAAGGACATGAACCCTTTTTTGTGTTTTCCCTCCTTAGAAGGGTTTGTGAGGGTGAAGAAGAAGAGGAAGACATCCACGGACACCGGCAGTTCGAGGTATTCACAGACCATCTCGAAACAGCGGATCGAGGCCCAACTGTTCGGATGCAACTGGGACGGTGACACGGAAATCCGGTTTAAAAGCGCCATTTGAAAGGCCAAAAATGGAATACGAACTCCGACTTGAGTGAACATGGATTTGTAGAACCACATCCAGTCGGCGACCTGGCGGGGATGGAAGTTGATTTCGTACAATCGCTCGTGAGGAGCCGGGACGAAAACGTCATAATTGGCCTCCTCGTCAGTCCCGCCACACAAGTACCCGGCTTGTCGGAACTCGGTGAGCTCCTCCTCGCCCATTTGGTTGGGTGATTCCTTCACGTCGGAAACAACCCAGGCATACGGATCATACGCCGCGGGGTTAATGGAAGCCCGGGAAACCGTGCGAGCCATACCTACACGGGGGGATCATCCAGTTAGTCTAAGAGATCGGTAGATCGGTTGCTCAGTTCAACCACACCACTACTCCCCAACTAAGGACAAAACACTAGAGGTGGACAGGGAAAAGCCTACCCTGGAATGGCTCCCCCCCCCCTCTAACGCGTGTAACCGCCATAGCAGGGCCACACGACAGTAACAGAACCAAATAACAAGCATACAGAAATAATGCATAAAAGGGAGGTTAATTAGAGAGTTACCTAAATTGATGGAAAGGAGATGGGATTGCGAGTCTGGGAAAAGGCAAGAAGGACGAACAGAGGCACCACAGCAACACCTTGAAATCTTGTAGCAAGGAGGAAGAAAGGAAAAATAGGGAGTATGAAGAGGCATAGAAGCGTCGAAACCGATCGTTTAAAAATCGCTTCCAAAGCGCGAAACACCTGGGGGCAGAAGGGACTTTTCAAACGGGGTTTTTCACCCCATTATGAGCATTCAATGCTCGGCGCAGGAAACGAAGCAATGAAACGGTTGCTTGAGCAACCAAGGGACACGCGCGTTGGGGGCACATCTCTCCCACGAGCGACCGACCAGACGAGACGCGAGACGACACGCCATTGGTAGCCCCCACGGCTACCATTGGCGCGTGGGGGCACTGTTACGGCCCGGCCCAAAATCAGCACGGGCCGACCCGACCCAAGCAGTACCCGACCCGGACGCGCGCCCTTCAGCCGACCCGGACACGCGTCCTGTACGGCTCACACACGGCTGCAGGATAACGTCCTTGGGGGTATGGGCCTGTCCCATGAGGGGCCCACTACTGACATGTATATAAGGGGAAGATTGGCTCTTCCCACGAGGTACGTCATACTCTCTCCCCTATCATTCTGCTCGCCTGCACATTGCTGACTTGAGCGTCGGAGTGTCTTTGCAGGTGGCACCCCCCCTCAACATCCCTCCACGACCAAGTGCTCCAGTGCTCGACTACTCGACAACTCGCGAGCGGTGCGACCCAAGCCAAGGCGCCCTTCCCCCTACATCAAACCACCCGACCTGCTCGGAGCCCGACTACTGTACAATTATAAAAATATATAACTAGAAATGCAATTATCATTCCATAATATAAATTACAAAAATAATTATATCTCACAATTTTATTAACCCAAATATCTCTTTACATTCAATCTCTTGCATATATGTCTAAATAAATATATAAATAAAAGTATAAAATTATACATATATAATTTATTCTAATCAAAATAAAAAATGGAAGTGAAGAGAAAAAAAATTTGCATACAAACTAATGTGATTAGTGATTGAGAAGCAAGAGAATTCTATAAAAAAAAATATGGTACAAATAATAGAAATGATAACTATCAATTATACAACAATGATATTAAGATTAACTAACTTAGCTTAGAAATAGTCAAAAATATAATAACATAAACACATACTTCAAATAAAAGAATAAATTAATAAATATAAAGTGTCATAAGTAGTAGGAAGAAAAAAATTAATATTTTTTATTATGTTTTGCTTGAATATAAAAGCAAAACAATACAATAATATTGGAGCTTATGTTTCGTTTTTTGTCGTAGTTTCAATCTTTCACATTGTTAGGTTAAAGTTAAATAAAAAAATTTTTCCAGTGAAGAGTAGAATTAAGTAAAAAGTAAAGTTTTTTACTAAATTTAGTATTATTCATCAAATAATGTTATTTGGTGGTAGAAAAAAAAAAGAAAATCAAGAGATTAAAAAAAAACCATTAAAAAGAATAATGAAGTTATCTACATATTATAAATATATTAATTTAATTTTTATTAAAATAAAATACGTTCCTATATAGGCAGAAAACTAAAATTTCTCAATGCAAGATTTTATGAAAGAAAACAAATCTGATAATTATTGTTTTAGCTAATTGGCATTTTATTTTCGATATTATTCTTAATATAATAATAAATAAATGACTCAATTGAATAACATAAATTATGTTACAAGTTATTATATTAACACTAAAAAATTAATTTAAATTGTTTGATATTTATTATAATCAAATCAAATAATTAATATATTAAACAAATTATAATTAATTTGGTTTAATGAAATTATCTGGATGTGTTTGCACACTTTTAAAAATTATCGTAATTTTTAAAATTAATTTATATTTATCAAAATTAAAAGAGCAAACTACCATTTCTACCTACGAAAGTTGAAAACGCTGACATATCTACCTATAGAAAAAGAAAATTACCATTTGTACCCATGAAATATGGGTTCCGCACAACAAAATTATTCAAACACTAAAAAATCACATAAAATCCCCAAATTATCCTTATCATCATCTGCATCATCCACCCCTCCTTCTCTCCTTCCCTATCTCGCCCTCGCCTGAGCCAAACTCTGAGTTCAAAGATACCACCACCTCATTTCCTTCATCACTACCATCACCACCACCACCATTATACCTCCATCATTATCTTCTTCACATAAAGCATGTAACACCCTAAGTTTTATCCTATCGTGAAGGTCTTTAAAGTAAGATGCCACACTCGACAAATAAGAAAAAGAATGACTTAATCGTTATACAAGGGAGGAGGAGGTGCGCGTGAAGGGGAAAATGAGTAGCACTAAAACGTTCGAATTTGAATAAATGTGAAAAAAACATCTTAACCATGAGTACGGTTCAAAATGAAACACTTAGAGAAAATTATAACCCAAAAAGAAACTAATTACGTCCTAAACTAATCTCGTCGAAGAAGCTCCCATACTTGTATACTATCCTATTCTTGATCAGGACCCTTCAATTATCCATGAATCGAGGTACCAGGGGCCTCCCTCCAACACCTTTCCACGCAGTAAAGATCTGGCTCCGATGGGTGGGGTGAACCAAAACTCGATGGGGTGCCGAAGTGGGGGAAGAAGGCACGTATTCCACCTTTGGACTTCTGCAAGGGTTCAACTCCTCCTCTGGGTCCTCCTTCATGGTGTCTTCCTTCTGGCCATAGTTTTCGGATTCCTCTTCCTCGGTTTCGGAGTCGGACTCGAGGTGTACCACCTTAGATGACCGCTTTTTAGATGCTGAAGCGTTCCTATTTAGGAAGGTTACGACGGGCAGCTGGGGTCCTTCTTCCACGAACTCTCGACCTAAGTAGATAGTTTGGAATACGGTAGTTGTAAGAACCGCAACTAATCAACTGGTTAATTAAGTGAACTAATTGCCCAAATTAGATTCCGAAAGGTTAGAGAGAGAATTTGAGGATTTAAAGGTGATTTTTGGACTCAGTGGGTCTTTCTGAGTCAGAAAATGTGCTTTCTACGAAAAATCGTAAAAAATTACGAACCGGCAGTTGAACCGGTTGAACCAGTTCAAGTCTGCCAAGTACCGCACAATAAAAAGTGAAAACCGTCAAAAACCTTAGAAAATTATTAGGAATAGAAAACCGGGCATTTATTTTAAATGTTTGGCCCGAAGTTAGGGCAAACGGGCTAAAAACGCTAACGGGTTGGACCGGGCCCAAGTTGGGCCCAAGCCCAACATATAAATACACTTAAATGAACCCATTTCAGCCACTTTCACCCTCATAACCTAAACACAACAGCAGCTGAAGTGAGGAGAGAGGTGAGAGCTTTCCACCATTGTTACTATTCACTTCAAACTTCCAAGCTCATATCTTGAGCTACGGAGCTCCGATCGCCGCACCGTTTGCGGCTACGCGTTCCTTGTGAAGAGCTCTACAAAACCCACCCAAGAAACCCTCAAGGTAATCACGAAATCCTTCCAGTTCTGCTCTTCAAAATTTCGGGTTTTAGTAGAGTTTTGGGTTAAATGGGTTTTTGTGATTTTGGATGTTTAGGTTTGCTCTAATCCTTGCTTAGCTTTGGATTTGTGTTGTCAAATCTGTTGGGAAAGGTAGAAGCTCTTAAACCCTTGTGAGATTATGCTTATGTTGAACCCTAGGTTGATTTGTGGTGATTTATATGTATATATAGTTTGATTATTGTGGCTTTGGGAGCTTTTGGGACTTATTTGTGCTTGTTGGAGTGGATTTGAAAGCTTGGATTGTGGTTGGAAGCTTGTTGGTGCTCATTTTGAGTTTGGGTGCATAAAGGGAATCGGCCAAGGTATGGTTTCGGTTTCCTCTATGTAGTATATAATATTCATGGACACATAGGCTAGTGACCAATAGGATAGGTTGAACTAAAATGATGGTTGGTGTGGTAAATGTTGATGAATTGATGAATGTTGAGTTGATTGTGATGAATTATAATGATATGATGATGTTGAATGATTGTATGGATTGGGAGTTGGTTCTTATGATGATTGTAGTGTTATGATTTATGAAATGGTGGGTTTGATGGTGATTTTGATCATAAGTGTTATATAGTTGATGTTGGAATTGAGAATAATGAAATGAGAAGAAAAATGTGGTGAGGTTGATGTATTATGCTATAACAGGTACATTTTGATAAAAAAATGGAGCTTTGGATGGTTTGGTATGATTTGGTATGGGTATGGTGAGATAGGGTGGTAATTGTGAAGTTTGGAAAAATTGAGTTTTTGGTAAACTTTGTTCGATCATAACTTTTGCCTTGGTTTTCGAAATTGATTGAAAATTATTTAGAATTAAAGATCTTTGAAAACTCTTTGAATCAGTATAAAGTTTGTGAAAATTAGAATTTTGTAGAGGAAGTTACGATCGTTCAAAGTTGGTGTGAAAAATCTGAAATTTTGTAAAGTTGCAGATTTTCATGATTTCTGAATTGTGCGAGTGCACACGTCTTGTTTCTCAAAAATTTATTTGTTTTCAACTATTTTGCCTTCCCAACAAGGTTGTAAGCTTCTATAACACCATTTTAAGACGTTTGGGCCTAGTTTTGAGTATTAGAACATGGGATATAAATTAAAGACTCTAGTACATGATTTTAAGATAATATTAGAAAACGGAGGCCTAGGTTTTTGGCGTGCTGAGAATGGTTTGACGTTAGGTGAAGGATAATTGGTATATGAGATGAGGAATGATGGATCTATGTATACTGAAAATGCTTTTGAAAACCACTGGAATAATATTTTTACATGATATTTTGAGACGTTATGCGCCTGGCAGGGACGGTGGTTAATCCCGCCTGTCGAGGTAGCGGCGGCGGCGTAAGGACGGTGGTTAATCCC
Source organism: Arachis stenosperma (assembly GCF_014773155.1). Classification (NCBI taxonomy): domain Eukaryota; kingdom Viridiplantae; phylum Streptophyta; class Magnoliopsida; order Fabales; family Fabaceae; genus Arachis; species Arachis stenosperma. The sequence continues at coordinate 23,499,266 of NC_080378.1, forward strand.
GCTTACGTTGAGATGTGAGGTCTGAGGCAAGAATATCCCGCTCACATCCCTTCGGATCTATAGGGCGAGCAGGCGCCGGTACCTGGACAGTGATCCGGACACTAATTCTCGGGGGTTCCCATATGAGAAATCCGAAGGGCGACGTCTCCATGGAGATGTGTCGGGTTGGCAGTTGAACCGACAATGTGATATCACAGCCAGTAGGGCAGGCATTCATCATATGCATTTCCTATCTGCTTGTATGCTTTTTCTACTTGTAATGGTTTGCCTAATTGAATAACATGCTTACTTGCTATCTGAATTATTTGCCATATATGTTACTACTTGTGCTTTACTTGCTTTGAACATTATCTGTGTTTTCTGCTGGGATTGAGGAGGTTCGGAAGGCGGTGGCGACGGGATTGCATGGAGGATCGGTTGGTGAAGGCTGTGGGACAGCGGTGTTTGGTTAGAATAGAAATTCCTTAAGATAGATAACCTGGTTTATTTAAGTCAAGTTGGTATATTATGCTTAAAGGTTTTATAATGCTTTAAGTTGAATCTTGTGATGGATATGAAGCTTAGGATTGCCTTTGGCGTCCCGGGGTCTTATATCCTATATCAATGGGAACTGTTACCATACTGAGAACCTCCGGTTCTCATACCATATTGTTGTTGTGTTTTTCAGATGCAGGTCGCAACCCACCTCGGTGAGTTGCTTTGATTGATGACAGGAGCGGAGAATCTTGGATCATTTTGGAGTTTTTTTTGGTTTATTTTGTTTATACATCTCTCCTTTTGTATTTTGTTTTGCCTAGAGGCATGTATTTGAGAGAACAAAACTTGTATAAGCTGTTTTCACTGTATGGTTTTGTATATCAGTATATGGCTAGCCGGCTTAAACTCCGCGAGTCGTGACTAGTTCCCTATGATATTATATACTTATCTTTTGTTATATCTTGTCTGTTTCTTATGCCTTAAGCTAGTAGCTCCGTTAGTACGTTTGTGCTTCAAAATTCTGTTTTTGAGCTATATCTTTCATCGGGCTTCTAGATTATATTATTCTTTCTATATATATGTATATTATGTATGAGTTTAGAACTGTCGTAATCTCTGATTAACCTTGGCTTTACGACGCGGGGTAAGGCTTAGGCTAATTAGGGTGTTACATTTAGTGGTATCAGAGCGGTTCGTCCTCGTGAGCCTGAGGGATGGACCTATTGTGCTTCATTGCATACTCTGTGTGTCTTTTCTTTGATGCTATTAGGTTATCTATTTGATATATGCATAGCATGCTTGTTTGTGAGTGACTGTTTGGTTAATTGAAGCACTAGACTTTTGATATTGAGACTGATCACCTTGATATCTATTGTTTGGTGTGGACAGGAATCCTACATGGCTACTCGCGGGCGAGGTCGAACACGTACACGGGGAAGTAGGAATGAGCAACCAGCTGACAATCACGCCGAATTCATGGCGGCGATGGCGAATCTCGCTAACACCATGGAAGCTAATGCTGCTGCGACTCTGCAAGCACTGCAGAGATTGGGCCAACCGACTGGGAATGGCAACGGAAATGGGAATGGCGAAGGGAATACCAATGATAATACTGAGGGTAATGGCGATAACACAGGAGGAGTTCCGATGACCTTGGCGACGTTCCTCAAGGTTCATCCGCCAACTTTCCGAGGATCCACAGATCCTATTGAAGCGGACCACTGGTTCCAGGCTATAGAGCGTGCTTTACAGGCGCAGCATGTTCCTCTCAATCAATATGTAGAGTTTGCCGCTTATCAGCTAGCGGGAGAGGCCCAGCCGTGGTGGCAAGCTGAGTGTCGTTTGCTACAGCTTCAGAACACCGACATTCCATGGGAGGTGTTCCAAACGGCTTTCTACAAGAAATACTTTCCTGAGTCTGCAAGGGAAGCAAAGGAGATGGAGCTAATGCAGCTGAAGCAAGGTTCCATGTCTGTGGTAGAGTACACCAACAAGTTCGAAGAGCTTTGTAGGTTTTCTCGGGTATGTCAGGGTGACCCGGAGACTTTCGAGAGTTGGAGGTGTATTAAGTACCAAAGGGGCTTGAAGGACAACATTATGACTGCTGTGGCTCCTATGGAGATCCGTGTCTTCTCCGACTTGGTGAACAAAGCAAGGGTAGTGGAGGAGTATGCCAAGACAGTGGCGGCATCTAAGGACACTCATGGAGGGAGCTCTAGTCGTGGGCGTGGCAAGTATTTTCATCCTAGAGGACAAAGCTTCAAAAGAGGAGGATATACTCCTCAAGGCCAAGGGGGCTTCAGAAAGAATAATCAGAATCAGTTTCAGTATGCTAAAGGAAGAGGAAATCAGAGTAAGAGTTCTCCGGATTTAGCTTGTGATCGTTGTGGATGTTTTCACCCTTATGACTCATGTAAGATTGGTTTAGGTGGTTGCTTCAAGTGTGGGTTACCTGGCCACATTGCGAGGGATTGCCCTCGTGGGAGGAATCAGAATGCGGGCCAGAGTCAGCATCAAGGTCGAGTCTTTGCTGTGAATGCCAAGGATGCTTCCAAGGCGGATCCTTTGATGAAAGGTATATGTCTAATTGGTGATAAATTCTCAGTTGCATTATATGATACTGGAGCTTCGCATTCGTTTATTTCATTTGCTAAAGTTGAGAAATTAGGCTTGAAAATATCAGAGTTACCTTTTGATCTACATGTACATACTCCGCATCAAATAGTTATGACTAGGTCAGGTTGTAGACAAGTAGGTTTCAAGCTTGAGGGTAGAGACTTTGTACACGATTTGATCTGTTTACCAATGGTGGGGCTGGAGATGATTTTGGGGTTTGATTGGTTGTCGAAGAACCGGATTTTGTTGGATTGCTTTGAACGGACAATTCGGTTTATGCCGGAAGGAGAAAATGGAGCAGTAGTAGCTACAGGGTATTACCTAAACTCTGTAATGGTGCATTATAGTGGGGAGGAGTGTCAGGGTTATATTCTGTTGGCTGCCAATGCGTTGGGCGATGCCCAGAACTTAGATCAAATTCCGGTGGTTAGAGATTTTCCAGAAGTGTTCCCGGAAGATATCCCTGAGTTCCCACCTCAAATGGAAATTGAGTTTGCGATTGAATTGGTGCCGGGAGCCGGACCAGTATCGATTGCACCGTATAGAATGGCTCCTATAGAGCTGGCAGAGCTAAAGACTCAGTTGGAAGAGCTTCTGAATAAGAGATTAATTCGACCGAGTGTATCACCGTGGGGAGCGCCAGTTTTATTGGTGAAGAAGAAAGATGGAGGGATGCGTTTGTGTGTGGATTACCGACAGCTAAATAAAGTGACAGTGAAAAATAAGTACCCTCTGCCAAGAATAGATGACTTGATGGATCAATTGCAAGGAGCTGGAGTGTTTTCCAAGATTGATTTGAGATCCGGTTACCACCAGATAAGAGTGAAGGAAGATAATATCCCTAAGACTGCCTTTAGAACACGCTGTGGACACTACGAGTTTGCGGTAATGTCTTTTGGGTTAACGAATGCACCTGCTGTTTTCATGGATTACATGAACAGAGTGTTCCGTCCCTTTTTGGACAAATTCGTGGTGGTTTTCATAGATGACATCTTAGTTTACTCTAAGACGGTAAAGGAGCATGAGGAACACTTGAGGATTGTACTACAAATCTTAAAGGAGCGGAAGTTATACGCTAAGTTGTCAAAGTGCGAGTTCTGGAAGGAGGAAGTAAAGTTCTTAGGCCATGTGGTGAGTAAGGGAGGAATAGCTGTAGATCCTTCTAAGGTAGAAGCGGTGATGGAATGGGAAAGACCGACGACTGTGACGGAAGTTAGAAGCTTTTTGGGTTTAGCCGGATATTATTGGAGATTTATCGAAGGATTTTCCCGGATTGCGCTACCAATGACAAAGTTGACAAGGAAAGAAGTGCCGTTCGTGTGGACGTCGGAGTGCGAAGAAAGTTTTCAGACGTTAAAGCAGAGATTAACTTCAGCACCTGTTCTAATCCTACCGGAACCGTGTGAACCATTTGAGGTATATTGTGATGCTTCTTTGAAGGGTTTGGGTTGCGTGTTGATGCAACACCGGAATGTGGTGGCTTACGCATCGCGTCAGCTGAGACCGCATGAGGTGAATTACCCCACTCATGACTTGGAATTAGCGGCAATTGTGTTTGCATTGAAGATTTGGAGACACCACTTATACGGAGTAAGGTTTAGCGTCTTTTCTGATCATAAGAGTCTCAAGTACATCTTTGATCAGAAAGAGCTAAATATGCGCCAGAGAAGGTGGATGGAGTTGCTTAAAGATTATGATTTCGAGTTGAGTTATCACCCTGGAAAGGCGAACGTGGTAGCAGACGCTTTGAGTTGGAAATCTTTAACAATTGCTTGGATGAGAATCAAGGAAGAAGAACTAGTGGATAAGTTTGTAGATCTTAAGCTGGATATTAGTGAAGTTGCCAGAAGAGCTTGTTTGAACCAGTTACAGATTTCAAGCACGTTTAAATCGGAAATACAAAGGGCTCAGCAAGATGAGCAGAATTTTCAGCAATTGTTTCAACCAGTTGGTGATAAGAGACGCGAAGAATTCACTAAGGATGATGAAGGGTTATGGAGATACAAGGGAAGGATTTGCATACCAGATGTTGGGAGTTTGAGGCAAGACTTGCTGTTGGAGGCTCACAACAGTGGGTTTTCTATTCATCCCGGGAGCACGAAGATGTATTATGACTTGAAGAAGATGTTCTGGTGGCCGGGGATGAAGGGTGATGTAGCTACAGTGGTATCCAAATGTTTGACTTACCAGAAAGTGAAGATAAAGCATCAAAAACCGTCAGGAATGCTACAACCACTTGAGATTCCTCAGTGGAAGTGGGAAGGAATTGCTATGGATTTTGTTACCGGTTTACCGAGGACTAGGTCGGGGTTTGATGCGATTTGGGTGATCGTAGATCGCTTAACCAAATCCGCTCATTTTCTGCCTATCCGACTAAACTGTTCTATGGAGGAGTTGGCAAGATTATACATCAAGGAGATAGTGAGGTTGCATGGTGTGCCGTCAAGCATAGTATCGGACTGTGATCCCCGATTCACATCAAGATTTTGGGGAGCTTTTCAAAGAGCTTTCGGTACGAAGCTATGTCTTAGTACGGCGTATCATCCACAAACAGATGGACAATCGGAAAGGACTATTCAAACGTTGGAAGATATGCTGAGAGCATGTGTGTTGGATCAACCCGGGAGTTGGGATCGTTACATGCCATTGGTGGAGTTCGCATATAACAACAGCTTTCATGCAAGCATTGGGATGGCTCCGTATGAGGCTTTGTATGGACGGAAGTGTCAGTCTCCACATTGTTGGTATGAATTTGGAGAAGTAAGTGTTTTGGGTCCAGATTTGATAGCAGAGACTACTGAGAACATTAAGAATATTCGTGCAAGGATTTTAACTGCCCAAAGTCGACAGAAGAGTTATGCGGATCAGAGAAGGAAACCCTTAGAGTTTGAAGTGGGAGAACACGTATTCCTTAGGGTTACACCGACAACTGGGATTGGAAGAGCAATCAAGACCAAGAAGTTGAACCCAAGATATATAGGACCGTTTGAGGTTTTGAAGAGATTCGGGCCAGTGGCGTATCAAGTAGCTTTGCCACCTCATCTGTCTAACTTGCATGACGTATTCCACGTGTCACAGCTCCGTAAATACACGTCGGATGCGGCTCATGTGTTGGAGCCTGAATCGGTCAAGTTGAAAGAGAACTTGACTCTCCAAGTGACACCAGTGAGGATCGATGACACTAGTGTGAAGAAGCTGCGAGGAAAGGATGTCCCATTGGTTAAAGTTGCTAGGGAGCGAGCAGGAGTAGAAGAGCACACTTGGGAATTAGAGTCTGAGATGCGAAAGGATTATCCCGAGCTTTTCTCAGGTAATTCAAAATTTGAGGGCAAAATTTCTTATTTGGTGGGGAGAATGTAAGAACCGCAACTAATCAACCGGTTAATTAAGTGAACTAATTGCCCAAATTAGATTCCGAAAGGTTAGAGAGAGAATTTGAGGATTTAAAGGTGATTTTTGGACTCAGTGGGTCTTTTTGAGTCAGAAAATGTGCTTTCTACGAAAAACCGTAAAAAATTACAAACCGGCAGTTGAACCGGTTGAACCGGTTCAAGTCTGCCCAGTACCGCACAATAAAAAGTGAAAACCGTCAAAAACCTTAGAAAATTATTAGGAATAGAAAACCGGGCATTTATTTTAAAGGTTTGGCCCGAAGTTAGGCCAAACGGGCTAAAAACGCTAACGGGTTGGACCGAGCCCAAGTTGGGCCCAAGCCCAACATATAAATACACTTAAATGAACCCATTTCAGCCACTTTCACCCTCATAACCTAAACACAACAGCAGCTGAAGTGAGGAGAGAGGTGAGAGCTTTCCACCATTGTTACTATTCACTTCAAACTTCCCAAGCTCATATCTTGAGCTACGGAGCTCCGATCGCCGCACCGTTTGCGGCTACGCGTTCCTTGTGAAGAGCTCTACAAAATCCACCCAAGAAACCCTCAAGGTAATCACGAAATCCTTCCAGTTCTGCTCTTCAAAATTTTGGGTTTTAGTAGAGTTTTGGGTTAAATGGGTTTTTGTGATTTTGGATGTTTAGGTTTGCTCTAATCCTTGCTTAGCTTTGGATTTGTGTTGTCAAATCTATTGGAAAAGGTAGAAGCTCTTAAACCCTTGTGAGATTATGCTTATGTTGAACCCTAGGTTGATTTGTGGTGATTTATATGTATATATAGTTTGATTATTGTGGCTTTGGGAGCTTTTGGAACTTATTTGTGCTTGTTGGAGTGGATTTGAAAGCTTGGATTGTGGTTGGAAGCTTGTTGGTGCTCATTTTGAGTTTGGGTGCATAAAGGGAATTGGCCAAGGTATGGTTTCGGTTTCCTCTATGTAGTATATAATATTCATGGACACATAGGCTAGTGACCAATAGGATAGGTTGAACTAAAATGATGGTTGGTGTGGTAAATGTTGATGAATTGATGAATGTTGAGTTGATTGTGATGAATTATAATGATATGATGATGTTGAATGATTGTATGGATTGGGAGTTGGTTCTTATGATGATTGTAGTGTTATAATTTATGAAATGGTGGGTTTGATGGTGATTTTGATCATAAGTGTTATATAGTTGATGTTGGAATTGAGAATAATGAAATGAGAAGAAAAATGTGGTGAGGTTGATGTATTATGCTATAACAGGTACATTTTGATAAAAAAAAATGGAGCTTTGGATGGTTTGGTATGATTTGGTATGGGTATGGTGAGATAGGGTGGTAATTGTGAAGTTTGGAAAAATTGAGTTTTTGGTAAACTTTGTTCGATCATAACTTTTGCCTTGGTTTTCGAAATTGATTGAAAATTATTTAGAATTAGAGATATTTGAAAACTCTTTGAATCAGTATAAAGTTTGTGAAAATTAGAATTTTGTAGAGGAAGTTACGATCGTTCAAAGTTGGTGTTAAAAATCTGAAATTTTGTAAAGTTGCAGAGTTTCATGATTTCTGAATTGTGCGGGTGCACACGTCTTGTTTCTCAAAAATTTATTTGTTTTCAACTATTTTGCCTTCCCAACAAGGTTGTAAGCTTCTATAACACCATTTTAAGACGTTTGGGCCTAGTTTTGAGTATTAGAACATGGGATATAAATTAAAGACTCTAGTACATGATTTTAAGATAATATTAGAAAACGGAGGCCTAGGTTTTTGGCGTGCTGAGAATGGTTTGACGTTAGATGAAGGATAATTGGTATATGAGATGAGGAATGATGGATCTATGTATACTGAAAATGCTTTTGAAAACCACTGAAATAATATTTTTACATGATATTTTGAGACGCTATGCGCCTGGCAGGGACGGTGGTTAATCCCGCCTGTCGAGGTAGCGGCGGCAGCGTAAGGACGGTGGTTAATCCCGCTTACGTTGAGATGTGAGGTCTGAGGCAAGAATATCCTGCTCACATCCCTTCGGATCTATAGGGCGAGCAGGCGCCGGTACCTGGACAGTGATCCGGGCACTAATTCTCGGGGGTTCCCATATGAGAAATCCGAAGGGCGACGTCTCCATGGAGATGTGTCGGGTTGGCAGTTGAACCGACAATGTGATATCACAGCCAGTAGGGCAGGCATTCATCATATGCATTTCCTATCTGCTTGTATGCTTTTTCTACTTGTAATGGTTTGCCTAATTGAATAACATGCTTACTTGCTATCTGAATTATTTGCCATATATGTTACTACTTGTGCTTTACTTGCTTTGAACATTATCTGTGTTTTCTGCTGGGATTGAGGAGGTTCGGAAGGCGGTGGCGATGGGATTGCATGGAGGATCGGTTGGTGAAGGCTGTGGGACAGCGGTGTTTGGTTAGAATAGAAATTCCTTAAGATAGATAACCTGGTTTATTTAAGTCAAGTTGGTATATTATGCTTAAAGGTTTTATAATGCTTTAAGTTGAATCTTGTGATGGATATGAAGCTTAGGATTGCCTTTGGCATTCCGGGGTCTTATATCCTATATCACTGGGAACGGTTACCATACTGAGAACCTCCGGTTCTCATACCATATTGTTGTTGTGTTTTTCAGATGCAGGTCGCAACCCACCTCGGTGAGTTGCTTTGATTGATGACAGGAGCGGAGAATCTTGGATCATTTTGGAGTTCTTTTTGGTTTATTTTGTTTATACATCTCTCCTTTTGTATTTTGTTTTGCCTAGAGGCATGTATTTGAGAGAACAAAACTTGTATAAGCTGTTTTCACTGTATGGTTTTGTACATATGGCTAGCCGGCTTAAACTCCGCGAGTCGTGACTAGTTTCCTATGATATTATATACTTATCTTTTGTTATATCTTGTCTGTTTCTTATGCCTTAAGCTAGTAGCTCCGTTAGTACGTTTGTGCTTTGAAATTCTGTTTTTGAGCTATATCTTTCATCGGGCTTCTAGATTATATTATTCTTTCTATATATATGTATATTATGTATGAGTTTAGAACTGTCGTAATCTCTGATTAACCTTGGCTTTACGACGCGGGGTAAGGCTTAGGCTAATTAGGGTGTTACAGTAGTAGTGGTCACAACTACCCACGCGTGCTTCGAGGGGTCATACTCAGAAGTTACCTTCGGGGGGCACTGCGTCGTCTCTATCCGCTGTGCCATGTTCCTTTGGAGACAGTATGAAAAAAGAAAGGGAGTGAGAACCTAACGTCTCAGTAGGAGTGCTATGCAACACCTCCATATCCATCTCCAGCCCACGTGCGAGATTTTTAAAATTGAGGCGTATGATATGGCATGTAATATGTATTTTTCTTGTGTGTGCAAAAAGAGAAAGCATATAGGGAAAATAGAAGGATAACATCCTAAGTAACATCAACATAATCATACATAAATCTGAGAAAAAACTAAAAATCAAACTTTCATTCATGCTTTCTTCTTTCTTAACTTTTAACTTTTATGGAAGGTATTGAGCTCAAACCGGTATAAATGAGAGTCCCCTTCCCTTACCGAAGGTTCTTATCTCGAATGTCTTGGCGATCACCTTCCCTTACCGAAGGATCATCTTGATCGATGATCCCTCCCACCCTCCCTTACCGAGGGATCATCTCGATATCTTGTCTTTGGGGGTCACCTTCCCTTACCGAAGGATCATTCCCTCAGTTCAATTTACAATCAAGGTTATTTAGACATACACAAGAAAAGAGTTATATCCACAGAGATATCTTATTATATAAAATTGATGGGAGTTCCCTTCCCTTACCGAAGGTTCCCAAAAGTTTGCCGATCACCTTCCCTTACCGAAGGATCATCTCGATTCGATCACCTTCCCTTACCGAAGGATCATCTCGATTATCTTGTCTTTGGGGGGTCACCTTCCCTTACCGAAGGATCATGCCCTCAGTTTAATTTACAATTAGGGTTATTTTAAGCATACATAAAAAGAGGGTCATACAAGAAGCATTCATGCATGAAGATGGATAAAATTAGGATATACTAAGTAATTAAATATAACCTGGTAAAAAGGTATGTACTCTCAATATTAATGGAACATTAATGATATGATGATATGAAAAGTCATGTAAATGCATATGGTAGAATTATGGCATATTAAATAATTAAATAAAACATGATAGAAAGGTATGTACTCTTAACATTAAAGGAACGTTAATGATATAATGATATGGAAAGTCATGTAAATACACATGGTAAAATTATGGCATATTAAATAATTAAATAAAACATGGTAGAAAGATATGTACTCTTAACATTAAAGGAACATTAATGATAGAATGAAAAGTCATGTAAATGCACATGGTAAAAATTAGGATATATCAAATAATTAAACATGGTAAAAAGGGTATATACTAATGAATCAAGAGGTCATGAATGATAGAATAGATGAACATAGTCAATATGGATAAGGGATGAGAACAAGGTATTAATGCCATGTAACACATGAAAAGATAGTAATCATGCATGGATGGAAGGAAATAAACTAGAGTATACTACATGCCAACATAAGTAAGAAAAGCATAATTCCCTACTCTTTTTCTAACTCTTCTTTTATTGCCTATGAGCTTGCCTCTTGTGTTTGCACACAAAATATTTGTGTAGAGGGAGAAGGGGAAGGATTAGTGTTTGAGAGCAGTGATCTTCTACCTATGGGCGTACCCCTATTTATATACTTTCAGTGGTAAGGTGGTTAGGATAATTTTAAATTCAAAAGAAGGGCGGTTATTAGATTCCTATCCATAATTCAAAATTCTAAACCCATCTCCTAACTGACTTTCAAAATTTGAATTTAATTTTGTTTCTAAAAGGGGTGAAGGGAGGTTGTTACAAAGCAACAACAGCAACAACAATAAAAAAGAGAACCAGGACATCTCCTTTCTTCTTTCAACCCTAAGAAAGATGAAGGCGGAATATCAGCAGAGTCAAGAAAGGATAGAAGAGAAATAAACGTCTTTCTTTTGTCCCATAATCTATAAGCCACTTGACTACCAGGAGTGGAGAGAAAGAGATCACATTCTATCTTAGGACTAGGGAGAGAGAGATTCCAGCCTTCTTCCGCAACAAACAATTGAGCAAAATGTATGGTTGTTTACGAAGAAGGACTTCGGCCATTAGTGAAACTGCTTTCACGAGTTGTTGAAGTTAATTCAATCAAACATCAGCTTCGGAGCTTAGATCACACCAAGCACAAGATACTTCCTTTCCACTTCCTACAAATTCAGGGGAAGGAGAAGCCTCAGCGTACCAAACAGATTCATTATGTTCAAGGGCTGAAAGGGACAGATTCCCCAACAACAACAACAACAACAACAACAATAGAAAAAGTAAAGAGAAAAAATTGTTCTTCCTCCCTTACTGAACAGCGTTGACGACGATGGTGGCAGTGACTCCCACCGGCGCTGTCGCCCTCTCCTCCTTCTCCAATCTCTTGCGCGCTCTCTTCCTTCCAGACCAGGGACGGACTCAATCAATGACTGTTCTTCCTCCTCTTCGGGCTTCCTCAACAACGGCGATGATGATGCGATAGCAGTGGCGAGTCTCCACATTGCCAGTGCGGTCTCCCTCCCCCTCCTCTTCTCTTCTTCTTTCTCGGGTGGGGGTTTGTGTAATGTCTTCGTGTGTGAGTTTTGGAGGAAAAGGGGGTGGTGACTGGGTGAAGAGGGTTAGGGTTAGAAAGGTGGCTGGGTGAAGGGGGTGGTGGTGGGATTTGAGATTAGAAAGGGAAAGGGGGTGGTGGCTCGGTGAAGAGGGTTAGAGTTAGAAAGGTGGCTATGTGAAGGGGGTGGTGGTGGGATTGAAAATTAGAAAAGTGGTGGTGAAGATAAGGGTAATTTAGGGATTTTAGGTAATTTTTTAGTGTTTGGATAATTTTGTTGTGCGGAACCCATATTTCATGGGTACAAATGGTACTTTTTTTTCTATGGGTAGATATGTCAGCATTTTCAACTTTCGTGGATAGAAATGGTAGTTTACTCAAATTAAAAAATCTAACATACATAATTTCATATATTAATAAAATTCAAATTTATTCTTATATTTATGTTTATTATCATTTATTTTTAGTTTAATGAGTAAATTATCGTTTTGTCCCCAACATTTGGGATATGTCTCAACGTTATCCTTAACATTTTAAAATCGTCTTAATATTATTCTACCATTAGTGATTTGTTAACAGAATTGACGGTATGATAACATTGAGATGATTTTAAAACATTACGGATTTAAATAGAACAAAACATTATATACAAAAAAAGATATATTACCTTTAGAATAATTATCAAATTAAGTAACATGAAAGAATATTTTAATGAAATAAATTGCATATAAATTTAAGATATTTACTCATACTTGTAGAATGACTAATAGTTAAACTTCCAAAAAAAAAAGCAATACGGTACAATAAATAAAGTATGAATTATGTCTTCTTATCTCTAATATACTAAACTTCTTTAATATTTAATGTAATTAAATTTTATTTTTAACTTTATAATAAACTTTAATTTTATCTTTTAATAATATTAATTTTTTTACGTTAAATAATTATTCAATTTATTTTTTAATTCTACTCTTAATAATAAGTAAATTTACTCATAATGAAAGTAATGCGATTAAGAGTGAAATTAAAAAAAAATTTATCTAGAATGAAAGCAATATTATTAAGAGTAATTTATTTAAATATGATTAAAAAATAATTGAATAATTATCTACCTTCAAAATTGATAGTATTGAAGGATAAAATTAAAATGATTTAAAAGTTAAAAATAAAATTTAATTAAAAATAAAATTAAAGAAGTTTGGTATATTAGGGACAAAATGGTATAATTTATACTTTATTATATATGTATCATATTTTTTTCTTCTTTTCCTGAAAGTTTATCTATTAATTATTCCACAAGCGTTTTATGATGAGTACAAATATTTAAGAGTAAAGTTAAAAAAATACTTAGAATTAAAGTAATATGATTATGAGTAATTTACTTAGATATAATTAAAAAATAATTAAATAATAATCATAACAAATATGATATTATTAAATGATAAAATTAAAATTTATTTTAAAATTAAAAAGTAAATTTATTTAAAATAAACATTAAAAGAGTTCGATACATTAGAGACAAAAATGTGTAATTTATACTTTATTGTATATGCATCGTGTTCTTTTCTTTTTTAGAAATTTATCTACTAGTTATTCTACTAGCATTCCATGATAATAAATAAAAATCTTAAATTCGTAATACAATTCTTTCCGTTAAAATCTGCTTTCATTTTACTTGATTGGGTAATTCTTTTAAGAATAATGTATCATTTTTGTTCCTAATATTTTTGTCTTATTTAAGTCCTTAACATTTTAAAATCGTCTCAATATTATTATAACAACCCGAGTTTTTTAAAAATTAAATTTTATGCTTGGAATTTAAAAAATAAAATTTTATTTAATTATAACTTAGTCTATTATTTTAAATTATTTATCAAAAACTATATTGATAGTTACAGTCTAAATTGATTTTTATAAATATTACTATTAATATTACTATTATTATTATTATTATTATTATTATTATTATTAAAAAAATGGCCGAAGCCTTTTAAAGAGTGAAGAAAGAAAATTTAAAGCTTGACTCATATGCATTATATATATAAAACGTGGATGGCATGCAAGTATATATATGTTAGGTAATGACACATATTAAGGCTTAATCACCACCCATTTTTGTTCCTTACTATCATCCCTTAATCAATTTTCCTTTTCTCTTCGTTCATTACTAAGTTGAGTTTGAAGAAAATAAAAAGAAAGAGACCGAGAAAGAAAAGAGAGAACTGTAACTCTCTCATAAGTTTCGGCTTCGATTTCTTAAGTTCTGTAACTCTAATAAAAAAATCTAATTCGATAAAAGTGTTCATATTTTCCTCCTTTATATATTGGCGTTATTTTTGTCCGGTAGAAATTGACGGTGACGTAGCTCCTTTTTTCCTTGAGTTCGGCTAACTGGAGTTTTAGGAGGCACAGACGATTCTTAACGTTTTCTTCTTCAGCAGTTCGGTCAGAAAACTTTTCCGAAAGTCCCGTTAGTTTGATTTCGTATGGAGGTAGGGTTTTGGTAAATTTTCATCGGTTAAATTTATGTGTTGAGTTGCTTTCATAAAATTTCCTCGCCCTTGTTATTTAAGATTTTATTTTATATAGAGGGATAGGAGTTGTAACTGAGTTTTATTTGAATTCTGTTGTATGATATTTATTATTATTAATAACTATGTGATTAGTATTGCTTGAGGATCTTTGATATATGATTTTAATTAGAAAAAGCAAACTTTTCAGGCATTTTCTTAAAAATTGAAACGCGATATCGAACTAAAGGTTTAATATTAAATAGTAAACACGAAAAGTAGATTAGTAATACCTTATCTTTAGTACGATCATGACGTACTAAAAGTTAGGATGTTACAATTATCATATCGTCAACTCTGCTAAACAGATTACTAACAACATGATAATATTAAGATAATTTTAAAATACGAAAGACTTAAATAGGACAATTTAAATGTTAAAGATAATTTTAGAATTTTACCAAATATAATTTTAGAATCATTATTAAATATTTTAAGAGTAAAGTAAAATGATCTACTCTCTCTAATTAATTTATGCCGCATACTCTAAAATAATTTTGTTATACATTCACTAATAAATTGTTATTCAATTAATATATTAATGTAAGAGTATAATTTGTACTAATATCATCTAATTTCTTTTAATACTATATCACAGCATTTTATATGAGTATAACAACAATCATATTTTATCAATCGAGTAAAACATAAAAAATACTTCACTATTAAAAGATCATATAACCCATTTTATTATCCTTTTAAAATAATTAAATAAAAAAAACAAGTCTCATTTTTTTTATAAAGTAGAATAAAATTAGAAAAAAATGAATCAAAATGCTACAAACATGGAGATTATAAAATTTTGTTAATAATCTTCTTGTATAAAATCATTATTTATAAAATTATATTAACAATTTAAATAAATTTAATACCATAAAATTTATTTCAGTGTGTATTTTAATATATTTATTTATGATTATTAACAACTCAAATAAAGTAATATCTAAAACTTACTTCATTATCTATTTTAAAATAATTACGAACATTTATTTTTTTAATTATTTTTTAGTTTTATGTGTTATTTATTTTCAATCAAATTTATTAATGTGTAAATAAATTAAATTAAATCAAATACCGTGAGACTCATATTAATCAGCGTAACTTTTTAATTTAGAATTAACTTATGCTTAATTTTATATCAGTTTCTATAAAAAAATGATTGCTAGACTCAAAAAATAAATATATTAGCCCAAAAACCTTTTTAAAATATTAAGATACAAAGGAATAATATTGTAAAGCTTCAAACAAAAAATAGTAAAATATAAAATAATAGAAACAAATATAATAAAAATTTATCCAATATTTAAGTATATTATCTTCAAACTATTCTAAAATGTTAATTTTTATTTATTAATTCTTCAATTTATTTATTTATCTTATTAGTCTAAGATGTTAGCTATTTTAATAAATATATAAATTTATCCATTCGAGTAAAATATTGTAACGAAGAAGGGTTGCATTCTTTTAAATATCGTTTGTTAAAATATTTGAATTTAACACAAATTCAAAATAACATTCGAGTAAAATAATTAATATATTAGAATAAATGAAATAATCATCACAAATTATAAGTTTTTTCAAAATTCTACCGATGTCCACAATTAATCTAAAGTAATTTACAATATTTTTTTCTATTTCAAGATAGAAAATAAAAATTTTACCAAGCAAAGACATGATATCATTTATACTTATTTCTTATACTTATTTCTAATTATTTATGATTCTGACAAAAAAAAGGTAAGCTAAAAGGACAAACACAAAAAAGTCACACAACAATTTTCATCGATATTATTTCATCATTCAATCTTTCAAATAAAAAATAAAATTAATTAAGTACGTAAAAAATATAATTTAAATATTAAAAAGACTCAACACGTAAAAAGTTATAATAAATTAACTTGTATAGAATAAAATAAAAAAATGGAAGATATAGAATATAATAACGGATAATAATGTTTTATAGTTTATAAAAAAAATTCCAAAAATATAAATAATGTATTAAAGGAAAAAAAAATTTTACTGAATAAAAGAACAATTAGTAAAAAATAAATTTTTTATAGCATATATAACTTTTACAGTGAACAAATTATGAAATACAGAAATAGATGAAATATAAAAGAAATAAAAATATTCACATTCATATAATTAATAGTGAACATATAACTATTAAACAATAAATTATAAGAAAATATTAATAAAAATATTAGATTTGATATTACAAAAATACACAATTAATAAAAATATGAAATTTAGAAAAAAAATATTTAAGATCAACCAAGAAAATGAAAAACAATTTTGGTAAATAATGACTCAAATATTACCATGATAATAAATTGAAATAAATAAAATATATTTGAATTAATTAAATTAAATAATTAATATAATAAATTAATTACAATTATTTAGTTTAACAAAGCAAGTTAAATAAACAAAAAATATCTTATTAACATAAGAGGAAAAAACTTTTAAAAACTATTAATCAAAATACACAAGACGAAAAAGTTAATGCAAATTAAAACAAAATAAATTTATATATTTCAGTCAAATTAAATAATTAATATAATTGATTAGTTATAGTTAATATGATCAAATAAAATATTAAATAATTTTACATTTATCTTAATCAAATCAAATAAAGGATTAATTATAACATTTCAAAAGCCATTAATCAAAAAGACATAGGACTAAAAATTAACACAAATTGAAACAAAATTTATTTATTTATTTTAGTCAAATCAAATAATTAATATAATTAATTATTGTAGTTAATGTGTCCAAATAAAATATTAAATAATTTGATATTTATCTTAATCAAATCACATAAATAATTAATTATAATACTTTGAAAAATTATTAATCAAAAGAAATAAGTCGTAAAGGTTAATGAAAATTAAAACAAAATCAATTTATTTATTTTAGTCAAATAAAATAATTAATATAATTGATTAATTATAGTTAACGTGGTCAAACAAATAATTAAATAATTTAATATTTATTTCAATCAAATCAAACAAACAATTAATTATAACACTTGTAAAAATTATTTATCAAAATACATAATACAAAAAATTAATGCAAATTAAAACAAAATTAGTTCATTTATTTTAGTCAAACCAAATAATTAATATAATTATTTTAGTCAAACCAATCAGATTATTCAGTTATTAGGTTAATTATAAATCATAATTAAACAATTATATAAAATTTTATTTTATCATTATTATAATAAATATCTTTCTTTAGTTTAATTTTTATAGGAATATGAAATTAACTATTGTTTTCAAATTTTAATAATTCATTAACTACTTTATACTCATTATACATTCAAGTATTTATTGAAAAGAGAATAACGATTATAATTATAGAAACAGAAAACATATTGTAATTACTAAAATATTATTTTTTGTAGATATAATTTAGTTTAATAATTTATATAACACCCTAATATTCAAATTCTTATGCTCGAGTCATAAGTCAATGATAATAAGGTGGTACGACTCTCAAGGGGGATTTTTAATACATAGTCATAAGTAAAATTGAAAGGAGTATTAATCGAGAAGCCTGAAAAAGTGAAAATAAAAATCGCGAGATTGTATCACTCACGCATCGACAGCTAAAGGATAAAGTGTGAAGTCGAAAGCGATATACAGATAAAGGCATTAAGGAGAATAAGAGAAGGACAATATATAAATATATAACATAAGAAAATAGTCACTAGTCGCGACCCACGAAGTTTAGGCTGGTTAGGATACAGTATGAAAGTAATTGACAACAGTATCTCCTAATCTCTCTCAAAAGAAACATAAGAGCCTCTATAGGCAAGTTCAAAGGAGTTCAATACATAATGTAAGCTTTTCAAAATAAAGGTGGAGAGATCCTAAGCAAAATATAAAGTAGAGAATATAAAGAGTTTCGCCATCTCTCAGATGAACCACAGCTCACTTCTGAGCACCTGGACCAGATCTGAAAAACAAGAGATATATACGGAACGACCCATGGGTTCCCAGTACGGTAAAAGTGCCAAATAAATACAATGCATTGTAATAAAAATTCACTAAGCATCCTAAACTTTCTTTCACTAAATATTCATCCTATATTCTCGCTAATCCATAAATAGGTAACTGTCATAAAGGAATACTAAATCTGATTCATATTCCTCATGCTTCCTAATGCGTCTACCCAGGGAACTCAAATTATCTCATTCTCTACCTAGAGCAAGTGAAATCACTTTACTGCATCTACCCAGGGAGCTCAATTACCTCATTCAATAATCATAATCATTATTCAATTACATCATCAACGCATCTCATCAAGAATAGCCCTCAGCGTCAACCGACACCAGCATGAGGGATCTCTCAGTTGTACAAACACAAGCAATACAGGCAAGTAATACACAATAAGATACAAGTAAAATAAGTAGCACATAATCAGGTAACATAGCATATATGATATAGCAATCCAAAACAAATAGGCAAACCCAAACAATTCAAACATATGCAAAATGATGTATGCCTACCCTATGGTTGATGAGTCTCATCTGTCGGTTATAAACCCAATCATTAATTTACATTGCATATCAACTATACATTTTAGTACCAACTATTTATACAATCCAAACTTAATCCTAGAGGCATCTAGCCTAGGAATTCTCATCACACCACACGGTACTTGTAAGATCCAAGACTTTTGAAAAGTCCTATTTTAAACTAATCTCAAAACATATATTTATTTATAGTTTTAATTTCATAAATTATCTCATTGAAGGTAATTGAAGGTAGTTTTGATTAATTGGATTTGAAATAAATTAAGGTTTTCATCTAAACTCTATAATTATGGATTATTTTTCTATTTACAACTTAAAGTTCTAAAAATCCAAAAATAATGAGTTTGGGCTATTTAAATTAAGATTTTATCTAATTTTACAATTATTGAGTTATTTTATATATTTAAATTATAAAGTTGGTAGTTGTGAAATAATAAGGATTTTTATATGATTTGGACTAAATAATTAATATTTTGAAATATTGATACAACTGTTTTGGAAAAAGTAAAGGATTTAATTATATTATTTCTAATTATCAATTTGGACATTTTATTGAAAATAATTTGTGAAATTGATGAGCAAATAGTATTTTCTATATACAATTAGTGTCGAATTTAATTTAGGTTTCAATTATTATATCATTCCCAATTTTATGTGAAATTACTAAAATGCCCCTAACCCTAATTTTTGAAAATGAAACCCTAACCCTGAAAATCCTAACCTGACCCGTTTCCCCCCAAGACCTAGTCGTAGCACCCACAATGTTTCCCTCACCCAGCAGCAGAAGCACGCGCAACTTTTCCCTTCTTCTTGAATGAAAGAAATGAAACAGAAATGGAAAGAAGGAAGGGGAGGGGGGAGAAGAGGGAGATGGCGCGATGGGTGTCACTGCCACCGTCGCCACCGTTGTTATCAGAGGAGAAGGGAGAGTCTGAGAGAGAGAAGAAGGGGGGCGCACGCGCAGGGGAGGAAGGAGCCGCCTAGTCCCTGTCGCATCGCGCAGCCGCTACATCCATGACGTCTTCGTCGTCGCTAGGAGAAACCACCGCCGTGCACCCTCGTGGTCGTCGTTGGAGATCTGGCCATTGTCGCCGATCATCCTTGTGCCGCGTCAGAAATAGAATCGCGACCTGAAGAGAGCACGAGCCATAGCCACAGACAGAGAAGGAGGAGCACGCGCAGAGAATGTGAAGCCACCGTTGTCGCCGGCACCACCAGCCGCGTCGCCGCCGAATGCGCCGTAAACTCCAGCCGCGCCGTCGCCAGTCTAGTTTGCTCTACCACCGTGCCATTGAGGAGAAGGCCGTCCAGTCACATCGAACGGGAGAGACAGAGAGATCTGAGGCTGAGCTAGGGTTCAACCACCGTGCCCAGCCGTGCTCGCGTCAACAGCGCCGCCTCCGTCGGAACTGCCACCGTTAGAAAAGGGTTCAGGCTACCGCAGGTGTTGCTGCCAGAGAAGGGAGTTGAGTTTTTGTGATTCTGACCGCCGTGAGTGGTTCTGTGACTTCCGGGACCACCGTCGAAGCTTCTGGCCGAGCTACTGCTGCCGGGAACGCCACTACCGGTAAGGGTTTAATTTGGTCCTCGTTCCTTTTGAGTTTCTGAGAGCTTTATCATCACTGTCTATTTGTTATAGTCGCCGCCACCGGAGTTTTGGTCGCCGCTGCTGCTCGAGGTGGTTGCTGGGGCTGCCAGCAAACCAGTTCAGCTATCGCTGCTATTTTGTTTTCTTAGTTCGATAAGTATTTGCATTACAGAAACTCCTGCGTTAGCATTCTATTATGTTTGGTTATAAACTCTGAGGTTTGATAACATAGGTTCGAGTTCTGATTGATGCCGTTCTGGTCACCAGGTGTAGCACGGTTGTTGTCGGAATCACCGCCGGAGCTACCACTGCTTGATTCAGCCGCTCTTTCTTAGTTTTAGTAAGTATTTTGGTTTCGAAAGCCCTGCGTTAGTGTTCTATTCCATTGAATAAAGTGTTTACGATATTGATGGTTCTAGGAGTTAGAATCCGAGTTTACTTGTGGCGTTGAAGCTGTTTCTGCTCTTGAGAGAGCGAGTGGAGCCGAGGTTATGGTTGCTGTTGATTTTGGATTGAGCTAAAAGGTTTTGTTAATGCATTTTGGGTTATGGTTTTGACGAATCGAGGTAGGGCTTTTATACGAACTAATTTTATTTAAATTGGAAATTGTTATAAATAGATATGATGTGCGAAATATATTCCTAGTGGTTATGTGAGTCTTATGAATAGTCTGATTTTATCTTGAATGAATATGGTTACCTGTTTGATTGAAACCATGTCTGATTTTGATAAACTGGAGATTTTTGGGTTGGTTGATTTGAATGATTTTTTATAATCTGAAAGTTGAGTTTTTGTTTTATTGAAAACTGATTTGGTCTTGAACCTATTGGAAAGAGTTGATGATTGGTTTTATTGGGACCCGGATAGGGTGACAAAGTCCAAGTTTTAGGGGAGATGCTGCCGAAATTTCAATAAAATCTGAGACTTTATTTGAAACGGTATTTTAAAAAGAATGAATTATGCCTTGAACTGTATTATCGGTAAATGAATTATTTTTGAACCCCTTTATTAAGAAAATTATTATATTTTGAATATAAACTATTTTAGAAGATAATCATGTTCTAAAGTCGATTTAAAGATGAAAACAATCAATTTTGGAATTTGATCAAATAAGTAAATTTGAAGGAGTTTTAATGGAGTTTGATTAACTAATTTCACTTTACAACATTTTAAGAAAAGGTTGAAGTATTTTTGAAACTTTGATTTAGTGGGACTGAAACACTCTCTGAGCCTTTGGAAACCGATTTAAGAATGAAACTAAAAATTGGTGTTTTGTTTAAATGATTTGGTTTTGGCTAAGTTAGTGGTTTTGAAATGGGTTCGGAATATTTGGACACATGACTTGGTTTTGGTTTAAATTCTACTTTTAATTATTCAAATCAAGAAGTTAAGGTTTCAGAGGCTTTCAATGAATTTAAGAAATGAGTTAGGTTATTCTTCCCTGAAGTCTTGACTCTGCTGAGGAATTTTACGACCAAATCTTGATTGAGAAATGAATGATTTAGAATCTTTCAAAGAGATTTTGAATTTGGCATAGTTTTGTGATTGTTTAGAAGTGTTGGAAAGATGTGGAAAATGGCTCCATTTTGAAAAGTGATTCTTGGCAAGATGCGAATTGAATACGTTTTGAAAAGGGATTTTCTGGATTTCAAGTGTGTTCTCAAGGTTTTTGGAAAGGCTCATAAGACGAGCAATGATCATTGTATTCTAAAATAGTTTTATTTTACGTATCTTGTTATAGCAATTTCTGTAACCCTATAGTTAGAACAAGCGAGGATGACGTTTTCACTCCCCTACAGGTTATTCCTTTTTAGGATATGGACGACGAAGCTTCAGAAGAGTTATGTTTATTTTCTGTTTATTCGGTATTTTTGTATTATCTTAACTATTATTTTCCCTCGCCTTTGTCATGATTAAGTTTGTAAGAGGGATAGGGAATTGTGATATATATGTTGTAAGCTAGTGTTATGTGTATATATATATATATATATATATCCTAAGGTATTGTATTTAGTTTGTATGTTTATGTTTCGATGAAAAAGTGCTTTTGAGAGGTCACGCAGTTTTGAGTTTTAAACAGGCTCCTATTTTAGTATTAAATATGTTTAGAGTTTTCGTAATGCCCAAGCTATCAGAGTGGCGCAGCCGGAAGCGTGACATTCGAATAGCGAGGGTGTTACAGTACTTAAATGAAACTTAAACCATACCTCTTATAGCCAAAATAATTGAGCTTCTTCTTGGAAATCTCCACCAACCCTTAGCTCCAAACTTCACCAAAGCTCCACAGGCAACACCAACCTCCCAATTGTGCATCAAAATCAACCAATACTCTAACATAACCAATTTCACACTTACAATCAACTTAGGGTTCATGATAAATCACAAGGGTTTGAGCACTTCTTACCATAGCCCATATGAAATAGAGATAGTACTCACTTAGAATCCATGTTAGAGTATCCCTCAATAACCAAAATCACAAGATTTTAACACTAACTACTCAAAAACGCGTAACAGTGGGAAATTTCAAAAAATGGGAAGAGATGAATAAATACTGACGATCGTACTTTCTATCGGTAAAGAAATTCACAAAAATAATCGTGTTGTAAGTATAGTTTCTAAACCAACAGAGAATCCTTTCGTGCAAAAGTTTTGGTTGTCACAAGTAACAAAACCCAATAAAATTTATAACCGAAGTATTTAAACCTCGGGTCGTCTCTCAAGGAATTGCAGGGATGTATGATTTATTATTGGTTAAAGAAAACAGTATAATTTTGGGTTTTTAAAATAAGGAACAGGTTATTTAAATGGCAAGGATAATAAATTAATAATTATAAAATCTCTTGGTAAGGTATCAGAAATTGAAGTCCTATCCTAGTTATCCTTATCAGGTGTGATGAGAATTGGACTCTGCTCCCACTTTAGTTAGCCCTAACTAAATAAAGGAAAGTCAAGCGGACTAATTAATTTGATCCTCAAGTCCTAGTCAACTCCTGTGGAAAGAATAGAGTTATTGGAGTACAAATTAATCAGTAAAGAATTCTAATTTCAATCAACAGTTGAGTTTGATAACTCAAGTGTTACTAATTACTCAACCAAGGCCAAAGGGTGTAAAAAGCTAAATTAAAGTCATAAATATGAATTACCTCAATTTGAATTAATAAAGATATCAAATGTAACATGGAAAAGTTCATAAATTAAATTGGGAAAATAAATAAAAGGAACATTGAACCTGGAAATTGAGAAGTAGAAATCCTAAATCCTTTAAGAGGAATCCTAATCCTAAATCCTAAGAGAGAGGAGAGAGCCTCTCTCTCTCTAAAACTACATATAAAAATTAAAATTGTGAATTATGAATGAATGAATGGATTCCCTCACTTTATAGCCCCCTAATCTATGTTTTCTGGGCCGAAAACTGGGTCAAAAACAGCCCAGAAATCGCTGATTGCGAATTCTGTCACGTTGATTTTTGTCACTGCGATGCATCCGTGTGGAGCACGCATTCGCATCGCCTAGATGTATGGGCATTATAGCAAATTATACATCATTTCGAGGTCCCGGACGTTAGCTTTCCAACACAACTGAAACCGCATCATTTGGACCTCTATATCTCAAGTTATGATCGGTTTAGTGTGAGAGGGTCAGGTTGACAGCTTTGCTGTTCCTTTAATTTCTTGTATTCCTTCCACTTTTGCATGCTTCCTTTCCATCCTCCAAGCCATTCCTGCCCTGTAATCTCTAAAATCACTTAACACACATATCAAGGCATCGAATGGTAATAAGATATGATTAAACATAGCAAATTTAAAACCCAAAGAAGCATGTTTTCAATCATAGCACAAAATCCGGAAAGAAAAAGTAAAACCATGCAAATAGTATGAATAAGTGGGTAAAGAGTTGATAAAAACCACTCAATTGAGCACAAGATAAACCATGAAATAGTGGTTATCAACCTCCCCACACTTAAACATTAGCATGTCCTCATGCTAAGCTCAAGAGAAGCTATAAAGGAGTGAAGAGGAATGGTAAAACTTATGAAATACAACCTATCTATCTGAATGCAACTAAATGCAAAAAATATTTCTATCTACTTGGTTAAAAATAAATAAGTTCTCCAAGACAAACATAAATCAAATTCCACTAATTCAAACCATACAGTAAAAACAAGTAAACTTGTACGAAGATAGCTCATGAAAGCAGGGAATATAGAATCAAGCATTGAACCCTCACTGGTAGTGTATATCACTCTAGTCTCTTAAGTGTATAGGGTAATTCACTCTACTCTTCTCTAATCATGCTTTCTAAACTTTGTTCTTCATCTAACCAATCAACAAATATTTAGTATACCAATGCAAACATCATGAGGTCTTTTCAGGGTTGTAATGGGGCTAAGGTAAGGGTGAGGGTATATGTATGGCCAAGTGAGCTATAATATGAATCTTTGACTAACCTAAGCTCTCACCTATACACACACTTTATATACTTTTAAATTCATGCCTAGCTACCCAAAATTTCCACTTTTGCATTACATACTCATGCATCAACCTTTATTTTAATTTTATCACATATGCATTGATATTTTTATTAACTTAACCTTGCATTGGGGTAATTTTGTCCCCTTATTTATTTACTTATTTATTGAATATTTTTGGATTTTTCTCTTTTTTTTTTACTTGAAAATAAACATAACATATCAATGCACAGAGATTTTTTTTTCTAGTCTCACATGAGTAGGTACCCAAATTCCCAATATTTTATCAAAGTAAAAACATAACACATTCCCTTATTAACCCATGTTCCCATAGTTTTCCCACACTTAGTTGATACACAATCTCTATCTTAAGATAACCAAAGATTTAATTGGGGTAATTAATTGTTTTTCTGCTTAAGGCTAGTGATGTGGTAAAATATAGAATAAATGGAATAAAAAGGCTCAAAGTGGCTAACAAGGGTGACATAAAAGGGTAGGCTTATTTGGGAGAAGTGAGCTAAAACAAGTAATGGCTTCAATCATATACAAGCATGTAAATACACTAAATAGTGGACATATAGAATGGAATAAAGCAAAGATTGCAATCATAGGGAAGAAAAGACACAAGAATAAAATTCATGGTTTAAATAGTGTTACCATGTAATTAGGCTCAAAATCTTACGGGTTGTGTGTTCTTAGCTTTTTAAACTATGTTCCAAATACAACTTCAAACAAATTTAACAAAAATTTTTGAATTTAAATTAGTGAAATACTATAAAAATTTCTTGAAAAAGAAAATATTCCTTCAACCAAGTAGTAACTAAATGCATAAAATCAAACAAACATGCAATCAAATATGCAAATGCAATAATGAACAAACAAAGAAAATAGAATATTGGTGTTGAAAAGAAGGTAACTAACCCCTGGAAGTCGGTATGGACCTCCCCACACTTAAAGATTGCACCGTCCTCGGTGCATGCAGAGATGTACAAGTGGACGGGTGGTTCCACAGCTAGTGCTCTTTTTGTTCATTTCCTTGCTGATGGTTTGGGAGTAGCTTTCTCTTTTCCTTTCTTGGTGGCCATCCTAAAAAGGAAAAAAATAAGTACATGTAAAGCTAAGGGTTCGAGCAAGTGAGAGGGTAGTATAGGTGATAATCAATGCACAGTAAAGAGGGATGTCGTTAACACATAGTCATGACTGCATGTGAAAAGTTCATCAATGGAAATATAACAAGAGCATGTAATGACAATTAAATGCAAGATGTTTATTGGCATGCTAGCAAAGGCATGAGTAGCATAGATCAAGCACTAAATGTCCAAGTTAGATTATCATCTCTTTCAAACTAACAATCTGTTTGTATTGACAATTATATTTTAATTAATAAAATATAAAAGGGATTTTGTGAAAAACAGGCATTAAAGTAGTAGGATAACATAAAAGTAGTGCATGATGCCATACGGGCTTTTTCACAAACACTTAGCGTGCATGGTAAATAAGTTATTGAAAGTATTAAACTGAACATGCAAGCAACCCTATAAAAAGTAATATATAATTGTCAAATAATTCCTTAATAATTCACAAGCAAAATATAGAAAATAATGACCCAAATAAATTTCCAACACCAATTAAAAGAAAAAGAAAGAAAAAGAAAACATAGATAATGAAAGCAAAAAGAAAAAGAAGAAGAAAACATAAAAGTAAGTAAGAATAAGAATAGAAAAGTAAAGAGGGAAGAAGAAAAGAAAAACCTTGATAATGGTGGTGAAAAAGAGGAAGTAGAAAGTGAGAAAGAATGAAGGAGGAAGAAGGGAGAAGAAAGAAATAAGAAGGGATAAGAAAAATTAGGATTTGGGGAAGAAAAGATAAGATATTTGGCTGATCTGGATAAGCTGTGCGCCGCATGTGACGCGGACACGTGGTGTGTGGTGTTTTCAAGTGACGCGAACGCGTGAGTCACGCGGTCGCGTGAGTTGAATTGGCGCGAGAGCAGCCTCGCATTCGTGCAACTCTCTATTTGAAACTCATTTTGCCAAATTTTAGGGTGACGCGCACGCGTGCATGGCCTTTCTTTTAAAATGACGCGAATGCGTGGAGCACGCGTTCGCGTGGTGGAGCTTGTGCTTCTAGCATAATTCCAGCCTCACTCCATCACAACTTGCTGCCACACACCTGTTTACGTCGATTTTACAGGGCCACGCGTTCGTGTGGTGACGCGGACATGTGGGAGGCTCTTTTTTAGAATGACGCGGATGCGTTATTGATGCGGTCGCATGGGCATGGTTGTGCCTAAGGCATACCTCCAGCCACGCTCTCGCGTGACTTTCTGTTCAATTTTCTTTTCTTCCCAGTGCACTTATGACGCGGACGCGTGAGCGACGCTTACGCGTCACGTGCGAAATTTTTTTTATTATTATGTAAAATGCAGAATGCAGTATGCAGATGCTAATATAAATGTTATGCACGATTCCAGGTCCAATCAAAACTCAAAAACAAATAAAACAGACTAGAATTAAAATTGAAAAAGGGACGATCATACCATGATGGGTTGTCTTTCACCTAGCACTTTTAGTTAAAGTCCTTAAGTTAGACATTTAGTGAGCTCCCTGTTATGGTGGCTTGTGCTTGAATTCATCCAAAAATCTCCACCAATGTTTGGAATTTCAGTAGCCTCCGGGATCCCAAACGAGGCGCAGAAAGCCTTCAAGCAAGTTAAAGCAAGTGACAAGGCCCCAAGAGTATTGATTGCTAGACTGAATTCCGGGGTCCCAAATCTTGCTTTTGCACCCGTCTTCTGGTTGAGCAATATTGTTCCATCCGGGTGGCAAACAGTCTGAATTCTCACTGAAGCGGCCAAACAACATCCTAGACCCATTCAATTGAGCTCTACACCAACCTTTGCGTTTAAACTTTGAGCACACAGCCATGTTGAACCTTACTTGACAACTCCAATCACTAACCATCTTCCTCTTACTCTTAATGCCACAAAGAGCTCTAAGCTGACCATCTGTCTCAAGTAAAGCATATTCAAATGAGCTAATTAAGCTTAGAGATGAGAGGTTTACCCACTTGAATGAAGGAACGGGCGGTGATGGCTTTGGGGGAGAGGTCTCCAACAACTTTAGCAAGGTGATTTCCAGCTCCATTCCCTTGAGCTCTTCTTTGACAACTTCCACCTCTTTGCAAGCTTCTTCAATATCAACCTCTTCCTCTTGGTAGCTTTCTTCTAATTCAATATCTTCTTCATTGCTCACCAAGGGCATGGGAGGTTATGCCTCTTCTTCTTGAATCTCTATCTCTTGATCAACCTCTTCCAAGTCTTCAACTATGATATGCCTTGGAGGTTGTACACCTTCCTCAACATCAATTTCAAACGTCTTGGAAGGAGGCTCTATGACTTGACCTTCCCATGGAGGTTCAGCATCTCCTAAGTCTGCAACCACTTTTTCCATTTCAATAATTGCTGCTTTGTCCAATTGTTTAAGTATAAAATCGTACTCCTCCTTGATGATTTCTTTTCTATGACAACTCCCTTCAACTACTCCTTCATCTGCAAGGGTCTCTTCGACCTTCACCTTTAGTGCCTCTTCTAGCTCCTTATGAAGTATGGATTCGCGAAGATGATCCATTCTCTCTTGTTCCATGTCAATAGCATCATTGGGATCATGTTGCTCTTAGATTGATGGATGTGGGTGCTCTTCCATGGATGGTGGTGATGGGATGGAGAGATCATTCTTTGGTTGAAAAGAAAGTGCACTAGAGCTTGAGGGTTGATTGTTGAAGGTATTCGGTGGTCCAATTTGGGCGACGAGAGCTTGTATAGTAGAGTTTAGATCGGTAAGTGCTTTCTCCATAGAGGTTTGGGGTGAATAGGAGGGTTCATTTGTTGGGAGAAAGGGTTCATGGTAGGAAGGGGGTTCATCTTGATAATGATAAGGAGATGGTGTATATTGAGGTGGTAGTTCATGAGAGTAATTGTGTTGGAATGGGGGTGGTTCTATGTATGGTTCATTTGGCTCATAAGGTGGTTGGTATGGTGGATACGGGTTAGGGTCATATGGAGGTGAATGGTGGAAAGGGGCTTGTGAGTATGGTAGTCCAAAGTCATGTTGAGGAGGGGGTTTATAGGCATATGGTGGTGGTTGTTGATAATCAAAAGAGCGCTCACCATAGCCATTGCCTTGATATGCATCACAGAACGGTTGTTGATAGTCCATTGGAGGTGGTTGTTGCCATGAGGGTTGATTAAATCCTTGTGGCTCCTCCCATCTTTGATTGTTCCATCCTTGATGCATGTTCTCATTGTAATCTCCTCTTTCTGCAACATAGTTGTAACCAGACTCATAGCAAAGGGGTGAGAGTTCATAGTGGTAGGAGAAAATAAAACAAAAATTAATAAAAAGAAATTAACGAAAATAAACTCCTAAAACTTAGAAACACTGATAACAATATAAGATAAAGATTTAAAAAAAAAGTTTAAATTTTGAAAAGGTTTGACTTTTTTAAAATTTTGAAATTTAAATTTTGAAATTTGAATTTTGAATTTTGAAATTTAAATATTGAAATTTGAAATTTGATTTTGAAATAAGATAAGATAAGATTTTGAAAAAGATATGATTTTTGAAAAAGATTTGAATTTTGAAATTTAAAACTAAGATAAGTTAAAAAAATTTAAAATAAAAATCTGAAATTTTTTTTTGTAATTTTCGAAAAAAATTAATTAAAATAAAGAGAAAAGATATTTTTGAAATTAATGAGGAAAGAGAAAAATAATAAAATGATACCAAACTTAGAATTTTTAGATCAAAGCAAAGAAAACAAACAAGAAAAATATTTACAATAACCAATAATAAGGCACACGTTTGCAATTCCCCGGCAACGGCGCCATTTTGACGATCGTACTTTCTATCGGTAAAGAAATTTACAAATATAATCGCGTTGTAAGTATAGTTTCTAAACCAACAGAGAATCCTTTTGTGCAAAAGTTTTGGTTGTCACAAGTAACAAAACCCAATAAACTTTATAACCGAAGTATTTAAACCTCGGATCGTCTCTCAAGGAATTACAGGGATGTATGATTTATTATTGGTTAAAGAAAACAATATAATTTTGGGTTTTTAAAATAAGGAACAGGTTATTTAAATGGCAAGGAAAATAAATTAATAATTATAAAATCTCTTGGTAAGGTATAAGAAATTGAAGTCCTATCCTAGTTATCCTTATCAGGTGTGATGAGAATTGGACTCTGCTCCCACTTTAGTTAGCTCTTACTAAATAAAGGAAAGCCAAGCGGACTAATTAATTTGATCCTCAAGTCCTAGTCAACTCCTATGGAAAGAGTAGAGTTATTGGAGTACAAATTAATCAGCAAAGAATTCTAATTTCAATTAATAGCTGAGTTTGATAACTCAAGTATTACTAATTACTCAACCAAGGCCAAAGGGTGTAAAAAGCTAAATTAAAGTCATAAATATGAATTACCTCAATTTGAATTAATAAAGATATCAAATGTAACATGGAAAAGTTTATAAATTAAATTGGAAAAATAAATAAAAGGAACATTGAACCTGGAAATTGAGAAGTAGAAATCCTAAATCCTTTAAGAGGAATTCTAATCTTAAATCCTAAGAGAGAGGAGAGAGCCTCTCTCTCTAAAACTACATCTAAAAACTAAAATTGTGAATTATGAATGAATGATGATGAATAAATGGATTCCCCCACTTTATAGCCTCTAATATGTGTTTATTGGGCCGAAAACTGGGTTAAAAACAGCCCAGAAATCGCTGATTGCGAATTCTGTCACGCTGATTTTCGTCACTGCGATGCGTCCGTGTGGAGCACGCGTTCGCATTGCCTAGCTGTATGGGCACTATAGCAAATTATATATTATTTTGAAGCCCCAGACGTTAGCTTTCCAACGCAACTGAAACCGCATCATTTGGACCTCTGTAGCTCAAGTTATGATCGATTTAGTGCGAGAGGGTCAGGCTGACAACTTTGTAGTTCCTTCAATTTCTTGTATTCCTTCCACTTTTGTATGCTTCCTTTCCATCCTCCAAGCCATTTCTGCCATGTAATCTCTGAAATCACTTAACACACATATCAAGACATCGAATGATAATAAGAGATGATTAAACATAGCAAATTTAAAGCCCAAAGAAGCATGTTTTCAATCATAGCACAAAATCCGGAAGGAAAAAGTAAAACCATGCAAATAGTATGAATAAATGGGTAAAGAATTGATAAAAAGCACTCAATTGAGTACAAGATAAACTATGAAATAATGGTTTATCAAATACTCACCAGAATAACTAGATACAATCGAAGAGGATGAGAAGAGCGACGCGTGGCCGCAAACGGCTCGTCAATCGGAGTTTCGGATCAAAAGTTATGGTGATTTGAAGTTTGATGGAGTTAGGATTTTGTCTCTTCTTCCTCCCTTCTCCATTTCAGCGCCTCAAACCCCTTTCTTTAGGGTTAATGAGCTGAAATACTCATAACTAATGTTTATATATGTTGGGTCTTGGGCCCACTTGGGCCCGGTTCACTTGTTTTAGTTCGTTGCCCTAACTTTGGGCCAAAACCTTTAAGATTAAAGTTTCAAATCGTATTTTAAATATTTCTATCTTCCCAAATTATAAATTCTTATTTCTCAAAATTATTCACTTCTAATTAATTTTCTCAGCCACAGTATCAGACAGATCGCAGTCGGTACTACCGGTCGAATTTTTAGTGCGCATTTTTATTCAGAAAACTATGTTTTATGATTGCTAAATTTTCTAACCATATTCGCTCCTATTTAATTTATTATTTAATTAATTACGGTTTGACCGAGTTTTATATTTTACCCCCCTAACAGAAATTTTCGCCCTCAAAAATTCCATCCGCCACCACGAGTAGGTGAGCGTAGTCTGCCTTTATATCCAACGCATATTAGTCCCAAGGTCTTTTTACTCTGCGTGCTTCTGTTGCCGCGCTTTTATTCCTTTATCTCCGAGGGTCTCGATCATTCGTCCAATGCCGACCAACAACCTCATTCATTACTGTCATCATCTCATCAACTCACATCTTATTAAATCTCAAATCATGTCATCAATAATATCACCATCATCATTAATCATAGTCATTATTCCACATCACTATAATCAACCAAAAATCATCA
The DNA here is from genome assembly GCF_014773155.1 of Arachis stenosperma. Lineage (NCBI taxonomy): Eukaryota > Viridiplantae > Streptophyta > Magnoliopsida > Fabales > Fabaceae > Arachis > Arachis stenosperma. The sequence continues at coordinate 23,531,226 of NC_080378.1, forward strand.
CCATACCTTAATCATACTCCATCTCTATCCTCTCTCTGTCAATCCAATTACTACTAATCACAACTCAACTCCAGGCATAATCTCCAGACTTACTTTCTTATTCCCAAACCCTCGAATTTCCATATAAATTGCTGTTTTAAAGTCTTTGACTAATTAATCAAAATTCTCCTCGTTTTTAGAAATCAAATGAGTTTGAAATAACAAGTTAACAAAATCATAAGAATCCGATTTTTCTTTAATAATTTATAAAAGCATTCGAAGCACATCTCTTTTGTTAAAGTTACTCAAATCAAAAATCATTTTCAAAACCATAACCAACACTCTTTCAGTTTCTTGAGAAACTTTCGACAGCACCTCCCCTAAAAACTGGAGTTTGCCACCCGTCACGGGTTCCCTCAAACCAATCTCAGTACAACATCAGCATTTCAATTTAATGGTTTTTAAATTTGTCTTTCAAACCAATCATTATAAATCTCAATCTAAATCCAAGGTCACCATGACTAAATATCATAGTACTCATCTCTTAAATACGACGACTTGCATTCACTCATCATCTAAATCAAATTACGCATCAACGATCATTTTCTCATCCATTTCAGAACCATCAAAGTTCATAGCCATAATTTATCCCAATTATCTAGAATAATTATCTGCATTAGTTCACTAACCTTTTTAGTACTCAAAGCATAAAGCATTTCTACTCATACCCTACTATTCCTTATTATTACTATACTATGTTAACGCTCCAGCAAGCTTCTGCTGCGTCACTCTGATTATTAACCACCAACAATCCTATCATGAATCCATGTCATATTCCCCTATCGAACCACAAAACCTAGGCCCACTTTTAAGCTTTCTCAACCTGACAAAAATAATGCTTACGCTCATCGTGAGACTCAATCACATCCTCCTAAAAATCCTTGATCTCTATACTCACATTACCTAATCGTTTAAAACCTATAATATCCACTGCCTAACAATTTGTCATCCTCCAATTTTTACACAAGTGCTTGATTTTCACAAACTTTCATTCCCATTCAAATCTAACTATTCCAATGTCAATTACAAACCCCTTCTACCCTAAATCATTAGATTCCAATCAACTCAAACCTAATTAAACAAATCGTTCAAGAAACTATCCACCTCCAAGTGTTCCACTCATCAATTCAAAATCAACACACCATTCTCATATATACCACAGCCAAGATTCCTATCATGGCGTTCCCTCACCGATTCGTTCTTGGGAATTCCTCTTTTCGATTATTTCATTCATGTTCATGAGACACCCTTCGGGTCTTGTCCATACTAGACAAGCGATATCGAGATGATCAGACTCAATATCTCAAGTTAAGTGCTTCAAATTACCAAAGTACACTCATGAATTTCATGCTAGATGTATCAACTAGATACCCTAACTAGCACAGGCATAGACTCAGAGTATGCACTGAAGCATAAGCAGTTCCATCCCTCAGGCTCACGAAGATGAACTGCTCTAATACCGTAATGTAACACTCTAATATTCAAATTCTTATGCTCAAGTCATAAGTCAATGATATTAAGGTGGTACGACTCTCAAGGGAGATTTTTAATACATAGTCATAAGTAAAATTGAAAGGAGTATTAATCGAGAAGCCTGAAAAAGTGAAAATAAAAATCGAGAGGTCATATCACTCACGCATCGATAGCTAGAGGATAAAGCATGAAGTCGAAAGCGATATACAGATAAAGGCATTAAAGAGAATAAGAGAAGGACAATATATAGATATATACCATAAGTAAAAAGCCACTAGTCGCGACCCGTGAAGTTTAGGCCGGCTAGGGTACAATATGAAAGTAATTGACAACAGTATCTCCTAATCTCTCTCAAAAGAATTATAACTGCCTCTATAGACCATTTCAAAGGAGAATATAACGTAAGCTTTTCAAAATAAAGCAAAATATAAAGTAGAGAATATAAAGAGATGGGCAGAGATCAATGGAATACTCACCACAATAACTAAATAGAATCGAAGAGGATAAGAAGAGCGAGCGTGGCCGCAAACAGCTCGTCAATCGGAGTTCTGGATAAAAAGTTATGGTGATTTGAAGTTTGATAGAGTTAGGATTTTCTCTCTTCTTCCTCCCTTCTCCATTTCAGCGCCCCAAACCCCTTTCTTTAGGGTTAATGAATTGAAATGCTTATAACTAATGTTTATATATGTTGGGTTTTGGACCCACTTGGGCCTGGTTCGCTTGTTTTAGTGCGTTGGCCCAACTTTAGGCCAAAACCTTTAAGATTAGAGTTTCAAATCGTATTTTAAATATTTCTATCTTCCCAAATTATAAATTCTTATTTCTCAAAATTATTCACTTCTAATTAATTTTCTCGGCCATAGTACCGGACAAATCGCAGTCGGTACTACCGGTCAAATTTCCAGTATACATTTTTATTCAGAAAATTATGTTTTCTGACTCAGAAAAATTTACTGAGTTTAAATATCATATTTAAATTATCAAATTTTGATTGATAAACTTTTTAACCATATTCGCTCCTATTTAATTTATTATTTAATTAATTACGGTTTGATCGAGTTTTACAATTTATATAATATATTTAATAAAAAACATGTACAACACTTAACAACTTAAGCTTGTCGTAATGCGGTTTGACCTATCTAGTTGAAACCGGATTTTACCAATTTTATCAAATTTGACTATTTTAAGTTTTGTTTAATTTGACAAAATTTGACCAAACTGATCACTTAGCCGATTCAAAAGATTATCTAATTAGTTTAGGGATTAGGTGATCAGATTTTTAGTTTGACCGACCGGGTCAAACAAATTTAGAAACTATGGTTATGGTATCTTACATTTTTGTATAGATCAATTTTAAAGACAAAAATATTTTAGGTAAGATAATAGAAAATTAATTTAAAATAATCTAAAATTATTTTATTTTATATTTTCTAATTATTGTATAGCTTATTATACATTTTTTAGTTATCATTGGAATAATTAAGTATATTAAATAAAATAATAAATGTAGTCACAAAAAAATATAATAATAAATATGTAATTTGTAACACTCTTACTATTAGAATGTCACGCTTTTGACTGGGCTACTCTGATAATGAGAATATTGCGACGACTTTTATATATTTAATAATAGAATAGGAGTCTTTGACTCGAAACCGTATCGCTGTTTTATTTAAAAAATCGAAAGTGTAAGAACCGGAAATAATTAACCGATTAATTAACGTAAAATAATAATAAATTAATAGCCCAAAATAGGTTCCAAAAGTTTAGAATATTAATTAGAAAATATAAATATGATATTTGGACTTAGTAGATTTTTCTGAGTTGGAAAATGTAATTTTCTTCGAAAAATTGCGTAAAAATGCGTACCAGTAAATTAATCGGCAGTATCAGTTTAAGTCTGTCCGGTACTGTGTGAGAATGATAAAAACAGTAAAAAAAGTTAGGACATAAATTAAAGTTAAAGATTGGGCGCTAATTTTAAAAGTTTAGCCCAAAGTTGGGACAAACGGACGAAAAACACTAACAGGTTAATACCAAACATAAATCATGTTAATACCAACTCACTTTTAATCAAAATTAATTTTTCAAACTTAATTTTATACAAATCTCCGTTTACAAACCATAATCCAAACACGCACTTAGGCTAGTAGACCTTAGGATATGATTGAATTGGTTGTTATAATTTATTGATGTATGATAATTTTGATGATTGTGATTACTTCGGTGAATGATGATGTTGATGTATGATGTGGGATTGGATAATGAAGATTTTGAAGATTGTTAATGAATGATGAGGTTTGTTGATGTTGATGTTGATGTTAATAGAGGATGGTGGAATGATATTTTGTGATGTAAATTGTTGAAAAATTGAGTTTACAAGTAGGATTTGGGGTATGGAATGGATGATTTTATGTGTTGCTAAGTTATGGAATAATGAAAAGGTATATGAATATGATTTAGGTACATTAGGACTATTTTGAATGTGGAATAAGTGATTTTGGATTGAGAGTTTGGTAAAATTGAGGTTTAAAGGTTTTTGGTGAAAATGGATCTTGATGAAATTTGACGGATCATATCTTGAACTACAATTTTTGAAATTGATTGAACTTTGTATTAAGTTAAAGATAATCAAAAGAGCTTTAAAACGGTATATATTTTGTAGAAATTAGAATTTTGTAGAAAGAGATATGATCGTTGAAAATTGATGTCAAAAATATGATTTCTGTAATGTTGCAGAAATTGTGAGTTCTGCTTTGTGTGTGCACGCACACTGTTGTGCACGTATTCTGAGTAGGGGCCATATTTTGACTTGTGCGTGTAACACCCTAACTTTTAGCACGTCATGATCGTACCAAAAGTAAGGCGTTACGGACCTGATTTCTTTTATTATAAACTTACTATTGAGCCGTTATATCGATATCGCGTTTCAGTTTAACAAAAAAAATTCCAGAAAAACTCTTGTTCTTACTAACTAAAATCACATATCAAGAGATCTTCAAATACTAATATTCACATAATTATTAGCAATAATAAACTCTATTCAAATAAATTCAATATAAAACTCGAATACAATTTCTAACCCTCTGTATAAAATAAAATCTAAAATAACAAAGGCGAGGGAATTCTATGAAAGCAACTCAACTCATAACTTAACTCAAATAAAACTAATCACTGTCTACAGCTTCAAGCTGAGTCTTCGAACCTGTGTCACTGAAAGGATGGAAAATTTTGGGATGAGAACAAATCGCACGTTCTCAGTAGGGAATAGGAATGTTGTAAAAGTAATGAAATAAAATGCAAATAATTAACTTTACTCAACAAAATTTTATTTTTATCGAACCTTTTGAAAATACTCTTGGTTATACTTTAGGTAACTAATTACCTCTTTTTAAAATCTCTAAATTCAAAACAAATTTTAAATATAAAACTAGTCACGTTATCTGTCTCTCAGCCACATAGTTAATCTTCAGTCAAATGCCAATTCGTAATCACTTTAATACATTCACAAACAAATAGTACAAGCAAGAGATTCAATTCAATGTACAAGCAAGTCGCAGTAAGGCAAACAGCACAATCATAAAGTAATAAGACAAGCAAGCACAATCAAATGCAAATGTGCAAACAACATAATGCATGTCTATCCCTAATGCAGGCCATGAGCTCATGTGTCGGTTGCCTACCCGCTCCCGACATTACCCGAGCACGAGTCCCATATATGATTTTCCAGATGCATCAAGTGTGCTTATAAGTCTTACGGCTAGGCTGCATACAGTGTAACTTTCAATGTGCTTATATTTTGAAAATAGTTCTGTGTGTGGGTGTCCCCACTATACATTTGGCACTAAGGCCCAAACAATGACACATCTGCTCTTCTGTGGCAGATAATCTCTTTAAGTTAATATATTTTTTAAATCCTTGTTCTCAGCTCTCCTGTGGCAGAGATTCTTTTTCTTAAAAAACCGAGCTCAAAACAATACTTAAAACAAAATCTCTCCTTACAAAATTGAATTTAAAACATTAAGTTTTTCTTTATAAATCGATTTTAAATAAAATAGAGTACACCTTTTCTCAACTAAATAAATCTTAAATAATTTAATTTTCCAAAACCAAATCTTTTAAAATAACTTTTCAAATAAAGCCTCAGATTTTATAATATTTCGACAGCATTTCCTCTAAAATTCGGACTAAACCGCCCTTACGGGTTCCCTATTCCTCAACAATTCACCAGCCTTTTTCTCATCAATTCTCAAATCAGCGAAAATCTTAATAATCAGAAAATAGTCACAAATGAACCGTCATCATAATAAATCCAGACCGAGCACAAGCCTAAGTCAATTCAACGCTCAACACAATATCATCCGATCAAATTAACATATCCAGTAACCAATAATTTCTCAAACAAGCTTGCAACAATATCCACCATCATTAAGTAAATCTTAATTCCACAACAATCACATTTTCACAACCCCAATCCAAGCTTAATTCTACCAATTAATCTCTCATAATAATCAAACCAGTCACATTCACAGCAATAATCCATACTCAATAACATTACTATTATTAATATATATATATATATATAGAGAGAGAGATATTTGTAATTATCTAATTAACTTTGTAGGCATTCTAAATTAAAAACATTTAACTTTAAAAAATAAATTTTCTATCTCCGTACAAAATCAAAGTTAACGAAGATTCCGAAAAAATTTTTTGACTGAACTGCTGAAGAGAAAAATGTCAGAAATTGCCTATGCCTCCTAGAACTTCAATTGGCCGAACTCAAGAGAAAAGAGAGCTACGTTACCGTCAGTTTTCACCAAACAAAAATAACGTCAACATATAGAGAAGAAAGATACGAACACTTTTACTGGATTAAATTTTTTTATTGGAGTAACGAATCACAAGAAATTAAGGCCGAAAGCTTCGGTTCTCTTTCTTTCTCTCTCGTGCAATTTTCTTTCTCTTATTCCCTCATATTAATTCGGTGATAGAAAGAAGCAAATGAAGTAAAGATGATTAATGAATACAATGATATGGATATGTGTCATGATTATATATATATAAGTTTACATTCAAGCCACGTTTGCTTTCTTTATCTTTATTTTCTTAATCCTTCTTAAGGGATAATAATAATAATAATAATAATAATAATAATAATACTCAGAAAGAATGTTGTATCTTACCGTGCTTCATATGTTGCATACTATCAACTATGCAGCAAAGTATCGTATATTACTTTGATTTAATATTTGTTTTCTTTTCTTTCGTTTTATTGTTGATGGATTCCTCAATAAGAGAATGACGTTAGTGGTAGTTGAAAAAACTTAGAATTTTAGATGATTGGCTCTAAATTCTTTTATATTTTGTTGAAGTGTCCTATTTCTTTGAGCCTTTTTTACCAAAAGAAATTTCACGCAAGATAGTTGATTTATTATGAAATTATGCTTGATGAGAACCTTTTTTCTATCTGATAGACTGATATACGTTGCTTTGGTTTATGTTTTGCATCCTAAAACTCTCTTATTTATTTATATATTTATTGTTAAATTCTCTAAAAATATAGGATACTGGGTTTCCCTTGACTGAAAGGGATCGGTTGGGGCTTCGGGTCTCCTGCCTCCTCGTGTCATATCATTCGAGCACCAATATGAACGTTTCAGTAAGTTTGAGACTGATATTTGGATATTATCTTCTTAGAACTATGTTAGCACTTTGGTGTTGCTTGATTTGTTCCTTGTAGTAACTGACTATGTTTAGTGACACAAGGCTTAGTTGTTGCTGTTCTTATAGCTATTTTATCTATGCTAATATCTAAGCTTTGAATTCCTGTTTCTTACTTGTCTCTAATTCCTTCTTCAGTAATCTTAAATCAGCTAATTATTTAATTTATTATTTTCCATTCAGTGAATTTATACAGGTCCTTGGAGAAGAACACCCGAGGCCTATCAGATAAATTTGTTTCCTTAGCAAAATGGAGAATCTTAAATAAGCTACATGACAGGAACGAGACTCTGTCTACAGAATGAGTTTCTCACTAAGTTTTTAATCCTAGAGTATTAGGACATTTGATCTTATTCATTACCTGCCCTCTTCAGGTTCTTATTGATAATATTAAAGAGTTTGCTCCAATAATCTATACTCCTACAGTTGGATTAGTGTGTCAAATTTATTCAGGGTTATATAGGCGCCCACGTGGAATGTATTTTAGTGCCAAAGATAAAGAAGAGATGATGTCGATGATCTATAACTGGCCTGTAAATCAGGTAGTACTGAATTAACCCTGGTAAATGCCACCCTATTTCTCTTCATTCGTGATTGAAATATGGCAATGGCTTTTTCCCCTTTCATTCTTCCCTTATGATATCTAAAAAGTATTGCTCAAGATTGTATCGTACTACTTAAAGCATGTTTAGCTTAGCATTTTGAAAGAACCAGGCCATGGTTTGGACATTTGAAAGATAAAGTGAACAAGTATGCTCTGCACATTTATTATCCTTAATAAAAGTTCAACAACTAAGACTTGAAATAATAATCATACTACTCTAAAAGTCCAACGTTTAATGCTAATGGAAGCACTATATAATCCTAATTTACCCGATATTGTTCCACGTTGGTTATAGTGTTTTTTAGCTGGCGTTCCGTTGATGAGTTTTTATAAAATTGATGACAATAATACTCCATCTTCTATCGTTGATGATATTATGCATAAAATTGATATTAAGTTGTTTTTGATAAAATAATACTCCATCTTCTTTATATAGTTGAAAATTAGTCAAAATTTTGCACTCTTTAAACTTGTTTTTTCTGCTTGTTTCTAGTGAAGTTGTTGGCATATTAAATTTTTAATTAATGCATGTTCTGAGTTCATTATTTATGTGTTTCTTGTTCCTGGTTGGGGGGAGGGCTTTACTAGGCATCAATGTGACTCATTTAATAACTGAGTCATTCTTTTAGAGGGGTAAGTTCATGGTCTTTGCAATCCCTCTATTATGTTAAGATACATTCTTGAAACTAAAATTACAATATTATTAGCTATTAAACTTATATAACATCCTTATGTCATGACTATCATCTGCTAGCTCCAGCAAACTAATTTGCCTTAGTTTGTCTTCTGTTGTTCATGTATTATGGGTGAATTTATTTTCTATTCTTTATTAATCTATTAACCGGAATTCATATAAAATTGCAGGCTCTTATGAAAAATTCAACTGATGTCATGAAGGAATCAAGGGTCCTTGAGATTTTACATTTGGTAAGTTATCTGCGATATGTAATTTAGACAGACATAGTCATTTTGATTGTTTCTAATTTAACATATCGAAAGTTATAGCTGAGTTATCTGCAATATGTAATGTTATATAGAATATAAGTCTAAGTTTAGTTATATTTACCTTGTCTTGAGTCTTTATGTTAGAGGATTATTTATTATTTTGATAAGTTTGTAAACTCATTATCTAATATTTAGTATAAATTTTATTTTTACATTTAAAAGTTTATTTGTCTTGTTATTTATATTCTAAATAAATTTTATTTCTATATTTATTTGCATTAATTGTTTACTATTTTTCAAATAAAAAAATAATTAAAACATATCTATTAAAATCGACGGAATGGTTGTCGCTTTTATTATCGCTTTTCAATTTTAAAATAGACAAGGTATTTTTTGGTATCTAAATAATAAAAGGTTAAATTACACAGTTAGTCCCTACACTTTCAGTGAAATTGCAAATTGGTCCCTATAATTTAAAAGTTTGTAATTGGGTCCCTAAAGTAAATTAAAATTTGTAATTAGATCCTCAATAACGTTTACCGTCAAAAAAAATGCACATTTACCATAATGTCCTCTTCTTCCTCTTTTTCTCCTTTTTTTTTTCTTTCTCCTCTCTTCAGAATTTTTCTGTTATTCTTTTTTAACAACAACAATAGGGCTTCAACAACAACAATCCCAGAAAGATAACATTTCAACAAATCAAACAATCAGAAATTCAACTCAACAACCAAATCAACACACAACAACAATAAAATCAAAAAATAAATCAAAATCAGAAACTGGAGTAGTCACAAAATAGAAGCAGAGGCAGTAACAGAAGAAGAAGCAGAGGCTCAAGCAGAAGAAGAAGCAGAGACAGTCACAGAGGAAGAAGCAGCGCCGGCGGGGTCCCCCTCCAAGCTTAGCCGGCACCGTCCCCTTCCCCCTCTCCCCCCTTCCCCCTCTTCCTTTCCCCTTTTCCCTCTCCCTCCCCTCCCCCTTCACGTTTCCTTTCGGCTCCCCCTCCCCCCTCCCCCAACCCCCAAAACGCGTTTCCTTCCCCCACCCCACTCTTTCTTGTTGCTGCTATAATCTGTGCTCCTTGGAGAATCAGATTAATTGCTTCCAGTAGACAAGTCTCAGTAATTAAAATCTAAATTAACTTTATCTACTATGAGTTAAAATTTCAGATTCAGAAAATTGAAGAAAAATATGAGGTCTAACATTTCAAGCAGAAGCAGAGAGAAAGGTTGAGTAAGAATAACAGAAAGAGAAGCTTTGAGAGCTTGAGAGGGAGACAAGAGGTTGTCTTCCCTGGAAAGGAAGCAAACAACATCAACCATGCACACTTTGCCAACGCATCTACAGCACTCTCCTCCTTCTACTTCTCCTTCTTCTTGGAGATCCAGATTTCAACAAAATGAGGTTTACGATGGAGTTAGGTTTTCCGATCCAAAACCCCTCTGACTTCAACAATGTCGTAGAAGCCTTCGGCTGGGAGGAGTTCCCCTACCACGGTGGCGCCACTCCCCACAGCAACGTTATTTGCCGTGTGTTCACCGCCAATGAGTCCCCACCGAAGCCGTTTCCGAAGTAGCCTTCACAAGAGCAGGTAAGAAGGGAGAATTAGCCATAGCTTTGAAGAGTGATGGTGCGATTGTTGTTGTTGCTGTGATCTTAAGAGAGGAACTTGATTGTGAAGGTTGGCATTGGAGCGTAAAGAATTGGAAGAGTATGTGAGGAAGTAAAGGAAGAGAGAAATGGAGTTGAAGATGAAGAGGAAGAAGAGACATGAGCGTAAAGAATTGTTGTTGTTCCTTCAATTCATGACGCTGGGGAGGGGGTGGGATGGGTTAGGGATTTTTTCTCTGTTTTGGAAAGTGGAGAAGTGACATTGAGAAGGTTGAGGAGGGGTGGGATGGGTTAGGGATTTTTTTGTCATTTTTAAATAGTTAAATTATAGTGTTGGTCCCTATACTTTTATTAAAATTGTAAATTAGTCCTTACTGTTAAACACGTGCAACTCACATGCTTAAAATAGCGAATATACTAAGGAATATTCTATTAAATCAAACGGTGTTTGAATGGTAGGGACCCAATTACAAATTTTAATTTTTTTCAGGGATCCAATTACAAACTTTTAAACTATAGGGACCAATTTGCAATTTCACTGAAAGTGTAGGGACTAACTGTGTAATTTAATTAGATCAAATATCGACGGTAACGTTGTCGATTTTAGTAAGCATATTATAAACGAAAACATTGTGGATTTTATTGAATCAAATATCGACAAAGATGGCGTCGATTTTATATAATAATATCGACGGCACCGTTGTCAATTTTAGTAAGAATGTAAAATTCTCAAACTCATATTATAGACAGTAAGGCCGTTGATTTTATTAAATTATTATCGATGGCTAGGCAAGCCGTTGATTTTATTAGAATTTTGAAAAATTGACAAGCTTTATAGCGACCACTTCCGCCGTTTATTTTGCCGTCGAAATTTAATATTAGCGATGACTAAGCCGTCGATTTTAATGATGTTTCTTGTAGTGAATAATAAATAATTTAAGTTTTGTCTAATCAAAATAATTTTTGATAAATAATTTAAATTTAATAAAATAAATAGTAATTAAATTAAATTTCAATAATTATAAAATTCTATTTAATTATTTTTGTTAAAAATAGTTTTCTTAAAAACTACATCTCAATATAATATAATAATTTGTAAATAGTCAATTATTTAATTTTTAAAAATTGATCTGGGGTCTTACAGTGCGTACGCACACCGTGTAAAATTTTGAAAACGTGTGTACGCACACACTAGTGCGCACGCACACACAGGGAGAAGCCTACTGTTGAGAGTGATTGTACACTCTGGTGTGCATAAAAACCTTGCGAAATTTGCAAGTTGTGCGTACGCACAACATTATGGGCACGCACACACTGGAAAGTGCCTTTTGTTGAGGGTGTTTGCATGTATCCATGCGTGCACTCAAAATGGAAAGTTTTACCTTCTGTGTGTATGCATACCTCTAGGCGTACGCACACTTTAAGAAAACTCTTCTGGGAGTGTGTATGTATAACTTTATGCATACGCATGCTGCCCTGTTTCTCAATGAAAACCTTATTTTTAACCGTTTTATCTTTTCGGCAAGCTTGTGAATTTCTGTAAAGCTTATCTAGGGTGTCTTAACTTATTTTTAGGCTTCATAAGTAAGTTAACTAGATAGTTTCAGGTAAAAAGTTTAGAAGACGGAGCCTTAGGATTTCGAAGTACTGAGGGTGGATTAGTTGAGTGAAGTGGTAGAGTACTGTAAAGATGATTGGTATGATGAAATTGTGTAGTTGAGGATTTGATTATGCTTGAGACGGGTTTAGGGCTCGGAGAGGAATGATGGCCTTACTGAAAATGATTTCTGAGAATCACTGAAATATTGTTTTATACTGGTATTGTTGAGATGTTATGTGCCTGAAAGCGACAGCAGGTTAATCCCGCCTGTCAAGGTCGGCGATGGCATAAGGGCGGTGGTTAGTCCCGCTTACGTTGAGATGTGAGGTCTGTGGCAGAGTATCCCACTCGCATCCTTTCGGTATCACAAGAGTGTGTGCAGGCATTATATCCCTGGACCGTGTACCGGGCACAATATCCCTAGGGGTTTCCATTTTATTCGTGATCGAAAGGCAACATCTCAAGGGGATGTGTCGGGTTGGCAGTTGAACCGACAATGTGATATCACAGCCAATAGGGCAGACATTCATCATGTGCATCTTCTATATGGTTGCTTGCTTTGTTTACTTGAATATTATACCTATTTGTATAACATGCTTAAGTGCTTCTTGATTTACCTGCTATACTTGAAAATTACTTGTGCTTTACTTGTATGAATTACTTGTGTTTTCTATTGGAATTGAGGAGGATCGGTAGGCGGTGGCGATGGGATCGCATGGCGGTTAGGCTGGCGAAGGCTGTGGGACAACGGTGTGAATGTTAGTCTAGAAATTCCTTAGGATAAAATACCCTATTTCTTTATGGTTTTACAGTTATGGTTTTAGATTTATTTATGCTTTAAGTTTGAATCTTATACTTGATGTGAAGTTCTAGAATTGCCTCTGGCGTTTCGGAGTCTTACATCTTACATTACTGGGCACTGTTACAATGCTAAAAACCTCCGGTTCTCATACCATATTCTGTTGTTTTTTTTAGATGCAGGTCGTAACCCATCTTAGCGAGTTGTGAGATGGTGATAGAGTGAAGGACCTTGATTTTCTATTCGGAGTTTTTTTTATTATTTTTGTTTAGTACTCTCACTTTTTTTTTTATTTTATTTGCCTTAGAGGCTTACTTTGAGAGATATGTTGTATACTGTTTTAGCTTTCAAAACTCTATATGTCTGTATATAACTAGTCGGCCTAAACTCCGCGGGTTGAGGCTAGTATCTTATGATTATTATACTCTTATATCTACTTATGTCTTGTTATCTTGTATCTATACCTTGTACTTTTATGCTTGTAGTTTTGTGTGAAAGATTTGTGCTTTTGAAACTTTGTTTTTGAGCTTATTCCTTTATTGGGCTTCTAGAATTACTATATATATATATATATATATATATATATATATATATATATATATATATATATATATTATTGTACATGCCTTAGAAGTGTCGTAACCTTTAATTATCATTTGCTTTACGATTTTAGGTAAGGCTTAGGGTAATTAGGATTTAACAGAAAGATATATATATTTTTTTTAATCAAACATGCATATATAACCAAATTCAATCACAATCCTCATATATATATATATATATATAGCACTTACATATAAACATACCAGACTTCGTATACAAGTAACTTATAAATAATATAAGCATACATATCATTACAACTCCTATCCCTCTTACAAATATATAATAACTAGTGTTAAACCCGTGCGATGCACGGGCTTACATTTTAATTTGACAAGATAAATCAAAAATAATATTTTATAATAATAAATTTCTCAAGTTTAGTATAACACTATCATCGTCATTATATAATAAACGTACTTAATATGTTGTTTTATCTTTATTCAAAGTAAAATGCAAATAGAACAGTTTAAAGTCTATAATATTCTTGAGGCATAAGAAAAAAACCTACAAAAATAAGAACATATATAATTGTAATAGTAGCATGTCAATTTTACACTAAACTTTATATTATAAGGCTAATGAAAATTTATCGACAACCTAGTATTTTACTAACCTCATTAGAAAAGCAATTGGCATATGATGTTATGCTTCATGTTACACATTTTATTTCAAATATGAAAGTATAGTTAATAAATTAGTTATATCTACTACAAATATTTGTACAAAAGTGTAAATCATAATATGTTACTAAAATGAAAATATTATTTTCTTATCTAAATATAATTAAAAACTTCATTGAACACGACATTTGTTGTTGATGAGTTTGGATTTCTATCTTCATCTAGAATTAGAATGTTCAGACCATTGTGACTCTTAACTTTTGACAAAGCAACGTAAAGTTGTCCATAGGTGAACACTGATTTTGGCAAGTAAAGTCCAACATGTGATAATGATTTACCACATAGTAAAATACTTTGATTTTTCAATGTTTTTCTCCTCATATATAGTATCCTATTAGCCAATAATGTCTAAGTTGCATTTCAAATACGATTTGGTTTGTTAATACTATTAAATATCGATAGCTGCAATGAATTTTCTATCGTCACACAGTAGTCCCATAAAATAAAAAGCATCTTGGAAGCTAAGATATATAATCCCATTAACTGTCCTAATATACTCATCATATGTTGTGCAACTTTTTTGAATAATTAACAAAATTCTCATATAATAGATATCACATATACTCGGTAGAACATAGTTTGACCTCCCGATAAAATACTCTCTCTTATGTGGATATCATTTCCTTTCTTCTCTATTATAAACAAATTGATTTGGAAACTCAGCATACGTTAAAGTTTGACATGCTTCAAATTTTTTGTTGGCCTCTATCCATGCTAAGAACATTGTACCTTTTCCTTTCTCTTAATGCATTTTCTCAAGATTATCACCGTCTTTAAAGATAATATTTTCCTTTCCAGATAAGTAAAAGGTTAATCTTATCACTGAATATCATAAGCCAAAGTTCTCCATGTAACACCCTAACTTTTAGCACTTCATGATCGTACTAAAAGTCCGGGTGTTACTTACCTCTACTCTTTTAATTCCATACTATATTTATTTAATATTGAGCTCTTGCAAATACGAACCAAAACCTTTAATTAAGAAAACAAAAATCCTTTATTTTAAACCACTAAACCACAAATATATATATATATATATATATATATATATATATATATATATATATTCACATAGCATTAATACATAGACTTATTCCAAGATTCTCAAACAAATCACGCCCCTATAAAAATTAAAAACAATAAACGACGAGGGAAAAATAAAATCTAACAGCTTAACTTGTAAACATAATCTTCTATACTCCTGTAGCTCTGCCTAAGCCTTCACACCTATAACTGAAAGGGATGAAAATAAGGGGTAAGAATTGGGGAGTTTTTAGTAGGGTCGGAGTAGTTATTTACGTCGGAATTATCACAGTTTAACACAAGGACCCAGAACAATAACCAGTCATAGAAGTTCATATTAACAAGCAAAGAAAATCACAAACACACTCAAACAATCACAAACAATTTACAACACCAAACCAAATGCAAAATATGCAAACAAGGATGATGCATGCCTATTCCTATCACAGGTAATGAGCTCATCTGTCGGTTTTGACCCGTTCCCGATGTAACTCAGCAAACTTTATATGAGTTTGGTTTCTAGTGTTATAACCTCTATAAGCAACTTCTGTCTTACAGGTGCAACTCTCTTGAGCCGATGTATGTGAACATAACCTCTATAAGCAACCTTGGTCTTACAGGTAAGGCTCTCTCTGACCAATGTATGTATCGATAACCTTTGTAAGCAACATCTGTCTTACAGGTGTGACCATCCCCTGGATTGCCTGATGTATCTTTGAAAAGTAAATCTCAATCATCACTCCTCACCAATTTATACTTTATTCTCAACGATATTCCAGCCAAAAAATCACCAAAACATCCCAACCTGCCGTTTATATATAGCCGACCCAAAATCTCAAGCAAACAACAATAATTCAATATAAAACTCAATCAAACTCAACAATAATCAATCAAATCAACATTTACTTATAAAATTCACATTTAATCATTATAAAATTACCAAATCTTACCTCCGTATAGAAATCACAACAACGGAAACTCTGGAGAAGCTTTCTGACCGAGTTGCTAAAGAAGAAAACATTAGAAATCATATGTGCCTCCTAGAACTCTAATTGGCGGAACTCAAGAGAAAGGAGAGCTATGTCACTGTCAACTTCTACTGAACAAAAGTAACGTCAACATAAAGAGGAAGAAGATACAAACACTTTTATAGGATTAGATTTTTTATTAGATTTATAGATCTCAAGAAATCGAATGCCAAAGGTTTGTGGCTTCCATGGAGTTTCTCGTGCTCTCTCTCTTTTCCTTTCTTTACTTCGGTCAAAATGAAGGGAAGGATGAGATTAATGTGATTATATGTGTTATAGGGGCATGTGTCACATTAGGAGACACGTGTCATGTTCTTAAACTGCTGAGTCAGGGATTCAAGTTATAAATATCTTAAACGGATAACTATAAAAGCTGGATATATTAAAAAACAAGTAACAATATATATGAGTTACTAATATAAATGACATTAGTAACATAATAATAAAAGATATACGATGAAACATTAGCAGAGCTAAGTTCACCAAAAAGTACCGATATTTACTCATATCAGTAGATATCTAACTCGATAATAAATTATTAACTAAATTTTATTTTTAAATTAAAAATATCAATTACTCAAATTAAAAAATATATATAATTTTTATTATTTATAAATTACCAAAATTATAGTTTTAATTTTGTAAAATATTTCATCATAACAAAAATATATATAAGAATATAAATTTGATTGAATTCAAATAGTTATAAAATTAATTCATTTACTTATAATAAAATAATTTCTAAAAATAAGAAAGTTCAATTTTTAAGATAAATTATAACTTATTTATATTTATATTTCCAAAAATGTTGGTCGTTACATCCTACCTACCTTACAAAAATTTTCGCCTTCAAAAATTGATATAATAAAATAAATTCAAACTCTACTAAAAGAAAACAGGAATCACGAAGAATAATACAGGTAATGTCAAGAATGAATATTCAAAAAATTCAAGTGAACAGATAGGATCATAATCAAGCAAAGATATACATGAATGATAAGGTGTGGCTAAAAGAAATATTCAAATCACATTTTAAGGACGGAATCTGAAACAAAGAAATCCAATGAAAATAATGAAAGAAGAGATTACACCAAGTCACACAACACGAATAAAGAGTATACGTCAAAACGAATCCTTAAAAGTTAACTTCTAACATTCTCAAGCCACGTGATTCGCATAACCTATTACTTCTATTTTGTCTATGATAATTTATTAGTATTTCCGTATACAAAAATCATCAATATTAAGTTGGCCAGACTTAATACTATGAGAAATGCAACAGTCAACTAATAGTATTAGTCAATAGGCAGTCATGCATCTAAAATCTAAACTCTTGTCATTAGGACAAATCTTATCACATGAAAGACACTCAGAGTATACAATGAAGCATAGTCAGTCCAATCCCAAGGCTCTAACAAGAATGAACTGCTTTGATACCATAATGTAACACCCTAACTTTTAGCACCTCATGATCGCACTAAAAGTCTGGGTGTCACCTGTTATACCCGGCCTAACTGAAATTAATTAAATAATAAGTTAAATAGGAGCGAATATGGTTGAAAGATTTGGCAATTGGAATTTGATGATTTAAATATGATATTTGGATTCAATGAATTTTTTCGAGTCGGAAAACATAGTTTTCTACGTAAAAGCGCGCAGTGGAATTTTGACCGGCAGTACCGGCTGAGATTTGTCTGGTACTGTAGCTGAGAAAATTGATTATGAGTAAATAGGATTAAGAAATGAGGAATTATAATTAGGGGAGGTAGAAATATTTAAAGTGCGATTTAGAGCGCTAATCTTAAAGGGTTTTGGCCCAAAATTGGGCCAATAGACAAAAATAACTGAACCGGGCCTAAGTGGGCCTAAGACCCAACATATATAAATATTAGTTATGAGTATTTCAGCTTATTTTACCCTAAAAATAAGAAGAGGGGCGCTGAATTGAGAAGAGAGAAGAGAAGAGAGAAAACCTAACTCTCTTTGATCTTCAAACCACCATAACTTGAGCTACGGAGCTCCGATTGACGAGCCGTTTGCGGCCACGCATCACTCTTCTCATCCTCTACAATTCTATCTAAGTTTTATGGTGATTATTCCGTTCATATCTGTCCAGTTTTCGAAATTCCCCACTGTTACATGTTTTTGGATAGTTAGTGTTGAAATCTTGTGATTTTGGGTGTTTAGGGATACTCCAACATAGATTCTAAGTGGGTTCTATCCCTACTTCATATGGGCTGAGGTAAGAAGTGCTCAAACCCTTGTGATTTGTCATTTTTATGAGCCCTAGGTTGATGTATGTATGTGAAGTTGGTTATGTTAGTGTATTTGGTGATTTTGATGCACAATTGGAGGGTTGGTGTTGCTTGTGGAGCTTTGGTGAGGCTTAGAGCTAAGGGTTGGTGAAGACTTCCATAGAAGAGGCTCAATTGGTTTAGCTACAAGAGGTACGGTTTAAGTTTCATTTAAGTACCGTGTGGTGTGATGAGAATTCCTAGGTTAGATGCCCCTAGGATTAAGTTTGGATTGTGTAAATAGTTGGTGCTAATATACATAGTTGGTATGTAATGTGAATTAATGATTGGGTTGAGAATTGTGTGGCCTTGTATGCTTGATGTATTGAGAATTTGATGTATTGGTAATGAGTATTGATTTGTGGTTTATGCATTTAAATTGTGAAATTGAGCCGGAGGCCGTGAATCTTGGGCCGGAGGCCGGAAAGAGGTAAGGAAGGTAAGCTGATGTGTACACTGTATGATGACACAAGTGATTGGATGAATCTCAGATAATGAATATATGAATGATTGGGTTGGTTAGTGAATAATAAGGTTTGAGGAGTTGAAGTGTGGGATTTGGTAACTTTGGGTGAAATTATATAGATGAGGTATGTTTGGTTTTGGTTGAGATATATTATGTGGTCATATATGTGATTATGATTATTGATGCCTTGATGGTATGATGATGCATGAGAGATATGTATGTTGTGATATATGCTTTAGGAATGATTAAGGTTGATTTGTGGGTGAAACCATGTGATAGTGAGTATGATATTGGTTATGTATAATGATGATTGATTGGAAATAGTATTGTTGGAAATTGGGATGAGGAGGGATGTATGACATGTTAATGTGTTTGTAATTTAGCCATTTATTTGAAATGGGTAAAAATGGTTATATGGCGGTTTTGTGAATTGTGGTAAGGTGTTAATGCATGAGTTGAGGAGGCTTGAGGTTGCTTTTGGTATATTTTGATTGATTTCAAAAAGGGATGAAATTGGCATGTTTTGGTTGATTTTGAAAAGCGTTGAAAATGGCTTGTTTTGAAAATGGCACTTTGTGATTTTGTATAAAAACATGGTTTTTGGACATACTTTGATGGGACATAACTTGCACTCTGGATCCCCGTTTTAAGTCAAATTCATTTAGAAATAAAATTGGATCCGGGATGTTCATGCCGTTCGAAGAACGGGCGAAAAATGTTTTGAAATGAAGAAGTTATGTCTGTTGGAAGATTGGGGGTTCTATATGTGGATTCTGTAGCTTTTAACTTAGTAATATTTTAAGCAGAATACCCACCCACGCGTAGGCGTGCTTGACGCATACGCGTCATTTTTCAAAAAGGCACCATCCAAGCGTGTGCGTGGGGTGCGCGTGCGCGCCGATGCACTACACCCAATGCCAAGCTATTTTTCTCGAGAGTTGTGCCGGAGTTGTGCCAGTTTTGTCTGTGGTGCACAAACGCACCCACGCATACGCGTGGCTGACGCGAGCGCGTCCCTTTGCTGTTTTTCCACCCACGCGTACGCGTGGGCGACGCATACGCATCGATGAACATTATGGCCATCCACGCCTGCACGTGGAGGACGCGTACGTGTGGCCCTGTTTTCATGCCAAAGTTGATTTTTGAGTTTTAAAAGACAAATCTCATACTTCTAAGCCTCCGATCTCACCCTTTATATATTAAATCATTATGATATGCCTAGCAATGAGAAAGGAGCTAGGGGACGTGGTAACTTATGAATGAAACAAGGGGAAAAGTTATGATCAATGATGATCAAAGATGATTATATGAGATATAGAGGATGACGGTGGAAGTACCGTGTATGCCATGAGCCGAAGGGCTATATTTATTGATAAATGGCTGGTTCTTGATTGAACCATGAGCCGGGTGGCTGAGTTATTGCTGGGTTACGGTAAAGCCATTATTGATTATGGCTGAGTATAAATGCATATATGATTAATGAATGAATATGTTACATGGATAATAATGGAAAATATTTAAATATGATGTGTGGCCCCGGGTAGTAGGCAGTGGCGTTGTCTGATGAGCGGATAATTTGTACGCTTTTTGGCATTGTTTTTAGTATGTTTTTAGTATCTTTTAGTTAGTTTTTAGTATATTTTTATTAGTTTTTAATTAAAATTCACTTTTCTGGACTTTACTATGAGTTTGTGTGTTTTTCTGTGATTTCAGGTATTTTCTGACTGAAATTGAGGGTCCTGAGCAAAAATCTGATCCAGAGACTGAAAAGGACTGCAGATGCTGTTGGATTCTGACCTCCCTGCACTCGAAGTGGATTTTCTGGAGCTACAGAAGCCCAATTGGCGCGCTCTCAACGGCGTTGGAAAGTAGACATCCTGGGCTTTCCAGCAATATATGATAGTCCATACTTTGCCCAAGATTTGATGGCCCAAACCGGCGTAGCAATTCGGCCTCAGAAATTCCAGCGTTAAACGCCGGAACTGGCATAAAACTTGGAGTTAAACGCCCAAACTGGCATGAAAGCTGGCGTTTAACTCCAGAAAAGGTCTCTACACGAAATTACTTCATTGCTCAGCCCAAGCACACACCAAGTGGGCCCGGAAGTGGATTTCTCTGTCATTTACTCATTTCTGTAAACCTTAGGATACTAGTTTACTATTAATAGGATCTTTTGACATTGTATCCGTACCTTATGACCTCATGACATTTTTACACGTTTCTTTGTGTACATTCCACGGCATGAGTCTCTAAACCCCATGGTTGGGGGTGAGGAGCTCTGCTGTGTCTTGATGGATTAATGCAATTACTACTGTTTCTTATTCAATCATGCTTGCTTCGATTCTAAGATATCACTTGTTCTTAACCCGGATGAATGTGATGATCCGTGACACTCATCATCATTCTCAACTATGAACATGTGCCTGACAACCACCTCTGTTCTATCTTAGATTGAGTAGATATCTCTTGGATTCCTTAACCGGAATCTTCGTGGTATAAGCTAGAACTGATGGCGGCATTCAAGAGAATCCGGAAGGTCTAAACCTTGTCTGTGGTATTCTGAGTAGGATTCAATGACTGAATGACTGTGACGTGCTTCAAACTCCTGAGGGCGGGGCGTTAGTGACAGACGCAAAAGAATCACTGGATTCTATTCCGGCCTGATTGAGAACCGACAGATGGATAGCCGTGCCGTGACAGGGTGCGTTGAACATTTCCAATGAGAGGATGGGAGGTAGCCACTGACAACGGTGAAACCCTACATACAGCTTGCCATGGAAGGAGCCTTGCGTGTTTGATGAAGAAGACAGTAGGAAAGCAGAGATTCAGAAGATGGAGCATCTCCAAAACCCCAGCCTATTCTCCATTACTGCAATACAAGTAACCATTTCATGTTCTTTTGCTTTTTACAATCAATCCTGATAATTTCTGATATCCTGACTAAGATTTACAAGATAACCATAGCTTGCTTCAAACCGACAATCTCCGTGGGATCGACCCTTGCTCACGCAAGGTATTACTTGGACGACCCAGTGCACTTGCTGGTTAGTTGTGCGGGATTGCAAAAGTGTGATTGCAATTTCGTGCACCAAGTTTTTGGCGCCGTTGCCGGAGATTGTTCGAGTTTGGACAACTAACGGCTTATCTTGTTGCTTAGATTAGGACTGTTTTTGTTTTTATTGGTTTAGAGTCTTTTAGTTGAGTCTAGTTTCATATTTTAAGTTTGGTGTCCTTTTGTGTTTTTCTCTTAATTTTCGTTTTTGAATGTTCTTGTCCCTTTTTGATTCATAAAAAATTTCTAAGTTTGGTGTCCTCTTTGTGTTTTCCTCTTAAAATTTTCGAAAAATTAGTGTTTGATTTCTAAAAATTTTAAGTTTGGTGTCTTTTTGTGTTTTTCCCTTTCCTCTTTTTAAAAATCAAATCTTTTTCAAAAAAATTTTTCAATCATATCTTTTTAATTGCTCTTTTCAAAATCTTTTTAATTACTTAATTGATTCAGTTCTCAATTTGCTTTGATCTCATTTTCATTTTGATTTTTGAATTTTTTATTTTATTTTCCTTTTGTTTTATTTTATTTTATTTTATTTTTTTCGGTTATTTCAAAAAAAAAAATAAAAATAAACAAAATTTATCTCTTTGCAATTATTATCATTTCCCTTTTGTCCATTATGGACTTAAGTGGAATTGATCAGTCCAGAAGGACTCTGGGGTCATATGCTAACCCCATTACAGCTGCATATGGGAGTAGCATCTGCACACCTCCCATCAAAGCAAGCAGCTTTGAGCTAAATCCTCAACTCATTATCATAGTGCAGCAAAATTGCCAGTATTCCGGTCTTCCACAGGAAGAACCTACTGAGTTTCTGGCACAGTTCTTACAAATTGCTGACACAGTACATGATAAAGAGGTGGATCAGGATGTCTACAGACTATTACTGTTTCCATTTGCTGTAAAAGATCAAGCTAAAAGGTGGTTGAATAACCAACCTACAGCAAGCATAAAGACATGGAAACAGTTATCAGACAAATTCCTGAATCATTTTTACCCTCCAAAGAGGATGACACAGCTAAGGCTGGACATCCAAGGCTTTAAACAAGAGGATAATGAATCACTTTACAACGCCTGGGAGAGGTATAGAGGTATGCTAAGGAAATGTCCCTCTGAAATGTTTTCAGAGTGGGTACAGTTAGACATTTTCTACTATGGGCTTACAGAAAAAGCTCATATGTCCTTAGACCACTCAGCTGGTGGATCTATACACATGAGGAAGACAATTGAAGAAGCTCAAGAGCTTATAGACACTGTTGTTAGAAATCAATACTTATATTCTAGCAATGAGTTCGTTCCAAAGGAGGAAGTTATGACAGTAGTCACTGATCCTAATCCTCAAGAACAGATGAATGAGCTCAATCAACAATTGCTCCTGATGACAGAACAGTTAGCAGAATTTAAAGAGATGCTCTATGAAACTAAAGTTGCTAACAAGAGCATAGAACTGCAGTTGAATCAAGCAAAACAGCAAATATCTAAATAGATAACAGAGGAATGTCAAGCAGTTCAATTGAGGAGTGGAAAGACCTTGAATAACACTGCTCAAAAGAGTAAAATGCCAAACAAGGAACAATTGACAGAGGACAAACAAACTACTGTTCAAAATCCCTCTGAGGACAGTAAGAGCCCAGAGAGGAATGTCATTGGCGTTCAAACGCCAGAAAGGGAAGGAAAGCTGGCGTTAAACGCCCATTCCTTGCCCAGTTCTGGCGTTCAAATGCCAGAAAAGGGAGAGAAGTTGGCGTTTAACGCCCAAACTTCACCCATTCCTGGCGTTCAAACGCCAAGGGAAAATCAGACACCTGAGAGTGCTGACAGTAATCCCTCTAAAAAGGCTTCTTCAACCACTTCTGTAAGGAATAAACCTGCAGCATCTAAGGTTGAAGAATATCAAGCCAAGATGCCTTATCCTCAGAAACTCCGCAAAGCGGAACAGGATAAGTAATTCACCCGCTTTGCAGACTATTTAAGGACTCTTGAAATAAAGATTCCGTTTGCAGAGGCACTTAAGCAAATACCTTCTTATGCTAAGTTTATGAAGGAAATCTTAAGTCATAAGAAGGATTGGAGAGAAACTGAAAAAGTGTTTCTCACTGAAGAATGCAGTGCAATCATTCTAAAAAGCTTACCAGAAAAGCTTCAAGATCCTGGAAGCTTTCTGATATCATGCACATTGGAAGGCACTTGCACCAAGACAGCCCTATGTGATCTTGGAGCAAGCATCAATTTAATACCTGCATCCACTATCAGAAAGCTTGGGTTGATTGGAGAAGTCAAACTAACCAGGATATGCCTCCAACTTGCTGATGGCTCCATTAAACACCCATCAGGCATAATAGAGGATATGATTGTCAAGGTTGGGCCATTTGCCTTTCCAACTGACTTTGTGGTACTGGAAATGGAGGAGCACAAGAGTGCAACTCTCATTCTAGGAAGACCTTTCCTAGCAACTGGACGAACTCTCATTGATGTACAAAAAGGGGAAGTAACCTTGAGAGTCAATGAGGATGAGTTCAAGTTGAATGCTGTAAAAGCTATGCAGTATCCAGACACACCACATGACTGCATGGGCACTGACATTATTGACTCTCTGGTAGAAGAGATCAATATGGCTGAAAGCCTAGAATCAGAGCTTGAGGACATCTTCAAAGATGCTCAACCTGATCAAGAAGAACCAGAGGAGGCAAAGGAATTTTCGAAAATTCTTCAGGAAGAGGATAAGCCTCCTAAGCCCGAACTCAAACCACTACCACCATCCCTGAAATATGCATTTCTGGGAGAGGGTGACACTTTTCCAGTGATTATAAGCTCTGCTTTAAATCCACAGGAAGAGGAAGCACTGATTAAAGTGCTAAGGACACACAAGACAGCTCTTGGGTGGTCCATAAGTGATCTCAAGGGTATTAGCCCAGCTAGATGCATGCACAAGATCCTGTTGGAGGATAATGCCAAACCAGTGGTCCAACCACAGAGGAGGCTAAATCCTGCCATGAAGGAGGTGGTGCAGAAAGAGGTCACTAAATTACTGGAGGCTGGGATTATTTATCCTATTTCTGATAGCCCCTGGGTGAGCCCTGTCCAAGTTGTTCCCAAAAAGGGAGGCATGACAGTGGTTCATAATGAAAAAAATGAACTGGTTCCTACAAGGACAGTCACAGGGTGGCGCATGTGTATTGATTACAGAAGACTCAATACAGCCACCAGAAAGGATCATTTTCCTTTACCATTCATAGACCAAATGCTAGAAAGACTAGCTGGTCATGATTACTACTGCTTTTTGGATGGCTATTCAGGCTACAATCAAATTGCAGTAGATCCTAAGGACCAAGAGAAGACAGCATTCACTTGCCCTTCTGGCGTGTTTGCCTACAGAAGGATGCCTTTTGGTCTGTGCAATGCACCTGCAACCTTTCAAAGGTGCATGCTCTCTATCTTCTCAGATATGGTAGAAAAATTTCTGGAAGTCTTCATGGATGACTTTTCAGCATATGGAGACTCATTTAGCTCCTGTCTTAATCACCTAGCACTTGTCTTGAAAAGGTGCCAAGAGACTAACCTGGTTTTAAACTGGGAGAAATGTCACTTTATGGTGACTGAAGGAATTGTCCTTGGGCACAAAATTTCAAGCAGGGGAATAGAGGTGGATAAGGCAAAGGTAGAGGTAATTGAAAAATTACCACCACCTGCCAATGTTAAAGCAATTAGAAGCTTTCTGGGGCATGCAGGATTCTATAGAAGGTTTATAAAGGATTTTTCGAAAATTGCAAAACCTTTGAGTAACCTGTTAGCTGCTGACACACCATTTGTGTTTGACACACAGTGCCTGCAGGCATTTGAGACCCTGAAAGCTAAGCTGGTCACAGCACCAGTCATCTCTGCACCAGATTGGGCATTACCATTTGAATTAATGTGTGATGCCAGTGATCATGCCATTGGTGCAGTGTTGGGACAGAGGCATAACAAACTTCTGCATGTCATTTATTATGCTAGCCGTGTTCTAAATGATGCACAGAAGAATTACACAACCACAGAAAAAGAATTACTTGCAGTGGTCTATGCCATTGACAAGTTTAGATCCTACCTAGTGGGATCAAAGGTGATTGTGTACACTGACCATGCTGCTCTTAAATATTTACTCACAAAGCAGGATTCAAAACCCAGACTTATAAGATGGGTGTTGCTTCTGCAAGAGTTTGATATAGAAATAAGAGACAGAAAAGGGACAGAGAACCAAGTAGTTGATCATCTATCCCGAATAGAACCAGTAGCTGGGGCGTCCCTCCCTTCTACTGAGATCTCTGAGACTTTCCCAGATGAGCAACTCTTTGCCATTCAGGAAGCTCCATGGTTTGCAGATATTGCAAACTATAAAGCAGTGAGGTTCATACCCAAGGAGTACAGCAGAGTACAGAGAAAGAAATTAATTTCAGATGCCAAGTACTACCTCTGGGATGAACCATATCTCTTTAAGAGATGTGCTGACGGAGTGATCCGCA
Organism: Arachis stenosperma; assembly: GCF_014773155.1. Classification (NCBI taxonomy): domain Eukaryota; kingdom Viridiplantae; phylum Streptophyta; class Magnoliopsida; order Fabales; family Fabaceae; genus Arachis; species Arachis stenosperma. The sequence continues at coordinate 23,557,666 of NC_080378.1, forward strand.
GATGTGTACCCAGAGAAGAAGCTTGAAGGATCCTATGGCACTGCCATGGATCACAGTATGGAGGACATTTTGGAAGTGAGCGAACAGCCACTAAAGTTCTCCAGTGCGGCTTCTACTGGCCTACTCTCTATAAAGATTCCCGAGAATTTGTGCGTAACTGTGACAGTTGCCAAAGAGCTGGTAACCTGCCTCACGGATATGCCATGCCTCAACAAGGGATATTAGAGATAGAATTGTTTGATGTATGGGGAATTGACTTCATGGGGCCATTCCCACCATCATACTCAAACACTTACATTCTGGTGGCAGTGGACTATGTATCTAAGTGGGTAGAAGCAATTGCTACACCCACTAATGATACCAAGACCGTGCTGAAATTCCTCCAGAAAAACATTTTCAGCAGATTTGGCGTCCCCAGAGTGCTAATCAGTGATGGGGGCACTCATTTCTACAATAAACAGCTATACTCTGCTATGGTTAGATATGGAATCAGCCATAAAGTGGCAACTCCGTATCATCCACAGACAAACGGGCAAGCTGAAGTTTCCAACAGAGAGCTAAAAAGAATCCTAGAACGGACTGTGATAGCCCGGAGAAAGGATTGGGCAAAGAGCTTGGATGATGCTCTGTGGGCATACAGAACAGCATTCAAGACTCCTATAGGAACCTCTCCATACCAACTGGTGTATGGGAAGGCCTGTCATTTGCCTGTGGAACTGGAACATAAAGCCTACTGGGCAACCAGATTCCTAAACATGGATGCACAGTTAGCTGGTGAAAAAAGATTGCTCCAGTTAAATGAGCTAGAGGAGTTTAGACTCAATGCCTTTGAAAATGCAAAAATTTATAAGGAAAAGGCAAAGAAATGGCATGACAAGAGATTGTCAACCAGAGTCTTTGAGCCTGGACAAAAAGTTCTGCTCTTTAACTCTAGGCTCAAGTTGTTTCCAGGAAAACTCAAATCCCGGTGGAGGGGTCCGTATGTGATCACAGGAGTCTCACCATACGGGTATGTTGAGCTTCAGGATACTGATTCTGACAAAAAGTTCATCGTTAATGGACAGAGAATCAAGCATTATCTTGAAGGAAATTTTGAGCAGGAGTGCACAAAATTGAGACTTGAATGATTCTCAGTGACAGTCCAGCTAAAGACAGTAAAGAAGCGCTTGCTGGGAGGCAACCCAGTCATTAGGAAGTTGTATGAATTGTTCTTACAGAGGCAAGTATCAAAAATGAAGGAATTCACAGAGTTACAGAAGGATTCAGCTCAAAAAGCAGAGAAAATGAGCTCACTGGCGAAAAAACGCCAGTAAGGGGCATTTTGGGCGTTAAACGCCAGAATGGGCACCATTCTGGGCGTTTAACGCCAGTAATGGTACCATTTTGGGCGTTAAACGCCGGAATGGGCACCATTCTGGGCGTTTAACGCCAGGTGTGCAGCATCCTGGGCGTTTTGGAAAAACGCCCAGTGACAAAGGATTTCTGGCGTTTAACGCCAGCCAGGGCACCTGGCTGGGCGTTAAACGCCCAAAAGGGGCAACAAATGGGCGTTAAACGCCAGAATGGGTGCCATTCTGGGTGTTTAACGCCAGCAAGGTGGGGGGACCACAATTTTGTTTTCAAATCAAATTTTTTCAAACTTTCCTTTTCTTACCCATACTTTTCTACAAAATCACACTTCAATCATTCATCATTCACTTTCAAATCTTCAAAAATCAAAACCATTTTTCAAATTTATTTCAAATCAATTACAAACATTGTTCAAAAATCTCACCCTTTTTCTCAATTTCTTTTCATATCTTCTCAAATCTCCTTTCAAATTTCTTTTTTTCGAAAACTCCCCTCCCCACCTTATAAATACACGTTTGTTCCTCCTCTTTCAACCACACCATTCGAATTTTCTCTTCCTCCCCCTCTCTTCTCTCTTTTCTTTTGCTTGAGGACAAGCAAACCTCTAAGTTTGGTGTGCTTTTCCGTGATCACTAAGCCAAGATTCATCAACATCATGGCTCCTAAGGGAAAACAAACCAATTTAAGAGGAAAGAAAGAGACTAATCCAAAGAATCTTTGGAATCAAGAGAGGTTCTTAACCAAAGAACATGAAGACCATTATCACAAAATAATGGGTCTGAGGTCAGTGATCCCGGAAGTTAAATTTGATCTGAAAGAAGATGAATATCCAGGGATCCAAGAGCAAATTCGAAACAGAGGATGGGAAGTTCTAACCAATCCTGAGACAAAGGTTGGAAGGAACATGGTTCAGGAGTTCTACTCTAATCTGTGGCTGACAGATAAGCAAAGAATGACTGGAACCGCTTACCATACCTACAGAACCATGGTCAGAGGGAAAGTTATGTACTTCCATCTGGACAAAATAAGAGAAATCTTCAAATTACCTCAACTGCAAGATGATCCTGATTCCTTCAATAGGAGGATGGTGAGAGTAGATAAGGGGTTGGATCAAGTTCTAGAAGACATATGTCTCCCTGGGACTAAGTGGATAACCAATTCAAAGGGTGTCCCAAACTAACTCAAGAGGGGAGACCTCAAGCCAATTGCAAGAGGTTGGCTAGACTTCATTGGGCGTTCCATATTACCCACTAGCAACCGTTCTGAGGTCACCATCAAGAGGGCAGTGATGTTTCATTGCATTATGCTTGGAAAAGAAGTGGAGGTTCATCATCTGATTGCCTGTGAGATCTACACAATTGCAAATAGGAATTCCACTGTAACCAAATTGGCTTACCCAAGCTTGATCTCCTTGCTCTGTAAAGAGGCTGGGGTAAAGATAGAAGCAGATGAATTCATACCCATTGAGCATCCAATCACCAAGAAGTCAATGGAAGGAACAAGAGAAGCAGGGGCGTGAAATCCAAGAGATGAAGCGCCAAAAGCTCTCCTCTCAAGCTGAAGGAGCATCCACTTCTCAAAATCAAGGTTGTTGAGTCCTAACTCTGTGAAAACCTCTATCATTAGGAGCCTATTTTTTTCGCTTTTCTTGTTTTGTTTTCTATTTTTATTTTTAGTCTCATCTTATATCTATATTTGAGTCTTGTTCTTAGTTCATAATTAATAAAATTTATGCCTTAAAGTTATGAATGTCCTATGAATCCATCACCTCTCTTAAATGAAAAATGCTTTAATCACAAAAGAACAAGAAGTACAGGATTTCGAAATTTATCTCTGAAACTAGTTGGATTAGTTTGATGTGGTGACAATACTTTTTGTTTTCTGAATGAATGCTTGAACAGTGCATATGTCTCTTGAATTTGTTGTTTTAAGAATGTTAAAATTGTTGGCTCTTGAAAGAATGATGGAAAAGGAGAACTGTTATTGAGGATCTGAAAAATCATCAAAGTGATTCTTGAAGCAAGAAAAAGCAGTGAAAAAAAAAATTTCGAAAAAAAAAACAAGAGAAGAAAAAGAAAAAGAAAGAAATAAAGTTGTGATCCAAGGCAAAAAGAGTGTGCTTAAGAACCCTGGACACCTCTAATTGGGGACTTTAGCAAAGCTGAGTCACAATCTAAAAAGGTTCACCCAATTATGTGTCTGTGGCATGTATGTATCCGGTGGTAATACTGGAAGACAGAGTGCTTTGGGCCACAGCCAAGACTCATACACTAGCTATGTTCAAGAATCAATATACTTAACTAGGAGAATCAATAACACTATCTGAGTTCTGAGTTCTTATAGATGCCAATCATTCTGAACTTCAAAGGATAGAGTGAGATGCCAAAACTGTTCGGAGGCAAAAAGCTAATAGTCCCGCTCATCTAATTGGAGCTATGTTTCTTTGATATTTTGGAGTCTATAGTATATTCTCTTCTTTTTATCCTATTTTGATTTTCATTTGCTTGGGGACAAGCAACAATTTAAGTTTGGTGTTGTGATGAGCGGATAATTTGTACGCTTTTTGGCATTGTTTTTAGTATGTTTTTAGTATCTTTTAGTTAGTTTTTAGTATATTTTTATTAGTTTTTAATTAAAATTCACTTTTCTGGACTTTACTATGAGTTTGTGTGTTTTTCTATGATTTCAGGTATTTTCTGACTGAAATTGAGGGTCCTGAGCAAAAATATGATCCAGAGACTGAAAAGGACTGCAGATGCTGTTGGATTCTGACCTCCCTGCACTCGAAGTGGATTTTCTGGAGCTACAGAAGCCCAATTGGCGCGCTCTCAACGGCGTTGGAAAGTAGACATCCTGGGCTTTCCAGCAATATATGATAGTCCATACTTTGCCCAAGATTTGATGGCCCAAACCGGCGTAGCAATTCGGCCTCAGAAATTCCAGCGTTAAACGCCGGAACTGGCATAAAACTTGGAGTTAAACGCCCAAACTGGCATGAAAGCTGGCGTTTAACTCCAGAAAAGGTCTCTACACGAAATTACTTCATTGCTCAGCCCAAGCACACACCAAGTGGGCCCGGAAGTGGATTTCTCTGTCATTTACTCATTTCTGTAAACCTTAGGATACTAGTTTACTATTAATAGGATCTTTTGACATTGTATCCGTACCTTATGACCTCATGACATTTTTACACGTTTCTTTGTGTACATTCCACGGCATGAGTCTCTAAACCCCATGGTTGGGGGTGAGGAGCTCTGCTGTGTCTTGATGGATTAATGCAATTACTACTGTTTCTTATTCAATCATGCTTGCTTCGATTCTAAGATATCACTTGTTCTTAACCCGGATGAATGTGATGATCCGTGACACTCATCATCATTCTCAATTATGAACATGTGCCTGACAACCACCTCTGTTCTATCTTAGATTGAGTAGATATATCTTGGATTCCTTAACCGAATCTTCGTGGTATAAGCTAGAACTGATGGCGGCATTCAAGAGAATACGGAAGGTCTAAACCTTGTCTGTGGTATTCTGAGTAGGATTCATGACTGAATGACTGTGACGTGCTTCAAACTCCTGAGGGCGGGGCGTTAGTGACAGACGCAAAGAATCACTGGATTCTATTCCGGCCTGATTGAGAACCGACAGATGGATAGCCGTGCCGTGACAGGGTGCGTTGAACATTTCCAATGAGAGGATGGGAGGTAGCCACTGACAACGGTGAAACCCTACATACAGCTTGCCATGGAAGGAGCCTTGCTTGTTTGATGAAGAAGACAGTAGGAAAGCAGAGATTCAGAAGATGGAGCATCTCCAAAACCCCAGCCTATTCTCCATTACTGCAATACAAGTAACCATTTCATGTTCTTTTGCTTTTTACAATCAATCCTGATAATTTCTGATATCCTGACTAAGATTTACAAGATAACCATAGCTTGCTTCAAACCGACAATCTCCATGGGATCGACCCTTGCTCACGCAAGGTATTACTTGGACGACCCAGTGCACTTGCTGGTTAGTTGTGCGGGATTGCAAAAGTGTGATTGCAATTTCGTGCACCATTGTCCACTTGCTCCGTGTATGAGACGGGAAAGGATGTTTATGATAAATGAGTTTAATTATGGAGTTTTGAATAAATGTGTATTGTGATACCTGGGTAGTAGTAAGGGTGGTGGTTCATCTCGCTTGCTCCAGGTTAATGTTTGAGATTTGATAACAATGATGATTGCTTTTAAACTGAACGAATGTATATTTTGAGATCCTGGGCAGTAGCAAGGGTTGTGGTTCGTCCCACTTGCTCCAGGTCAGAGATTGTGACGCCTGGGTAGTAGCGGCAGTAGTGGTGAATCCACTCGCTCCAGGATGAGCTTTTAAACACCCGCCTGGGTAGTAGCCGTAGTAGCTGTTATTTCACTGGCTCTGGGTTGAGCGGGTAGTAGTAAGGGGGTTGTAGCTCAAACCTACTTGCTCTGCAAGGGGTGTTTCTGTCCAATGGTTAGCTATCAGGACATGTCGGGTCGGCTATATAACCGACAGATGATATCATCAGCCATAGGGCAGGCATACATCATTTGCATATGTTTGAATTATTTGGGTTTGCCTATTTGTTTTGGATTTCTACATCATATATGCTATGTTACCTGATTATGTGCTACTTGTACCTTATTTGTGTACTGCTTGCCGGTATTGCTTGTGTTTGAACAACTGAGAGGCCCCTCATGCTGGTGTCGGTGGATGTTGAAGGTTGTTCTTGATGAGATGAATTGATGATGCGATTGCATGATGATGATGATCATTGAATGAGATAATTTGAGCTCCCTGGGTAGACGCAGTGATGTGGTTTCACTAGCTCTAGGTGAGGGTATGATGTATTGATATAGAATTGCTGAGGTAGAACAACTGGTGATGGTTTTGCTTATGATTCTGAGTCTGATTTGTGGAAGAGTCAACGAGTTGGGAAACATGTGAAACTTGAATTAGATTTAGCACTCCCTTATGACAGTTGCCTATTCATGGATTAGCGAGAACCTAGGATGGATAATTGGTAAAGAAGTTTAGGATGCTTAGTGAGTTTTTATTGCAGTGCATTGTATTTATTTGGCACTTTTACCGTACTGGGAACCCATAGGCTCGGGGTTCTCATTCCGTATATATCTCTTGTTTTTCAGATATAGGTCCAGGTGCTGAGAAGTGAGTTGTGGGTCGTCTGAGAGACGGCGAAGATCCTTATTTTCTCTACTTTGTGTTTTGCTTAGAATCTCTCCACCTTTGTTTTGAAAAGATTATATTATGTATTGAAATCTTTTGAACTTGCCTATAGAGGCTCTCATGTTTCCTTTGGGAGAGATTAGGATATACTGTTGTCAACTACTTTCATACTATACCCTAGCCGGCCTAAACTTCGCAGGTCGCGACTAGTGGCTATTTACTTATGTTATATATATCTATCTGTTATCTATCTCTTAGTCTCCTTTATGCCTTGTCCGTATATCGCTTTCGGCTTCACGGTTTATCTTTTTGTTGTTGAAACGTGAGTGATATGTCTTCACGATTTTATTTATACTCTTTTCAGACTTTTCGATTAATACTCTTTCCGAAATTACCTATATTTATATATTAAAAATCCACCTGAGGGTCGTACCACCGTAATATCATTGACTTATGACTCGAGAATAAGGATTTGAATATTAGGGTGTTACATCACATACCTCTACTCTTTTAATTTTATACTATATTTAATATTGAGCCTTTGCAAATATGAACTGAACCTTTAATTAAGAAAACAAAAATCCTTTATTTTAAACCACTGAACCACAAAGGTATATATATATATATATATATATATATATATATATATATATATATATATATATATATATTCACATAGCATTAATACATAGACTTATTCCAAGATTCTCAAAAACAAATCCCGCCCCTCTAAAAACTAAAAACAATAAAAGACGAGGGGAAAATAAAATCTAATAGCTTAACTCATAAACATAATCTTCTATGCTCCTATAGCTCCGCCCTAAACCTTCGTACCTATAACTGAAAGGGTTGGAAATAGGGGGTAAGAATTGGAGAGTTCTTAGTAGGGTCAGAGTAGTTATTTAAGTCGAAATTATCACAGCTCAACTTAATTCACAGTCCAACACAAGGACCCAGAACAATAACAGTCATAGAAGTTCAAATTAACAAGCAAAGAAAATCACAAACACATTCAAACAATCACAAACAATTTACAACACCGAACCAAATGCAAAATATACAAACAAGGATGATGCATGCCTATTCCTATTGCAGGTAATGAGCTCATCTGTCGATTTCGACCTACTCCTGACGTAATTCAGCAACCTTTGTCTGAGTTTGGTTTCTAGTGTCATAACCTCTATAAGCAACATCTGTCTTACAGGTGCAACTCTCTTGAGCCGATGTATGCAAACATAACCTCTGTAAGCAACCTTGGTCTTACAGGTGAGGCTCTCTCTGGCCAATGTATGTATCGATAACCTCTGTAGGCAATCTCTGTCTTACAGGTGTGACCATCCCCTGAATTGGCCGATGTATCTCTAGAAAGTAAATCTCAGTCATCACACCTCACCAATTTATACTTTATTCTCAACGATATTTCAGCCCAAAAATCATCAAAATATCCTAACTAGCCGTTTATACATAGCCGACCCAAAATCTCAAGCAAAAAACAATAATTCAATATAAAACTCAATCAAACTCAATAATAATCAATCAAATCAACATTTACTTATAAGATTCACATTTAATCATTATAAAGTTACCAAACCGTACCTCCATATAGAAATCACAAAAACGAAAACTCTGGAGAAGCTTTCTGACCAAGTTGCTGAAGAAGAAAATGTTAGAAATCGTTTGTGCCTCCTAGAATTCTAATTGGCCGAATTTAAGGGAAAGGGGAGCTATGTCACCGTCAACTTCTATTGAACAAAATTAACGTCAACATGAAGAGGAAGAAGATACGAACACTTTTATCGGATTAGATTTTTTATTTAAACGCCGTAAGTTTGTGGCTTCCATGGAGTTTCTCATGCTCTCTCTCTTTTCCTTTCTTGGCTTCGGTCAAAATGAAGGGAAGGATGAGATTAATGTGACTATATGTGTTATAGGGGCATGTGTCACATTAGGAAACACTTGTCATGTTCTTAAATTGCTGAGTCAGCGATTCAAGTTATAAATATCTTAAACGAATAACTATAAAAAATGGATATATTAAAACACAAGTAATAATATATATGAGTTACTAATATAAATGACATTAGTAACATAATAATAAAAGATATACAATGAAGCAGTAGCAAAGCTAAGTTAACCAAAAGTACCAATATTTGCCATATCGGTGAATAACTAACTCGATAATAAATTATTAACTAAATTTTATTTTTAAATTAAAAATATCAATTACTCAAATTAAAAAATATATATAATTTTTATTATTTATAAATTACTAAAATTATAGTTTTAATTTTGTAAAATATTTCATCATAACAAAATCATATATAAGAATATAAATTTGATTAAATTCAAACAGTTATAAAATTAATTCAATTACTTATAATAAAATAATTTCTAAAAATAAGAAACTCCAATCTATAAAATAAATTATAACCTATTTATATTTATATTTCCAAAAATGTGGGTCGTTACACTCCATACAGCCTCACGTGTAGATAAATACCCACAATCATAAAATTTTTTGATTTTATAATATATTTTTTAAAGTATGTTTTATCTTTTATATTTTTAATACTAACATACCAATAATAACATTTTAAATAAAAAGATAAAAAATATTTATTCACCAAAAATAATTTTTTCCTCAACAAATTAAAATCGTTCAAGCATAAAAAAATTTAATATTACAAAAATATTTATAACAAAATAAAGTTAAAATAAGAATTTAAATAGAAAATACTAAAATAAATAAATTTGAATTTATAGGATAAAATCTTAAAACAAATCTAAATAAATAAATTTGCATTGAAGTCAATATTAAAATTTCTAGATTTCATTTTACTCATCTAATATGTGTAATATTAAAAAAACTAATTATAACTTAAAAAATAACAACAAAAAAAATTGTACCAAACTATATACATATATATTTTATATTTTAAAATTTAAAAATTAACAAATTCATAAAATTTTAAACACAATTTATAAATGATTTTTATTAAGAAAATAATTATAATTTAAAAATTAATAATTAATTAATTATTTTAATTTTATAAAAATAAAACGAGATAAAGTATTTTTTAAAAGTATGTTTATTTTTTACATTTTTAATATTAACATATCAATAATAATATTTTAAATAAAAAGATAAAAAAATATTTATTTTCAGCAAAAACATTCTTTTTAACAAATTGAAATCCTTCAAGTACAAAAAAAATTAATATTATAAAATTTTTTATAACAAAATATAGTTAAAATAACAATTTAAATATAAAATACTAAAACAAATAAATTCGAAAATATAGAATGAAATCTTGAAACAAATCCAAAGAAACAAACTTACGACGAAGTTAATATTAAAATGGGTAAAGTACTAAATTAGTCCCCTACGTTTGGGCGTAATCCTATTTTGATCCTTAAAATTTAAAGTGTCCTATTTGAATTCAAAAAAGTTTCATTTAGCTTCAATATAGTCCCACCATGAGGTCAAAGTTAAATAATTAATAAAATATCCTACATTACAGCAGTACAAGAACAAGGTCAATAATTTGGAGAGGCACAAAATTAATTGTGGATACATCAATACTTTTATTTATTATTTTTTATAATTTAAATGAAATATTTTCCATAGAACTAAGGAGAATGATAAATAAATGTATTGATACATCAACAGTTGATTTTGTGCCTATGGAGCCCGTATTTATTCTCCAGATTATCGACCTTGTTCTTATACTACTGTCATGTAGGACATTTAGTTAATTAATTAACTTTGACCTCATGGTGGAACTAAATTGAAGCTAAATGAAACTTTTTTGGATTCAAATAGAACTTTGAACTTTAAGGACTAAAACAGGATTATACCCAAACGTAAGGAACCAATTTAGTACTTCACTCTATTAAAATTCATAGATTTTATTTTACTCATCTATTATGTGTAAGTGTTTATATTTAAAAAATAATAATTAGTTATCCATCATTGACTGCTCTTAGTAAATTCATGAATCAAAACACAAGAGTCCTCTTAACTAAGACATGTATTTTTTATTTTTTTAAATTTTAATTTATGAGAAAATAACTTAAAATTAAAAAATAACAACTTAAACAAATAATAATAACTTATGATTTAAAAAAGTAATCCGTAAATAACTTAAAATTTAAAAAATAACAAACTAAAAAAATAACTTAAAATTTAAAAAATAACAATCTAAACAACACAACTTAAGTAAATAACTTAAATTTAAAAGGTAACAACTTCTTTTAAATTCAATTTCTTATTGTTTTGTTTTAAAATGATGTTTTGTTTCTGTTTTTAAATTTAAGCTCTTATTATTTTGTTTTTGAACTTGTTTTTTACTACTACTTGCTTCTTATTGTTTTGTTATTACTTTTAAATTATTGATTTCATTATTAAACAACCATCTTAATTTTAAAATAATTTATAAATAACTTTGTTTAAATTAGTTCAATAATATTAAGATTTAAATATCTAACTACCTTGCTAATAAACTCGAAAACTAAATTCTTATTGATATCTAACAACCTAACCAAATAATTTATTAATTTTTTTAAATTAGTTCAATAATATTAAGATTTAAATATCTAACTACTTTGCTAATAAACTCAAAAACTAAATCCTTATTATTATCTAACAATCTAACCAAATAATGTATTAATTTATAAATAAAATTACAAAAATTTCTAATAACGACATTTAAGCAAATAATTTCAAAATTCAATATATTAGTGCCATGTCAGCAAAAAGTCTTTTCATTTGTATTCGGTCTAGAGAAAATATTGTTTCAAATTTAAAAAGTAACAAATTAAATAAATAATAAATTATAATTTATAAATAATATTTTAAAAATTTTTAGTAATGACACCTGAGCAAATTATTAGTTCAACAATATTAAAAACTAAATACCCAACAACCTAAGAAAGCGTATTTAAAAATTCAAAAGGAACTTACATATAAACATACCAGACTTCGTATACAAGTAACTTTTAAATAATATAAGCATATATATCATTACAACTCCTATCCCTTTTACAAATATATAATAATAAAGGCGAGAAAAAACTATAATATATATACAATAATATACAACACAATCAGATACGCAGAAGGAACTCCTTAAAATCTTTGTGCATCCTAAAAAGGAAATTTATAAGGAGTGAGAACATCGTTCTCGCAGGTTCTCAGTAGAAAGCTTTTAAGAATTGCTATAAGATAATACATATAAGAAAAGAATTGATTTCAACTGCAATGATTATTGCTCATCTTATGAATATATTCAAAACATTAATAATTAATTATCCAAAAAGTCAATGTTCACTTCTTTAGTTAAAAGAATTTCAAACCTCAATTAATATCTCATAACATAATTAATTTCAGACTCCGACCCAACATATAATCGAATCTCGTTATGGCCTGTAACGACCTAATTTTCAGTACGTCATGATCATATTGAAAATCGAGTGCTACTAACTTGCCTTCCCAAACTTAACTATTACTTATTATTAAGCCTGTAATCGTGTTAGCACGAGATCGATTTTTCTTGGAAATTTTCTCTTTTACACATGAAAATCTTGGTACGAAAATAGCGGGTCTCAGAAAGCTTAAACATTCACACACAGAATTGTAGGAAACCAATGAGTAAAGCAGCAAGTAAGATAAGTAGAATAATGTACATCACAAACATTATAAACAAGAGTCATACAGAAGTCAAGTCAGTGTACCAACTTATACTGCTTATACTATATATATATATATATATATATATATATATATATATATATATATATATATATATATATATATATATATATATATATGTAACGCTCTAGTTCCTGGCCCATAAAGGAAGTCCCTAATCTGGAACCCGAACTAACCTAGCCAGTCTGAACAACTCCTAATCTCTCGATGAATCTATCCAAAAGTGAGAGGCTAACCCGGTATCTCTAAGCTAAGCTGAAGGAGCCACCTAGAATACGCTACTAACTCTTACTGTCCCTGATCGATCATTGTAGCCAAAAGACGAGATTTCTTTCACCTTCATATCCTGTTGTGGGTCCCGTTTTCGTCTGAAGGGGAAGAAGGAAGGGGTAAGAACTGGGGAGTTCTTAGTAGGGTCGGTGTTAGAAGTTAAGTTCGTTTTATTATGTTCTCAGTCAATAACAACAGTCAACAAAGTATAATCCAACTCAGCAATTACAAAACATAGAATCCAATCACAAGTACACACAATCATAGAAAATACATTCACAAATAAATATGTGCAAACAAGTATGATGCAAGTCTAGTCCTATACAGGCCATGAGCTCATATCTTGGTTTGTTGCCTGATTTCTCGACACTAGTCCTGAGATAAGTGTTTCGTACCGCCATCCTTATCTCAGCCAACGTCCCCTCCATGAGCATTACGCATTGCCGTCATCATGAGGGAACCTTCCATTCGGTCTCCAGTGAGCGTTACGCATCGCCGTCCTCACTAGACACTTGGCACTAAGGCCCAATAGCACTCAATTTCTTTTTAATCTTTACTCTCTACTCTACTGTGGCAGAGATTCTTTTAATTAATCTTCTTTTCTATCTGCTCTACTGTGGTAGATGTTCATTAGAATCTTCTAGTATTTGTGCTCTGCTCCTCTGTGGTAGATATTCTTTTACTTAATATATCATTCTCTTCTTGTTCTTTTTCTTTTATTTTCTTTCTCATCTTTCTCTTTTGTTTTCTTACTTCTTTTCTTCAATATTTTAATTCTTTATCATAACTCAACTTTTAAAACTTTTTAAACGACTATAGTCACAATGACTTTTTTGTTACTTATGATTCTCTTCTAGGTACAATTATTTTGTAATTTTCTGCTAATTTTAGAGGGGTTGCATTCCTTCGATTTGTTGCTCGTAGTTATTATTGTTTTTTTTGTGGTAACACTATTGATTATAAAAAAGAAAAAGAATATTACTAGTAATCCTTTTAAAAATAATTATAATTTCAACTCTACCTTTTTTTAATCCTAAACTATAAATATTTCCTCAAATTTTGAATTTTTTTTATGAAACTTATTTTCTCTTTCATCACTTCTTAATTAATATATAATAAAAAAATTAAAATCTTAAATCATATGCTTTTGATAAATACTTTTTTAATTAATAGCCTTAAAAATATATATTAACTAATTTTTTATTGAAATAAATTTGTTCAAATTAATAACTTATATCTCATTTAATAATAAACCTTGTTGAATTAATATAATGTCTCATTTTTCTTTGCGATCTTACCTTTATATATATACATGGGTGAATTTTACAGGTAGAAAGTCAATATACAGAATATATATTGGATACGTGTTAATATTCTAACAATATATAAAGTACGTATTGGACACGTGTCAACATTCTAGCCAACATATAAGATACATGTTAAATACATTTTTTACACATCTACAATACTACTGTAAAATATTTCAAATATCAATATTTAACCAAAACAGCATCTTTATCTCTATATTAAAAATAATTTATAGTTATTAGTCCTTGTAACACCCTAATATTCAAATCCTTATGCTCGAGTCATAAGTCAATGATATTACGGTGGTACGACTCTCAGGTGGATTTTTAATATATAAATATGGTTAATTTCGAAAGGAGTATTAATCGAGAAGCCTGAAAAGAGTAGAAATAAAATCGCGAAGACGTATCACTCACGTTTCGACAACGAAAAGTTAAACTGTGAAGCCGAAAGCGATAAACGGACAAGGCATAAAGGAGATTAAGGGACAGATAACAGATAGATAGATATAACATAAGTAAATAGCCACTAGTCGCAACCCGCGAAGTTTAGGCCGGCTAGGGTACAGTATGAAAGTAGTTGACAACAATATATCCTAATCTCTCCCAAAGGAAACATAAGAGCCTCTATAGGCAAGTTCCTAAAGAGTTCAACACATAATATAATCTTTTCAAAATAAAGGTGGAGAGATTCTAAACAAAACACAAAGTAGAGAAAATAAATATCTTTGCCGTCTCTCAGACAAACCGCAGTTCACTTCTGAGCACCTGAACCTGTATCTGAAAAACAAGAGATATATACAGAATGAGAACCCCGGGCCCATGGGTTCCCAGTACGGTAAAAGTGCCAAATAAATACAATGCACTGCAATAAAAACTCACTAAGCATCCTGAACTCCTTTTCACCAAGTATCCAGCCTAGATTCTCACTAATCCATAAATAGGCATCTGACGTAAGGGGATACTAAATCTAGTTCATATTACACATGTTTCTCAACTCGTTGATTCTTCCACGAATCAGACTCAGAATCATAAGCAAAACCATCACCAGTTGTTCTGTCTCAGCAACTCTATATCAATACATCATACCCTTGCCTGGAGCTAGGAAATCACATCACTGCGTCTACCCAGGGGGCTCAAATTATCTCATTCAAAAATCATCATCATCATGCAATCGCATTATCAATTCATCTCATCAAGAACAGCCCTCAACATCCACCGACACCAACATGAAGGATCTCTCAGTTGTACAAACACAAGCAATACATACAATTAATACACAAATAAGGTACAAGTAGAACAAGTAGCATATAATCAGGTAACATAGCATATATGATGTAGAAATAAAAAACAAATAGGCAAACCCAAACAATTCAAACATATGCAAATGATGTATGCCTGCCCTATGGCTGATGATATCATCTGTCGGTTATATAGCCAACCCGACACGTCCTGGTAACTAACCATGGACTGAAACACCCCTTGCGGAGCAAGTAGGTTTGAGCTACAACCCCCTTGCTACTACCCGCTCAGCCCCAGAGCCAGTAGAACAACCACTACTGCGGCTACTACCCAGGCGGGTGTTTAACAGCTCAACCTGGAGCGAGAGTGGATTCACCACTACTGCCGCTACTACCCAGGCGTCACAATCTCTGACCTGGAGCAAGTGGGACGAACCACAACCCTTGCTACTGCCCAGGTATTTTAAGCATTAACCCGGAGCAAGCGGGACGAACCACAACCCTTGCTATTGCCCAGGTATCTCAAACATATATTCATTCAATCTCAATTCATATTATCAATCCTCATTGTTACCAAATCTCAAACGTTAACCTGGAGCAAGTGGGACGAACCACAACCCTTACTACTACCCAGGTATCACAAATACATTCATTCAAAACTCCATGATTAAACTCATTTATCATAAACATCCTTTTCCGTCTCATACCCGGAGCAAGTGGACAACGCCACTGCCTACTACCCGGGGTTACACACCACATTTCAACATTTTCCATTATTATCCATTCAACACATTCATTCATTAATCATATATGCATTTATACTCAGCCATAATCAATAATGGCTTTGTCGTGACCCGGTAATAACTCAGCCATCCGGCTCATGGTTCAATCAAGAACCAGCCATTTATCAATAGATATAGCCCTTCGGCTCATGGCATACACGGTACTCCTACCGTCATCCTCCATATCTCATATAATCATCGTTGATCATCATTGATCATAACTTTTCCCCTTGCTTCACTCGCAAGTTACCACATCCCCTAGCTCTTCTCTCATTGCTAGGAGATTTAGTTTTTAAAACTCAAAAATCAACTTTGGGATGAAAACAGGGCCACGCGTACGCGTACTCCACGCGCACGCGTGGATGCCCACAAAGCTCATCGACGCGTATGCGTCATACACGCGAACGCGTGGATTGAAACACAGCCAGACGACGCGTAAGCGTCAGCCACGCGTACGCGTGGGTGCATTTGCGCCCCAGGCACAAAACTGGCACAACTCTGGCACAACTCTCTGGAAAATGGCTGGGCATTGGGTGCAGCACATCGGCGCGCCCGCGCACACCACGCGCACGCGTGGATGGCGTTTTCTGGAAGAACGGCGCGTACGCGCCAAGTGCGCCTACGCGCGAGGGGCCATTCTGCTAAAAATTTTCTAAGTTAAAAGCTGCAGAATTCACAGATTTAACCCCCAATCTTCCAACGGACATAACTTCCTCATTTTAAATCATTTTTCACCCGTTCTTCGAACGGCATGGACATCCCGGATCCAATTTCATTTCTAAACAGATTTGGCACAAATCAGAGATCCGTAGTCCAAGTTATGTCCCGTCAAAGTATGCCCAAAAACCATGTTTTTCATATAAAACCACAAAGTGCCATTTCAAAACAGCCATTTTCAACTCTTTTCAAAAATCACCAAAACATGCCAATTTCAACCCTTTTTGAAACCAATCAAATATACCAAAATCAACATCAAGCCTCCTCAACTCACACATTACACTTTACCACGATTCACAAAACCGCCATATAATCATCTTTACCCCATTTCAAACAAATGGCTAAATTACAAACATATCAACATGTCATACATCCTTCCTCATCCCAATTTCTAACAATACTATTCCAACATCCCATTATACATAACCAATATCATACTCACTATCACATGGTTTCACCCCCAAATCAACCTTAATCATTCCACAAGCATATCACAACATACATATCTCTCATGCATTATCATACCATCAAGGCATCAATAATCATAACTCACATATATGACCACATAAATATATCAACCAAAATCAAACATACTTCATATACAATTTCACCCAAAATTACCAATTTTCACACTTCACTCCTCAAACCTCATTATTCAATAACCAACCCAATCATTCATATATTCATTATATGAAATTCATCCATCACTTGTGTCATCATACAAGCACACATCAACTTACCTCCCTTACCTCTTTCCGGCCTCCGGCCCGGCGGCCTCCGGCCCAATTTCACAATTTAAATGCATAAACCACCAATTAATACTCATTATCCAGTACATCAAATTTTCAATACACCAAGCATACAAGGCCACACAATTCTCAACCCAATCATCAATTCACATTACATACCAACTATGCATATTAGCATCAACCATTTACACAATCCAAACTTAATCCTAGGGGCATCTAGCCTAGGAATTCTCATCACACCACACGGTATTTAAATGAAACTTAAACCGTATCTCTTGTAGCCAAATCAATTGAGCCTCTTCTTTGGAAGTCTCTACCAACCCTTAGCTCCAAGCCTCACCAAAGCTCCACAAGCAATACCAACCTCCCAATTGTGCATCAAAATCACCAAATACACTAACATAACCAATATCACATACATACATCAACCTAGGGCTCATAAAAATGACAAATCACAAGGGTTGGAGGATTTCTTACCTTTACCCACTGAAGTTTGTGATGAATATCACCCATGGCTCATACTAGAGCACTCCTAAACAATCAAAATCACAAGGTTTCTTCAAAACCCAAACCAAATTCGAATTTGAAGAGGAAAATGAAAAATGGGCAGAGGACAATGGATTACTCACCACAAAACTTAGATATAATTGTAGAGGATGAGAAGAGCGATGCGTGGCCGCAAACGGCTCGTCAATCGGAGCTCCGTAGCTCAAGTTATGGTGGTTTAAAGATCAAAGAGAGTTATGTTTTCTCTGTTCTCTTCTCTCTTCTCTATTTCAGCGCCCCAACCTCTCTTTTAGGGTAAAAATGAGCTGAAATGCTCATAACTAATGTTTATATATGTTGGGTCTTGGGTCCACTTAGGCCCAGTTCACTTATTTTTGTCCGTTGGCCCAATTTTGGACCAAAACCTTTAAGATTAGCGCTCTAAATTGTACTTCAAATATTTCTACCTCTCCTAGTTATAATTCCTCATTTCTTAATCCTATTTACTCATAATCAATTTTCTCAGCTGCAGTACCAGACAGGTCTCAGCCGGTACTGCCGGTCAAAATTCTACTGCGCGCTTTTACGCAGAAAACTATGTCTTTCGACTCGGAAAAATTCACTGAATCCAAATATCACATTTAAATCATCAAATTCCAATTGCCAAATCTTCCAAGCATATTCTCTCCTATTTAACTTATTATTTAATTAATTTCGGTTAGACCGAGTATTACAGTCCTCATTATTTCTTTTTTTACCATTTCTTTTCACTTTACTTTCTCTTTATCTTTTTTATATGAATCAATACTCACTGTTATTTTTTTCTTAGCTTGCACCTTTTTATTTACGGCTACATTCGCCGCTTTTTGCTATTTACCTTTGGCAATTTTTTCTTTTCACACGTTTTCCTTTTTTTCTTAACATTTAATATTATATGAAAATAAGAACAAAAAAGAGTTTTCTTAACACAACTTTTGGCTATCCAGTAGAATACTACTAATAGTTGATAAGTTATAACCTGCACTTGGCAGGATGAGAAAAAGGATGCATAAAAAATTTTTGACATAGGTTTTTGTTTTAGTGTTTGGTCTTTACATGTTTTACAGGATTGTCTATACATTATAACACATAATGTTATGGCACTTACAAATTACAATATTTTCTTTTAAACCCCCATGTAGATAGTTGGGCTGTTTACCGAAATTAGCCCAATAATAAAAGAATAGATCGTTGACGAAAGGCGTTGACCATAAGGCACTATTTCAAGAAATTATGGCGCAGGCCTGCTTGGAGGGAGAATCGGCGATGAACCATTCTGGCAGGTCACTCTGTGCTGAAGAAGAGAGAAGCGATGCCTTTGGTCCTGGTGGTAACGAATTTGAGGATGGGAGATTAGGGGTGGAATCGAAGTCATGTGAGTATTTTGGGGACAATTTCTATGACAACTGGGAAGAGAGAGCCGTCGACGGTATCACAAAGCTTGAATGTATTAATTTCAAAGAAATAACCACTTAGATTATGATGTGTCATTTTTTGGATCAATCAGTTGCATTTTTGTTTCACAGTTTGTATGCATAAAAGAATGCTTTTGCTGTGAGGAAGAATAATATTCAACGGAATGTGAAGAATGAAGTTACACAACAAGAATTTGTATGTTTTTGGAAGGGCTAAAGAGATATAAGGTTTGTTAACGATGGATTGCGATAGAAACGTGAGCCAAAGGCAGAGACTAGATGCGGTTGTGAGGCATAGATGCGAGTTCACGTGCACTCAGAAAGTGGTAGATGGATAATATCGTACTTTAAGGAAGTTTACAACCACAAATTTTTAGATGATAGACTAACCTGTATGCTATCGAGGCATAGGAAAATGGATGCAGTCGCTGTGGAACAAATGAACATGATGCTGAAAGTTGGGATTAAAACGCCACAGATTTATTCGCCTTTTGTGCACACTATTGAGGGATTCCAAAATGTTCCCTTTCTAAAGAGGGATATATATAACCAGATAGGCAAGCAACAGAGGCTCATAGGTGGGGATGCGATGTCTTGCCTTAAGTTCTTAGAATCCACAGTGCAAGAGAATCCAGGAATGTATGTGCGTATTTGGCCGATAAGGATGGTCGTCTGGTATACTTGTTTTAGTCAAATAATTGTAGTCAGCTGGATTATCATTTGTTTGGGGATGTCATAGCATTTAATATGACATATCAGAAGAATAAGTATATGTATCCACTGGTTGTGTTCTTTGGAGTCAATCACCATAACTAAACCATTGTGTTTGCTATTGCGCTAGTGGTAAATGAGAATGAGCAGACTTACACCTAGTTGCTTCAACAATTCCTAGACACTATGAAGGGTAAAACACCTGGATGTGACATAATAGATGGACATGGAGTGATGAGAAAGGCAATCAAAACGGTGTTTGTTGGCACTTATCATTGTTTGTGTGCGTGGCACCTGCTAAGGAATGCTACTTCTAACCTAAACAACCCCCCTTTACTTCTGAATTTAAAAAATGCATGTTGTTTGATTATGAAGTTTTCGAGTTTGAAGATCATTGACATTATATGGTTAATGCACTCGGTCTATTAAATAATCAATAGATTTCTGAGCTTTATTCCAGAAGAAATATGTGGGTAACTGCACATATACGTGACCACTTCTTTGGGGATTTTCGTACAACCTCTAAATGCGAAGGGTTACACTCAATGCTTGGTAAATTTATCCACGCTCGGCATAATTTAAGGAAATTTTTTGAATAGTTTATGCGTTACATATCCCAAAGGAGGTCTGGGAAAGCACACTCTGATCTGCTATCTGTGGTTGGGGATGTAGTGCTGTAGAGTCCGTTGCATGATCTGGAGATGTCAACTTCCAACAAGCTCACAAAAGAGATTTTCTTCTTATTCAGTCCGATGCTTTTTCGGACTTGTACACTGAAGGTACAGACACATACTTTGAGCCAAACTTGTGATATATACACTTTGTCAAAGTCAATTAATGCTCGTAAGGAGTGGCAAGTGTGTCGCTATTGTGACAGTAACATTTTCAAGTGCTCGTGCTTGCGGATGGAGTCTCTTGGTATACCGTGTGATCATATTGTAGCAGTGCTCATACATGTGGAGTTGAGTGATATATCAGACAGTCTTGTTCTTGATCGTTGGTCGAAGAATGCTTGCTACAAAATAAGGGCATTTGTGGAGAAAGCTCCGTTTTGCTGGGATTCAACGATCACGTTTGATGCTGAATGATCTTTGCAGGAAAATGTGTGTTCTGCCATGTGGGGATGAAGCTGAATTTGTTGACATGATGGACAAAGTTCATTGTGAGATATCACGGCTGAAAGAGAAAAAAGATTGTGATGATCTCTAGGAGATCGGAATGAAATTCGGAAAGCATCAACATTAGAGGGGTGCGTGAGGGATCCACAAATGGCTCGGCGTCCAAAGTGGCAAAGAAAGGATGCAAACCACACATTGGTGAAAGGTGTCAAGAGGTGCAGTCTTTGTCACCATATAGGACATAATCGATTATCTTGCCAGCTAAACCCTAATAGCCGAAGGAATACACAAGAAGGTGCATCATATTTTGGTACTGAGGGTGAGGACGAGATTGGAACGATCGGTGACTCATCCGAGGAGGTAACAATGTTAACAAATTCGTTTACTCGTTAGTTTTGTTGAATGTTTAGTTCATTTATGATTGTTAATGCATGGCTAATGGAATGTATTATTTTAGATGGCGTGGAACGGTGCAACAGAGTTTGGATTGGCCGAGGACTATGACTCAGAGGGAGAAATATCATATCAATACTTCAACTAAATTCGCTTACATTTCATTTAAGTGGAAGGATAATATGGTGGGTCATATAAAAAGTTGTCATAGTTTTTATCAAACCTTATGCAATAGGTGTTCGAGAAATTTAGTTTCTCACAAGGTCATGCATTATGCTCTATATTTGAAATAAAAAATGTATGTGTAAGAGACTCTGTTATGGAGCGTTAACTTTGGAAATTCATCATCATCATGCAGCATTATGACTTTTATAATTTATGCCTTATATTGAATTTGGAAATTTACCATGACCATGCATGCTGCTGTATGAGACTCTAGTATGCAATATTGAATTTGGAAACTTAAAATCATCAAGACGCAATATGAGGTAATAAAGAAAGTACTTCAAAAACATCAAAATCATGCATTATACTCTATACTTGAAATAAAAGATATATGTGTAGGAGACTCTGTTATGGAGTGTTAACCATGAAAATTCATCATCGTGTAGTATTATGACTTTCATAATTTATGCCTTATATTGAATTTGGAAATTAATCATGATCATGCATGCTGTTGTATGAGACTCTAGTATTCAATATGAGATAATAAAGAAAGTACTTCAAAAACACCAAACAACGTCATACAGTGTGCCATTTACAAGTAACTAACTGCCATGTGCAAGTTATAAAACATTATTCCAATGTGACAAAAAAAAAGATTGCAAAACAACACCATGCAATCCAAAAAACATCATCAACATATGTATCATTCTAAGGTTAGTTACTCATAATCAATAAAATGAACCAAGAGCACCACCTCCGGGTTAGTCCTCGATATCTCAAAAATAGCCAATTGATCATCGTTGATGTTGCACAGCTTCACGAATTCCCCCCAGCCTCTTGTGATGGTGCCATAGTTGCCTCTTCGCTTGCCCCCGTATCGGCTGTAGGCCACTCGAACAGAGATATCCCCTGCACGCAGAGTGACCATGACATTGTCACCAACGTTGTGGCCAAAGTGTGGTACATTTGGCTGGCAAAATATGACAACGAGAAGTAGTTAGATAATGTGGACCAATATGGCAACGGTCATGAGTTCAATTATAATAAATCGGCCATTAGTCATATCATTATCATCAATTGTCATGCAATCCAGTGATTATCTACTAAACTATGCAATTCAACAACAAAATAAAGGCATTACAGAGATCAAACATTGTGCGTTAATCACCAACAAAAAACACAGACATGCACAATGCCTACTTGACATAACCTAACAATTACAACATAATCACCAACATAGAAACAACACAGATAATGTGGACCAACATTGCCATTGTAACAGGTGTATATAGTCGAAAGGGAAGGAGATACAAACATTATTAGCACTAGACTTACCAGGAAATGGACACATAATAGCCTTCTTGTGATGTGCATTACAAAGAATGGGTGATTAGAGCGAAATGTCTGTGCCACCTTAGACGCAGCCGCGCTCCTAGGAATATTGATGCAACCCGTTTGAGGCTGATGCAGTGGAAGAGTGTTTGGAACCTGGGGGGTTCCTCTATTGCTGGATTCACCTCTAGACGGAACGTAAGACCTCTCCACTCCGGGTGATTCAAAGATACGCACATCAAAGTCATCGAGGCCCTTGTGCTTCAACAGTAGAATGTCATTGGGACGAAGCTTGTAGTCACGATAAAACCTTTCCCACCCCCCTTCGAGCGTGATCTCACCCAAGACGTTCGGGCTACATCCAATTTTGTATGTTCTCTGCACCCCGTCGGAGACTGTTAGGTACACATGTTTGCTAGATTTTGGGAGGAGATCATTTGGGAAGGGTATGTGCTGCATAAATGGGTATATTAACAAAGAGCATAACAGATAGTATTACAGGTAGCCATGTGAACTATTGGCAAATAAGGCAAATGATAAGGAAAAGAGACATCAACTAAGTCAAATAAAGATGAGATAATACCAAATGAGGATGGAGTAACGTACCAGTGGTCGCAATGGATCCCCAGCCGGTTTGATAACTCGGATGACGTCGTTGTTCCTCCCAATATGCCCTAATGCATGAGGAGGTCTTCTCCTACCTGCGTCCATGAGTTCTTTCTTCCAAAGGTACGAAGGTAAACAATGAGAGGATAGATGGAAATTGGGAAAGTGAGAAGAACAGTAACAAAAAGGGTAGTGTGTAGGTCGGATTTGATTGGTGAATCCTATCTAATAAATGCAGTCAGACTCTAAATCCTCTCTATAGGTTTATATGTTATCACTCTGCTAGTCTTCTTCTGCACAAATATTTCGTTCCTGATACATTAATGATTTATTTATTTTTTACCAATTTCTTTATTAAAACGTATTCTTTTCTTGATTAAAACAGTTAAACCATTTTGTAAATGAAACAAGTGGCTTGCCCTATACTGTGGGCGTAAAGGGCTTTTAATTAAGTTGTAATTGTTGGGATTAACAACCTATGACCCAGAAATAATTCAGTCCCAATACAATGTAGAAAATTATTAACATTAATTCTACTCCGAGAACTAGTGTATGTTTTACGTTATTACCCTAATTTTGTCCAAAATATTGTTGTTTCGTTTAGCTTTATGTTATTTACATGAGCTGTATTAATTGTGCAAAAAGATTGATGACATTGTGAATGTTTTGTGATCAAATTCTCTTCATTTGAAATTATTTGACTTAAGAATAATTTTGCCCAAAATATAAGATTTAAATGGCCAAAATTACCCTAATTTTGGCCAAAAAGAAGGGACTTAGTTCAGTACGGAAGGGAAGAAATTCCATTTGTTGGTGGGATTTATAGTTATGGAAATATACCAATGGAGGTTTATTGCTTGATTTTGACATTTAATTTACATTTATTTATTGTGTTTATGGAGGATAGTTGGAGACGTGTTTGTTAAACAGAAATAGAGATTTGTTATCCAAAATGTTATATATATTTTTCAACTGTGTTAAGTGTGTATTAAAATCAATAATTAAAATTAGTTATTATATATTTATGCATAAATATAAGTATAATAATTTATTTTTAATGTATATTTTATATTTTAATTTATATTTTATACTAATAACTAATTTTAATAGTTAATTTCAATGTATAAATAATATTTTTAATATTTTTTTATATATTTTTAATTTATATTTTATATAAATAGTTGATTAGTGACTAATTTGTTTATACATGTAAAACAGAATTATCCATTCACATTTTATTTGTTACTCTATTATATAAATAATTTTCTAGCAAATATTTTTAATGCATTAGTTAAAATTATTGCTAGTGAAAATTTTTAAATTTTTTAATAAATACATTATAAATATATTACAATTTTTAACTATTTAATATTTTAATGTTTTATAAAAGCTTTTTTAATCGAATATTTTAACCCAACAAAATCCTTGAATAAAAGATTAAGGGTTTAATTTGATTTCTCAAAATTTACATATGATTTCAAATTAACATCCTAGTTTAGTTCAATCAATTTCTTTTCTTAAAGTGAGACCCAAAAAAAAAATTATTTTCTTAAATTGAATAAAGTGCATCATGTTAATTTTTTTCAAATTTCTATTTTAACACTCATGTTAATATGCATTAGCTAATTATTTTATATTTTTTATTAATTAAACAAATTTTAACTCTTTATTTTATTTTGTAAAGAGTTTTGTACTTTCTGTTTTTTTCAAAAATATGTAAAACCCGGTTAATTAACGGCTAATTAACCCATAAATAAGAATTTGTTCTAGAAAGTCCAAAATGTGATTTTTATGGCTTAATATAATAGAGGAGATTGAAACGAGAATTTTGGTACCAATTTTATAGAATTCGGATCAAGATTGGATCGAACGGGCCAAACCGGGCCAACCGGACCCAAAGTGGGCCAACTAAACTAAACCAAAACCCTAGTTTTCAGCACTCTCTCTCCTCATTTGAGACACTAAACACGCTGAAATGAAGGCCATTGAGGAAAGAACACTCTCTCAACTTCTATCTCTCCCTTGATCTTCAAACCACCATAACTTTTGATCTAGAGCTCCGATTGCCGCACCGTTTGCGGTGACGCGTTCACCGCAGAGAGCTCTACAAAACCCATACAATCAATCTTGAGGTAAGCCACGTTTTGCTCTTCGAATTTCCAGCATTGATTTCGAGTTTCATGAGCAAAAATGTTGAGATTTTGGGCTCTTTGATGTTATAGGACCCAACTCTCTTGGAGGAGAAGGTTAATCTTGTCTCCTTAGACCTTGGGTATGGTAAGATTCTCAACCCTAGTGTAATTTATTGTTCTATAATGTTTGGGTATTGAGATATTGTGTATGGGTATGATGATTGTGTCTTAAGTTGTATATATGTGAATATTGAGGCTTGATTGAGACTTTGGAAAGCTTAAAAAGGGATTTGGTGGTGAAAAATCTGTTCTTGGAGGTGTTGAGGCCTTGAGAGCTTGAGGAAAAAGTGGTTTGGAAGTGCTCCGATTGAGCTTGGGAAATCGGCTAAGGTATGGTCTCGGTTTCCCGTATCTAATATGTAATATGATGGGAAATACTTAGGCTAGAGGCCCTAAGATAGGCATTGAATTGTTGATGTTGTTGAATGGTTGATATATATGATGTGGTCATATATGTGATGATGATTATTGATGCCTTGATGGTATGATATATGAGAAATATGCATGTTGTGATATATGATTGATGATTGATTATGGTTGAATTGTGAGTGAAACCATGATGATGGTGAGTATGATATTAATTATGTACAATGATGGTTAATTGGAATTGGTGTTGTTGAAAATTGGCATGAGGAAGAGTATATGATATGTCAATGTATTTGAGTTTGAGCCACTTAGGTGAAGTGGGTTAAAATGATGGGATAGTGATTTTATGAATTGAGATAATGTGTTAATGTGTGAGCTGAGGAGGCTTGATGTTGACTTTGGTATGTTTTGATTGATTTCAAAGAAAAGGGATGAAATTGGCATGTTTTGATTGATTTTGAAAAGAGTTGAAAATGGCACTTTGTGGTTTTGTATGAAAAACATGGTTTTGGGCATACTTTGACGGGACATAACTTAAACTACGGATCTCTATTTTGTGCCAAATCTGTTTAGAAATGAAATTGAATCCGGGATGTCCAAACCGTTCGAAGAACGGGTGAAAAACGATTTAAAATGAGAAAGTTATGTCCATTGGAAGATTGGGGGTTAAATCTATGAATTCTGCAGCTTTTAACTTAGAAAATTTTTAGCATAATGACCCCCCCGCGCGTAGGCGCACTTGCCGCGTACGCGCCGTTCTTCTAGAAAGCGCCATCCACGCGTGCGCGTGGTGTGCGCGGGCGCGCCGATGTGCTGCACCCAATGCCCAGCCATTTTCCAGAGAGTTGTGCCAGAATTATGCCAGGGTTGTGCCTAGGGCACGAGAACACCCACGCGTACGCGTGGCTGACGCGTGCGCGTCTCTTGGCTATTTTTCAATCCACGCGTTAGCGTGCATGACGCATACGCGTCGATGAGTTTTGTGGCCATCCACACGTGCACGTACGCGTGGCCCTGTTTTCATCCCAAAGTTGATTTTTGAGTTTTAAAAGCCAAATCTCATACTTCTAAGCCTCCGATCTCACCACTTATGTCTTAAATCATTATGATATGCCTAGCAATGAGAAAAGGAGCTAGAGAATGTGGTAACTTGCGAGTGAAGCAAGGGAAAAATGAATAATCAATGAGGATCAAAGATGATTATGTGATTTGCGGAGGATGGCGGTGAAAGTGCTTGTTATGCCATGGGCCGAAGGGCCGTAATTGTTGATGATTTGGCTGGTTATGGATTTAACCGTGAGTCGGATGGCTAGATTATTGCCGTGTTACGACGGAGCCATGATTATGGCTAAGTATAAATGCATATATGCTGTTGAATGAATTATGAATGTTGCACTTCCACTGTTGGAGATGAGAGTTTCCCTGGGAGGAAGCAGTGGCTAGCCACCACGTGCTCCCGGTTGAGACTCGAAGCTCTTTTGATCCTATGTCGTAAGTGTGGCCGGGCACTATGAAAGACCCGGATGAGCTCGCCCCCGTAAATATTCACCAGTGAGGGTGATGGATATGGATCATGATTATGATCAAGTTTATGATGAGTATAACTTGAGTTGGGGATGCGCGACAGAGGGACAGTCCAATGGTTAGCTACCAGGACTTGTCGGGTTGGCTCTATAACCGACAGATGATATCATCAGCCACTAGGGACAGGCATTCATCATATGCATACTATATGAATTGTTTGAGATTGCCTATTTGACTACATATTACTTGCTAATTGTCTAAATGCCTTATCTGTTCCTATTTGTATATCTCTTGTTTGATATAACTGTGTTTGTTACATTATACTCCTACTGGTGGCTGGGAGGTTTGAAGGAATTGGAAAGGGAAGTATTAGTTAGACTGAAGGATCTTTAGTCAGATGCCCTTTATGGTTTAGCTTGTTTATGAGCTTTGAATTATCTAGAGGAAGTTTTAGGATTGCCTTCGGCTTTCCTCTATTATTATGTATTATATATGTGGAAGCTGTTACCATGCTGGGGACCTCTGGTTCTCACCCATGCAGATTTTGTAGTTTTCAGATGCAGGACGTGAGGTTTCTCGCTGAGGCCTGCTGGAGACTTCTGGATTAGCGAAGATCCTTTGTTCTTGGGGACTCTGTTTTAGTTTATATGTTTTGCTTAGATACTTTTATCTCCGTTAAATAATACAAACTGTGATGACTCCTCTTATAGGAGATTTTGGAGAATAGGTTTTATGTATTTGTGTCCCTTTGGGTTTCCTTGGGGTATCTTATTCTATTTATATGTATATATATGATATGCTCGGACCGGTTATCTTCGCAGCCGGATTTTGAGTCTTGATATTCCTATTTTTGACACTCCTTTTTATATATATAATCTCGCGATGGTTTATCCTTGTTCGTTACGTTATCGATCGGAGTGTTGCGCTTTCAAGTTGCGATTTTTGTTTATCCCTTTTTCTACAAAGGCTCCTTGTTATAATCAATCATTCATACTACTATACGTACTAAATTTTTATTTTAGAGGTCGTAATACCTTGCCATCTCTGAATTATGACTTAAGCATAAGACTCTGTATGGTAGGGTGTTATAAAATACATTAGCATTTATCGTAATCTTTTTGAAGGACCAAATTAATTAATTGACTAAAACTTTTTGGACAAAGATAATAATTAATTAAACATTTATCATTAAATAGTATATAATTCTCATACAAAATTACAAATATCCCATCTCCTCCTGATAGTTATTTCTTTTTTTTTGTTTATTTTTTTTTGCAGTAACCCTGTTGATTATTAAAAAAAAAGAATATTACTAGTAATCCTTTTAAAAAATAATTATAATTTCAACTCCACCTTTTTTTTAATCTTAAACTATAAATATTTTCTCAAATTTTGAATTTTTTTTATTGAAAATTTTTTCTCTTTCATCACTTCTTAATTAATACATAATAAAAAAATTAAAATCTTAAATCATATGGTTTTGATAAATACTTTTTTAATTAATAGCCTTAAAAATATATATTAACTAATTTTTTTATTGAAATAAAATTGTTCAAATTAAAAACTTATATCTCATTTAATAATAAACCTTGTTGAATTAATATAATGTCTCATTTTTCTTTGCAGTCTTACGTTTAGGATTTTTTATTTAAATAAATTAAAAAAATATTTTATTTATTAAAATAAATAATTTTAAAAATAATTACGAAAATGTGTAGCATGACTTATCTCGTATGTAGTATAAATGAGATAAGTGTAAACTTATCTCGTTTATACTATAAACGAGATAAGATAGTGCGAGTGACACGTGTATATCTCGTTTACAGTATAAACGAGATACAATAAAACAAATTTCCAACAGCTATAAAAGGATGTGCAACCCTTGGCATTTTAGTAATAACGAATATGTGGTTGTCTGTGTCTATCTCAATTGTCGTATGAGAAATAGTGACAATGAGGTAATATTTGAGTGTCATAATCTGTTACTGTTGCGCACTCATCGTTTAACTTTCTTGTTCGAGTTGAAGAGTTTGATATTGAGTAACCTTGGTGGGTTAGGGAGAAAAGAGATCGAAAGGGTTGGATATAGGTTGCTAGCACCATTGGAAACAGAGTTTTTTGGTTTCGTCCGTTTTGGCTCCAGGGTGACAAGCATGTGCACCTCATGTTTGACATCCATGGGAGAATCATGGTGGAACAAGTGATTTAGCGATAAATACCATCGGAGGACCCTCTGCTCGTGCTGGTCCCTGCTCTGCAGCGTTGACCCTATCAACCTATCAACAGTTGCAAGAGTAACACGAATTCAATTTACGAAACATCATAATGAGTTATAAATGTGGAATATAAGCAAACCATAAAGGATGGTTACCTCGCGATCATAGGATACATGAAAATGTGTCGGTCAGGTGGACACCACTATGAAAATCTCTGGTATATCCAAGACATCAACAACGGAGTGCAGCCAGCTATGTCTGTCATGCCTCGGTGTGCTACAGAGCATAGTGAATGGTAGGTCCATGCAAGCACCGCCGAACTCCAAGACAGACCATGACACGTCTGAAAGTCGGTAAGTAGTGGTAGCCCCCGGAGATGGACCAGGTTGTATGTTCAACTTGTCTGTCATCAGATAACACTCAATCAGTAACATAATGTAATACCTCACATACTGTTGGAGTGTCTCTGAATCAATGGTGTCGGGCATATGTCAGACTCGATCCTGAAGCCATTTCAGCTTCAACGAGAAAGACTCTTTCCTATGTGCCCTTGCTGCTGAACCACTAGAGGCCTGGCACCAAGTAGTTACTCCACCAACTCCCACGTCTCGATGTCATACCATCCGTAGAAATCACGAAAGCACCCACACTGGTTTCCCGTGCACGCATAGCCTGAGGTGGTACTCAACGTACTGCAAGTTGATGGTGCACTCACCCCATGACAGGTAGAACATGTGTTTCTCCGGATGCCAGCACTCCACGAATATTGTGATCAGAGAGTTATCAAAGACAAAGTTCCTGAGAGCCACCGTGTTGTAAGAACTGCATTTAATCGAACGGGTTAATTAAGTGGTTATATTGCCCAAATTTGATTCCAAAAAGTTAGAGTGAGAATTTGAGGTTTTAAACATCATTTTTGGACTCAATAGGTCTTTCTGAGTCAGAAAATGTGTTTTCTGCGAAAAATCGTGAAAAATCGTGAATAGACAGTTAAACCAGTTCAAGTCTGTCCGGTGCTGTGCAAGAAAAGGTGAAAACAGTCAAAAATCTTAGAAAAACATTAGAAATAGAAAACCGGACATTAATTTTAAAGGTTTGGCTCGAAGTTGGGCCAAACAGTCTAAAAACGCTAACGGGTTGGACCGGACCCAAGTTGGGCCCAAACCCAACATATATAAAGGTTCATTTAATGAACCCTAATCTCATAAACACACACACACATCAGAAATTGAAAGAGGGAGAGGAGAAGATATTGAATACTATTCACCTCAATCTTCTCAAGCTCATATCTTGAGTTATAGAGCTCTGATCGTCGCACCGTTTGCGGCTACGCATTCCTTGTGACGAGCTCTGCAAGACCCATCCAAGAAATTTTAGAGGTAAGCTCGAAATTCTCCCAGTTCTTCTCTCCAAAATGTCGATTTTTAGGGTTTGTGTTTAAGTGAGATTTGTGATTTTTGGGTGTCTAGGTTCACTCTAATCCTTGCTTAGCTTTGGGTTTTGGCTACCAACATTATTGAACAAGGTAAGAGGCTTTGATCTCTTGTGAACTTTTGATTTATGTTGAGCCCTAGGTTGATTTTGTGGTGATTTATATGTATATAGCTTGATTATTGTGAGTTTGGAGCTTGTGGGATTGTTGGTGTTTGTTGGAGTTACATTGGTGGTTGGATTTTGGTTGAAAGCTCATTCGGCTCAAAAATGGAATCGAACAAGGCATGGTTTCGGTTTTCTCTATGTAGTATATAATATTCATGGACACTTAGGCTAGTGACCCATAGGATAGGATTGGATTTTGAATGGTTGATGAGTTGTGGGATGTTATTGTATGATGATGTATGATGAAATGATGATTTTGAGTTTGATATTGATGATTGATATGGATATGATGGGGATGAATGATTGTAAAGTTGAGAAGTGATTTGTGTTGATATATATATATATATATATATATATATATATATATATATATATATATATATATATATATATATATATATATATATATATATATTGATGTTGATGAATGGGTAATGTAGATGGAAAATTGTTATTGAGGTTTGATATATGTGATATATTGATGTGGATGTTGTGGATGAGGAAAGATAAAGGGAAAATTGTGGTATGTTTGGTGTAATATGATATAGAGGATTGATTTTTATGAAAAGGGGAGTTTGGATTGGGTTGGTTTGGTTTTGGTTGTGTTTTACAAAGAAATTGTGGAAATTGTGATTTTGGGTAAAAGTTGGTTTTTGGTGAACTTTGTCTGATCATAACTTTTGTCTCGGTTTTCAAAATTGGTTGAAATTTATTTAGAACTAAAGATCTTTGAAAAACCTTTAAAACGATATAAAGTTTGTGAAATTTGGAATTTTTTAGAGGGAGTTATGATCATTCAAAGTTGGTATTGAAAATTTGAAATTCTGTAAGGTTACAGAATTTTATGTTTTCTGGTATGTGCGCACGCACAGCCTTGTGCGTACGCACACTCTGCAAAAATTATGACTTGTGTGCACGCACAGACCTGTGCGTCTGCACACACAGAGGCAGGTAGTCTGCACACGCAGAGGCAGGTAGTCTGCTTGCAGCGCTGGCACAGCTGGTGCACGCGCACACCAATGAAAAATTGCAACCTATGCGTACGCACAGACTTGTACGCATGCACACGTTGGGAAGGCCAGTCTATTAGGAGCACTGGCACAGGTTGTGCGAGTGAACAGACCTTTTAAGTTTTGACACCTGTGCGTACGCACACTTTTAAAAATTTACTAGGCGTGCGCACGCACACCCCTGTGTGGACGCACACGCCTTGTTTCTCAAATTTTGCTTTGATTTCAACTATTTCACCTTCCCGACGAGATTGTAAGCTTCTATAACACCTTTTTAAGACTTTTGGGCATATTTTTGGATACTCAACTATGGGAAAAGATTTAAGGATTTTAGACGCTATTATTTGTAAATTTAGAAAACGGAGGACTAGGCTTCTAGCGTACTGAAGGTGGTTCAATATTATGTGATGAATGGTTGATGAATGATGTGAGGATTAAGGAACTGTTGAGTTCAGAACTGTAATGTGAATGAATAGTGGTTGAAAAGAGTCGAGGACTCTGAATGAAGTGATGGATCCATCTTGTACTAAATATTTTTAAAAACCACAGCACTACTTTTATTGAGGTTATGAGACGCTATGCGCCCGGCAGGGGCCGAGGTTGGATCCCGCCTGTTGAGGTAGTGGCGGCGGCGTAAGGGCGGTGGTTCATCCCACTTGCGCTTAGATGTGAGGTCGGTGGCAATAGATCCCGCTCGCATCCCTTCGGATCATCTGAGCGTACAAGCGCAAAACCCTGGATAGTGATCCGAGCACTATATCTCGGGGGTTCCCACACCATGAATTCGAAGGGCAACATCTCCATGGAGATGTGTCGGGTTGGTAGTTGAACCGATAATGTGATATCACAGCCAGTAGAACAGGCATTCATCATATGCATTTTCTACCTGTTTGTATGCTTTGTCGACTTGATATTGTTTTTCCTATATGTATAACGTGTCTAATTGCTATTTGTATTAATTACTATATATGCTTCTACTTGTGTTTTACTTGTATTGTTTATACTTGTGCTTTCTACTGGGATTGAGGAGGTTTGGAAGGCGGTAGTGATGAGATCGCATGGAGGATCGATAGGTGAAGGCTGTGGGACAACAATGTTTGATTAGATTAAAAATCCCTTAGGATAGATTACCCTTTTTGGTGTTATGGTTCAAGTTTTGTTAAGGCTCTACATATTATACTTATTTGTTTAGAATGATTTAAGCTTGAATTCTTGTGATGGACATGGAGTCTAGGATTGCCTTTGGCGTCCCGAAGTCTTATATCCTACATCACTGGGCACTGTTACCATACTGAGAATCTCCGGTTCTCATACCATATTTCTGTCGTATTTTTCAGATGCAGGTCGCAACCCACCTCGGTGTTATTTCATCACTCAATCTCTCAAATCAGAAATAAAATTAATTAAGCACGTAAAAAATATAATTTAAATATTGAAAAGACTCAACACGTAAAAAGTTATAATAAATTAACTTGTATAGGATAAAAATAATAAAATTTATAATAAAAATTATAAAAATTTAAATAAATAGGAAAAAAATAAAAAAATGGAAGATATAGAATATAATAATGAATAATAATGTTTTATAGTTTATAAAAAAATTTAAAGAATATAAATAATGTATTATAGGAGAAAAAAAATTTACCGAATAAAAGAACAATTAGTAAAAATAAATTTTTTATAGCATATATGACTTTTACAGTGAATAAATTATGAAATATAGAAATAGATAAAATAAAAAAATGAATGAAATTATATTTTTTAATAAATTAAAAAAATATTCACAACCATATAATTAATAGTGAACATATAGCTATTAAACAATAAATTGTAAGAAAATATTAATAAAAATATTAGATTTGATGTTAAAAAATACACAATGAATAAAAATAGGAAAATTTAGAAATAAAAATATTTAAGATCAACCAAGAAAATGAAAAACAATTTTGGTAAATAATGACTCAAATATTACCATGATAATAAATTAAAATAAATAACATATATTTGAATTAATTAAATAAAATAATTAATATAATAAATTAATTATAATTATTTAGTTTAACAAAGCAACTTAAATAAACAAAAAATATCTTATTAACATGTCATGTAAAAATTATACACTTTTAAAAACTATTAACCAAAATACATAAGACGAAAAAGTTAATGCAAATTAAAACAAAATAAATTTATATATTTCAGTCAAATTAAATAATTAATATAATTGATTAGTTATAATTAATATGATCAAATAAAATATTAAATAATTTTATATTTATTTTAATCAAATCAAATAAATGATTAATTATAACATTTCAAAATCCATTAATCAAAAAGACATACGACTAAAAATTAACACAAATTAAAACAAAATTAATTTATTTATTTCAATCAAATCAAATAATTAATATAATTGATTAGTGTAATTAATGTGTCCAAATAAAATATTAAATAATTTGATCTTTATCTTAATCAAATCAAATAAATAATTAATTATAACACTTTAAAAAATTATTAATCAAAAGAAATAAGTCGTAAAGGTTAATGAAAACTAAAACAAAATCAATTATTTATTCTAGTCAAATGAAATAATTAATATAATTAATTAATTATAGTTAATATAGTCAAACAAATAATTAAATAATTTGATATTTATCTCAATCAAATCAAACAAATAATTAACTATAACACTTGTAAAAACGATTTATCAAAATACATAATACGAAAAATTAATGCAAATTAGAACAAAATTAATTCATTTATTTTAGTCAAATAAAAAATTAATATAATTATTTGTTATAGTTGATGTGGTCTAATAAAATATCAAATAATTTTATATTTATTTCAATCAATTCAAATAAATATTAAGTATAACACTTTTAAAAATTATTAATTAAAATATATAAGACAAAAAATTGATACAAATTAAAATAAAATTAATTCATTTATTTCAATTAAATCAAATAATTAATATAATTAATTAGTCATAATTATGTAGTCAAATAAAATAAATAATTTAATATTTATCTCAATTAAATCAAATAAATGATTGATTAATTAATACATTTAAATAAATCAAATAAAATAAATAAAAAATACATTAAAAAAATACCACTTTAACTAGTTAAAATTTGATTTTAATAATATATAATAGATTTTCTTCCAATAAATATTTTTTTTCTTTCATTCAATAAAGAATAAAAAATAAACAAGTGGTTGTTCTGCGCATAATTTTCAAAATTGAACCAACATTAAACCAATCAGATTAACCAGTTATTAGGTTAATTATAAATCATAATTAAATAATTATATAAAATTTTATTTTATCATTATTATAATAAATATCTTTCTGATCTTCAGTTTAATTTTTATAGGAGTATGAAATTAACTATTGTTTTCAAATTTTAATAATTCATTAATTACTTTATACTCATTATACATTCAAGTATTTATTGAAAAGAAAATAACGATTATAATTATAGAAATAGAAAACATATTGTAATTACTAAAATATTATTTTTTGTAGATATAATTTAGTTTAATAATTTATATAATATATTTAATAAAAAATATGTACAACACTTAACAACTTAAGCTTGTCGTAATCCGGTTTGACCTATCTAGTTGAAACCAGATTTGACCAATTTTATCAAATTTGACCATTTTAACTTTTGTTTAATTTGACAAAATTTGACCAAAATGATTGCTTAGCCAATTCAAAAGATTATCTAATTAGTTTAGGGATCAGGTGATCAGATTTTTAGTTTGACCGACCGGGTCAAACAAAATTTAGAAACTATGGTTATGGTATCTTACATTTTTGTATAGATCAATTTTAAAGACAAAAATATTTTTTAGGTAAGACAATAGAAAATTAATTTAAAATAATCCAAAATTATTTTATTTTATATTTTTTAATTATTGTTTAGCTTATTATCCATTTTTTTAATTATCAATGAAATAATTAAGTATATTAACTATAATAATAAATGTAGTCACAAAAAAAATATATAATAATAAATGTGTAATTTGTAATACTCTTACTATTAGAATGTGTACGTTTTTGACTGCACTACTTTGATAATGAGAATATTATGACAACTTTTATATATTTAATAACAGAATAAGAGTATTTGACTCGAAATCATATCGATGTTTTCTTTAAAAAATTGAAAGATATTTTTTTAAATCAAACATGCATATATAACCAAATTCAATCACAATTCTCATATATATATATATATATATATATATATATATATATATATATATATATATATATATATTTTTGTAAGAACCAGAATTTTTACGTATAACCGTTTTAATAAAATAATACCTTTAACTGCTCGGAATAGATTCAAAAATATAGAAATGATATTTTGAAAATAAAAAGGTGAAATTTGATTTCAATGAATTTTTCTGAGTTGGAAAATGTATATTTTGCGAAGGATTTTTGTAAAAATGTGTACCGGTGCTTAAGCCGATAGTATCGGCTCTAGTCTGTCCGATGCTGCGTATTTTGGAAAATGAGATTTTAAAAATTTAATTTATTATTTTGAAAAGACAAAAATAATTTAGAATCGAAAACCGGACACTAATCTTAAAAGATTTTGGCACAAAGTGGGTCAAACGAGCTAAAAACGTTAACGGATTGAACCGGGCCCAAGGTCCAACATATATATATATAAAATTTCAAGTGTATCAGAAACATCGGTGTTCCAGTTATTTTAACCGTTGATTTTAATTAATATATATTATATATATTTTTATAATTCAGATCAATGGTTAAAATAACTGGAACACCGATGTTCCTGATACACTTGAAATTATTCCTATACTCTATTAATGAGTTTTAAGCTTATTTTAATGGGAAGAGAGAAATCGAGCTCGGATAGATGAGAGTGAGGGGTGAAACCCATTGTCACTATTCATCGTCACCTTCCAAGAGCCATAACTTGAGCTATGGAGCTCCGATTGACGAGTCGTTTGTGGCCACGCGAAGTTCTCATCGAGCTCTTTGTTTCTAGCTAGGCATTGTTGGTAATAAATCAAAACTCAAGCTCTAGTTTCCTGCCCTAGCTTTTGTGCATTTTTTATTCTAGTTCTTGAGTAGATTTTTGTATTTTGTTTGTTTAGGAGTGATCCAGCATTAGAATATTATTGGAGTTTACCCCTAATATCGTTGGGTATCATAAGTCTCTTCAAACTCTTTTGGTTTGATGTTTTGGTTAGCCATAGTGTTGATTCTTGGTATGTTATATGTGTATAGCTTGATAATTGGTGAGTTTTGGAAGTGGTGTTGGTGTTTGAGATTTGTTGATCTTGTTAAAATCAAGCTTTTGGTGTTTTACACATATTGGGGATCGGCCAAGGTATAGTTTCGATTTTTTTACGTAATATGTAATGTTTCTGGACACTTAGGCTAGTGGACCATAAGATAGTATTGAATGATGTTGGTGTATGCTTAATAATATATGAAATTATGTTATATGATGAAGAGGAGTATATGAAATGTTGGAATATGAAATATATGATTATGATGATGATGAGTGTTGATGATTATTATGTGTGATGATGGATATTGATGAGTATAATGACGTAATGTGGTGAAGATAGTATTTGTGATGTTAGAAATGGATTGGTGAGAGTTGTGAATAATATGATTATGAGTGTTGATTAATGATAGAATTGGAAATTATGGATTTGTAGTGATTTATGGTGTAATGGTCGAGTGAATTAAGTGTGGAATTGATGGAAATGATATGAAATGGTAAGTTGTTGTGTGTAGTGGTGTTTTATGATAATTGAGTAGGCTTTGATTTGGTTTTTAATTGAGAGCTTTGGTAAAATTGAGGATTAGAAGTTTTTGGTAAAAATAGATTTTTGACGAACTTTGGCGGATCATATCTTGAGCTATAGTTTTTGAAATGAATTGAATTTTGTATCAATTAAAAGATAATTCAAAAAGCTTTCAAATGGTATATATTTTATGAAAATCAAAATTTTGTAGAAAAAAATATGATTGTTGGAAGTTGGTGTCAAAATTCTGATTTCTATAATGTTGCAGAAATTGTGAGTTCTGGTTTGTGTGCGCACGCCCACTGTTGCACACGTGCTCTGAGCAGGGGCCATGTCTTGACTTATGCATCTGCACACCTTTGTGCGCACGCACACCCTGTAAATTTTAAGAAAATGTGCGTACGCACACTCTGGTGCGCACGCACACACAGGGATATGCCTACTGTTGAGAGCGTTTGCACAGTCTGGTGCGTACACACATTCTATGAAATTCGCAAGTTATTGGTACGCACAACATCATGCGTACGCACAAGTTGGGAAAACTCTTGTGGGCGTGTGTACGCACAACCCTATGCGTACGTACACTGCCCTGTTTTTCAACGAAAACCTTGTTTTTAACCGTTTTACCTTTCCGGCGAGCTTGTAAACTTTCGTA
The DNA here is from genome assembly GCF_014773155.1 of Arachis stenosperma. NCBI lineage: Eukaryota > Viridiplantae > Streptophyta > Magnoliopsida > Fabales > Fabaceae > Arachis > Arachis stenosperma. The sequence continues at coordinate 23,596,626 of NC_080378.1, forward strand.
ATGCTTATCTAGGTTATCTTAACTTGTTTTTAGGTTTTAAAATATAGAGAATACTATAAATGAGTTTAAATTAAAGATATTTTTGGTTATGAGTTTAGAAGACGATGATTTAAGATTGGGAAGTTCTGTGGATGGAATAGTTGAAGTGTTTGGGCAGAGTGTTGAGGTGATCCTGACTTGAGAAATATGAATGATTATGGTTAATAGAATGAGTATGAACGGAAGTGTGCTATGAGCATTGGCCTCTGAAATGGATTATGTGATTGTGATATGCTTTGTTCTCCATCGTAGGGGCTGTGGCAGTCTCCCGTCTATGTTTGGATGTGAGGGTTGAAGCTCGGCTTCCCACTCACATTTCTCACTCATGGAGAAGGTTGTAGGGCACTCATCCCTCGGAATTATTCCTCCTGAGTATGCGTTTTCTCTCTGGTTGCAAGGTGCTAGGGCACTAACCCATGGAATCATGTGGCATCCAGAGGAAGGTGGTAAGGCACTCTCCCTCGGAACGTTTCCCTCTGAAAGGAGAAGGTGGTAGGGCACTCATCTCTTGGGATTATTCTTCCTAAGTATGCGCAACAGAGAGACTAATTCAGGAGTTGCCGACCGGATTTTGTGTCGGGTTTGGCACTATAACCGACATGTGATATCACAGCCAATAGGACAGGCATTCATCATATACATCTCTTATGTGCTTGTTTGCTTTGATTACTTGCAGTTTGCCTAAATGTATAATATGCCTACTTGCTTTTTGAATTACATGCTATATATGAATATTACATGTGTATTACTTGCTTGCATTATCTCCGATTGTTTGGTGTTGAGGAGGTTAGGTAGGCAGTGGTGATGGGATCGCACGGAAGGGAGGTTGGTGAAGGCTATAAGACAGCGTTGACTAGTTTTAGTTACAAACCCCCTAAGTTTAGATATCCCTATTTATGGTTTATGGTTTAAGTTATTTCTTTTGTTAAGGCTTGAATATCTGTGATGTGAAGTTCTAGGATTGCCTTTGGCGTCCTGAAACCTGTCATTTTACATATTGGGCACTGTTACCATACTGAGAACCTCTAGTTCTCGTACCATATATTGTTGTTATTTTTCAGATGCAGGTCGCAACCCACTACGGTGAGTTTGCGGATGTGGTGATAGAGCGGAGTATGATCTTCCTTTAGTTTTATTTCACTTTAATTTTGTTGTAGTACTCTCACCTTTGATATATTTAACATGGTTGCCTTAGAGGCTTTACTTCTGAAAAACTTCAAGAGATAGGTTGTTGCTATTTTAAACTTTAAAACTCTATTGTATTCAGTTTGACTAGCCGGTCTAAACTCCGCAGGCTGTGACTAGTGCTCTTTTTGTATATCATACTTATATATATGTCTTGTATAATTTAAGTATTACCTTATGTATCCTGGAGCTATTTACAAGGTTTTTCATATATTATATCTTGTTCTGTTCGTACTTATACGTTTAGTTATCGTGTGTAAATGCTTCACGTTTCAAAATTCCGCCTTTTCCAAGTTGAGATTTTATTCCTTCATCGGGCTTCTAGTATTACTATTTCTTTCTATATATATAATATTATATGAGCCTTAGAACTATCGTGACACTTTGTTATCCTTTACTTTACGACGCAAGGTAAGGCTTAGGGTAACAGGGTGTTACATTTAGTGGTATCAGAGCAGTTCGTCCTCGTGAACCTGAGGGATGGACCGATTATGCTTCGTTGCATACTCTGGGTCATTTTTTTCACGCTATTTAGGTTATCTGCTTGATATGCATAGCATGCTTGTTTGTGAGTGCCATTGGGGATAATTTAAGCACAAGGCTTGAGATATTGAGACTGATCACCTCGATATTGATTGTTTGGAGTGTATAAGACCCCAAATAGCAACTCGCGGACAAACTCAATGACGGGTGGAAAAATACCGGTTAAGAAATTTCAGTAAAAATCAACATTGCAAGTATAGTTCTCAACCAACGAAAATTTCACTGTCAACTTAAAAAGGGTGTCACAATTTAGAATAATTAACTGGGAGTAGAATTCCCAGGTCATTTCCCAAAGAGTTGACAAAAGAGTGCAATTTATTGGTCAGGGGTTTTCTGAGAAATTTGTAGAGTTAAAAATGGAAAAATAAATAACTAAAAATTATGCAAGGAACAATTAACAGAGATGTTGTGTATTTAAAATAAAAGGCCTTCGCTAGGAGAAGATTAATTGGAATTTCTATCCTTGTTGGCTTTCTCAAGTATAATTGTAAAAGGTTATTGCTTCTACTTAGTTATCCTCTAACTAATAGAGGAAAGTTAAGTAGGTAATACCAACTCTAATTCACAAGTCCTAATCACCTCCCAAAGAAGGATTAGAGTTAGTGAAAATATAGTTGACAGCAATTTCCAATTACGTATTAACACTTGAGTATTCCAACTCAAGGGTTTCCTATTAATCAACTCCAAAGCCAAGTTGAAAACTCTACTCCATTAATATGAATACCATTTCTACAAACATGTAAAGGGAGTAGATAGGAGATATGGTAATTAAAACTAAATTAATAGAATTAAAATTAGTACTGATAATTAATTAAAGGAAATTCAGCAAGCAAGGGAATTAAACATGAAAATAGTTCTTTGTATTAGTAAATTCAAAATTTAACAAAATCCAAACATGAGCTCAAGTAACTAAATGATTAATAGAAGATTAGAGTGATAGAAAGACAAACTATAATGATGAAAAATTCAATCGAAAGTAGTAGCAGCTCTCTCAAGATCCAATCCAAGCAAAACTACGAAAAATCCTAAGAACCCTAAGAGAACTCATGTTTTTTCTCTCTAGAATTCAAAAACTAAAACTAAAACTAAGTGAGAATGAATGTCCTATGTCTCAGCTTCACCCCTGCCTCTAGTATGTGTTTTCGGGCTTGAAACTGGGTCCAAATTGGTCCAGAAATCGCCCCCGGTGAGTTCTGATAAATGCAGCACGTGACGCTCCGTCACGCGTATGCGTCGATGGACTTCTGTGCAGGTCACGCATACGCGTTAGTCACGCGTACGCGTTAGTCACGCGTACGCGTCGATGTGGAATTTGGCATTTCGTGCGCACGCGTCAGCCATGCGTGCGCGTCAATGCTCGCTTCTAATTTCTTTGATTTCTTGTGTTCCTTCCACTTTGACATGCCTCCTCTTCATCCTTTAAGCCATTCATGCCCTGTAAACCTGGAAACACTTGACAAACGCATCATGGCATCGAATGGTAACGAAAGATAATTAACAACTTAAAGGCCTAGGAGGCAAATTTTCAATCATGGAACAAAATTAGGAAGGATTTGTAAAACCATGCATTTTACATGAATAAGTGTGTAAAGAATTGATAAAATCTACTCAATTCAGCACAAGATAAACCATGAAATAGTGGTTTATCAATCTCCCCACACTTAAACATTAGCATGTCCTCATGCTAAGCTCAAGGAAACCAAAAGAGTGACGGAAGACAAAGGTGAGATCTATGCAATGCATCATATTTATATGAATGCAGCTATATGCTAAAATTCTTCTACCTACTTGGTTAAAAGTAAACAAACTCTCCAAGACAAACATAAATAGGTTCCACTAATTCAAATCACACAATAAGATACAAGTAAACTTGTAAGAAGAAAGCTTATGAAAGCCGAGAACATAGAGTCGAGTATCGAATTACCCTCACTAGAAGTGTATACACTCTAATCACTCTAGTGTTTGAAGGTCGAGTCTCTCGGTTCTCTACTAATCTTGCTCTCTAAGGCTTGCTTTTCTTCTACTAATCAACACAATTTTAATGCACAAATACACATATCAAGAGGTCTTTTCAAGGATTGTAATGGGGTTAGAGCCAAGGTAGGAATGTATTTGGCTAAGTGGACTAAAATCCAAATGCTTGATCAACTTAGATTTCTCACCTAACCTAAGGCATTCCAAAAATGCAAAACCTAGCAATCCATTAACTATCTTTCCATAAATTCATGCATCTTGATAACTTTTAAGTACAAGTCATATGCATTAGTTCACTTATTTGCATTGGGGCATTTTGTCCCCTTTTAATTTGTTTGCTCTTTTTCTTTTCTTTTTTCATATTTCTTATTTTTTTCATTTTTTAGTGAATTAATGCATATGATTTATGTTGCATGAACAAGTGCTCAAATTGTTCCCACATTTTCATATAAGCATATAAAGTACCCATTCTCCTAAACATGCATTCCCCAATTAAATTTCTCCACACTTAATTCATGTGCACCTCACTACTCTAAGCTAATCAAGGATTCAGATTAGGGACAATTATTGTTTTACGTCTAGAGTTAATGATGTCCTATAATAAAGAACAAAAGGGGCAATAAAGGCTCAATATGGGGTTGCAAGGATAATGATATGGTAAGGCTATATGGATATGTGGACTATAGTGAAACAAGGCCTCAATCGTATAGGTGTATGCATACATTAAACCATGGAAATATAGAATCAAGCAAGATATAGATCACAATTTTAGAGAGAACAACACACACTAAAATAAAATATTGGTTCATAAAAGGCAACCAATCAAGGCTCAAAATCTCAATGGTTTTGTGTGTTCGAGCTCTAAAACCATGTTCCAAATTAAAAATCTTCAAACAAGTTTTAACAAAAATTTCGATTTAAATTAGTGAAATGCTATAGAATAGTGTCTTGAAAAAGAAGTTATCACTCAACCAAGTAGTACCTAAATGCAAGCAACTACTACTAGTCATGCAAGTTATTCTATCTAACAAAAGGAAAAAATAAAATATTGGTGTTGAGAGAGATGTTACTTTCAGAAGTCATTTCGACCTCCCTACACTTAAGGCTTGGCACGGTCCTCCGTGCTATCAGTGATGAGAAGAGTGATGTTGGGAGCATTGCTTCCACTGTCCAGCTCGTCATGGCTCTCCATGCTGCGAGGCGAAGTGGAGTCTGGGGTATCTCTCTCTTCTCGAGGTGGGTGAGTGCTAACAATCAGCTCCTTCAGGTAGTTATATCGGCACTTGTTACGGTGCTCCATTCGCTCAGCCCGCCGGTCTTACTGGTCCAACCTCTCAAGGATCTGAAGGAGCAGCTGATTGGTGGAAGGTGTCTATAGTGTGGATGATGGTGGAGTGGAAGCAGAAGGAATGTTGTGGGCCGGGACGTCAGTCTAGCTTCCAGAAGGTGCAGGAGGTCTGATATACTTTCCATTCGAGACATACTGATCATCTCTATGGATCATTGCCTTTGTGTCCCCATCCCGATAGGAGACTCCCGCTGTAGAGACCAAATCTAAAACTAATACGAAAAAAGGTAGGTTGCCCGCTATTTGTACGTGCCCCATGGCATGCCGGATGAGTCGAGGCAAGTTCAGTGGTTGCTATGTCAGAATGCACCAGATGAGGACGACCATGTCAGTAGTGAAGGTGGACTCGTGGGTGCTCGGAAGGACGTAATGGGACAGAATCTGTGCCCACACGCGGGCCTCGAAGGTGAGTGCAGTGGCAGAGATGCTCTTAGGTCTAGCTCAGTGTTATCCATAGATCCAATTGCTGCCAGGTAGTGCGATGACTCCAAGGACGCTGTCCCAGTCAAACTAGTATGTCTGGCGCTCTATCTGGACCGCTTGATATGCATCCAATCCCTCTGGGCTAGGTGGAAGATCCAATACTCTCTGAATGGCACCTTTGGAAACAGGTACTTGCTTTTAGCGAACATAGACCGACTGCAAGGTGGGCGAGTGAAAATTGAAGTAGAATTCAACTACACAAGATAAGTTGGCCTCTCGCGGCTGCCTTCTTAAGAATCCCCACTGTGTCCTTTCGATGCGAGACTCCACAAAGTCAACAAAATGCATCGGAAGGATGAGGAGGTGCTCATTATTGTAGTTTCTTTCTGCCAAAAGGGAGAACATCTGCTCACAGTAACGGTTGGTGAACCGTGCAAAATCCCGTGCAGGAAATGCCTTCTCCGCGTCATCCACTCTGATAGTCCTCTTCACCCACTTAGTAGGTGGCTTGACTGTTGTGGATGGTTGCTCCTTAGCTGGTGCTCTTTTAGTTCCTTTCTTCACCGGTGTCTTGTCAGAAGCTTTCTCTTTTCTCTTCTTAGTGGCCATCCTGAAAAAGAGAGAAAGAAAAGGAATGTAACACATGGATAGCTAAAAACCGGAATGAGGAAAGTCTAAGTGATAGTGAATACCAAAGGAAAGAAAGTAGTGTCTTAAGTGCATGGTAGCTACTACATGCAAATAGGACATCAATTAAGATTAGGAAGGCATATTACAACAACTAGATGCAAGAGGGATAAAGGCATGTAAGTAACAAGCATGAAAAGTGTAGCTCAAGCATCAACATCATTATGAATGGGCACAGGCACAAAATAATGAGCATCTTTATGTGGACAATTAATGACTAATATACTCAATACACATGGATTGCAAGGGTTGTGAAAAAGAGGCATTAAAGTGTAAGAATTAAATAGAAGAGAAATCACAATGCCATGAGAGCTTTTTTCACAAAAACTTGGTGTGCAGTTTAAACATAAAGAGTAAGGCAATTAATCCAAGTATATATGAGATCCAAAATAAAATGTCAATTGTCAAAGCACTCCTCATAATATCCACAAATGAAAATATAGCAAAGAAATCACCTAAATAAATCTCCAACACCAACATAAGAATGCAAAAATAGAAAGTATAAGAGAGAAAGAAAAAGAACCTTAAGAAGAAGAAGATGAAAATAGGGAGGTAACTGAGAGTGAGAGTAAGAGAAGAGTAGTAAGAATGGAGGAAGAAGAACGTTAGAGAGAAAGAAGAAGAACAATGAAGAATGAAATAGGAAGAAGAAGAAAGGAGAATTAAGATTTGAAAAAGAAATGAAAAAGAAGAGGGAAAGAAAATAGAACAGTATAGCGCGCTGGTTAAGTTACGCAGCGCTGTCGACGCGTACGCGTCGCCCACGCATGCGCGTGGGCGGGCTGAGAGTCAGGTGACGCGTAAGCGTCGGTCTCGCATGCGCGTGATTACTATCTGTGCCAAACACATGAATCTAGCATCACTCCCGCCAACTCTCTGTTCAAATCTCATATGCGCCGATTTGCACACCCACGCGTACGCATCGCTGATGCTTACGCGTGGGTTGACTAGGTTTCAGGCGACGCTTAAGCGTAGGCCACGCTTATGCGTGACCACTGATCGTTCCAAATGCACGATTCCAACACCAGGGCCTCACAACTCTCTGTTCAAACACGTATTTACGCTGATTTGTTGTCCCACGCTTACGCGTCGCTGACGCTTTCGCGTGGATTGGCAAATATGCAGGCGATGCATACGCGTGGTGCATGCATACGCGTGGGGTAGCTTGTGCACCAAGCACCCCTCCTGCACGCTTCCAGCCTAACTCTCTGTTCATTTTTATAAAATTCGAACCTCCAAAGGACGCGTGCACGTCATAGACGCTTATGCGTCGAATGCCCCTTTTTTTTAATATAGAAAAAACATGCAGAAAGAGAGATTAACACTAATATGAATGAAATGAGAATAATAAAAAGGAAAGATCATACCATGGTGGGTTACCTCCCACCTAGCACTTTTCTTTAACGTCCTTAACTTGGACGGTCCGTGAGCTCAGTCCTCTTCTTGTGCTGAATCCTCCAGGAGGAAGATCTTCAGCTCCTTGTTGTTCTTCATCTTCTCACCATGATATAGCTTCAAGCAGTGGCCATTGACCTTGAAGAAGGTGGGGCTTGAGTGATGACTCAGGTGGAAGACTCCATATGGCTCAGCCTTCTCTACTTTATAGGGTCCTTCCCACCTTGATCTCAACTTGCCTAGCATGAGTCTCATCCTTGAGTTATAGAGGAGGACTAAATCCCCATCCCTAAACTCTCTTCTCATGATATTCTTGTCATGCACTGCCTTCACCTTTTCGTTGTAGAGCCTTGAGTTTTCATATGCTTCTAGTCGAAGACACTCCAATTCCTGCAGTTGCAGCTTCTTTTAACTTCCAGCTCCCCTAATCCTAAGTTGCATTCCTTCACTGCCCAGTATGCTTTGTGTTCCACCTCCACCGGAAGGTGACAAGCCTTTCCGTAGATGAGGAGGAATGGACTCATTCCGATGGGTGTCTTGTATGCAGTCCGATAAGCCCATAGCGCATCTGCAAGTCTAGCACTCAAATCCTTGCGACGAGGCTTCACGATCTTCTCTAATATGCGCTTGATTTCCCTCTTTGACACCTCAACTTGTCCATTGGTTTGGGGAAGGTAAGCTGTCATCACCTTGTGAATGATGCCTTATTTCTTCAGCAGTCCTGTCATTCTCCTGTTACAGAAATGAGAGCCTTGATCACTCACGATTACTCGTGGTGATCCAAAGCGACAAATTATATTATTCCTAACAAAAGAAAGGACAACGTTAGCATCATCAATGCGGATAGGAATTGCTTCCACCCAATTAGAAACATAATCGATAGCTAACAAAATGTATAGGAAACCATTAGAACTTGGAAGTGGACCCATGAAGTCAATACCCCAGACATAAAAAATTTTACAAAACAACATAAGTTGTTGGGGCATCTCATCCCTCTTGGATATATTTCCAAACCTTTGGCATTGGGGGCAAGAGTCACAAAAAATGCTAGCATCCTTGAAAAGTGTGGACCACCAAAATCCACAGTCTAAAATTTTCTAGCAATTCTCTGAGGACTAAAGTGTCCACCACTCTCAGAAGAGTGGCAGGCCTCCAAAATTGACTGGAATTCTGATTGTGGCACACACCTTCTAATTATTTGGTCAGCACCACATCTCGACAAATATGGGTCATCCCATATATAATATTTGGACTTGCTTTTAAGCTTGTCCTTTTGATGCTTAGTAAAATTAGGCGAGAAGATACGACTAACCAAATAATTAGCTATAGGTGCATACCAAGGAACCACCTCAGATATTACTTGCAAGCTATCCAGTGGAAATGCATCATTGATAGGAGTTGAATCACTTTTAATGTGTTCAAGACGACTCATGTGGTCCGCCACTAAATTTTGGGAACCACTCCTATCTTTGATTTCTAAATCAAATTCTTGAAACAACAATATCCAACAAATTAACCTTGGTTTTGACTCTTTCTTAGCTAATAGATATTTCAAGACCGCATGGTCTGAATATACTACCACCTTAGTTCCAAGTAAATAAGCTCGGAATTTATCCAAAGCAAAAACAATAGCTAATAATTCTTTCTCGATGGTAGTATAATTAGACTGTGCACCATCTAGAGTTTTAGAGGCATAAGCAATAATATAAGGGTCCTTACCTTCGCGCTGAGCCAGCGCCGCTCCTACCGCATAGTTCGATGCATCGCACATGATCTCGAATGACCTACTCTAGTCATGCCCTCTCATAATAGGAGCTTGGGTCAAGGCAATCTTCAGCTTATCAAATGCCTCCATACAATCTTCACTCAACTCGAACTCTACGTCCTTATGCAGCAGATGGGACAAAGGCAGTGCTACCTTACTGAAGTCCTTGATAAATCGCTAGTAGAAACCTGCATGACCAAGAAATGAACGAACTTCCTTCACAGAGGAGGGGTAAGGTAAACCAGAAATAACATCTACCTTTGCATGATCAACAGATATACCTGTATTAGAAATAACATGTCCTAGAACAATACCTTGCTTCACCATAAAATGAAATTTTTCAAAATTAAGTACAAGGTTTGAACTAGTACACCATTCTAATACTCTAGCTAAACTATTCAAGCAAAGGTCAAACAAATCACCATAGACACTAAAGTCATCCATAAAAATTTCCATACAATTCTCAAGAAAATCTGAGAAAATACTCATCATGCGTCTTTGAAACGTAGCTGGTGCATTACATAAGCCAAAAGGCATTCTCTTATATGCATACGTGATAAACCCCCTTTTGACGGTTTATCTTGCATTGATTCTAAGAGATTTTAATACCTTTTATCCTCATTTATCCATTGAAATAGCATGGTTTTGTGATTGTCTCCTTATTTGTGCTTAGATGTGAAAACATGCTTTTCAACCCTTAATTTGATGGTTTTAATCTCCCTTTGATTCCACTAGATGCCTTGATATGTTTGTTAGTGATTTCAGATTGAAAAGGGCTAGGAATGGATCAAAGGAGTGAAGAGGGAAAGCATGCAAAGTGGAGAAATCATGAAAAGTCAAAGAAGTTGAACTCGCCCATGGACGCGCGCGCGCACCTGGCGCTTGCGCGCACCTGCGAATCACCCCATGGACGCGTACGCGTGCTGTGCGCGTACGCGTCGGTGCTGATATATGATTTTTTAATGAATTCGCAACCAACGAATTCTGAAGGGTTGTGGGGCCCAATCCTAACCAACTTTGGCACCAAAGATGCTATTTAAAGCCAAGGATTGAAGAGCAAAGGGGATTCCATTCATTACACACACATTAGGATTAGTTTAGAAGTAGTTTCTAGAGAGAGAAGCTCTCACTTCTCTCTAGAATTAGGATTAGGATTAGGATTAGTTCTTAGATCTAGGTTTTAATCTATGCTTTCTTCTACTTCTACATTTCAATTCTTTGTTGTTAGATTCATCTTCTTCTACTCTTTTGTTACATTTTGTTGTAGATCTAGTATTGTTCCATCTACATTCTTTCAATTCAATAAGAGGTAATTCATGATAATTGTTCTTCTTTGCTTTTCCATTGTTAATCTCTTGCCTTTGTAGTTAGATCTCTCTTTAATTCTTGCAATTTATGTTGTTTACTTTTATTGCACTTTATATGTTTGTTAAAATGTCTCTTTTAGTTTTAGTGTAGATTTTGTTCCTCTTGGCCTAGGTAGAGTAATTAGTGACACTTGAGTTATCTAATTCCTTTGTTGATTGATAATTGGAGAGATTGTTAATTGGTTTGGAGTGCACTAAAGCTAGTCTTTCCTTGGGAGTTGGCTAGAACTTGTGGCTCAAGTCAATTCATCCACTTGACTTTCCTTTATCTAGTAAGGGTTAACTAAGTGGTAGCAATGAACAATTCTCATCACAATTGAGAAGGATAACTAGGATAGGACTTCTAATTTTCATACCTTGCCAAGAGCCTTTTATAGTTGTTAGTTTATTTTCATTGCCATTTACTTTCATGCCTCTTGTCCAAAACCCCAAAACAACTCAAACCAATAACAAGACACTTTATTGTAATTCCTAGGGAGAACGACCCGAGGTTTGAATACTTCGGTTTATAAATTTAGGGGTTTGTTACTTGTGACAAACAATCTTTTGTATGAAAGGATTATTGTTGGTTTAGAAACTATACTTGCAACGAGACTTCAATAGTGAAATTCTATACCATCAAAAATTCAATCATCAAAATGGCGCCGTTGCCGGGGAATTGCAATGGTGTTATGTTATTGGTTATTGTATATATGTGAATAGTGTGAATATGTTTGCTTTTGTTAGCTCTTACTAGTTTTAGGATTTAATTTTCTTGCTTCTTATTTGATTTTGTTTTCATTTTCCTCTTGCTATCATGAATTCTCATTGTGGCTATGAGTGTGATTACAACTATGTTGTAGGAAGTGGAGATTATAATGAAGAAGTGTATCAAGAATGGGATAACCAAAGGTGGGAGGAGCCATATGCTTATGATCAATCCTCATGGCAACAACCTCCACCAATGCACTATGAAGAAGAGCCATTCTATGATGCATACCAATCCAATGGCTATGGTGAATCTCCTTGTGACTTTCAAGAGCCACCACCATATGCTTATGAACCCCCTCCTCAACATGGCCCCCAACCACACTCACAAGCCTCTTTTCACCAACCACCTTCATATGATCCTAATCCATATCCACCATTCCAACAACTATATGAGCCATATAAACCACACATAGAGCCACCACCATCCCAACATCACCACTTTCAAGAGCCACCCCTTCCATATTATTACCAAGGTGAACCACCTCCAATATATGAAAATTTTCAACCACAAGATGAATACTACTTTCCACCACAACCTTCCATGGAAGAATACTCATATCCATTGAACCAAGAGCCACATGATCCTAATCATATTATCCAAGAGGAACAAGAGTCAAGGGTTCATCTCAAGGAAGCATTGGATCAATTTCAAGTAACCATAGAGTGTGTTGTGCAACAAGTGGAAAGAATGGAAAACATTGAACCATCATAACTCTACCAAGAAGAACCACCTTCTTACTATGAACCCTTCCCCCAAAATGATGAATCCTCCCAACCACCCCAATCTCTAATGGATGAAACCCTTGGTGTTCTTGTTCAAGGGCAAGAAGAGATGAAAAGGGATGTGCAAAATTTCATGGCCGCCTTGGATGCGGTAACAAATCAATTAGCCTCCCAATGCTTGAACACTCAAGGAACTCCCATGGCTACATGTGGAGAATCACATGAAGAACATAGCATGAAGGAGAGATTGGAAACTCCGGTGGGAAATGAGGGAAGTTTCTTTGTATTGGAACAATTGGAGGAAGCTTTAATTGTTGAAGACAAGGGAGAAGTGGTAGAAGACTTAGGAGATGCGGAACCTCCATGGGTACATAGAGTTGAAGAAAACCCCTCCAAGATGATTGAAATTGATGCTAGGGAGGAAAGTGCACACCTTCCAAGACATAGTCCATATGAAGACTTAGATGGGATAGAGCAAGAATTGAGTTCCCATGGCAATGAAGAGCAAGCATCAAGTCCTAGTGGTGGAGAATCCTTTGAACTTGAAGAACCTTCTCCCGGTGCATTTGAAAATGTTGTGGAGGTAAACTTCGTTCACCCTCTGGTGGACGAAATTGTGATTCCTTTGTTATTGTATTTTGTAAAATTCATTTCTTTTTCAATTATGTGTGGACACAACTCCGTTCAACTTAACCAGCAAGTGTACTGGGTCATCCAAGTAATACCTTACGTGAGTAAGGATCGATCCCACAGAGATTGTTGGTATGAAGCAAGCTATGGTTACCTTGTAAATCTCAGTTAGGCAGATTAAATAGTTTTGAGTTTCAAAAATTAATAATAAAAAGAAAATAAAAGGGATAGAAATACTTATGTAAATTAATAGTGGGAATTTCAGATAAGTGTATGGAGATGCTGTGCTCCTCTTGAATCTCTACTTTCCTATTACATTCATCCAATCCTTCTTACTCCTTTCCATGGCAAGCTGTATGTAGGGCATCACCGTTGTCAGTGGCTACATCCCATCCTCTCAGTGAAAACGTTCCTATGCTCTGTCACAGCACGGCTAATCAGCTGTCGGTTCTCGATCATGTTGGAATAGGATCCATTGATCCTTTTGCGTTTGTCATCACGCCCAGCAATCGCGAGTTTGAAGCTCATCACAGCCATTCAATCCTTAAATCCTACTCAGAATACCACAGACAAGGTTTAGACTTTCCGGATCCTCATGAATGCCGCCATCTATCTAGCTTATACCACAAAGATTCTGTTGGGGAATCTAAGAGATATGCGCCCGGCCTAAGGTAGAACGGAAGTGGTTGTCAGTCACGCGCGTTCATAGGTGAGAATGATGATGAGTGTCACGGATCATCACATTCATCAAAGTTAAGTGTAACGTATATCTTGGAATAAGAATAAACGAGAATTGAATAGAAAGTAATAGTAGTTGTATTGAAACTTGAGGTACAGCAGAGCTCCACACCCTTAATCTATGGTGTGCAGAAACTCCACTGTTGAAAATGCATAAGTAAAAGGTTCAGGCATGGCCGAATGGCCAGTCCCCTGAATGATCAAGAGACCGAATGATCAAAGACTACATAGTCAAAAGATTAAACTGTCAAAAGATGTCTAATACAATAGTAACTTATCCTATTTATACTAAACTAGCTACTAGGGTTTACATGAGTAAGTAATTGGTGCATAAATCCACTTCCGGGGCCCACTTGGTGTATGCTTGGGCTGAGCTTGATCTATCCACGAGCTGAGGCTTTTCTTGGAGTTGAACTCCAAGTTATAACGTGTTTTGGGCGTTCAACTCCGGATCATGACGTTTTTCTGGCGTTTGACTCCAGACAGCAGCATGTACTTGGCGTTCAACGCCAAGTTACGTCGTCAATTCCAGAATAAAGTATGGACTATTATATATTACTGGAAAGCTTTGGATATCTACTTTCCAAAGCCATTGAGAGGGCGCCATTTGGAGTTCTGTAGCTCCAGAAATTCCATTTTGAGTGCAGGGAGGTCAGATTCCAACAGCATCAGCAGTCCTTTTGTCAGCCTTTTTCAGAGTTTTGCTCAAGTCCCTCAATTTCAGCCAGAAATTACCTGAAATCACAGAAAAACACACAAACTCATAGTAAAGTCCAGAAATGTAAATTTAACATAAAAACTAATGAAAACATCCCTAAAAGTAGCTTGAACTTAATAAAAACTACCTAAAAACAATGCCAAAAAGCGTATAAATTATCCGCTCATCACAACACCAAACTTAAATTGTTGCTTGTCCCCAAGCAACTGAAAATCAATTAGGATAAAAAGAAGAGAATATACTATAAATTCCAGAATATCAATGAATATTAATTATAATTAGATGAGCGGGACTTGTAGCTTTTTGCTTCTGAACAGTTTTGGCATCTCACTTTTTCCTTTGAAGTTTAGAATGATTAGCTTCTCTAGGAACTTAGAATTTCGGATAGTGTTATTGACTTTCCTAGTTAAGCATGTTGATTCTTGAACACAGCTACTTATGAGTCTTGGCCGTGGCCCTAAGCATTTTGTTTTCCAGTATTACCACCGGATACACAAATGCCACAGACACATGACTGGGTGAACCTTTTCAGATTGTGACTCAGCTTTGCTAGAGTCCCCAGTTAGTGGTGTCCAGAGCTCTTAAGCACACTCTTTTTGCTTTGGATCATGACTTTAACCACTCAGTCTCAAGCTTTTCACTTGGACCTTCATGACACAAGCACATGGTTAGGGACAGCTTGGTTTAGCCGCTTAGGCCTGGATTTTATTTCCTTGGGTCCTCCTATCCATTGATGCTCAAAGCCTTGGATCCTTTTTACCCTTGCCTTTTGGTTTTAAGGGCTGTTGGCTTTTTCTGCTTGCTTTTTCTTTTTCTTTCTATTTTTTTCGCCATTTTTTTTCGCAAGCTTTCTTTTTCACTGCTTTTTCTTGCTTCAAGAATCAATTTCATGATTTTTCAGATCCTCAATAACATTTCTCTTTGTTCATCATTCTTTCAAGAGCCAACAATTTTAACATTCATAAACAACAAGATCAAAAGACATATGCACTGTTCAAGCATTCATTCAGAAAACAAAAAGTATTGTCACCACATCAATATAATTAAATTAAATACAAGGATAAATTCGAAATTCATGTACTTCTTGTTCTTTTAAATTAAAACATTTTTCTTTTAAGAGAGGTGAAGAATTAATGGAATTTATTCATAGCTTTAAGACATAGTTACTACATACTTAATGATCATGAAGTAGAGACACAAAACATAGATAAACACAACATAAAAACCGAAAAGCAGAAAGAAATAAGAACAAGGAATGAATCCACCTTAGTGGCGTCTTCTTTTTGAAGGACCAACAATGTCCTTAAGCTCTTCTATGTCCCTTCCTTGCCTTTGTTGCTCCTCCCTCATTGCTCTTTGATCTTCTCTTATTTCTTGGAGAATGATGGAGTGCTCATGATGTTCCACCCTTAATTGTTCAACATTGTGGCTCAAATCTTCTAAGGAAGTGTTGAGTTGTTCCCAATAGTTGTTGGGAGGAAAGTGCATCCCTTGAGGCATCTCAGGGATTTCTTGATGATGAGCTTCCTCATGCATCTCTTGAGAACCGTGAAGGGTCTCTCTTGCTTGCTCAATCCTCTTCTTGGTGATGGGCTTATCCTCTTCAATGGAGGTGTCTCCTTCTATGATAACTCCAGCTGAGTAACACAGATGGCAAATAAGGTGAGGAAAAGCTAGCCGTGCCATGGTGGAGGGCTTGTCGGCTATTTTGTAGATTTCATTGGAAATGACCTCATGAACTTCTACTTCCTCTCCAATCATGATGCTATGAATCATGATGGCCCGATCCACAGTAACTTCAGATCGGTTGCTAGTGGGAATGATGGAGCGTTGTATGAACTCCAACCATCCTCTAGCCACAGGCTTGAGGTCCAGTCTTCTTAGTTGAACTGGCTTGCCTTTGGAGTCTCTTCTCCATTGAGCTCCTTCCACACATATGTCCATTAGGACTTGGTCCAACCTTTGATTAAAGTTGACCCTTCTAGTGTAGGGGCGTTCATCTCCTTGCATCATGGGCAAGTGAAACGCCAACCTCACATTTTACGGACTAAAATCTAAGTATTTCCCCCGAACCATTGTGAGATAATTCTTTGGATTCGGGTTCATACTTTGATCATGGTTCCTAGTGATCCATGCATTGGCATAGAACTCTTGAACCATTAAGATTCCGACTTGTTGCATGGGGTTGGTTAGGACTTCCCAACCTCTTCTTCGGATTTCATGTCGGATCTCTGGATACTCATTTTTCTTGAGCTTGAAAGGGACCTCAGGGATCACCTTCTTCTTTGCCACAACATCATAGAAGTGGTCTTGATGGCTCTTGGAGATGAATCTTTCCATCTCCCATGACTCGGAGGTGGAAGCTTTTGTCTTCCCTTTTCCTTTTCTAGAGGATTCTCCGGCCTTAGGTGCCATTGATGGTAATGGAAAAACAAAAAGCTTATGCTTTTACCACACCAAACTTAAAATATTGCTCGCCCTCGAGCAATAGAAGAAAGAAGAGAAGAAGAAGAAGAAGAGAATATAGTGGAGAGGGAGAGATGTAGGTTCGGCCAAGGTGAAGAAGATAGGGTTGTGTTTTGTGGAAATGAAGTAGAATGGAAGGGTATATATAGGGAGAGGGGAGAGGGTATGTTCGGCCATTTAGGGTGGGAATGGGTGGGAAAATGGTTTTGAATTTTTGAAGGTAGGTGGGGTTTATGGGGAAGAGTGGATGGATGTGAGTGGTGAAGAGTGTTGGGAAGTGTGACATGGGGAATAGTCATCACAAAAATAGGATTAGGAGGTAAGGTAGGAATATAGTGGGTGGGGATCCTGTGGGGTCCACAGATCCTGAGGTGATCCTGTGGGTTCCACAGGTCCTGAGGTGTCAAGGAATTCCATCCCTGCACCAAATAGGCATGTAAAATGCCTTTGCACACCATTCTGGCATTTAAACACCCATTGGTGCACGTTCTGGGCATTCAACGCCCATGTAAAGCATGTTTCTGGCGTTGAACGCCAGTTTCATGCTTGTTACTGGCGTTCAGCGCCAGCTTTTCTTCTCTAGGCACATTCCTGGCGTTCAGCGCCAGAATGTTGCTTGTTTCTGGCGTTCAGCGCCAGAATGATGCTCTGTTCTGGCGTTGAACGCCGGCCAAATGCATCTTACTGGCGTTGAACGCCAGCCTGTGCTTCCTCCAGGGTGTGATTTTTTTCTTCTGCTGTTTTTGATTCTGTTTTTAATTTTTCTGATTTTTTCGTGACTCCTCATGATCATGTACCTAATAAAACACAGAATAACAATAAAATAAAATAAAAATTAGATAAATAAAATTGGGTTGCCTCCCAACAAGCGCTTCTTTAATGTCAATAGCTTGACAGTGGCTCTCATAGAGCCACAAAGGTGATCAAGTCAATGTTGTATAGTGCCAACACCAAACTTAGAGTTTGGATATGGGATCTTAACACCAAACTTAGAGTTTGGTTGTGGCCTCACAACACCAAACTTAGAGTTTGACTGTGGGGGCTCTTCTTGACTCTGAACTAAGAGAAGCTCTTCATGCTTACTCTCTTTTGTCACAGAGGGATGGCCATGTGCCTTAAACACAAGGTAGTCCCCATTCAATTAAAGGACTAATTCACCTCTGTTGACATCTATCACAGCTCCTGCTGTGGCTAGGAAAGGTCTTCCAAGGATGATGCAATCATCCTCTTCCTTCCTAGTATCTAAGATTATGAAATCAGCAGGGATGTAAAGGCCTTCAACCTTTACTAGCACGTCCTCCACTATTCTATAAGCTTGTCTCAATGACTTGTCTGCCAATTGTAATGAGAACAAGGCAGGTTGTACCTCAATGATCCCCAGCTTCTCCATTGCAGAGAGTGGCATAAGATTTATTCCTGACCCCAGATCACACAGAGCTTTGGCAAAGGTCATGGTGCCTATGGTACAAGGTATCAAAAACTTGCCAGGATCTTGTTTCTTTTGAGGTAAAGTTTGCTGAATCCAGGTATCTAGTTCATTAATGAGCAAGGGAGGTTCACTTTCCCAAGTCTCATTACCAAATAACTTGGCATTCAGCTTCATGATAGCTCCTAAATATTGAGCAACTTGCTCTCCAGTCACATCTTCATCCTCTTCAGAGGAAGAATAGTCTTCAGAGCTCATGAATGGCAGAAGGAGATTTAATGGAATCTCTATGGTCTCTATATAAGCCTCAGATTCCTGTGGATCCTTAATAGGAAACTCCTTCTTGCTTGAGGGACGTCCCAGGAGGTCTTCCTCACTAGAATTTTCGTCCTCCTCCTCCCTTGTGCATTCGGCCATATTGATTATATCAATGGCCTTGCACTCTCCTTTTGGATTCTCTTCTGTATTGCTTGGGAGAATACTGGGAGGAGTTTCAATGACTTTCTTACTCAGCTGGCCCACTTGTGCCTCCAGATTTCTGATGGAGGATCTTGTTTCACTCATGAAACTGAAAGTGGCCTTTGACAGATCAGAGACTATATTGGCTAAATTAGAAGTGTTTTGTTCAGAATTCTCTGTCTGTTGCTGAGAAGATGATGGAAAAAGCTTGCTATTGCTCAGCCTATTGCGTCCACCATTGTTAAAGCCTTGTTGAGGCTTTTGTTGATCCTTCCATGAGAAATTTGGATGATTTCTCCATGATGAGTTATAGGTGTTTCCATAAGGTTCACCCATGTAATTAACCTCTGCCATGGCAGGGTTCTCAGGATCATAAGCTTCTTCAGAAGCTGCCTCTTTAGTACTGTTGGATGCATGTTGCCATCCATTCAGACTTTGAGAGATCATGTTGACCTGTTGAGTCAACACTTTGTTCTGAGCCAATATGGCATTCAGAGCATCAATTTCAAGAACTCCTTTCTTCTGAGGTATCTCATTATTCACGGAATTCCTCTCAGAAGTGTACATGAATTGGTTGTTTGCAACCATATCAATGAGTTCTTGAGCCTCTTCAGGCGTTTTCTTTAAGTGAATAGATCCACCTGCAGAATGGTCCAATGACATTTTTGAAAATTCAGATAGACCATAATAGAATATATCTAATATGGTCCATTCTGAAAACATGTCAGATGGACATCTTTTGGTCAGCTGCTTGTATCTTTTCCAAGCTTCATAGAGGGATTCACCATCTTTTTGTTTGAAGGTTTGAACATCCACTCTCAGCTTGCTCAGGTTTTGAGGAGGAAAGAATTTATCCAAGAAGGCTGTGACCAGCTTATCCCAGGAGTCCAAGCTATCCTTAGGTTGTGAATCCAACCATATTCTAGCTCTGTCTCTTACAGCAAAAGGGAAAAGCATGAGTCTGTAGACTTCAGGATCAACTCCATTCGTCTTTACAATCTCACAGATCTGCAAGAACTCAGTTAAAAACTGATAAAGATCTTCAGATGGAAGTCCATAAAACTTGCAGTTTTGTTGCAATAAGGCAACTAGCTGAGGTTTCAGCTCAAAGTTGTTGGCTCCAATGGCAGGAATGGAGATGCTTCTTCCATCAAATTTGGATGTTGGCTTTGTGAAGTCACCAAGCATTCTCCTTGCATTATTATTATTGGGTTCGGCTGCCATCTCCTTCTCTTGTTCTAATGTTTCTGAAAGGTTACCTTTAGATTGTTGTAACTTAGCTTCTCTTAATTTTCTCTTTAGAGTCCTTTCAGGTTCTGGATCAGTTTCAACAAGAGTGCCTTTTTCCTTGTTCCTGCTCATATGAAAGAGAAGAAAACAAGAAAAGAAAGAGGAATCCTCTATGTCACAGTATAGAGATCCCTTTATGTTAGTAGAAAAAGAAAGGGGGGGGAGAGTGAAGAAGAATGGTTCGGATTTTTAGATGAAGAGAGGTGAAGAGAAGTGTTAGTAATTAAATAATTAAATAGAATAAGAAAAGGGAGGAAGAATTTCGAAAATAATTTTGAGAAAGGGTTTAGTATTTTCGAAAATTAGAGATAAAATGTAATTAAAATTAAAACATGAAACAATTAGTTAATTAAAAAGAATTTTTGAAAAAGGGGTGAGATATTTTCGAAAATTAGAGAGGAAAGAGTAGTTAGGTGGTTTTGAAAAAGATAAGAAACAAACAAAAAGTTAATTAGTTAGTTGAAAAAGATTTTAAAATCAAATTTTAAAAAGATAAGAAGATAAGAAGTTAGATAAGATATTTTAAAATCAAATTTTGAAAAAGATAAAATAAAAAGATAAGATTTTTAAGAAAAAGATATTTTGGAAAAGATTTAATTTTTAAAATTACTTAACTAACAAGAAACTAAAAGATATGATTTTAGAACTTAAAGATTGAACCTTTCTTAACAAGAAAGTAACAAACTTCAAATTTGTGAATCAATCACATTAATTGTTAGTGTAATTTCGAAAATTTGATATAAAGATAAGAAAAAGATTTTGAAAATAATTTGAAAAAGATTTTTGGAATTTTTCGAAAATAATAAAAAATGAAAAAGATATGATTTTTGAAAAAGATTTTGAAAAGATAAGATTTTTTTTAAAATTGAAAATTTGACTTGACTTGTAAGAAACAACTAATTTAGAAAATTTTTGACTAAGTCAACTCAAATTTTCGAAAATTTGGAGGGAAATAAGAAAAAGATATTTTTTTTTTATTTTTGAATTTTTAATAAGGAGAGAGAAAAACACAAACATGACCCAAAACATAAAAATTTTGGATCAAAACACAAGATGCATGCAAGAACACTATGAATGTCAAGATGAACACCAAGAACACTTTGAAGATCATGATGAACATCAAGAACATATTTTTGAAAATTTTTGATGCAAAGAAAACATGCAGGACACCAAACTTAGAAATCTTTAATGCATGGACTCTAACAAACAAAAATTGCATATGAAAAACAACAAACAACACAAAACAAGAAAACATCAAGATCAAACAAGAGGACTTATCAAGAACAACTTAAAGATCATGAAGAACACTATAAATGCATGGGATTTTCGAAAAATGCAAGAAAAATTTTTAAAGCATGCAATTGACACCAAACTTAAAAATTGACTCAAGACTCAAACAAGAAACACAAAATATTTTTGATTTTTATGATTTTCTAATTTTTTTGGATTTTTATTAATTTTTTTTCGAAAATATAGTTTGGAAAAATGAAAAATAAAAGAAAAATTTTGAAAAAGATTTTTGAAAAGAAAATTACCTAATCTGAGCAACAAGATGAACCGTCAGTTGTCCATACTCGAACAAACCCCGGCAACGGCGCCAAAAACTTGGTGGACGAAATTGTGATTCCTTTGTTATTGTATTTTGTAAAATTCATTGCTTTTTCAACTATGTGTCGACACAACTCCGTTCAACTTAACCAGCAAGTGTACTGGGTCATCCAAGTAATACCTTACGTGAGTAAGGGTCGATCCCACAGAGATTGTTGGTATGAAGCAAGCTATGGTTACCTTGTAAATCTCAGTTAGGCAGATTAAATAGTTTTGAGTTTCGAAAATTAATAATAAAAAGAAAATAAAAGGGATAGAAATACTTATGTAAATTAATAGTGGGAATTTCAGATAAGTGTATGGAGATGCTGTGCTCCTCTTGAATCTCTACTTTCCTATTACATTCATCCAATCCTTCTTACTCCTTTCCATGGCAAGCTGTATGTAGGGCATCACCGTTGTCAGTGGCTACATCCCATCCTCTCAGTGAAAACGTTCCTATGCTCTGTCACAGCACGGCTAATCAGCTGTCGGTTCTCGATCATGTTGGAATAGGATCCATTGATCCTTTTACGTTTGTCATCACGCCCAGCAATCGCGCGTTTGAAACTCGTCACAGCCATTCAATCCTTGAATCCTACTCGGAATACCACAGACAAGGTTTAGACTTTCCGGATCCTCATGAATGCCGCCATCTATCTAGCTTATACCACGAAGATTCAGTTGGGGAATCTAAGAGATATGCGCCCGGCCTAAGGTAGAACGGAAGTGGTTGTCAGTCACGCGCGTTCATAGGTGAGAATGATGATGAGTGTCACGGATCATCACATTCATCAAAGTTAAGTGTAACGTATATCTTGGAATAAGAATAAACGAGAATTGAATAGAAAGTAATAGTAGTTGTATTGAAACTTGAGGTACAGCAGAGCTCCACACCCTTAATCTATGGTGTGCAGAAACTCCACTGTTGAAAATGCATAAGTAAAAGGTTCAGGCATGGCCGAATGGCCAGCCCCCTGAATGATCAAGAGACCAAATGATCAAAGACTACAAAGTCAAAAGATTAAACTGTCAAAAGATGTCTAATACAATAGTAACTTATCCTATTTATACTAGACTAGCTACTAGGGTTTACATGAGTAAGTAATTGGTGCATAAATCCACTTCCGGGGCCCACTTGGTGTATGCTTGGGCTGAGCTTGATCTATCCACGAGCTGAGGCTTTTCTTGGAGTTGAACTCCAAGTTATAACGTGTTTTGGGCGTTCAACTCCGGATCATGACGTTTTTCTGGCGTTTGACTCCAGACAGTAGCATGTACTTGGCGTTCAATGCCAAGTTACGTCGTCAATTCCCGAATAAAGTATGGACTATTAAATATTGCTGAAAAGCTCTGGATGTCTACTTTCCAACGCCGTTGAGAGCGCGCCATATGGAGTTCTGTAGCTCCAGAAAATCCATTTTGAGTGCAGGGAGGTCAGATTCCAACAGCATCAGCAGTCCTTTTGTCAGCCTTTTTCAGAGTTTTGCTCAAGTCCCTCAATTTCAGCCAGAAATGACCTGAAATCACAGAAAAACACACAAACTCATAGTAAAGTCCAGAAATGTGAATTTAACATAAAAACTAATGAAAACATCCCTAAAAGTAGCTTGAACTTACTAAAAATACCTAAAAACAATGCCAAAAAGCGTATAAATTATCCGCTCATCACCCTCCCAATTATAGTTTGATTAAGGGAAAAGGCTTAGATAGTATTAATGAACAAAGGATTGAATTAGAGAAATCTTGTGAAGAGGTGGAAATCTTTAGAAATAAAAGGATGGGAGTGGAATACGCTTTATCAAGATCGTTGGAAGCATCTTTACCTAGGTTGTCATCTACTCCTTCACTTGAGTGGGTAAAATTCATTTCTATTAGCTTTATTGTCCCACTTGAGTATGGCTTGCTTGAAACGGATGGCCAACTTCGGATGCTTTGTGGGATGAAGCGTAAGCGGAAAAGGTTTTGTGGTGGGCGTTGCAAATCAAGGCTCATTATGGTTGATGCATCAAACATGAGATATAAAGGTTGGAGTAGTGCTCAAATAGATGGGTCCAGGAGGATTGTTGGCCACTATATAGAGAATTCACCTTACTCACCACCCGGTTGGACTAATAATGATGATCAATGGTGCATGAAATTGCAATCACACTTTTGCAACCCCGCACAACTAACCAGCAAGTGCACTGGGTCGTCCAAGTAATACCTTACGTGAGTAAGGGTCGATCCCACGGAGATTGTCGGCTTGAAGCAAGCTATGGTTATCTTGTAAATCTTAGTCAGGATATCAGAAATTATCAGGGTTGATTGTGAAAAGCAAAAGAACATGAAATAAGTACTTGTTATGCAGTAATGGAGAATAGGTTGAGGTTTTGGAGATGCTCCATCTTCTGAATCTCTGCTTTCCTACTGTCTTCTTCATCAAACACGCAAGGCTCCTTCCATGGCAAGCTGTATGTAGGGTTTCACCGTTGTCAATGGCTACCTCCCATCCTCTCAGTGGAAATGTTCAACGCACCCTGTCACGGCACGGCTATCCATCTGTCGGTTCTCAATCAGGCCGGAATAGAATCCAATGATTCTTTTGCGTCTGTCACTAACGCCCCGCCCTCAGGAGTTTGAAGTTCGTCACAGTCATTCAATCATTGAATCCTACTCAGAATACCACAGACAAGGTTTAGACCTTCCGGATTCTCTTGAATGCCGCCATCAATTCTAGCTTATACCACAAAGATTCTGATTAAAGAATCTAAGAGATATCTACTCAATCTAAAGTAGAACGGAGGTGGTTGTCAGGCACGCGTTCATAGTTGAGAATATGATGAGTGTCACGGGTCATCACATTCATCCGGGTTAAGAGCAAGTGATATCTTAGAACGGAAGCAAGCATGATTGAATAAGAAACAGTAGTAATTGCATTAATCCATCAAGACACAGCAGAGCTCCTCACCCCCAACCATGGGGTTTAGAGACTCATGCTGTAAGAAGTACACAAAGAAACGTGTAAAGTGTCATGAGGTACAGATACAATGTCAAAAGATCCTATTAATAGTGAACTAGTAACCTAGGGTATACAGGATTGAGTAAATGACGTAAAAATCCACTTCTGGGTCCACTTAGTGTGTGCTTGGGCTGAGCATTGAAGCTTTCATGCCAGTTTGGGCGTTTAACTCCAATTTTTGTGCCAATTCCAGCGTTAAACGCTGGAAATTCTGAGGCTGATTTGCAACGCCGATTTGGGCCATCAAACCTCGGACAAAGTATGGACTATTATACATTGCTGGAAAGCCCAGAATGTCTACTTTCCAACGCCGTTGAGAGCGAGCCAATTGGGCTTCTGTAGCAACAGAAAATCCACTTCGAGTGCAGGGAGGTCAGAATCCAACAGCATCTGCAGTCCTTTTCAGCCTCTAAATCAGATTTTTGCTCAGATCCCTCAATTTCAGCCAGAAAATACCTGAAATCACAGAAAAACACACAAACTCATAGTAAAGTCCAGAAAAGTGAATTTTAACTAAAAACTAATAAAAATATACTAAAAACTAACTAAATCATACTAAAAACATACTAAAAACAATGCCAAAAAGCGTATAAATTATCCGCTCATAAATCAACCTCAAGACGGGTGTGAAAACAAAGTATGGGATCCCGGATTACAAGAAGAGGATCAACTTTGGGAGCCCCAAGCTTGTGAAGAACTCCATCAACACTTGGCTCAATCCATAAGAAATCTTGGGGGACAATGGAGAACCAAGCATTGGTGGGAGTTCCAAGATGAATACAAGCACAAGCCACCTTGATGAGGAGCTCCCCATAAGTCCAACTTAAGGACAATAAACAAAAGTGCTAGGTCGGAGACAACCCACCATGGTAAACTCCTTTCATTTTCTCTTTTGTACATATTGATAGAATTAGTTTAAATTCATGTTTTGACTAGTTAGTTGAGTATATTTGGTAGTATAATATGTTAAATAAGGTTTTATGGTATTTTGGTAGCTGTTTGGAGGTTTGGAATGCTTAGATTGGTGCAAAAACATAGGAAAATTTTGAAAAAAAAAAAACAACAGAGCACCATCCGCGCGTACGCGCACGCGCACTTTAGGCATTTTCGACCACTTACGCGTCCGCATACATGGCGCGCGCGCGTAGATGCTGAAGTTCCACTCCCAGCTAGCAAACCCGAGAGTTAGGCCTTCACTGTGCGAATGTTGAGCCTCAGGCCCAACACCATCCGCGTGTGCGCGCACCTGGCGCGTACGCGCCCATCATGTTGATTTCGCAATGTACGCGCAAGCGCACATGCCGCGCTCGCGCAGCTTATACCACCTTCACTCCTGGTACTTTTACCAGAGAGTTGCGCCAACTCTGGACCAACAGTGGGCCGACGGCCTGGCTGACTATCCACGCAGACGCGCATTGTACGCATCCGCGCCTACGCTCACATTCCCATATACGCGCTAGCGCACTGTCCGCGGCCGCGCCTCCCTCTCTGTTCCACCACCCGCGCGCGCGCGCCATGCGTGCGTACGCCTGGGTGCCTCTTCTTTCATCCATTTCTTTTCTTCTCCTCCTTCTAATTCTTTCCTTCTCCATCAACACTTCCAAACACCATGGACAACCATTTATTTTAGTTAGTTAATTAGTTAGTTGGTTAGTTTGTTAGTTAGTTTTAGTTTAGTTTTCATTTTATTTTCTCTTTTTTCATCATAAGTGTTGGTTTATTGACTTTGTTTACTATACATTGCTGCCCCTTATTGCCTAAATGCTAATTTAGCATTAATGTTTTTAGATAATCTTTGTTGGATTCTATGATTGAGGTTATATTTCGCTACTTGGTTTTGAGTTTTTCATGCTTACCTCTTGAAAAATACCAAGTGATGAGAATTGCCTTCGAGCTTATAACTCTTTTGAATTGCATGTTGTAGCTAGCCATCATGTGATTTGAATCCTTTTCCTCGATTAGGCAACCTCTTGATAGATGATGTTATGCATTTACCTTAATGCATTGTGTTCATGATTATATGCATCCATATATATTTGACTTGAATGCTTTCATGCTTCTCTAATGCTTGTCTTACCTTACAAGCTTACTTAAAGCATCTCAAGCACACTAAGATAAGTGAAGTACATGCTTCTTTTGTGACATCGCCCTTTTATGCTAATGTGTGTTCTAAACCGCGAAATTTAGAATTCGCACACCTATTTGTCATTAATGTCACACTAATTCACTCACTCAATTCTAGTGATTTACCTCACTCCAACATTGTATGCTTCCTTGCTTTTGTATCGTCTCATCTTATGGTGTTATATTTTTGTTTTTCATGATGAATGCACCACAAGCAATAACGGAAGCAAGACTAAGAACACGTAGCAATCCGGAGAGTCGTCGTACCCCCTTGCTCGTCTTTGAGTGCACCGAGGACGGTGCAAACTTTTAAGTGTGGGGAGGTCATTACCGTTCGACGATTTTGGGTGACAAGTTTCTAGTCCCAACACTTTTGCATTTCATTCTAGGATTTTAGGATTTTTACTTGCATTCTCTTAATTTTTGCATATGTATACACAATAAGCTTAGTCAAAGTAATGAAAATTTTCAAGATTTCTATCTATAGGGCACCTTAATTGATTTGAGTGAAAACTTTTCATAGAACTTGCTTGAAATATATATATTGTGGATCATATTTTTGAGCTAAGAACACAAGCAAGTGAGATTTGAGCCTAATGGTGTGGTTACATCCTATAACCACTTATTTTCCTTCTTGTGTGCATTATTCTCTTTCCATGAATGTAATCTTTGATTTGTTTGATTCTTTATGTCCATTATTTTGTGTATACATGCATTTATATGATTGAGGCCATCATTTCATTAGCTCACTTATCCAAATAGCCAACCCTTTTATATTCCTTTATTAGCCAATTTGAGCCTACGATTAACCCACTTGTTCTTAATTTTAGCACATTACAAGCCTTAAAGCGAAAAACAATAAATGTCCTTATTTGGATCTTTGATTAGCTTAGGCTAGAGTGTGTGAGTATCATTCAAGTGTGGGAACCTTGGGACATTGGGTGAATAAAAGGGTAATTTTGTATTGTTATTGAAAATATTGGGAATTGGGTACATACTCATGTATTGATCAAATGTAAAACCTTATGCATTGAGATTCTTGTATATAGAAAAAAAATGAGAAAAACAAAAGAAAAAGAAAAAAATAATATGGAAAAAATATAGAAAAAGAAAGAAAAAAAAGAGAAGAAAAAGAAAGAAATAAAAAGGGGACAAAATGCCCCAATTCAAAGTATAGTCCAATAAAATCAATGCATAGGTGTTGTGAAATTAAAAAGGAATACATGAGTATGTGAAAGAGTGAAAAATGGGTAGTTAGGTTGGAATTTAATTGTATAGGATGTCATAGGTTAGGTGGGAAGTTTAAGCTTATCAAAGATTCAAATTTCAAACTCACTTAACCAAATATGCATCCTACCTTGACCCTAGCCCCATTACAACCTAAAGAAAAGACCTCATGATACTTGTATGCATGCATGAAATATATGTCGATTGTTAGAAGAAAAACAAATCTTAGAAAGCATGATTAGGAGAGAATTGAGAGAATCGACCCTAAACACTTGAGCGAATAGAGTGCAAACACTTCCGGTGAGGGTTCGATGCTCAATTACATGTTTCCACCTATGATCATCTCTTTTCATGCAAGTTTGTAAAAATATTTAATAACTCAATTCAATTGTGGATTAGACTTGCTAGTCCTTAGCCCTTGTGTATATATGCTTCTTGAGAAATTGATTTATTTTGACCAAGCAATTGCATTCATTTAGATAGTTGCATATAGGTAGATTGTATTTAGTTAGTTCCATTGAATAAATACCATACCCTTTACTTCATTCTTGTTTAAGCATGAGGACATGCTTGGTTTAAGTGTGGGGAGGTTGATAAACCCCATTTTGACGGTTTATCTTGCATTGATTCTAAGAGATTTTAATACCTTTTACCCTCATTTATCCATTGAAATAGCATGGTTTTGTGATTGTCTCCTTATTTGTGCTTAGATGTGAAAACATGCTTTTCAACCCTTAATTTGATGGTTTTAATCTCCCTTTGATTCCACTAGATGCCTTGATATGTTTGTTAGTGATTTCAGATTGAAAAGGGCTAGGAATGGATCAAAGGAGTGAAGAGGGAAAGCATGCAAAGTGGAGAAATCATGAAACGTCAAAGAAGTTGAACTCGCCCATGGACGCGCGCGCGCACCTGCGAATCACCCCATGGATACGTACGCGTGCTGTGCGCGTACGCGTCGGTGCTGATATATGATTTTTTTAATGAATTCGCAACCAACGAATTCTGAAGGGTTGTGGGGCCCAATCCTAACCAACTTTGGCGCCAAAGATGCTATTTAAAGCCAATGATTGAAGAGCAAAGGGGATTCCATTCATTACACACACATTAGGATTAGTTTAGAAGTAGTTTCTAGAGAGAGAAGCTCTCACTTCTCTCTAGAATTAGGATTAGGATTAGGATTAGTTCTTAGATCTAGGTTTTAATCTTTTCTTTCTTCTACTTCTACATTTCAATTCTTTGTTGTTAGATTCATCTTCTTCTACTCTTTTGTTGTAATTTCCTTTATGTTGTTCTTACATTTTGTTGTAGATCTAGTATTGTTCCCTCTACATTCTTTCAATTCAATAAGAGGTAATTCATAATAATTGTTCTTCTTTGCTTTTCCATTGTTAATCTCTTGCCTTTGTAGTTAGATCTCACTTTAATTCTTGCAATTTATGTTGTTTACTTTTATTGCGCTTTATGTGTTTGTTAAAATGTCTCTTTTAGTTTTAGTGTAGATTTTGTTCCTCTTGGCCTAGGTAGAGTAATTAGTGACACTTGAGTTATCTAATTCCTTTGTTGATTGATAATTGGAGAGATTGCTAATTGGTTTGGAGTGCACTAAAGCTAGTCTTTCCTT
The DNA here is from genome assembly GCF_014773155.1 of Arachis stenosperma. NCBI lineage: Eukaryota > Viridiplantae > Streptophyta > Magnoliopsida > Fabales > Fabaceae > Arachis > Arachis stenosperma. The sequence continues at coordinate 23,626,115 of NC_080378.1, forward strand.
GGGAGTTGGCTAGAACTTGTGGCTCAAGTCAATTCATCCACTTGACTTTCCTTTATCTAGTAAGGGTTAACTAAGTGGTAGCAATGAACAATTCTCATCACAATTGAGAATGATAACTAGGATAGGACTTCTAATTTTCATACCTTGCCAAGAGCCTTTTATAGTTGTTAGTTTATTTTCATTGCCATTTACTTTCATGCCTCTTGTCCAAAACCCCAAAACAACTCAAACCAATAACAAGACACTTTATTGTAATTCCTAGGGAGAACGACCCGAGGTTTGAATACTTCGGTTTATAAATTTAGGGGTTTGTTACTTGTGACAAACAATCTTTTGTATGCAAGGATTATTGTTGGTTTAGAAACTATACTTGCAACGAGACTTCAATAGTGAAATTCTATACCATCAAAAATTCAATCATCAAAATGACGCCGTTGCCGGGGAATTGCAATGGTGTTATGTTATTGGTTATTGTATATATGTGAATAGTGTGAATATGTTTGCTTTTGTTAGCTCTTGCTAGTTTTAGGATTTAATTTTCTTGCTTCTTATTTGATTTTGTTTTCATTTTCCTCTTGCTATCATGAATTCTCATTGTGGCTATGAGTGTGATTACAACTATGTTGTAGGAAGTGGAGATTATAATGAAGAAGTGTATCAAGAATGGGATAACCAAAGGTGGGAGGAGCCATATGCTTATGATCAATCCTCATGGCAACAACCTCCACCAATGCACTATGAAGAAGAGCCATTCTATGATGCATACTGTAACACCCTACCATACAGAGTCTTATGCTTAAGTCATAATTCAGAGATGGCAAGGTATTACGACCTCTAAAACAAAAATTTAGTACATATAGTAGTATGAATGATTGATTATAACAAGGAGCCTTTGTAGAAAAAGGTGGTAAACAAAAACCGCAACTCAAAAGCGCAACACTCCGATCGATAACGTAACGAACTAGGATAAACCAACGCGAGATTATATATATATACAAAAGAGTGTCAAAAACAGGAATATCAAGGCTCAAAATCCGGCTGCGAAGATAACCGGTCCGAGCATAACAATATATACATATGATAAAATAAGGAAAACCCCAAAGGAAACCCAAAGGGACACAAATACATAAAACCTATTCTCCAAATCCTCCCATAAGAGGAGTCATCACAGTTCGTATTATTTAACGGAGATAAGAGTATCTAAGCAAAACATATAAACCAAAACATAGTCCCCAAGCACAAGGAATCTTCGCAAATCTAGAAGTCTCCAGCATGCCTCAGCGGGAAACCTCGCGTCCTGCATCTGAAAACCACAAAATCCGCATGGGTGAGAACCAGAGGTCCCCAGCATGGTAACAGTTTCCACATATATAATACATAATAATGGAGGAAAGCCGAAGGCAATCCTAGAACTTCCTCCAAATAATATCAAGCTTATAAACAAGCTAAACCGTATGAGGGCATCTGACTAAAGATTCTTCAGTCTAACTAATTCTTCCCTTTCCAATTCCTTCAAACCTCCCAACCACCAGCAGGATATAATATAGCAACCACAGTTATATCAAACAAAGAATATCAAATAGGAGCAAGTAAGACATTTAGACAATTAGCAAGTTATATGCAGTCAAATAGGCAATCTCAAACAATTCACATAATATGCATATGATGAATGCCTGTCCCTAGTGGCCGATGATATCATCTTGTCGGTTATATAGCCAACCCGACAAGTCCTGGTCGCTAACCATTGGACTGTCCCTCTGTCGTGCATCCCCAAACTCGAGTTATACTCGTTATAAACGTGATCATAAACATGATCCATATCCTTCACCCTCACTGGTGAATATTTACGGGGGTTCGAGCTCATCCGGGCCTTTCACAGTGCCCGGCCACACTTACAACATAGGGTTAACAGAGCTTCGAGTCTCAACCTGGAAGTGCAATTTCACAATTATCAATAATTCAGCATCAACATGCATGAATTCTCATCCATGGATCAACATCCATACCAGCCATTCCGGCTCACGGTTCAATCCAGAACCAGCCAATATTCATAGCATACACAGCTATTCCGGCTCATGGTTAAATCCATAACCAGCCATTTCATTAACAATTATAGCCTTTCGGCCCATGGCATAACAATCACTTCCACCACCATCCTCCGCATCTCACATAATCATCTTGATCCTCATTGATCATTCTTATTTCCCTTGCTTCACTCGCAAGTTACCTCATTCACTAGCCCCTTTTTACTAGCTAGGCATGCCATAATGATTTAAGACATAAATGGTGAGATCGGAGGCTTAGAAGTATGAGATTTGGCTTTTAAAACTCAAAAATCAACTTTGGGATGAAAACAGGGCCATGCGTACGCGCACTCCACGCGCACGCGTGGATGGCCTCGAAAACTCATCGACGCGCAAGCGTCATGCACGCTAACGCGTGGATTCAAAACTTGCCAATCGACGCGTACGCGTCAACCACGCGTACGCGTGGGTACTCTCGTGCGCCAGGCACAACTCTGGCACAGTTCAGGCATAACTCTCTGGAAAATGACTGGGCATTGGGTGCAGCACCATCGGCGCGCCCGCGCACATCACGCGTACGCGTGGATGGCACTTTTCGGAAGATCGGCGCGCACGCGCCAGGGGCGCCCACGCGCAAGGGGTCATTCTGCTAAAAATTTTCTAAGTTAAAAAGCTGCAGAATTTACAGATTTGGACCCCAATCTTCCGACGGACATAACTTCCTCATTTTAAATCATTTTTCGTCCGTCCTTCGAACGGCACAGACATCCCGGATCCAATTTCATTTCTAAAAAGATTTGGTACAAAACAGAGATCCGTAGTCCAAGTTATGTCCCGCCAAAGTATGCCCAAAAACCATATTTTCATACAAAACCACAATATGCCATTTTCAAAACAAACCATTTTCAACTCCTTTCAAAGTCAATCAAAACATGCCAATTTCATCCCTTTTCTTTGAAAACAATCAAAATGTATCAAACTCAACATCAAGCCTCCTCAACCCACACATTGACACATTACCACAATATACACAATCACTATCTCATCACTTTAGCCCACTTCACCCAAGTGGCTCAAACTCAAACATATTAACATATCATATACTATTCCTCATGCCAATTTTTAACAACACCAATTCCAATAAACCATTAATGTACACAATCAACACCATACTCACCTTCAACATGGTTCAACCCACAATGCAACCATAACCAATCATCAAGCATATATCACAACATGTATATTTCTCATACATCATACCATCAAGGCATCAATACTCATCATCACATATATGACCACATCATATATCTCAATCATTCAACAACGTCAACCATTCAATGCCTATCTTAGGGCCTCTAGCCTAAGTATTTCCTACCACATTACATATTAGATACGGGAAACCGAAACCATACCTTAGCCGAATTTCCCAAGCTCCACCGGAGCACTTCTAAACCACTTATCCTCAAGCTCACAAGGCCTCAACACCTCCAAGAGCAGATTTTTCACCACCAAGCCCTTTCCAAGCTTGTTCAAAATCACCAATCAAGCTCCAATATCCACACACACAACCTAAGCCACAACCATCATACCCATACACAACATCTCAAAACCCAAACATCATAAAACAACAAAATACACTAGGGTTGAGAATCTTACCACACCCAAGGTCCAAGGAGACAAGATTAACCTTCTCCTTCAAGAGAGTTGGGTCCTATAACATCAAAGAACCCAAAATCTCAACATTTAACCCATGAAACTCGAAAATAGGGGCTGAGATTTCGAACAGCAAGGTGTGGCTTACCTCAAGATTGATTATATGGGTTTTGTAGAGCTCTCCGCGGTGAACGCGTGGCCGCAAACGGGGCGGCAATCGGAGCTCTAGATCAAAAGTTATGGTGATTTGAAGATCAAGTGAGAGAGAGAAGTTGAGAGAATGTTCTTCCCTTCCTCTCCACCATTTCAGCTTGTGTGTGTAACAAATGAGGAGAGAGAGTGCTGAAAACTAGGGTTTTGGTTAAGTTATGTTGGGCCAAGGGCCCACTTTGGGTCCGGTTGGCCCGGTTTGGCCCGTTCGGTCCAATCTTGGTCCGAATTCTACAAAATTGGTACCAAAATTCTCGTCTCAATCTCCTCTATCACATTTAGCCATAAAAATCACATTTTAGGCTTTCTAGAATAAATTCTCATTTATGGGTTAATTAGCCGTTAATTAACCGGGTTTTACATTCTACCCACCTAATTGGGAATTTTGCCCACAAAATTCAAATGCAATTACCTGAGAATAAATGCGGATAATCCGATCGCATCTCTGACTCAAGTTCCCAAGTGTGTTCCTCAACACCGCCTCGACTCCATGCCACTTTGACTAGTGAAACATCTTTTCCACGCAACCGTTTGATACTAGTATCATCAATTCTGTCCGGAGCCACTGGAAGCGTCAAATCTTCCCTTAACTGAACTGATTCAGGTTCCAATACATGGCTAGCATCAGGGGTGTATTTCCGAAGCTGCGACACGTGGAACACGTCGTGCAGGTTCGAAAGATGAGGTGGTAGAGCCATCCGATACGCCACCGGTCCAATCCTCTCTAGGATCTGAAATGGACCAATGTATCGAGGATTCAACTTCTTTGCCTTAATCGCCCTACCTACTCCAGTAGTCGGAGTAACCTTAAGGAAAACATGGTCTCCTTCCTCAAATTCTAAGGGCTTTCGCCTCTGATCGGCGTAACTCTTTTGACGACTCTGCGCCGTAAGCATCCTATCTCGGATTTTCTTGACTTGTTCGGTGGTCTCAGCTATCATTTCCGGCCCCAACAAGCTTTTCTCCCCAGCTTCATACCAACATAGCGGAGATTGACATTTCCTCCCATACAAGGCCTCATACGGAGCCATTCCAATGCTCGCATGATAACTATTATTGTATGCAAACTCCACTAATGGCATATACCGATCCCAACTCGCCGGTTGGTCCAAAACACAAGCTCTCAACATATCCTCTAGTGTTTGGATCGTCCTCTCAGATTGACCATCTGTTTGAGGAGGGTAAGCCGTGCTCAAGCTTAATCGGGTTCCAAAAGCTTTCTGAAATGCACCCCAAAACCTTGAAGTGAAACGAGGATCTCTATCAGAGATTATAGTAGCAGGTACACCATGAAGTCTCACAATCTCCTTTATGTATAACCGTGCTAGCTCTTCAAGGGTGTAAGTCATCCGAATGGGTAAAAAGTGAGCTGACTTCGTCAATCGGTCCACAATCACCCAAATAGCATCAAAACCAGCCCTAGTCCTTGGCAATCCTGACACAAAGTCCATTGCAATACTTTCCCACTTCCATTGTGGAATCTCTAAAGGTTGCAACATACCGGCGGGCTTTTGATGTTCAATATTTACCTTTTGACAAGTTAAGCACTTTGAAACATATTCCGCCACATCATTCTTCATACCCGGCCACCAAAACATCGCCTTTAAATCATGGTACATCTTAGTACTTCCCGGGTGAATGGAGAATCCGCTTTTGTGTGCCTCCTTTAAAATATGTTGCCTCAAAGTGCCAACATCCGGCACAATGATTCTACCCTTGAATCTCCATAACCCATCTTTTTCTTCCGACACTCTCCACTGTTTCCCTTGCTCAAAGGCCGGTAACACTTTCCATAATGCTTCATCATTTTGATGAGCCTTTAGGAGTTCGGACTTAAAATCACTTGAGATTTCTAATCGGCTCAAACACAAGGTTCCGGATACTTCTCGAGCACCAATATTCAGACTCTCGAATCCCTTGAGCAACTTCTCCTCTTGAAGCATCATCCAAGCCGCATATAACGACTTCCGACTTAACGCATCCGCCACTACGTTCGCTTTTCCCGGATGGTAATTCAACTCAAAGTCGTAGTCCTTCAACAATTCCATCCACCTCCTCTGCCTCATATTGAGCTCTTTCTGATCAAAGAGATACTTCAAGCTCTTATGATCAGAGAAAACTTGGAACTTAACCCCATAGAGATAATGCCTCCACACCTTCAAGGCAAACACGACCGCAGCGAGTTCCAAATCGTGCGTAGGGTAACTAACCTCATGAGGTCTCAACTGTCGTGAGGCATACGCCACCACATTACGATGCTGCATCAGCACGCACCCTAAACCCTTCAATGAGGCATCACAATACACCTCAAAAGGCTCGTTCGGCTCGGGTAACACTAACACAGGTGCAGTAGTCAACTTTTTCTTCAATGTCTGAAAGCTCTCCTCGCATTCAGGAGTCCAAACAAACGGAGTGTCTTTTCGGGTTAACTTCGTCATTGGCAAAGCTATCTGTGAAAAGCCCTTGATAAACCTTCGGTAATAGCCAGCTAAACCAAGAAAACTCCTTATCTCTGTTACGGTGGTTGGTTGTTTCCAACCCATCACAGCCTCCACCTTAGTTGGATCTACTGCTATTCCCTTCTTACTCACCACATGGCCCAAAAACTTCACCTCACTCTTCCAAAACTCACACTTAGACAGTTTTGCATAAAGTTTCTTCTCCTTTAGAATTTGCAATACGGTCCTCAAGTGTTCCGCATACTCTTCTTCAGTCTTGGAATAAATTAGTATGTCATCAATGAAGACAACAACGAATTTATCCAGAAATGGACGGAAGACTCTATTCATGTAATCCATGAATACCGCAGGAGCGTTCGTCAACCCAAAGGACATTACAGTGTACTCGTAATGACCATAGCGAGTCCTGAAAGCGGTCTTAGGGATATCCTCGCCCCTCACCCTTATCTGGTGATAACCTGATCGCACATCAATCTTGGATAAAACTCCAGCTCCTTGTAACTGATCCATGAGATCATCAATCCTCGGCAATGGGTACTTATTCTTTATTGTAACCTTGTTCAGTTGCCTGTAATCCACACAGAGCCGCATACTCCCATCCTTCTTCTTCACCAGTAACACTGGAGCACCCCATGGAGAAACACTTGGTCGTATAAAATTCTTTCCCAACAAATCCTCTAACTGAGACTTTAGCTCGTTCATCTCTAACGGTGACATCCTGTAAGGAGCACTTGAGATTGGTCCTGCCCCGGGCACCAACTCAATAGCAAACTCAACCTCTCGGTTAGGTGGAAACTCATCAATATCATCGGGAAACACTTCCGGAAACTCACACACAACCGGAATCTGCTCCAACCTTTGATCATCACCCGAAATACCCGTGGCTAACAACAAGATACCCTGACATTCGGTTCCGGAACAATTCACCATCATCGAATTCAAGTAATAATTATTCACTACGACCGGTCCTTCAGTATCCTCCGGCATAAAGTACACCGATTTTGTAGAACAATCAAGCAGAACATGGTTCTTAGATAACCAGTCCAATCCCAAGATAAGATCAAGACCAATCATCGGCAAGCAGATTAAATCATGAACAAAATCACGCTGCTTGAATCTAAGGGAAACTTCCGGACATCCTAGCCTAGTTACCATGGCTTCATGGGTAGCATTATATACCTTTAGGTCATAACCTAAGGTTACAATCTTCAATCCTAACTCATGAGCTTTCTCAAATGCAATGAATGAATGTGATGCTCCCGAATCAAATAAAGCATTTAAAATTTGACCATTCATTTCACAGTTACCTCGAATAAGTGTCTCGGATCCCTCAGCTCCTACAGCTGAAGTGGTGAACACCCGACCAGTCTGTTGTGCCTTTCCAGCACCTTGTTTCTGCTTCTCAGGACAATTCACAGCTTTATGCCCTGCCTTTCCACATGTGTAGCACAAACCCCATTCGGCCTTGCATGGTTTTCTCGGATGGTGACTTCCACACCTAGTACAAACTTGATCATTCTGAGGTTGCTTCCCAAACCTTTTCCCTTGGAAGTTGTTGTTGCTGGACCTCCTAAAGGAACCTCTCCTCTTGAAAGGCGGACCTCTAGGTGTAAAGCTCTTCTCTCGATTCTGTGGGAATGATCCCTTGTGACTCCCTCTCTCAGCAGCTGCCTTCTTCACGTACTCTTCAGCAACCCCACACTTGTTCACCAACACAACGGAAGTTCTGATCTCTATTGGTCCCTGAGCTCCATTTCCGTCGTTGCCATGGTTGCTCATCTGTTGTCCAAGAGCCTCTGCAGTGGTCCACATAGCCGCAGCCATGTTCCCCAATGGCACCACAAGGTCTACTGGGTTATTCGAGCTATTCTCCAGCGCACGAGCATTCGTACGACCTCTCACACTACCTCTACCGCGTCCACGAGGCGCCATTTGGTTCCTATACACACCAACAATCGATATTAAGTTGATCAGTCTCAATATCGGAAGTCTAGTTCTTCAAAGTCCCAAATGCATGCTCATGAACGTTTATGCCAATTATATCAAGCAGATACACTAATAGCACATAACACACACACAGAGAATGCACAGAAGCATAGTCAGTCCATCCCTCAGGCTCTACAGGAACGAACTGCTCTGATACCATAATGTAACACCCTACCATACAGAGTCTTATGCTTAAGTCATAATTCAGAGATGGCAAGGTATTACGACCTCTAAAACAAAAATTTAGTACATATAGTAGTATGAATGATTGATTATAACAAGGAGCCTTTGTAGAAAAAGGTGGTAAACAAAAACCGCAACTCAAAAGCGCAACACTCCGATCGATAACGTAACGAACTAGGATAAACCAACGCGAGATTATATATATATACAAAAGAGTGTCAAAAACAGGAATATCAAGGCTCAAAATCCGGCTGCGAAGATAACCGGTCCGAGCATAACAATATATACATATGATAAAATAAGGAAAACCCCAAAGGAAACCCAAAGGGACACAAATACATAAAACCTATTCTCCAAATCCTCCCATAAGAGGAGTCATCACAGTTCGTATTATTTAACGGAGATAAGAGTATCTAAGCAAAACATATAAACCAAAACATAGTCCCCAAGCACAAGGAATCTTCGCAAATCTAGAAGTCTCCAGCATGCCTCAGCGGGAAACCTCGCGTCCTGCATCTGAAAACCACAAAATCCGCATGGGTGAGAACCAGAGGTCCCCAGCATGGTAACAGTTTCCACATATATAATACATAATAATGGAGGAAAGCCGAAGGCAATCCTAGAACTTCCTCCAAATAATATCAAGCTTATAAACAAGCTAAACCGTATGAGGGCATCTGACTAAAGATTCTTCAGTCTAACTAATTCTTCCCTTTCCAAATCCTTCAAACCTCCCAACCACCAGCAGGATATAATATAGCAACCACAGTTATATCAAACAAAGAATATCAAATAGGAGCAAGTAAGACATTTAGACAATTAGCAAGTTATATGCAGTCAAATAGGCAATCTCAAACAATTCACATAATATGCATATGATGAATGCCTGTCCCTAGTGGCTGATGATATCATCTTGTCGGTTATATAGCCAACCCGACAAGTCCTGGTCGCTAACCATTGGACTGTCCCTCTATCGTGCATCCCCAAACTCGAGTTATACTCGTTATAAACGTGATCATAAACATGATCCATATCCTTCACCCTCACTGGTGAATATTTACGGGGGTTCGAGCTCATCCGGGCCTTTCACAGTGCCCGGCCACACTTACAACATAGGGTTAACAGAGCTTCGAGTCTCAACCTGGAGCACGTGGTGGCTAGCCACTGCTACTACCCAAGGAAACTCGTACTCAGATAGTGGAAGTGCAATTTCACAATTATCAATAATTCAGCATCAACATGCATGAATTCTCATCCATGGATCAACATCCATACCAGCCATTCCGGCTCACGGTTCAATCCAGAACCAGCCAATATTCATAGCATACACAGCTATTCTGGCTCATGGTTAAATCCATAACCAGCCATTTCATTAACAATTATAGCCTTTCGGCCCATGGCATAACAATCACTTCCACCACCATCCTCCGCATCTCACATAATCATCTTGATCCTCATTGATCATTCTTATTTCCCTTGCTTCACTCGCAAGTTACCTCATTCACTAGCCCCTTTTTACTAGCTAGGCATGCCATAATGATTTAAGACATAAATGGTGAGATCGGAGGCTTAGAAGTATGAGATTTGGCTTTTAAAACTCAAAAATCAACTTTGGGATGAAAACAGGGCCATGCGTACGCGCACTCCACGCGCACGCGTGGATGGCCTCGAAAACTCATCGACGCGCAAGCGTCATGCACGCTAACGCGTGGATTCAAAACTTGCCAATCGACGCGTACGCGTCAACCACGTGTACGCGTGGGTACTCTCGTGCCCCAGGCACAACTCTGGCACAGTTCAGGCATAACTCTCTGGAAAATGACTGGGCATTGGGTGCAGCACCATCGGCGCGCCCGCGCACATCACGCGTACGCGTGGATGGCACTTTTCGGAAGATCGGCGCGCACGCGCCAGGGGCGCCCACGCGCAAGGGGTCATTCTGCTAAAAATTTTCTAAGTTAAAAAGCTGCAGAATTTACAGATTTGGACCCCAATCTTCCGACGGACATAACTTCCTCATTTTAAATCATTTTTCGTCCGTCTTTCGAACGGCACGGACATCCCGGATCCAATTTCATTTCTAAAAAGATTTGGTACAAAACAGAGATCCGTAGTCCAAGTTATGTCCCGCCAAAGTATGCCCAAAAACCATATTTTCATACAAAACCACAATATGCCATTTTCAAAACAAACCATTTTTAACTCCTTTCAAAGTCAATCAAAACATGCCAATTTCATCCCTTTTCTTTGAAAACAATCAAAATGTATCAAACTCAACATCAAGCCTCCTCAACCCACACATTGACACATTACCACAATATACACAATCACTATCTCATCACTTTAGCCCACTTCACCCAAGTGGCTCAAACTCAAACATATTAACATATCATATACTATTCCTCATGCCAATTTTTAACAACACCAATTCCAATAAACCATTAATGTACACAATCAACACCATACTCACCTTCAACATGGTTCAACCCACAATGCAACCATAACCAATCATCAAGCATATATCACAACATGTATATTTCTCATACATCATACCATCAAGGCATCAATACTCATCATCACATATATGACCACATCATATATCTCAATCATTCAACAACATCAACCATTCAATGCCTATCTTAGGGCCTCTAGCCTAAGTATTTCCTACCACATTACATATTAGATACGGGAAACCGAAACCATACCTTAGCCGAATTTCCCAAGCTCCACCGGAGCACTTCTAAACCACTTATCCTCAAGCTCACAAGGCCTCAACACCTCCAAGAGCAGATTTTTCACCACCAAGCCCTTTCCAAGCTTGTTCAAAATCACCAATCAAGCTCCAATATCCACACACACACAACCTAAGCCACAACCATCATACCCATACACAACATCTCAAAACCCAAACATCATAAAACAACAAAATACACTAGGGTTGAGAATCTTACCACACCAAGGTCCAAGGAGACAAGATTAACCTTCTCCTTCAAGAGAGTTGGGTCCTATAACATCAAAGAACCCAAAATCTCAACATTTAACCCATGAAACTCGAAAATAGGGGCTGAGATTTCGAACAGCAAGGTGTGGCTTACCTCAAGATTGATTATATGGGTTTTGTAGAGCTCTCCGCGGTGAACGCGTAGCCGCAAACGGGGCGGCAATCGGAGCTCTAGATCAAAAGTTATGGTGATTTGAAGATCAAGTGAGAGAGAGAAGTTGAGAGAATGTTCTTCCCTTCCTCTCCACCATTTCAGCTTGTGTGTGTAACAAATGAGGAGAGAGAGTGCTGAAAACTAGGGTTTTGGTTAAGTTATATTGGGCCAAGGGCCCACTTTGGGTCCGGTTGGCCCGGTTTGGCCCGTTCGGTCCAATCTTGGTCCGAATTCTACAAAATTGGTACCAAAATTCTCGTCTCAATCTCCTCTATCACATTTAGCCATAAAAATCACATTTTAGGCTTTCTAGAATAAATTCTCATTTATGGGTTAATTAGCCGTTAATTAACCGGGTTTTACACATACCAATCCAATGGCTATGGTGAATCTCCTTGTGACTTTCAAGAGCCACCACCATATGCTTATGAACCCCCTCCTCAACATGGCCCCCAACCATACTCACAAGCCTCTTTTCACCAACCGCCTTCATATGATCCTAATCCATATCCACCATTCCAACAACCATATGAGCCATATGAACCACACATAGAGCCACCACCATCCCAACATCACCACTTTCAAGAGCCACCCCTTCCATATTATTACCAAGGTGAACCACTTCCAATATATGAAAATTTTCAACCACAAGATGAATACTACTTTCCACCACAACCTTCCATGGAAGAATACTCATATCCATTGAACCAAGAGCCACATGATCCTAATCATATTATCCAAGAGGAACAAGAGTCAAGGGATCATCTCAAGGAAGCATTGGATCAATTTCAAGCAACCATGGAGTGTGTTGTGCAACAAGTGGAAAGAATGGAAAACATTGAACCACCATAACTCTACCAAGAAGAACCACCTTCCTACTATGAACCCTTCCCCCAAAATGATGAATCCTCCCAACCACCCCAATCTCTAATGGATGAAACCCTTGGTGTTCTTGTTCAAGGGCAAGAAGAGATGAAAAGGGATGTGCAAAATTTCATGGCCGCCTTGGATGCGGTAACAAATCAATTAGCCTCCCAATGCTTGAACACTCAAGGAACTCCCATGGCTACATGTGGAGAATCACATGAAGAACATAGCATGAAGGAGAGATTGGAAACTCCGGTGGGAAATGAGGGAAGTTTCTTTGTATTGGAACAATTGGAGGAAGCTTTAATTGTTGAAGACAAGGGAGAAGTGGTAGAAGACTTAGGAGATGCGAAACCTCCATGGGTACATAGAGTTGAAGAAAACCCCTCCAAGATGATTGAAATTGATGCTAGGGAGGAAAGTGCACACCTTCCAAGACATAGTCCATATGAAGACTTGGATGGGATAGAGCAAGAATTGAGTTCCCATGGCAATGAAGAGCAAGCATCAAGTCCTAGTGGTGGAGAATCCTTTGAACTTGAAGAACCTTCTCCCGGTGCATTTGAAAATGTTGTGGAGGTAAACTTCGTTCACCCTCTGGTGGACGAAATTGTGATTCCTTTGTTATTGTATTTTGTAAAATTCATTCCTTTTTCAACTATGTGTGGACACAACTCCTTTCAACTTAACCAGCAAGTGTACTGGGTCATCCAAGTAATACCTTACGTGAGTAAGGGTCGATCCCACAGAGATTGTTGGTATAAAGCAAGCTATGGTTACCTTGTAAATCTCAGTTAGGCAGATTAAATAGTTTTGAGTTTCAAAAATTAATAATAAAAAGAAAATAAAAGGGATAGAAATACTTATGTAAATTAATAGTGGAAATTTCAGATAAGTGTATGGAGATGCTGTGCTCCTCTTGAATCTCTACTTTCCTATTACATTCATCCAATCCTTCTTACTCCTTTCCATGGCAAGATGTATGTAGGGCATCACCGTTGTCAGTGGCTACATCCCATCCTCTCAGTGAAAACGGCTAATCAGCTGTCGGTTCTCGATCATGTTGGAATAGGATCCATTGATCCTTTTGCGTTTGTCATCACGCCCAGCAATCGCGAGTTTGAAGCTCGTCACAGCCATTCAATCCTTGAATCCTACTCGGAATACCACAGACAAGGTTTAGACTTTCCGGATCCTCATGAATGCCGCCATCTATCTAGCTTATACCACGAAGATTCAGTTGGGGAATCTAAGAGATATGCGCCCGGCCTAAGGTAGAACGGAAGTGGTTGTCAGTCACGCGCGTTCATAGGTGAGAATGATGATGAGTGTCACGGATCATCACATTCATCAAAGTTAAGTGTAACGTATATCTTGGAATAAGAATAAACGAGAATTGAATAGAAAGTAATAGTAGTTGTATTGAAACTTGAGGTACAGCAGAGCTCCACACCCTTAATCTATGGTGTGCAGAAACTCCACTGTTGAAAATGCATAAGTAAAAGGTTCAGGCATGGCCGAATGGCCAGCCCCTTGAATGATCAAGAGACCGAATGATCAAAGACTACAAAGTCAAAAGATTAAACTGTCAAACGATGTCTAATACAATAGTAACTTATCCTATTTATACTAGACTAGCTACTAGGGTTTACATGAGTAAGTAATTGGTGCATAAATCCACTTCCGGGGCCCACTTGGTGTATGCTTGGGCTGAGCTTGATCTATCCACGAGCTGAGGCTTTTCTTGGAGTTGAACTCCAAGTTATAACGTGTTTTGGGCGTTCAACTCCGGATCATGACGTTTTTCTGGCGTTTGACTCCAGACAGTAGCATGTACTTGGCGTTCAACGCCAAGTTACGTCGTCAATTCCCGAATAAAGTATGGACTATTATATATTGCTGGAAAGCTCTGGATGTCTACTTTCCAACGCCGTTGAGAGCGCGCCATATGGAGTTCTGTAGCTCCGGAAAATCCATTTTGAGTGCAGGGAGGTCAGATTCCAACAGCATCAGCAGTCCTTTTGTCAGCCTTTTTCAGAGTTTTGCTCAAGTCCCTCAATTTCAGCCAGAAATTACCTGAAATCACAGAAAAACACACAAACTCATAGTAAAGTCCAAAAATGTGAATTTAACATAAAAACTAATGAAAACATCCCTAAAATTAGCTTGAACTTACTAAAAACTACCTAAAAACAATGCCAAAAAGCGTATAAATTATCCGCTCATCACCCTCCCAATTATAGTTTGATTAAGGGAAAAGGCTTAGATAGTATTAATGAACAAAGGATTGAATTAGAGAAATCTTGTGAAGAGGTGGAAGTCTTTAGAAATAGAAGGATGGGAGTGGAATACGCTTTATCAAGATCGTTGGAAGCATCTTTACCTAGGTTGTCATCTACTCCTTCACTTGAGTGGGTAAAATTCATTTCTATTAGCTTTATTGTCCCACTTGAGTATGGCTTGCTTGAAACGGATGGCCAACTTCGGATGCTTTGTGGGATGAAGCGTAAGCGGAAAAGGTTTTGTGGTGGGCGTTGCAAATCAAGGCTCATTATGGTTGATGCATCAAACATGAGATATAAAGGTTGGAGTAGTGCTCAAATAGATAGGTCCAGGAGGATTGTTGGCCACTATATAGAGAATTCACCTTACTCACCACCCGGTTGGACTAATAATGATGATCAACCTCAAGACGGGTGTGAAAACAAAGTGTGGGATCCCGGATTACAAGAAGAGGATCAACTTTGGGAGCCCCAAGCTTGTGAAGAACTCCATCAACACTTGGCTCAATCCATAAGAAATCTTGGGGCACAATGGAGAACCAAGCATTGGTGGGAGTTCCAATATGAATACAAGCAGAAGCCACCTTGATGAGGAGCTCCCCATAAGTCCAACTTAAGGACAATAAACAAAAGTGCTAGGTGGGAGACAACCCACCATGGTAAACTCCTTTCATTTTCTCTTTTGTACATATTGATAGAATTAGTTTAAATTCATGTTTTGATTAGTTAGTTGAGTATATTTGGTAGTATAATATGTTAAATAAGGTTTTATAGTATTTTGGTAGCTGTTTGGAGGTTTGGAATGCTTAGATTGGTGCAAAAATATAGGAAAATTTTGAAAAAAAAAATAACAGAGCACCATCCGCGCGTACGCGCACGCGCACTTTAAGCATTTTCGACCACTTACGCGTCCGCGTACATGGCGCGCGCGCGTAGATGCCGAAGTTCCACTCCCAGCTAGCAAACCCGAGAGTTAGGCCTTCACTGTGCGAATGTTGAGCCTCAGGCCCAACACCATCCGCGCGTGCGCGCACCTGGCGCGTACGCGCCCATCATGTTGATTTCGCAATGTACGCGCAAGCGCACATGCCGCGCTCGCGCAGCTTATACCACCTTCACTCCTGGTACTTTTACCAGAGAGTTGCGCCAACTCTGGACCAACAGTGGGCCGACGGCCTAGCTGACTATCCACGCAGACGCGCATTGTACGCATCCGCGCCTACGCTCACATTCCCATATACGCGCTAGCGCACTGTCCGCGGCCGCGCCTCCCTCTCTGTTCCACCACCCGCGCGCGCGCGCCATGCGTGCGTACGCCTGGGTGCCTCTTCTTTCATCCATTTCTTTTCTTCTCCTCCTTCTAATTCTTTCCTTCTCCATCAACACTTCCAAACACCATGGACAACCATTTATTTTAGTTAGTTAATTAGTTAGTTGGTTAGTTTGTTAGTTAGTTTTAGTTTAGTTTTCATTTTATTTTCTCTTTTTTCATCATAAGTGTTGGTTTATTGACTTTGTTTACTATACATTGCTGCCCCTTATTGCCTAAATGCTAATTTAGCATTAATGTTTTTAGATAATCTTTGTTGGATTCTATGATTGAGGTTATATTTTGTTACTTGGTTTTGAGTTCTTCATGCTTACCTTTTGAAAAATACCAAGTGATGAGAATTGTCTTCGAGCTTATAACTCTTTTGAATTGCATGTTGTAGCTAGCCACCATGTGATTTGGATCCTTTTCCCTCGATTAGGCAACCTCTTGATGGATGATGTTGTGCATTTACCTTAATGCATTGTGTTCATGATTATATCCATCCATATGTTTGACTTGAATGCTTTCATGCTTCTCTAATGCTTGTCTTACCTTACAAGCTTACTTAAAGCATCTCAAGCACACTAGGATAAGTGAAGTGCATGCTTCTTTTGTGACATCGCCCTTTTATGCTAATGTGTGTTCTAAACCGCGAAATTTAGAATTCGCACACCTATTTGTCATTAATGTCACACTAATTCACTCACTCAATTCTAGTGATTTACCTCACTCCAACATTGTATGCTTCCTTGCTTTTGTATCGTCTCATCTTATGGTGTTATATTTTTGTTTTTCATGATGAATGCACCACAAGCAATAACGGAAGCAAGACTAAGAACACGTAGCAATCCGGAGAGTCGTCGTACCCCCTTGCTCGTCTTTGAGTGCACCGAGGACGGTGCAAACTTTTAAGTGTGGGGAGGTCATTACCGTTCGACGATTTTGGGTGACAAGTTTCTAGTCCCAACACTTTTGCATTTCATTCTAGGATTTTAGGATTTTTACTTGCATTCTCTTAATTTTTGCATATGTATACACAATAAGCTTAGTCAAAGTAATGAAAATTTTCAAGATTTCTATCTATAGGGCACCTTAATTGATTTGAGTGAAAACTTTTCATAGAACTTGCTTGAAATATATATATATTGTGGATCATATTTTTGAGCTAAGAACACAAGCAAGTGAGATTTGAGCCTAATGGTGTGGTTACATCCTATAACCACTTATTTTCCTTCTTGTGTGCATTATTCTCTTTCCATGAATGTAATCTTTGATTTGTTTGATTCTTTATGTCCATTATTTTGTGTATACATGCATTTATATGATTGAGGCCATCATTTCATTAGCTCACTTATCCAAATAGCCAACCCTTTTATATTCCTTTATTAGCCAATTTGAGCCTACGATTAACCCACTTGTTCTTAATTTTAGCACATTACAAGCCTTAAAGCGAAAAACAATAAATGTCCTTATTTGGATCTTTGATTAGCTTAGGCTAGAGTGTGTGAGTATCATTCAAGTGTGGGAACCTTGGGACATTGGGTGAATAAAAGGGTAATTTTGTATTGTTATTGAAAATATTGGGAATTGGGTACATACTCATGTATTGATCAAATGTAAAACCTTATGCATTGAGATTCTTGTATATAGAAAAAAAATGAGAAAAACAAAAGAAAAAGAAAAAAAATAATATGGAAAAAAATATAGAAAAAGAAAGAAAAAAAAAAGAGAAGAAAAAGAAAGAAATAAAAAGGGGACAAAATGCCCCAATTCAAAGTATAGTCCAATAAAATCAATGCATAGGTGTTGTGAAATTAAAAAGGAATACATGAGTATGTGAAAGAGTGAAAAATGGGTAGTTAGGTTGGAATTTAATTGTATAGGGTGTCATAGGTTAGGTGGAAAGTTTAAGCTTATCAAAGATTCAAATTTCAAACTCACTTAACCAAATATGCATCCTACCTTGACCCTAGCCCCATTACAACCTAAAGAAAAGACCTCATGATACTTGTATGCATGCATGAAATATATGTCGATTGTTAGAAGAAAAACAAATCTTAGAAAGCATGATTAGGAGAGAATTGAGAGAATCGACCCTAAACACTTGAGCGAATAGAGTGCAAACACTTCCGGCACTACAAGAAAATGAAACATTTGTAACAAAAATTTTGTATCAAATTTAAAATTGTTACAAAAAAATAATTTTTTGTAATAATAATTGGTAATTGTTACAAAAGAATAATATTTTGTAACAACATTACAAGTTGTTACAAAACATGATAATATTTTGTAACAACCTGATTTTTTTTGTTACAAATTACGTTAATTTTTGTAACGAGATGGTGTTTTGTTACAAAATATTATAATATTTTGTAATAAAAAAAAAGAAGTTGCAAAAATTTAAAATATTTTGTAACAAAATATTTTTTTATTTCAAAAACTCCAATTGTTTTGTAACAAAATATCTTTTTGTTTCAAAAACTCCAATTGTTTTGTAACAAAAAATTAATTTGTCACAAAATTCAATATTGTTTATAACAAGTTAATTGTTTGTCACAAATATAAGTATTTTATAACAATTTTTTTTTAAATATTAAACACTTTAAGAATAAAAAAAATTATGTATATATTTTTTTTAAAATTATTTTATTTTGTTTCAAAAAATAAAATTTTTTACATACTGTTTGTATTCATTAATTTTTAAAAATGGTAAATATTATTTTATATTCTTTTAAAAATTAATATATAATTTTTTTAATAATCAAATTTTTAAGATTAACAAAATCAATTTGAATTTTATAAATTTTGAATTTATTTTAGAAATTATTTATTTTATAAATAAAAATAAAAGAAAAAATATCTAAAAAGATATTTAAAAATGAGAGATTACACTTTTATAAATACTTTAAGTTTAAGACAATTAATAGTTATGTATAATTTTTATTATAATTAATTATTTTATACAAAGAAATTAAAATTTTGGTAATAGAAAAATAATAAAATATCATATAATTTAATTTAGACAATAGATATTTCAAGTTTAACCCGTGTTTTATAAAATGACTAAAATATTCATTTTATGATTTAAATTAAAAATAATTATTTAAACTCATTAATAAATTAATAAAATTATGTATTCTGAAATTAATTTTTACAGTATTATTTAAATCTTAAATTATCATTCTATTTCAAATATTTATATAATTGTTATATTATTTGTATATTTTACCTTAACTCTAGAATTACCAAATAAAATCTTAATTTTACTAAATTCCTAAATCTATTACCCTCAATCCCTAAACTTATATTCAGATAGGGGAAAGAAAGAAAACGGGAAACAGGGAGAAGACAGAAGGGGAAAGGGGGAAATCAGAGAAGAAGAGGAAGGAGAAGAGAGGGAAGGGATAGCGCCGGGAAGGGTGCCACTGTCGCCGCCGCTGCCGTCATATGGGTGAGAGGGAGAGCTCGCGAACGGGGTTGCTGCCCAAAGCTGTTGTCACCATCGGATCTGCACGAAGCCATCTCCATCGTCGTCGCCGTTGTGCTTCATCGCTGCCGTCGCTCGCTAGGACTCGTCGCCATCGTCGTAGCCATCGCCGTCGCACACAGAGGGGAGAGAGAAGGGAAGATCCACGATTGGCCAAGAGAGAGGGGGGAGTCGAAGGACGCGTTGGTGGGTGTTCTCTTCATCGCCGCCGTGGGAGCTCGCCACCACTGTGAAGATGAACCGAGGCAAGAATTCTTACTCTTGATTTTTGTTCTGTTTTGCTTTTGGTTTTTGACCTGTTCTTGCTTCTAGTTTTCGTTCTGATTATTAGGGTTTGCGATTCCATCCCCTTTGAAGAAATGTGAAATGTGAAATGTGAAATGTGATTAGGGTTTGCATCACCAACTGTGTTATTTTTTCTTGTTCTTTTTACATGCTTTTGATTGCTTGCTGGTGTTGGTGTTGTAGTGGCAAACATATTATTCCTTGATTCTCCTGCTGGTGTCGGGTTTTCGTACTCGAATAAGATGACAGATCTGTACACATTTGGTGACCAGAGAACAGCTAATGAAGTTATCACATCTGTTTATCATGTCGATTTTGCTTTGTTCATTATGATCTTGAGTTGGTTGTGTGCTTGTATTTGGGATCTTGGGGTCTCTGAATTTGCAGCTGAAGATGCATATACATTTCTTGTTAAGTGGTCTGAAAGATTTCTTTAGTATAAGCATAGAGAGTTCTACATTGCTGGAGAAAGCTATACAGGTAATTGATTGATATACTAGTTTTTTCTTAAATGTTTTAGAATACTAATTTTTAAAAATTTATTGCAATTGCTGGAGAAAGCTTTTGTTTTAGAAAATTTGTTGATTCAGTTACGATAGATAGATGAGATTCTTTACTAGAGTCGATATATGAATTCATCAATGTTTTGTTTTTAGTACATTTTAGTACAACTGATTCTTGCCAACTTTGGGTGATCAATTTTGTTGTTGTGGCAGATACATTATCAAACCACTGGCCCAGAGATATGGAAAGGTTCGAAAGGAAAAGTCGACATGCTTGTATGTGGGATAGGTAGTGGTGGTACCATCACTGGTGCAGGGAAATATCTGAAAGAGTAGAATTCTAACTTAAAAGTTAGCTGTTCTTTAGATAAATTTGCAGAAGATAATTTCTGCTATAATCATAGTGTTATTTTCTTATGTTATCATTTTTCTTTTGACTTTTTGTAGTTGATTGGTGTGGAACCAGCTGAAAGTTCAGTGCTCTTAGGAGGAAAACCTGGTGAGTTACAACCTCTTCTGTGTGACAATGACTTTCTTGTATTTTTTTTTAAAAGAAGGTTATTTATTTATTTGATGTCCTCAAGGTTAAGGCCCACAACTTCATTTGTAGTACCTAGTGATTTGCAATTTGTCATTATTAATGTGTAGGTCCATACAAGATTCAGGGGATTGATGCAGGCTTTGTCCCCGGTGTATTAGAAGTCAATCTTCTCGATGAAATCATTCAAGTAAGCTTTATTTAAGAGTTGATAAAATGTTGTGATTCATGAAGTCAAACTAATTTTATGTTTTGTTAACTCTTGAGATATGTTTAAATTGGTAGATATTAAGTGAAGAAGCTATAGAAACTGCAAAGCAACTTATGCTTAAAGAATGCCTGTTTATAAGTTCTCCAATGTATGTGTATTAGTATTCTGGTGTGACACTTGTAATTTCTGGTAACATATTCAGTTAGTGATCAAAGAATATTTGATATTGTTAATAACCTTTTGTTTTGTTTTTTGTTTTTCTTTTGTTTGGTAATCAATCTTATTTCAGGTTTATTCTCATCAGTAACTTATTTTTTCTCAAGAAACAGATCTCACATGTTGGATTATTAGCTTGCTCTGCAGCGATGTGTTAGAAAAGATGCTTGTAAGTAGTTGCACTCCAAGCAATCAATAATAAGTTGAACTCCAAATCACAATGCTTTTATCTTCATATAACTTAATTTTTACTCGGATGAAGATAGTACTATGTGTTATTTTTTAATTTTGGTTTTCATTGTTTATATTTGCAGGTGTACAAAATTGATGCCAACATGCTAGACTTTATATTGACTGAAATATGTTAGAAGAGTCAATAATTATAAATTCGATATGATACAATTTTATGTTAGGAAAAAATTGTGTTTACTTAAATTTGTAGAATTTATTTTATTGTAAAAGAATCTTAATGACATGTAAGATGTTTTAATTATCTATATGATTATATACTATATAAATGTTGAGTTAGTAGAATTAGCAAATTAATTGATATATCAATCATTTAATTAAATATTTTAATATGAATTTTCTATTTTGTAACTAAAAGAATAAAAAATGTTACAAAAGCAAGTAGTATTTTGTAACAAAATATTATGACACAAAAATCTAAATTGTTACGAAAAGTATTTTAAAAGTAAAAAAGTGTTACCATTTTTGTAACAAATTTCGTTTTTTTGTATCAAAAAAATTTGTTACAAAACATTACTTTGAATTGTAACAGTTCCATTTTTTGTTACAAAAACTTTTTGTAACGGGACTTACTGCAATGGACCCTTTTTTTGTTACAAAAAATTTTTGTTTCAAAATTTCGACGTTTTGTAATAATATTTTTTGTTACAAATGCGCCTTTTTCTTGTAGTGCGGTGAGGGTTCGATGCTCAATTACATGTTTCCACCTATGATCATCTCTTTTCTTGCAAGTTTGTAAAAATATTTAATAACTCAATTCAATTGTGGATTAGACTTGCTAGTCCTTAGCCCTTGTGTATATATGCTTCTTGAGAAATTGATTTATTTTGACCAAGCAATTGCATTCATTTAGATAGTTGCATATAGGTAGATTGTATTTAGTTAGTTCCATTGAATAAATACCATACCCTTTACTTCATTCTTGTTTAAGCATGAGGACATGCTTGGTTTAAGTGTGGGGAGGTTGATAAACCCCATTTTGACGGTTTATCTTGCATTGATTCTAAGAGATTTTAATACCTTTTACCCTCATTTATCCATTGAAATAGCATGGTTTTGTGATTGTCTCCTTATTTGTGCTTAGATGTGAAAACATGCTTTTCAAACCTTAATTTGATGGTTTTAATTTCCCTTTGATTCCATTAGATGCCTTGATATGTTTGTTAGTGATTTCAGATTGAAAAGGGCTAGGAATGGATCAAAGGAGTGAAGAGGGAAAGCATGCAAAGTGGAGAAATCATGAAAAGTCAAAGAAGTTGAACTCGCACATGGACGCGCGCGCGCACCTGGCGCTTGTGTGCACCTGCGAATCACCCCATGGACGCGTACGCGTGCTGTGCGCGTACGCGTCGGTGCTGATATATGATTTTTTAATGAATTCGCAACCAACAAATTTTGAAGGGTTGTGGGGCCCAATCCTAACCAACTTTGGCGCCAAAGATGCTATTTAAAGCCAAGGATTGAAGAGCAAAGGGGATTCCATTCATTACACACACATTAGGATTAGTTTAGAAGTAGTTTCTAGAGAGAGAAGCTCTCACTTCTCTCTAGAATTAGGATTAGGATTAGGATTAGTTCTTAGATCTAGGTTTTAATCTTTGCTTTCTTCTACTTCTACATTTCAATTCTTTGTTGTTAGATTCATCTTCTTCTACTCTTTTGTTGTAATTTCCTTTATGTTGTTCTTACATTTTGTTGTAGATCTAGTATTGTTCCCTTTACATTCTTTCAATTCAATAAGAGGTAATTCATAATAATTGTTCTTCTTTGCTTTTCCATTGTTCATCTCTTGCCTTTGTAGTTAGATCTCTCTTTAATTCTTGCAATTTATGTTGTTTACTTTTATTGCACTTTATGTGTTTGTTAAAATGTCTCTTTTAGTTTTAGTGTAGATTTTGTTCCTCTTGGCCTAGGTAGAGTAATTAGTGACACTTGAGTTATCTAATTCCTTTGTTGATTGATAATTGGAGAGATTGCTAATTGGTTTGGAGTGCACTAAAGCTAGTCTTTCCTTGGGAGTTGGCTAGAACTTGTGGCTCAAGTCAATTCATCCACTTGACTTTCCTTTATCTAGTAAGGGTTAACTAAGTGGTAGCAATGAACAATTCTCATCACAATTGAGAATGATAACTAGGATAGGACTTCTAATTTTCATACCTTGCCAAGAGCCTTTTATAGTTGTTAGTTTATTTTCATTGCCATTTACTTTCATGCCTCTTGTCCAAAACCCCAAAACAACTCAAACCAATAACAAGACACTTTATTGTAATTCCTAGGGAGAACGACCCGAGGTTTGAATACTTCGGTTTATAAATTTAGGGGTTTGTTACTTGTGACAAACAATCTTTTGTATGAAAGGATTATTGTTGGTTTAGAAACTATACTTGCAACGAGACTTCAATAGTGAAATTCTATACCATCAAAAATTCAATCATCAATACGTTCCAAAGGGACATGTAAAAATAGTTTTCTCCTGATCTTCTGGACCAATATAGATTTGAAAGTAACCTGTATAACCATCTAGAAAATAGTAGTGTGATTTACCTGACAGGCGATCAAGCATTTGATCGATGAAGGGCAATGGGTAGTGATCCTTGCGAGTGGCCTAGTTCAAGTGCCTATAGTCAATGCACACCCTCCAGGAAATCTGCACTCTTGTAGCCATGAGTTCTCCTTGCTCATTCTTCACTATGGTGATGCCAGACTTCTTCGGAACTACTTGTACTGGGCTGACCCATTCACTATCTGAGATTGGATAGATGATGTCAGCTTCAAGCAGTCTGGTTACTTCCTTCTTCACAACTTCTAAAATGGTGGGGTTCAACCGCCTTTGAGGTTGACAGATAGGCCTTGCTCCCTCCTCTAGAAAAATCCGGTGCTCACAGACCTGAGGGCTTATACCTACTATGTCTGCCAAGCTCCACCCAATAGCTTTCTTGTGTTTTCTCAGCACATTAAGCAGTTGCTCCTCTTGTTGGGAAGTGAGTTTCTTTGCAATAATAACTGGGAGCTTTTGATTGTCATCAAGATAGGCATACTTGAGGTCAGATGGAAAGGGTTTCAACTCTACTTTCAGCTCATGGCTTGGCACTTGATCATCTGGAACCACTGCAAGTAGCAAGGCGTCTTCAGTATACTCAGAGGACTTCCCCACACTTGCGCCTTGCTCCATGGTCATCTCTTCTGCTACCTCTTGGTGAATTTCAGCCACGATCTCCTCAATAATGTCGCACTGGAAGATGGAGTGGTCTTTCGGTGAGTGCTTCAAAGCTTCACTACTCTGCCATCTATTTTAAAAGAATATGTACCCGAGAAGGCATCCAACTTGAACTGCGAAGTCTTCAGAAATGGCCTTCCAAGTAAGATGGACTAAGGTCTTCCGGAGTCACTAGGGGGCATCTCTAAAATGTAGAAGTCGATAGGGAACGTCAGCCCCTTGATGCTTACCAGGACGTATTCCGCAATGCCAACCACTGATATTATGCTTTTATCTACCAAAACAAAACATGTTGCCGACCTTTTCAAGGGTGGGAGCTGGTGCACGAAATTGTAAATCACACTTTTCACAACTCGTACCACTAACCAGCAAGTGCACTGGGTCGTCCAAGTAATACCTTACGTGAGTAAGGGTCGAATCCCACAGAGATTTTTTGCTTGAAGCAAGCTATGGTTATCTTGTAACTCTTAGTTAGGATAATAATAATAAATCTCAGTTTTGATTGGTAGTAAATAAAAAGCATGGATTAAATAATACTCGTTATGCAGTAATGGAGAATATGTTGGAGTTTTGGAGATGCTTTATCTTCTGAATCTCTGCTTTCCTACTGTCGTCTTCTTCACGCACGCAAGGTTCCTTCCATGGCAAGCTGTGTGTTGGTGGATCACTGTTGTCAATGGCTACCATCCGTCCTCTCAGTGAAAATGGTTCATGTGCGCTGTCACCGCACGGCTAATCATCTGTCAGTTCTCACTCATGTTGGAATAGGATCCATTGATCCTTTTGCATCTGTCACTACGCCCAACCTTTGTGAGTTTGAAGCTCGTCACAGTCATTCAATCCCTGAATCCTACTCAGAATACCACAGACAAGGTTTAGACTTTCTGGATTCTTAAGAATACTGCCAATGGATTCTAGCTTATACCATAAAGATTCTGATTAAAGAATCCAAGAGATACTCATTCAATCGAAGATAGAACGGAGGTGGTTGTTAGGCACGCGTTCATAGGTTGAGAATGGTGATGAGTGTCACGGATCATCACCTTCTTCATATTGAAGTGCGAATGAATATCTTAGATAGAAACAATCGTGTTTGAATAGAAAACAGAAATAATTACATTAATTCATCGAGACACAGCAGAGCTCCTCACCCCCAACAATGGAGTTTAGAGACTCATGCCATCAAAGAGTACAAAGTTCAGATCTAAAAATGTCATAAGGTACAGAATAAATCTCTAAAAGTTGTTTAAATACTAAACTAGTAACCTAGGTTTACAGAAAATGAGTAAACTAAGATAGATAGTGCAGAAATCCACTTCTGGAGCCCACTTGGTGTGTGCTGGGGCTGAGACTTGAGCTTTTCATGTGCCTGGGCTGTTTCTGGAGTTAAACGCCAGGTTGTAACCTGTTTTGGGCATTTAACTCCAACTTGTAACATGTTTCTAGCGTTTAACGCCAAAATGGAATATGAAACCGTTTACGTCATTTATCTTCGAGCAAAGTATAGACTATTATATATTGTTGGAAAGCCCTAGATGTCTAATTTCCAACGCAACTAAGAGCGCACCAATTGGATTTTTGTAGCTCCAGAAAATCTATTTCGAGTGCAGGGAGGTCAGAATCCAACAGCATCAGCAGTCCTTTTTCAGCCTGAATCAGATTTTTGCTCAGATCCCTCAATTTCAGCCAGAAAATACCTGAAATCACAGAAAAATACACAAACTCATAGTAAAGTCTAGAAATATGAATTTTTCATGAAAACTAATAAAAACATACTAAGAAGTAGCTAGAACCTACTAAAAACTACCTAAAAACAATGCCAAAAAGCGTATAAATTATCCGCTCATCACAACACCAAACTTAAATTATTGTTTGTCCCCAAGAAACTGAAAATCAAATAGGATAAAAAGAAGAGAATATACTATAAATTCCAAAATATCAATGAAGCTTAGTTCTAATTAGATGAGCGGGACTAGTAGCTTTTTGCTTCTGAACAGTTTTGGCATCTCACTTTATCCTTTGAAGTTTAGAATGATTGGCATCTATAGGAACTCAGAATTCAGATAGTGTTATTGATTCTCCTAGTTTAGTATGTTGATTCTTGAACACATCTACTTTGTCTTGGCCGTGGCCCTAAGCACTTTATTTTCTAGTATTACCACCGGATACATAAATGCCACAGACACATAACTGGGTGAACCTTTTCAGATTGTGACTTAGCTTTGCTAAAGTCCCCAATTAGAGGTGTCCAAAGTTCTTAAGCACACTCTTTTGCTTTGGATCACGACTTTAACCACTCACTCTCAAGCTTTTCACTTGGACCTGCATGCCCTAAGTACATGGTTAGGGATAGCTTGATTTAGCCGCTTAGGCCTGGATTTATTTCCTTGGGCCCTCCTATCCATTGATGCTCAAAGCCTTGGATCCTTTTTACCCTTGCCTTTTGGTTTTAAGGGCTATTGACTTTTTCTGCTTGCTTTTTCTTTTTCTTTTATATTTTTTCGCCATTTTCTTGCAAGCTTTTGTTATTCCCTGCTTTTTCTTGCTTCAAGAATCAATTTTATGATTTTTCAGATTATCAATAATATTTCTCTTGTTCATCATTCTTTCAAGAGCCAACAATTTTAACATTCATAAAATTCAATATCAAAAAATATGCACTGTTCAAGCATTCATTCAAAAAAAAAACAAAAAGTATTGTCACCACATCAATATAATTAAACTAATTTCAAGGATGAATTCGAAACTCATGTACTTCTTGTTCTTTTGTTTTAGAACATTTTTCATTTAAGAGAGGTGAAGGATTCATGGAGTTATTCATAGCTTTAAGACATAGACA
This sequence comes from Arachis stenosperma, assembly GCF_014773155.1. NCBI lineage: Eukaryota > Viridiplantae > Streptophyta > Magnoliopsida > Fabales > Fabaceae > Arachis > Arachis stenosperma. The sequence continues at coordinate 23,653,791 of NC_080378.1, forward strand.
CTAGACAATAATGATCATGTAGTAATGACACAAAACATAGACAAACATAAAGTATGAAAATAAAAAAAAAACAGAAAAATAAGAACAAGGAAGTTAAGGAATGAGTCCACCTTAGTGATGGCGGCTTGTTCTTCCTCTTGAAGATCTAATGGTGCTCCTCTATGTCTCTTCCTTGCCTTTGTCGCTCTTCCCTTAAGGCTCTTTGATCTGCAATCAAATGCTCTACCACTGAACTATGGACCCTTGAGATAAATCTCTCCATCTCTCATGACTCAGATGTGGAAGCAACTTCCTTCCCTTTCCTCTTTCTAGAGGTTTCTCCGGCCTTAGGTGCCATAAATAGTAATGGAAAAACAAAAAGCAATGCTTTTTCCACACCAAACTTAAAAAGTTTGCTCATCCTTGAGCAAAAGAAGAAAGAAGGGAGTAGAAGGAGAAGTGAAGGAGATGGAGGTGTGTGAATGGGTGGGTTTGGGAGGGAAATGATTTGAATTTGAATAGTAAGGTAGGTGGGGATCCTGTGGGGTCCACAGATCCTGAGGTGTTAAGGATTTCTCATTCCTGCACCATTTAGGCGTGTAGAACGTCCTCTTAGTGCAATCCTGGGGTTTAACGCCATACTACTGTTTGTTTCTGGCGTTAAACGCCAGCTTGCAGCCTGTTTCTGGCGTTTAACGCCAGCTTGATGCTGCTTTCTGGCGTTAAACGCCAGTCTGATGCTACTTACTAGCGTTTAAACGCCAGTAAGCTTATCCTCCAGGGTGTGCTATTTTTAATGTTGTTTTTCATTTTGCTTTAATTTTTGCAGTTATTTTTGTGACTTCACATGATCATCAACCTAAAAAAAACACAAAATAACAATGGAATTTTAACATAGATATATAAAATTGGGTTGCCTCCAAATAAGTGCTTCTTTATCGTCTTTAGCTGGACTATTACTGAGCTTTTAATCTAGTCTGCAATGTCTGCGAACCACGGAGTTGACAAATGAATTTTTGTCGGTATAGAATTTATCAAGTGATCAATCGTAGTATAGTCTAAACCAACACAAAATCCATCGCCAAACAAATCTATACTCTATAACCGAGAGTATTAATCTCCCGAGTCGTTCTCCCTTGGAATTGCCAAAGTATGCATCTTATTGATTTAGTAAGCTTTGTTGAGTTCTTGAAGGTCTTAGCAAGTAATGAGAAACAACAATCAATTATCAAAAGGACTTGACTTAGGGTTGGCATTGGAAGTCTTTATCATTATAGTTCACTCAATGTTGATAGCCGTTAGACTTTGCTCCGTTTAGTCGTCCCCTAAATATAGAAGAAAGTCAAATGGAAACAATTAACTTGAGTCACAAGTTCTAGCTTCACCTTATGGGAATCTAGTTTTAGTGCACTTCAAGGCAATTGGCAAGCTCTAACTTCAAATCAACCCTTGATATAACTATTCAATTCATTCCAATGACCAAACCCTATGCCAAGTATAAAAGTTCTACTCCATAGCTAGTATTGACATTTTATCAAACATGTGATGAGCAAAAGGGAAAATCATAGTGAAATGAAGAGAGAAGTAGAATTAAGAAAATATTGCAACACAAGGAATTAGCAACAAGTATCAAAGAACAACAATGAAGATCAACAATCTCGAATATCAATGAAATCCAAAATTCATAGAGTTGAATCCTAGATCCAAGGAATGTCAACAATTACAACTACAACTTGGAATTGGAGGAGAAAATCTATTACATGAACAAAGTAAAATGAAAGTTGCAATGGATCTCACCAAGGAATGAGTAAAAATCCAGAATTTTGATGAAGAAGAACCCTAGTGAAAGCTTGAGAGAAGAGTTGATGAATCTAGAGAGAAATTGGAGTTTCTCTCTCTAACAAAGTAACTAACCCTCAAAATATCTAAAAACTAACAAATGAACTAAGTGTCCCCAACCTTTGCCCCCTTGGTCCTCTTAAGTCTTTTCCCGCCAAAGCACTCCTCAAAAGTTGGGATCTCTAACCAACTCCACGCCTAAGTCACGTGACTTTTAAAAAATCATTTCCGAACATCGGCGCGCACGCGCAAGGCACGCGTACGCGCCCTGGATGCGGCTCTGGAGTATGCGCGGAAGCGGAGTGTACGCGTACGCGTCCATGAAGATCCTGGCTTGGCTGCTACTCTAGCCGGCCCGTGGCTTGGCTCCTAGCTTCGGCTTCACATTGCTCTCATCCGCGCGGGCGCGCCAGGTGCGCGCACGCGCCCATGCGGAAATTTCCAAAGCTTCAATTTTCATGCTTCCTTTCCTTGCACCCTTCTTCCTTCTCTTTTCCTGTTCATTCCTACTCTATACCCTGAAACCACTTAGCACACAAGTCACGGCATCAAATGGCATCAAGAAGAGATTAGAAATGTGTCTATTTTAGTGCAAAATAAGCATGTTTTCCTTTATGAGGTAAAACTAGCAAAAGAATGCAAATCCTTATATTTTCATGCAGAAAATGTGTGAAATCATTGATAAACCCTTTGAAATTAGCACAAGATAAACCCTCAAAATGGGGTTTGTCAACCTCCCCACACTTAGATTCTAGCATGTCCTCATGCTTAGGAGAATGCAAAGAAATACAGAAGACCAAGGATCACAAACGTATGGGACTCATGGAATGCAACCTACTCATATGCGTGCAGCTACGACTAGTGCGGTTATCTACTTGGTTGGGAACAAATCAGCTTCCTTATGACATGTGCAAGCTCATGGGGTACAATGGTGGTCAGTGCATAGATCTTGCCAAATTCTAAACATCAAATGCAATTTATGCAACCTTGCATGAGGAATGCTCGCGAGAACCGGGAATCAAAGGATTGAGCGTCGAACCCTTACCGGAAGTGTTTACACTCTAGTCGCTCAAGTGTTTAGGGTTAATTCTCTCAATTCTCCCCTAATCATGCTTTCTAAGATTTGTTCTTCTTCTAACAATCAACACGTATTTCATGCATGCATACATCTATCATGAGGTCTTCTCCTTAGGTTGTAATGGGGTTAGGGTCAAGGTAGGATCATATATGGCTAGTGGGCTTAAAACTTGGATCTTTGATGAACTTAAACCTTCTCCCCTAACCTATACAATGTCCTATACAATTAAGTGCTAGTCTAACTACCCATTCCTCACTTTTTCACATACTCATGTCTTTTCTATTCATTCACCAACATTTATGCATTGACTTCTCTTATTGAGCTTCACTTCGGGGCATTTTGTCCCCTTTATTGCTTTTCTTGTCCTTACTCTTCCTTTTTTTTATTTTTTCCTTTTTCTCTTTTTTTTTCTTTTCATATTATTTTGTTATATATTTTTTTTCTCATTTCATTTCCTTCTTCTTCTCATGCACAAGAACATCAATGCATAAAGTCTATTCATTCAATCAAGACATGAGCATGCACCCAATTCCTTAATATTTCCAATAATAAAGCAAAGCTACCCTTTTATCCACCCAATGTCCCCAACCCACACTTGAATGATACTCACATATGCTAGCCTAAGCCAATCAAAGATCCAAATTAAGGACTTTCATTGTTTTCCGCTTTACGGCTTGTAATGTGCTAAATTAAGGAACAAGTGGGTTAATTGTAGGCTCAAATTGGTTAACAATGGAAGACAAAAGGTAGGCTATTTGGGTAAGTGAGCTCAATGAAATGATGGCCTCAATCATATAAATGCATGAATACACAAAATAATGGACATAAAGAATCAAACAAATCAAAGATTACAATCATAGGAAGAGAATAATGCACACAAGAAGGAAAACTAAGTGGTTATAAGATGTAACCACACCTTTAGGCTCAAATCTCACATGCTTGTGTTCTTTAGTTCAAAACCATGTTCCAAAATATAATTCTTCATGCAATTTTGGCATCAAAGCATTTAGAAATTCTGCAGTGCCCCATGATTGTCCCCAAAGTGTTGGTTCCTTTAAGAAAGAATTCATTGTTCCAACCAAGTAAATTTATCATGCAGATGGTGTCAACTAAAACCTATTCATGCAACCTATCCTAATGTGTTCAAACTTATTCAGATGTTACCTATGGAGATCGGTCGGCCGACCTCCCCACACTTAAAATTTAGCACGGTCCTCCGTGCTATCGGTTAGGCGCAGTGGTTGGTCGTACTCCGAGTGACCCACATCCCCGATGTCAAAGCTGTCGCCGCTTGAAGTTGCGGTGGATGTGGAGATATCGGGTTCCTCCATAGGTGGGGTGACTATGCTTAGGAGGTTCTTCACATGAGCATAGCGGCGTTGGTTACGCCGCTCATAACGGTCCAATTTCTTGTGAAGGTCCTCAAGGCGTTGGGCGGTCGATTTCTGAGATTTAGATGAAGAGGTAGTGTTGCGAGTCGGTGGGGGTGGTCCAAAATCCTTGGTGGCTTCCGGAGGCTTGAGGCATCTCTTGGTCGGAATGATATCACCGTCGACCGGAATTGAGGTTCTTCTATCCTTAACCTCTCGGTTGACGCCCGCTTTTGCAACCAAATCGGTCACCAAAGCGGGGAATGGGAGATTGCCTTTGGCATGAATGCGCCCCATGGATTGGCGGATGACATGCGAAATGTTGACCGGCTTCTCGGTTAAGATGCACCATATCAATAAGGCCAACTCGGCGGTGATGGATGACCCATGTGTACTTGGAAGCACATAGTGAGCTAGAATTTGGGCCCATGCTGTGGCTTCTTGAGTGAGGTGGCGGACATCTAAACCCTTGGGTCTTTGCTTGATGGTTCCCCGAATCCAGTATGCGTTGGGTAGAGCAATGACGCCGAGGATCGCGCCCCAGTCAAATGCGCGGTCATCGCATGTAGCCAAGGCTTCTTCGTAAGCGTTATAGTCATCCGTTGATGGTTCAAGTCCAAGGACTTCTTGGATTGTGTCCACCGTGACCGACACTTGCTTTCGGCGCACAAAGACTGATGTGAGAAGGGGAGAGTGGAAGTTGGAGTAGAATTCCACTACCCATGAGAGATTTGCCTCCTTTGGTTGCCTCAAGAGGAACTTCCATTGTCTTTGCTCAATATGTGGCATCACAATCGGACGGAGGTGAGCCGGTAGGACTAGGAGGGGTTCCGGATGATAGTTCCTCTCAATCATTGTAGCGTAAACAAGTTCGCAGTAGCGGTTGGGAAACTTGTTCGAATCCTTAGGAGGGTTGTCCTTCTCAAGAGTGTCAACGGGGCCCTTAGATTTCCTTAAGAGTGGCTTGGCCGTTGGCTCTTGGCGCGCTTTAGCGGAAGTTGGCTTTTTGGGAGCTTTCCCTTTGTTCTTCTTGATGACCATCCTATGAAAATAGAGGACGGGAAAACATTAGACCCAAATAAGCGGAAATAACGCGAGTATGTAAAGAAAAGTTATGCCATAGAATGTAGATATCATTGTCACATGACAGCTGCAACATGTAACTAAGATACATGAGAAGAGCAAGGCAAATCATATTCATATGGTGTAAGGGTGATTTAAGCATGCAAGTATGGTGCATGAGAAGCATATACCCTTAGGAACCACAAATTGATAAATGAGAGGCAAGTTAGTCAAAGTGGGCTCAAAAGTCAAGTATGCTTTTCATCGAACACTTGGTGTGCATCCTGTTGTAGTGTGATTTCAAGATGTTGAAAGCAATGTAGTATTTCACAATCCACTATGAATGATTACAGTGCACAGTAATAGTAGAAAGAAAAAAACAAGCAACACAACTCATTCACCAATGCAAGTAAAATGGAAACCTAAATGCCCATGAAGAGTCAAGGTGAGGGAGAGAGGAAGGGAAAAGAAGGGAAAATAAAAACAAAATTCTCTTAGAGAAGTAGCTAAATGAAAGAAGAAAGAGCTAACTAAAAAGAAGTTGAAAGTAAATGAGTGAGAGCCACAAGATATGGTGGCTTAGTATAGTACCTTGTGATGAGGTTGTGGTGTGGGTTGATGGGGAGTGGTGAAGAAGGTAGAGGGTGGTGGAATGAAGTGTAGAAGAGGGAATGGAGGGATTAGGGTGAGAAATGGGTGTTCCTCTTCTTTAAGTTGGATGTGTAGTAGAGGGTATGAGAGTGGGAGGGAAATGTGAAGTGAAAGTGAAGGAGTGAGTGTGCCCCTTTATTTTTTGTTGGCGCCGAACATCTGCGCGTGCGCGCACGGTGCGCGCTCGCGCAGCGAGACGAGGTGAAGAGGGACGCGCGCGCACGCTTCGCGCGAGCGCGCCCATGTGTCTGGGCTGGGGGCATAGAGGAGGCACAGGGTTGGCACAACTCTCTGGTATATGTACCAGAAGTTGCTGCAGGTCCTTCGGCGCGCGCGCGCACACTGCCCACACGCGTCAGCGTGGTTGTGCCCCGGGCATGAAAGGGGCCTAGGGGGGGCTCAACTCTCTGTGGAATGGCTCAGAGAGGAGTGCAGGACGAAAAGGCGCGTACGCGGCTATGGGGCGCGCGCGCACTCTGTGCTTGCAGTGTAAGGACGCGTACGCGCCAAATGCGCGTACGCGGCAGAGGTTTTGGGCCTGTGGCGTGGTATAGGCCTGAGAAAGGCCTAACTCTCTGGAATATGTACCAAGAGTGCAGCAGGGCAATCGGCGCGGACGCGCATAGCATGCTTGCGCGTCAATTGGCAGACTTTGCCCAGGGGCGCGGACGCGCCATATGCGCGTGCGCGCGAGCTTCCTGTGCTTCAGGCATGGTCCTGGCATGGTGTGGGATAACTCTCGGGTAGATGTATGGGGGCTATGTTTCGCGATCCACGCGTTCGCGCACTGTGCGCGTTCGCGTGGTTGACCTTCGAGTACCTTAGAGACGCGCACGCGCCAGGTGCGCGCACGCGCAGAGGGGGTTGTTTTTCCTAATTATGCATGTGTCTATACCACTTTTGACATTACAACCTCCCCTTTCCACACAGTTGCCTAAGCACTATATTAGGGCATTTTGCTTGGCACATCAGCAATGAGTTGAACAAATGATGGAGAATTGACAATAAAATCTATCTAACAAACATAAAGTCGAGTGTCTATGTACAAAGCTCAAAGGAAGATCTTACCATGGTGGGGTGTCTCCCACCTAGCACTTTTGTTTAACGTCCTTAAGTTGGACTTTCGGTATCTCATTGTGCTTGTTGAAGGGTTGCATCTCTCAAGAGGAACACTTCAATCTCCTTAGAGTTCTTTCTTTGCTCACCATGATACAATTTGAGACGGTGTCCGTTTACCTTGAAGATGTCCGGGCTTGTTGGGTGGCGCAAGTGGTAGACCCCATAAGGTTCTACCTTCTCCACTTGGTATGGTCCGTCCCACCTTGATCTTAGCTTTTCGGGTAGTAGTCTCAACCTTGAATTGTAGAGAAGCACTAAGTCACCGGATTGGAACTCCTTTCTTCTAATGTTTTTGTCATGGATGGCTTTTAACTTTTCCTTGTAGAGCCTAGCATTGTCGTAGGCCTCTTGTCTCAAACACTCCAATTCCGCCAATTGAATCTTTCTTTCTATGCCGGCCCCACCCAAGTTCATATTACACTCCTTTACGGCCCAATACGCTTTGTGCTCAATCTCCACCGGTAAGTGGCATGCTTTACCATATACAAGCCGGAAGGGGCTCATGCCGATCGGTGTCTTGTAGGCCGTCCGATACGCCCAAAGTGCATCGGAGAGTTTAGTGCTCCAATCTTTTCTATTCGGCTTCACAATCCTTTCCAAAACATGCTTGATTTCCCTGTTTGAGACTTCGGCTTGGCCGTTTGTTTGAGGGTGATAGGCCGTGGCGACTTTGTGGATGATGCCATATTTCCTCATGAGGCCGTCTATTTTCTTGTTGCAAAAGTGTGACCCTTGGTCACTTATGATTGCTCTTGGGGCTCCAAAACGGCAAATGATATTATTCCTCACAAAAGAATACACCATATTAGCGTCATCCGTTCGGGTGGGGATTGCCTCCACCCATTTTGACACATAATCGACGGCTAACAAGATGTAAAGAAAGCCATTGGAGTTTGGAAATGGCCCCATGAAGTCGATTCCCCATACATCAAAGATTTCACAAAAAAGCATATTTTGTTGGGGGATTTCGTCCTTCTTGGAAATATCTCCAAACCTCATACATTGGGGGCAAGATTTGCAATAGAGAGAAGCATCTTTGAGAAGGGTTGGCCACCAAAATCCGCAATCAAGGACTTTTCTTGCCGTTCTTTGGGGTCCATAGTGGCCACCCCCTTCGGAAGCATGGCAAGCGTCCAAGATTGCTTGGAATTCGGTTTGGGGTATGCACCGTCGCACTATTTGGTCCGCTCCACATCTCCACAAATAGGGATCATCCCAAATATAGTATTTGGATTCGCTTTTTAGCTTATCCTTTTTGTGTTTGTCAAGATTAGGAGGGAAGGTGTGTGAAACCAAATAGTTTGCGATTGGGGCATACCAAGGAACCACTTCCGAGATTGCGTGCAAGGTATCTAAAGGAAAGGAATCATTGATAGGAGTGGTGTCGCCTTTTATGTGTTCAAGGCGGCTTAAATGGTCCGCCACTAGGTTTTGGGAGCCACTCCTATCTTTGATCTCCAAATCAAATTCTTGTAACAAAAGCACCCAACGGATTAATCTCGGTTTTGATTCCTTCTTGGCCAACAAATACTTTAGTGCCGCATGATCCGAGTACACTACTACCTTGGAACCAAGAAGATAAGCTCGGAACTTGTCCAAAGCAAAAACAATAGCTAGTAGTTCCTTTTCGGTAGTAGTGTAGTTAGATTGGGCTCCATCTAATGTTTTGGAAGCATAAGCTATGACATAGGGGATCTTACCCTCGCGTTGTGCTAACGCGGCTCCAATCGCATAGTTTGAAGCGTCACACATGATTTCAAAAGGTTGAGTCCAATCGGGGCCTCGCACTATAGGAGCTTGTGTCAATGCTACTTTGAGTTTGTCATATGCTTCCATGCATTCCTTGCTTAGCTCAAATTCGACATCTTTTTGTAGTAATCGAGAGAGAGGTAGGGCTACCTTGCTAAAGTCCTTGATGAATCTCCGGTAAAATCCTGCATGTCCAAGAAAAGAACGGACTTCCCTCTCGGAGGAGGGGTAAGGTAAACTAGATATGACATTTATTTTAGCCGGATCTACGGAGATGCCTTCCTTTGATACTATGTGTCCCAAAACAATTCCTTGTTTGACCATGAAATGACATTTTTCAAAATTTAAAACAAGGTTTGTTTTGGTGCATCTCTCTAAGACTTTTTCAAGGTTACCTAGACAATGCTCAAATGAATCACCATACACACTAAAATCATCCATGAAAACTTCCATTGATTGCTCTAGAAAATCCGCAAATAGGCTCATCATGCATCTTTGGAACGTTGCCGGTGCATTGCATAGGCCAAATGGCATACGCTTGTAAGCATACGTTCCGAAGGGGCAAGTAAATGTGGTTTTTTCTTGGTCTTCTAGAGCAATATGGATTTGAAAGTATCCGGAGTAGCCATCAAGAAAACAATAATATGATTTACCGGCTAATCGATCAAGCATTTGATCAATAAATTGTAGTGGGAAATGATCTTTCCTTGTGGCCGCATTCAATCTCCGGTAATCTATGCATACTCTCCAAGAATTTTGTACTCTTGTTGCTATGAGTTCACCACTTTCATTTTTGATTGTTGTCACTCCGGACTTTTTGGGCACTACATGGACCGGGCTCACCCATTCGCTATCCGAGATAGGGTAGATGATGTCCGCTTCAAGTAACTTAGTGACTTCTTTCTTTACTACCTCAAGGATGGTAGGATTGAGTCTCCTTTGAGGTTGCCGAACCGGTCTTGCTCCTTCTTCAAGGAATATGCGGTGCTCGCATACTTTGGGGCTTATTCCCACTAAATCCGCCAAACTCCACCCGATTGCCTTTTTGTTTTTTCTCAATACATTCAGCAATTTCTCTTCTTGTTGAGGGGTTAGCTCTTGGGCAATTATCACGGGTAGCTCTTGGGCTTCATCAAGGTATGAATACCTTAAGTGGGGCGGTAGTGGCTTCAATTCCATCTTCTTGTTTTTCTTGGGAGTTTGAGTTTCCGGTTGAGTTGCATGATGTGTGGTGCTTAGTTCGCTTGACTTTTCATTTGCTTCTTCACCCATATACTTCTCATCTAACTTTGCTAGATGCACTTCAGCCACTATGTTGTCGATTGGGTCGCACCGGAATAAAGAATGGTTCTCCGGTGGATGCCTCATTGCTTCCTCTAGGCTAAAGCTTACAATTCTCCCATCTATTTCAAATGAGTAATTCCCCGAGTAAGCATCAAGTTTAAATCTAGAAGTTCTCAAGAATGGTCTTCCAAGTAGGATAGCCGATGCTCTCTCGGTTTCGCTTGATGGCATTTCAAGAACATAGAAGTCAATCGGAAACACCAACCCTTTTATATTCACCAATACATCTTCCGCAACGCCCGCTACGGTTATTATACTCTTATCCGCTAAGACAAATCTTGCCGTCGACCTTTTTAGTTGTGGCAAATTCAATAACCGGTAGACGGATAGTGGCATGATGCTAACACATGCTCCAAGGTCGCACATGCAATCTTTAAAGTGGACTCCATTGATTGTGCAAGTAACCATACAAGGACCCGGATCATCACACTTCTCGGGTAGTGCTCCCATTAAGGCGGAAATAGAGCTCCCCAATGGAATGGTTTCCAATTCAAGAATTCTATCCTTATGTATGCATAAGTCTTTGAGGAATTTAGCATATCTAGGAACTTGATGGATAACATCAAAGAGGGGGATGGTTACCTCAACTTTCTTGAATATTTCCACCATTTTGGGGTCAAGCTCTATATGCTTTTTAGCTTTCTTTGCAAGTGTTGGGAATGGGAGTGGTTGAGCAACTTCCTCTTCCAAGGTTCTTTTGGCCTTGGGTGTCTCTCTTGTTGGTTGGACCTCATCCTCAACTATGCCTTGTGGTGCCTCCTCCTCCACTACTTCTTCTATATTTACTCTCTCCTCTTCTTGAGCGGTTGTGATAGGACTTGAATCCTTTGCTTCCTTCCCTTTTAGTTGCGTACCGGATCTAAGGGTAATGGCGTTGATGCCTCCCTTTGGATTTGGTTGAGGTTGAGAAGGAATGACACTTTGGATTGGGGGTTGAGGAGTGGAGGTTGATGGTGGATCCATGCGTGCAAGAAGAGCTTGTAGTGTGGAGGTGAGACCGGTGAGACCGGAAGCAAGTGTGTTTTGTAGTTCCTTTTGGCCTTGGATAATGGTTCGAAGTGTTTCATCTTGGTTTGAGGGTGCATATGTGAGTTGAGGAGCTTGTGATTGATTTGGTGGTGGTCTTTGATGTGGTGGTTGGTATGTTTGGTAGTTTCTTTGTGGATTTTGTTGATTGTATGATTGATTTTGTGAGTTGTATGGTCGGTTTTGTGAGAAGTTTTGTGAGTTGTTACCCCATCTTTGACCTCCTCCATTGTTGTTGTTGTCCCTATTCCCTTGTTGATGGTTGTCTCTCCAATTTTGATTATTGTGTCCACTTCCTTGGTTATGGCTTCCTCCTCCTTGATAAGAGTACCCTTGGTTAGGATTACCGCCTTGGTAGTATCCTTGATTGGGGCGATCGTAGAAATTGTGGGTAGCCGCCAAGGTATTGTCTTCTTGAAGGCTTGGGCACTCATCCGTGTAGTGAGAATAGCAAGAGCAAATACCACATACTCTTTGAGGGACCAATTGTTGGTTATGTTGTGGAGGTGGTGGAGGGTGTTGTTGTTGGTATGATTGAGGTTGTGGTTGTTGTTGGTTCAATTGGAGTTGCTTCAAGATAGATGTCATCTCATTCAAGGATTGAGTTAGAGCGGTGGTTTCACTACTAGTTGATACCTCATTCACGGTTCTTGGACGGTTGACTCTTCGCCTCATATGTTGATTGGATTCGGCCAAGTCAATAATAAGTTGCCATGCCTCCTCCGCGGTTTTGTATTTGGACAAAGAACCATTGCTAGAAGTGTCCAAGAGGGTTCTATCTTGCTCTCGCATCCCTTGACATATGTATCCAAGCAATACTTGAGTGTCAATCATGTGATTTGGACATGCATCTAGTAGTTTGCGAAACCGTTCCCAATACTCATAGAGTGGTTCCGTTTCACCTTGCACAATACAAGACATTTCCTTCCTTAACCTATCCATCTTTTCCGGAGGTAGGAATTTATCCAAGAATCCTCTTCTAAGTAAGTCCCAATCGGAGGTAACTTCACTAGAGAGAGTGTAGAACCATTCTTTAGCCTTGTCCTCAAGAGAGAAAGGGAAAGCAAACAACCATATAGCAACTTCATCGGACCCTTCCCGTCTAGTAGTTGAGCATATGCGATGGAAATCCTTGAGATGTCGAATAGGGTCTTGTGCGGGAAGTCCATGAAACTTAGGTAGGAGGTTGATCAAAGCAGTCTTCAATTCAAAGTTAGCATTCAAGTTGGGATGAGTTACGTGAAGGGGTTGAAGGACATAATCCAGTGCACCCGCTTCCTTGATGGTAACTCTCCTCGGAGCATCCATGGTGTTAGTACCTAAAGCAAAAGAAGAATTATTAGTGAGATTGATGGGAGTAGAATTAGTGCCTTCTTTGAGTGACGGTTCAATGTTCACTTCTAGTAAGGTGGTTGAGGTGGTGAAAGCCTCTTCCCCTTTTCCAAACTTAAGCCGCCTCCGAGCTTGTCTAATATGAAGCAAAGTTCGTTCTATTTCCGGATCAAAAGGGACTAAGCTCGGATTTGGTTGTGAACGCGTCATGCAATGAAGGGGGAATGGAATTCATTGTGATGATGAGGAATTAGTCACTTGAATTATTCACAATGGAATGCAACTATGTACATCTATACATGCTTAATCCAAACAATAACATGGCACACTAGGCAATATCCCCGGCAACGGCGCCATTTTGACAAATGAATTTTTGTCGGTATAGAATTTATCAAGTGATCAATCGTAGTATAGTCTAAACCAACACAAAATCCATCGCCAAACAAATCTACACTCTATAACCGAGAGTATTAATCTCCCGAGTCGTTCTCCCTTGGAATTGCCAAAGTATGCATCTTATTGATTTAGTAAGCTTTGTTGAGTTCTTGAAGGTCTTAGCAAGTAATGAGAAACAACAATCAATTATCAAAAGGACTTGACTTAGGGTTGGCATTGGAAGTCTTTATCATTATAGTTCACTCAATGTTGATAGCCGTTAGACTTTGCTCCGTTTAGTCGTCCCCTAAATATAGAAGAAAGTCAAATGGAAACAATTAACTTGAGTCACAAGTTCTAGCTTCACCTTATGGGAATCTAGTTTTAGTGCACTTCAAGGCAATTGGCAAGCTCTAACTTCAAATCAACCCTTGATATAACTATTCAATTCATTCCAATGACCAAACCCTATGCCAAGTATAAAAGTTCTACTCCATAGCTAGTATTGACATTTTATCAAACATGTGATGAGCAAAAGGGAAAATCATAGTGAAATGAAGAGAGAAGTAGAATTAAGAAAATATTGCAACACAAGGAATTAGCAAAAAGCATCAAAGAACAACAATGAAGATCAACAATCTCGAATATCAATGAAATCCAAAATTCATAGAGTTGAATCCTAGATCCAAGGAATGTCAACAATTACAACTACAACTTGGAATTGGAGGAGAAAATCTATTACATGAACAAAGTAAAATGAAAGTTGCAATGGATCTCACCAAGGAATGAGTAAAAATCCAGAATTTTGATGAAGAAGAACCCTAGTGAAAGCTTGAGAGAAGAGTTGATGAATCTAGAGAGAAGTTGGAGTTTCTCTCTCTAACAAAGTAACTAACCCTCAAAATATCTAAAAACTAACAAATGAACTAAGTGTCCCCAACCTTTGCCCCCTTGGTCCTCTTAAGTCTTTTCCCGCCAAAGCACTCCTCAAAAGTTGGGATCTCTAACCAACTCCACGCCTAAGTCACGTGACTTTTAAAAAATCATTTCCGAACATCGGCGCGCACGCGCAAGGCACGCGTACGCGCCCTGGATGCGGCTCTGGAGTATGCGCGGAAGCGGAGTGTACGCGTACGCGTCCATGAAGATCCTGGCTTGGCTGCTACTCTAGCCGGCCCGTGGCTTGGCTCCTAGCTTCGGCTTCACATTGCTCTCATCCGCGCGGGCGCGCCAGGTGCGCGCACGCGCCCATGCGGAAATTTCCAAAGCTTCAATTTTCATGCTTCCTTTCCTTGCACCCTTCTTCCTTCTCTTTTCCTGTTCATTCCTACTCTATACCCTGAAACCACTTAGCACACAAGTCACGGCATCGAATGGCATCAAGAAGAGATTAGAAATGTGTCTATTTTAGTGCAAAATAAGCATGTTTTCCTTTATGAGGTAAAACTAGCAAAAGAATGCAAATCCTTATATTTTCATGCAGAAAATGTGTGAAATCATTGATAAACCCTTTGAAATTAGCACAAGATAAACCCTCAAAATGGGGTTTGTCAGCTTTCTGAATAGCAAACAATTGCTCATCCGGAAAGGTTTCAGAGATCTCAGTAGGAGGGAGGGACGCTCCTGCTACTGGTTCTATCTGGGACAGGTGATCAGCTACTTGATTTTTTGTCCCTTTTCTGTCTCTTATTTCTATATCAAATTCTTGCAGAAGCAACACCCATCTTGTGAGCTTGGGTTTTGAATCCTGCTTTGTGAGTAGATATTTAAGAGCAGCATGGTCAGTGTACACAATCACTTTTGATCCAACTAAATAAGATCTGAATTTGTCAATAGCATAAACCACTGCAAGTAATTCCTTTTCTGTGGTTGTATAGTTCTTCTGCGCATCATTTAGAATACGGCTGCCATAATAAATGATGTGCAGAAGCTTATCATGCCTTTGTCCCAATACTGCACCAATGGCATGGTCACTGGCATCACACATTAGTTCGAATGGTAATGCCCAGTTTGGTGCAGAAATGATTGGTGTTGTGACCAACTTAGCTTTCAGAGTCTCAAAGGCCTGCAAACACTCTTTGTCAAAGACAAATGGTGTATCAGCAGCCAGTAGATTACTCAGAGATTTTGCAATTTTCGAAAAATCCTCAATAAACCTCCTATAGAATACTGCATGCCCCAAAAAGCTTCTGATTGCCTTAACATTGGTAGGTGGTGGTAATTTTTCAATTACCTCTACCTTAGCTTGATCCACCTCTATTCCCTTGTTCGAAATTTTGTGCACAAGGACAATTCCTTCAGTCACCATAAAGTGACATTTCTCCCAGTTTAAAACCAGGTTAGTCTCTTGGCACCTCTTTAGAACAAGTGCTAGATGGTCAAGACAGGAGCTGAATGAATCTCCAAATACTGAAAAGTCATCCATGAAGACTTCCAGAAATTTTTTCACCATATCAGAGAAAATAGAGAGCATGCACCTTTGAAAGGTTGCAGGTGCATTGCACAGACCAAATGGCATCCTTCTGTATGCAAATACTCCAGATGGACATGTGAATGCTGTTTTCTCTTGATCCTGGGGATCTACTGCAATTTGGTTATAACCTGAATATCCATCCAGAAAGCAGTAGTAATCATGACCTACTAGTCTTTCTAGCATCTAGTCTATGAATGGTAAAGGAAAATGATCCTTTCTGGTAGCTGTATTGAGCCTTCTGTAATCAATACACATACGCCACCCTGTAACTATTCTTGTAGGAACCAGTTCATTCTTTTCATTATGAACCACTGTCATGCTACCCTTCTTAGGGACGACTTGGACGGGGCTCACCCAGGGGCTATCAGAAATAGGATAAATAATCCCAGCCTCTAGTAATTTAGTGACCTCCTTCTACACCACCTCCTTCATGGCTGGATTCAGTCACCTCTGTGGTTGAACCATCGGCTTAGCGTCATCCTCCAATAGGATCTTGTGCATGCATCTGGCTGGGCTAATGCCCTTAAGATCACTGATGGACCACCCAAGAGCAGTCTTGTGTGTCTTCAGCACTTGAATTAGTGCTTCCCCTTCCTGTGGCTCTAAGGTAGAGCTTATGATTACAGAAAAAATGTCACCTTCTCCCAGAAATACATATTTTAGGGATGGTGGTAATGGTTTGAGCTCGAGTTTAGGAGGTTTCTCCTCTTCCTGAGGGATTTTCAGAAGTTCTATTATTCTCTCTGGTTCCTCCAGATCAGGCTGAACATCTTTAAAGATATCCTCTAGCTCTGATTCGAGACTCTCAGTCATATTGACCTCTTCCACTAGAGAGTCAATAATATCAATGCTCATGTAGTCGTTTGGGGTGTCTGGATGCTGCATAGCTTTGACAACATTCAACTTAAACTTGTTCTCATTGACTCTCAGGGTTAATTCCCTTTTTTGGACGTCAATGAGGGTTCGTTCAGTTGCTAGGAAAGGTCTTCCTAGAATGAGAGTTGCACTCTGGTGCTCCTCCATTTCCAGCAACACAAAGTCAGTGGGAAAGGCGAATGGCCCAACCTTGACAATCATGTCTTCAATCACGCCTGATGGGTATTTAATGGAGCCATCAGCAAGTTAGAGACATGTCCGGGTTGGTTTGACTTCTTCAGTCAAACCAAGCTTTTTGATAGTGGATGCAGGTATTAGGTTGATACTTGCTCCAAGATCACATAGAGCTTTCTTGGTACAAGTACCCTCTAATGTGCATGGTATCATGAAGCTTCCGGGATCTTTAAGCTTTTCTGGTAAGCTTTTCAGAATGACTGCACTGCATTCTTCAGTGAGGTAAACTTTTTCAGTTTCTCTCCAATCCTTCTTATGACTTAAGATCTCTTTCATGAACTTAGCATAAGAGGGTATTTGCTCAAGTACTTCTACAAACGGAATCTTTATTTCAAGAGTCCTGAGATAGTCTGCAAAGTGGGCAAATTGCTTATCCTGTTTCGCTTGGCAGAGTTTTTGAGGATAAGGCATTTTGGCTTTGTATTCCTCAACCTTAGTTGCTGTAGGTTTATTTCCTACAGATGTGGTTGGAGAAGCCTTTTTAGAGAGGTTTCTATCAGCACTTGTATGTGTCTGATCCCTCACTGCGTTTGAATGCTAGGGTTAGAAGCTGGATTGGCATTGGACGCCAATTCCTTACCTATTTCTGGCGTTTGAACGCCAGAACTGAGCTTCCCTTGGGCATTTAACACCAACTCCTTGCCTATTTGTGGCATTTGAACGCCAGAACTAAGCATGGGTTGGGCGTTTAGCGCCAGCTCTCCACTCTTTTCTGGCGTTTGAGCGCAAGAATTATTCCTCTCTGGGCTCTTACTATTCTCAGAGGGATTTTGGGTAGCAGTTTGTTCATTTCTTGGCTTTCTACTGCCTTGAAGTGAGGTATTTAATGTTTTTCCTCTTCTTAATTGAACTGTTTGGCACTCTTCTGTTATTTGTTTTGATAACTGCTATTTTGTTTGCTTCAGCTGTACTTCCATATTCATATTAGCCATTCTTGTGTCTTGTAGTATCTCCTTGAATTTGGCTAGCTATTTTGTTAGAAAATCTAATTGCTGATTGAATTCAGTAACTTGTTCTACAGGACTGAGTTCAGCAGTTACTGTTTTAGCCTCTTCTTTCATGGAAGGTTCACTACTTAAGTACAGATGCTGATTTCTAGCAACTGTATCAATGAGCTCTTGAGCTTCTTCAATCGTCTTTCTCATGTGTATAGATCCACCAGCTGAGTGGTCCAAAGACATCTGAGCTTTCTCTGTAAGCCCATAATAGAAGATGTCTAACTGCACCCACTCTGAAAATATTTCAGAGGGGCATTTTCTTAGCATCTCTCTGTATCTCTCCCAGGCATCATAAAGAGATTCATTATCTCCTTGTTTAAAGACTTGGATGTTCAGCCTTAGCTGTGTCATCCGTTTTGGAGGGAAATATTGATTCAGGAATTTTTTTGACAGCTATTTCCATGTTCTTATGCTAGCCTTAGGTTGGTTATTTAACCACCTCTTAGCTTGGCCTTTTACAGCAAATGGAAACAGTAACAATTTGTAGACATCCTGATCTACTTTCTTACCATGTACTGTGTCAGCAATTTGTAAAAATTGTGCTAGAAACTCTGTAGGTTCTTCCTGTGGAAGACCGGAATACTGGCAACTTTGCTGCACCATGATAACGAGCTGAGGATTCAACTCAAAACTACTGACTCCGATGGCGGGTATACAGATACTACTCCCATATGAAGCAGTAGTGACGTTAGCATATGACCCTAGAGTCCTTCTGGACTGTTCATTTCCACTTAGGTGGAGAAAAGGAGATGACATAGATTTATTTTATTTATTTTATTATATTTATAAAAATTTTTTCGAAATAATAAAATAAAATAAAATAAAAACTACAATAAAAATAAAAAAAGATTTGAAAATATTTTATGAGGATTTTCGAAAAAGTGAGGAAAGAGAAAGTGGTTAGGATATTTTTGAAAAAGATATGATTTTAAAAATCTTAAAAGGATATGATTTGAAAAATTTTGACCAAGTCAACACAAGGAATTCGAAAATTATGAGAAATTAAAGGAAAATATATTTTTTTTATTTTTGAATTTTATTATGAAAGAGAAAAACACACAAAAGACACAAGACTTAAAATTTTTAGATCCAATGCTCCTTGTTTTCGAAAATTTTGGAGGAAAAATACTAAGGCACACCAAACTTAAAAATTTTAAGATCAAAACACAAAGAAGACTCAAAAACACTTTGAAGACTCACAAGAACAACAAGAACATGAAGATAGAACACCAAACTTAAAATTTTTAGAAAACCACAATAAAATTTTCGAAAACTAAAGGAAAATTAACAAGAGAACACCAAACTTAAAAATTGACACAAGATTTAATCAAAGAAAAATTATTTTTGAAAAATTTTTAAAAGGAAGATACCCAATTACCAAGAACACAAGCACAACGCTCTAGCCAACTGAGCTATAAATTTAACATGATTTAATAAGGTATTTAATAAATAATTTTTTTTTGAAAATTGATATTTTGAAAAAGCACAAGAAAAATAAGAAAAGACACATAACAAGAAAAACTAAAGATCAAACAAGAAAAATTGACAAGAACAACTTGAAGATTAAGGAAGAACAAAGAACATGCAATTCGAAAATTGAAAGACAAAGAAAAGCATGCAATTGACACCAAACTTAAAACATGACACTAAAATCACAGAAAAACTAAAAATTAATAAAGAAAAATAATATTTTTGAAAAATTTTTGAAAAGAAAATAAAAGACTCTGACCCAAAAGACAAAATTTTCCTAATCTAAGCAACAAGATTCACCGTCAGTTGTTCAAATTCGAACAATCCCTGGCAACAGTGCCAAAAACTTGGTGCACAAAATTGTAAATCACACTTTTCACAACTCGTACCACTAACCAGCAATTGCACTGGGTCGTCCAAGTAATACCTTACGTGAGTAAGGGTCGAATCCCACGGAGATTGTTGGCTTGAAGCAAGCTATGGTTATCTTGTAACTGTTAGTTAGGATAATAATAAATCTCAGTTTTGATTGGTAGTAAATAAAAAGCATGGATTAAATAATACTTATTATGCAGTAATGGAGAATATGTTGGAGTTTTGGAGATGCTTTGTCTTCTGAATCTCTGCTTTCCTACTGTCATCTTCTTCACGCACGCAAGGTTCCTTCCATGGCAAGCTGTGTGTTGGTGGATCACCGTTGTCAATGGCTGCCATCCGTCCTCTCAGTGAACATGATCCAGGTGCGCTGTCATCGCACGGCTAATCATCTGTCGGTTCTCACTCATGTTGGAATAGGATCCATTGATCCTTTTGCATCTGTCACTACGCCCAACCTTTGTGAGTTTGAAGCTCGTCACAGTCATTCAATCCCTGAATCCTACTCGGAATACCACAGACAAGGTTTAGACTTTTCGGATTCTCAAGAATACTGCCAATGGATTCTAGCTTATACCACGAAGATTCAGATTAAGGAATCCAAGAAATACTCATTCAATTAAAGGTAGAATGGAGGTGGTTGTCAGGCACGCGTTCATAGGTTGAAAATGGTGATGAGTGTCACGGATCATCACCTTCTTCATATTGAAGTGCGAATGATTATCTTAGATAGAAATAATCGTGTTTGAATAGAAAACAGAAATAATTGCATTAATTCATCGAGACACAACAGAGCTTCTCACCCCCAACAATGGAGTTTAGAGACTCATGCCGTCAAAGAGTACAAAGTTCAGATCTAAAAATGTCATGAGGTACAGAATAAATCTATAAAAGTTGTTTAAATACTAAACTAGTAACCTAGGTTTACAGAAAATGAGTAAACTAAGATAGATAGTGCAGAAATCCACTTCCGGGGCCCACTTGGTGTGTGTTGGGACTGAGACTTGAGCTTTTCACGTGTCTGGGCTGTTTCTAGAGTTAAACGCCAGGTTGTAACCTATTTTGGGCGTTTAACTCCAACTTGTAACATGTTTCTGGCATTTAACGCCAGAATGGAATATGGAACTGGCGTTAAACGATAGTTTACGTCATTTATCTTCGAGCAAAGTATGGACTATTATATATTTCTGGAAAGCCCTAGATATCTACTTTCCAACACAATTGAGAGCGCGCCAATTGGACTTCTGCAGCTCCAGAAAATGCATTTCGAGTGCAGGGAGGTCAGAATCCAACAACATCAGCAGTCCTTTTTCAGCCTGAATCAGATTTTTGCTCGGATCCCTCAATTTCAGCCAAAAAATACCTGAAATCACAGAAAAATACACAAACTCATAGTAAAGTCCAGAAATATGAATTTTGCATGAAAACTAATAAAACCATACTAAAAAGTAGTTAGAACCTACTAAAAACTACCTAAAAACAATGCCAAAAAGCGTATAAATTATTCGCTCATCAGGAGCCTCAAGGCATCATATACAGATAATGGCATAATACTAACCCATGCACCTAAATCACACATGCAGTCAATAAATTGCACACCCCCTACAATGCAAGTAACCATGTATGGACCGGGATCCCCACATTTTTCCCGTATAGCACCCATTAAAGCGGAGATAAAGCTACCTAAAGGAATAGTTTCTAAATCATTAATTTTATCCTTATGCATGCATAAATCTTTCAGAAACTTAGCATATTTAGGTACTTGTTGAATAGCATAAAAAAGGGAAATAGTTACCTCAACCTTTTTGAAGATTTCTACCATCTTGGGGTCTAACTCAACTTGCTTCTTAGTCCTCCTAGCAAGGTGTGGAAAAGGAATGGAAATGGCTTCTCTCACAGCATCATCTTACTTAGGCGCTCCATTCCTTAGTTGAGCAACTTCTTCTTCAACCGTATCTCGTACCTCATCCTCTTCTTCTACATCTTCTACCTCAACAACATCTTCAACTTGAACATCGTCTACTGAGCTTGGCTCTTCGGGACTCCTCTCTTGCAATGTAGTGCCATACCTTAAAGTGATGGCATTGATGCCACCTTTAGAATTGGGTAAAGGTTGGGAGGGAAGTGCATGTACTAGAGCTTGAAGGTTGATTGTTGGGGGTAGATAGTGGTTCCATACGGGATAGAAGAGCTTGGATAGTAGAAGTAAGACCATTAATGCCAGAGGCAATTGTGGCTTGAAGCTCTTTTTGTCCTTGCATAAGAGAGCGGAGCATCTCATCAATGGCTGTAGAAGGGGGGTAGGTAATTTGAGGAGCTTGTGGTTGGTTGAACTGAGGTGCATGGGCTTGCCTTTGGTGAGGTGCTCTGTGTTGGGGGTTCTATTGATTCTGGTTTTGTTGATAGTTGTTGTTATTTCACCTTTGATTTCCACCGTTGTCTTTGCCTTCTTGGTTGTAGTTGTCCCTCCATCCTTGCTTGAAATTATCTCTCCACCCTTGGTTGGAATTATCTCTCCATCCTTGGTTGGAATTGTCCTGCCAACCTTGATTGTAGTTACCACCTTGGTTATAGTTACCTCCTTGTTGATAGTACCCTTAATTCGGACGGTTGTAATACGCATTTGTAGTCACCAAGTGTTGTCCTCCTGCAGTTGTGGGCATTCATCAGTGTAGTGAGAGTAGCAAATGCATATTCCACACACTCTCTGAGGGACTAATTGTTGACACTGCTATTGTGGAGAGGGCAGAGGTTGTTGTTGATTCAGCTGGAGCTACTTTAGTATACTGGTCATCTCTCCCAGAGTCTTGGTGAGAGCAGCGGTCTCACTACTAGAAGAAACTTCTGCAACAGCCTTGGGATGATTAGTCCTTGATGAGGGAAAAGCGATCCCACACAAACTCACCAGCAAGTGTACCAGGTCGCATCAAGTAGTAATTACTCACAAAAGTGAGGTCGATCCCACAGGGATTGATGGATTGAGAATTTTAGTTAGATAATGAATTTTGTTAAGCAAATATTTGATAATTTGAGTGAATTTTGATTAACAGAAGCTAAATTGCAAGTAATTGAAAGGGAGAGGGGAAATTAACAGAATATTAAAGGGCAGAAAGGGTAAATTGCATGAAACTTAGAGTGCAAGAAAGTAAATGAACTGAAACTTAAACTGCAAGAAAAGTAAATGACTGAAACTTAAAGTGCAAGAAACTTAAATTGCTGAATTTAAATTGCTGGGAATCTTAAATTGCTTGAAGATTAAAGGAATTGGGTATTGGGATTCAAAATAAAACTGGAATTGTAAAGTGCAAAGAAGTAGAAGATGAAGTAGATTTGCAGAAGAACTAAAACAAAATTTAAAAATTGCAGAAGAAGTAAAATCAAAGAGAAACAATCGAGATCCGATCTTTAATTCTTAAATTAAAAAAACAAAAAAGAAATAGAACTCCAAGATGAAGAACTTCAGAGAATTCTTCAATCAGAGTTCAAAAACCCAGAATCAGAAAGTAAAAGTTGCAGAAGAGAGAAAATAAAAACAGAAAACAAGCTCAGATCCGATCTCAATTCTAGAATTCTAAAAAGGAAAATTTAAAAGAGAAAAATAAAAATGAGCTAAAGGTTCTTCTCAAATCGAACTAAATCCTATTTATACACTTTCTGTTTTGGTCTTCAAAACTTGGAGTGGGCTTTTCAAATTTGTGAAAAAATAGATCCAAGATGGCACTTGATTGAAATTGGGTTAGGAGTGGCTTGGTTCAAGCTCCAATGGAGCATTCAGTTCGTTTTAGTGAACGCTACGTTCACTACTCCAAGCATGTGCTTCCCTCGTGCCAATTTTCCTTCATTGGTGTGTGCTTCTTCGAAAACGTTCACAAAAGTGAACGCTACGTTCCTTCAATTGAACATTCATCCTTGGTGCTTCAATTGTTGCGCACCATTCCTTGCCTAGAGTCTCGAAAAAGTTCACTGTAGTGAACTTGGCGTTCACTTTAGAAAACGTGGCTTCTTCCTTGCCTTGGCCCTTCTCACTAGCGTTCACTCTTTGAACGCTGAGTTAGCTTAGTGGGCACTCCCTTGGTTGAGCGCTCCATCCTTTGTTGCACTCCCTTGGTCGAGCGCTTTGATGCACGATAAAGTTCACAAAAGTGAACGCTAAGTTCAAACTTTTGAGCGCTGGGTCTTGTGCCTTTGATGCACGCCCTTGTTTCTTTGGCCAAAAGCATGAAAACGTTCACATTTGTAAACGTGGCATTCACTGGTTTAAACGCTGCTCTTGTTGGGTGCCTTGGTTGAGCGCTCCCTTGGTTTAGCGCTCCCTTCTAGTGCTCCCTTGGTTGAGCGATCCCTTGTGTTGCTTTAGTGATTGCCACGCTTTGTAATGTAACGCTTTCCTGGTTCTTTCCTTTCTTCATCATTTCTTCACCTACAAGTAACCAAACAACTATTCAAAGTCTCACCAAAATCACTAGATTTTTGCATCATTTATAAAATCAATTAATTCTAGCATAAAACCTATGATTTTGTGTAAAATAAATGATGTTTGGTTGATTCAAAATGATCATGAGAATCCACTCCAATTACTTACTTATTGTGCAAGAAAGTGCATAAAACCTAATGAAACTAATGAAAAATGCTTGTAAAACTAGCATAAGATGACTTGTCATGACAACACCAAACTTAAACCTTGCTTGTCCCCAAGCAAGCACTAAACATGAGACAAAATAAAATGAAATAGAGAAGCCTACATGTCCTTATTAAGCAAGTAACTGAATTTGATTCATGGTGGTTTTATGCAGACAAGATGCATCTCACTTATTTTTTGCTGATAGATAAGAAATGTCCCTTAGAAAATTCACTAGAGTTGCTGCTATATCACCTTGTTCTTCTATTGATCCCTGTTAACTTTTTCTTTCTCTCTTTTGCTTGGAAAGCTTATTTCTCAATGACAGCTCAGTGTCAAGTGTTGCGGTAGCCTTTTGGCTTAATTTTGCTCAACACTTCTTCACTACAGACACTTGGCTCACAATTCTTCTTAGGAACATTGATGCCCAGCATCTCTTTGGATCACTAAATGCTTTGTAGCTAGGTTGCTCTTGATAATGGACTTTCAGTTGGCAATCCCAGATTAGTTAATCCAAGTTACCAAGTTTTAAAAGACTCCTCAGAACCTAATTGTCCAAGCATATCCTAGTACAAGAAGCACCACAGGCATATGTCCTAAGGTCCAAGCTATTAGTGTCTAGCCTTATTGTTTGTTTCTTTGCCAATTCTTGGCTTTTCTTTTCTTTTTTCTTTCTCATTTTTCTTTATTTCCCAGGGATATTCATTAATAAAAGGTTTCATAGCAGCAACTAAGTTCACACTACAAGAGATATTCTATTCTGTAGCTTTTATTATTGAGCTTGTCATCAAATCAAGCAATTACCACCACTGAACTTCATTCTAACTCCTACCACTTGAACAATTACTTTCTATTTCAAACATTTTCTCTTATTGAGGCAAAAGGGAAACAAGACATGAATTTAAAGCAGATGAGTGATGACAAGCATTATGCATATAAGCATTTCAACCAATGCAGACATCAAAACTTGCACTATTTAAACTAAGTATCAAGGTAAACAGCAGCTTCTCATTTAGAATATTTCAAAGTAGAGTGAATTTTATGACAATACAACCTCTCAGGAGTGTCTTGTAGCTTTCCTTTTGGCATCATCATCTTTTACTTTTGTATTTCCCTTGGTGATGATTCTTTTAAGAGGCTGAGTGTCTTTTCTGCATAATTATTGGAAGTTGCTTGTTTTCCAAGCACTTAGGCAAATGGTTAGCATGCATGAATTGTTGTAGGTTCTTGAATTTATTTTGGTGAGGGAACACCAAACTTAGTCCCTTGCTATTGTCTACGATGCATCAGTTACATGAAACCTTGTGCTTTTGCTAAAAGTAATAAAACTAAAAGCTAGAAAACAGATAATGGTTTAGTGGTTTCCCTAATTGCTTGGAGCTAGTAACCATTTATGCAGAGGGTTGAAATGTGCTTTTAAATGAAATTTTTGGTAGAACACCAAACTTAGCATCCTTCATTCACCCTTAAATTGTTTTGGTGTGCAACACCAAACTTAGCTCCTTGCAATACAGATAAATCTACTTAACCTTTTTATTGAAACAGTTAGGAAAAGAAAACTACCTCTGGTTGGGTTGCTTCCCAACAAGCGCTCTTTTAATGTCACTAGCTTGACATTCTTCATTCTTGCTCAACTTAATTTCTGAACCTCCGTTTCCTTGTTCCAATGACCTCCCCAAGTAATGCTTTGTCTTGTGACCGTTTGCTGTGAAGATGTCCTTTGTTGCTTCATCCATCAGTTCAAGGCTTCCATAAGGAAGAACCTTTGTCACCAAGTAGGAACCAGTCCATTTGGACTTGAGTTTGCCAGGGAAAACTTTGAGCTTGGAGTTATACAAGAGTACTTGCTGTCTTGGTTTGAATTCCTTTTTTGAGATCTTTTTGTCATGCCATCTCTTAGCCTTTTCCTTGTAAATCTTGACATTTTCATAGGCTTCCAATCTAAATTTATCCAACTCATTTAGTTGCAGTAGCTTTTTCTCTCCTGCTGCTTGAGAGTCAAGGTTGAGGAGTTTAGTGGCCTAGAAGGCTTTATGCTCAAGCTCTACAGGGAGGTGACAAGACTTGCCATATAATAACTGAAAAGGAGACTTTGCAATAGGGGTTTTAAAGGCTGTCCTATATGCCTAGAGAGCATCTTCTAATTTTCTTGCCCATTCTTTCCTTGTGATCCCCACTGTTTTCTCTAAAATTTTCTTCAGCTCCCAATTTGCCAATTCAGCCTGGCCATTAGTCTGAGGGTGGTATGGTGTGGCCACTTTATGAATCACTCCATATTTGTGAAGCAGCTTTTTCATCTGTTTGTTACAAAAATTGCTACCACCATCACTGACAAGACCCTTAAGCACTCCAAATCTAGTAAAAATGTGCTTCTTAAGGAATTGCAAGACAATTTGTGCATCACATGTGGTAGTGGCTATGGCTTTCACCCATTTTGAAATATACTCTACTGCCACAAGTATATACTTGAAGGAGTATGAAGGTGGAAAAGGGCCCATAAAGTCTATGCCCCAAAGATCAAAGAGTTCTACCTCCAGGATGTAGTTTTGAGGCATCTCATTCCTTCTTGTCAATCCTCCAGCTCTCTGGCACTCATTGCATAGATGAACAAACTCCCTGGCATCCTTGAAGATGTTGGCCAATAAAATCCACTTTGGAGCCGTTCTTTCTGGTCCAAAATGACCACCATAGGCTGAACCATGACAATGCCATAATATGTCTCTCATCTCATTTTCAGGAACACATTTCCTAATCATCCCATCTGGACATCTCTTGAATAAGAATGGTTCATCCCACAAGAACTTCTGGGCTTCATTGAGCAGCTTCTTCACTTGCTGCTTGGTAAATTCTTGACGGATCTTCCTTCCAACCTTATAGTTTGCAATGTCTACAAACCAAGGGGCTTGTTGAATTTGTAAGAGATGTTCATCTAGAAAGCTTTCATTTACTGGATGTGAAGCTTCTTGATTTGTTTCTTGTGGCAGCCTTGATAAATGATCAGCAACTTGGTTTTCACTCCCTTTTCTATCCTTTATCTCAATGTCAAACTCTTGTATGAGTAATATCCATCTGATGAGTCTTGGTTTGGCATCCTGTTTTGACATTAAATACTTAAAGGCAGCATGGTCAGTATAGACTACAATCTTAGATCCAATCAAGTATGGTCTAAACTTATCAAATGCATAAACCATAGACAATAATTCCTTCTTTGTTGTGGTGTAATTTTTCTAAGCTTCATTCAATACTTTGCTTGCATAATAAATGACATGGTGTAAATTGCCCTTCCTTTGTCCCAACACAGCACCAATTGCAAGGTCACTTGCATTACACATGAGTTCAAAAGGTAATCCCCAATCTGGGGGTGTGATGATTGGTGCTGTTGTGAGTTTGGTTTTTAAAGTTTCAAAGGCATGCTTACAGTTTTCATCAAAAACAAAAAGGTTGTAACCACCAGCAAATTGCTCAATGGTTTAGCTATTTTAGAAAAATCCTTGATGAATCTTCTATAGAATTCAGCATGTCCTAGGAAACTTCTAACAGCTTTCACATTAGCAGGCAAAGGAAGTTTCTCTATGATTTCTACTTTTGCCTTGTCAACTTCTATCCCTTTTCTTGAAACTTTGTGACCAAAAACAATTTCTTCGGGTACCATAAAATGGCATTTTTCCCAATTTAAAACTAAATTAGTTTTTTTGCAACGTTTCAAGACTAAGGTTAGATGATGCAAGCAAGCATTGAAAGTGTCACAAAAAACAGAGAAATCGTCCATGAAGACCTCTAAGAATTTTTCAACCGTATCTGAGAAGATGGAGAGCATACACCTTTGAAAGGTGGCTGGAGCATTGCATAGCCCAAATGGCATCCTTCTGTAGGCGAAAACTCCAAATAGACATGTGAAGGAGGTCTTTTCTTGGTCCGTGGGGTCTACCACTATCTGATTATACCCAGAATATCCATCCAGGAAGCAGTAGTAGGCATGGCCGGCCAACCTTTCAAGCATTTGGTCAATGAAGGGGAGGGGGAAGTGGTCTTTTTTGTGGTATCATTCAACCTTCTATAATCAGTACACATCCTCCATCCTGTCACTGTTCTTATGGGAATGAGCTCATTCTTCTTATTAGTAATGATAGTCATCCCACCTTTCTTTGGCACCCTTGAACTGGGCTCACCCATGAGCTATCAAAAATAGGGTAGATAATCCCAGTATTCCAGAGCTTCATCACTTCCTTTTGGATAACCTCTTTCATTGTGGGGTTTAGTCTTCTCTGAGGTTGCACCACAGATTTAGAATCTTCCTCTAAAAGTATCTTATGCATGCCCATTGTGAGTTCTCAATACAGCAAGGAGCCTTTTTTCTTCTTCTTCACTCAAGGTGGAGTTGATGATCACAGGGAAGTTGTCTGTTGTACCTAGGAATGCATATTTAAGGTGTGGAGGCAAAGGTTTTAATTCTTGACTTGGCTTCTCCTCTGTCTTTCTTTCAAAAGAGACTTCAGTCACTTGTTCCTTTAAGGCATCTTGAGCTATTTCTATCTCTTCTCCTTGTTCCTCTTGACTGATTGCGTCAAATGCTTCCTCCACCAGACCCTCTATCATATCTACTCTCATGTAGTTCTCTTACTCAGGAGAATATTGAATTGATTTGAAAACATTGATGATCATTTGCTCATTGTGCACCCTGAAAAACTTCTCTCCCTTTTCTACATCAATAATGGCCCTTGTTGCGGCAAGGAAGGATCTTCCCAGGATAATTGAATTATTTCCTTCTTCTTCTGTGTCTAATATCACAAAGTCGGCAGGGAAGATGAACTCTCCAACCTTTACTAATAAGTTTTCCATAACTCCATTGGGAATCTTGATTGATCTATCTGCCATTACAAGTGACATCCTGGTGGGTTTAATTTCCTCTATGGCAAGCTTTTTCATCATTGAGAGGGATATCAAATTGATGCTGGCACCCAAATCACAGAGAGATTTCTCCAATGTCATTTTGCCTATGGTGCATGATATGACAAAACTCCCTGGGTCTTTAAACTTTGGTGGAATACCCCTTTGAATCACTGCACTGTATTCTTGAGTGAGCATTACTATTTCTTTTTCATCCCAGCGTCTCTTTTTGTTGATAAGCTCCTTTAGGAACTTTGCATATAAGGCCATTTGCTCTAATGCCTCTACAAGTGGAATGTTGATTTCAAGCTTTTTAAAGACTTCTAGGAATTTGGAGAACTGTTAGTCTTTTAGCTCCTTGTTGAACCTTTGAGGATATGGAAGGGAAGGAGTGCAAGGCTTCACCATCTTCCTCTGTTCTGGTGATTGTTCCTCTATGATTTGCTTTCCCTTCTTTGAAGCTTTGAGCTCTTCCTCTTTCTTCTTGAGCTTTTCTTGATCCTTCTTCTCAAGTGTTACTTCTTTCTTGCTACTGACCTCATCATTCTTAGCTGGCTTCTTGTTGGTTTCCTTGTCATTTGCCAATGTTCTTCCACTCCTTAATTGGATTGCTTTGCATTCTTCTTTAGGATTAGGAATGGTATCACTTGGAAGTGCATTGGGTGTTCTTTCAGCTACTGCTTGCTTGGACAATTGACCAATTTGCCTCTCTAGATTCCTTAGTGAAGCTTCATGGTTCTTGTTAGCTAGCTCTTGATGTTTCATTATCTTTTCCATCATCATCTCCAAGTTGGAGATTCTTTGGGAGTCCTGAGGTGGTTGTGGTTGATTATGGGATGTTGAAGGTGGATGAAAGTTATTTTGGTTAGTAGATGGGTTATTGGGTGGATAGTAGTTAGGTTGAGGTTGATTGTTTTGTGGTTTTCTGTATTGGTTTTGGTTAGTGTTTTGATGGTTTTTATGGTTTGTGTTTCTAGAATTATTTTGGTTTGAGTTCCTTTGCCAAGATTGTTGGTTTTGGTTGTCTCTCCACCTCAAATTGGGTGGCTCCTCCAGGATGAGTTATAAATGTCTCCATGAAATTCATTTTGACCAACTCCTTGATTGTGCATATAATTGACTTGCTCTTGCTGCTGATATTCTTGGCTTTCTTCATTCTTTCCCCATCCAGCTGATGGTTGATTTGTAATGTTCACTGCTGCAACTTGAAGATCATCAATCCTCTTGGCCATCATTTCCATTTACTGATGGATTTGTTGATGCATCACCTTGTTTTGAGCCAAAATAGTGTCCACACCTTCAAGCTCTAATACACCCTTCCTTTGAGCTGGTTGGCGTTGCCTTTGATGAGCATAGAAGTATTGGTTGTTTACCACAGTGTCTATGAGGTTTTGAGCTTCCTCTGCTGTCTTCATTAGTTGCACTGATCCTCCAGCAGAGTAATCCAAAGCTTCTTGAGCTTTGAGAGTCAATCCTTCATAAAAATTCTAAAGTCTGTCCCATTCATTGAACATCTCAGGTGGATACTTCCTAATCAAGGCTTTGTATCTCTCCCAAGTCTCATAAAGTGATTCTCCTTCCATTTGGGTAAAGGTTTACACCTCTGTCTTCAACCTTATGATCCTTTGAGGTGGGTAGAACTTGGCTAGGAATTTGCTCACTAGATCCTCCTAATTGTTGATGCTTTCTTTGGGAAATACTTCTAGCCATTGAGTAGCCTTATCTCTCAAGGAAAATGAAAATAGCAGCAACTTATAGATGTCTGGGTGTACACCATTTGTTTTAACTGTGTCACATATCCTTAAGAAGATGGCTAGATGTTGGTTTGGATCTTCCAAGGGACCTCCTCCATAAGAGCAGTTGTTTTGCATCAAAGTGATGAGTTGAGGCTTTAATTCAAAGTTGTTAGCATGCACATTTGGAGTGAGTATGTTACTCCCACAATGTCTTGCATTAGGGAAGGTGTAGGAGGCTAGAACTCTCCTTTGAGGTGGGTTATTGTTGGCCACTCCCTCTGGTGGGTTAGGGGGGTTCTCTTCCATCTCTTGATTCTCTTCCTCTGAGTCTACTTCTCCAACAACTCCCTTTCCTCTTGATTCTCTTCTCAACCTCTAAAGTGTTCTCTCTGGCTCAGAATCAAAGAATGTGGACTCACCACTTCTTCCTCCTGGCATAAAACACACACAGAACCAAAAACCAGAAACAATTCCCCGACAAAGAAAAAAAGTGCTTAATCTAGATTATCACCCTACTTAATCATTGTGAATCTAAATCAATCCCCAACAATGGCGCCAAAAACTTGATGAAGGAAAAGTGATTCCACACAAACTGACTGGCAAGTGTACCGGGTCGCATCAAGTAGTAATTACTCACAAGAGTGAGGTCGATCCCACAGGGATTGATGGATTGAGAATTTTAGTTAGATGATGAATTTAGTTAAGCAAATATTTGATGATTTGAGTGAATTTTGATTAACAGAAGCTAAATTGCAAGTAATTGAAAGGGAGAGGGGAAATTGACAAAATATTAAAGTGCAGAAAGGGTGAATTACATGAAACTTAGAGTGCAATAAAGTAAATGAACTGAAACTTAAACTACAAGTAAAGTAAATGACTGAAACTTAAAGTGCAAGAAACTTAAATTACTGAATCTAAATTGATGGAAATCTTAAATTGCTTGAAGATTAAAGGAATTGGGTATTGGGATTCAAAATAAAACTGGAATTGTAAAGTGTAAAGAAGTAGAAGATGAAGTAGACTTGCAGAAGAACTAAAATAGAATTTAAAAATTGCAGAAGACGTAAAATCAAAGAGAAACAATCGAGATCCGATCTTTAATTCTTAAATTCACAAAAACAAAAAAGAAATGGAACTCCAAGATGAAGAACTTCAGAGAATTCTTCAATCAGAGTTCAAAAACCCAGAATCAGAAAGTAGAAGTTGCAGAAGAGAGAAAATGAAAATAGAAAACAAGCTCAGATCCGATCTCAATTCTAGAATTCTAAAAAGGAAAATTAAAAAGAGAAAAATAAAAATGATCTAAAAAGGAAAATTAAAAAGAGAAAAATAAAAATGAGCTAAAAGTTCATCTCAAATCAAACTAAATCCTATTTATACGCTTTCTATTTTGATCTTCAAAACTTGGAATGGGCTTTTCAAATTTGCTAAGAAATGGATCCAAGATGGCACTTGATTGAAATTTGCTTAGGAGTGGCTTGGTTCAAGCTCTAGTGGAGCGTTTAGTTCATTTTAGTGAATGCTACGTTCACTACTCCAAGCATGTGCTTCCCTCGTGCCAATTTTCCTTCATTAGTGTGTGCTTCTTCGAGAACGTTCACAAAAGCGAACGCTACGTTACTTCAACTGAACGTTCATCCTTGGTGCTTCAATTGTTGCGCACCATTCCTTGCCTAGAGTCTTGAAAAAGTTCACTGTAGTGAACTTGGCGTTCACTTTAGTGAACGTGGCTTCTTCTTTGCCTTGGCCCTTCTCACTAGCGTTCACTCTTTGAACGCTGAGTTAGCTTAGTGAGCGCTCCCTTGGTTGAGCGCTCCATCCTTTGTTGCACTCCCTTGGTCGAGCGCTTTGATGCGCGATAAAGTTCACAAAAGTGAATGCTAAGTTCAAACTTTTGAGCGCTGGGTCTTGTGCCTTTGATGCGCGCCCTTGTTTCCTTGGCCAAAAGCACGAAAACGTTCACATTTGTGAACGTGGCGTTCACTTGTTTAAATGCTGCTCTTGTTGGGCGTCTTGGTTGAGCGCTCCCTTGGTTGTGCGCTCCCTTCTAGTGCTCCCTTGGTTGAGCACTCCCTTGTGTTGCTTTAGTGATCGCCACGCTTTGTAATGAAACACTTTCCTGGTTCTTTCCTTTCTTCATCGTTTCTTCACCTACAAGCAACCAAATAACTAATCAAAGTCTCACCAAAATCACTAGATCTTTGCATCATTTATAAAATCAATTAATTCTAGCATAAAACCTATGATTTTGTGTAAAATAAATGATGTTTAGTTAATTCAAATGATCATGAGAATCCACTCCAATTACTTACTTATTATGCAAGAAAGTGCATAAAACCTAATGAAACTAATGAAAAATGCTTGTAAAACTAGCATAAGATGACTTGTCATCAGTCTTTTGCCCTGCATTGTGGGTAGACTCAGCTAGATTGGTGATCAGTTGCCACACTTCTGTCGCTGTGTTGTACTTCGTCAGAGAGACATTACTCGTATCATCTAATAAAGTCTTCTGTTGAGGCTTCATTCCTTGGCAGAAATAGCTAATCAACACCAACTGGTCAATCTTGTGGTGAGGACATGAGTCTAGGAGATTCTTGAAGCGTTCTCAATACTCATAGAGGGTCTCTGATTTACCTTGAATGACACAAGAAATCTCCTTCCTCAATCTATCTGTAACTTCTGCTGGAAAGAACTTGTCCAGGAACTCCCTTCTTAGCAAGTCCCAATTAGTAACAACAGCTTCCGGTTGAGTGTAGAACCACTCATTGGCCTTTTTCTCCAGAGAAAATGGGAAGGCATATAGCCAAACGACAGTCTTATCAGCTCTGTACCACCTAGTAGTTGAATAGGCTGTCTGAAAATCCTTAAGGTGCTTGATAGGCTCTTGAGAAGGTAAGCCATAGAACTTAGGCAGTAGATTGATCATATCAGTCTTTAGTTCGAAGTCAGCAGTCAAGTTCGGATGACGTGCTTGATATGGTTGCAGTGTAAAATCCGGAGCTCCCGCTTCCTTCAGTGTGATTCTCCTAGGCTCCACCATAGTATCTGCGCTCAAATCAACAGAAGAGGCGTCAATAGAATTAACAGGAGAGGAACTAGTTTCTTCCTCGAATGACGCGTCAGACCCATCCTCAGATAAGACTGGCGAATTGGGTAAAACCCCTTCACCACCCTCAGAGGCTAACCGACGCTGAGCTCGCCTAATACGTGAAATAGTTCTTTCGATCTCAGGATCAAATGCGGCTAAGCTCGAATCCGGTAATGAGCGTGTCATTCAATGAAAGAAACATATAGCTCATGGTAATAAAATATATTAAGAAAAATGCAATTATATAAATAAAAAAATTATTTACACCAACCAATAATTTAGCACACTGTTGTAACTCTCCGGCAACGGCGAAAAAAATTGACGGGTGGAAAAATGCTGGTTAAGAAATTTCAGTAAAAATCAGCGTTGCAAGTGCAGTTCTCAACCGACAAAAATTCCACTGTCAATTTTAAAAGGGTGTCACAATTTAGAATAATTAACTGGGAGTAGAATTCCCAGGTCATTTCCCAAAGACTTAACAAAAGAGTGCAATTTATTGGTCGGGGGTTTTCTGAGAAATTTGTAGAGTTAAAAATGGAAAAATAAATAACTAAAAATTATGCAAGGAACAATTAACAGAGATGTTGTATATTTAAAATAAAAGGCCTTAGCTAGGATAATATTAATTGGAATTTCTATCCTTGTTGGCTTTCTCAAGTATAATAGTAAAAGGTTGTTGCTTCTACTTAGTTATCCTCTAACTAATAGAGGAAAGTTAAGTAGGTAATACCAACTCTAATTCACAAGTCCTAATCATCTCCTAAGGAAGGATTGGAGTTAGTGAAAATCCAGTTGACAGCAATTTCCAATTACATATTAACACTTTAGTATTCTAACTCAAGGGCTTCCTATTAATCAACTCCAAAGCCAAGTTGAAAACTCTACTCTATTAACATGAATGCCATTTCCACAAACATGTAAAGGGAGTAGATAGGAGACATGGTAATTAAAAATAAATTAATAGAATTAAAATTGGTACTGATAATTAATTAAAGGAAATTCAGCATGCAAGGGAATTAAACATGAAAATAGTTTATTAGTAAATTCAAAATTCAACAAAATCCAAACATGAGCACAAGTAACTAAATGGGAAATAGAAGAGTATAGTGATAGAAAGGCAAACTATAATGATAAAAACTTCAATCGAAAGTAGTAGCAGCTCTCTCAAGATCCAATCCAAGCGAAACTACGAAAAATCCTAAGAACCCTAAGAGATCTCGTGTTTTTTCTCTCTAGAATTCAAAAACTAAGACTAAAACTAAGTGAGAATGAATGTCCCATGTCTCAGCTTCACCCCTGCCTCTAGTCTGTGTTTTCGGCCTTGAAATTGGGTCCAAATTGGCCCAGAAATCGCCCCCAGCGAGTTCTGATAAATGCAGCACGTGACGCTTCGTCACGAGTACGCGTCGATGGACGTCTGTGCAGGTCACGCGTACGTGTAGCACGCGTACGCATCGATGTGGAATTTGCCATTTTGCGCACATGCGTGAGTCATGCGTGCGCGTCGATGCTCGCTTCTAAATTCTTTGATTTCTTGTATTCCTTCCACTTTGACAAATGCATGCTTTAAGCCATTCATACCCTGTAAACCTTAAAACACTTGACAAATGCATCACGGCATCGAATGGTAACAAAGGATAATTAAAAATTAACAATTTAAAGGCCTAGGAGGCAAGTTTTTAATCATGGAACAAAATTAGGAAGGATTTGTAAAACCATGCATTTTACATGAATAAGTGTGTAAAGAATTGATAAAATCCACTCAATTCAGCACAAGATAAACCATGAAATAGTGGTTTATCAGTCAATCACGTTGACGGAGAGATAGTGAGGATGACTAATCTAACCTATGCGTTGCGAGCTCAACATGTTTCGGAAAACCAGTTTGTGGAGTTTGCGGCATACCAGTTGATGAGTGAGGCTCAGCACTGGTGGCAACAGAAGTAACGACTGATGCTTTTGTGGTTTTTAACTATGATTTTCAATTTCTAACCGGTATGGCCTTGAATCTTATTGAAAAAGTTTTAAAGCTTAGAATGATTTTGAAATTTGGTTTGAAACTTTTGGTTTAAATGATTTGGTTTTGAAACTTGGTCGAAACTCTTGGTTTAAATGATATGGTTTAAAAGAAAAGTGAGTTCTATGCTTTTATTAATCTGTGGATTTGGTTTGAAACTTACTTATTAAAAGGGATTCAAATTGAAAGGTTCTGATTTAAGGATTTTAATGAATTTAAGAAAAATCATGATTTAAAGTAATTGATTTAAGAATAAATGATTTTTTAGTCTTTTGAAAAATTTTTGACATTGAAAAGGTTTCGATTGAACTTGTTTTGAAGGTTTTGAAAAATGTTACAAAACCGGGTTTTTGGTTTAAAGGAAAATTTCTGTTCAATATAGTGGAGTAATTCGAGTTATTTGTGACGAATAATCAGAGTGACGCAGCGGAAGGTGAGAGGGAACATCGACATGGTAGGACTATGGTGGACAATAGGCTTTAACGACTCGTTTGGGTTGACAACGTTGCTAGTAAAATGTTTCGTGGAGAATATATCACGCGATTCGAAATTTGGGGACAAAATTCCTAATTAGGAGGGGAGGATGTAAGAACTGAAATTTTCACGTATAACCGTTTTAATAAAATAATAACTTTAAATGCCCGAAATAGATTCAAAAATATAGAAATGATATTTTGAAAATAAAAAGGTGAAGTTTGATTTTAGTGAATTTTTTTGAGTTGGAAAATGTATCTTTTGTGAAGGATTTTTGTAAAAATGTGTACCGGTGTTTCAGTCGACAGTACCGAATCTAGTCTATCTGGTACTGCGTATTTTGAAAAATAATATTTTTAAAATTTAATTTATTATTTTGAAAATACAAACATAATTTAGAATCGAAAACCGGGCACTAATCTTAAAAGGTTTTGACCCAAAGTGGGCTAAACGGGCTAAAAATGCTAATGGATTGGACTGGGCCCAACCCAGACCCAAGGTCCAACATATGTATACTCTATTAATGAGCTTTAAGCTCATTTTGATGAGAGAGAGAGAGAGAGAGAGAGAGAGAGAGAGAGAGAGAGAGAGAGAGGTGAAACCCCATTGTCACTATTCATTGTCACCTTCTAGGAGCCATAATTTGAGCTACGGAGCTCCGATTGACAAGCCGTTTGCGGCCACGTGAAGCTCTTGTCAAGGTGTTTGTTTCTAGATAGGCATTGTTGGTAAGAAATCAAAATTCAAGCTCCTATTTTCTGCCCTAGATTTTGTGCTTTTTTTGTTCTAGTTCTTAAGTAGATTTTTGTGTTTTGTTTATTTAGGGGTGATCTAGCATTAGAATATTATCATTGTGCCCCTAATATCATTGGATAAGGTAAGTCTCTTCAAAATCTTATGGTTTGATGTTTTGGTTAGCCATAGTGTTGATTCTTGGTATGTTATATGTGTATAGCTTGATAGTTGGTGAGTTTTGGAAGGGTGTTGGTGTTTGAGGCTTGTTGATCTTGTTGGAATCAAGCTTTTGGTATTTTGCGCATATTGGGGATCGGATAATGGTTTCGGTTTTCTTTATGTAATATGTAATATTTCTAGACACTTAGACTAGTGGATCATAAGATAGGATTGAATGATGTTGGTATATTCTTAATTATATATGAAATTATGTTGTATGATGAAGAGGAGTATATGAAATGTTGGAATGTGCAATATATGATTATGATGATGATGAGTGTTGATGGTTATTATGTGTGATGATGGATATTGATGAGTATAATGATGTAATGTGGTGAAGATAGTGTTTGTGATGTTAGAAATGGATTGGTGAGAGTTGTGAAAAATAATTATGAGTGTTGATTAATGATTGAATTGGAAATTATGGATTTATAGTGATTTATGGTGTATTGGTTTAGTGAATTAGGTGTGGAATTGATGGAAATGATATGAAATCTTTAGTTGTTGTGTGTGGTGGTGTTTTATGATGATTGAGTAGGCTTTGATTTAGTTTTGAATCGAGAGTTTTGGTAAAATTGAGGTTTAAAGGTTTTTGGAAAAAATGGGTTTTTGACGAACCTTGGTAGATCATATCTTGAGCTACAGTTTTTTAAATGAATTGAATTTTATATCAATTAAAAGATAATTCAAAGAGCTTTAAAATAGTATATATTTTTGGGGAAATCAGAATTTTGTAGAAAAAGATATGATCGTTGGAAGTTGGTGTCAAAATTCTAATTTCTGTTATGTTACAGAAATTGTGAGTTGTGGTTTGTGTGCGCACGCACACTGTTGTGCGCGTGCTCTGAGAGCATTCGCACACTCTAGTGCGCACACACATTCTGTGAAATTTGCAAGTTGTGCATATGCACAACATCATTCGTATGCACAAGTTGGGAAAACTCTTCTGGGCGTGCATACACAACCCTATGTGTATGCACACTGCCCTATTTTTCAATTAAAACCTTGTTTTTAACCGTTTTACCTTCCCGGCAAGCTTGTAAACTTCCTGTTATATCAAAAATAATATTTTTGATAAAGATGTTATTGAATTATTTGACAAGTCGATGTTCGACAAGTTAGACTTTGATCATTGCCAAGTGCCAAAATATTAGAATCGATGAACCTCCAAATATATGTTAGAATTAACTTTGGATTAGAGCCAATGAGGTACTTCGTTAGGTACTATCTGTTAATCGATTGGTGCAAATGTGGAAATCGAAGAGGCAGACTCGATGGAAGTCAGCTGATCGAAGAAGAGGTTAGTGGTGTCGAATATGGTAAACAGAAAGCCGAATCAAAGGCAAAAGTTTCAATCTCTAAAGTAATTTGTTAGTCGAAAAAGATAAACAAGTTGTGAACTTCGAGGTGGAGAATAACTGTATTAGATTCCTTGAAGATGGTCAATCGATGAAGAAGAGGATTCTGATCGATTAGGACTCATCAAGAGAGAGTGAAGCAATCGAAGGAAGTTATTAAGTGAAGATAGTTGGCGAAAGTTACAGACTCAAAGAGCGGGAACGGTTATTCAAGGATTGACACACGTGGAAGTTATATCTGAATTTGATTGGTTGAAGACTTCCATAAATACGTGAAAGATTGAAGGAACAAAGGTTGGAATCTTTTCGGAGAAAACACTCACATTCACTCACATCCCCAGTGACTTTCTGAATCAGTCAAGAGTCTTTTTTCTTCGAAGAGTTCCTTCTATGTCTTTACTTTTCATTTAAATTCCCTACAACTTTTCTTTTCATGTAATTTATCTTCTTTGCAATGTCATTTCGATTCCTTTAAATTCAGCAACTTTTATCCTTTCCAGTCTTTACCTTTTAATTTGTCCTTTATTTTTCCAAACACTTTTCCTTTATTTAATTTAATGTCCCTTTTATTCAAAACTTTTATATTTTATTGTTCATTTCGAATTTCTGCAAAGCTTAATTCCTTCTTCTTTTTCATTGTCAAATGCATGGATTTTGATACAAATAAAACTGGTACTCACAAAGAGGAGTTGGTTTCGCTCCCAGACCATTAGAATCAAACCACCATCGATTTGCTAAAAATCGACAAAACAAATTGGCACGCCCAGTGGGACAGTTTTAAAATTTAATTGTGTCAAAATTTGTTGCTTTCAATTGTTGCATTATGCATGCAATGTTGATATTTGGTGCATGCGATTAAGAAGTGGTAGAATTTTTACCATGTCTCACGAAGTTTCAAATGGCAATGCAGAAATAAATAATAATGCCCAAATAACTGCTACACAAACTTCTGCAAATTTGTTTCAACATGCAGAGTATAATTCTAGGGAGAATATTACAGTTATTGATGCAAGTGTTGATGATAGTGGGCAAAATCCACGTCCTAGGATCACCCCAGTGCAGAATCAACCGCAAATAACTGCAGGTTGGCTTCCATTTGGCTTTCCTCCTGGTTATACGCCTCCTATGAGCAGTTACACATTTCCAGTCAGATTTGAAAATGTGCCAGGATCGATGGCTAAGTTTTGACAATATATTGACAAAAACCATCATGATTTAGTCAACCTGTTGACTCACCAGATGACTACTATTTTGAATCCTATCCTAGCTGACAATGAGTCAAAATATGATCGACTGGCAAAACAAGTCGAGATAATTGCTCGAATTGTCGATTATAATGAGGGGTAGCCTATTCTCCAAGATTTGGTATTAGACCAGAAGAACGTAGGATATAATGAAGAGAATGTATTTAACAATCCTGAAAGGGAAGAAAATAACCCTTATCTCGTTCTACGAGATCAAAATACCGATGAAGTTTTAAATAGACTTTACACACAGCGTGGATATCATTACCAAGTGACAAGGATTGTCAAGGATGTCCTCAATGGAATGGGTATCAATGTGGGTCTCATGCATCGCCCATATTTTGTTTCTACTTTTTCTTCTGTAGTGCAAATGACAGAAGTGCCAATCAGAAGTCTAGTGCTTCAAAGTCCCAAATGCATGCTCATGAACGTTTATGCCAATTATATCAAGCAGATATACTAATAGCACATAACACACACACAGAGAATGCAAAGAAGCATAGTCAGTCCATCCCTCAGGCTCTACAGGAACGAACTGCTCTGATACCATAATATAACACCCTACCATACAGAGTCTTATGCTTAAGTCATAGTTCAGAGATGGCAAGGTATTACGACCTCTAAAATAAAAATTTAGTACGTATAGTAGTATGAATGATTGATTATAACTAGGAGCCTTTGTAGAAAAAGGGGGTAAACAAAAATCGCAACTCAAAGCGCAACACTCCGATCGATAACATAACGAACAAGGATAACCAACGCGTGATTATATATGTACAAAGGAGTGTCAAAAACAGGAATATCAAGACTCAAGATCCGGCTGCGAAGATAACCGGTCCGAGATAGTAATATATACATATGATAAAAATAAGGAAAACCCCAAAGGAAACCCAAAGGGACACAAATACATAAAACCCATTCTCCAAAATCTCCCATAAGAGGAGTCATCACAGTTTGTATTATTTAATGGAGATAAAAGTATCTAAGCAAAACATATAAACCAAAACATAATCCCGAGAACAAAGGATCTTCGCAATTCTAGAAGTCTCCAGCATGCCTCAGCGGGGAACTTCACGTCCTGCATCTGAAAATCACAAAATCCGCATGGGTGAGAACCAGAGGTCCCCAGCATGGTAACAGCTTCCACATATATAATACATAATAATGGAGGAAAGCCGAAGGCAATCCTAGAACTTCCTCCAGATAATATCAAAGCTTATAAACAAGCTAAACCATATAAGGGCATCTGACTAAAGATTGTCTAACTAATACTTCCCTTTCCAATTCCTTCAAACCTCCCATCCACCAGCAGGAGTATAGTGTAGCAAACACAAATATATCAAACAAGAAATATACAAATAGGAGCAATTAAGGCAATTAGACAATTAGCAAGTAATATGCAGTCAAATAGGCAATCTCAAACAATTCATATAGTATGCATATGATGAATGCCTGTCCCTAGTGGCTGATGATATCATCTGTCGGTTATAGAGCCAACCCGACAAGTCCTGGTAGCTAACCCTTGGACTGTCCCTCTGTCACGCATCCCCAACTCGAGTTATACTCATCATAAACTTGATCATAATCATGATCTATATCCATCACCTTCACTGGTGAATATTTACGGGGGCGAGCTCATCCGGGTCTTTCACAGTGCCCGGCCACACTTATGACATAGGGTCAAAAGAGCTTCGAGTCTCAACCTGGAGCACGTGGTGGCTAGCCACTGCTTTCTCCCAGGGAAACTCTCATCTCCATTAGTGGAAGTGCAAATCACAATTATCAATAATTCAGCATAAACATGCATGAATTCTCATCCACGGATCAACATCCATATCAGCCATCCGGCTCACGGTTAAATTCATAACCAGCCAATATCCATAGCATACACAGCTATTCCGGCTCACGGTTCAATCCAGAACCAGCCAATTCATAAACAATTACAGCTTTTCGGCCCATGGCATAACAAGCACTTCCACCACCATCCTCCACATCTCACATAATCATCTTTGATCCTCATTGA
Source organism: Arachis stenosperma (assembly GCF_014773155.1). NCBI lineage: Eukaryota > Viridiplantae > Streptophyta > Magnoliopsida > Fabales > Fabaceae > Arachis > Arachis stenosperma. The sequence continues at coordinate 23,695,540 of NC_080378.1, forward strand.
TCATTCATTTTTCCCTTGCTTCACTCGCAAGTTACCTCATTCACTAGCCCCTTTTTAATAGCTAGGCATGTCATAAAGATTTAAGACATAAATGGTGAGATCGGAGGCTTAGAAGTATGAGATTTGGCTTTGAAAACTCAAAAATCAACTTTGGGATGAAAAACAAGGCCACGCGTACGCGCACTCCACGCGCACGCGCGGATGGCGTAAAAAAACTCATCGACGCGCAAGCGTCATGCACGCTAACGCGTGGCTTAAAATTTTGCCAATCGACGCGCACGCGTCAACCACGCGTACGCGTCAACCACGCGTACGCGTGGGTGTTCTCGTGCCCCAGGCACAACACTGGCACGGTTCTGGCATAACTCTCTGAAAAATGGCTGGACATTGGGTGCAGCACAATCGGCGCGCCCGCGCACATCACGCGTACGCGTGGGTGGCATTTTCTGGAAGATCGGCGCGTACGCGCCAGGTACGCCTACGCGCAAGGGGTTTTTCTGCTAAAAATTTTCTAAGTTAAAAGCTGCAGAATTCAAACCCCTACCTTCCAATGGACATAAATTCCTCATTTTAAATCATTTTTCACCCGTTCTTCGAACGGCATGGACATCCTGATGAGCGGATAATTTGTACGCTTTTTGGCATTGTTTTTAGTATGTTTTTAGTATCTTTTAGTTAGTTTTTAGTATATTTTTATTAGTTTTTAATTAAAATTCACTTTTCTGGACTTTACTATGAGTTTGTGTGTTTTTCTGTGATTTCAGGTATTTTCTGGCTGAAATTGAGGGTTCTGAGCAAAAATCTGATCCAGAGACCAAAAAGGACTGCAGATGCTGTTGGATTCTGACCTCCCTGCACTCGAAGTGGATTTTCTGGAGCTACAGAAGTCCAATTGGCGCGCTCTCAACGGCATTTTAAATTAGACATCCTGGGCTTTCCAGCAATATATGATAGTCCATACTTTGCTCAAGATTTGATGGCCCAAACCGGCGTAGCAATCCGGCCTCAGAAATTCCAGCGTTAAACGCCGGAACTGGCATAAAACTTGGAGTTAAACGCCCAAACTGGCATGAAAACTGGCGTTTAACTCCAGAAAAGGTTTCTACACGAAATTACTTCATTGCTCAGCCCAAGCACACACCAAGTGGGCCCGAAAGTGGATTTTTCTGTCATTTACTCATTTCTGTAAAACCTTAGGTGACTAGTTTTACTATTAATAGGATCTTTTGACATTGTATCCGTACATTATGACCTCATGACATTTTTACACGTTTCTTTGTGTACATTCCACAGCATGAGCCTCTAAACCCCATGGTTGGGGGTGAGGAGCTCTGCTGTGTCTTGATGGATTAATGCAATTACTACTGTTTCTTATTCAATCATGCGTGCTTCCATTCTAAGATAACACTTGTTCTTAATCCGGATGAATGTGATGATCCGTGACAATCATCATCATTCTCAACTATGAACGTGTGCTTGACAACCACCTCCGTTCTACCTTAGATTGAGTAGTTATCTCTTGGGTTCTTTAATCGGAATCTTCGTGGTATAAGCTAGAACTGATGGCGGCATTCAAGAGAATCCGGAAGGTCTAAACCTTGTCTGTGGTATTCTGAGTAGGATTCAATGACTGAATGACTGTGACGTGCTTCAAACTCCTGAGGGCGGGGCGTTAGTGACAGACGCAAAAGAATCACTGGATTCTATTTCGGCCTGATTGAGAACCGACAGATGGATAGCCGTGCCGTGACAGGGTGCGTTGAACATTTCCAATGAGAGGATGGGAGGTAGCCACTGACAACGGTGAAACCCTACATACAGCTTGCCATGGAAGGAGCCTTGCGTGCTTGAAGAAGGAGACAGTAGGAAAGCAGAGATTCAGAAGATGGAGCATCTCCAAACCTCAACCTATTCTCCATTACTGCAATACAAGTAACCATTTCATGTTCTTTTGCTTTTTACAATCAATCCTAATAATTTCTGATATCCTGACTAAGATTTACAAGATAACCATAGCTTGCTTCAAGCCGACAATCTCCGTGGGATCGACCCTTGCTCACGCAAGGTATTACTTGGACGACCCAGTGCACTTGCTGGTTAGTTGTGCGAGGTTGCAAAAGTGTGATTGCAATTTCGTGCACCAAGTTTTTGGCGCCGTTGCCGGGGATTGTTTGAGTTTGGACAACTGACGGCTTATCTTGTTGCTTAGATTAGGACTGTTTTTGTTTTTGTTGGTTTAGAGTCTTTTAGTTGAGTCTAGTTTCATATTTTAAGTTTGGTGTCTTTTTTGTATTTTTCTCTTAATTTTCGTTTTTGCATGTTCTTAGTCCCTTTTTGATTCATAAAAATTCTAAGTTTGGTGTCCTCTTTGTGTTTTTCCTTAAAAAAATTTTCGAAAAATTAGTGTTTGATTTCTAAAAATTTTAAGTTTGGTGTCTTTTTGCGTTTTTCTCTTTCCTCTTCTTAAAAATCAAATCTTTTTCATAAAAATTTTTCAATCATATCTCCTTAATTGCTGTTTTCAAAATCTTTTTTTTTACTAATTGATTCAGTTCTCAATTTGCTTTGATCTCATTTTCCTTTTGATTTTCGAATTTTTTTTATTTTATTTTCCTTTTGTTTTATTTTACTTTATTTTAATTTCTTTTCGGTTATTTCAAAAAAAAAATAAACAAAATTTATCTCTTTGCAATCACTATCATTTCCCTTTTGTCCATTATGGACTTAAGTGGAATTAATCAGTCCAAGAGGACTCTGGGGTCATATGCTAACCCCATTACAGCTGCATATGGGAGTAGCATCTGTACACCTCCCATCAAAGCAAGCAGCTTTGAGCTAAACCCTCAACTCATTATCATAGTGCAGCAAAATTGCCAGTATTCCGGTCTTCCACAGGAAGAACCTACTGAGTTTCTGGCACAATTTTTACAAATTGCTGACACAGTACATGATAAAGAGGTGGATCAGGATGTCTACAGACTATTACTGTTTCCATTTGCTGTAAAAGATCAAGCTAAAAGGTGGTTAAATAACCAACCTACAGCAAGCATAAAGACATGGAAACAGTTGTCAGACAAATTCCTGAATCATTTTTACCCTCCAAAGAGGATGACACAGCTAAGGCTGGACATCCAAGGCTTTAAACAAGAGGATAATGAATCCCTTTACAATGCCTGGGAGAGGTATAGAGGTATGCTAAGGAAATGTCCCTCTGAAATGTTTTCAGAGTGGGTACAGTTAGACATTTTCTACTATGGGCTTACAGAAAAAGCTCAGATGTCTTTAGACCACTCAGCTGGTGGATCTATACACATGAGGAAGACAATTGAAGAAGCTCAAGAGCTCATAGACACTGTTGCTAGAAACCAATACTTATATTCTAGCAATGAGTTCGTTCCAAAGGAGGAAGTCATGACAGTAGTCACTGACTCTAATCCTTAAGAACAAATAATTGAGCTTAATCAACAAATACACCTGATGACAGAACAGTTAGCAGAATTTAAAGAGATGCTCTATGAAACTAAAGTTGCTAACAAGAGCATAGAACTACAGTTGAACCAGGCAAAACATCAAATATCTAAACAGATAACAAAGGAATGTCAAGCAGTTCAACTGAGGAGTGGGAAGACCTTGAATGACACTACTCAAAAGAGTAAAAAGCCAAACAAGGAACAAGTGACAGAGGACAACCAAACCACTGTTCAAAATCCCTCTGAGGACAATAAGAGCCCAGAGAGGAATGCTATTGGCGTTCAAACGCCAGAAAGGGAAGGAAAGCTGGCGTTAAACGCCCATTCCTTGCCCAGTTCTGGCGTTCAAACGCCAGAAAAGGGGGAAAAGTTGGCGTTAAACGCCCATTTTCCACCCAATCCTGGCGTTCAAACGCCAAGGGAAAATCAGACACCTAAGAGTGCTGACAGTGATCCCTCTAACAAGGCTTCTTCAACCACTTCTGTAAGGAATAAACCTGCAGCATCTAAGGTTGAAGAATATCAAGCCAAGATGCCTTATCCTCAGAAACTCCGCAAAGCGGAACAGGATAAGCAATTTGCCCGCTTTGCAGACTATCTAAGGACTCTTGAAATAAAGATTCCGTTTGCAGAGGCACTTGAACAAATACCTTCTTATGCCAAATTCATGAAGGAAATCCTAAGTCATAAGAAGGATTGGAGAGAAACTGAAAAAGTATTTCTCACTGAAGAATGCAGTGCAGTCATTCTAAAAAGCTTACCAGAAAAGCTTCAAGATCCTGGAAGCTTTCTGATACCATGCACATTAGAAGGCACTTGTACCAAGACAGCTTTATGTGATCTTGGAGCAAGCATCAATCTAATACCTGCATCCACTATCAGAAAGCTTGGGTTGATTGGAGAAATCAAACCAACCAGGATATGCCTCCAAATGCTGATGGCTCCATTAAACACCCATCAGGCATAATAGAGGACATGATTGTCAAGGTTGGGCCATTTGCCTTTCCAACCGACTTTGTGGTGCTGGAAATGGAAGAGCACAAGAGTGCAACTCTCATTCTAGGAAGACCTTTCCTAGCAACTGGACGAACTCTCATTGATGTACAAAAGGGGGAAGTAACCTTGAGAGTCAATGAGGATGAGTTCAAGTTGAATGCTGTAAAAGCTATGCAGCATCCAGACACACCAAATGACTGCATGGGCGCTGACATTATTGACTCTCTGGTAGAAGAGATCAATATGGCTGAAAGCCTAGAATCAGAGCTTGAGGACATCTTCAAAGATGCTCAACCTGATCAAGAAGAACTAGAGGAAGCAAAGGAATTTTTGAAAATTCCTCAGGAGGAGGATAAACCTCCTAAGCCTGAACTCAAACCACTACCACCATCCCTGAAATATGTATTTCTGGGAGAGGGTGACACTTTTCCAGTGATTATAAGCTCTGCTTTAAATTCACAGGAAGAGGAAGCACTGATTCAAGTGCTGAGGACACACAAGACAGCTCTTGGGTGGTCCATAAGTGATCTTAAGGGCATTAGCCCAGCTAGATGCATGCACAAGATCCTATTGGAGGATAATGTCAAACCAGTGGTCCAACCACAGAGGAGGCTAAATCCTGCCATGAAGGAGGTGGTGCAGAAAGAGGTCACTAAATTACTAGAGGCTGGGATTATTTATCATATTTCTGATAGCCCCTGGGTGAGCCCTGTCCAAGTTGTTCCCAAAAAGGGAGGCATGACAGTGGTTCATAATGAAAAAAATGAACTGGTCCCTACAAGAACAGTCACAGGGTGGCGCATGTGTATTGACTACAGAAGACTCAATACAGCCACCAGAAAGGATCATTTTCCTTTACCATTCATAGACCAAATGCTAGAAAGACTAGCTGGTCATGATTACTACTGCTTTTTGGATGGCTATTCAGGCTACAACCAAATTGCAGTAGATCCTCAGGACCAAGAGAAAACAGCATTCACTTGCCCTTCTGGCGTGTTTGCCTACAGGAGGATGCCTTTTGGTCTGTGGAATGCACCCGCAACCTTTCAGAGGTGCATGCTCTCTATCTTCTCAGATATGGTAGAGAAATTTCTGGAAGTCTTCATGGACGACTTCTCAGTGTATGGAGACTCATTTAGCTCCTGTCTTAACCACTTATCACTTGTCCTGAAAAGGTGCCAAGAGACTAACCTGGTTTTAAACTGGGAGAAATGTCACTTTATGGTGACTGAAGGAATTGTCCTTGGGCACAAAATTTCAAGCAGGGGAATAGAGGTGGATAAGGCAAAGGTAGAGGTAATTGAAAAATTACCACCACCTGCCAATGTTAAGGCAATCAGAAGCTTTCTGGGGCATGCAGGATTCTATAGAAGGTTTATCAAGGATTTTTCGAAAATTGCAAAACCTTTGAGTAACCTGCTAGCTGCTGACACACCATTTGTGTTTGACACACAGTGTCTGCAGGCATTTGAGACCCTGAAAGCTAAGCTGGTCACAGCACCAGTCATCTCTGCACCAGATTGGACATTGCCATTTGAATTAATGTGTGATGCCAGTGATCATGCCATTGGTGCAGTGTTGGGACAGAGGCATAACAAACTTCTGCATGTCATTTACTATGCTAGCCGTGTTCTAAATGATGCACAGAAGAATTACACAACCACAGAAAAAGAATTACTTGAAGTGGTCTATGCCATTGACAAGTTTAGATCCTACCTAGTGGGATCAAAGGTGATTGTGTACACTGACCATGCTGCTCTTAAATACTTACTCACAAAGCAGGATTCAAAACCCAGGCTTATAAGATGGGTGTTGCTTCTGCAAGAGTTTGATATAGAAATAAGAGACAGAAAAGGGACAGAGAACCAAGTAGCTGATCATCTGTCCCGAATAGACCAGTAGCTGGGGCGTCCCTCCCTTCTACTGAGATCTCTGAGACTTTCCCAGATGAGCAACTCTTTGCCATTCAGGAAGCTCCATGGTTTGCAGATATTGCAAACTATAAAGCTGTGAGGTTCATACCCAAGGAGTACAGCAGAGTGCAAAGAAAGAAATTAATTTCAGATGCCAAGTACTACCTCTGGGATGAACCATATCTCTTTAAGAGATGTGCTGACGGAGTGATCCGCAGATGTGTACCCAGAGAAGAAGCACGAAGGATCCTATGGCACTGCCATGGATCACAGTATGGAGGACATTTTGGAAGTGAGCGAACAGCCACTAAAGTTCTCCAGTGCGGCTTCTACTGGCCTACTCTCTATAAAGACTCCCGAGAGTTTGTGCGTAACTGTGACAGTTGCCAAAGAGCTGGTAACCTGCCTCACGGATATGCCATGCCTCAACAAGGGATATTAGAGATAGAATTGTTTGATGTATGGGGAATTGATTTCATGGGACCATTCCCACCATCATACTCAAACACTTACATTCTGGTGGCAGTGGACTATGTATCTAAGTGGGTAGAAGCAATTGCTACACCCACTAATGATACCAAGACTGTACTGAAATTCCTCCAGAAAAACATTTTCAGCAGATTTGGTGTTCCCAGAGTACTAATCAGTGATGGGGGCTCTCATTTCTGCAACAAACAGCTATACTCTGCTATGGTTAGATATGGAATTAGCCATAAAGTGGCAACTCCGTATCATCCACAGACAAATGGGCAAGCTGAAGTCTCTAACAGAGAGCTAAAAAGAATCCTAGAACGGACTGTGATAGCCCGGAGAAAGGATTGGGCAAAGAGCTTGGATGATGCTCTGTGGGCATACAGAACAGCATTCAAGACTCCTATAGGAACCTCTCCATACCAACTGGTGTATGGGAAGGCCTGTCATTTGCCTGTGGAACTGGAACATAAAGCCTACTGGGCAACCAGATTCCTAAACATGGATGCACAGTTAGCTGGTGAAAAAAGATTGCTCCAGCTAAATGAGCTAGAGGAGTTCAGACTCAATGCCTTTGAAAATGCAAAAATTTATAAGGAAAAGGCAAAGAAATGGCATGACAAGAAGTTGTCAACCAGAGTCTTTGAGCCAGGACAAAAGGTTCTGCTCTTTAACTCTAGGCTCAAATTGTTTCCAGGAAAACTCAAATCCCGGTGGAGGGGTCCGTATGTGATTACAGGAGTCTCACCATATGGGTATGTTGAGCTTCAGGATATTGATTCTGACAAAAAGTTCATTGTTAATGGACAGAGAATCAAGCATTATCTTGAAGGAAATTTTGAGCAAGAGTGCTCAAAACTGAGACTTGAGTGATTCTCAGTGAAAGTCCAGCTAAAGACAGTAAAGAAGCGCTTGCTGGGAGGCAACCCAGTCATTAGGAAGTTGTATGATTAGTTCTTACAGAGACAAGTATCAAAAATGAAGGAATTCACAGAGTTACAGAAGGATTCAGCTCAAACAGCAGAGAAAATGAGCTTGCTGGCGAAAAAACGCCAGTAAGGGGCATTTTGGGCGTTAAACGCCAGAATGGGTACCATTCTGGGCGTTTAACGCCAGGAATGGTGCCATTTTGGGCATTAAACGCCAGAATGGGCACCATTCTGGGCGTTTAACGCCAGGTGTGCAGCATCCTGGGCGTTTTGGAAAAACGCCCAGTGACAAAGGATTTCTGGCGTTTAACGCCAGCCAGGGCACCTGGCTGGGCGTTAAACGCCCAAAAGGGGCAACAAATGGGCGTTAAACGCCAGAATGGGTGCCATTCTGGGCGTTTAACGCCAGCAAGGTGGGGGGACCACAATTTTGTTTTCTAATCAAATTTTTTCAAACTTTCCTTTTCTCACCCATACTTTTCTACAAAATCACACTTCAATCATTCATCATTCACTTTCAAATCTTCAAAAATTAAAACCATTTTTCAAATCTATTTCAAATCAATTACAAACATTGTTCAAAAATTTCACCCTTTTCTCAATTTCTTTTCATATCTTCTCAAATCTTCTTTCAAATTCCTTTTTTTTCGAAAACTCCCCTCCCCACCTTATAAATACACGTTTGTTCCCCCTCTTCCAACCACACCATTCGAATTTCCTCTTCCTCCCCCTCTCTTCTCTCTTTTCTTTTGCTTGAGGACAAGTAAACCTCTAAGTTTGGTGTGCTTTTCCGTGATCACTAAGCCAAGATTCATCAATATCATGGCTCCTAAGGGAAAACAAACTAATTTAAGAGGCAAGAAAGAGAATAATCCAAAGAATCTTTGGAATCAAGAGAAGTTCTTAACTAAAGAACATGAAGACCATTATCACAAAATAATGGGTCTGAGGTCAGTGATCCCGGAAGTGAAATTTGATCTGAAAGAAGATGAATATCCGGGGATCCAAGAGCAAATTCGAAACAGAGGATGGGAAGTTCTAACCAATCCTGAGACAAAGGTTGGAAGGAACATGGTTCAGGAATTCTACTCAAATCTGTGGCTGACAGATAAGCAGAGAATGACTGGAACCGCTTACCATACCTACAGAACTATGGTCAGAGGGAAAGTTATGTACTTTCATCTGGACAAAATAAGAGAAATCTTTAAATTGCCTCAACTGCAAGATGATTCTGACTCCTTTAATAGGAGGATGGTGAGAGTAGATAAGGGGTTGGATCAAGTTCTAGAAGACATATGTCTCCCTGGGACTAAATGGATAACCAATTCAAAGGGTGTCCCAAACCAACTCAAGAGGGGAGAGCTCAAGCCAATTGCAAGAGGTTGGCTAGACTTCATTGGGCGCTCCATATTGCCCACTAGCAACCGTTCTGAGGTCACCATCAAGAGAGCAGTGATGATTCATTGCATTATGCTTGGAAAAGAAGTGGAGGTCCATCATGTGATTGCTTGTGAGATTTACACAATTGCAAATAAAAATTCCACTGAAGCCAAACTGGCTTACCCAAGCTTGATTTCCTTGCTCTGTAAAGAGGCTGGGGTGAAGATGGGGGTAGATGAATTCATACCCATTGAACACCCAATCACCAAGAAGTCAATGGAAGGACAAGTGCAAGACAACTCTATCAAAAGGAGGGCGCATGAGTTCCTCCCTGAATTTCCTGAAATTGGCTACTGGGCCAGCCTGGAAGCATCCATCACCAAGTTGCAAGAGACTATGGAGCAACTTAAGGAAGAACAGCAGAATCAGAACTGCATGCTATGCAAATTGCTGAAGGAACAAGAGAAGCAGGGGCGTGAAATCCAAGAGATGAAGCGCCAAAAGCTCTCCTCTCAAGCTGAGGGAGCATCCACTTCTCAAAATCAAGGTTGTTGAGTCCTAACTCTGTGAAAACCTCTATCATTAGGAGCCTAATTTTTTTCGTTTTTCTTGTTTTGTTTTCTATTTTTATTTTTTGTTCTCTCATCTTATATCTATATTTGAGTCTTGTTCTTAGTTTATAATTAATAAAATTTATGCCTTAAAGTTATGAATGTCCTATGAATCCATCACCTCTCTTAAATGAAAAATGCTTTAATCACAAAAGAACAAGAAGTACAGGATTTCGAAATTTATCCCTGAAACTAGTTGAATTAGCTTGATGTGGTGACAATACTTTTTGTTTTCTGAATGAATGCTTGAACAGTGCATATGTCTTTTGAATTTGTTGTTTTAAGAATGTTAAAATTGTTGGCTCTTGAAGGAATGATGGAAAAGGAGAACTGTTATTGAGGATCTGAAAAATCATCAAAATGATTCTTGAAGCAAGAAAAAGCAGTGAATACAAAAAAAAAATTTCAAAAAAAAAAGAAAGAAAAAAAAGAAAAAAGAGAGAAAAGGAAAGAAATAAAGTGGTGAACCAAAGCAAAAAGAGTGTGCTTAAGAACCCTGGACACCTCTAATTGGGGACTTTAGCAAAGCTGAGTCACAATCTAAAAAGGTTCACCCAATTATGTGTCTGTGGCATGTATGTATCCGGTGGTAATACTGGAAGACAGAGTGCTTTGGGCCACAGCCAAGACTCATACACTAGCTATGTTCAAGAATCATTATACTTAACTAGGAGAATCAATAACACTATCTGAGTTCTGAGTTCTCATAGATGCCAATCATTCTGAACTTCAAAGGATAGAGTGAGATGCCAAAACTGTTCGGAGGCAAAAAGCTACTAGTCCCGCTCATCTAATTGGAACTATGTTTCTTTGATATTTTGGAGTCTATAGTATATTCTCTTCTTTTTTATCCTATTTTGATTTTCAGTTGCTTGGGGACAAGCAACAATTTAAGTTTGGTGTTGTGATGAGTGGATAATTTGTACGCTTTTTGGCATTGTTTTTAGTATGTTTTTAGTATCTTTTAGTTAGTTTTTAGTATATTTTTATTAGTTTTTAATTAAAATTCACTTTTCTGGACTTTACTATGAGTTTGTGTGTTTTTCTGTGATTTCAGGTATTTTCTGGCTGAAATTGAGGGTTCTGAGCAAAAATCTGATCCAGAGACCAAAAAGGACTGCAGATGCTGTTGGATTCTGACCTCCCTGCACTCGAAGTGGATTTTCTGGAGCTACAAAAGCCCAATTGGCGCGCTCTCAACGGCATTGGAAATTAGACATCCGGGGCTTTCCAGCAATATATGATAGTCCATACTTTGCCCAAGATTTGATGGCCCAAACCGGCGTAGCAATCCGGCCTCAGAAATTCCAGCGTTAAACGCCGGAACTGGCATAAAACTTGGAGTTAAACGCCCAAACTGGCATGAAAGCTGGCGTTTAACTCCAGAAAAGGTTTCTATACGAAATTACTTCATTGCTCAGCCCAAGCACACACCAAGTGGGCCCGGAAGTGGATTTTTCTGTCATTTACTCATTTCTGTAAAACCTTAGGTGACTAGTTTTACTATTAATAGGATCTTTTGACATTGTATCCGTACATTATGACCTCATGACATTTTTACACGTTTCTTTGTGTACATTCCACAGCATGAGTCTCTAAACCCCATGGTTGGGGGTGAGGAGCTCTGCTGTGTCTTGATGGATTAATGCAATTACTACTGTTTCTTATTCAATCATGCGTGCTTCCATTCTAAGATAACACTTGTTCTTAATCCGGATGAATGTGATGATCCGTGACAATCATCATCATTCTCAACTATGAACGTGTGCTTGACAACCACCTCCGTTCTACCTTAGATTGAGTAGTTATCTCTTGGGTTCTTTAATCGGAATCTTCGTGGTATAAGCTAGAACTGATGGCGGCATTCAAGAGAATCCGGAAGGTCTAAACCTTGTCTGTGGTATTCTGAGTAGGATTCAATGACTGAATGACTGTGACGTGCTTCAAACTCCTGAGGGCGGGGCGTTAGTGACAGACGCAAAAGAATCACTGGATTCTATTCCGGCCTGATTGAGAACCGACAGATGGATAGCCGTGCCGTGACAGGGTGCGTTGAACATTTCCAATGAGAGGATGGGAGGTAGCCACTGACAACGGTGAAACCCTACATACAGCTTGCCATGGAAGGAGCCTTGCGTGCTTGAAGAAGGAGACAGTAGGAAAGCAGAGATTCAGAAGATGGAGCATCTCCAAACCTCAACATATTCTCCATTACTGCAATACAAGTAACCATTTCATATTCTTTTGCTTTTTACAATCAATCCTAATAATTTCTGATATCCTGACTAAGATTTACAAGATAACCATAGCTTGCTTCAAGCCGACAATCTCCGTGGGATCGACCCTTGCTCACGCAAGGTATTACTTGGACGACCCAGTGCACTTGCTGGTTAGTTGTGCGAGGTTGCAAAAGTGTGATTGCAATTTCGTGCACCACATCCCGGATCAAATTTCATTTCTAAACAGATTTGGTACAAAACAGAGATCCGTAGTCCAAGTTATGTCCCACCAAAGTATGCCCAAAACCATGTTTTTCATAAAAACCACAAAGTGCCATTTTCAAAACAAGCCATTTCCAATTCTTTTCAAAATCAATCAAAACATGCCAATTTCATCCCTTTTCTTTGAAATCAATCAAATTATATTAAATCCAACATCAAGCCTCCTCAACTCACACAATGAGACTTTACCACAATTTACCAAATCACTATCTCAGCATTTTAACCCACTTCACCCAAGTGGCTCAAACTCAAACATATTGACATGTCATATACTCTTTCTCATACCAATTCTCAACAACACCAATTTCAATAAATCATCATTGTACACAATCTATATCATACTCACCATCAACATGGTTCAACCCACAATTCAACCATAACCAATCATCAAGCATATATCACAACATGCATATTTCTCATACATCATACCACCAAGGCATCATTAATCATCATCACATATATGACCACATCATATATATCAACAATTCAACAACATCAACAATTCAATGCCTATCTTAGGGCCTCTAGCCTAAGTATTTCCTACCAAATTACATATTAGATACGGGAAACCGAAACCATACCTTAGCCGATTTTCCCAAGCTCAACCGGAGCACTTCCAAACCACTTATCCACAAGCTCTCAAGGCCTCAACACCTCCAAGAACAGATTTTTCACCACTAAACCCTTTCCAAGCTTTTCAAAATCACCAATCAAGCTCCCATATTCACATATACACAACCTAAGCCACAATCATCATACCCATACACAACATCTCAAAACCCAAACATCATAGAACAACAAAATTACACTAGGGTTGAGAATCTTACCACACCCAAGGTCCAAGGAGACAAGATTAACCTTCTCCTTCAAGAGAGTTCGGTCCTATAACATCAAAGAATCCAAAATCTCAACATTTTACCCATGAAACTCGAAAATAAGGGCTGGAATTTCGAACAGCAACACGTGGCTTACCTCAAGGTTGATTGTATGGGTTTTGTAGAGCTCTCCGCGGTGAACGCGTGGCCACAAACGGAGAGGCAATCGGAGCTCTATATCAAAAGTTATGGTGGTTTGAAGATCAAGTGAGAGATAGAAGTTGAGAGAGTGTTCTTCTCCCCCTTTCTCTCTAATTTCAGCGTGTGTGTGTAACAAGTGAGGAGAGAGAGTGCTGAAAACTAGGGTTTTGGTCTAGTTATGTTGGGCCAAGGGCCCACTTTGGATCCGGTTGGCTCGGTTTGGCCCGTTCGGTCCAATCTTGGTCCGAATTCCATAAAATTGGTACCAAAATTCTCGTCTCAATCTCCTCTATCACATTTAGCCATAAAAATCACATTTTAGGCTTTCTAGAATAAATTCTCATTTATGGGTTAATTAGCCGTTAATTAACTGGGTTTTACATTCTACCCACCTAATTGGGAATTTTGCCCACAAAATTCAAATGCAATTACCTGAGAATAAATGCGGATAATCCGTTCGCATCTCTGACTCAAGTTCCCAAGTGTGTTCCTCAACACTGCCTCGACTCCATGCCACTTTGACTAATGATACCTCTTTTTCACGCAACCGTTTGATACTAGTATCATCAATTCTGACCGGAGCCACTAGAAGCGTCAAATCTTCCCTTAACTGAACCGATTCAGGTTCCAACACATGGCTAGTATCAGGAGTGTACTTCCGAAGCTGCGACACGTGAAACACGTCATGCAGATTCGAAAGATGAGGTGGTAGAGCCAATCGATACGCCACCGGTCCAATCCTCTCCAGGATCTGAAATAGACCAATGTATCTAGGATTCAACTTCTTTGCCTTAATCGCCCTACCTACTCCCATAGCCGGAGTAACCTTAAGGAAAACATGATCTCCTTCCTCAAATTCTAAGGGCTTCCGCCTCTGATCGGCGTAACTCTTTTGATGACTCTGCGCCGTGAGCATCCTATCACGGATTTTCTTGACTTGTTCAGTAGTCTCAGCTATCATTTCTGGCCCCAACAAGCTTTTCTCTCCAGCTTCATACCAACATAGCGGAGATTGACATTTCCTCCCATACAAGGCCTCATACGGAGCCATTCCGATGCTCGCATGATAACTATTATTGTATGCAAACTCCATCAATGGCATATACCGATCCCAACTCGCCGATTGGTCCAAAACACAAGCTCTCAACATATCCTCTAGTGTTTGGATCGTCCTCTCAGATTGACCATCTGTTTGAGGATGGTAAGCCGTGCTCAAGCTTAATCGGGTTCCAAAAGCTTTCTGAAATGCACCCCAAAACCTTGAAGTGAAATGAGGATCTCTATCAGAGATTATAGTAGCAGGTACACCATGGGTTCTCACAACCTCCTTTATGTATAACCGTGCTAGCTCCTCAAGGGTGTAAGTCATACGAATGGGCAAAAAGTGGGCTGACTTCGTCAGTCGGTCCACAATCACCCAAATAGCATCAAAACCAGCACTAGTCCTTGGCAATCCCGACACAAAGTCCATTGCAATAATTTTCCACTTCCATTGTGGAATCTCTAAAGGTTGCAACATCCCAGAAGGTCTTTGATGTTCAATCTTTACCTTTTGACAAGTTAAGCACTTTGAAACATATTCCGCCACATCATTCTTCATACCTGGCCACCAAAACATCGCCTTTAAATCATGGTACATCTTAGTACTTCCCGGGTGAATGGAGAATCCGCTTTTGTGTGCTTCCTTTAAAATATCTTGCCTCAAAGTGCCAACATCTGGCACAATAATCCTACCCTTGAATCTCCATAACCCATCTTTTTCCTCCGACACTCTCCACTGTTTTCCTTGCTCAATAGCCGGTAACACCTTCCATAACGCTTCATCATTTTGATGAGCCTTTAGGAGTTCGGACTTAAAGTCACTTGAGATTTCTAATCGGCTCAAACACAAGGTTTTGGATACCTCTCGAGCACCAATTTTTAGACTCTCGAATCCCTTGAGCAACTTCTCCTCTTGAAGCATCATCCAAGCCGCATATAACGACTTCCGACTTAACGCATCCGCCACTACGTTCGCCTTTCCCGGATGGTAATGCAACTCAAAGTCGTAGTCCTTCAACAATTCCATCCACCTTCTCTGCCTCATATTAAGCTCTTTCTGATCAAAGAGGTACTTCAAGCTCTTATGATCAGAGAAAACTTGGAATTTAACCCCATAGAGATAATGCCTCCACACCTTCAAGGCAAACACAACCGCAACGAGTTCCAAATCGTGCGTAGGGTAACTAACTTCATGAGGTCTCAACTGTCGTGAGGCATACGCCACCACATTATGATGCTGCATCAGCACGCACCCTAGACCCTTCAATGAGGCATCACAATACACCTCAAAAGTCTCGTTCGGCTCAGGTAACACCAACACAGGTGCAGTGGTCAACTTTTTCTTCAATGACTGAAAGCTCTCCTCGCACTCAGGAGTCCAAACAAACGAAGTGTCTTTGCGGGTTAACTTTGTCATTGGCAAAGCTATCTGTGAAAAGCCCTTGATAAACCTTCGGTAATAGCCAGCTAAACCCAGAAAACTCCTTATCTTTGTTACGGTGGTTGGTTGCTTCCAATCCATCACAGCCTCCACCTTAGTTGGATCTACGGCTATTCCCTTCTTACTCACCACGTGGCCCAAAAACTTCACCTCACTCTTCCAAAACTCACATTTAGACAGTTTTGCATAGAGTTTCTTCTCCTTTAGAATCTGCAACACGGTCCTCAAGTGTTCCGCATGCTCTTCTTCAGTCTTGGAATAAATCAGTATGTCATCAATGAAGACGACAACGAATTTATCCAGAAACGGACGGAAAATTCTATTCATGTAATCCATGAACACTGCTGGAGCGTTTGTCAACCCAAAAGACATCACAGTGTACTCGTAATGACCATAACGAGTCCTGAAAGCAGTCTTAGGGATATCCTCACCCCTCACCCTTATCTGGTGATAACCGGATCGCAAATCAATCTTGGAGAAAACTCCAGCTCCTTGTAACTGATCCATGAGATCATCAATTCTCGGCAGTGGGTACTTATTCTTTATTGTAACCTTGTTCAACTGCCTGTAATCCACACAGAGCCGCATACTCCCATGTTTCTTCTTTACTAGTAGCACTGGAGCACCCCACAGAGAGACACTTGGCCGTATAAAATTCTTTCCCAATAAATCCCCTAATTGAGACTTTAGCTCGTTCATCTCCAACGGTGACATCCTATAAGGAGCACTTGAGATTGGTCCCGCCCCGGACACCAATTCAATAGCAAACTCAACCTCTCGGTTAGGTGGAAACTCATTAATATCATCGGGAAACACTTCCGGAAACTCACACACAACCGGAATCTGCTCCAACCTTTGATCATCACCCAAAACGCCCGCAGTTAACAACATGATACCCTGACATTCGGTTCCGGAACAGTTCACCATCATCGAATTCAAATAATAATTATTCACCACGACCGGCCCTTCAGTATCTTCCGGCATAAAGTACACCGACTTTGTTGAACAATCTAGCAGAACATGATTCTTAGATAACCAGTCCAATCCCAAGATAAGATCAAGACCGATCATCGGCAAGCAGACTAAATTATGAACAAAATCACGCTGCTTGAACCTAAAGGAAACTTCCGGGCATCCTAGCCTAGTTACCATGGCTTCATGGGTAGCATTGTACACTCTTAGATCATAACCTAAAGCTACAATCTTCAATCCTAACTCATGGGCTTTCTCAAATGCAATAAATGAATGTGATGCTCCCGAATCAAATAAAGCATTTAAAGTTTGACCAGCCATTTCACAGTTACCTCGAATGAGTGTCTCAGATCCCTCAGCTCCTACAGCTGAAGTGGTGAACACCCGACCAGTCTGTTGTGCTTTCCCAGCACCTTGTTTCTGCTTCTTCGGACAACTGGCGGATTTATGCCCCGCCTTTCCACAATTGTAGTACAAACCCCATCCGGCCTTGCATGGTGCTCCCGGATGGTGACTCCCACATCTAGTACAAGCTTGATCATTCTGAGGCTGCTTTCCAAACTTCTTTCCTTGGGAGTTGTTGTTGTTGGGCCTCCTGAAAGAACTTCCCCTCTTGAAAGATGGACCTCTAGGTGCAAAGCTCTTCCCTCGGTTCTGTGGGAATGAACCTTTGTGACTCCCTTTCTCAGCGGTTGCCCTTTTCACACACTCTTCAGCAACCCTACACTTGTTCACTAATTCGGAGAAAGTCCTAATCTCCATTGGTCCCACCGAACTGAAAATATCACTCCGGAGTCCTCCTTCATACTTAACACACTTCCATTCCTCATATTTCACCGGAGTCCCTTGGCACATACGAGAGAACCTGAACAGCTCCTCAAACTTGTCAGTATACTCTGATATGGACATGGTACCCTGCTTCAGCTGTAACAATTCAAGTTCCTTAGCCGTCCTAGCAGAAGTCGGAAAGTACTTCTTATAGAACTCCTCTTGGAAGACATTCCAAGTGATATAGTCATCACCTTGCTGCAGAAGACGTCGGATACCTTGCCACCAATGCGACGCTTCACCTGTGAGCATATAGGTAGCAAACTCGACACACTGCCCTTCAGGTACCACTTGTGCTTGCAGTGCTCGCTCTATAGCCTGAAACCATGTATCAGCCTCAGTCGGGCTAGTAGTTCCCTTGAACTTAGGTGGATTAACCTTCAAAAAGTTTGCCAGCGTCATCGGGCCCTGAACTCTACCTCCATCATTACCATGGTTGTTGACCAAGAGCCTCAGCAGTGGCTTGCATAGCAGCAGCCATGTTCTCCAACGCAGCCATAAAGTTCACCGGGTCATTAGGGTTATTCTCCGGTGCACGAGCATTCGCACGACCTCTCACATTACCTCTACCGCATCCACGAGGCGCCATCTGGTTCCTATACACACCAAACAATCGATATTAAGTTGATCAGTCTCAATAACGGAAGTCTAGTGCTTCAAAGTCCCAAATGCATGCTCATGAACGTTTATGCCAATTATATCAAGCAGATATACTAATAGCACATAACACACACACAGAGAATGCAAAGAAGCATAGTCAGTCCATCCCTCAGGCTCTACAGGAACGAACTGCTCTGATACCATAATATAACACCCTACCATACAGAGTCTTATGCTTAAGTCATAGTTTAGAGATGGCAAGGTATTACGAACTCTAAAATAAAAATTTAGTACGTATAGTAGTATGAATGATTGATTATAACTAGGAGCCTTTGTAGAAAAAGGGGGTAAACAAAAATCGCAACTCAAAGCGCAACACTCCGATCGATAACGTAACGAACAAGGATAACCAACGCGTGATTATATATGTACAAAGGAGTGTCAAAAATAGGAATATCAAGACTCAAGATCCGGCTGCGAAGATAACCGGTCCGAGCATAGTAATATATACATATGATAAAAATAAGGAAAACCCCAAAGGAAACCCAAAGGGACACAAATACATAAAACCTATTCTCCAAAATCTCCCATAAGAGGAGTCATCACAGTTTGTATTATTTAATGGAGATAAAAGTATCTAAGCAAAACATATAAACCAAAACATAATCCCGAGAACAAAGGATCTTCGCAATTCTAGAAGTCTCTAGCATGCCTCAGTGGGGAACTTCACGTCCTGCATCTGAAAACCACAAAATCCGCAAGGGTGAGAACCAGAGGTCCCCAGCATGGTAACAGCTTCGACATATATAATACATAATAATGGAGGAAAGCCGAAGGCAATCCTAGAACTTCCTCCAGATAATATCAAAGCTTATAAACAAGCTAAACCATATAAGGGCATCTGACTAAAGATTCTTCAGTCTAACTAATACTTCCCTTTCTAATTCCTTCAAACCTTCCATCCACCAGCAGGAGTATAGTGTAGCAAACACAAATATATCCAACAAGAAATATACAAATAGGAGCAATTAAGGCAATTAGACAATTAGCAAGTAATATGCAGTCAAATAGGCAATCTCAAACAATTCATATAGTATGCATATGATGAATGCCTGTCCCTAGTGGCTGATGATATCATCTTTCGGTTATAGAGCCAACCCGACAAGTCCTGGTAGCTAACCCTTGGACTATCCCTCTGTCACGCATCCCCAACTCGAGTTATACTCATCATAAACTTGATCATAATCATGATCTATATCCATCACCTTCACAGGTGAATATTTACGGGGGCGAGCTCATCCGGGTCTTTCACAGTGCCCGGCCATACTTATGACATAGGGTCAAAAGAGCTTTGAGTCTCAACCTGGAGCACGTGGTGGCTAGCCACTGCTTTCTCCCAGGGAAACTCTCATCTCCATTGATGGAAGTGCAAATCACAATTATCAATAATTCAGCATAAACATGCATGAATTCTCATCCACGGATCAACATCCATATCAGCCATCTGGCTCACGGTTAAATCCATAACCAGCCAATATCCATAGCATACACAGCTATTCCGGCTCACGGTTCAATCCAGAACCAGCCAATTCATAAACAATTACAGCCTTTCGGCCCATGGCATAACAAGCACTTCCACCACCATCCTCCACATCTCACATAATCATCTTTGATCCTCATTGATCATTCATTTTTCCCTTGCTTCACTCGCAAGTTACCTCATTCACTAGCCCCTTTTTAATATCTAGGCATGTCATAAAGATTTAAGACATAAATGGTGAGATCGGAGGCTTAGAAGTATGAGATTTGGCTTTGAAAACTCAAAAATCAACTTTGGGATGAAAAACAAGGCCACGCGTACGCGCACTCCACGCGCACGCGCGGATGGCCTAAAAAAACTCATCGACGCGCAAGCGTCATGCACGCTAACGCGTGACTTAAAATTTTGCCAATCGACGCGCACGCGTCAACCATGCGTACGCGTGGGTGTTCTGGCATAACTCTCTGGAAAATGGCTGGGCATTGGGTGCAGCACAATCGGCGCGCCCGCGCACATCACGCGTACGCGTGGGTGGCATTTTCTGGAAGATCGGCGCGTACGCGCTAGGTACGCCTACGCGCAAGGGGTTTTTCTGCTAAAAATTTTCTAAGTTAAAAACTGCAGAATTCACAGATTCAAACCCCTACCTTCCAATGGACATAACTTCCTCATTTTAAATCATTTTTCACCCGTTCTTCGAACGGCATGGACATCCCGGATCAAATTTCATTTCTAAACAGATTTGGTACAAAACAGAGATCCGTAGTCCAAGTTATGTCCCACCAAAGTATGCCCAAAACCATGTTTTTCATAAAAACCACAAAGTGCCATTTTCAAAACAAGCCATTTCCAATTCTTTTCAAAATCAATCAAAACATGCCAATTTCATCCCTTTTCTTTGAAATCAATCAAATTATATTAAATCCAACATCAAGCCTCCTCAACTCACACAATGAGACTTTACCACAATTTACCAAATCACTATCTCATCATTTTAACCCACTTCACCCAAGTGGCTCAAACTCAAACATATTGACATGTCATATACTCTTTCTCATACCAATTCTCAACAACACCAATTTCAATAAATCATCATTGTACACAATCTATATCATACTCACCATCAATATGGTTCAACCCACAATTCAACCATAACCAATCATCAAGCATATATCACAACATGCATATTTCTCATACATCATACCACCAAGGCATCATTAATCATCATCACATATATGACCACATCATATATATCAACAATTCAACAACATCAACAATTCAATGCCTATCTTAGGGCCTCTAGCCTAAGTATTTCTTACCACATTACATATTAGATACGGGAAACCGAAACCATACCTTAGCCGATTTTCCCAAGCTCAACCGGAGCACTTCCAAACCACTTATCCACAAGCTCTCAAGGCCTCAACACCTCCAAGAACAGATTTTTCACCACCAAACCCTTTCCAAGCTTTTCAAAATCACCAATCAAGCTCCCATATTCACATATACACAACCTAAGCCACAATCATCATACCCATACACAACATCTCAAAACCCAAACATCATAGAACAACAAAATTACACTAGGGTTGAGAATCTTACCACACCCAAGGTCCAAGGAGACAAGATTAACCTTCTCCTTCAAGAGAGTTGGGTCCTATAACATCAAAGAACCCAAAATCTCAACATTTCACCCATGAAACTCGAAAATAAGGGCTGGAATTTCGAACAGTAACACGTGGCTTACCTCAAGGTTGATTGTATGGGTTTTGTAGAGCTCTCCGCGGTGAACGCGTGGCCGCAAATGGAGCGGCAATCGGAGCTCTAGATCAAAAGTTATGGTGGTTTGAAGATCAAGTGAGAGATAGAAGTTGAGAGAGTGTTCTTCTCCCCCTTTCTCTCTAATTTCAGCGTGTGTGTGTAACAAATGAGGAGAGAGAGTTCTGAAAACTAGGGTTTTGGTCTAGTTATGTTGGGCCAAGGGCCCACTTTGGGTCCGGTTGGCCCGGTTTGGCCCGTTCGGTCCAATCTTGGTCCGAATTCCATAAAATTGGTACCGAAATTCTCGTCTCAATCTTCTCTATCACCTTTAGCCATAAAAATCACATTTTAGGCTTTCTAGAATAAATTCTCATTTATGGGTTAATTAGCCGTTAATTAACTGGGTTTTACATGTTGTAGTACTCTCACCTTTGATATATTTAATATTGTTGCCTTGAAGGCTTTACTTCTAAAAAACTTCAAGAGATAGGTTGTTGCTGTTTTAAACTTTAAAATTCAGTTGTATTCAGTTTGACTAAGCGGCCTAAACTCCGCAGGTTGTGACTAGTGCTCTTTTTGTATATCATACTTATATATATGTCTTGTTTAGTTTAAGTATTACCTTGTATATCCTGGAGCTATTTATAAAGTTTTTCATATATTATGTCTTGTTCTGTTCGTACCTATATGTTTAGTTATCGTGTGTGAACACTTCGCATTTCAAAATTCCGCATTTTGCAAGTTGAGCTTTTATTCCTTAATCGGGCTTCTAGTATTGTTGTTTCTTTCTATATATATAATATTATATGTCTTAGAGCTTTTATTCCTGGATTTCATTTTACTCATCTAATATGTATAAGTGTTTATATTAAAAAAAACTAATTATAACTTAAAAAATAACAACAACAAAAAATTGTACCAAACTATATACATATATATTTTATATTTTAAAATTTAAAA
The DNA here is from genome assembly GCF_014773155.1 of Arachis stenosperma. NCBI lineage: Eukaryota > Viridiplantae > Streptophyta > Magnoliopsida > Fabales > Fabaceae > Arachis > Arachis stenosperma. Next base: position 23,717,970 of record NC_080378.1, read on the forward strand.
TTAACAAATTCATAAAATTTTAAACAAAATTTATAAATTATTTTTTATTAAAAAAATAGTTACAATTTAAAAATTAATAATTAATTAATTATTTTAATTTTATAAAAATAAAATGACGTTAGTATTTTTTTAAAGTATGTTTATCTTTTAAATTTTTAATATTAACATATCAATAATAATATTTTAAATAAAAAGATAGAAAAAATATTTATTTTCAGTAAAAAAAATTTTTTAACAAGTTGAAATCCTTCAAGTACAAAAAAAAATTAATATTATAAAATTTTTTATAACAAAATAAAATTAAAATAACAATTTAAATATAAAATACTAAAAAAAATAAATTCGAATATATAGAATGAAATCTTATAACAAATCCAAATAAATAAACTTACAACAAAGTTAATATTAAAATTCATAGATTTTGTTCTACTCATCTATTATGTGTAAGTATTTATATTTAAAAAATAATAATTAATTATTCATCATCAACTTCTCTTAACTGAGGCATGTATTTTTTTATTTTTTTAAATTTAATTTATGAACAAATAACTTAAAATTAAAAAATAACAACTTTAACAAATAATAATAATTTATGATTTAAAAAAGTAATCTGTAAATAATTTAAAATTTAAAAAATAACAAACTAAGCACATAATTTAAAATTTAAAAAATAACCACAAAAACAAAATAACTTAAAATTTAAAAAATAATAATCTAAACAAAACAACTTAAGCAAATGACTTAAATTTAAAAGGTAACAACTTTTTTTAAATTCGATTTCTTATTGTTTTGTTTTAAAAGGACGTTTTGTTTCCCTTTTCAAATTTAAGTTCTTATTATTTTGTTTTTGAACTTGTTTCTTACTACTACTTGCTTCTTATTATTTTGTTATTACTTTTAAATTGTTGATTTCATTATTAAACAACCGTCTTAATTTTAAAATAATTTATAAATAATTTATAAATAGCTTTGTTAAAATTAGTTCAATAATATTAAGATTTAAATATCTAACTACTTGCTAATAAATTTGAAAACTAAATTCTTGTTTATATCTAACAACCTAACCAAATAATTTATTAATTTTTTTAGATTAGTTCAATAATATTAAGATTTAAATATCTAACTACTTTGCTAATAAACTCAAAAACTAAATCCGTATTATTATCTAACAATCTAGCCAAATAATCTATTAATTTATAAATAAAATTACAAAAGTTTCTAATAACGACATTTAAGCAAATAATATCAAAATTCAATATATTAGCGCCACGTCAGCAAAAAGTCTTCCCATTTGTATTCAGTCTAGAGAAAAAATTGCTTCAAATTTAAAAAGTAACAACTTAAGCAAATAATAAATTATAATTTATAAATAATATTTTAAAAATTTTTAGTGATGACACCTAAGCAAATTATTAGTTCAACAATATTAAAAACTAAATATCAAACAACTTAAGAAAGCGTATTTAAAAATTCAAAAGTAACAACCTAAGCAAATAAGGTAACAACCTCACGCACACGCACACGCACACGCACACGCACACGCACACACTTACATATAAACATACCAGACTTCGTATACAAGTAACTGAAAAATAATATAAGTATACATATCATTACAACTCCTAGCTCTCTTAGAAATATATAATAATAAAAAGGCAAAAGAGACTATAATATATAAAATAATATAGAAGACAATTAGATGTGCATAAGGAACTCCATAAATTCTTTGTCCGTCCTGAAAAGAAAAATCTATAGGGAGTGAGAACATCGTTCTCGCAGGTTCTCAGTAGAAGGTTTTTAAGAATTGTCATAAGAGGATATGTATAAGAAAAGAATTTATTTCAACTGTAGTGATTATTGCTCATCTTATGAATCTATTCAAAACATTAATAATTAATTATCCAAAAATATAATGTTCACTTTTTTAGTTAAAAGAATTTCAAAACTCAATTAATATCTCATAACATAATTAATTTCAGCCTCCGACCCAACATATAATCGAATCTCGTTACAGCCTCCGACCCAATTGTAGTGATTATTGCTCATCTTATGAATCTATTCCAAACATTAATAATTAATTATCCAAAAATGTAATGTTCACTTTTTTAGTTAAAAGAATTTTAAAACTCCATTAATATCTCATAACATAATTAATTTCAGCCTCCGACCCAACATATAATCGAATCTCGTTACAGCCTCCGACCCAAATCAAATCAACTTGGCCTCTGGCCCAAATCAAATCAAAATACGGTCTCCGGCCAAACTCAAATTAAATCACCATCAAAGATCAGTCTCAAAACAAAATCAATGACCGGTATCAAATGGTACAAGACAAATATACTCAAAGAACAATTTACAGCCAGTACCACATCAGGAACAACCCTCAGCATCACCACCGCCAGCATAAGGGATCTCTCAGTTGTTCAAGCACTGACAAAACAATACAAGAAATATAAAAACAGAGAGGATGGTTAAGGCAATCAATTCACTTGACATATAAGTACAATTATACAAATAGGCAAGCCAAATACAAGATCCACACCCAAATAATACACACAAATGCAAATGATGTATGCCTGTCCTATGGCCAATGAGCTCATTTGTCAGTTATACAGCCAAACCCGACATATCCGGTAACTAACCCTGGACAGTCCTCGGTGCATGCATTCCTAAGCTCAAACTCATATTCATTGATCAATGTCCATGGGAAAAACATCCAGAAAGTTCTAAGTGCTCAGCTACATCTTGCAACAAAGAGTCAACAAAGTCTCAATTTCGACCGGGAGCAAGCGAGACAAAACTACCATCCTTGCATATTATCCTGGAAGCTCATATACTGACTAGGAGCAAGCGGAATGAATCACAATCCTTGCATCTATTCTAGAAGCTCAAATATCGACTGGAAACAAGTGGGACAAAATCACAATCCTTGCATCTACTCTAGAAGCTCAAATATCGACTGGAAACAAGTGGGACAAAATCACAATCCTTGCATCTACCCCAGAAGCTCAAATACCGACCAGGAGCAAGCGGGACAAAACCACAATCCTTGCATCTACTCCAAAAGCTCAAATGTCAAGATCTCTTTTAAAAGAACAAGTTAAATTCATTTCTCTTTCATAAAACTCATTTTCACCAAAACAGAAGTCTCAAGTTAACCTCGATAATATGTTCTTCGATTCCGTTTGAAATCCCCAAAAGCATAACTCTCAGATTTAAAATAATTGCATAAAACCCACTTTCGACTTCATTCTCCAGTTCAATAATTTTTGAAACCCAAAAATCATCTTTCTTTACCAATCAAATTTAAATACTATAAATTCAAAAAACTCCTCAAAAGGTAATTCTTTAATCAAACTCAAACATAAGTCTTTTCATATCAAATCGAATTCAAAATATAATTTTTTTCTTAATAAATCAAACTCAAACTAGTATACTTTTTTTCTTAATAAAACAAACTCAAAATAGTATAAATCTTTTCTTAATAAGTCAAACTCAAAACATAATTCTTTTCTCAAATGAATCAAACTCGAAACATAATTCTCTTCTTGATAAATCGAAATCAAAATAGTATAATTTTTTTCTTAATAAATCGAATTCAAAATAGTATAACTCTTTTCTTAATAAGTCAAACTAAAAACATAATTCTTTTCTCAAATGAATCAAGCTCGAAATATAATTCTCCTGTTGATAAATCAAATTCAAAATGGTATAATTCTTTTCTTAATAAATCGAACTCAAAACTAATACTTTTCTTAATGAATAAAACTCCAAAATATAATTCATTTCTTTACTTAATAAATCAAAATCGAATAATATAATTCTTGAATCCAAACTTTTCTAAATAACACTTCAAACTAAATCTCTAATTTTTATATATATTTTGGCAACATCTCCTCTAAAATTCAAACTTTGAACTCTTCAAGGGTCCAACCAAATCAAACCAAACCAATTCATCTCTCAATCATTCAAATCATTTCTAATTAACCAATATTATAACAATACCAACTCAACTCAACGAAATCAACAAAGCTCAAAACTATAGCAACCAATCTCATCAATCACAATTTAAATCAACTTCAACAAAATCAATCAATAAATCAGAATTTTCAGCCTTCTCAAATAGGTTCAAAAGCAAACCATTCCTCAATATAAATATATATAAACCAGATTTCCAACGCAACTTATTTCTCAATATAAATATACCAATCGGATTTCTAAATCAAGATTTCATTAGCTATCACAATGCCAACTCAATCAATCAAGAATTTAATGAAGTAAACTATCATATTCTTTCAAAATAACTCAATCAATCCATAAGACTCACATAATCAACAAAATATACTTGTTTGCATCAATATCGATTTATAACAATTCTTAACAATAAAATGAGTTTAAAGAAAGTGTTCCTACCTCGATCGCAACTCAACTACGCGATAAAACTCTATTTGCTCTCGGCCCGCAACAGCGACAGCCACAACCACAACTCCATACTGTTCTCGCGACAATAATCGCAACTCCAAACATGACATGCAACAATCAGAACTCAATCCTTTTGCAATAACGTTGCAAAACCTCAGCTACATATAACCGAACAGCGACTAAAAGAGTTTCGGAGCAAGAACGACTTGCTATACCAATAAGGAATCAAAGAACGGAGCAGCTGCAGCTCCAGCGATGACATCTGGCGAATGGAAACGGTGACAGAGAGCTCCGGCAGCAGCTCAACAGTAACGATAGCAGGGGTGGCGGAAACAGCCCACCACCATTGCGTTTCTCTCTCGTGAGCTCCTTCTCTCTCCTCAAACCTCGACGGCAGCAGCAGCTTGAGGTGATGGCGGCACAGCTTCACGCAGTGGGGCACGCTCTTCCTCGTGTCACTGGCTCGCGTCCTCCTCCCTCAGCATCGTGTGATCTCTTTCTCGCTTCTAGGCTCCCTCCTCCGCGACGGTAATGGCGACGACAGCACGAGTGATGCGAGCTCGCAGTAGCTCCCCCGACGACCAGCCCGCGACGTCGCTCTCCCTCTCCTTGGCCTTTGCTCCCTCGCGCAGTTCTCTGTCTCAATGTCTCTCTCTCTCTCTCCTCTTTGTTACCGCCAATGGCGACGCATGGGACGGCAGTGAGTTGAACAGGCTCTTCGCGTGTGGCACAGTCTCCCCTCCCTTCCTCCTCTTCCATTCAGTTTTCTCGATCTCTTTTCCCTTTCTTTCTTTCTTATTTTCGTGTGTGTGTGAAAGGAAAGGGGTGGCGGCTAGGACAAAAAATTAGCGTTAAAGTTGTGTGTGTTGAATTTTAGGGTTAGGGTTTGGGTAATTTAAGTAATTTTAACAAAATTAGGGGTAATAGAGTAATTGAAAATTAATTTTAATCCAACACTAATATTTATAAAAATATTATTTAATTATCAACTTACAAATTATTTTTAAATAAATACTTTTATTCAATAATTAGAGATAATCTAATTAATTTCTTTTAAATTATAAAATAAAGTTTAAAATCTAATTATTTAAATTAAAATATATAAAATTCTCATTATTTTTCAAACACTAAAACTTTAAATCAATAATAAAAAAGTATTTAATTAATATAAAAAATTTTAAAAATAATATTTTAAATAAATAAAATAAATTATAAATTATATATTATTTAATTTCTAAAGTCTGGAGTCTTATATAATTATATATTCATTAAATTAAATAAAGTAACTTTAGGTTATTTTCTTTTTAGCTAGCATTACCTTTTTAAAGTACTTCTATGAGATAACAATTTGTTGAATTCATAATCATAATTATTACTTAATGATACCTAATTGAAAGTTATAACAAATTTATACCGGAAAAGGTTAATTATTACAAGTTATCATATTATCTTACACCATCGTATAAATCTTTTTAAAGTTTTTTTAAAAGAATGTGACTAAATTCTTATCGGAATCCTTAAGATTTGTGATTTTGACTATTTTAATCATTTAAATTTAAAATTTATTATATTAATTCTTGATATTCAACTTCAAGTACCATAATTAGTGTATGTACTCGTGGGATACACGAAAAATATTGATTTCCTTATTTATATTTAAAGTTTATTTAATGAAAAAATATTATTCGATATATTTAAGTTAATATTTTTTTCTTATTTATATAAATACTAAATAAAAGTATAAAACAAAAAATTCACAAAATAACCATATTGATTAAAGAAAAAAGCGTAGTATACAATAAATTAATGTCTTAATTTTCATGTTATGAGATTGGAAATATGTGTATATTTTTTTTATGAACGACCAAAATTTTAGTTTATATTGCAACATTGACCATTGCACATCCATTGACTTGACTGTATCTTTGATATAGTGTCAAATAAAATTTAAAACATTATTCATATTAAAATTTTTATCCAACTACAAAAGAAAATATGAAAAAACAAAATTAACAATAAAGAGATACTAATTTTTTTCTAAAGATAATAGTGGTATTTAATTCAATAGAAAAATAAATACAATATCCAAAAGTTAGGACAAAAAAAAATAGAAAAAAGGGATTCTCAAATGTTCACGAACAGGTGAAATTGTAAGAAGAAAATAACATAAAAAAGTAGATAGAAAAAATTTTAGGGCACTATACATAAGGTAAAATAGGTAGTTCTTAGTTCAACTTAAGCGATATTACTAGCACTTTTTCCAAAAGCTCCTAGACATGTTCGAAGACTCGCCAACATCTCTCCTTCTAAATATTCCAAGCTATAATCTAAACTAGTCGAACTCTTTGAGGCCTTATTCTTTGAAGTCCAGTTTATAACACCGAATCCCTCCACCTATCGAAGAACAAGGAATATCTATAGTTTGGAATGAGATTCTTCAGCACTAGATTAGTGTCTTCATAGAAAAATAGACAATGCATGAGTAATTCTGGAGTAGACTTGTGATACGGATTTTACAAACCAATATCTGCAAAATAACTGATACGTGCACCGGATCACATTAAGTAATACAACGATGAGTAGGTTATCGTTTTCACGAGGATTAACAGATTAAGCAACAACAATCAATTGGCTATTCTAGTTAAACAAGTCAAATTTAGATGAGAATCAATTAAGAGAATAATAATAAACTACATAACTTGGCAGTGAATTAAATGACTGTAAGGTAAATGACTGATACTAAATAACAAGAAAGTAAATGGCTGGATAGTAAATGACTGAAATTAATAAAAGAATTAAGAACATAAATGGAGAATAGATCTAAATTATAGAATTGAATTAAAGCAATAAATAAAAGCAGAAATCAAACAATCAAGAGAATTATATAAAGAAGACATTGAGGTTTAGAGATGTTAATTCCTCTGGAATCATAGATCTCAATCTCAATCATGCAGTTATTGATCTCTGGTAAATCTTAAGTGATTGAACTCCAATTTCTTAGTAATTCAACCTCTTTTAATTTAATCAATTATCAATTCCTTGATCAATTATTCATGAGAAGAGATGAAGCCTATTTTCTGATTCCTATCTACACAACTCTTAGGATCTGAATTTAGTTGATTATATGTCACATATCAAATCTAAATGCAAGATCAAAAGAATTGGGAGAGAGGATCTTCAAGCTTAATTCCTATGAATAAACTTTTTAGCTGACCATGAAATTCAACTTAGATTTAAGCCATGTTTCAATGAATTTGAATCATTCAAAATAAGAACAAAAATTCTCTCTTAGAAATAACAATACATAGATTAAAAATAGAGAATCAATAAATTCATTCCATTAAAAATTAACAGAGTTCTTTTTCTCAATGAGGAGGAATTAGTGACTCATGTCTCAAGAATTACAGAATTCAAATTATGCAAAAGTGAAAAATGGCCAAAAAGTCCCTCTTCCGTTCTCTCCTTCTCCCTTTTATATTTCTTCATTTGCCTTAGGATTCAATTCCATTTTTCATCAAATTCAAGTCCAATCCCAAGTTGGATTCAAGTCCAATTCAACCCAATACAGCCCATGAGTGTTAGCAAGGTTGATTCACCTCAAAACTCCACCAATTAGATTGATTAATTAAGCCCCTAAGTGGAAGATTTGATCCTGTGAAGAATGGCGTGGAGAGCCTTCATAATGCCATGCCACGATATCACTTATGTTGGCCCAATTTGAATGTATGAAGCACTAGGAGTGGTATGCCAGGGGTTTAGCTGGGAGGGCAAAACAACTTCAAGAATTTTTTGCCCAAATGTATGTAGAAGTGTGACATCAGACGTGGGACGCGAAAGAAAATCCTTGAGTACCCAAAAATTAATTATATGGAAGTACCAGGCGTGGCATGCCAAGGCGCGAAACAGGATTCATGCGTATGCATGAGGAGCGCGTATGCATGATCCTGCAGCTAGAAATGGTTGCGCGTACGCATGAGGTGACGCGTATGCACAACATTGAAATCTTTGCTTCACACGCGTATGCTTAATGAATGTGCGTACGCATGTTTCTCTTTTGCTACAACATTTGTGCATACGCATTTTCTATGAGTATACACGATCGTCGTATAATGCCACTTCTCCCGTGTTGGACGACAAAACTTCCAAGCCTCCATTTCTTCAGTCTTTGGTTTCCAAAAGCATGTCAATCAAAGTGTATCTTATATTCCAAAGTCTATTCTTGGCTCTTTTTATTCTTCATGGGTCTTATTTTGCTTAGTTCATCTCTAAAATCTCCTGAAACACATGATTCAAAGCATTAAACATACTCTTTACTAATATATGAATTCATTGCTAAAAGAAAGCAAAAACTATTGAAATTTAAATGAAATTCATAAAGAAAAACTACTAATGATGCAAATGCATTAACTTGCAGATCGGACAAATCGCCAGAGTGGATGGAAACCGTTGGTGGATGAGAAGCAGAACAGGAAGCTTACCATGGAGGATTTTTCACGTAAAGAGAAAAATCTTGTGACAGATTTTTAACTTCCATAAATGGCTCTAAACTGGCCTTTGTTGCATAAAGTTCGGACGAAATTCAATGGAGGTATGGTAAATTGGTAAGCAATTATGTACCTTGTTGTAGTATCATATGTTTTTACTCTGTTCATTACCCATTGAATTGTGTCTTCACCTTCTCCTGGGTTATGGAGAGGATTCGCAGAACAATTTTTGGAGAAAAAGATTTGAAATTAATACTTAGTTCCACTGTTTATTTGACAAAAATAGGTCTTTCATCCATAACATATGGTAACTATCTGATAGTAGTGCTGCAGATGGTAGAACAGTGAAGGAGTAAGGAAGAAGGAGCTATGGTTCACTAAAAATTCGAATATCACTAGAACTTTCCAACTAATGTCTTTCTCTACAACTCGCCTCCCTTGAAGAATACTTTGCCAACCCCAAGAAGGTAAGGTTTCTACTTCTATTGCAAGGATAGAATTAAATTTGAAGTATTTACCTTTAAGTATTTTAGAAAGAAGAGAGATAGGTTGAGTCACAATTTTCCAGCACTGATTATCCAAAAGAGTCAGGTTTTGATCCCTGATATCTTTAAAACCAAGTTTGCCTTCTTTCTTAGGCCTAGTCATCTTATTCCAGCTAATTCACACAATTTGCCTTTCAGAATCTTGTTGTCCCTACTAGAATTGGGTTAGAATACTATGAATTTCATTTAGTAAGCTATCCGGAAGTTTAAAACATGACAATGTGTATATTGGTATGGCTTCACCAACTGCTCGGAGTAATACTTGTCTTCCTCCATTAGATAACAAGCAACTTTTCCATCCTTATATCCTTTTGAGAACCTTATCTTTAATTGAGTTGAAGGTGGCTTCACTACAACAAATATAGCCTTTAGCAATGCCAAATTTTGCAACACGTTAAAACCGTTCTCGTAGATAGGTTTAGACAATGGTTTTTTATAGTGTTACTGTTGAACTCAACTTTTCATTATTTTATAGCAACAAATTAAAACCGTTCTCGTTTACTATTTTAAAGAACGATTTTATAACCGTTACCATGATTTGATTTAAGCAACGGTTTTTATCGTTGTTTAAATAATTGTACAAAGAAAACGCATAAAAACCATTAGCAAAATGTTACACTTTAAAACCGTTATATTAGATGGTCTTAGACAACGGTTTTTACAGTATTGCTGTTAAAGTTCAATTTTTTATTATGCTATAGTAAGGAAATAAAATCGTTCCCTTTGACTATTTTAAAGAACAATTTTATAACCATTACAACAATTGTTTATGAAACAACAATTTTCTAATATTATTTAAATAATTATACAAATTAAACAATACCAATAAAAATAATTTTAAATAATCATATAAATTAAAACTATTTTTTCTATAAATACTAAATTTATAAAATACTCAAAAACTATTGTTATAAATACATAACAAATATTTTTTTGAAAAAAATAAAATTAAAATAAATTTATAATAAATATTATATAATTTTGTTATAAATATATAACAAATATTATTTAAAAAAATAAAATTAAAATAAATTTATAATAAATATTATATATTTTTATTATAAATATATAACAAATGTTATTATAAAAAAATAAAATTAAAATAATTTTAGAATAAATATTATATATTTATTGAAAAATTTTCTCTCTAAGATAATCAAGGACTCTTATCTCTTCAAAAAAAAAAAAAAAAAGAAAATCAGAGCGCGCTCTTTCTCCCTCCACTATCAACGTAACCTTAACCCACACCAACCCATGCCATTAGAGCTGTAATAATCCAAGTTTTCGAAAAATTAAATAATGAATTATTTACAATTCATTATAATTATTGAGAATTTTATTTAAAAAATTATTTTACTGAGAATAATTAATTAGAGTTTCATAAAAATTGAAGTTTAAATTAATTAGAATTTTATTATAATTTTTATTATATTTGAATGTTTCACGTAATTTCAGTAATTGAAAATAAAAAAGAATTGTATAATTTAAGTTAAACAACTTTTATTACGAATAATTTATGATTTAATTCGAGTTCCTTATTTTTAAAAAATAATATGTTAAGAATGATTAAATTGATTTTATAAATATTGAGTTTAAACTAATTAAAATTCTTGCGTAATTTTATTATAATTAGTTATTTTATAAATTAAAATTAAAGTTCCGGTAATAGAAAAATAATAAAAAATTATATCACTTAATTTGAATAATTAATATTTTAAATTTAAATTATATTTTATAAAATGTGATTAATATGTTTATTTTATAATTTAAATTAGAAATAGTTAATTGAACTTAGCAATATATTAATAAATAATATTTTAAAATATTTTTAATAGCGTACAATTGATTTTAAAATTATTCTATCATCTAATTTTATCAAAATATCTATTAATATTTATCTTTATTTATTTATAAAATTCCTAATTTCTAATTCTAATTCCCCAAATTTCTGAATTCCTAATTAGAAACCCTAGATCCCCATCCCTTTCTGAGAAAACGCAGAGAAGAGAGAAGGAAGCTAAGCACCGTGGAAAAGAGAAAGGGAGAAGAGGTCGCCAGCAGGGGAAGGGGAGACCGCTGCCGTCGTTGCCACATGACGCGAGGAGTGGGAGAGCTCGCACCACACCTCCATCACTGTTGACCCGTCGAAGCTAGCGCGAGGGAAGAGAAGGAAGGGGCGCTGTCTCGCGCCGTCGCCGTCGCGCCTCGCTACTATCGCCGCAGAGACCGCCATCATCGTTGATTCGTGCTTGCCAGAGGAAGCCGCTGTCGCCGATGAGTTGTCACCGCTGTAACGCGTGGGAGAGGAGGGAAGTCGTGCGTTGTTGCCGTCGCCGTTTCTGCTCGGGGTTGTGGTCGCCGATTGGTTTTGTTGCTGTTGAAGAAGAAGACTCGTCCAAGACCAGGGAGAGTGACGCACGAAGGAGGCTGTGATGGAGAAGGAGGACACGCTGTCTCATCACCGTCGCTGCCATTGGTTCCATCACCGTCATGCTTCATGATCACCGTAGGTTACTCTACCATTGCTGTTCTATTCTGCTTTTTCCTGGTAGCATTGAGTTATGTTCTGTTGCCATTATTTGATTTGGTAATAGTTCTCTGAAAATGTTGTTCTGATTTTGTTTTTATTTTAATATTAATTTTATATTGATTTAGTATAATGTTGTGTAATTTTGATTTGGAATTGGTTCTCTGGGAATGCTATTTTGATTTTAATATTGATTTGGTATAGTGCTATTCTGATTTTGATTTGGTAATTAGTTATCTGGACATGTTGTTCTGATTTTGTGTTATTTTTAATATTGATTTTGGTCAATGCTCTATTTTGGTCATTGATTTAAAATAGAAAAATATTACCACAATTATTTTGAGTCTCTTTGAACTATTCAATGCAAATAAGTTTGATTTTGTTGTTAATTTTTGGATGTCATAAATCAGAAAAGTGTTTTGGTTCACTAAGTATAGTGAATTTGTCTATTTGTGCCGGTAGATAGGTTTAAGGTGCTTTTGTTACGTGGTAACTAGTGTCTTTGGTGGGTTTTGTTTGATTTATAGGTGTTAATGATAGTGTATGCGTAGTCATGGAAGTGATAGTAACATTAGTATTAGAGTTATGGTTATGAATTGCTTATATTTTTATTCTTTGTTGCTGTTGTAGTTTGTCTCTTTAAAACAAAAAAAAAAAGAATCAAATAGTGCGTCTCTCTGTAGTTGCCACTATCTTAGACATTGAGCTACACTACAGGTAAAGAGCAATTGGATGAGAATGAAGGAGATAATATAGAGGAGCAAGACAAGGATTATATTAATCCAACTGAGGCTGAAGTCATAGACAATACTGTGAAAGGTAAATTTTTGGTCTCCTTAAAAATATTTTTCTCTGAGGACATGGCCTTTTGTTATTTCATTAATAAGCACGAATAATTTACTTGAATTGATTAATTTGAGCTAGGCTTTCAATAAAATCAAGACTCAAGTTAAATAGCAAAATTTGAACAAGAAAATCAAGACTCAAGTGTTAACTAGTTAGTTTTTTTATAGCAGTTGTGAGAGTCTGTGACTTTTACTTAGTGTACTAGGCTATAAATAACTCTCTCTATGTAATTGAGGTATAATTGCTATTATTTTTCTAAATAATAGTTCAATTTACTTTCACTGCAAGCTATTTGTTTTTCTAGCTTCTACATCTTTTCTATGTAGTCCTAGTTCATTCTTTCTTCTTTCTTCTTTGGAAAAGTTTCTAGTTGCTTGTCATTCAATGAATTAAGAGAGAAAGCTTTCACAAATGAGGCCGGTATCAATTTAAGCAAAATAGATATTGCTCATAATTTATTATAATATTTTTAAATTTTCTGTATTTCAATTTCACACTTCAGTTGACGTAAAATTATTATGTTTGCATAGCTGCATATGGTCGGCTAGTTCCCCACACACGCACAAGTTCACACTTTAGTTCACGTATATATATTGCTGTATATGGTGGGCTATTTTCACATTACAATTTATATTTTATCAAATGATAAATCTATCACTGAAATAAGATCAATATCTGAATAGGATTTGTACTCATTAATTGTACAAGAAAAGGTACATATACATACTATGATATGATATAAGAAAAGGATCTCTCTGACTTTTTTTACACTTTGACTTTAATTTTAGAAGCAGATTCTAGTTTCCTACGCAGCTGAAATAAATCATTAGCAATAGTGAAATTATGAAATTTTATTCATTTGGCTAAATGGATGAAACTGTTTTTTTTTTCAATTAAATATATATAATCAATAAGAGGGATGGTATATAATACTAAAAATATTATTGTTTTAGTCTCTTTGAATATATTATGATAATTTTAATTAGTCTTTTTGTATAGAGACAACAGTGAAAAAAATACGAAGACCTACACAATGCTTGAAGATTCATGTAAGACAGTTGGAAGATAGAGAAGAAATTACTCTACATATTGAAGGAGAGGCAATTGGTCCTACTGATGAAGCTGTAAAGAACTTGAGCAAATTTTTGGGCACAGTGGCAAAGAATTCAGATTTTTGTCCATTAATTTACACAAACTGGAAGGGGATTAAAGATAAAGAAGCTATTTGGAAATATGTTCAAGTGAGAATATTAGTCTTGTTTCTTTTAGAAACTTAAGGAAATGTACACATATTTTATTCTAACTAGCAAATAATATAATGTGATTGAGGATCTTACAACAATTTTTGTAAGTCAAATTTAATGGGAAATGTTCAATTATTTTTCTAGTGACTTGATTCAAATATTTTAGATTATTTATTGACACTAAATAATAAAAAAGAATTGAAATTAAAACCGTTGCCAAAAAATGACACCAATGGTAACACTTTAAAACTGTTGTCTTAGACGACTATAAAATGGCAATGGTATTAAAACCATTGCCAAAAAATGACACCAATGGTAACGCTTTAAAACCGTTGGCTTTGTGAATAATAAAACTACAACAGTTTAAAACCGTTGCCTATTCGGTTATGGTTTTAAACCGTTGGATCATGAAAGAGAACGGTTTAAAACCGTTGCTTATCAAGTAACGGCTCGAAACCGTTGTTTAAAATTTTCTTTCAAAACCGTTGTCTATGCTTTTTGTTACCGTTGCCTTAGGTAAAAAACCATTGCCTTTGAGCATTGGCAACAACCGCATATACCACAGGTCAAAAACTATTGCCAAAGTGTTGCCTAAAGTTTTAGGAACGATTTTTCAATCTACGGCACCGATTTTTGACCGTTGTGAAAACTCTTATTTGTTGTAGTGCTTTCTTAGAGCGGTTGACAAGGAAAGGTAGACCCAAATATTTATCCTGCGTACCTATGTGAGAAATATTCAGTTGGGCTACTAGGGAGGTTCTAATAAGCTCTAGAGTGTTATTACTGAAAAACATGACCAATTTATTAAGATTAACTCTTTGCCCACTGAAACTCTCATAAGATTCCAATAATTGTAGAATAGAGGCACAACTATTTTCTGAGACTTTACCAAATACAATGGAATCATTAGCGAATAGCAAGTAATTTATAGTTTGGCATCTTCTGTTTATTTGAATTTTTTGAATGAAACTATTTTGCTCTGCTTTATGTAGCAAGAAGGAAAGTCCTTCTACACATAATAAGAAAAGCCTAACTTGATTGAGGGTCACCTTGACGGATGCCTCTATTTGGTTTAAAAAAACTGTAGGGTCGACCTTCCACAACAACAGAGTAAGAAATGGTTTATTGTCAATAATTTATGAATCCAGTTAATGAATCTTGATTCAAAGCCTAACTTCTCCATAATAAACCATAGAAAATGTCACTTCATCTTGTCGTAGGCTTACTCATATCAAGCTTGAGTGCCATTTTGTATTCCAAGCCTCGCTTCTTTTGTTTAAGGTAGTGCATACATTTGTGTGATATAAGAATTTTATCAAAAATAAGTCTACCTTTCTAAGAATGCACTTTGAGTAGGGCTAATTATCTTGTTCATACACCATTGGATTCTGTGGACCAGTTCCTTCGAAATAAGTTTGTAGACATCAGAGGATGTAACACTCTAATACTTAAATCCTTATGCTCGAGTCATAAGTCAATGAAACTAAGGTGGTACGACTCAATGTGGAGTTGTAATACATATATATTTAGAATAAATTATTAAAACGAGAAGCTTGAAAAGGGAGTAGAAGAAATCGTGATTGGAGACACACATGTAACGAAAAGATACAACGAGTTCGGGAAAGTAAGTAAAATAAAAACTTAAGGAAGAATAGAGTAAAGACATGCGTACGTGCGTGCGTGCGTGGTGCGTGTTACGACCTGCAAAGTTTAGGTCAAATAGGGTTATAGATGTAAAAACAGTTAATAACAGATCCTAATTCTCTCAAAGATAAATCAAGAGCCTCTATAGGCAAAGTTTCAAAAGAAATATATACATACATAATTACTTGTTTTCCAATATAAAGGGTAAGATTCTAAATAAGGTATGAAATAGAGTCAAAATAAACTTCGCTTACTTCCAAACGAACTCCAGCTCACTAAGGAGCATCAGGATCTGCATCTGAAAAACAAAGAATATATACAGAATGAGAATCCTCAACCCATGGGTTTCCAGTACGGTAAAAGTGCTAAATAGATACAATATAAGATAACAGGAAACTCATTAAACAATTTAACCTTCATACATTAATATTTCCATCCTAGGTTCTCACTAATCTGTAATCAGAAAACTCTCCTAGGGAATGCTAGTCTAATTCACTTTTATTAAAGTTTTCACAATCATTCCTCTTAAAGTTTTCTACCATCCTCCAAACTCCAAACAGAATAGCCCTTAGCGTCAACCAACACCAGCATAAGGGACCTCTCAGATATGCAAACAAAAGCAAAACAAACAAATAATGCAAAGTAGATTCACATAAGGCATTTAGCACATAGACATTTAATTATGCACAATTAAATAAGCCAAGACAAGAAGTAACAAGCCCAAATAATTTAATCAAATGCAAATAATGTATGCCTGCCCTATAGCCGATGATATCATATGTCGGTTATACAGCATAACACGGAGCAAATGGGACTAAACCACAACCCTTGCATCTTACTCGCATAATCTGGAGCAAGGGGGACAACCTCAACCCTTGCCTCTTACCCATGCAGTGTTACAATTCTCAACCTAAAGCAAGTGTGACAAAACTCAACCCTTGCATCTTACCTGGTGTCTCAAACCTTTACCCGGAGCAAGTGAATAATACCACTGCATCTTACCTGGTGTCTCAAACCTTTATCCAGAGCAAGTGGATAATGGCATTGTATCTTATTGTCTACTACATCTTATCCAGTATCTCAAACATTTATCCGGAGCAAGTGGACAATGCCACTGCATTTTACCCGGTGGTATTTCTCAATCAGATTCAATCTCATTTTCAAATTCATTCTCAATATCATTCCACTTCATTCAAAATTCATAATTTAAAATCAATCCTTGTCATTCTTCATTATCATAGCCAAGCTTATCATCCTCAATCAAATTCAATCATCATCATTCTTCTCACTATATTTAATACATCTCTCCTCAATATCAAACTAACTCCCTCAATAGGTTTGCTCTTCTTCTTAGACCTAACACTAGCTATTGGACCTTAAACAGATGTTATGGAAGTTTACAAGTTTATCAGGAAAGTCAAACAATTAAAACAGAGTTTTGTGAGAAAAACAGGTCTTGTGAGTGCGCATCATTGCTGTGTGTACACATGCACCATAACGAATTCCCAGCACGTGTGTACACATTATAGTGTGCGTACGCACAACTTGTAAAAATTTTAGGGTGTGTGCGTGCGTACGCATGAATCTCAACTCACGCTATGCTCTGTGCGTGCACACAATAGCGTGCATGGAGACACAAACCATAAATCTTGGTTTTCTGCAACTTCACAGAGTTCAGTTTTTTATACCTAAATTCCAACGTTCATAACTTTCTCTATGAAATTCCATTTTTCTTCATCTTTATACCATTTTAAAGTCCTCAAAATCATCTTCGATTCAAGACAAAATTCACTCAAATTCAAACTTCTAGGGTCAAGTTACGGCCTACCAAAGTTGGTTAAAATTCTATTTTTACCAAATTTGCATAAACAATTATTTTGATCAATTCTTCAATTTAATTCAATTTCAACCACTTTCTTACCATTTCTAAGCCTTCTATACATTCATTTATCATATTCATTAAAAAATATCACATGCTCAATCACATAATTATCATCTCAAACTCATGCTTAGTCATTCAACGTATCTCATCAACTTACCGAACTTATCTTTCACAGACTCTAACCCAAATTCACAGCCTCAGGCCCAACATTTTTCAATTCAATGCAACTTTATACAAACACACATTCAACATCCAAATATCAATTTCAACAATGTATCAATTACACATGCCAATTCCATCCAATTACACAATTCAGACATATTCTTAGGAGAATCTAGCCTAGGATTTTATGCCACATTACATGGTATTTAAATAAAACTTAAACCATACCTCTAGGAAGCTAAGATCAATCCTCAATTTGTGAATTTCACGAAGATTAGGCTGCAACCTTTACCTCCACCAAGCTCAAGCACTACCAAGGCTTAATTTAATGCTTCTAATACTCAATATTTACCCACTAATCCATGGTGAAACCCAACAATTACTCAATCTAGATAACACCTAAACCATCAAAACCATGAAAAACTCAACAATCCCAAGCCACAATGCAAATTCAAAGAAAAAAGAGAACTAGGAAAGAAATAAAAAGTTTCTTACTACTTTGTTTAGATAGAAATGAAGAAGATTCCAAGATGAATACGTGGCTACAAACGACTCATCAATAGGAGTTATGTATTGAGAATTATGGGCAGATGAAATTTGGGAGTGATAAGGGTTAAATTTTGTTTTACTTCTCTTCCTCATCAGCGTGAAAATGAAATGGGAAAGGGGGAGAAGGCTGATTTGCAAGCTTATAAGTGGGTTTGTGTAAGTGGGCTTGGGCTTATTTAGATCCGATTTAATCGGGTTAGTTCGTTGGTCCAACTTGAGACTAAAATCTTTAATATTATTATTTTAATTCGTATTTTAAATATTTTTACTTTTCTATATTACAAAATTTAATTTTCTAATCCCCTTTTTTCATGATTAACTTATTAATTAATTATTTATTAATTTACGAGGTTTTACAGAGGACAAATTGATGGGTCTTATCTAAGTCATATCGCTTGTAAGGTCCCACATCGGTTGGAGAAGGGAACGAAGCATGCTTTATATATAAGGGTGTGGATACCTCTTCCTAGCATGACGCGTTTTGACGAGTGAGTGTGGGGGCTTCGGCTATCATCCCTATCGTTAAAGGCAAAACCGTGAGGTCTTGTGTGCCAAAGCGGACAATATCATGCTAGCGGGTGGTCTGGACTGTTACATCGCTCGTATCTAGAACCTTTGGCACTAGACAGATATTGGTGTGATTAAAATTTTTCAAAATTCTACCTCTACCAAAGAAACTCCTCACAGCTCGGAACACGTCTTCTCCTACTATATCCTAGTAGAATTAGAAGAATTTAGCCGTTATATCATCCTCTTCTGGTGCACTCTGAGGGTAGATATAAAAGTAGCTCTTTTTTACCTCCTCCATAGAAACAGGTCTTCTGAGTCTTCTACGATTCATATTAGCTGTAATCTTAGACTCGAAGTCAGCGAAAAAAGGCTCAAGATCTGTCTGATTAAAAGATGTGAAAATACTCTTAAAGTAGTCCTCAGCCACCTAAGCAATATCAGCATTGGTTGTTGCCATATTCCCATTATCCTTCCGCAGATGTCATATCTTATTTCTTCTATTTTAAATTTTCAATGAAAAAAGTTTGTACTTTGGTCTCCTTCCTTCAGTTATTTAATTCTAAATTTGTTTTTTCAATAAAATTTTTTGTCTAAATATGCTTTTTCAAATTTCTGTTCAAGTAATTCAGCATCTCCCATAATATCTCATGCCCGTTTTTGTTCTAGAAAAGCAATAATGTGTGTGCGTGTGTATTATTATACATTCTTTTTATTAATATTAAAAAAAATTTTCTATGTGTGTGTTATTATACATTCTTTTTATTAATTTTAAAAAAATCTTTCACTTTGTAAGAAAAGTTATAACTGAATCACAGAAATGTGTGTGTATTATTATACATTCTTTTTATTAATATTAAAAAAATCTTTTACTTTGTAAGAAAAGTTATGCCTGAATCACAGAAATCTTTATAAATCATTATTAAATATATGGACTTATATTGTGTCTAATAAAAAATTAGACTAATTAATTGTCACTTTAAAAATGTATACTAAAATAAATAATTTTGATTATGCATGATTTGTGAATCATTTAATTAATATATGATAAATTTCTTTTAAATAATAATGCATTCATACAAATAATAATATAATAAGAATAATAATAATAATATGGAGAGTATTATGATTACGTAAAGTATTGTCAATTATAATTATAAATTTATTTAATAGTAATAATAATAGGTTTGATCTGATTTATAATAGAAAAAAATAAAATTTTAATTAATCTTAAATTAATAATCTAAATAATTGCCAATTAATATAATTATATATTTATTATAGTCAGTAATTGTAGTTATTAACTTAATATATTTTATATCTATAATTATTTATATATATATAAATATATATTTACGGACAACTAAATTTTAACTTGATAAGTATTTTTTTCATACAATAATAAAATTTTTAGTGCAACTATTAATATTTTATAGAATTATTTTCGTGTATTAATATTTTAAAATTATACACAAATAAAGTTATTATTTGTTCACAATAACTTCATATAATTAATTAAAATATTTATCATATCTTGAATTATTTTGTATAAATATTTTATTACAATGTCAATAAAATATTTTAGTACAACTAATAGTATTTTTTTGGATTTAGTTTTTGTTAGATTAATGATTTAGAAGTACAATTTACTATTAAAAATATTTTTTAACTTAACTATTGAATTTTTCCTTAGTTATATTGGAAGCCAATAAAAATAAATTTATAAACCAAAAAAAATATATTAAAAAATTTAAAAATAACATATCTAAACATAATAGTCGTAATATATAAATTGAGGTAACAATTTAAAATTCTCTAAAACTAATATAATCAAATGCTAATATTAGAACTAAACTATTTAAAAGTTAAATAATAAATTAGCTATTCTAGACCTTAAATACAAATAGATTATAATCATTCTCGAAACGACAACCAATTGAAATAATGTCATACCTTAAACATTTAGAATTCGTGCAAATTCAGACCATGCTCTTGTTAAATAAGCTTCATCATATGCTATTTTGTAATGCAGTAAGATATAGAATAGTCATGCCAAGAAACTAATTGACCTTTATTCTCATCAATGACATTGCATTGACACACTAGGATCGGAAGGTGGTAGTTTCTGAAAAAAATCACAATAAGTTATCAAAATATTTTGATTATAAAAAAATTAAAAGAAGAATGTTTAAACACATTACTAATCTTTGAAATTGTAGTTACAAGGCTAATATAATTCTTTGAAAACTGAACCTAAATTGAAGAAACTCAATCTCATTATATGCTCCACTTTGAAGATTTTTAGGCAGACGTAAAAAGCATGGAGGGGATGGAATTTGAATTTAGCTTATAAAATTTTTTGGAAGCAATTGTTCAATAAAAGATCGAGCTCCTCCTAAGAAAACTAACTTTACCCACATTCCATTGGGTTATTCATAATATATGAGTAGATCCAACCATCTTTCAGTAAAATAGAGTTCATTGCCTCTTCGTTAAACTCTTCCATATAATTAGAATATGGACCAGTGAATACAACCCGAGGTGGTATTTGATAGATGTGGTACATTGTAAATGATTGCGAAAAAGAGAATCACATTATAAGGTTAAATTAAAAAAATAAACTTGAGTAAGAACAATAATCAAATTATCAAAAGAATAACAGAATGGGTACGTCAAAAAAAAATCATAAAAAATTATAAATTATACCAAACAACAAACAAAAACAACAACAAAGCCTTGTCCCACTAAGTGGGGTCGGCTACATGAATCAAACGACGCTATTGTGCTCTGTCATGTATCATGTCTACAGAGAGACCGTTTACATGTAGATCTCGTTTGACCACCTCATGGATGGTCTTCTTAGGTCTTCCTCTACCTTTCGCCCTTTGTCCATCTTCCATCTCATCCACCCTCCTGACTGGATGTTCTATCGGTCTTCTTCTCACATGTCCAAACCACCTGAGACGCGATTCAACCATCTTTTCCACAATGGGTGCTAGTCCAACTCTCTCCCTTATATCTTCATTCCTTATTTTATCCAATCGCGTATGACCACTCATCCATCTCAACATCTTCATCTCTGCCACACTCAGCTTATGTTCGTGCTCCCCTTTAGCCGCCCAACACTCCGTACCATACAGCATAGCCAGTCTTATAGCGGTGCAATAGAATTTACCTTTAAGTTTTAAAGGCACTTTTTTATCGCATATAAAATCAGATGCACTCTGCCATTTTGACCAACCTGCTTGGATCCTATGATTTACATCCTGTTCAATCTCTCCATTATCCTGCATGATGCACCCAAGATACTTAAAACTTTTAACTTTTCCTAGGATATTTTCTCCAATCTTCACCTCTATATTGGGGTTCTCCCTTCTCAGACTGAACTTACATTCCATATATTCTGTCTTGCTACGGCTTATGCGCAGACCATACACTTCTAAAGCTTCTCTCCATAACTCCAACTTCTTATTTAGGTCTTCCCTTGATTCTCCCATAAGGACGATATCATCGGCAAAAAGCATGTACCATAGCACAGGCTCTTGGATGTGCTCTGTGAGTACTTCCAAGACTAATGTGAAAAGGTATGGACTTAAGGATGATCACTGGTGTAATTCTATACCAATAGGGAATTCTTCTGTCACACTACCTTGAGTCTTCACACTAGTTGTGGCCCCATCATACATGTCTTTAATTGACCGAATATATGCGATCCTTACTCTCTTCTTTTCTAAAACCTTCCATAAGACCTCCCTTGGTACCCTATCATACCATTTTTCCAAATCAATAAACACCATATGTAGATCCCTTTTATTACTACGATACCTCTCCATCATCCTTCTTAATAGGTATATCGCTTCAGTGGTAGATCTTCCTGGCATAAATCCAAATTGGTTCTTTGTTACTTGTGTCTCTTTTCTTAACCTCCGTTCTATCACCCTTTCCCATAACTTCATAGGTACCAAGGTGCTCTTTCTCCACTCATCAGGCATCTTCTTTGACCTTAAAATCTCATTAAAAAGCTTGGTTAACCAGTTGATCCCTTTTTCTCCAAGACCCTTCCAAACCTCAATCGGGATATTAGCAGGTCCTACTGCACTGCCATTTTTCATCTGCTTTAGAGCCTCTTTTACCTCGAAGTCTCGAATCCTTCGATAGTAGTCAAAGTTTTGATCTTCTTCCCTTGTGCATAATCGACCAAGGCTCGGAAGAGTCTTCTGTCCCTCATTAAATAACTCGTAGAAGTAGCTCTTCCACCTTTCATTAATCTTCTCTTCTTGAGCCAACACCTCTCCATCCTTATCCTTTATGCACTTAACCTGATCCAAATCTCTCGTTCTTCTTTCCCGGCTCTTTGCGATTCTATATATACTTTTTTCTCCTTCTTTCGTGCCCAAAGACTGGTAGAGACCCTCATATGCTCTTGTTTTTGCTTCACTTACAGCCACTTTTGTCTCTTTCTTAGCCGCCTTATATTTTTCCCAGTTATCTGCATTGCGGCATAAAGACCACTCTTTAAAGCATTCCCTTTTTATCTTTATCTTTTCTTGTATACTCACATTCCACCACCAGGACTCCTTGTCTCTTGGTCCTATTCCTTTAGATTCACCAAAACTTTCTTTTGCTGTTCTTCGAATAACTTCTGCCATCTCCCTCCACATCTCTTCTGCGCTTCCATTCCCATCCCACTTTGCCTCTTCTCCTACCCGTCTTAGGAATCTTCTTTGTTCCTCACCTTTCATCCGCCACCACCTCGTCCTTGGATTCTTCGTATGATGTCTTTTCCTCAACTTTTGCTCAACGCAAAAATTCATGACGAGCACCCTATATTGTGTTGTCAAACTCTCTCCCGGGATAATTTTACAGTTAATGCAAAATTTCCGGTCGACTCTCCTCAACAAGAAGAATTCGATTTCAGAGCTTGTCATGCCACTCTTATAGGTTATAAGATGTTCGTCTCTCTTTTTAAAATATGTATTTGCGATGAGAAGATCAAAGGTTGAGGAAAAGTCCAAAATAGTTTTACCCTCGGTATTGATCACCCCGAAATCATGGCCTCCGTGAATACTCCCATATCCAGTCACTTCTCTCCCAACATGGCCATTTAAATCTCCTCCTAAGAAAATTTTATCTCCCAAAGGTATGCCTTAAACCAAACTCTCTAGATCCTCCCAAAACCTTATCTTGTGTTGTTCGTCCGAACCCACTTGCGGTGCATAGGCGCTAATCACATGGAAAGCACCTCCTTCCACCACAAGTTTGATAGAGATGATCCGATCTCCCACCATCTTGACATCCACTACATCCTTCTTCCACTGCTTATCCACAATTATTCCAACCCCATTCCTATTCTTTACCTTTTCTGTATACCAAAGTTTGAAACCAGAAGTATCCAACTCCCTAGCCTTTGCACCAACCCATTTCGTTTCTTGTAGGCACATAATGTTAATCTTCCTCCTTGTCATGGTGTCCACCACCTCCATGGACTTTCCTGTTAGAGTACCTATGTTTCATGTCCCAAATCTCAACCTTCTGTCGCTTCGACCTTTACCTTTTACTTTGTGAACTAGCTAATTTACCCTCGTCCATTCACAAAAATGCGAGAACCCTTGCTCATTTAACACTACATCCGGGCACCGATGCAGCGGCTCTTACTTTGATACCGTACTTGAGCCATACGGCGCATTGCTTCCGGGCAACGACCTAGCTTTAGCATAATAATGTCTTTGATTTATGTCATGGGGGTTCGGCTATATTTTTATGTTGGTTGCCGAAGACCTAACACAACCCTCCTCCTTTATCCGGGCTTGGGACCGGCTATGTACCGCAAGTGTAATATAGGCGGAGTTATTATAAATTATACCGTAAAAGAATAATTTCAATGATTGATAACTAGTATAATTATTTATTAAATACTGATTTTATATAATTATAAAGAAGATATTTTCTTAAAATATGTTTAGAAAAGAGAGGCATGCATACCGGCCTAGAATGCACCACATCAGCATTCTTGACGCCAAAATGTAATCTGTTGTAGAATATGTAACACCCTACCACACAGAGCCTTATGCTTAAGTCATAAGACAGAGGTGGTGAGGTATTATGACCTCTAAAAGAAAAATATATATAATATAGTTGAAAGGATATAATATTCAAGGAGCCTTTGAAGGGAAGTTTAAAACAAAAGTCATTACACTCACGTGAAAGAAAAACTTGCGTGTGAAGAAACATAAGATATATATATATATATATATATATATAATAAAAAAGAAGTATCAAAAGACACATAATATTCAAGTTCCAGGCTCAACCTACGAAGCCAAAGTTGGCCGGAGAAATTTATATAATTATATACAAGTCCCAAGATCTAAATTACTCAAAACAACCTCAGTTCTCCATCAAGCCTTTTTGAGGCACAAGAGTAAAACATATAAAAGGAGAAGTATAACCATATATATATATATATATATATATATATATATATATATATATATATATATATATATATATATATATATACATAATAATACACAAAACCCCAACTTCCAACTTCGCTACAGATTAAGTGCAGACGTCTAGCGAGGCGCATCTTGACCTGCATCTGAAAAACAAGAATATCATATAGGATGAGAACCAGGGGTTCTTAGTATGGTTAAGGTGCCCACATATATAATAAATAAGGTCCTGGAAAAGCCAGAGACAATCGTAGAACTCCGACATTAGATTATAAAACTTAAAGATTTAAAGACGAAAGCCATAATCAGGGTGGTCTTTTAAGGTTCTAAACGTAACCAAATCTATCCAAAACCCCTTAATTCACCTCCTTTCCTCCAATCCTCCAACTCCGGTGAAATCACAGACAAAGAAACAGGCAAAACAAGCCTAGGTAGAATACAAATACAGCAAATAGCAAATATAATAACTAACATAGTAAATTCACTTAAGCATTCCTAATTAATACACAAACAAGCAATTCAAACAATATGCATATGATGTATACCTGCCCTATGGTTGTTGATATCAACTGTCGGTCACTTAGCCAGCCCGACATATTCTGGTAGCTAACCATGGACAGAACACCAAACACGGAGCAAGTGGGACAATGCCGCAACCCTTGCATCTTACCCGCGTACTCAGAGCAGGGGACAACTTCACCCTGCCTCTTACCCAGGCGGTGTTACAATTCTCGACCCGGAGTAAGCGGTGATAGAACACAGCCCTTGCGTCTTACCCGAAGCCTTAGACTTTCCCAAAGTAAGTGGATAAGACCACTGCATCTTACCTGGCAATCTCACCACTTACCCGGAGGCATATCACAATCAAATTCAAGTTCATTTTCATTATTATTCCAATTCATTCATA
Source organism: Arachis stenosperma (assembly GCF_014773155.1). Classification (NCBI taxonomy): domain Eukaryota; kingdom Viridiplantae; phylum Streptophyta; class Magnoliopsida; order Fabales; family Fabaceae; genus Arachis; species Arachis stenosperma. Next base: position 23,744,144 of record NC_080378.1, read on the forward strand.
ATCATTAATTGCCACCGCCTCTTACCCGGATACCTCTATCTCATTAAATTCACTCAAATTCAATCACCATCATACCTTAATGTCATTATCCTCATCAACCTATTTCTATCTCAATTGAAATTTATTATTATTATTATCATCATAGTTACATTAGTTCAGTTAACACTTCTCAAGCTCAAATTCACCACTTCATAATCATAATTCATTATCCCATAACTTGTTTCACTCCCAAGTTACCACTTTTTCCTAACTTCATCTCATTACTAGGCATACTATTAAGATCTGGGGCTAAAAGAGTAAAAATAGAGGTTTAGATGTTCAAAAATAGACTTTAAAACACAAAATTCATTTTTGCTTAAAACAGAGGTCATGCGTACGCGTGGGCATGCATTTTTCCTTGCTTGCGTACGCGAGATGCCCAACCAGAAAAGGGTTGGTCGTGTCACGTGCAGGAGGTCGCATACGCAACCCCTCAAAAATCACTGCTCGCGTACACAAGCACCCTACTCGCATACGCAAGATATGTAGAATCGCAAAATTGTTGAATACTACAGAATTTTCAATTTTGCACACTGAACATCTGACGGGAATAACTTTCTCATTTTAAAATTTTTTTATTCGTTCTTCAAACGGCATACACTTCACGAACCAAACTTTTATATGAAACAAGTTTTAAAGAATTTGGGGTTTCGGAAACCGAGTTATGGATCGCTGATAAACCACTATTTTATGATATATTTTGGATTGAATTGAGTGGGTTTTGTCAACTATTCTCACACTTATTCATGTAAATTACATGTTTTTAAGTTTCCTTCCTAATTTCGTGCTATAATGAAAACATGCTTCTTTGACATTAAAATTGCTAATTTTAATCCTCTCTTATTACCATTCGATGTCGTGATATGTGTGTTAAGTATTTTCAGGTTTTATAGGGCAGTAATGACTTAGAGGATGGAAGAGAAGCATGCAAAAGTGGAAGGAACACAAGAAATTTAGGATTTCAGAATCTGGTAGCGACGCGCACGCGTGGATGAGCATACGCCTGGCCAGGTGCAAGGTTCGGCGACGCATACGCGTGGCTGACGTGTACGCGTGACGAGCATCACGTGCTGCAATTAACAGAACTCATTAGGGGCAATTTCTTGGCTGATTTGGACCCAATTTCAAGCCCGAAAGTGCAGACTAGAGGCTGGAATGGAGCTGAGACATGAGACACTTCACTTTTCACTTTAGTTTTGGATTAGTTTTGAATTCTAGTGAGAAAAACTCCTACTTCTCTCTAGGGTTTCGGCATTCTTATTTTTATTTCGAATTGGATCTTGAGAGAGCGGCTGCTACTTTCATTCCTCATCATTTTATTTCTAGTTTCTTCTTTAATTCCCTTAATACCTTTTTCTGTTTGGTTATTGAATTCATGTCTGGATCTTGTTACTCTTGAATTTTATTAATACATTGAATTATGTTTATGTTTATTTTTATTGCTTGTTTGATCATTGTTAATTATTGTTAGTGCCAATTTCGATTTAATTAATTTCTCATAATTATCATGTCTTTTATTTACACCCACCATGTGTTTGTGAAAATGGCATTCATGTTAATAGAGTAAATTTTCCAACTTGGGTGGGGCTTGAGTAATTGAAACCCCTTGAGTTGTTATATCCAAGTATTAATCTGTAATTGAAAATTGCTAGCTAGCTCAAATCTCACCAACTCTAGTCCTTCCCCATGAAGTGACTAGGACTTGTGAGCTAGAGTTAGTGACGCCCACTTGACTTTCCTTCAATTGCTAGAGGATAACTAAGTGGGAGCAATGAACCTTTATTATTACATTTGGGAAAGACAACAAGGATAGAAACTCCAATTCTCTACCCTAACCAAGGCCTTTTATTTTGATTAATTATCAACTCGTGCTAGCTATCCATTGCTTTAATTTCTAGCTATTTATTTTTCCATTCACAATTTCAAAAAAAAAATATTTAGGAAAATCCTAACCAATAATTTGCATCTTGTGTCAACTCTAGGGAAATAACCCGGGATTCTACTCCCGGTTATTTATTATTAATTGTGACACATTCGAAATTGATAGTGAAAATTTTGCCGGTTAAGGCTATACTTGCAACACTATTTTAGAAAATACTTTTCAGAAATTCTTAACCGACATTTATCCGCCCATCACTTGCCAAAATTTAGTCAAAAACCAAATTTTTATCAAAGATTTCTAAACCTCTATTTCACCAATTTCCTTTATCTAAACCAAAGTTCTACATTTAAAAATGGCTCTAAACATACCCAACACAACTCCATATTCAATTACAACCAACCATGCCTCAATTTGAACCATTTTATTTCATAAATTTTCAAATATACAAACACAATTATCAATTTGTTAACATTCATATGTTCACATTCAAAATCCTCATCCATTAGCATCAAAATCATCATTCATTAATCCATCTTACCAACACCAACCACACTCACATCAATGAATCATTAATCTGACCATACCTCATCATTTTAACATACATTGACAACTAAAATCATTAAACATGCTCCAAACACATATTCAACTTATCCTATAGTCATCTAACCTAAGTTTTCACGATACCATACATATTGTATACGAGAAACCAAAATCATACCTTGGTCGATTCCTCGTAAAACCCAGAACCTCACCATTTGTCACCGTTCCACGAAACCCAAGCTTCCAAGGTCACACCAAACGGGTCTCCGGCTCCTCAAAATCCAATATCAAGTCTCCAACTCCACCAATTTATTTTCAAAATACACAATCCAGACTAATTTCACAAACCAACACTAAAATGACCATCGAGTTCACTAATTAGATAAATTAAAAAAGATTAAACATTCCTCACCTTACCAACGAAAGATTAAAGCAAGACCCAGCACATTCTCAAGGTCAATATGATCCTAAATATCAAGATTTAACCAAATCTCAACACATGCACTCATTAATTTTTGAAATTAAGGGATGAGCAGTTGGGAGTGAGAATTAGGCTTACCTATGAAATTGTTAGATGGGTCTTGTAGAGCTCGTCGCGGTGAACACGTGGCTATAAATGGTACGGCGATTGGAGCTCTGGATCAAAAGTTATGGCAAATTGAAATTGAATAAGGGTTTTGGTCTCTCTCCCCCTTGCTCCCCCCTTTTCCCAGCGTGTTTCCCTCGTTGGTTGTGGAAAAAGAGCCATGCTCTTCATATATATAAAGGGTTGGATTGGGCCTTGGGCTCAATACGAACCCGGTTCTCCCAGTTCGGCCCGTTCGCCCCATTCTTAGGCTAAATTCTTTATAATTAGTATCAAAATTCTTGTTTTAATTAGCTCTACCCCACTAAACTATAAAATTTTATTTACTAATTTCTCGAATTTTTTCCTACCCCCCTAACAGAAATTTTTGTCCTAAAAAATTCACTCTCAAATATTTGTATATGCTCCCTTACAAGATCATAAACTTAATCAAATTCACGCCTAAACTATACTCGTTTTTTTTTACTCTTAACTTAGTCTAGTTCTTTTTCAATGACCGCAAACTTTCTTACCCTTCAAGTGTTCCATCTAAGTCAAATTAATCTCAAATCGTTCTTATCTATCTCAAACACTGAACGATTGTTCAATTTCTTAGTTTGAGTCAAATCATTCTAACCTAAACCCATATACATGCACTCTCTGTTCCTCGATCCTATGTCAATCCTATCTATTCTCATATCCCAATACTCATTTCTCATGTCACTATAATTATATAGCTACCAAATTCACTGCGCTTATACAGCGTTACTCTGATTATAAGCCACTAGGATCTTAGTCATTTATATTCTCTATCAGAATACTCCTTGAATCTCTTTATCTCTTTAACTAAACACTGTTGACCATTTAGTCAGCTGCACGAGTTCTAGTCCTTGGTTGTCTCCCCACCTAATCCATCACTACCTCCATCACAATTCCTAAGTGGTGGACGAAATTGTGATCACATCAATGTAGTACTCTTTGTTATTGTATGGAATCATTATTATGGCTCTTGGCTATGTGTGGACACAACTCCGTTCAACTTAACCAGCAAGTGTACTGGTTCATCCAAGTAATACCTTACGTGAGTAAGGGTCGATCCCACAGAGATTGTTGGTATGAAGCAAGCTATGGTCACTTTGTAAATCTCAGTTAGGCAGATTAAATGGTTTATGATGAGTTCGAAAATTAATAATAACCAGAAAATAAAAAGGGATAGAAATACTTATGTAAATCAATAGTGGGAATTTCAGATAGGCGTGTGGAGATGCTAGAATCCTTTCGAATCTCTACTTTCTTATTGCTTTCATCCAATCCTTCTTACTCCTTTCCATGGCAAGCTGTATGTAGGGCATCACCATCATCAATGGCTACTTTTAATCCTCTCGGGAAAATGGTCCTATGCGCTGTCACTGCACGGCTAATCGTCTGGAGGCATCACCCTTGTTGATAGCTACATCCCATCCTCTCAGTGAAAATGGTCCAAATGCTCTGTCACAGCACGGCTAATCATCTGTCGGTTCTCAATCAGGTTGGAGTAGAATCCCTTGATTCTTTTGCGTTTGTCATCACGCCCAGCCTTCAGGAGTTTGAAGCTCGTCACAGTCATTCAATACCGGAATCCTACTCGGAATACCACAGACAAGGTTAGACTTTCTGGATTCCCGGGATCCTACTCGGAATACCACAGACAAGGTTAGACTTTCTGGATCCCCATGAATGTCGCCATCTATCTAGCTTATACCACGAAGATTCTGTTGGGGAATCTAAGAGATATGCGCTCGGCCTAAAGTAGAACGGAAGTGGTTGTCAGTCACGCGCGTTCATAGGCGAGAATGATGATGAGTGTCACGGATCATCACATTCATCAAGTTGAAGTGCAACGTATATCTTGGAATAAGAATAAAAGAGAATTGAATATAAAGTAATGGGAATTGTATTGAAACTTGAGGTACAGCAGAGCTCCACACCCTTAATCTATGGTGTGCAGAAACTCCACCGTTGAAAATACATAAGTGAAAGGTTCAGGCATGGCCGAATGGCCAGCTCCCATGGTCTAAGAACTATGCGCCCCCAGATGTTCCTTAGATCTAAAGTGATCAAAAGATGTCTAATACAATAGTAAATTACCCTATTTATACTAGACTAGCTACTAGGGTTTACATGAGTAAGTAATTGATGTATAAATCCACTTTCGGGGCCCACTTGGTGTATGCTTGGGCTGAGCTTGATCTATCCACGAGCTGAGGCTTTTCTTGGAGTTGAACTCCAAGTTATAACGTGTTTTGGGCGTTCAACTCCGGATCATGACGTGTTTCTGGCGTTTAACTCCAGACAGCAGCATGTACTTGGCGTTCAACGCCAATTTACGTCGTCAATTTCCGAATAAAGTATGGACTATTATATATTGCTGGAAAGCTCTGGATGTCTACTTTCCAACGCCATTGAGAGCGCGCCATTTGGAGTTCTGTAGCTCCAAAAAATCCATTTCGAGTGCAGGGAGGTCAGATTCCAACAGCATCAGCAGTCCTTTTGTCAACCTTTTTCAGAGTTTTGCTCAAGTCCCTCAATTTCAGCCAGAAATTATCTGAAATCACAGAAAAACACACAAACTCATAGTAATGTTCAGAAATGTGAATTTAACATAAAAACTAATGAAAACATCCCTAAAAGTAGCTTAAACTTACTAAAAACTACTTAAAAACAATGCCAAAAAGCGTATAAATTATCCGCTCATCACAACACCAAACTTAAATTGTTGCTTGTCCCCAAGCAACTGAAAATCAATTAGGATAAAAAGAAGAGAATATACTATAAATTTCAAAATATCAATGAATATTAATTCTAATTAGATGAGCGGGACTTGTAGCTTTTTGCCTCTGAACAGTTTTGGCATCTCACTTTTTCCTTTGAAGTTTAGAATGATTGGCTTCTCTAGGAACTTAGAATTTCGGATAGTGTTATTGACTTTCCTAGTTAAGCATGTTGATTCTTGAACACAGCTACTTATGAGTCTTGGTCGTGGCCCTAAACACTTTGTTTTCCAGTATTACCACCGGATACATAAATGCCACAGACATATAACTGGGTGAACCTTTTCAGATTGTGACTCAGCTTTGCTAGAGTCCCCAGTTAGTGGTGTCCAGAGCTCTTAAGCACACTCTTTTGCTTTGGATCACGACTTTAACCACTCAGTCTCAAGCTTTTCACTTGGACTTTCATGACACAAGCATATGGTTAGGGACAGCTTGATTTAGCTGCTTAGGCCTGGATTTTATTTCCTTGGGCCCTCCTATCCATTGATGCTCAAAGTCTTGGATCCTTTTTACCCTTGCCTTTTGGTTTTAAGGGCTATTGGCTTTTTCTGCTTGCTTTTTCTTTTTCTTTCTATATATTTTTTTCGCCATTTTCTTTCTTTTTTTTCACAAGCTTTTGCTTTTTCACTGCTTTTTCTTGCTTCAAGGATCAATTTCATGATTTTTCAGATCATCAATAACATTTTTCTTTGTTCATCATTCTTTCAAGAGCCAACAGTTTTAACATTCATAAACAACAAGATCAAAAATATGCACTGTTCAAGCATTCATTCAGAAAACAAAAAGTATTGTCACCACATCAATATAATTAAACTAAATTCAAGGATAAATTCGAAATTCATGTACTTCTTGTTCTTTTGAATTAAAAACATTTTTCATTTAAGAGAGGTGAAGGATTAATGGATTTTATTCATAGCTTTAAGACATGGTTACTACATACTAATGATTATGAAGTAGAGACACAAAACATAGATAAACACAACATAAAAACCGAAAAGCAGAAAGAAATAAGAACAAGGAATGAATCCACCTGAGTGAGGGTGGCGCCTTCTTGAAGGTCTAATGGTGCTTTTTGAGCTCCTTTATGTCTCTTCCTTGCTTCTGTTGCATGATCCCTAGTAATTTTGGTGTTCCTATCCTTAGTTGCTCCCAATAATTGTGTGGAGGACAATTTATCCCCTGAGGTATCTCAGGGATCTCTTGATTTGCAGTCAAATGTTCTACCACTGAGCTATAAACCCTTTACATGAGTCTTTCCATCTCCCATGACTCAGAGGTGGAAGCTTTTGTCTTCCCTTTTTTCTCTTTTTCTTTTTCTTTTTTTTTTGGATGTCTCTGGCCTTAGGTGCCATTAATGGTTATGGAAAAGCAAAAAGCTATGCTTTTACCACACCAAACTTATAAAATTGCTCGCCCTCAAGCAAGAGAAGAAAGAAAAGATGAAGAATAAGAAGAAGATATGGAGGAGATTGAGGGATGTGTGTATTCGGCTATATGGGTGGGATTGGGTGGGAAAGAGAATTTGAATTTTAAAGGTAGGTGGTGTATGGGGAAGAGTGGATAGATGTAGGTGGTGAATGAAAAACAGAAGGGATGACCATGAATGGAGAGAGAGGGTGAGGTAGGTGGGGATCCTGTGGGGTTCACAGATCCTGAGATGATCCTGTGGGGTCCACAGATCCTGAGGTGTCAAGGAATTCCATCCCTGCACCAAATAGGCATATAAAATGCCTTTGCATACCATTCTGGCATTTAAACGCCGAGGTAATGCACGTTCTAGGCGTTCAACGCCCATGTGAAGCATGTTCTGGGCGTTCAACGCCCATATGTAGCATGTTTCTGGTGTTGAACGCCAGTTCCATGCTTGTTACTGGCGTTCAGCGCCAGCTTTTCTTGAGGCACATTCCTGGCGTTCAAATGCCAGAATGTTGCTTGTTTCTGGCGTTCAGCGCCAGATTCATGCTCTGTTCTGGCGTTGAACGCCAGCCAGACGCTCCTTACTGGCGTTGAACGCCAGTCTGTGCTTCCTCTAGGGTGTGATTTTTCTTCTGCTATTTTTTATTCTGTTTTTAATTTTTATATTTTTTTTTCATGACTCCACATGATCATGTACCTAATAAAACACAAAATAACAATAAAATAAAATAAAATAAAAATAAAAATTAGATAAATAAAATTGGGTTGCCTCCCAACAAGCGCTTCTTTAATGTCAATAGCTTGACAGTGGCTCTCATGGAGCCACGAAGGTGATCAGGTCAATGTTGTATAGTCCTAACACCAAACTTAGAGTTTGGATATGGGGTCTTAACACCCAACTTAGAGTTTGGTTGTGCCTTCCCAACACCAAACTTAGAGTTTGACTGTGGGGGCTCTTCTTGACTCTGAACTGAGAGAAGCTCTTCATGCTTACTCTCTTTTGTCACAGAGGGATGGCCATGTGCCTTAAACACAAGGTAGTCCCCATTCAATTGAAGGACTAATTCACCTCTGTTGACATCTATCACAGCTCCTGCTGTGGCTAGGAAATGTCTTCCAAGGATGATGCAATCATCCTCTTCCTTCCTAGTGTCTAAGATTATGAAATCAGCAGGGATGTAAAGGCCTTCAACCTTTACTAACATGTCCTCTAATATTCCATAAGCTTGTCTCAATGACTTGTCTACCAGTTGTAATGAGAACAAGGCAGGTTGTACCTCAATGATCCCCAGCTTCTCCATTACAGAGAGTGGCATAAGATTTATCCCTGACCCCAGATCACATAGAGCTTTTTCAAAGGTCATGGTGCCTATGGTACAAGGTATTAAGAACTTGCCAAGATCTTGTCTCTTTTGAGGTAAAATTTGCTGAATCCAGGTATCCAATTCACTAATGAGCAAGGGAGGTTCACTTTTCCAAGTCTCATTACCAAACAACTTGGCATTCAGCTTCATGATAGCTCCTAAATATTGAGCAACTTGCTCTCCAGTCACATCTTCATCCTCTTCAGAGGAAGAATAGTCTTCAGAGCTCATGAATGGCAGAAGGAGATTTAATGGAATCTCTATGGTCTCTATATGAGCCTCAGATTCCTTTGGATCATTAATAGGAAACTCCTTCTTGCTTGAGGGATGTCCCAGGAGGTCTTCCTCACTAGGATTTTCGTCCTCCTCCTCCCTTGTGCATTCAGCCATATTGATTATATCAATGGCCTTGCACTCTCCTTTTGAATTCTCTTCTGTATTGCTTGGGAGAATACTGGGAGGAGTTTCAATGACTTTCTTACTCAGCTGGCCCACTTGTGCCTCCAGATTTCTGATGGAGGATCTTGTTTCACTCATGAAACTGAAAGTGGCCTTTGACAGATCAGAGACTAGATTGGCTAAATTAGAAGTGTTTTGTTCAGAATTCTCTGTCTGTTGCTGAGAAGATGATGGGAAAGGCTTGCTATTGCTCAGCCTATTGTGTCCACCATTGTTAAAGCCTTGTTGAGGCTTTTGTTGATCCTTCCATGAGAAATTTGGATGATTTCTCCATGATGAGTTATAGGTGTTTCCATAAGGTTCACCCATGTAATTAACCTCTGCCATGGCAGGGTTCTCAGGATCATAAGCTTCTTTAGAAGCTGCCTCTTTAGTACTGTTGGATGCATGTTGCCATCCATTCAGATTTTGAGAGATCATGTTGACCTGTTGAGTCAACACTTTGTTCTGAGCTAATATGGCATTCAGAGCATCAATTTCAAGAACTCCTTTCTTCTGAGGTATCCCATTATTCACGGAATTCCTCTCAGAAGTGTACATGAATTGGTTGTTTGCAACCATATCAATGAGTTCTTGAGCCTCTTCAGGCATTTTCTTTAGGTGAATGGATCCACCTGCAGAATGGTCTAATGACATTTTCAAAAATTCAGATAGACCATAATAGAATATATCTAATATGGTCCATTCTGAAAACATGTCAGATGGGCACCTTTTGGTCAGCTGCTTGTATCTTTCCCAAGCTTCATAGAGGGATTCACCATCTTTTTGTTTGAAGGTTTGAACATCCACTCTCAGCTTGCTCAGTTTTTGAGGAGGAAAGAATTTATCCAAGAAGGCTGTGACCAGCTTATCCCAGGAGTCCAGGCTATCCTTAGGTTGTGAATCCAACCATATTCTAGCTCTGTCTCTTACAGAAAAAAGGGAAAAGCATGAGTCTGTAGACTTCAGGATCAACTCCATTCGTCTTTACAGTCTCACAGATCTGCAAGAACTCAGTTAAAAACTGATAAGGATCTTCAGATGGAAGTCCATAAAACTTGCAGTTTTGTTGCATTAAGGCAACTAGCTGAGGTTTCAGCTCAAAGTTGTTGGCTCCAATGGCAGGAATGGAGATGCTTCTTCCATCAAATTTGGACGTTGGCTTTGTGAAGTCACCAAGCATTCTCCTTGCATTATTATTATTTTCGGCTGCCATTTCCTTCTCTTGTTCTAATGTTTCTGAAAGGTTACCTTTAGATTGTTGTAACTTAGCTTCTCTTAATTTTCTCTTCAGAGTCCTTTCAGGTTCTGGATCAATTTCAACAAGAGTGCCTTTTTTCTTGTTCCTGCTCATATGAAAGAGAAGAAAACAAGAAAAGAAGAGGAATCCTCTATGTCACAGTATAGAGATTCCTTTATGTTAGTAGAAGAAGAAAGGGTAGAAGAATGTAGAAGAGGGGATTCGGATATTTAGATGGAGAGAGGTGAAGAGAAGTGTTAGTAATTAATTAATTAAATAGAATAAGAGAAGAGGAAGAGAATTCAAAAATAATTTTAAAAAAGGGGTTAGTGATTTTCGAAAATTAGAGATAAAATGTAATTAAAATTAAAACATGAAACAATTAGTTAATTAAAAAGAATTTTTGAAAAAGGGGTGAGATATTTTCGAAAATTAGAGAGGAAAGAGTAGTTAGGTGGTTTTGAAAAAGATAAGAAACAAACAAAATGTTAATTAGTTAGTTGAAAAAGATTTTAAAATCAAATTTTAAAAAGATAAGAAGATAAGAAGTTAGATAAGATATTTTAAAATCAAATTTTGAAAAAGATAAAATTTTGAAAAAGATAAGATATAAAAGATAAGATAAGATATGTTTGAAAAAGATTTAATTTTTAAATTAAAATTAATTACTAACAAGAAACTAAAAGATAAGATTCTAGAACTTAAAGATTGAACCTTTCTTAACAAGCAAGTAACAAACTTCAAATTTTTGAATCAATCACATTAATTGTTAGCTAATTTTCGAAAATTTGATATAAAGATAAGAAAAATATTTTGAAAATATTTTGAAAAAAAAGATTTTTGAAATTTTCAAAAAAGAGGAAAAATTGGAAAAGATATGATTTTTGAAAAAGATTTTGAAAAGATAGGATTTTTAAATTTTTGAAAATTTGACTTGACTTGTAAGAAACAACTAATTTTAAAAATTTTTGACCAAGTCAACCCAAAATTGACTTGTCAAGATCAAACAAGAAGACTTGTCAAGAACAACTTGAAGATCATGAAGAACACTATGAATACATGAAATTTTCGAAAAATGCAAGTAAAAATTTTTAAAACATGCAATTGACACCAAACTTAAAAATTGACTCAAGACTCGAACAAGAACACAAAATATTTTTGGTTTTTTTTATGATTTTATTATTTTTTTATTTTTATTATTTTTTTCGAAAATATTCTTTAGAAAAACGAAAATAAAGAAAAAAAATTTTTTGAAAATTTTTATTTGAAAACTTTTTGAAAGGAAAATTACCTAATCTGAGCAACAAGACGAACCGTTAGTTGTCCATACTCAAACAATCCCCGGCAACGGCGCCAAAAACTTGGTGGATGAAATTGTGATCACATCAATGTAGTACTCTTTGTTATTGTATGGAATCATTATTATGGCTCTTGGCTATGTGTGGACACAACTCCGTTCAACTTAACCAGCAAGTGTACTGGGTCATCCAAGTAATACCTTACGTGAGTAAGGGTTGATCCCAGAGAGATTGTTGGTATGAAGCAAGCTATGGTCACCTTGTAAATCTCAGTTAGGCAGATTAAATGGTTTATGATGAGTTCGAAAATTAATAATAACCAGAAAATAAAAAGGGATAGAAATACTTATGTAAATCAATAGTGGGAATTTCAGATAGGCGTGTGGAGATGCTAGAATCCTTTCGAATCTCTACTTTCTTATTGCTTTCATCCAATCCTTCTTACTCCTTTCCATGGCAAGCTGTATGTAGGGCATCACCATCATCAATGGCTACTTTTAATCCTCTCGGGAAAATGGTCCTATGCGCTGTCACTGCACGGCTAATCGTCTGGAGGCATCACCCTTGTTGATAGCTACATCCCATCCTCTCAGTGAAAATGGTCCAAATGCTCTGTCACAGCACGGCTAATCATCTGTCGGTTCTCAATCAGGTTGGAGTAGAATCCCTTGATTCTTTTGCGTTTGTCATCACGCCCAGCCTTCAGGAGTTTGAAGCTCGTCACAGTCATTCAATACCGGAATCCTACTCGGAATACCACAAACAAGGTTAGACTTTCCGGATTCCCGGGATCCTACTCGGAATACCACAGACAAGGTTAGACTTTCTGGATCCCCATGAATGCCGCCATCTATCTAGCTTATACCACAAAGATTCTGTTGGGGAATCTAAGAGATATGCGCCCGACCTAAAGTAGAACGGAAGTGGTTGTCAGTCACGTGCGTTCATAGGCGAGAATGATGATGAGTGTCACAGATCATCACATTCATCAAGTTGAAGTGCAACGTATATCTTAGAATAAGAATAAAAGAGAATTGAATATAAAGTAATGGAATTATATTGAAACTTGAGGTACAGCAGAGCTCCACACCCTTAATCTATGGTGTGCAGAAACTCCACCGTTGAAAATACATAAGTGAAAGGTTCAGGCATGGCCGAATGGCCAGCCCCCATGGTCTAAGAACTATGCGCCCCCAGATGTTCCTTAGATCTAAAGTGATCAAAAGATGTCTAATACAATAGTAAATTAGCCTATTTATACTAGACTAGCTACTAGGGTTTACATGAGTAAGTAATTGATGCATAAATCCACTTCCGGGGCCCACTTGGTGTATGCTTGGGCTGAGCTTCATCTATCCACGAGCTGAGGCTTTTCTTGGAGTTGAACTCCAAGTTATAACGTGTTTTGGGCGTTCAACTCCGGATCATGACGTGTTTCTGGCGTTTAACTCCAGACAGCAGCATGTACTTGGCGTTCAACGCCAATTTACGTCATCAATTTCCGAATAAAGTATGGACTATTATATATTGCTGGAAAGCTCTGGATGTCTACTTTCCAACGCCGTTGAGAGCGCGCCATTTGGAGTTCTTTAGCTCCAAAAAATATATTTCGAGTGCAGGGAGGTCAGATTCCAACAGCATCAGTAGTCCTTTTGTCAGCCTTTTTCAGAGTTTTGCTCAAGTCCCTCAATTTCAGCCAGAAATTACCTGAAATCACAGAAAAACACACAAACTCATAGTAAAGTCCAGAAATGTGAATTTAACATAAAAACTAATGAAAACATCCCTAAAAGTAGCTTAAACTTACTAAAAACTACCTAAAAACAATGCCAAAAAGCGTATAAATTATCCGCTCATCACTAAGTTACCCGCTTCATCCTTTTCAGCAGTAGCTCGCACAGCAGCAACCCTAAGATCAGCCGTATCATCTCGCTCGCGTCCATGAGACGTCATTTGGGTATTTTCCATACCGAACAATTGATATTAAGGTGATTAGTCTTAATATCTAAAGTCTAGTGCTTCGAATCTCCAAAGATAATGCTCATGAACATTTATTCTATATATGTCAAGCAGACATCCTAAATAGAATGTAGACACAGCCAGAGTATTCTTAGAAGCATAGTCAGTCTATTTCTCAGGCTCTACAAAAACGAATTGCTTTGATACCATAATGTAACACCCTACCACACAAAGCCTTATGCTTAAGTCATAAGACAGAGGTGGTAAGGTATTACGATCTCTAAAAGTAAAAAATATATATATTATAGTTGAAAGGATATAATATTCGAGGAGCCTTTGAAGGAAAGTTTAAAACAAAAGTCGTAACTCTCACGTGAAAGGAAAACTTGCATGTGAAGAGACGTAAGATATATAAATGAATAATAAAAAGGAAGTGTCAAAAGATACATGATATTCAAGTTCCAATCTCAACCTACAAAGCCAAGGTTGGCCAGAGAATATTTATATAATTATATACAAGTCCCAAGATCTAAATTACTCAAAACAACCTTAGTTCTCCATCAAGCCTCTCTAAGGCACAAGAGTAAAACATATATAAGGAGAAGTCTAAGCATATATATATATACCTATACATAATAATACACAAAACCCTAGGTCCCATCTTCACTGCAAAGTAAGTCCAGACGCCTAGCGAGGCGCATCTCGACCTGCTCGACCAGCATCTGAGGAACAACAATATCGTATGGGATGAGAACCGAGGGTTCTCAGTATGGTTAAGGTGCCCACATATATAATAAATAAGGTCGCAGAAACGCCAGAGGAAATTTTAGAACTCCGACATTAGATTATAAAACTTAAAGATTTAAAGACGAAATCCATAATCAGGGTGGTCTTCTAAGATTCTAAACTTAACTAACTCTATACAAAACCCTCAAACAATATGCATATGATGTATGTCTGCCCTATGGTAGTTGATATCAACTATCGATTACTTAGCCAGCCTGACATGTCCTGGTAGCTAACCGTGGACAGAATACCAAACACAGAGCAAGTAGGACAACGCCGCAACCCTTGCATCTTACCCGCGTACCCGAGCAGGGGACAACTTCACCCTGCCTCTTACATAGGCGGTGTTACAATTCTCGACCCGAAGCAAGCGGCGACAAAACACAACTCTTGCGTCTTACCCGAAGCCTTGAACTTTCCCAGAGGAAGTAGATAATATCACTGCATCTTACCCCGCAATCTCACCTCTTATCTGGAGGCATATCACAATCAAATTCAAGTTCATTTTATTATTATTCCAATTCATTCATAATCATTAATTCATTAATTTATTTTCTATACACTCTTAACATCTCTACACTTCTTTAACGTATATCTGGAGCGAGTGGTCATTGCCACTGCCTCTTATCCGGGCACCTCTATCTCATTTAATTCATTCAAATTCAATCACCATTATACCGTAATATCATTATCCTCATTAATCCATTCCTATCTAAATTGAAATTCATTATTATCATCATCATAGTTACATTAGTTCAGTTAACACTTCTCAAGCTCAAAATCACCACTTCATAATCATAATTCGTACGCAAGATATGCAGAACGAAAAAATTGTTTAATGCTGCAGAATTTTTAATTTTGCACACCAAACTTTTGACAGGCATAACTTTCTCGTTTTAAAATATTTTTCATTCATTCTTCAAACGGCATACACTTCATGGACCCAGCTTTTATATGAAATAAGTTTTAAAGAATTTGGGGGTCCGGAAGCAGAGTTATAGCTCGCCAAAATTTAGTCAAAAACCAAGTTTTTATCAAAGATTTCTAAACCTCTATTTCACTAATTTTCTTTATCTAAACCAAAGTTCTACATTTAAAAATGACTCTAAACACACCCAACACAATTCCATATTCAATCACAAGCAACCATGCCTCAATTTGAACCATTTCATTCCATAAATTCTCAAATATACAAACACAATTATCAATTTGTTAACATTCATATGTTCACATTCAAAATCCTCATCCATTAGCATCAAAATCATCATTCATCAATCCATCGCTTACCAACACCAACCACACTCACATCAATGAATCATTAATCTGACCATACCTCATCATTTTAACATACGTTGACAATTAAAATCATTAAACATGCTCCAAACACATATTCAACTTATTCTATAGTCATCTAGCCTGAGTTTTTATGATATCGTACATATTGTATACGAGAAACCAAAATCATACCTTGGTCAATTCCTCGTAAAACCCGGAACCTCACCATTTGTCACTGTTCCACGAAACCCAAGCTTCCAAGGTCACACCAAACGGGTCTCTGACTCCCCAAAATCTAATATCAAGTTTCCAACTCCACCAATTTGTTTTCAAAATACACAATCCAGACTAATTTCACAAAAAAAAACACTAAAATGACCACCGAGTTCACTAATTAAATAAATTAAAAAGGATTAAACATTCTTGACTTTACCAACGGAAGATCGAAGCAAGACTCAGCACATTCTCAATGTCAATATGATCCTAAAAATCAAGATTCAACCAAATCTCAATACATGCACTCATTAATTTTTGAAATTGAGGGATGAGCAGTGATGAGCGGATAATTTATACGCTTTTTGGCATTGTTTTTACATAGTTTTTAGTATGTTTTAGTTACTTTTTAGTATATTTTTATTAGTTTTTATGCAAAAATCACATTTCTGGACTTTATTATGTGTTTGTGTATTTTTCTGTGATTTCAGGTATTTTCTGGCTAAAATTGAGGGACCTGAGCAAAAATCTGATTCAGAGGTTGAGAAAGGACTGAAGATGCTGTTAGATTCTGACCTCCCTGCACTCGAAGCAGATTTTCTGGAGCTACAAAAGCCCAATTGGCGTGTTCTCAATTGCGTTGGAAAGTAGACATCTTGAGCTTTCTAGAAATGTATAATAGTCCATACTTTTTTCGAGATTTTATGGCCCAAACTGGCGTCAAAACGCCGGTCAGAGACCCTTTTCTGGCGTAAAACGCCAGAACTAGCACAAAAGCTGGAGTTAAACACCCAAACTGGCACCAAAATTGGCGTTTAAACTCCAAGAAGAGCCTATGCACGTGAAAGCTTCAATGCTCAGCCCAAACACACACTAAGTGGGCCCCGGAAGTGGATTTCTGCACTATCTACACTTAGTTACTCATTTTCTGTAAACCTAGTTTACTAGTTAGTATAAATAGCACCTTTCGCTATTGTATTCAGATCTTTAGATCATTTTTGAGACTACCTTAGGATCACTTTTGATCTCTTGATCATGTTTTGGCGGCTGGCCATTCGGCCATGCCTGGACCTTCATCACTTATGTATTTTCAACGGTGAAGTTTCTACACCTCATAGATTAAGGTGTGGAGCTCTGCTGTTCCTCATGAATTAATGCAAAGTACTATTGTTTTTCTATTTAATTCATGCTTATTCTTGTTCTAAGATATTCATTCGTACTTCAACCTGATGGATGTGATGATCTGTGACACTCATCATCATCCTCCCTTATGAACGCGTGCCTGACAACCACTTCCGTTCTATTTGTTAGAGCTTGAGTGTGTATCTCTTGGCCTCCTGGTTCACGATACATGGTTGCCTCTCCTGACAACAGAGCCTTCCATTCCGTGAGATCAGAGTCTTCGTGGTATAAGCTAAAATCAATTGGTAGCATTCTTGAGATCCAGAAAGTCTAAACCTTATCTGTGGTATTCCGAGTAAGATCTGGGATGGGATGACTGTGACGAGCTTCAAACTCGTGACTGTTGGGCGCAGTGAAAGTGTGCAAAAGGATCAATGGATCTTATTTTGACACGATTGAGAACCGACAGCTGATTAGCCATGCGGAAAACCGTAGCGGACATGTTTTCACTGAGAAGACAGATGGTAGCCATTGACAACGGTGATCCACCAACATACAGCTTGCCATGGAAGGGAGTACGCATGATTGGATGAGGACAATAGGAAAGCAGAGGCTCAGAGGGAACAAAGCATCTCCATACTCTTATCTGAAATTTTCACCAATGAATTGCATAAGTATCTCTAACCTATTTTATGTTTTATTTCTCTTTTAATTATCAAAACCTCGTAACCATTTGAATCCGCCTGACTGAGATTTACAAGATGACCATAGCTTGCTTCAAGCCGACAATCTCCGTGGGATCGACCCTTACTCACGTAAGGTATTACTTGGACGACCCAGTGCACTTGCTGGTTAGTTGTATCGAAATTGTGTATCACAATTCCGTGCACCAAGCAGCTGAGAATGAGAATTAGGCTTGCCTATGAAATTGTTGGATGGGTCTTGTAGAGCTCATCACAGTAAACATGTGGCCGTAAACGCTACGGCAATCGGAGCTCCGGATCAAAAGTTGTGGCAAATCGAAATTGAATAAGGGTTTTTTCTCTCCCTTGCTCCCCACTTTTCCCAGCGTGTTTCTGATGAGCGGATAATTTGTACGCTTTTTGGCATTGTTTTTAGTATGTTTTTAGTATCTTTTAGTTAGTTTTTAGTATATTTTTATTAGTTTTTAATTAAAATTCACTTTTCTGGACTTTACTATGAGTTTGTGTGTTTTTCTGTGATTTCAGGTATTTTCTGACTGAAATTGAGGGTCCTGAGCAAAAATCTGATCCAGAGACTGAAAAGGACTGCAGATGCTGTTGGATTCTGACCTCCCTGCACTCAAAGTGGATTTTCTGGAGCTACAGAAGCCCAATTGGCGCGCTCTCAACGGCATTGGAAAGTAGACATCCTGGGCTTTCCAGCAATATATGATAGTCCATACTTTGCCCAAGATTTGATGGCCCA
The DNA here is from genome assembly GCF_014773155.1 of Arachis stenosperma. Classification (NCBI taxonomy): domain Eukaryota; kingdom Viridiplantae; phylum Streptophyta; class Magnoliopsida; order Fabales; family Fabaceae; genus Arachis; species Arachis stenosperma. The sequence continues at coordinate 23,762,543 of NC_080378.1, forward strand.
AACCGGCGCTCAAAGTCACCTACAGAAATTCCAGCGTTAAACGCCGGAACTGGCATAAAACTTGGAGTTAAACGCCCAAACTGGCATGAAAGCTGGCGTTTAACTCCAGAAAAGGTCTCTACACGAAATTGCTTCATTGCTCAGCCCAAGCACACACCAAGTGGGCCCGGAAGTGGATTTTTCTGTCATTTACTCATTTCTGTAAACCTTAGGATTACTAGTTCACTATTAATAGGACCTTTTGACATTGTATCCGTACCTTATGACCTTATGACCTCATGACATTTTTACACGTTTCTTGTGTATCTTCCATGGCATGAGTCTCTAAACCCCATGGTTGGGGGTGAGGAGCTCTGCTGTGTCTTGATGGATTAATGCAATTACTACTGTTTCTCATTCAATCATGCTTGCTTCCATTCTAAGATAATACTTGTTCTTAATCCGGATGAATGTGATGATCCGTGAAAATCATCATCATTCTCAACTATGAACGTGTGCTTGACAACCACCTCCATTCTACCTTAGATTGAGTAGTTATCTCTTGGATTCTTTAACCGGAATCTTTGTGGTATAAGCTAGAATTGATGGCGGCATTCAAGAGAATCCGGAAGGTCTAAACCTTGTCTGTGGTATTCTGAGTAGGATTCAATGACTGGATGACTGTGACGTGCTTCAAACTCCTGAGGGCGGGGCGTTAGTGACAGACGCAAAAGAATCACTGGATTCTATTCCGGCCTGATTGAGAACCGACAGATGGATAGCCGTGCCGTGACAGGGTGCGTTGAACATTTCCAATGAGAGGATGGGAGGTAGCCATTGACAACGGTGAAACCCTACATACAGCTTGCCATGGAAGGAGCCTTGCGTGTTTGATGAAGAAGACAGTAGGAAAGCAGAGATTCAGAGGATGGAGCATCTCCAAAACCCCAGCCTATTCTCCATTACTTCAATACAAGTAACCATTTCATGTTCTTTTGCTTTTTACAATCAATCCTGATAATTTCTGATATCCTGACTAAGATTTACAAGATAACCATAGCTTGCTTCAAGCCGACAATCTCCGTGGGATCGACCCTTGCTCACGCAAGGTATTACTTGGACGACCCAGTGCACTTGCTGGTTAGTTGTGCGGGATTGCAAAAGTGTGATTGCAATTTCGTGCACCAAGTTTTTGGCGCCGTTGCCGGGGATTGTTCGAGTTTGGACAACTGACGGCTTATCTTGTTGCTTAGATTAGGACTGTTTTATTTTTGTTGGTTTAGAGTCTTTTAGTTGAGTCTAGTTTCATATTCTAAGTTTGGTGTCAATTGCATGCTTTTGTTTTTCTTTTAATTTTCGATTTTTGCATGTTCTTAGTCCCTTTTTGATTTATAAAAATTCTAAGTTTGGTGTCCTCTTTGTGTTTTTCCCTTAAAAATTTTCGAAAATTGTGTGTTTGATTTTCTAAAAATTTTAAGTTTGGTGTCTTTTTGTGTTCTTCTCTTTCCTCCTTTTAAAAATCAAATCTTTTTCATAAAAATTTTTCAATCATATCTTTTTAATTGTTGTTTTCAAAATCTTTTTTTTACTAATTGATTCAGTTCTCAATTTGCTTTGATTTCATTTCCCTTTTGATTTTCGAATTTTTTTTATTTTTTTTATTTCATTTTAATTTTTTTTTTCGGATATTTCAAAAAAAAAATAAAAATAAACAAAATTCATCTCTTTGCAATTATTATCATTTCCCTTTTGTCCATCATGGACTTAAGTGGAATTAATCAGTCCAAAAGGACTCTGGGGTCATATGCTAACCCCATTACAGCTGCATATGGGAGTAGCATCTGCACACCTCCCATCAGAGCAAGCAGCTTTGAGCTAAATCCTCAACTCATTATCATAGTGCAGCAAAATTGCCAGTATTTCGGTCTTCCACAGGAAGAACCTACTGAGTTTCTGGCACAGTTTTTACAAATTGCTGACACAGTACATGATAAAGAGGTGGATCAGGATGTCTACAGACTGTTACTGTTTCCATTTGCTGTAAAAGATCAAGCTAAAAGGTGGTTAAATAATCAACCTACAGCAAGCATAAAGACATGGAAACAGTTGTCAGATAAATTCCTGAATCATTTTTACCCTCCAAAGAGGATGACACAGCTAAGGCTGGACATCCAAGGCTTTAAACAAGAGGATAATGAATCCCTTTACAATGCCTGGGAGAGGTATAGAGGTATGCTAAGGAAATGTCCCTCTGAAATGTTTTCAGAGTGGGTACAGTTAGACATTTTCTACTATGGGCTTACAGAAAAAGCTCAGATGTCTTTAGACCACTCAGCTGGTGGATCTATACACATGAGGAAGACAATTGAAGAAGCTCAAGAGCTTATAGACACTGTTGCTAGAAACCAATACTTATATTCTAGCAATGAGTTCGTTCCAAAAGAGGAAGTCATGGCATTAGTCACTGATCCTAATCCTCAAGAACAGATGAATGAGCTTAATCAACAATTGCTCCTGATGACAGAACAGTTAGCAGAATTTAAAGAGATGCTCCATGAAACTAAAGTTGCTAATAAGAGCATAGAACTACAGTTGAATCAAGCAAAACAACAAATATCTAAACAGATAACAGAGGAGTGTCAAGCAGTTCAATTGAGGAGTGGAAAGACCTTGAATAACACTGCTCAAAAGAGCAAAAAGCCAAACAAGGAACAAATGACAGAGGACAACCAAACCACTGTTCAAAATCCCTCTGAGGACAGTAAGAGCCCAGAGAGGAATTTTATTGGCGTTCAAACGCCAGAAAGGGAAGGAAAGCTGGCGTTAAACGCCCATTCCTTGCCCAGTTCTGGCGTTCAAACGCCAGAAAAGGGGGAAAAGTTGGCGTTAAACGCCCATTTTCCACCCAATCCTGGCGTTCAAACGCCAAGGGAAAATCAGACACCTAAGAGTGCTGACAGTGATCCCTCTAACAAGGCTTCTTCAACCACTTCTGTAAGGAATAAACCTGCAGCATCTAAGGTTGAAGAATATCAAGCCAAGATGCCTTATCCTCAGAAACTCCGCAAAGCGGAACAGGATAAGCAATTTGCCCGCTTTGCAGACTATCTAAGGACCCTTGAAATAAAGATTCCGTTTGCAGAGGCACTTGAGCAAATACCTTCTTATGCCAAATTCATGAAGGAAATCCTAAGTCATAAGAAGGATTGGAGAGAAACTGAAAAAGTATTTCTCACTGAAGAATGCAGTGCAGTCATTCTAAAAAGCTTACCAGAAAAGCTTCAAGATCCTGGAAGCTTTCTGATACCATGCACATTAGAAGGCACTTGTACCAAGACAGCTTTATGTGATCTTGGAGCAAGCATCAATCTAATACCTGCATCCACTATCAGAAAGCTTGGGTTGATTGGAGAAATCAAACCAACCAGGATATGCCTCCAACTTGCTGATGGCTCCATTAAACACCCATCAGGCATAATAGAGGACATGATTGTCAAGGTTGGGCCATTTGCCTTTCCAACTGACTTTGTGGTGCTGGAAATGGAGGAGCACAAGAGTGCAACTCTCATTCTAGGAAGACCTTTCCTAGCAACTGGACGAACTCTCATTGATGTACAAAAAGGGGAAGTAACCTTGAGAGTCAATGAGGATGAGTTCAAGTTAAATGCTGTAAAAGCTATGCAGCATCCAGACACACCAAATGACTGCATGGGCACTGATATTATTGACTCTCTGGTAGAAGAGATCAATATGGCTGAAAGCCTAGAATCAGAGCTTGAGGACATCTTCAAAGATGCTCAACCTGATCAAGAAGAACTAGAGGAAGCAAAGGAATTTTCGAAAATTCCTCAGGAAGAGGATAAGCCTCCTAAGCCTGAACTCAAACCACTACCACCATCCCTGAAATATGTATTTCTGGGAGAGGGTGACACTTTTCCAGTGATTATAAGCTCTGCTTTAAATTCACAGGAAGAGGAAGCACTGATTAAAGTGCTAAGGACACACAAGACAGCTCTTGGGTGGTCCATAAGTGATCTTAAGGGCATTAGCCCAGCTAGATGCATGCACAAGATCCTATTGGAGGATAATGCCAAACCAGTGGTCCAACCACAGAGGAGGCTAAATCCTGCCATGAAGGAGGTGGTGCAGAAAGAGGTCACTAAATTACTAGAGGCTGGGATTATTTATCCTATTTCTGATAGCCCCTGGGTGAGCCCTGTCCAAGTTGTTCCCAAAAAGGGAGGCATGACAGTGGTTCATAATGAAAAAAATGAACTGGTTCCTACAAGGACAGTCACAGGGTGGCGCATGTGTATTGACTACAGAAGGCTCAACACAGCCACCAGAAAGGATCATTTTCCTTTACCATTCATAGACCAAATGCTAGAAAGACTAGCTGGTCACGATTATTACTGCTTTTTGGATGGCTATTCAGGCTACAACCAAATTGCAGTAGATCCTCAGGACCAAGAGAAAACAGCATTCACTTGCCCTTCTGGCGTGTTTGCCTATAGGAGGATGCCTTTTGGTCTGTGCAATGCACCTGCAACCTTTCAGAGGTGCATGCTCTCTATCTTCTCAGATATGGTAGAGAAATTTCTGAAAGTCTTCATGGATGACTTTTCAGTATATGGAGACTCATTTAGCTCCTATCTTAATCACCTAGCACTTGTCTTGAAAAGGTGCCAAGAGACTAACCTGGTTTTAAACTGGGAGAAATGTCACTTTATGGTGACTGAAGGAATTGTCCTTGGGCACAAAATTTCAAGCAGGGGAATAGAGGTGGATAAGGCAAAGGTAGAGGTAATTGAAAAATTACCACCACCTGCCAATGTTAAGGCAATCAGAAGCTTTCTGGGGCATGCAGGATTCTATAGAAGGTTTATCAAGGATTTTTCGAAAATTGCAAAACCTTTGAGTAACCTGCTAGCTGCTGACACACCATTTGTGTTTGACACACAGTGTCTGCAGGCATTTGAGACCCTGAAAGCTAAGCTGGTCACAGCACCAGTCATCTCTGCACCAGATTGGGCATTACCATTTGAATTAATGTGTGATGCCAGTGATCATGCCATTGGTGCAGTGTTGGGACAGAGGCATAACAAACTTCTGCATGTCATTTATTATGCTAGCCGTGTTCTAAATGATGCACAGAAGAATTACACAACTACAGAAAAAGAATTACTTGCAGTGGTCTATGCCATTGACAAGTTTAGATCCTACCTAGTGGGATCAAAGGTGATTGTGTACACTGACCATGCTGCTCTTAAATACTTACTCACAAAGCAGGATTCAAACCCAGGCTTATAAGATGGGTGTTGCTTCTGCAAGAGTTTGATATAGAAATAAGAGACAGAAAAGGGACAGAGAACCAAGTAGCTGATCATCTGTCCCGAATAGAACCAGTAGCTGGGGCGTCCCTCCCTTCTACTGAGATCTCTGAGACTTTCCCAGATGAGCAACTCTTTGCCATTCAGGAAGCTCCATGGTTTGCAGATATTGCAAACTATAAAGCTGTGAGGTTCATACCCAAGGAGTACAGCAGAGTGCAAAGAAAGAAATTAATTTCAGATGCAAAGTACTACCTCTGGGATGAACTATATCTCTTTAAGAGATGTGCTGACGGAGTGATCCGCAGATGTGTACCCAGAGAAGAAGCACGAAGGATCCTATGGCACTGCCATGGATCACAGTATAGAGGACATTTTGGAAGTGAGCGAACAGCCACTAAAGTTCTCCAGTGCGGCTTCTACTGGCCCACTCTCTATAAAGATTTCCGAGAGTTTGTGCGTAGCTGTGACAGTTGCCAAAGAGCTGGTAACCTGCCTCACGGATATGCCATGCCTCAACAAGGGATATTAGAGATAGAATTGTTTGATGTATGGGGAATTGATTTCATGGGGCCATTCCCACCATCATACTCAAACACTTACATTCTGGTGGCGGTGGACTATGTATCTAAGTGGGTAGAAGCAATTGCTACACCCACTAATGATACCAAGACCATGCTAAAATTCCTTCAGAAACACATCTTCAGCAGATTTGGTGTTCCCAGAGTACTAATCAGTGATGGGGGCTCTCATTTCTGCAACAAACAGCTATACTCTGCTATGGTTAGATATGGAATTAGCCATAAAGTGGCAACTGCGTATCATCCACAGACAAATGGGCAAGCTGAAGTCTCTAACAGAGAACTAAAGAGAATCCTAGAACGGACTGTGATAGCCCGAAGAAAGGATTGGGCAAAGAACTTGGATGATGCTCTGTGGGCATACAGAACAGCATTCAAGACTCCTATAGGAACCTCTCCATACCAATTGGTGTATGGGAAGGCCTGTCATTTGCCTGTGGAACTGGAACACAAAGCCTACTGGGCAACCAGGTTCCTAAATATGGATGCACAGTTAGCTGGTGAAAAAAGATTGCTCCAGCTAAATGAGCTAGAGGAGTTCAGACTCAATGCCTTTGAAAATGCAAAAATTTATAAGGAAAAGGCAAAGAAATGGCATGACAAGAAGTTGTCAACCAGAGTCTTTGAGCCAGGACAAAAAGTTCTGCTCTTCAACTCTAGGCTCAAACTGTTTCCAGGAAAACTCAAATCCCGGTGGAGGGGTCCGTATGTAATTACAGGAGTCTCACCATATGGATATGTTGAGCTTCAGGATACTGATTCTGACAGAAAGTTCATTGTAAATGGACAGAGAATCAAGCACTATCTTGAAGGAAATTTTGAGCAGGAATGCTCAAAACTGAGACTTGAGTGATTCTCAGTGAAGGTCCAGCTAAAGACAGTAAAGAAGCGCTTGCTGGGAGGCAACCCAGTCATTAGAAGGTTGTATGAATTGTTCTTACAGAGGCAAGTATCAAAAATGAAGGAATTCACAGAGTTACTGAAGGATTCAGCTCAAAAAGCAGAGAAAATGAGCTTACTGGCGAAAAAACGCCAGTAAGGGGCATTTTGGGCGTTAAACGCCCAGAATGGTGCCCATTCTGGCGTTTAACCATTCTGGGCGTTTAACGCCAGGTGTGCAGCATCCTGGGCGTTTTGGAAAAACGCCCAGTGACAAAGGATTTCTGGCGTTTAACGCCAGCCAGGGCACCTGGCTGGGCGTTAAACGCCCAAAAGGGGTAACAAATGGGCGTTAAACGCCAGAATGGGTGCCATTCTGGGCGTTTAACGCCAGCAAGGTGGGGGGACCACAATTTTGTTTTCAAATCAATTTTTTTTCAAACTTTCCTTTTCTTACCCATACTTTTCTACAAAATCACACTTCAATCATTCATCATTCACTTTAAAATCTTCAAAAATCAAAACCATTTTTCAAACTTATTTCAAATCAATTACAAACATTGTTCAAAAATTTCACCCTTTTCTCAATTTCTTTTCATATCTTTTCAAATCTCCTTTCAAATTCCTTTTTTTTCGAAAACTTCCCTCCCCACCTTATAAATACACGTTTGTTCCCCCTCTTCCAACCACACCATTCGAATTTCCTCTTCCTCCCCCTCTCTTCTCTCTTTTCTTTTGCTTGAGGACAAGCAAACCTCTAAGTTTGGTGTGCTTTTCCGTGATCACTAAGCCAAGATTCATCAATATCATGGCTCCTAAGGGAAAACAAACCAATTTAAGAGGCAAGAAAGAGAATAATCCAAAGAATCTTTGGAATCAAGAGAAGTTCTTAACCAAAGAACATGAAGACCATTATCACAAAATAATGGGTCTGAGGTCAGTGATCCCGGAAGTTAAATTTGATCTGAAAGAAGATGAATATCCGGGGATCCAAGAGCAAATTCGAAACAGAGGATGGGAAGTTCTAACCAATCCTGAGACAAAGGTTGGAAGGAACATGGTTCAGGAGTTCTACTCTAATCTGTGGCTAACAGATAAGCAGAGAATGACTGGAACCGCTTACCATACCTACAGAACCATGGTCAGAGGGAAAGTTATGTACTTTCATCTGGACAAAATAAGAGAAATCTTCAAATTGCCTCAACTGCAAGATGAACCTGACTCCTTTAATAGGAGGATGGTGAAAGTAGATAAGGGGTTGGATCAAGTTCTAGAAGACATATGTCTCCCTGGGACTAAGTGGATAACCAATTCAAAGGGTGTCCCAAACCAACTCAAGAGGGGAGACCTCAAGCCAATTGCAAGAGGTTGGCTAGACTTCATTGGGCGCTCCATATTGCCCACTAGCAACCGTTCTGAGGTCACCATCAAGAGGGCAGTGATGATTCATTGCATTATGCTTGGAAAAGAAGTGGAGGTCCATCATGTGATTGCTTGTGAGATCTACACAATTGCAAATAAAAATTCCACTGAAGCCAAACTGACTTACCCAAGCTTAATCTCCTTGCTCTGTAAAGAGGCTGGGGTGAAGATGGGAGTAGATGAATTCATACCCATTGAACACCCAATCACCAAGAAGTCAATGGAAGGACAAGTGCAAGACAACTCTATCAAAAGGAGGGCGCAGGAGTTCCTCCCTGAATTTTCTGAAATTGGCTACTGGGCCAGCCTGGAAGCATCTATCATCAAGTTGCAAGAAACTATGGAGCAACTTAAGGAAGAACAGCAGAATCAGAACTGCATGCTCTGCAAATTGCTGAAGGAACAAGAGAAGCAGGGGCGTGAAATCCAAGAGATGAAGCGCCAAAAGCTCTCCTCTCAAGCTGAGGGAGCATCCACTTCTCAAAATCAAGGTTGTTGAGTCCTAACTCTGTGAAAACCTCTATCATTAGGAGCCTATTTTTTTAGTTTTTCTTTTTGTTTTCTATTTCTATTTTTAGTCTCATCTTATATCTATATTTGAGTCTTGTTCTTAGTTCATAATTAATAAAATTTATGCCTTAAAGTTATGAATGTCCTATGAGTCCATCACCTCTCTTAAATGAAAAATGCTTTAATCACAAAAGAACAAGAAGTACAGGATTTCGAAATTTATCCTTGAAACTAGTTGAATTAGCTTGATGTGGTGACAATACTTTTTGTTTTCTGAATGAATGCTTGAACAGTGCATATGTCTCTTGAATTTGTTGTTTTAAGAATGTTAAAATTGTTGGCTCTTGAAAGAATGATGGAAAAGGAGAACTGTTATTGAGGATTTGAAAAATCATCAAAATGATTCTTGAAGCAAGAAAAAGCAGTGAATACAAAAAAAAAATTTCGAAAAAAAAAGAAAGAAAAAGAAAAAAGAAAAAGAAAGAAAAAGAAGGAATTAAAGTTGTGATCCAAGGCAAAAGAGTGTGCTTAAGAACCCTGGACACCTCTAATTGGGGACTTTAGCAAAGCTGAGTCACAATCTAAAAAGGTTCACCCAATTATGTGTCTGTGGCATGTATGTATCCGGTGGTAATACTGGAAGACAGAGTGCTTTGGGCCACAGCCAAGACTCATACACTAGCTATGTTCAAGAATCAATATACTTAACTAGGAGAATCAATAACACTATCTGAGTTCTGAGTTCTTATAGATGCCAATCATTCTGAACTTCAAAGGATAGAGTGAGATGCCAAAACTGTTCGGAGGCAAAAAGCTACTAGTCCCGCTCATCTAATTGGAGCTATGTTTCTTTGATATTTTGGAGTCTATAGTATATTCTCTTCTTTTTATCCTATTTTGATTTTCAGTTGCTTGGGGACAAGCAACAATTTAAGTTTGGTGTTGTGATGAGCGGATAATTTGTACGCTTTTTGGCATTGTTTTTAGTATGTTTTTAGTATCTTTTAGTTAGTTTTTAGTATATTTTTATTAGTTTTTAATTAAAATTCACTTTTCTGGACTTTACTATGAGTTTGTGTGTTTTTCTGTGATTTCAGGTATTTTCTGACTGAAATTGAGGGTCCTGAGCAAAAATCTGATCCAGAGACTGAAAAGGACTGCAGATGCTGTTGGATTCTGACCTCCCTGCACTCGAAGTAGATTTTCTGGAAATACAGATGCCCAATTGGCGCGCTCTCAACGGCATTGGAAAGTAGACATCCTGGGCTTTCCAGCAATATATGATAGTCCATACTTTGCCCAAGATTTGATGGCCCAAACCGGCGCTCAAAGTCACCTACAGAAATTCCAGCGTTAAACGCCGGAACTGGCATAAAACTTGGAGTTAAACGCCCAAACTGGCATGAAAGCTGGCGTTTAACTCCAGAAAAGGTCTCTACACGAAATTGCTTCATTGCTCAGCCCAAGCACACACCAAGTGGGCCCGGAAGTGGATTTTTCTGTCATTTACTCATTTCTGTAAACCTTAGGATTACTAGTTCACTATTAATAGGACCTTTTGACATTGTATCCGTACCTTATGACCTTATGACCTCATGACATTTTTACACGTTTCTTGTGTATCTTCCACGGCATGAGTCTCTAAACCCCATGGTTGGGGGTGAGGAGCTCTGCTGTGTCTTGATGGATTAATGCAATTACTACTGTTTCTCATTCAATCATGCTTGCTTCCATTCTAAGATAATACTTGTTCTTAATCCGGATGAATGTGATGATCCGTGACAATCATCATCATTCTCAACTATGAACGTGTGCTTGACAACCACCTCCGTTCTACCTTAGATTGAGTAGTTATCTCTTGGATTCTTTAACCGGAATCTTTGTGGTATAAGCTAGAATTGATGGCGGCATTCAAGAGAATCCGGAAGGTCTAAACCTTGTCTGTGGTATTCTGAGTAGGATTCAATGACTGGATGACTGTGACGTGCTTCAAACTCCTGAGGGCGGGGCGTTAGTGACAGACGCAAAAGAATCACTGGATTCTATTCCGGCCTGATTGAGAACCGACAGATGGATAGCCGTGTCGTGACAGGGTGCGTTGAACATTTCCAATGAGAGGATGGGAGGTAGCCATTGACAACGGTGAAACCCTACATACAGCTTGCCATGGAAGGAGCCTTGCGTGTTTGATGAAGAAGACAGTAGGAAAGCAGAGATTCAGAGGATGGAGCATCTCCAAAACCCCAGCCTATTCTCCATTACTGCAATACAAGTAACCATTTCATGTTCTTTTGCTTTTTACAATCAATCCTGATAATTTCTGATATCCTGACTAAGATTTACAAGATAACCATAGCTTGCTTCAAGCCGACAATCTCCGTGGGATCGACCCTTGCTCACGCAAGGTATTACTTGGACGACCCAGTGCACTTGCTGGTTAGTTGTGCGGGATTGCAAAAGTGTGATTGCAATTTCGTGCACCAGTTTCCCTCTTTGGTTGTGGAAGAAGAGCTATGCTCTTTATATATATATAAAGGGTTGGATTAGCCTTGGGCCCAATACGAGCCCGATTTGGTCCGTTTGGTCTAATTTTGGGCCAAATTCTTTAAAATTTGTGTCAAAATTTTTGTTTTAATTAGCTCTATCCCACTAAACTATAAAATTTTATTTCCTAATTTCTTAGATTAATAATTAGCTTATTAGCTAATTATTTACTAATTTTTCAGGTTTTACAGAATAATATAATGTTAATGATGACAATGATTGTCAAATTTTTTAACTCAACTATTTTATTTTTTCTTAAAACTAATTTTATTTATTCTTAATATAATATTAACTAATTTTATTTTTTAACTCAACTATTTTATTTATTCTAAAACTAATCTAATCAAATGCTAATATTAGAATTTAATTATTTAAATAATATTTAAAATATTCTAAACTTTAGATACATATAGATTAGAATCATTTTTGTAACGATAACCAATTGAAATAATACCATCAGCTTGAACATTTTAATATCTGTGCAAATTCATACCATTCTCTTCTTAAATAAACTTCATCATCCGCTATCTATGTAATGCGACAAGGTATAGAATAGCCACACTAAAAAATTAAATTGACTTTTATTTCTATTAGTGGAATTACATTAACGCACCAGAAGGTCAATAGTTTCTGAAAAAATATAATATGTTATAAAATTATTTTTATTACGAAAGGTTTAAAAGAAGAAAAATTTAAATTTAATACCAATCTTTGAAATCGCAACTCCAAGACTGATATAATTCTAACAAAACTAAGCTAAATTGAGAAAACTCAATCTCACTATATGCTCCACTTCAAAGATTTTCCAGCAGACGTAGTAGAAAGCATGGAGGGAATGGAATCTAAACTTGGTCTATAAAGCTCATTAGATACAATTGCACAATAAGAAATCGAGCTCTAAGAAAACTAACTTTACTCGTATTCCATTAGAATATATGAGAAGATTCAACCATCCTTTAGTAAAATAGAGTTCACTACCTCTTTGTTGAACTATTATATATATGTAATTAGAACTCGAATTAGTGAATATAATTTGAGGTGGAATTTGATGAATGTGATGCATTATAAACAAGTACGGCAAAGAATAATCGCACTGTAACATTAAACGAAAAGAATAAGTTTGAGTAAGAACAATTATCAAATTATCAAAAGAATAATAATAGAATGGCCACATAAAAAATTGTAACTTGTACCTTAAAAGAATCAACTTCGGTGAAAAAACGAAGAATAAATTCTTATTCTATGAAGTACTCAAGAAAGAATAACAAATTAAAAAATTAAACAAAATATTTTAGCTCTTAAATCTAAACTCATAAATCACAAAAAATACTATATGTAATCTTTAGTAATATGAAATTAATTATAAAAATTAATTATTGATATCAATAACAATTTGATACTATATAATACACACATGCACTAGAGTGAATATTAACAAAGCTATTAACATTTTGATCATATTTATGTCTAGTTATGTTTGATTAAAAATTATATTATAATTATTGGCAATTAGAATGATTGATAATTAGTATAATTAGAATAATTGTTAATTAGAATAATTGACAATTAGTATAATTATTTTTATAAAAAATATATTTTTTAAAAATAAATTTAGAAGAGAAAGGTAAGTATATTGGCACCTGAATATGCCACATCAGCATTTTTTGCACCAGAATGATACTTGTTATAGAATATAATAGTTATGTATAATTGACAATTAGTATAATTATTCATTAGATGCTGTTTTTCATATAATTATAAAAAAGATACTTTCTTAAAATAATTTGAGAAGAGAGAGGTATGTATATTAACACCAAAATGTGTCACGTTAGCATTATTTTGAAATTACATCTTCAAACTTGACATAATTTTAGCAAAATTAAATATAAATTGAGAAAATTCAATCTCATTATATGTTCTATTTTAAAAAATTTTGGGCTGACTTAAAAAGCATAGAGGGGATGGAATTTGAATTTGGCCTATAAAACTTCTTGAAAACAATTACTCAATCAAAAATTAAACTTCTCCAAAAAAACTAACTTTATTCACATTCAACTATCTTTCAGTAAAATAGAATTCATTGTCTCTTCGTTAAATTGTTATATCCATGTAATTAGAACCCGAATCAGTGAATACAACTCAAGATGGTATTTGATGGATGTGGTGCATTATAAACGATTGTGGCAAAAGACAATCGAATTGTAATATTAGACGAAAAGAATAAGTTTGAGTAAGAATAATTATCAAACTTTAAAAAAAATAATAATAAAATGGCTACATAAAAAAAATTGTAACTTATACTTTAAAAGGATCAACTTCAATGAAAAACAAAGAATACATTTTTAATTTATGAAATAGTCAAGGAAGAATAACAGATTAAAAAATTATACTAAATATTTTGGCTCTCAAATTTAGACTTATGAACCATAAAAAAAACACTATCTATAACTTTTAGTAATACAAAATTAATTATAGAAATTAATTATTGATATCAATATCAATTTGTCACTAATTAATACATGCACACATGTATTATAGAGCATTTAACAAAGCTATTTATGTTAGTATCGTATTTATGGCAATTAGAATTATAAATTTATTCGTTTAATTTTTTATTATTGATATCAATATCAATTTCTCATCGTCTATGTTTGATTAAAAATGATATTATAATAATTCACAATTAGAATGATTGAAAATATTAATAATTGATCATTAGCCTAATTATGTATTAAATGTTGATTTTCATATATAATTATAAAGAAGATATTTTTTTAAAAATAAGTCAAAAAGAAAGAGATATGCATAATGGTTTATGTACCCTTTACGAAATACTTTTTTATAGTGGTCCTTGAGATTCGTGGTTTTTACTATTTTAGTCACTCAAATTCAAATTTTATTATAGGTTTAATTACTCTGCAGGTCCCTATAGTTTCACCAAATTTTCAATTAGGTCCCTATACTTTTTTCTTTTCAATTGGATCCCTGTACGTTAATTTTTTTTTCAATTAAGTCTCTATTAACGTTTATCGTCACAAAAAACGTTAGTAAATTGTGAAATGACTTAATTACCCTTGTCTTCTACTTATAAACACTCCATGTTTATAACTTATCTGAGGTTTCTCTTCTTCCCTGTTTTCCATTTTTAGTTTTCATCTTCCACAAACTTATGGCTCAAAGTCAAGGAACCTCTTTTGATAAAAAGCTCAATTAACTATTAATTTGAATTTTTTTTATTTCAGTTTTGTAGTTAGATATATTTAGTGTCTAATTTGTGTAACACCCTAGCTACCAAAGCTCACGCTTCCGGCTACGCGGCTCTGATAGCTCGGACATTACGACGACACTTATACTATTTAATATTAAAATATGAGCCTGTTTAAAACTTTAAACCGCAAAACTGCTCCAAGAATACTTTTGCTATAGAACGTACATCCATACTTTCAAAACGCTTACAACAACTCACAAGAGTACATCCATATATATACATATATATATATATATATATATATATATATAATATTACAAACATTAAACAATACAATTCCTATCCATCTTACAGAATATATCAAGATAAAGGCGAGGGTACAATAAAACATAACTAAAACAATACAGCGCATCACAACAACAATTAAATAAACTCTTCGTTACTTCAGCGCTCATATCCTAAAAGGAAAAAAATGTAGGGGGGTGAGAACATCATCCTCGAAAGGGTTCTCAGTAGAGGGTTTTTGGGAATTACTGTAATAGGATACATGAAGATAAACGGTACCAGTGATTAATAATCATCTTATGCCTATTTTCAAAAACAGTGATTTACATTAAAAGTAAAGTTGGAAATCTTTTCTGAAAGAGGAACCGTTCAATTCTTAAAAACTCAAAAGCCTTTCAAAAAGGTTTATCTATACTGAACCAAAATAGCTTTTTCATATTCTTCCAAACCAAAAACACAAAACTGAAACCAACCATCGGTCCATCTCATTTCAACCACGGCCCTAGGCCCAAACAATCTAACCAACAACCAATCACCACAATCCAACAGAGTCCCAGTTACAAACACAGATAGGAAGTTCAAGCACAAACAAACAGTTACAGCAAGTAGAACAAGTAGCATTTAATCTCAAATAGTCACAAAGGTAAACCAAGTACAATATGCACACCCACACAATGTCACATAGATGCATATGATGCATGCCTATTCCTAGTGGCTGATGATATCATCTGTCGGTTATATAGCCAATCCGACACGTCCTGGTAGCTAACCATGGACAAAAACACCCATCACGGAGCAAGTAGGTTTGAGCTACAATCCCATTGCTACTACCCGCTCAACCCAGAGCCAGTGGAATAACCACTACTGTGGCTACTACCCAGGCGGGTGTTTAAAAGCTCAACCTGGAGCGAGTAGAATCACCATTACTACCGCTACTACCCAGGCGTCACAGTCTCTGACCTGGAGTAAGTGGGACAAACCACAATCCTTACTACTACCCAGGTATCTCAAGCATATATTCATTTAGTCCCAGCCATGGATCAACATCCATCTCAGTCATCTGGCTTAAATTCATAATTCATAGTCAGCCATACGGCCCATAACTCATTCGGCAATCAGCCATAAATCAATATCATACACAGCCATTCTGGCTCACGGTTCAATCCAGAACCAGGCAATATTCATATCATACACAGCCATTCCGGCCCATAACAAAATAGCACTTCCACCATTCAACATCATCAAATTCATAAAACCGGCATTTAAGTCATAAATCACTTTTCTCAAGCCATTTCACTTTGAAATCAAATTTCAACTCTTTTCAGCTTTGGCTTTAAAGATCTTATTTCTCAAATCATCTCAGGCTCATAAGTCAAATTTACTCAAAGAGAGTTCCCTTTTTAAAACAAAGCCACTCTCGGCATTCTCTTTCCAAAACTTCCAAAACCATGGTAAGTTAAGGATTTATTTCAAAGTATTCAAAACCACCCATCCAACAATGGAATTTTATAACAAAAGCTTCTCGACAGAGTCCCAAGTCTTTAGGGGAGGATATCATAACTCATTTTGCCAAATTCACTTAAAATCATTAAACACCTTGGTTTCCTGATTTGAGTAATAAAATAGGATCTAAGCCAATCCGAGTCATGTAATCAATTACTCTTTTCAAAGCCATTTCCTTTACTTAAACAAAAATGGCTTCAATTCCATAATTAAATCTGAAGCGTTTCAAACTGCTAAGAGAATCGTTTTTGTTGTGTTAAACTAGAGTTCAAAGGATATTCTGAATCTTATTCAAAACGTCAAAATAATGAGGTTCATCAATCAAAATCCAATTCCTTTTAAAATCATGAAAATTCTTCCAATGAACAATATTTATGTTTAATAGAGAAAAACATAAACCCGTTTTTACCTTTTAAAACAGCCGCAAGGCAAAATTCTCTTTCGAATGACTTGTACCCAAAGACATACTATTCTTCTTGGAAAATAAGGGAAAATCATGATTCTCTTTCAACAGTTCTTTCAAAGCGTAGCTTCATCGCTTTCATAATTGTTCTAAGCAAAGATAATAAAAGAAGCCCTAAATTTACAATCCTTGAAGTAAATAGGAAAGGCATTAAACTCAAAATTTCCCAAATAACATTTTAAATAAAGACTCGGATTTTGTAGAAATTTTGGCAGCATCTCCCCTAAAACTTGGACTTTGCCACCCGGTTTGGGTCCCAACTAAACCGTTTCTCATTCCTTTTCAACAGCTCAAAACCAAAAATCAATTCAAAAGCAAGCTAAATCCAACAGCCGCCTCAGTGGCATATCTCAAGGAAACCATTTCAAATTCAACTCAATATCAACCAATTTAACTCATTTCCAAAGCTTAAAAGAATCGGTTCAACAATAAATCATTTGTCCAAAACCAAGTCAATTAAAGTAAGCCAGGCTGAATTCAAAAGTGCGTTCAACTTTTCACATCATTAAAATAATTGACTCAATTCAAACCATTCCTCGACGGATTAAACTCAAATTTTAAATCTTTAAAGAATCAACTTCAAAACATTACATTTCACGAAGCCGCACAACAATTCAACCAAACAAACATCCATAATCATTCGAGACAATCAAGTAATACATAAGGCAGATACAATCACCAAATACACAATGTCTCACATCAGTATCCATATGTAATAATTCCAATACATAAAACATAGTTTTTGGAAAGCGCCCCTACCTTGACAAATTGAAACTATAATCCAAACGCCTCTCAAAAATCCTTTCGTCTCAACCCAAAACCAAAGGCAGCTTCAAAGCACAGACCCACACATTTTTGCAGCAGCATAAGCAGCTCTAAATTACAACAAGCAACCTCAGTTACTAGACTCTAAGAACATTAATACCGTAAATGCTTTAATACACGTACGGGATACTAATATAGGGCTTTCGAAACGTAATTTCTTACCAGAATAACAACACGAAGCAGCTGCAATTTCGAACTTGCCCCGCCAACAGCTCCGGTGGCGGCCAGAAGCTCCAGTGGATCAACTATAAAAATCACGCAGCATTAAAACCTTCTCGAAATCCAAAAAAGCAGAAACCTCAATTAAAACCCTTACCAGAAGAGTTCTCCGTCGACGGCAGTGAGGTTCCCTGGCGACAGAAATGGGCAGAAACTCCGGTGTGGTTCTGGTGGCCACAACAGCTTCTCCGACAGCCATTCACAACGGGCGACAACCACTGCAGCAGCTGGTTGGACGGCGGCAGTTTCTGACGGCAATGGAAGCTCCGGCAGTGTTGCGGTGGCTTCGCCCTCTCTCTCCCGTCGTGTTGTCTCTCTCTCCTCGGGTTTCTCCGACAACAGTGGCGCGAACATCGGTGACCACCGTGGCTGGGAGCAGCTCCTTCGACGGTGAGGAACAAGGACCCAACAGCGACAGCAATCGGTGACTCTTCCCCCTACGCGGCCCTCTTCTCCATATGTCTCTCTCTCTGCTTCGTGCGATGTTGACGGAAGCTCGGTGGTGCATGAAATTGTGATCATCAATGGCGCCATCAACATGGTACGCTCAATTGTAATCTCAACTTTTTATCACAACTTCGCACAACTAACCAGCAAGTGCACTGGGTCGTCCAAGTAATAAACCTTATGCGAGTAAGGATCGATCCCACGGAGATTGTTAGTATGAAGCAAGCTATGGTCATCTTGTAAATCTCAGTCAGGCTGATTCAAATGGTTATGGATGATTTATGAATAAAGCATAAAATAAAGATAGAGATACTTATGTAATTCATTGGTGAGAATTTCAGATAAGCGAATGGAGATGCTTTGTCCCTTCCGTCTCTCTGCTTTCCTACTGTCTTCATCCAATCCTTCTTACTCCTTTCCATGGCAAGCTGTATGTTGGGCATCACCGTTGTCAGTGGCTACAGTCTCGTCCTCTCAGTGAAAATGTTCAACGCACTCTGTCACAGCACGGCTAATCATCTGTCAGTTCTCAATCAGGTTGGAATAGAATCCAGTGATTCTTTTGCGTCTGTCACTAACGCCCAGCCTTCAGGAGTTTGAAGCTCGTCATAGTCATTCAATCATTGAATCCTACTTAGAATACCACAGACAAGGTTTAGACCTTCCGGATTCTCTTGAATGCCGCCATCAATTCTAGCTTATACCATGAAGATTCCGATTAAGGGATCCAAGAGATATCCACTCAATCTAAGGTAGAACGGAGGTGGTTGTCAGGCACACGTTCATAGGTGAGAATGATGATGAGTGTCACGGATCATCACATTCATCAAGTTGAGGAACAAGTGATATCTTAGAACAAGAACAAGCTGAATTGAATAGAAGAACAATAGTAACTGCATTAATACTCGAGGTACAGCAGAGCTCCACACCTTAATCTATGGTGTGTAGAAACTCCACTGTTGAAAATACATAAGAACAAGGTATAGGCATGGCCGTGAGGCCAGCCCTATGATCTAAGATAGCATAAGACTACTCAAAGATAGCTACCAAGATGAGAATACAATAGTAAAAGGTCTTATATGTAGAGAACTAGTAGCCTAGGGTTTATAGAAATGAGTAAATGACATAAAAATCCACTTTCGGGCCCACTTGGTGTGTGCTTGGACTGAGCATTGAAGCTTTCATGTGTAGAGACTTTTCTTGGAGTTAAACGCCAGCTTTTGTGCCATTTTGGGCGTTTAACTCCCATTCTTGTGCCAGTTCCGGCGTTTAACGCTGGGCAGTTTTGAGCTGATTTGGAACGCCGGTTTGGGCCATCAAATCTCGAAAAAAGTATGGACTATTATACATTTCTGGAAAGCCCAGGATGTCTACTTTCCAACGCAATTGAGAGCGCGCCTATTGGACTTCTGTAGCTCCCAAAAATCCACTTCGAGTACAGGGAGGTCAGAATCCAACAGCATCTGCAGTCCTTTTCAGCCTCTGAATCAGATTTTTGCTCAGGTCCCTCAATTTCAGCCAGAAAATACCTGAAATCACAGAAAAACACACAAACTTATAGTAAAGTCCAGAAAAGTGAATTTTAACTAAAAACTAATAAAAATATAATAAAAACTAACTAAAACATACTAAAAACATACTAAAAACAATGCCAAAAAGCGTATAAATTATCCGCTCATCACAACACCAAACTTAAATTGTTGCTTGTCCCCAAGCAACTGAAAATCAAATAAGATAAAAAGAAGAGAATATGCAATGAATTCCAAAAACATCTATGAAGATCAGTATTAATTAGATGGGCGGGGCTTTTAGCTTTTTGCCTCTGAACAGTTTTGGCATCTCACTCTATCCTTTGAAATTCAGAATGATTGGCTTCTATAGGAACTCAGAATCCAGATAGTGTTATTGATTCTCCTAGTTAAGTATGATGATTCTTGAACACAGCTACTTTATGAGTCTTGGCTGTGGCCCAAAGCACTCTGTCTTCCAGTATTACCACCGGATACATACATGCCATAGATACATAATTGGGTGAACCTTTTTAGATTGTGACTCAGCTTTGCTAGAGTCCCCAGTTAGAGGTGTCCAGGGTTCTTAAGCACACTCTTTTTGCCTTGGATCATAACTTTATTTCTTTCTCTTTCTTTTTTTCTTTTTTTTTTTGAATATTCACTATTTTTTCTTGCTTCAAGAATCATTTTTATGATTTTTCAGATCCTCAGTAACATATCTCCTTTTTCATCATTCTTTCAAGAGCCAATCATTCATGAACAACAAATTCAAAAGACATATGCACTGTTCAAGCATACATTCAGAAGCCAAAAGTATTGCCACCACATCAAAATAATTAATCTGTTATAAAATTTAAAATTCATGCAATTCTTCTCTTTTTCAATTAAGAACATTTTTCATTTAAGAAAGGTGATGGATTCATAGGACATTCATAACTTTAAGGCATAGACACTAAGACACTAATGATCATAACACACAAACATAGATAAACATAAGCATGATTTTTCGAAAAAAAAAAAGAAAAATAAAGGACAAGGAGATTAAAGAACGGGTCCACCTTAGTGATGGCGGCTTGTTCTTCCTCTTGAAGATCTTATGGAGTGCTTGAGCTCCTCAATGTCTCTTCCTTGCCTTTGTTGCTCCTCTCTCATGATTCTTTGATCTTCCCTAATTTCATGGAGGAGGATGGAATGTTCTTGGTGCTCCACCCTTAGTTGTCCCATGTTGGAACTCAATTCTCCTAGGGAGGTGTTAATTTGCTCCCAATAGTTTTGTGAAGGAAAGTGCATCCCTTGAGGCATCTCAGGGATTTCATGATGAGTGGGATCTCTTATTTGCTCCATCCTTTTCTTAGTGATGGGCTTGTCCTCATCAATGAGGATGTCTCCCTCTATGTCAATTCCAAATGAATAACAGAGGTGACAAATGAGATGAGGAAAGGCTAACCTTGCCAAGGTAGAGAACTTGTCCGCCACCTTATAAAGTTCTTGGGCTATAACCTCATGAACTTCTACTTCCTCTCCAATCATGATGCTATGAATCATGATAGCCCGGTCTATAGTAACTTCGGACCGGTTGCTAGTGGGAATGATTGAGCGTTGGATAAACTCCAACCATCCCCTAGCCACGGGCTTGAGGTCATGCCTTCTCAGTTGAACCGGCTTTCCTCTTGAATCTCTCTTCCATTGAGCGCCCTCTTCACAAATGTCTATGAGGACTTGGTCCAACCTTTGATCAAAGTTGACCCTTCTAGTGTAGGGGTGTTCATCTCCTTGCATCATGGGCAAGTTGAATGCCAACCTTACATTTTCCGGACTAAAATCTAAGCATTTCCCCCGAACCATTGTAAGCCAATTCTTTGGGTCCGGGTTCACACTTTGATCATGGTTCTTGGTGATCCATGCATTGGCATAGAACTCTTGAACCATTAAGATTCTGACTTGTTGAATGGGGTTGTTAAGAACTTCCCAACCTCTTCTTCGGATCTCATGTCGGATCTCCGGATATTCACTTTTTTTGAGTTTGAAAGGGACCTCGGGGATCACATTTTTCATGACCACAACTTCATAGAAGTGGTCTTGATGCACCCTTGAGATGAATCTCTCCATCTCCCATGACTCGGAGGTGGAAGCTCTTGCTTTCCCTTTCCTCTATCTAGAGGTTTCTCCGGCCTTAGATGCCATAAATGGTTATGGAAAAACAAAAAGCAATGCTTTTACCACACCAAACTTAGAAGGGTTGCTCGTCCTCGAGCAAAAGAAGAAAGAAGAGAGTAGAAGAAGAAGAAATGGAGGAGACGGAGGTGGCTTTGTGGTTCGGCCAAGGGGGAGAAGTAGTGTGTAGGTTGTGTGAAAATGAAGGAGTGAAGATGGGTTTATATAGGAGTGGAGAGGGGGTGTATGGTTCGGCCATGTATGGATGGGTTTGGGAGGGAAAGTGGTTTGAATTTGAATGGTAAGGTAGGTGGGGTTTTATGAAGGATGGATGTGAGTGGTGAAGAGAATAGTAGGATTTGATAGGTTAGGGGTTTTTGGGGAAGAGGTGTTGAGGTGATTGGTGAATGGGTGAAGAAGAGAGAGAGTGGTGGGGTAGGTGGGGATCCTGTGGGGTCCACAGATCCTGAGGTGTCAAGGAAAATTCATCCCTACACCAAGTGGCGAGAAAAAATGCTCTTTATGCCAATTCTGGCGTTAAACGCCGGGCTGGTGCCCATTTCTGGCGTTTAACGCCAGCTTCTTGTCCTTTCCTGGCGTTTAACGCCAGTCTGGTGCCCCTTTCTGGCATTAAACGCCCAAAATGGTGCCAAACTGGGCGTTAAATGCCCATTTACTGCCCTTACTGGCGTTTAAACGCCAGCAAGTTTTCCTCCAGGGTGTGCTATTTTTCTTTCTATTTTTCATTCTGTTCTTGCTATTTCAATTGATTTTGTGACTTCCCATGATCATCAACCTACAGAAAACATAAAATAACAAAGGAAAATAGATAAATATAACATTGGGTTGCCTCCCAACAAGCGCTTCTTTAATGTCAGTAGCTTGACAGTGGGCTCTCATGGAGCCTTACAGATACTCAGAGCAATGTTGGAACCTCCCAACACCAAACTTAGAGTTTGAATGTGGGGGTTCAACACCAAACTTAGAAGTTGGTTGTGGCCTCCCAACACCAAACTTAGAGTTTGACTGTGGGGCTCTGTTTGATTCTGTTTTGAGAGAAGCTCTTCGTGCTTCCTCTCCATGGTTACAGAGGGATATCCTTGGGCCTTAAACACAAAGGATTCTTCATTCACTTGAATGATCAATTCTCCTCTGTCAACATCAATCACAACCTTTGCTGTGGCTAGGAAGGGTCTGCCAAGGATGATGGATTCATCCATGCACTTCCCAGTCTCTAGGACTATGAAATCAGCAGGGATGTAATGGTCTTCAACCTTTACCAGAACATCCTCTACAAGCCCATATAAGCTTGTATTCTTGAATTGTCTGCCATCTCTAGTGAGATTCTTGCAGCTTGTACCTCAAAGATCCCTAGCTTCTCCATTACAGAGAGAGGCATGAGGTTTATACTTGACTCTAAGTCACACAGAGCCTTCTTAAAGGTCATGGTGCCTATGGTACAAGGTATTGAGAACTTATCAGGGTCCTATAACACCCTAACTTTTAGCACCTCATGATCGTACTAAAAGTCTGAGTGCTACTTACCTCTAAACCTTTTTATTATATACTATCTTTATTTAATATTGAGCCTTCGCGAATACGAACCGAAACTTTAATTAAGAAAACGAAAAGAGACTTTATTTTACGCCACTAAATCACAAAAGTATATATATTCACATAATATTAAATACATAAATTTATTTCAAGATTCCCAAAAACAAATCTTACCCCTCTAAAAACTCTAACTAACAAGGCGAGGGAAAAACAAATCCTAACAACTCAACTTATAAACATATTCCTCTGTGCGTCCGTAACTTGACAATGAGCCTTTGCACCTGTAGCTGAAAGGGGTGGAAATAGGGGGTAAGAACTGGGAAGTTCTTAGTAGGGTCGGGGTTAGAAGTTAAGTTCATTTTGCCATTATTAACCAACCGCAACTAACAACAAAACACTTATAAGCATGATGCATGTCTATTCCTATCGCAGGTAATGAGCTCATTTGTCGGTTTCGACCCGCACCCGACGCAATCCGACCCGCAAGTCAGATAAGGCATTCCAACGGCATAACCTCTGCAAGTTTCCACTTCTTGTAGGCGCTGATTCTCCAGCTGAAGTATGCCGAACATGACCTCTGCAAGTACTTGCAGGCGCTGATTCTCCAGCTGAAACATGTGCCACTTTCTCCTGGAAGCCGTTCCATACACACGGGCGTCCCCGCACAATCATTCAAAAACAAAGCCCACGGCTTAACACTTTCACATCGGCACCATAAATTTACTTTCCGTCACCCTCTCGACCTTCAATCATTCTCATAAGTACACGTGCCGATTTATCTCTTTTTTCTTTTAAAACTAAAACCACATCTTTATGCCATTCTCCAAAATCTTTAAAACAATTAATAATCCAACCGACTCAGCAGCAAAAATATTTCTTAATAATTCAAAATCAGTTAATATATTTCTTAAAGCTTTTGAAAATTCCATTTTATTCCCAAAATAATCAAAGCATCACAGCTAGTTGTTCATACATAACTGAATCAAAATCTCAAGCAAACAACAATAATTCAACAATGATTTAACATAAATCATTCAAATTCACGCAATATCAGCTAAATCACATTCACTTATCAAACTCACATTAATTATTATAAAGTTACCAAACCCTACCTCCATACGAAATCAAACTAACGGGACCTCCGGAGAAGTTTTCTGACCGAACTGCTGAAGAAGAAAACGTTAAGAATCGTCTGTGCCTCCTAAAACTCCAATTGACCGAACTCAAGGGAAAGAGGAGTTATGTCACCGTCGAATTCTACCGGACAAAAATAACACCAACGTATAGAGGATGAGGATACAAACACTTTTACCGGATTAGATTTTTTATTGGAGTTACGGATCTCAAAAAATCGAAACTAAAAGTTCACGGTACCGTGGTTCTCTCGTTCTCTCTCACTCACGACATTCTCTTCATTTTCCCAAAGAAAATGATTTAGTATTGCTTGGAGAAGGAATGGTTAATGAAAGAAGAATGGATAATTAGTGTTAAGGTGACACATGGAAGACTTATGTGTCATTGATTATATATATATATATATACATGCATATAAAGCTTAGCAAGTAACACATTCCATTTTTTATTCTTTCATTCCCTTAAAGGCTTTCGGCCGATAATAATAATAATAATAATAATAATAATAATAATAATAATAATAATAATAATAATAATAATAATAATAATAGTTTAATATTATTAATAATAAAAATTACGTCTCAATATAATATAATTAATCATAAATAGTTAATTATTTAATTTTCAAAAATCAGGATCTTACAGGTCCTGTCTCTTTTGAGATAATTTCTGCCTAGACAAGTCATCCAGTTCTTTGGTGAGCAAAGGGGGTTTATCCTCCCAAGTCTCATTACCAAATAGCTTCATGATTGTTCCAAGGTACTTAGCAACTTGCTCTTCAGTGACATATTCGTCCTCTTCAGAGGAAGAATACTCATCAGAGCTCATGAATGGCAGAAGTAAATCCAATAGAATCTTTATGGTCTCAGTGTGAGCCTCAGATTCCCATGGTTCCTCATTAGGGAACTCATTGGAGGCCAGTGGATGTCCATTGAGGTCTTCCTCAGTGGTGATCACTGCCTCTTCCTCCTCTCCAAGTTCGGCGATGTGGGTCATGTTAATGGCCTTGCATTCTCCTTTTGGATTCTCTTCTGTATTGCTTGGAAGAGTACTAGGAGGGAGTTCAGTAATTTTCTTGCTCAGCTGTCCCACTTGTGCCTCCAAATTCCTAATGGAGGACCTTGTTTCAGTCATGAAACTTTGAGTGGTTTTGATTAGATCAGAGACCATGGTTGCTAAGTCAGAGTGGCTCTGCTTAGAATTCTCTGTCTGTTGCTGAGAAGATGATGGAAAAGGCTTGCCATTGCTAAACCTGTTTCTTCCACCATTATTGTTGTTGAAACCTTGTTGAGGTCTCTATTGATCCTTCCATGAGAGATTTGGATGATTTCTCCATGAAGGATTATAGGTGTTTCCATAGGGTTCTCCCATGTAATTCACCTCTTCCATTGAAGGGTTCTCAGGATCATAAGCTTCTTCTTCAGATGAAGCATCCTTAGTACTGCCTAGTGCAGCTTGCATTCCAGACAGACTTTGAGAAATCATATTGACTTGCTGAGTCAATATTTTGTTCTGAGCCAATATGGCATTCAGAGTATCAATCTCAAGAACTCCTTTCTTCTGATTTGTCCTATTGTTCACAGGATTCCTTTCAGAAGTGTACATGAATTGGTTATTTGCAACCATTTCAATCAGTTCTTGAGCTTCTACAGGCGTCTTCTTCAGATGAAGAGATCCTCCAGCAGAGCTATCCAATGACATCTTGGACAGTTTAGACAGACCATCATAGAAGATACCTATGATACTCCATTCAGAAAGCATGTCAGAAGGACACTTTCTGATCAATTATTTGTATCTTTCCCAAGCTTCATAGAAGGATTCACCTTCCTTCTGTCTGAAGGTTTGGACTTCCACTCCAACCATATCCTAGCTCTGTCTCTTACAGCAAAAGGGAATAGCATAAGTCTGTAGACCTCAGGGTCAACCCCATTAGTCTTGACAGTGTCACAGATTTGCAAGAATTCAGCTAAAAACTGATGAGGATCTTCCAATGGAAGTCCATGGAACTTGCAATTCTGTTGCATTAGAGAAACTAATTGAGGCTTAAACTCAAAGTTGTTTGCTTCAATGGCAGGAATAGAGATGCTTCTCCCATAGAAGTCGGGAGTAGGTGCAGTAAAGTCACCCAGCACCTTCCTTGCATTGTTGGCATTATTGTTGTTTTCGGCTGCCATGGGTTCTTCTTCTTTGAAGATTTCTGTTAGGTCCTCTACAGAGAGTTGTGCTTTAGCTTCTCTTAACTTTCGCTTCAAGTCCTTTCAGGTTCAGGGTCAGCCTCAACAAGAATGCTTTTGTCTTTATTCCTGCTCATATGAAAGAGAAGAGAACAAGAAAATATGGAATCCTCTATGTCACAGTATAGAGATTCCTTGAGGTGTCAGAGGACAAGAAAAATAGAAGGAATAGGTAGAAGAATTCGAACTTATCAAGAAATATAGAGTTCGAATTGTGCATTGAGGAGGAGTGTTAGTCCATAAATAGAAGGATGTGAGAAGAGAGGAAGAAATTTTCGAAAATAAATTAAAAAAATTTAAAAAACATTTTGAAAAATTGAAGAATGATTTTCGAAAAATATGATTGGGAAAGAAATAAAGTGATTTTTGAAAAAGATTTTGAAATTAGAAATCAGAAAGATATGATTGAAAACTATTTTGAAAAAGATGTGATTAAAAGATATGATTGAAAAGATATAGTTTTAAAAAGATATGATTGAGAATATATGATTTGAAAAACAATTTAAAAAGATTTGATTTTGAAAACTATTGACTTGGCTAACAAGAAAGATATGATTCAGACATTAAACCTTTCTCAACAGAAAAGGCAACATAATTGAAATGTTGAATCAAATCATTAATTGTTAGCAAGTATTTTTTGAAAATAGAAAGAAATTGATTTTGAAAAAGATTTAATTGAAAAGATATGATTTGAAAAAGATTTGATTTTGAAAAATTTTGAAAACTTGAAAAAAAAATTGAATTAAAAACAAAATCTTTCCTCTTGTGCCATCCTGGCATTAAACGCCCAGAATGGTATACATTCTTGCGTTTAATGCCCAAAATGCTACCCTTTTGGGCGTTAAACGCCCAGCCAGGCACCCTGGCTGGCGTTTAAACGCCAGTTTGCCTTCCTCACTGGGCGTTTTGAACGCCCAGCTTTTTCTGTGTAATTCCTCTGCTGTATGTTCTGAATCTTCAATTCTCTGTATTATTGACTTGAAAAGACACAAGTTAAAAATTTTTTGGATTTTTAATAATGAGGAATAATCAAAATGCAACTAAAATCAAATAAACAATGCATGCAAGACACCAAACTTAGAAGTTTGTGTACTACTGACACTAACAAATTGAGAATGCATATGAGAAACAACAAAACACTCAAGACAAGAGAATTTAAAGATCAGAACAAGGAAATCATCAAGAACAACTTGAAGATTAATGAAGACACATGCATGAATTCAAAAAAATGCAAGAAGAATAGAAACATGCAATTGACACCAAACTTAAAATGAGACACTAGACTCAACAAGAAACATAAAATATTTTTTTGGTTTTTATGATTTTGTAATTTTTTTTTATTTTTTCGAAAATTGAATGAAAATAAGGATATCAAAATTCTTAATGAGAATTCCAGGAATCATGCAATGTTAGTCTAAAGCTTCAGTCTAAAGAAATTAGACATGGCTAGCCAAGTTTTAGCAGGACATTGCATTCAAGAGCTAAATTGATGAGAATCAATCAGTTTTGGTGATGATAAGAACATCACCTTGAAACACTAGAATTCATTCTTAAGAACTCTGAAGAAAAATACCTAAGCTAAGCAACAAGATGAACCGTCAGTTGTCCAAACTCGAACAATCCCCGGCAACGGCGCCAAAAACTTGGTGCACGAAATTGTGATCATCAATGGCGCCATCAACATGGTACGCTCAATTGCAATCTCAACTTTTTATCACAACTTCGCACAACTAACCAGCAAGTGCACTGGGTCGTCCAAGTAATAAACCTTACACGAGTAAGGGTCGATCCCACGGAGATTGTTGGTATGAAGCAAGCTATGGTCATCTTGTAAATCTCAGTCAGGCAGATTCAAATGGTTATGGATGATTTATGAATAAAGCATAAAATAAAGATAGAGATACTTATGTAATTCATTGGTGAGAATTTCAGATAAGCGAATGGAGATGCTTTGTCCCTTCCGTCTCTCTGCTTTCCTACTGTCTTATCCAATCCTTCTTACTCCTTTCCATGGCAAGCTGTATGTTGGGCATCACCGTTGTCAGTGGCTACACTCCCGTCCTCTTAGTGAAAATGTTCAGCGCGCTCTGTCACAGCACGGCTAATCATTTGTCGGTTCTCAATCAGGTTGGAATAGAATCCAGTGATTCTTTTGCGTCTGTCACTAACGCCCAGCCTTCAGGAGTTTGAAGCTCGTCACAGTCATTCAATCATTGAATCCTACTTAGAATACCATAGACAAGGTTTAGACCTTCCGGATTCTCTTGAATGCCGCCATCAATTCTAGCTTATACCATGAAGATTCCGATTAAGGGATCTAAGAGATATCCACTCAATCTAAGGTAGAACAGAGGTGGTTGTCAGGCACACGTTCATAGGTGAGAATGATGATGAGTGTCACGGATCATCACATTCATCAAGTTGAGGAACAAGTGATATCTTAGAACAAGAACAAGCTGAATTGAATAGAAGAATAATAGTAATTGCATTAATACTCGAGGTACAGCAAAGCTCTACACCTTAATCTATGGTGTGTAGAAACTCCACCGTTGAAAATACATAAGAACAAGGTCTAGGCATGGCCGTGAGGCCAGCCCTATGATGTAAGATAGCATAAGACTACTCAAAGATAGCTACCAAGATGAGAATACAATAGTAAAAGGTCCTATATGTAGAGAACTAGTTGCCTAGGGTTTACAGAAATGAGTAAATGACATAAAAATCCACTTCCGGACCCACTTGGTGTGTGCTTGGGCTGAGCATTGAAGTTTTCATGTGTAGAGACTTTTCTTGGAGTTAAACGCCAGCTTTTCTGCCAGTTTGGGCGTTTAACTCTCATTCTTGTGCCAGTTCCGGCGTTTAACGCCGGGCAGTTTTGAGCTGATTTGGAACGCCAGTTTAGGCCATCAAATCTCGGGCAAAGTATGTACTATTATATATTGCTGGAAAGCCCAGGATGTCTACTTTCCAACGCAATTGAAAACGCACCAATTGGGCTTTGGTAGCTCCAGAAAATCAACTTAGAGTACAGGGAGGTCAGAATCCAACAGCATCTGCAGTCCTTTTCAGCCTCTGAATCAGATTTTTGCTCAGGTCCCTCAATTTCAGCCAGAAAATACCTGAAATCACAGAAAAACACACAAAGTCATAGTAAAGTCCAGAAAAGTAAATTTTAACTAAAAACTAATAAAAATATAATAAAAACTAACTAAAACATACTAAAAACATACTAAAAACAATGCCAAAAAGCGTATAAATTATCCGCTCATCACTCGGCGGGACCGCGGCAGCGCGAGATTGGCGGCGGCGATGTGGCAGGCTCGGCAACTTGGTGGGGACACGCAGCTGGCAGCAGTGAGGATGAGCGATGGCTTCCTCACTCTCTTCTGCCACAACTCAGCCTCTCTCTCTCTCTTTCTGCTTTCGTTCCTTTCTTTCATGGAAGGGAAGAAACAAAATCGTGTGTGCTGCTACTTTGGGGGAGAAAGGGAATTTCGGCAGCAGCTGGGTGTGGTGGAAAAGGGAACCAGGTCGGATAACGGGTCGCTGGGTTAGGGGTAATATAGTAATTGAAACTCAATTAAATCCAACACTAATTATATATAGAAAATACTATTTGTTCATCACTTTCACAAATTATTTTCAATAAAATGTCCAAATCAAATAATTAGAAATAATATACTTAATTTCTTTATTTTCCAAAATAGCAGTATTAATATTTAAAATATTACTTATCTAATCCGAATCATGTAAAACCCCTATTATTCCATAATTGCCAAATTTATAATCTAAACATAGAAAATAATTCAATAATTATAAAATTAGATAAAAACCTCAATTTATTTCAAATTCAATAAAACAAAACTTGCTCTAATTATCTTTAATAAGATAATTTTTGAAATTAAAGCTACAGAAATACTGAATTTGAAATTAGCTAATGATAGCCCTTTTTCAAAGGTTTTGGATCTTACAATTTGTACAAAAAATTCTTTCACTGGTTTATTTTCCTGTTGTTAAAAAAAATTGCATCATCATCGGCATCATTCACAGTCCGATCCATATGCGAACCAAAACCAATCAAATAGCAAAACCACCCAAACCATAGAAAGTTTCAAATCCACGCACCCAATTTGAAATCCACAACTTCAACCAAACACAACCATATACATCATACACCAATTGATATCTGGCTATCACTAATCTAGAAATAAAATACCTGATACTATTCACCACTACCTTATACCTAACAGCCATCAACCATCACTCAAACACCTACAGATCCTCAACCCTCATAAAAAAACAGAAGCAGATTTGAAAAAAAATATAACAGTTTTTTTTTGTAGTAAATAAATCACTTTTTGATAAAAAGAAATGTGTTGACAAAAAAAAAAACCTTTTTCTTCACTGAGATAGAACCTGCCTCCATCAGCGGTGTCGTTTGTCTTTCTGCTCCGATCTTTCTTTACCAAACGCTTTTTCTGCATGCAGCAGCACCACGGCCCTTCTCTCACTTCTCTGCGTCGCTCCTTTGACTTCTTGCTCTTAACACCACTCACCGCTGCCATTCTTCTTTTGCTTAGCCGCTTCAACCACCATCACCATTGTCTCTTTCTCTTTCTGAAAAAAATAAATAATAAATAAAAGAATTTACTGAGTTTAAAAAAATAAAATAAAATTTACTTTGTGACTAGAAGCTTACATGCACAGCCGGCGTTGTCTCTGATTTCTTGTTCTTCATCTATGCTATTCACCAGAAACAGAGGAGAAAATTTGCTTCTTCTTCGTCACCTCTTCTTTCTTCTCACTGTCATCCTCTGGGTCGTCACTGTCACTATCACCGGCGAGCTCCTCCTTACTCCTTGCCAGTGATCTAAGACTCTGCTGCCATCTCTGTCTCCTTCACCGGCGAAGTCTTCTTCTCAATCGCCGATGACATCTCTCTTCTTCTTTGGAATAAAATAAAAGGGGTGCTTTGGGTAATTTGAAAAAATACATGTTTGTTCAGCAAGCCACTCTAATCAAATGACAAGAATATTCATTTTTAGCTAAGAATGTTCTATTATTTTAAACGTTATATTCATAGTAGGGACTTAATTGAAAAAAATTTAACGTACAGGGACCCAACTGAAAAGAAAAAAGGTATAGGGACCTAATTAAAAATTTGGTGAAATTGTAGGGACCTGCAGAATAATTAAACCTTTATTATATTGGTCCCTGAGATTCAGATTTCGGTACTATAATAGTTTATGCACCTTTTTTTATATTGGGTCACCGAATAAAATACTAAGCTAGCTCTAACTTATCATGCTGGATATAAGGTTAAACGACGTCATTTTTTTATAGCTTAAATAAAACAAAAGCGAGGTCGTTTTTTAGAATAAGGGGGAGATAAAATGATTTACACATCATATAAACTCTATATTTTTTACTTATTTTTGTCTTGTTTAAGGACTAAAATAAAATGTCGTTTAATTCTGTGTTTAGTGTGACAAGTCAGAGCTATTTTAACACTTTATTCATTGATTCAGTATTAGAAAAGATTTTGAAATCAATATGATATCTAGCATTTTTAGTATAGTAAATTTTAAATTTAAGAGATTAA
This sequence comes from Arachis stenosperma, assembly GCF_014773155.1. Classification (NCBI taxonomy): domain Eukaryota; kingdom Viridiplantae; phylum Streptophyta; class Magnoliopsida; order Fabales; family Fabaceae; genus Arachis; species Arachis stenosperma. Next base: position 23,794,927 of record NC_080378.1, read on the forward strand.
AATAATAAAAATTATAAATTTAAAAAACTATTTTAGAGATTTGGTAAAAAAAAAATGTCGATATCTCGAACAGTTTTATAAAATTAATTACTATATCATAATTAGAATATATCGTCACATGATTAGCACTTAAATAAATGTTTGTGGACATGCATTATGTAAGCACCTATATGATAATTAATTAAGATCCAAACAACATATCTATATAATTTTCATATCTGATAACTCCATAATACACATTCATCCATCAGTCATGCCAAGTCCAAATCATAAGTTTAAATTTATATATTTCAATGTAACATGACAAGAATTGAATTAGATTGTCAAATAACAAATACAATGGTACTATTATATAGTATACACCGTCATTAATAATATAAGCATCTTTTTAATCTTAATCAATGCCAATGCATGTAAGGAATATTTGCCTCATGTATGTTGCTGCTGATGATGCTGGTTAACGATGAGGTCATGATAGGGATTCCTTCACTTGGAAGTAGTAAAACTAATATTGCATACTTGTCACCAATAAATAAATAAATTGTATCATGGGTCCATCTAGTGTACAGATGTGTTTTGGTACAGATTTACAGATTTTTGTTTTTATTTGGTTGTTTATTGATTTAAAAGTGTATCACTAAAAGTGTTGCTTTAAAAAAAGTGTTACCCTTAATCGTTAACTTGGCTCTGATACCAATTTTAAAATATAATTTCTTTTTCAAAATTTCTATTAACTCTTCATATTTTGCTTCGAATAAGTTTATAATTTGTATAGATTTGGTTGGTGGTACTTTATAATTTGCAATTTTATAATCAAAAGTATTGACCATTTCTACTATTACTAATTCTGATTTCATTTTTATAGTTTTTTTCAATCTTGTTTTAGTTTATAACATTCTTTTTTGCATGGATTATTGTATATAAAATCTTTTATCTGTTTGTCTTTTTCTTTAATATAATTTTTCAAATCCTCAAAAACTTCTTTTATTTCTACACTTTCTGTTGTTTCTAAATATCTTTTTAATTTTTCAACTTCATTCTCCATTTTTTCTTTCAACAGCTTTAATTCTTTTAAGTCATAATATGGTTTTACAGGCATTTATAAATTTTTTAAGTTTAGCTCCAACTTGTTTATATTTGTTCTTATTTCTATCCTTTTTACTATAAGGTCATTAATTTCAAACTGAAGGTTATTTAACTCCCTTTTATACTCCTTTATTTTACTTTTTAATTTTTTCGCCCTTTTTCTTTTTATTTTATTTTCTGGTCTTTCAATCTTTATATACTTCATTATTTATCTTAGAATTTCTGCAAATTCTATCATTGATTCATCACTATTTTCTAGAGATTCTATTAATTTTTCTAACTCTTCAACTTCTCCTTTCAATTTGTCATAGATAACTTTTAGAGCTTCAAATGCTCTTTGATTTATTTCAAAAAACTGTAAATAATTCAACCGATTTTCTCTTTCAAAGAGCTCTTGTTTCTTGTCTTGATAGGTTACATATATTTTTTCTTTATTTATTGTCATAACTTAGTGTTTAGGGTTTCATTTAATTTTTCGACCTTTTTTGTTAATTCTTTTATTTCAGAATTTTCTTCTTTAATCTTTAACTTAGATAAACTTAAAGGGCTATTAATTTTAGATTCTCTTATTTGAAAATTCGATGAAACTAATTTTCCTGATGGTTCTTTTAATAATAGAACTGGGTTTTCAATAGCTTTATATTTTGGTATTTCTGTTTTTACGATTTTCTGAAATAATTCATCAACATAAATTCTTTCTCTGTTTTTAAATATTATACTATGATGGCTATTTGTTAAAGCATAATTTATTGCATATGTAATTGAAAATGGTTCATCATCTTGTTCCATTAGATTCTTTTTGTGAAATTTATAAGCTAAGCTTATAGATCTTCCAAGATTTTCAGTTGATAAAGGTATAGCTGATGAGCGGATAATTTATACGCTTTTTGGCATTGTTTTTAGTATGTTTTTAGTATCTTTTAGTTAGTTTTTAGTATATTTTTATTAGTTTTTAGTTAAAATTCACTTTTCTGGACTTTACTATGAGTTCGTGTGTTTTTCTGTGATTTCAGGTATTTTCTGACTGAAATTGAAGGTTCTGAGCAAAAATCTGATTCAGAGACTGAAAAGGACTGCAGATGCTGTTGGATTCTGACCTCCCTGCACTCAAAGTGGATTTTCTGGAGCTTCAAAAGCCCAATTGGCGCGCTCTCAACGGCGTTGGAAAGTAGACATCCTGGGCTTTCCAGCAATATATGATAGTCCATACTTTGCCCAAGATTTGTTGGCCCAAATCGGCGTAGCAATTCAGCCTCAGAAATTCCAGCGTTAAACGCCGGAACTGGCATAAAACTTGGAGTTAAACGCCCAAACTGGCATGAAAGCTGGCGTTTAACTCCAGAAAAGGTCTCTACACGAAAATGCTTCATTGCTCAGCCCAAGCACACACCAAGTGGGCCCGAAAGTGGATTTTTCTGTCATTTACTCATTTCTGTAAACCTTAGGATACTAGTTTACTATTAATAGGACCTTTTGACATTGTTCCTGTACCTCATGACATTTTTACACGTTTCATTGTGTACATTCCACGGCATGAGTCTCTAAACCCCATGGTTGGGGGTGAGGAGCTCTGCTGTGTCTTGATGGATTAATGCAATTACTACTGTTTCTTATTCAATCATGCTTGCTTTCATTCTAAGATATCACTTGCTCTTAACCTGGATGAATGTGATGATCCGTGACACTCATCATCATTCTCAACTATGAACATGTGCTTGACAACCACCTCTGTTCTACTTTAGATTGAGTAGATATCTCTTGGATTCCTTACCCAGAATCTTCGTGGTATAAGCTAGAACTGATGGCGGCATTCAAGAGAATCCGGAAGGTCTAAACCTTGTCTGTGGTATTCTGAGTAGGATTCAATGATTGGATGACTGTGACGTGCTTCAAACTCCTGAAGGCGGGGCGTTAGTGACAGACGCAAAAGAATCACTGGATTCTATTCCGGCCTGATTGAGAACCGACATATGGATAGCCGTGCCGTGACAGGGTGCGTTGAACATTTCCAATGAGAGGATGGGAGGTAGCCACTGACAACGGTGAAACCCTACATACAGCTTGCCATGGAAGGAGCCTTGCGTGTTTGATGAAGAAGACAGTAGGAAAGCAGAAATTCAGAAGATGGAGCATCTCCAAAACCTCAACCTATCCTCCATTACTGCATAACAAGTACTTATTTCATGTTCTTTTGCTTTCTACAATCAATCCTGATAATTTCTGATATCCTGACTAAGATTTACAAGATAACCATAGCTTGCTTCAAGCCGACAATCTCCGTGGGATCGACCCTTGCTCACGCAAGGTATTACTTGGACGACCCAGTGCACTTGCTGGTTAGTTGTGCGGGATTGCAAAAGTGTGATTGCAATTTCGTGCACCAAGTTTTTGGCGCCGTTGGCGGGGATTGTTCGAGTTTGGACAACTGACGGCTTATCTTGTTGCTTAGATTAGGACTGTTTATTTTTGTTGGTTTAGAGTCTTTTAGTTGAGTCTAGTTTCATATTTTAAGTTTGGTGTCTTTTTGTGTTTTTCTCTTAATTTTCGTTTTTGCATGTTCTTAGTCCCTTTTTGATTCATAAAAATTCTAAGTTTGGTGTCCTCTTTGTGTTTTTCCTTTAAAATTTTCGAAAATTAGTGTTTGATTTTCTAAAAATTTTAAGTTTGATGTCTTTTTGTGTTTTTCTCTTTCCTCTTTTCAAAAATCAAATCTTTTTCATAAAAATTTTTCAATCATATCTTTTTAATTGCTGTTTTCAAAATCTTTTTTTTTACTAATTGATTCAGTTCTCAATTTGCTTTGATCTTATTTTCCTTTTGATTTTCGAATTTTTTATTTTATATTCCTTTTGTTTTATTTTATTTTATTTTAATTTTTTTTCGGTTATTTCAAAAAAAAAAAGAAGAAAATAAACAAAATTTATCTCTTTGCAATCATTATCATTTCCCTTTTGTCCATTATGGACTTAAGTGGAATTAATCAGTCCAAAAGGACTCTGGGGTCATATGCTAACCCCATTACAGCTGCATATGGGAGTAGCATCTGCACACCTCCCATCAAAGCAAGCAGCTTTGAGCTAAATCCTCAACTCATTATCATAGTGCAGCAAAATTGCCAGTATTCCGGTCTTCCACAGGAAGAACCTACTGAGTTTCTGGCACAGTTCTTACAAATTGCTGACACAGTACATGATAAAGAGGTGGATCAGGATGTCTACAGACTATTACTGTTTCCTTTTGCTGTAAAAGATCAAGCTAAAAGGTGGTTGAATAACCAGCCTACAGCAAGCATAAAGACATGGAAACAGTTGTCAGACAAATTCCTAAATCATTTCTACCCTCCAAAGAGGATGACACAGCTAAGGCTGGACATCCAAGGCTTTAAACAAGAGGATAATGAATCCCTTTATAATGCCTGGGAGAGGTACAGAGGTATGCTTAGAAAATGCCCCTCTGAAATGTTTTCAGAGTGGGTACAGTTAGACATCTTCTACTATGGGCTCACAGAAAAAGCTCAGATGTCTTTAGACCACTCAGCTGGTGGATCTATACACATGAGGAAGACAATTGAAGAAGCTCAAGAGCTCATAGACACTGTTGCTAGAAACCAATACTTATATTCTAGCAATGAGTTCGTTCCAAAAGAGGAAGTCATGGCATTAATCACTGATCCTAATCCTCAAGAACAGATAAATGAGCTTAATCAACAACTACTCCTGATGACAGAACAGTTAGCAGAATTTAAAGAGATGCTCTATGAAACTAAAGTTGCTAACAAGAGCATAGAACTACAGTTGAATCAGGCAAAACAGCAAATATCTAAACAGATAACAGAGGAGTGTCAAGCAGTTCAACTAAGGAGTGGGAAGACACTGAATACCACTGCTCAAAAGAGCAAAAAGCCAAACAGGGAACAATTGACAGAGGATAACCAAACCACTGTTCAAAATCCCTCTGAGGACAGTAAGAGCCCGGAGAGGAATGTCATTGGCGTTCAAACGCCAGAAAGGGAAGGAAAGTTGGCGTTAAATGCCCATTCCTTGCCCAGTTCTGGCGTTCAAACGCCAGAAAAGGAAGAGAAGTTGGCGTTTAACGCCCAAACTTCACCCATTCCTGGTGTTCAAACGCCAAGGGAGGATCAGACACCTGAGAGTACTGACAGTAATCCCTCTAAAAAGGCTTCTTCAACCACTTCTGTAAGGAATAAACCTACAGCATCTAAGGTTGAAGAATATCAAGCCAAGATGCCTTATCCTCAGAAACTCCGCAAAGCGGAACAGGATAAGCAATTTGCCCGCTTTGCAGACTATCTAAGGACTCTTGAAATAAAGATTCCGTTTGCAGAGGCACTTGAGCAAATACCTTCTTATGCTAAGTTCATGAAGGAAATCTTAAGTCATAAGAAGGATTGGAGAGAAACTGAAAAAGTGTTTCTCACTGAAGAATGCAGTGCAGTCATTCTGAAAAGCTTACCAGAAAAGCTTCAAGATCCGGGAAGCTTTCTGATACCATGCACATTAGAAGGCACTTGCACCAAGACAACCCTATGTGATCTCGGAGCAAGCATCAATCTAATACCTGCATCCACTATCAGAAAGCTTGGGTTGACTGGAGAAGTCAAGCCAACCAGGATCTGCCTCCAACTTGCTGATGGCTCCATTAAACATCCATCAGGCATAATAGAGGATATGATTGTCAAGGTTGGGCCATTTGCCTTTCCAACTGACTTTGTAGTGCTGGAAATGGAAGAGCACAAGAGTGCAACTCTCATTCTAGGAAGACCTTTCCTAGCAACTGGACGAACTCTCATTGATGTACAAAAAGGGGAAGTAACCTTGAGAGTCAATGAGGATGAGTTCAAGTTGAATGCTGTAAAAGCTATGCAGCATCCAGACACACCAAATAACTGCATGGGCGCTGACATTATTGACTCTCTGGTAGAAGAGATCAATATGGCTGAAAGCCTAGAATCAGAGCTTGAAGACATCTTCAAAGATGCTCAACCTGATCAAGAAGAATCAGAGGAGGCAAGGGAATTTTTGAAAATTCCTCAGGAAGAGGATAAGCCTCCTAAGCCTGAACTCAAACCACTACCACCATCCCTGAAATATGTATTTCTGGGAGAGGGTGACACTTTTCCAGCGATTATAAGCTCTGCTTTAAATTCACAGGAAGAGGAAGCACTGATTCAAGTGCTGAGGACACACAAGACAGCTCTTGGGTGGTCCATAAGTGATCTTAAGGGCATTAGCCCAGCTAGATGCATGCATAAGATCCTATTGGAGGATAATGCCAAACCAGTGGTCCAACCACAGAGGAGGCTAAATCCTGCCATGAAGGAGGTGGTGCAGAAAGAGGTCACTAAATTACTAGAGGCTGGGATTATTTATCCTATTTTTGATAGCCCCTGGGTGAGCCCTGTCCAAGTTGTTCCCAAAAAGGGAGGCATGACAGTGGTTCATAATGAAAAAAATGAACTGGTTCCTACAAGGACAGTCACAGGGTGGCGCATGTGTATTGACTATAGAAGGCTCAACACAGCCACCAGAAAGGATCATTTTCCTTTACCATTCATAGACCAAATGCTAGAAAGACTAGCTGGTCATGATTACTACTGCTTTTTGGATGGCTATTCAGGCTACAACCAAATTGCAGTAGATCCTCAGGACCAAGAGAAGACAGCATTCACTTGCCCTTCTGGCGTGTTTGCCTACAGAAGGATGCCTTTTGGTCTGTGCAATGCACCTGCAACCTTTCAGAGGTGCATGCTCTCTATCTTCTCAGATATGGTAGAGAAATTTCTGGAAGTCTTCATGGATGACTTTTCAGTATATGGAGACTCATTTAGCTCCTGTCTTAATCACCTAGCACTTATCTTGAAAAGGTGCCAAGAGACTAACCTGGTTTTGAACTGGGAGAAATGTCACTTTATGGTGACTGAAGGAATTGTCCTTGGGCACAAAATTTCAAGCAGGGGAATAGAGGTGGATAAGGCAAAGGTAGAGGTAATTGAGAAATTACCACCACCTGCCAATGTTAAGGCAATCAGAAGCTTTCTGGGGCATGCAGGATTTTAAAGAAGGTTCATAAAGGATTTTTCGAAAATTGCAAAACCTTTAAGTAACCTGCTAGCTGCTGACACACCGTTTGTGTTTGACACACAGTGTCTGCAGGCATTTGAGACCCTGAAAGCTAAACTGGTCACAGCACCAGTCATCTCTGCACCAGATTGGGCATTACCATTTGAATTGATGTGATGCCAGCGATCATGCCATTGGTGCAGTGTTGGGACAGAGGCATAACAAACTTCTGCATGTCATTTACTATGCTAGCCGTGTTCTAAATGATGCACAGAAGAATTACACAACCACAGAAAAAGAATTACTTGCAGTGGTTTATGCCATTGACAAGTTTAGATCCTACCTAGTGGGATCAAAGGTGATTGTGTACACTGACCATGCTGCTCTTAAATACTTACTCACAAAGCAGGATTCAAAACCTAGGCTTATAAGATGGGTGTTGCTTCTGCAAGAGTTTGATATAGAAATAAGAGACAGAAAAGGGACAGAGAACCAAGTAGCTGATCATCTGTCCCGAATAGAACCAGTAGCTGGGGCGTCCCTCCCTTCTACTGAGATCTCTGAGACTTTCCCAGATGAGCAACTCTTTGCCATTCAGGAAGCTCCATGGTTCGCAGATATTGCAAACTATAAAGCTGTGAGGTTCATACCCAAGGAGTACAGCAGAGTGCAAAGAAAGAAATTAATTTCAGATGCCAAGTACTACCTCTGGGATGAACCATATCTCTTTAAGAGATGTGCTGACGGAGTGATCCGCAGATGTGTACCCAGAGAAGAAGCACAAAGGATCCTATGGCATTGCCATGGATCACAGTATGGAGGGCATTTTGGAAGTGAGCGAACAGCCACTAAAGTCCTCCAATGTGGCTTCTACTGGCCTACTCTCTATAAAGATTCCCGAGAGTTTGTGCGTAACTGTGACAGTTGCCAAAGAGCTGGTAACCTGCCTCACGGATATGCCATGCCTCAACAAGGGATATTAGAGATAGAATTGTTTGATGTATGGGGGATTGACTTCATGGGGCCATTCCCACCATCATACTCAAACACTTACATTCTGGTGGCGGTAAACTATGTATCTAAGTGGGTAGAAGCAATTGCTACACCCACTAATGATACCAAGACCATGCTCAAATTTTTCTAGAAACACATCTTCAGCAGATTTGGTGTTCCCAGAGTACTAATCAGTGATGGGGGCTCTCATTTCTGCAACAAACAGCTATACTCTGCTATGGTTAGATATGGAATTAGCCATAAAGTGGCAACTGCGTATCATCCACAGACAAATGGGCAAGCTGAAGTCTCTAACAGAGAGCTAAAAAGAATCCTAGAACGGACTGTGATAGCCCGAAGAAAGGATTGGGCAAAGAGCTTGGATGATGCTCTGTGGGCATACAGAACAGCATTCAAGACTCCTATAGGAACTTCTCCATACCAACTGGTGTATGGGAAGGCCTGTCATTTGCCTGTGGAACTGGAACATAAAGCCTACTGGGCAACCAGATTCCTAAACATGGATGCTCAGTTAGCTGGTGAAAAAAGATTGCTCCAGTTAAATGAGCTAGAGGAGTTCAGACTCAATGCCTTTGAAAATGCAAAAATTTATAAGGAAAAGGCAAAGAAGTGGCATGACAAGAAATTGTCAACCAGAGTCTTTGAGCCAGGACAAAAAGTTCTGCTCTTCAACTCCAGGCTCAAATTGTTCCCAGGAAAACTCAAATCCCGGTGGAGGGGTCCGTACGTGATCACAGGAGTGTCACCATATGGATATGTTGAGCTTCAGGATATTGATTCTGACAAAAAGTTCATTGTTAATGGACAGAGAATCAAGCATTATCTTGAAGGCAATTTTGAGCAGGAGTGCTCAAAACTGAGACTTGAGTAATTCTCAGTGAAGGTCCAGCTAAAGACAGTAAAGAAGCGTTTGCTGGGAGGCAACCCAGTCATTAGGAGGTTATATGATTAGTTCTTACAGAGGCAAGTATCAAAAATGAAGTAATTCACAGAGTTACAGAAGGATTCAGCTCAAAAAACAGAGAAAATGAGCTTACTGGCGAAAAAACGCCAATAAAGGGCATTTTGGGCGTTAAACGCCAGAATGGGTACCATTCTGGGCGTTTAACACCAGGAATGGTGCCATTTTGGGCGTTAAACGCCAGAATGGGCACCATTCTGGGCGTTTAACGCCAGGTGTGCAGCATCCTGGGCGTTTTGGAAAAACGCCCAGTGACAAAGGATTTCTGGCGTTTAACGCCAGCCAGGGCACCTGGCTGGGCGTTAAACGCCCAAAATGGGCAGCAAATGGGCGTTAAACGCCAGAATGGGTGCCATTCTGGGCGTTTAACGCCAGCAAGGTGGGGGGACCACAATTTTGTTTTCAATTCAAATTTTTTCAAACTTTCCTTTTCTCACCCATACTTTTCTACAAAATCACACTTCAATCATTCATCATTCACTTTCAAATCTTCAAAAAATCAAAACCATTCTTCAAATTTATTTCAAATCAATTACAAACATTGTTCAAAAATTTTACCCTTTTCTCAATTTCTTTCCATATCTTCTCAAATATCCTTTCAAATTTCTCTCTTTTTTTCGAAAACTCCCCTCCCCACCTTATAAATACACGTTTGGCTCCCTCATCACACCACACCATTCGAATTTCCTCTTCCTCCCCCTCTCTTCTCTCTTTTTTTTTTGCTTGAGGACAAGCAAACCTCTAAGTTTGGTGTGCTTTTCCGTGATCACTAAGCCAAGATTCATCAATATCATGGCTCCTAAGGGAAAACAAACCAATTTAAGAGGCAAGAAAGAGAATAATCCAAAGAATCTTTGGAATCAAGAGAAGTTCTTAACTAAAGAACATGAAGACCATTATCACAAAATAATGGGTCTGAGGTCAGTGATCCCGGAAGTTAAATTTGATCTGAAAGAAGATGAATATCCGGGGATCCAAGAGCAAATTCGAAACAGAGGATGGGAAGTTCTAACCAATCCTGAGACAAAGGTTGGAAGGAACATGGTTCAGGAATTCTACTCAAATCTGTGGCTGACAGATAAGCAGAGAATGACTGGAACCGCTTACCATACCTACAGAACCATGGTCAGAGGGAAAGTTATGTACTTTCATCTGGACAAAATAAGAGAAATCTTCAAGTTGCCCCAACTGCAAGATGATCCTGACTCCTTCAATAGGAGGATGGTGAGAGTAGATAAGGGGTTGGATCAAGTTCTAGAGGACATATGCCTCCCTGGAACTAAGTGGATAACCAATTCTAAGGGTGTCCCAAACCAACTCAAGAGGGGAGACCTCAAACCAATTGCAAGAGGTTGGCTAGACTTTATTGGGCGTTCCATATTGCCCACTAGCAACCGTTCTGAGGTCACCATCAAGAGGGCAGTGATGATTCATTGCATTATGCTTGGAAAAGAAGTGGAGGTCCATCATGTGATTGCTTGTGAGATCTACACAATTGCAAATAAGAATTCCACTGAAGCCAAATTGGCTTACCCAAGCTTGATCTCCTTGCTCTGTAAAGAGGCTGGGGTGAAGATGGGAGTAGATGAGTTCATACCCATTGAACACCCAATCACCAAGAAGTCAATGGAAGGACAAATGCAAGACAACTCTATCAAAAGGAGGGCGCAGGAGTTCCTCCCTGAATTCCCTGAAATTGGCTACTGGGCCAGCCTAGAAGCATCTGTCACCAAGTTGCAAGAGACTATGGAGCAACTGAAGGAAGAACAGCAGAATCAGAACTGCATGCTCTGCAAATTGCTGAAGGAACAAGAGAAGCAGGGGCGTGAAATCCAAGAGATGAAACGCCAAAAGCTCTCCTCTCAAGCTGAGGGAGCATCCACTTCTCAAAATCAAGGTTGTTGGGTCCTAACTCTGTGAAAACCTCTATCATTAGGAGCCTATTTTTTTTGTTTTTTTTTGTTTTTCTATTTTTAGTTTCATCTTATATTTATTTCCTGAGTCTTGTTCTTAATTCATAATTAATAAAATTTAAAGTTTATGCCTTAAAAGCTATGAATGTCCTATGAATCCATCACCTCTCTTAAAAGAAAAATGCTTTAATCACAAAAGAACAAGAAGTACAGGATTTCGAAATTTATCTCTGAAACTAGTTGAATTAGTTTGATGTGGTGACAATACTTTTTGTTTTCTGAATGAATGCTTGAACAGTGCATATGTCTCTTGAATTTGCTGTTTTAAGAATGTTAAAATTGTTGGCTCTTGAAAGAATGAGGAGAAAGAGAACTGTTATTGAGGATCTAAAAAATCATCAAATTGATTCTTGAAGCAAGAAAAGCAGTGAAAAAAAAATTTCGAAAAAAAAAAGAGAAGAAAAAAAGAAAAAGAAAGAAATAAGGTTGTGAACCAAGGCAAAAAGAGTGTGCTTAAGAACCCTGGACACCTCTAATTGGGGACTCTAGCAAAGCTGAGTCACAATCTAAAAAGGTTCACCCAATTATGTGTCTGTGGCATGTATGTATCCGGTGGTAATACTGGAAGACAGAGTGCTTTGGGCCACAGCCAAGACTCATACACTAGCTATGTTCAAGAATCATTATACTTAACTAGGAGAATCAATAACACTATCTGAGTTCTGAGTTCTCATAGATGCCAATCATTCTGAACTTCAAAGGATAGAGTGAGATGCCAAAACTGTTCGGAGGCAAAAAGCTACTAGTCCCGCTCATCTAATTGGAACTATGTTTCTTTGATATTTTGGAGTCTATAGTATATTCTCTTCTTTTTATCCTATTTTGATTTTCAGTTGCTTGGGGACAAGCAACAATTTAAGTTTGGTGTTGTGATGAGCGGATAATTTATACGCTTTTTGGCATTGTTTTTAGTATGTTTTTAGTATCTTTTAGTTAGCTTTCAGTATATTTTTATTAGTTTTTAGCTAAAATTCACTTTTCTGGACTTTACTATGAGTTTGTGTCTTTTTCTGTGATTTCAGGTATTTTCTGACTGAAATTGAAGGTTCTGAGCAAAAATCTGATCCAGAGACCAAAAAAGGACTGCAGATGCTGTTGGATTCTGACCTCCCTGCACTCGAAGTGGATTTTCTAGAGCTACAGAAGCCCAATTGGCGCGCTCTCAACGGCGTTGGAAAGTAGACATCCTGGGCTTTCCAGCAATATATGATAGTCCATACTTTGCCCAAGATTTGATGGCCTAAATTGGCGTAGCAATTCAGCCTCAGAAATTCCAGCGTTAAACGCCGGAACTGGCATAAAACTTGGAGTTAAACGCCCAAACTGGCATGAAAGCTGGCGTTTAACTCCAGAAAAGGTCTCTACACGAAAATGCTTCATTGCTCAGCCCAAGCACACACCAAGTGGGCCCGGAAGTGGATTTTTCTGTCATTTACTCATTTCTGTAAACCTTAGGATACTAGTTTACTATTAATAGGACCTTTTGACATTGTTCCTGTACCTCATGACATTTTTACACGTTTCATTGTGTACATTCCACGGCATGAGTCTCTAAACCCCATGGTTGGGGGTGAGGAGCTCTGCTGTGTCTTGATGGATTAATGCAATTACTACTGTTTCTTATTCAATCATGCTTGCTTCCATTCTAAGATATCACTTGCTCTTAACCTGGATGAATGTGATGATCCGTGACACTCATCATTCTCAACTATGAACATGTGCTTGACAACCACCTCTGTTCTACTTTAGATTGAGTAGATATCTCTTGGATTCCTTACCCAGAATCTTCGTGGTATAAGCTAGAACTGATGGCGGCATTCATGAGAATCCGGAAGGTCTAAACCTTGTCTGTGGTATTCTGAGTAGGATTCAATGATTGGATGACTATGACGTGCTTCAAACTCCTGAAGGCGGGGCGTTAGTGACAAACGCAAAAGAATCACAGGATTCTATTCCGGCCTGATTGAGAACCGACAGATGGATAGCCGTGCCGTGACAGGGTGCGTTGAACATTTCCAATGAGAGGATGGGAGGTAGCCACTGACAACGGTGAAACCCTACATACAGCTTGCCATGGAAGGAGCCTTGCGTGTTTGATGAAGAAGACAGTAGGAAAGCAGAGATTCAGAAGATGGAGCATCTCCAAAACCTCAACCTATCCTCCATTACTGCATAACAAGTACTTATTTCATGTTCTTTTGCTTTCTACAATCAATCCTGATAATTTCTGATATCCTGACTAAGATTTACAAGATAACCATAGCTTGCTTCAAGCCGACAATCTCCGTGGGATCGACCCTTGCTCACGCAAGGTATTACTTGGACGACCCAGTGCACTTGCTGGTTAGTTGTGCGGGATTGCAAAAGTGTGATTGCAATTTCGTGCACCAAGTTTTTGGCGCCGTTGCCGGGGATTGTTCGAGTTTGGACAACTGACGGCTTATCTTGTTGCTTAGATTAGGACTGTTTATTTTTGTTGGTTTAGAGTCTTTTAGTTGAGTCTAGTTTCATATTTTAAGTTTGGTGTCTTTTTGTGTTTTTCTCTTAATTTTCGTTTTTGCATGTTCTTAGTCCCTTTTTGATTCATAAAAATTCTAAGTTTGGTGTCCTCTTTGTGTTTTTCCTTTAAAATTTTCGAAAATTAGTGTTTGATTTTCTAAAAATTTTAAGTTTGGTGTCTTTTTGTGTTTTTCTCTTTCCTCTTTTCAAAAATCAAATCTTTTTCATAAAAATTTTTCAATCATATATTTTTAATTGCTGTTTTCAAAATCTTTTTTTTTTACTAATTGATTCAGTTCTCAATTTGCTTTGATCTTATTTTCCTTTTGATTTTCGAATTTTTTATTTTATTTTCCTTTTGTTTTATTTTATTTTATTTTAATTTTTTTTTCGGTTATTTCAAAAAAAAAAAAGAAGAAGAAAATAAACAAAATTTATCTCTTTGCAATCATTATCATTTCCCTTTTGTCCATTATGGACTTAAGTGGAATTAATCAGTCCAAAAGGACTCTGGGGTCATATGCTAACCCCATTACAGCTGCATATGGGAGTAGCATCTGCACACCTCCCATCAAAGCAAGCAGCTTTGAGCTAAATCCTCAACTCATTATCATAGTGCAGCAAAATTGCCAGTATTCCGGTCTTCCACAGGAAGAACCTACTGAGTTTCTGGCACAGTTCTTACAAATTGCTGACACAGTACATGATAAAGAGGTGGATCAGGATGTCTACAGACTATTACTGTTTCCTTTTGCTGTAAAAGATCAAGCTAAAAAGTGGTTGAATAACCAGCCTACAGCAAGCATAAAGACATGGAAACAGTTGTCAGACAAATTCCTAAATCATTTCTACCCTCCAAAGAGGATGACACAGCTAAGGCTGGACATCCAAGGCTTTAAACAAGAGGATAATGAATCCCTTTATAATGCCTGGGAGAGGTACAGAGGTATGCTTAGAAAATGCCCCTCTGAAATGTTTTCAGAGTGGGTACAGTTAGACATCTTCTACTATGGGCTCACAGAAAAAGCTCAGATGTCTTTAGACCACTCAGCTGGTGGATCTATACACATGAGGAAGACAATTGAAGAAGCTCAAGAGCTCATAGACACTGTTGCTAGAAACCAATACTTATATTCTAGCAATGAGTTCGTTCCAAAAGAGGAAGTCATGGCATTAATCACTGATCCTAATCCTCAAGAACAGATAAATGAGCTTAATCAACAACTACTCCTGATGACAGAACAGTTAGCAGAATTTAAAGAGATGCTCTATGAAACTAAAGTTGCTAACAAGAGCATAGAACTACAGTTGAATCAGGCAAAACAGCAAATATCTAAACAGATAACAGAGGAGTGTCAAGCAGTTCAACTAAGGAGTGGGAAGACACTGAATACCACTGCTCAAAAGAGCAAAAAGCCAAACAGGGAACAATTGACAGAGGATAACCAAACCACTGTTCAAAATCCCTCTGAGGACAGTAAGAGCCCGGAGAGGAATGTCATTGGCGTTCAAACGCCAGAAAGGGAAGGAAAGTTGGCGTTAAACGCCCATTCCTTGCCCAGTTCTGGCGTTCAAACGCCAGAAAAGGAAGAGAAGTTGGCGTTTAACGCCCAAACTTCACCCATTCCTGGTGTTCAAACGCCAAGGGAGGATCAGACACCTGAGAGTGCTGACAGTAATCCCTCTAAAAAGGCTTCTTCAACCACTTCTGTAAGGAATAAACCTACAGCATCTAAGGTTGAAGAATATCAAGCCAAGATGCCTTATCCTCAGAAACTCTGCAAAGCGGAACAGGATAAGCAATTTGCCCGCTTTGCAGACTATCTAAGGACTCTTGAAATAAAGATTCCGTTTGCAGAGGCACTTGAGCAAATACCTTCTTATGCTAAGTTCATGAAGGAAATCTTAAGTCATAAGAAGGATTGGAGAGAAACTGAAAAAGTGTTTCTCACTGAAGAATGCAGTGCAGTCATTCTGAAATGCTTACCAGAAAAGCTTCAAGATCCGGGAAGCTTTCTGATACCATGCACATTAGAAGGCACTTGCACCAAGACAGCCCTATGTGATCTTGGAGCAAGCATCAATCTAATACCTGCATCCACTATCAGAAAGCTTGGGTTGACTGGAGAAGTCAAGCCAACCAGGATCTGCCTCCAACTTGCTGATGACTCCATTAAACATCCATCAGGCATAATAGAGGATATGATTGTCAAGGTTGGGCCATTTGCCTTTCCAACTGACTTTATAGTGCTGGAAATGGAGGAGCACAAGAGTGCAACTCTCATTCTAGGAAGACCTTTCCTAGCAACTGGACGAACTCTCATTGATGTACAAAAAGGGGAAGTAACTTTGAGAGTCAATGAGGATGAGTTCAAGTTGAATGCTGTAAAAGCTATGCAGCATCCAGACACACCAAATGACTGCATGGGCGCTGACATTATTGACTCTCTGGTAGAAGAGATCAATATGGCTGAAAGCCTAGAATCAGAGCTTGAAGACATCTTCAAAGATGCTCAACCTGATCAAGAAGAATCAGAGGAGGCAAGGGAATTTTCGAAAATTCCTCAGGAAGAGGATAAGCCTCCTAAGCCTGAACTCAAACCACTACCACCATCCCTGAAATATGTATTTCTGGGAGGGGGTGACACTTTTCCAGTGATTATAAGCTCTGCTTTAAATTCACAGGAAGAGGAAGCACTGATTCAAGTGCTGAGGACACACAAGACAGCTCTTGGGTGGTCCATAAGTGATCTTAAGGGCATTAGCCCAGCTAGATGCATGCATAAGATCCTATTGGAGGATAATGCCAAACCAGTGGTCCAACCACAGAGGAGGCTAAATCCTGCCATGAAGGAGGTGGTGCAGAAAGAGGTCACTAAATTACTAGAGGCTGGGATTATTTATCCTATTTCTGATAGCCCCTGGGTGAGCCCTGTCCAAGTTGTTCCCAAAAAGAGAGGCATGACAGTGGTTCATAATGAAAAAAACGAACTGGTTCCTACAAGGACAGTCACAGGGTGGCGCATGTGTATTGACTATAGAAGGCTCAACACAGCCACCAGAAAGGATCATTTTCCTTTACCATTCATAGACCAAATGCTAGAAAGACTAGCTGGTCATGATTACTACTGCTTTTTGGATGGCTATTCAGGCTACAACCAAATTGCAGTAGATCCTCAGGACCAAGAGAAGACAGCATTCACTTGCCCTTCTGGCGTGTTTGCCTACAGAAGGATGCCTTTTGGTCTGTGCAATGCACCTGCAACCTTTCAGAGGTGCATGCTCTCTATCTTCTCAGATATGGTAGAGAAATTTCTGGAAGTCTTCATGGATGACTTTTCAGTATATGGAGACTCATTTAGCTCCTGTCTTAATCACCTAGCACTTGTCTTGAAAAGGTGCCAAGAGACTAACCTGGTTTTAAACTGGGAGAAATGTCACTTTATGGTGACTGAAGGAATTGTCCTTGGGCACAAAATTTCAAGCAGGGGAATAGAGGTGGATAAGGCAAAGGTAGAGGTAATTGAGAAATTACCACCACCTGCCAATGTTAAGGCAATCAGAAGCTTTCTGGGGCATGCAGGATTTTACAAAAGGTTCATAAAGGATTTTTCGAAAATTGCAAAACCTTTAAGTAACCTGCTAGCTGCTGACACACTGTTTGTGTTTGACACACAGTGTCTGCAGGCATTTGAGACCCTGAAAGCTAAACTGGTCACAGCACCAGTCATCTCTGCACCAGATTGGGCATTACCATTTGAATTGATGTGTGATGCCAGCGATCATGCCATTGGTGCAGTGTTGGGACAGAGGCATAACAAACTTCTGCATGTCATTTACTATGCTAGCCGTGTTCTAAATGATGCACAGAAGAATTACACAACCACAGAAAAAGAATTACTTGCAGTGGTTTATGCCATTGACAAGTTTAGATCCTACCTAGTGGGATCAAAGGTGATTGTGTACACTGACCATGCTGCTCTTAAATACTTACTCACAAAGCAGGATTCAAAACCCAGGCTTATAAGATGGGTGTTGCTTCTGCAAGAGTTTGATATAGAAATAAGAGACAGAAAAGGGACAGAGAACCAAGTAGCTGATCATCTGTCCCGAATAGAACCAGTAGCTGGGGCGTCCCTCCCTTCTACTGAGATCTCTGAGACTTTCCCAGATGAGCAACTCTTTGCCATTCAGGAAGCTCCATGGTTCGCAGATATTGCAAACTATAAAGCTGTGAGGTTCATACCCAAGGAGTACAGCAGAGTGCAAAGAAAGAAATTAATTTCAGATGCCAAGTACTACCTCTGGGATGAACCATATCTCTTTAAGAGATGTGCTGACGGAGTGATCCGCAGATGTGTACCCAGAGAAGAAGCACAAAGGATCCTATGGCATTGCCATGGATCACAGTATGGAGGGCATTTTGGAAGTGAGCGAACAGCCACTAAAGTCCTCCAGTGTGGCTTCTACTGGCCTACTCTCTATAAAGATTCCCGAGAGTTTGTGCATAACTGTGACAGTTGCCAAAGAGCTGGTAACCTGCCTCACGGATATGCCATGCCTCAACAAGGGATATTAGAGATAGAATTGTTTGATGTATGGGGGATTGACTTCATGGGGCCATTCCCACCATCATACTCAAACACTTACATTCTGGTGGCGGTAGACTATGTATCTAAGTGGGTAGAAGCAATCGCTACACCCACTAATGATACCAAGACCGTGCTCAAATTTCTCCAGAAACACATCTTCAGCAGATTTGGTGTTCCCAGAGTACTAATCAGTGATGGGGGCTCTCATTTCTGCAACAACAGCTATACTCTGCTATGGTTAGATATGGAATTAGCCATAAAGTGGCAACTGCGTATCATCCACAGACAAATGGGCAAGCTGAAGTCTCTAACAGAGAGCTAAAAAGAATCCTAGAACGGACTGTGATAGCCCGAAGAAAGGATTGGGCAAAGAGCTTGGATGATGCTCTGTGGGCATACAGAACAGCATTCAAGACTCCTATAGGAACTTCTCCATACCAACTGGTGTATGGGAAGGCCTGTCATTTGCCTGTGGAACTGGAACATAAAGCCTACTGGGCAACCAGATTCCTAAACATGGATGCACAGTTAGCTGGAGAAAAGAGATTACTTCAGCTAAATGAGCTAGAAGAGTTCAGACTCAATGCCTTTGAAAATGCAAAAATTTATAAGGAAAAGGCAAAGAAGTGGCATGACAAGAAATTGTCAACCAGAGTCTTTGAGCCAGGACAAAAAGTTCTGCTCTTCAACTCCAGGCTCAAATTGTTCCCAGGAAAACTCAAATCCCGGTGGAGGGGTCCGTATGTGATCACAGGAGTGTCACCATATGGATATGTTGAGCTTCAGGATATTGATTCTGACAAAAAGTTCATTGTTAATGGACAGAGAATCAAGCATTATCTTGAAGGCAATTTTGAGCAGGAGTGCTCAAAACTGAGACTTGAGTAATTCTCAGTGAAGGTCCAGCTAAAGACAGTAAAGAAGCGCTTGCTGGGAGGCAACCCAGTCATTAGGAGGTTATATGATTAGTTCTTACAGAGGCAAGTATCAAAAATGAAGGAATTCACAGAGTTACAGAAGGATTCAGCTCAAAAAGCAGAGAAAATGAGCTTACTGGCGAAAAAATGCCAGTAAGGGGCATTTTGGGCGTTAAACGCCAGAATGGGTACCATTCTGGGCGTTTAACGCCAGGAATGGTGCCATTTTGGGCTTTAAACGCCAGAATGGGCACCATTCTGGGTGTTTAACGCCAGGTGTGCAGCATCCTGGGCGTTTTGGAAAAACGCCCAGTGACAAAGGATTTCTGGCGTTTAACGCCAGCCAGGGCACCTGGCTGGGCGTTAAACGCCCAAAAGGGGCAGCAAATGGGCGTTAAACGCCAGAATGGGTGCCATTCTGGGCGTTTAACGCCAGCAAGGTGGGGGGGACCACAATTTTGTTTTCAATTCAAATTTTTTTCAAACTTTCCTTTTCTCACCCATACTTTTCTACAAAATCACACTTCAATCATTCATCATTCACTTTCAAATCTTCAAAAATCAAAACCATTCTTCAAATTTACTTCAAATCAATTACAAACATTGTTCAAAAATTTTACCCTTTTCTCAATTTCTTTCCATATCTTCTCAAATATCCTTTCAAATTTCTCTCTTTTTTTTCGAAAACTCCCCTCCCCACCTTATAAATACACGTTTGGCTCCCTCATCACACCACACCATTCGAATTTCCTCTTCCTCCCCCTCTCTTCTCTCTTTTCTTTTGCTTGAGGACAAGCAAACCTCTAAGTTTGGTGTGCTTTTCCGTGATCACTAAGCCAAGATTCATCAATATCATGGCTCCTAAGGGAAAACAAACCAATTTAAGAGGCAAGAAAGAGAATAATCCAAAGAATCTTTGGAATCAAGAGAAGTTCTTAACTAAAGAACATGAAGACCATTATCACAAAATAATGGGTCTGAGGTCAGTGATCCCGGAAGTTAAATTTGATCTGAAAGAAGATGAATATCCGGGGATCCAAGAGCAAATTCGAAACAGAGGATGGGAAGTTCTAACCAAACCACTGGTTCATCATCTTGTTCCATTAGATTCTTTTTGTGAAATTTATAAGCTAAGCTTATAGATCTTCCAAGATTTTCAGTTGATAAAGGTATAGCGTATCCAAGATGGGCATTGAATTTAACATTTACGTTTGCCAAGTTTCCATGAACAATTCCAATTATTTGATCTATTGGGTCATCAGTAATTCTTTTATCGCAGATTGCTAAGCTTATTGGTGAATTAATTCCTTTCATGTATGTAGATTTGATTAAGACTTGTATAGTACTAATATGGATCCATCCAATTTTAGATCTTTTTTGTTGATCCTTAATTTTCTCAATCTGTTTACTCAATTCTTCATCATTTATCAAAGCTATTTCAAGTTCTCCATTGGCGGATTTTATCTTTATAGGTGCTTCAAGTTGAATTTTTCCATAGTATATTATATTTTTTCTATTAAAAACTTCTTTTAAAAGATTTTGTTTATTAAAATTTTCATTTGATTTGAGATTTAATTCTGTTTTTAGAACAGCCTGTTTTTCATTATCTAATAAGGCAGATAATCTATAATAATCAGATTCTTCCGTTAATTCTAAACTTTCTAAATAATTCATAACTAAGAGACTAGAATAAAGGCGTACCTTTCTGGAGAAAAACTTCCTTTATTTAGAATATTTTACATAAGATGTTTTTGTCTCCAGAGGGGAGATTGTAGATACTAACTCCAGAGGGAAGTTTAGAATTGGTTTTTCCTAAGGGAATTCTTCTTCAGACTATAGAATCGCCTTGGCAGCTTCCTCCTTGCTCTCCTAGCATATGAGTACTCTTAGCCTCCTGCTTTCTATTGTCTGATGCCTTCTACAATTGCCTAAGCAATCTATTTATAATGGTTGGGTCTGATGGACAATTCCCATCCTTACCCTTCTTATGACGTCATTGCTTACATCATTGTTTATTATCTTGCACCAGCTACATTGATGGTGCTCTATGACCTAAGCGCTTACGTCATTATGCAATAATGTCGAGAGATGCTTCAGATGCGCTGTCTTCTTCTTTTATGTGGGTGGATGAGCTGTCTTTTTCTTTTATCATGTGGGTGGATCCCATTTCATTATTGCTTTCTTCAGATATTTCTGAGACACACAGCTGGCACTTATGGTCTTCTCTGTTTTTTTATCAAATAGCAGAGATTCCTTTTTATCCCTTCAGGGAGTTTTTCTAAGAGTCCGGATAGATTGTAGAATGTAGATTCAAACTCTACCAAGAGTCTCATCTCTCTTTCTTCAATTTCATTTCTTTTACTGGACACAAGCAGAGTATTTCTGCTTTTATAATTGATTCTTGTGTGAGATTCCCTTGTTATCTTTTGAGTTCTTTCGAAGACCCTTGCTAGTGTGCTGGCTAGTCTTCCTTCATGACTGTAAATCGTTAAGTCTTGAATCTAATCAATTGGTTGAAAATTTCCTGGAAAGACGGACATGAATATTACTTGGTGTGCTGGAACCAAGCATTCTTCTTCTTCATTAAAAATAGGTTGACTGTTTGTAAATTTTAGGGATATATCCCTTGGATTTACATTGTCAATCATATTTTTAAATCTCTTTACTACATCAACAAATCCTGCAGGAAACTCACTAATAATTTTTAGATCATTAAAAATTAAAATTGTATCAATTAATCCATACTGGAAAAACTGATAGGTGTCCGATGGGGAAACATCTGGAAATATAACCAGCTTTGTTAGCTGTTCTTTGGCAATAGGATAATATCCCAAAATTGCCCTTTTTCTTCAGTCCAATTTAGGACTATGTTAAGGGTTTCTCTGAGATTTGATCTACAGACCCTTTTCTTTTCCTTGATTTCAGCCCTTGTAGGAATGTTTCTTATTATCCCTGTTCTCTGGGTTTGAATTGGAGCTTTATCTGCTCTTTTTAAGGTTTGCTCTGGATGGAGACCTTCATATTCCTTGAAGGATTCCTTTGCTTCTTCCAGTGTTAGAAATCCTCCTTTATGAATTATCCTTGATTGATGTGTGAATGGTGCTACTTTTTCCCAGGCATCATATACTCCTTTCATGGAGCCATTATAAATTACATAATATTTTTTATCTTGGGTGGATTTTTTAATGATTTCAGCAATTGTTTTATTTTCTGAAATTTTTTCTTCACCTGATTTGTCCACCATGCTTAGCTGGCTGAACTCTGATGGTTTTGCTTGTTGTGTTGATTTCATTGCTTCAATGGCTTTCTTGAGGGATTGGATCTGTGTCCTTATTTGCTGACAATGCTTGCATTTTTCGAGTTCTTGTTCATATTTTTGAATTTCTTGATCTAATGCATTGTAGACGAACTCCATTCTCTCATTAATGTATCTGCAATAACATTTTTGTCACCCTTAATATATTCAATTTTTATTGGATATTGTAACAAAAATAATTGCCATCTTACCAATCGTCCATGATTATAATCAACTTTTAAATTATATCGTATAAAACCTGTTAGGTAACTTGAATCTGTCCTTAATGTAAATTCTCTGGGTAGTAAATCAATTTTCCATTTCTTAAGAGATTTAATTGCTGTCAGAGTTTCTTTTTCATGAGTGGTATATCTCTATTCTGTTGGAGTAAAAGTTCCTGAAATATACCTGCAAAGTAATTCCTTTGGGGAATATTTAGAATCTAGTGATTCTTTTTCTTGTTCCAAGCTTTTTATAGCTTTCTTAGCTTTTAGACATCCTGACCAGGTTATGTCTGAGGCATCTGTTTCTACTATTAAGTAGTCATTTTCTTCTGGAATATAAAGTTTTGGAAGTTTTTCACATAATTCTTTAATTCTTTGAATTTGCATACTATCTTTTTCATCCCATTTCCATTCTTTGTTAGTACTTATTTTTGGAAATAAGCTTTTAGTGTATTCTATTATATTCTTTAAAAATCCTTGATCAGAAATATAATTTATACACCCTAAAAATCTTTGTAATTGTTTTCTATCTTCTATTTTATTAGGAAATAAATTTACTTTTTCTAGAACATTTGGTTGAAGTTTTAGCTTTCCTTGAGTGGATAGAATTAATCCAAGAAACTCTATTTCTTGTTTTGCTATTCTTGCTTTCTTTTTGCTAAGAACTAATCCTTTTTCTTTACATCTTTCTAAAACTATTAATAATTTTTGAAGATGATCTTCTTTATCCTGTTTTGTAAAAATTAGTATATCATCAATGTACACTAAAACAAATTCATTTAACTCCTTTAGATTTTCTTCCATAAATCTTTGATAAATACCTGGGGCTTGTTTTAATCCGAATGGTAATACATTCCATTCATAGAGCAACACACTTGTTGATTCTTTTGTTGGGCAAGTAAAAGTAGTTAATTTCTTTGTTTCTTCGTCTAAACGAAGTTGCTAATATCCTGATTTTGCATCAAGAGATGAAAACCAAGTTGCTCCTTTGATTTTTTCTAAAATAGAATCTTTTCTTTGAAGTTTATGAGCATCACCAATAGTTGCTTCATTCATCTTCTTATAGTTAATAACCATTCTTCGTTTTTCCCTTTTTATTTCATTATCGTTTTCGACATAAAAGGCTGGAGCCGCGTGAGGGCTTTTACTTAATCTTATAATTCCTTTTTCCAAAAGATCTCTACATTCTAATGAGAACTCTTCTCTATCTCTTGCGGAATAAGGAATTTTATTTGGAACATTTATCTCTTTTGTAGGGTCTTTTAATTTAATGCTTACTAATTCGTTATTTGTATTTTTAATATCCAAAGGATTTTCAGCACAAATTTCATCCAGAAGTTCTTCTATCTTTGTTTCAAGATTATTTTTTGGAATTTTTATCTGAAAGTATAAATTTAAATAACATGTCTCTAATATAGAAAATATTTTAAATTTTAGAATCTTATATATAGTAGTGGTTGGTATTTTTATACGTTTCGATTTTTGATTTATTGAAGAATCGTGTGGAGCTTTTAAAACTATATATGTTAATTCTTGAATGAATGGATGATATAGCTTTAAAAATTTATTTCCTATGATAAAATCCATTCCAGAATCTAACATATATATAGATGGAACAATGAACCTATAATTTTGAATAAAAATTTCAGCCATCTCTGCTTTTTGATCAATTTTATGTATTGATTTGTCAGCTATTCTAACTCTTAATGGTTTCTTTAATTTTTTCCAATCAAGTTTTATATTTGAACTAGCAAAGCATTGTGTTGCTCCAGAATCTATGAAAGCATTTATAAACTTTTATGTTATTTTTATAGTAATAAATGTGGCATTATTACTCAATCTCTGAGTCTGTTTCTGAGACATATTCAAAAATATAGTCTAAGTTATCATCAGATTCCTCTAATGGTTCCATGAAACAAGACTTAACAATTTCTATTTGTTTAGTAAGATTCTTTTTATCCTTCTTTTTTGGACATTCATTTGCATAGTGTCCTTCTTCTTGGCAATACCAACACTTACAATTTTCTTTTTTATTTGGGCAATAGTTATTTTTTTGTCTTTTGTTTTTATTGTTATTTTCCTTCCTAAAATACCTCTTTTTTCTCCAGTTGGATAGTATTTTCTTTTCTTTGAAGGTTTTTATTAAGACCATATTTTTGAGGTATCTCTTCATTATCCTGACAGCAGATTCTAAATATTTGCAAATCTTTTTTGAGTCGCTTCTTGCATACAACGTTCTTTTATTTCCTCTCTTATTGCAGAGGTTGCTCCACCAAAATTATTTTCAATTGTCCCTCTATTTATTTCTCTTATAAATCTTCCCATTATAAATTCATTAGCAGGATATGGAAGTTTTGTTATATACATACTAAGATAATGATTTTTATCTTCTTCTTTTAATTTGTAATAATGTATTCTATATTCGCATATATAAGATTCCACATTACATAGATCATATATCTGAATATTAGCTAAATGGTTTTTTGCTTCTTGATATTCTTTATTATAGACTTCTTGTCTATGATCTATAATATTTTTTCCAAAAATTCTTTATATAGAATCATCATATATAATATCTTGTCATAAGCTGTTGTTTTTGTTGTTAAATCTTCTATTGTTTGGTTTTCTATTGATGTCATATAATCTCTTATAGTTCCTTTAGTATGAAACCCTATGTAATTCCAAATATCCCTTCCAGACAAATCACTAAGCTTTGGATTAGTAAAAGCTTCTAATAAAAAGGAATTCAACCAATTTTCGAAAATTTCTTTTCATTCTTTTACAGTCTAAATCAAGCATTCTTTCTCCTTCCATTTCCTGGATTTTAGGAACGTATTTTGATGGTATTTTTGTATATTTTGAATCTTTATTTATAAACCCTTTTTTAAAAGCATAATTATCAAAACCTGTTTCCCATTTAAATTGAGATTGATTATCTTTAGATGTTCCAGCTTCATTTTTTACTTGTATTGGAATTGCTGGTTCTTCGTCACTTGAATAATCTAGGATGTGTTCTTCATTTTCTATATTTTCAGAATTTACTAATTCTTCTTCTATTTGAAATCCTTGTTCCATAATATTATTTTCTTGAGCCATTTTTAATTGTTTAAAGATCATTGTAACTTCTTCTAATTTTTTCTCAATATTCATAATTTTAGTGGTGGTTTTACTTTTAAATCTGTTATGTTGATTATATTTTGAAATTTTTCTTCTTTAGGATTCTCTTTTTCCTTATTTCTTTGAAATTTTATGGATACTAATATTTCTTCAAGCATATCTACTATAGAATTTAATTGTGGGTTAAAAGTATGATAAAGATGTGGGGAATCATTTCCATGGTAACATTTCTTAGAAATTCCGTGTGAAAAATAAGTTTTTTCAGGTTTTTGAAGTCCTTCAATAAAACTTATAGTAAAATAAAGATTTTGAGAAAAATCATTTTGTATTGATTTTAAGAATTCGGTGTCATTACAGTTAACATTAGTTAAAATCATTAATTTTTGATCTATTAATTTTGATAACTTAATTATTTCTTCTCTTAAATCTTCTAATTTACTTTTTTCCATTAGGTGACGCTTTTGTGAAGAGTTGCAGTTTAAAGTGAAAAGTGTAGTTTTAGAAAGTGTAGTGTAAACAAATCTTTAAATCTGTATGACTTTTTGATCTGTATACTAAAATTCACCTTGTATCATTCATAGTCATAGAGAGAAAACCTCCACCATATACATATCTTCACATAGATTATATTATTTTTGTATTTTATTTTCTTTTTTTTCACATTCATTTCTAAAATAAATAGTTAAGATCGATGTTATTTTGAATTTTTTTTAAAAATATTGGGCCTTAAATAGTGTTTTCCACCGTTGACACTGTTGTAAAAAGCGCCGTCAGAAAAGAGAAAAACGTCGACGCCGTTTAGGTGACGTTTTGTGTGTAATAGGTCGGTGACGTTTTGTGTACAAAACAGCCGTAACGTTTTGCGTGCATGTGTGACACGTGGATGTGACTCTGACCTCCCCCTTGCATGATTGAGCTAGCAGTGGAACTCATCTTCATTTATTCAAATCTTCTTCTTCTGCGGTTCCAGCAACAACAACTTTTACTTTTAAAATTGAGTAATTACCCAAATCAGTCCCTGAGGATTTTAGAATCGGACATTTTAGTCCCAAAAAAAAATTAATACACAGATTAATCTCCAAGGTTTTACTCCGGCAGACAAATCAGTCCTCAGTTCATTTTCCGGCAGTGTAATTACCCAGATCAGTCCCCAGAGTTTTCAAAAACGAACATTTTAGTCCCCAAGAAAAACTAATGTACAAATCAATCCCCAACGTTTCTCTCTATTAGACATAATAGTCCCCTGTCCAAAAATAAAATAAAATAAAATAATTATTATTATTAATTACACAATAATATTGTACTATATTTTTTGTATTTTTTGGACAAAAATAATGATAAATTTATTTATTAAATTCTTATATATATATATATAGTGTCAATAATAATAATAATAATAATAATAATAATAATAATAATAATAATAATAAAATTAGTAGAGATTATTTTACAAGAAATTTAAAGTTAAAACCATTTGATATTTTTGTATTTAATATAATCAAAAGATGTCTTGGTAAAAAAAATATATATATGTTTGTATTAAAAAATATGTATTAAAAGAAAATATTTTAATTTGGATTAATATTAAATACATATTTTTTTAATACAAACATTTTTTTAAAATATTACATCTTTTGATTATATTAAATATAAAAATATCAAATAGTTTTAACCTTGAATTTCTTGTAAAATAATCTCTAATAGTTTTATTTATTATTATTATTATTATTATTATTATTATTATTGAGTGACTATATATATATATATATATAAAAGAATCTAATGAATAAATCATTATTTTTATCTAAAAAATACAAAAAATCATGGTATAATAATTATTATGTAATTAATAATAATAGTACATCTTTTAATTATATTAAATACAAAAATATCAAATGATTTTAATTAATAATAATAATAATCAATAAAATTATTAGAGATTATTTTATAAGAAATTCAAGGTTAAAACTATTTGATATTTTTATATTTAATATAATCAAAAGATGTAATATTTTAAAAAAATGTTTGTATTAAAAAAATATGTATTTAATATTAATCCAAATTAAAATATTTTCTTTTAATACATATTTTTTAATACAAACATATATACTTTTTTTACATACGCCGTCTTTTGATTATATTAAATACAAACATATCAAATGATTTTAACTTTAAATTTCTTGTAAAATAATCTCTAGTAATTTTATTATTATTATTATTATTATTATTATTATTATTATTATTATTATTATTATTATTATTATTATTATTATTATTGAGTGAATATATATATATATATATATATATATATGAATTTAATGAATAAATTTATTATTATTTTTGTCCAAAAAATACAAAAAATATAGTACAATATTATTGTGCAATTAATAATAATAATTATTTTATTTTATTTTATTTTTGGACAGGGGACTATTATGTCTAACAGAGAGAAACGTTGGGGATTGATTTGTACATTAGTTTTTCTTGGGGACTAAAATGTCCGTTTTTAAAATCTCTGGGGACTGATCTGAGTAATTACACTGTCGGAAAATGAACTGGGGACTGATTTGTCTGCCGGAATAAAACCTTAGGGATTAATCTGTGTATTAATTTTCCTTGGAGACTAAAATGTCCGACTCTAAAATCCTGAGGGACTGATTTGGGTAATTACTCTTCAAAATTTTTTTACTCCTCACCCACATTGTTCGAAGAAAACGGCGCTGAAGAAGCAGCATATTCACTCAACCAGGTAAGTGTTATTAGTAGTTGTAGTTAATTGTTATTATTATTAGTAGTAGTTGTAGTTAAGTATTAGTATTTAGTAGTTGTAGTTAATTAGTATTATTGATTTCTTTTATGCTTCAGTATATAAAGAAAACCTTTATAATTTTTTTATTATTATTTGTTATTGATTGAGTAGAAGTAGCTAAAAAATAGGATTTTGTTGGTGTAGTTACTAGCTAGTTATAGTAGTAATACTAATACTAGTATTAGTTTTAATTAGTTGTTGTATATTATTAATTAATTAATTAATTATGTAGTTAATAGCTGTGAGTATATGTGTTTTAGTGATTTAGGTTTTTAAAAATTTAGCAAAACATATCAGTGTTGATTATTATTACTTATTAGGATTTAATTTTAGAAATTTATTTATTTTACATAAAACAAAATATTTTCTTCTCAATCATTAATAATTTATATTTTTAGTTATTTTAGTTTTGTTTAAAATATTTAATAATAAAATTGAATTATTTTTAGTATTTTAGTTATTTATTAAAAAACATAATTGATATTATGAATTTTTTAGCATATATTTTTACCAAATTTAGTTTTGTTTGAAATGATTTAAAAAAAACACACAACTATTAATATTATTGTTTAGGGTATATTTTTTAGATAATTATCGTTTGTTTTAAATATTCAATTAAAAAATAACAATTTTATTAATTAATAGCATATGTTGTTAATTAAGTTTAGTTTTATTTTGAATATTTGTTAAAATTAGTATTATTATTAATTGTTATGTTAGGAAGAGTAAATTTGTCATTAATATTCAATATATATTCTTAAATATTGATTATAAAAGATTAATCACTAGTGAATATGATAAAGTTATCATATCTTATCATTAATTATTCGTATTTTTTATGGCAGAGATTAGAAAATATGAATATAGAAAAATGTGACATAACACGTGTTGTAGATCATATTATAAAATGTCTTCTACATCCTGTATATGTAAGTAATTTTTGTGATTAGTGTAGTGGTTAATAACTAATAAATATTTTTGGTAACTATTAATTATTAGAATTTATAGCATAGTTGTAAGATGTAACACCCTAATATTCAAATCCTTATGCTCGAGTCATAAGTCAATGAAATTACGGTGGTACGACTCTCAGGTGGATTTTTAATATATAAATATATGTAATTTCGAAAGGAGTATTAATCAAGAAGCCTGAAAAGAGTAGAAATAAAATCGCGAAGACGTATCACTCACGTTTCGACAACGAAAAGATAAAACGTGAAGCCGAAAGCGATATACGGACAAGGCATAAAGGAGATCAAGAGATAGATAACAGATAGATATATATAATCATAAGTAAATAGCCACTAGTCGCGACCCGCGAAGTTTAGGCCGGCTAGGGTACAGTATGAAAGCAGTTGACAACAGTACATCCTAATCTCTCCCAAAAGAAACATAAGAGCCTCTATAGGCAAGTTCCAAAAGAGTTCAATACATAATATAATCTTTTCAAACAAAAGTGGAGAGATTCTAAGCAAAACACAAAGTAGAGGAAATAAATATCTTCGCCGTCTCTCAGACGAACCACAGCTCGCTTCTGAGCACCTGGACCTGTATCTGAAAAACAAGAGATATATACGGAATGAGAACCCCGGGCCCATGGGTTCCCAGTACGGTAAAGTGCCAAATAAATCCAATGCACTGCAATAAAAACTCACTAAGCATCCTAAACTCCTTTTCACCAAATATCCAGCCTAGATTCTTACTAATCCATAAATAGGCATCTGACGTAAGGGGATGCTAAATCTAGTTCATATTACACATGTTTTCCCAATCCACTGATTCTTTCATGAATCGGACTCAGAACCACAAGCAAAGCCATTACCAGTTGCTCTGCCTCAGCAGCTCTATATCAATACATCATACCCTCGCCTGGAGCCAGTGAAATCACATCGCTACGTCCACCCAGGGGGCTCAAATGATCTCATTCAAAAATCATCATCATTATGCAATCGCATTATCAATTCATCTCATCAAGAACAGCCCCCAACATCCACCAGCACCATCATGAGGGATCTCTCAGTTGTACAAACACAAGCAATACAGTCAAGTAATACACAAATAAGGTACAAGTAGAACATGTAGCAGGTAATCAGGTAACATAGCATATATGATATAGAAATCCAAAACAAATAGGCAAACCCAAACAATTCAAACATATGCAAATGATGTATGCCTGCCCTATGGCTGATGATATCATCTGTCGGTTATCAAGCCAACCCGACGTGTCCGGTAGCTAACCCGGGCACAGTCTCTCTGTTGCGTATTAATATCATTAGAGGGAATATGTGCCCTGTCACCATTAGAGGGTATCTGCGCCCTGTCGCCATTAGAGGGTATCTGCGCCCTGTCGCCATTAGAGGGTATCTGCGCCCTGTCGCCATTAGAGGGTATCGGTGCCCTGTCACCCTTACAACCAGAGAGAAAACACAAGTATTGACCCGGAGCAAGCGGGACGAACCACAACCCTTGCTACTACCCAGGTAAACTCGTATCTCAGATAGTGGAAGTGCAATTCACAATTATCAATAATTCAGCATAAACATGCATGAATTCTCATCCATGGATCAACATCCATATCAGCCATCCGGCTCACGGTTAAATCCATAACCAGCCAATATTCATAGCATACACAGCTATTTCGGCTCACGGTTCAATCCAGAACCAGCCAATATTCATAAACAATTACGGCCCTTCGGCCAATGGCATAACAAGCACTTCCACCATCATCCTCCACATCTCACATAATCCTCAATGATCCTCATTGATTATTCATTGTTCCCCTTGCTTCACTCGCAAGTTACCTCATTCACTAGCCCTTTTCTAATAGCTAGGCATATCATAAAGATTTAAGATATAAGTGGTGAGATCGGAGGCTTAGAAGTATGAGATTTGGCTTTTAAAACTCAAATATCAACTTTGGCATGAAAACAATGCCACGCGTACGCGTACTCCACGCGCACGCGTGGATGTCCTTAAAAACTCATCGACGCGCAAGCGTCGTGCACGCTAACGCGTGGATTAAAAATTTGCCAAATCGACGCGCACGCGTCAACCATGCGTACGCGTGGATACTCTCGTGCCCCAGGCACAAAGCTGGCACAGTTCTGGCACAACTCTCTGAAAAATGGCTGGGCATTGGGTGCAGCACTATCGGCGCGCCCGCGCACATCACGCGCACGCGTGGATGGCGTTTTCTGAAAGATCGGCGCATACGCGCCAAGTGCGCCCACGCGCAAGGGGTTATTCTGCTAAAAATTTACTAAGTTAAAAACTGCAGAATTCACAGCTTCAACCCCCAATCTTCCGACGGACATAACTTCCTCATTTTAAATCGTTTTTCACCCGTTCTTCGAACGGCATGGACATCCCGGATCCAATTTCATTTCTAAACAGATTTGGCACAAAACAAAGATCCGTAGTCCAAGTTATGTCCCGTCAAGATATGCCCAAAAACCATGTTTTTCATATAAAACCACAAAGTGCCATTTTCAAAACAAGCCATTTTCAACTCTTTTCAAAATCAATCAAAACATGCCATTTCATCCCTTTTCTTTGAAATCAATCAAAATACATCAATTTCAACATCAAGCCTCCTCAACTCACACATTGACACTTTACCACAAATCACAAGACCATCATATAACCATCTTTACCCATTTCAAGCAAATGGCTAAATTCCAAGCATATCAACATGTCCTACATCCTTCCTCATCTCAATTTCCAACAATACTATTTCCAATCAACCATCATTATACATAATCAATATCATAATCACTATCACGTGGTTCCACCCACAAATCAACCTTAATCATTCCTCAAACATATATCACAATATATACCTCTCATGCATTATCATACCATCAAGGCGTCAATAATCATACTCACATATATGACCACATAATAAATCTCAACCAAAATCAAACATACCTCATCTATACAATTTCACCCAAAATTACCAATTTCCACACTTCAACTCCTCAAACCTCATTACCCAATAACCAACCCAATCATTCATACATTCATTATATGAAATTCATCCAATCACTTGTGTCATCATACAATGCACACATCAACTTACCTTCCTTACCTCTTTCCGGCCTCCGGCCCAAAATTTACGGCCTCCGGCCCAATTTCACAATTTAAATGCATAAATCACAAATCAATACTCATTACCCAAAACATCAAATTTTCAATACACCAAGCATACAAGGCCACACAATTCTCAACCCAAATCATCAATTCACATTACATACCAACTATGCATATTAGCATCAACCATTTACACAATCCAAACTTAATCCTAGGGGCATCTAGCCTAGGAATTCTCATCACACCACACGGTACTTAAATGGAACTTAAACCGTACCTCTTGTAGCCAAATCAATTGAGCCTCTTCTTTGGAAGTCTCCACCAACCTTAGCTCCAAGCCTCACCAAAGCTCCACAAGCAATACCAACCTCCCAATTGTGCATCAAAATCACCAAATACACTAACATAACCAATATCACATACATACATCAACCTAGGGCTCATAAGGATGATAAATCACAAGAGTTTGAGCACTTCTTACCTCAGCCCATATGAAGTAGGGATAGAACCCACTTAGAATCCATGTTGGAGTATCCCTAAACACCCAAAATCACAAGATTTCAACACTAACTTTCCAAAAACGTGTAACAGTGGGGAAATTCGAAAACTGGGCAGAGATGAATGGAATACTCACCACAAAACTTAGATAGAATTGTAGAGGATGAGAAGAGCGACGCGTGGCCGCAAACGGCTCGTCAATCGGAGCTCCGTAGCTCAAGTTATGGTGATTTGAAGATCAAAGAGAGTTAGGTTTTCTCTCTTCTCTCCTCTCTTCACTATTTCAGCGCCCCAACCCTTCTCTTTAGGGTAAAATGAGCTGAAATGCTCATAACCAATGTTTATATATGTTGGGTCTTGGGCCCACTTAGGCCCAGTTCACTTATTTTTGTCCGTTGGCCCAATTTTGGACTAAAACCCTTAAGATTAGCGCTCTAAATCGCACTTCAAATATTTCTACCTCTCCTAATTATAATTCCTCATTTCTTAATCTTATTTACCCATAATCAATTTTCTCAGCTGTAGTACCAGACAAATCTCAGCCGGTACTTCCGGTCAAAATTCCACTGCGCGCTTTTACGCAGAAAACTATGTTTTCCGACTCGGAAAAATTCACTGAATCCAAATATCATATTTAAATCATCAAATTCCAATTGCAAAATCTTCCAACCATATTCGCTCCTACTTAACTTATTATTTAATCAATTTCGGTTAGGCCGGGTTTTACATTCTACCCCCCTAACAGAAATTTTCGCCCTCGAAAATTCCATCCATCACTACGAGTACGCGAGCATAGTCTGCCTTTATATCAACGTATAACAGTTCCAAGGTCCTTTTTACTCTGCGCGCTTCCGTTGCCGCACTCTGATCTCTCTATCCCTGAGGGTCTCGGTCGTTCGTTCAACGCCGACCAACAGCCTCGTCCCCTACTTTTACCGGCTCATCAACTCACACCCTATTAAATCTCGAATCATGTCATCAATAAGATTGCCATCATCGTTAATCATAGCCATTTTTTTTTTCACATCACTATAATCAATCAATGATCATCACCACACCTTAATCATACTCCATCACTATCCTCTCTCTCTCTCTGCCAAGCCAATTCCTCTAATCACAGCTCAACTCCAAGCATAATCTCCAAACTTACTTTCTTATTCTCAAACCCTCAAATTTCTTCATGACTTGCTGATAAACATCTGGCTTATCAATCAAAAACCCCTTTCATTTCTAGAAACCAAATGAGTTCGGAATAGCGAGTTAACAAAATCATAAGAGTTCGCATTTCCTTTAATAATCTATAAAAGCATTTGAGACACATCTCTTTTGTTAAAATTACTCATATCAAAAATCATCTTCAAAACCAAAACCAACACTCTTTCAAATTCTTGGGGAAAAATTTTCAACAGTACCTCTCCAAAAATTGGAGTTTACCACCCGTCACGGGTTCCCTCAAACCAATCTCAGTACCGCATCAACATTTCAATCTAATGGTTTTCACATTCTTCTTTCAAAACCGATCATTATAAACCTCAATCTAAATCCAAGGTCACCATGACCAAACATCATAGCACTCATCTCTCGAACACAACAACTGGCACTCAATCATCACCTAAATCTAATTGTGCATTAATGAAATTTTCCTCATCCGCTTTAGAACCATCAAAGCTCGCAGCCGCAATCATTCCCAACTATTTGGGGATCATTACTTGCAGTAACCCTCTTAACCCTTCTAGTATTCAAACATAAGATACTATATTAAACTTTTACAACTCTTATTCGTAGCTATCCTGTGTTACTGCTTCCACAAGTTTCCGTTGCTTTATTCTGACCTCTCGTCTAGTACGAGCTTTATCACTTACTTCCTCAAGTACTCAACCACAACTTAGCATGACTGGCATTCATTAGAGTTCTATCTATGATAGCCAAAATCACATACTAACTTAATCGTGCCTTTAGCACGTTGTTACCAATTCCCAAACCGTCAGATCTAACGGTACCCCCCGTTGTTGTAGTGAACACACGACCTTGTTGTTGGCTCTTGGTAGTATTCCGGTTGACCTTCTTAGGACATTTCTAGGACACATGTCCAACTCCTCTGCAACCATGGCAAAGTCCCAATCTACCTCGACACGGAGTTCCCGAATGATGGCTTTGACATCACCCACCAGTCATTCCATTCTGAGGTTGCTTTCCGTTAAAGGCCTACCTAATCATTTATGCTCACCAAACCTTTTATTAAGATAACTTAGGGTTATCTAGAACATATCATAATTTTTCATTCGACCATGTATTACGAGTGAATACCAGCCTTCAGCATTATGTAAAGTGGTAAAGAATTAAGTTATCAGTTTTCTTATTACCTTAGGTACGAAAATCGGACCTGGCAGTCTCCCGATCCTTCCGGTGTGGGCAATCTCTGACCACATGTCCTAGCTTTCCGCAATTGTAACACAAACCCGAACCATAACGACACGGTCTATTTGGGTGATGACCTCCACATCTCTGACAGCTCGAAACATCAGAAGCAGCCGCTGCCCGTTTTCCCTTACCGTTTCTTTGGGACTCCTCACTCGTCGCAAAGTCATTTCGCCTTTGAGGAAAACGTTGTGGGTATCCTCTTCTCTTAAACTCTTGACCCCTTGTTGGGTATTCTTGATTGTGCTCCCTGCGGTGGGACTCCCGACGGTCATTCTTCGCCTCAACAGCCTTCCTCACACATTCTTCAGCAATACGGCTCTTGTTCACAAGTTCGGAGAAGACCCTAATCTCCATCGGTCCAACGGAGTTCAGGATTTCACTTCGAAGTCCTCCCTCATACTTAATACACTTCCATTCCTCAAAGTCTCCTGGAGCTCCCTGACACATGCGGGAAAACCTGAATAGCTCCTCAAATTTGTCTGTATACTCAGATACGGACATAGCACCTTGCTTCAGCTGTAGTAACTCCAATTCCTTGGCTGTTCTGGCGGAATTCGGAAAGTACTTCTTATAGAATTCCACTTGGAAGGCACCCCAGGTGATAGGATCATTCCCCTGCTGCAGGAGGCGTCGAGCCCCTTGCCACCAATGCGATGCTTCCCCCGTGAGCAGATAGGTAGCAAATTCAACACACTGCTCTTCAGGCACCAACTGCGCTTGCAGGGCTCGCTCCATGGCCTGAAACCAAGTGTCAGCTTCAGTCGGATTAGTGGTTCCCTTGAACTTAGGTGGATTAACCTTTAAGAAAGTTGCTAGTGTCATCGGGCCTTGAGCTCCTCTTCCACCATTGCCATTATTGTTTATCTGTTGCCCAAAAGCCTCCGCAGTGGCCTGCATAGCAGCAGCCATATTCTCCAACGCCGCCATAAGGTTTACCGGGTTATTCGGGTTGATTTCTGGTTCCTGAGTACTAGTACGATCTCTCTCACGTCCCCGACCGGGTCCACGAGGCGCCATCTGGTTCCTATACACACCAAACAATCGATATCAAGTTGATCAGTCTCAATATCGGAAGTATAGTGCTTCAAAGTACCAAAGGTACACTCATGAACTTCATGCTAGATGTATCGGTTAGATACCCTAACTAGCACAGGCACAGACTCAGAGTATGCATTGAAGCATAAGCAGTTCCATCCCTCAGGCTCACGAGGACGAACTGCTCTGATACCATAATGTAACACCCTAATATTCAAATCCTTATGCTCGAGTCATAAGTCAATGAAATTACGGTGGTACGACTCTCAGGTGGATTTTTAATATATAAATATATGTAATTTCGAAAGGAGTATTAATCAAGAAGCCTGAAAAGAGTAGAAATAAAATCGCGAAGACGTATCACTCACGTTTCGACAACGAAAAGATAAAACGTGAAGCCGAAAGCGATATACGGACAAGGCATAAAGGAGATCAAGAGATAGATAACAGATAGATATATAATCATAAGTAAATAGCCACTAGTCGCGACCCGCGAAGTTTAGGCCGGCTAGGGTACAGTATGAAAGCAGTTGACAACAGTACATCCTAATCTCTCCCAAAAGAAACATAAGAGCCTCTATAGGCAAGTTCCAAAAGAGTTCAATACATAATATAATCTTTTCAAAACAAAAGTGGAGAGATTCTAAGCAAAACACAAAGTAGAGGAAATAAATATCTTCGCCGTCTCTCAGACGAACCACAGCTCGCTTCTGAGCACCTGGACCTGTATCTGAAAAACAAGAGATATATACGGAATGAGAACCCCGGGCCCATGGGTTCCCAGTACGGTAAAAGTGCCAAATAAATCCAATGCACTGCAATAAAAACTCACTAAGCATCCTAAACTCCTTTTCACCAAATATCCAGCCTAGATTCTTACTAATCCATAAATAGGCATCTGACGTAAGGGGATGCTAAATCTAGTTCATATTACACATGTTTTCCCAATCCACTGATTCTTTCATGAATCGGACTCAGAACCACAAGCAAAGCCATTACCAGTTGCTCTGCCTCAGCAGCTCTATATCAATACATCATACCCTCGCCTGGAGCCAGTGAAATCACATCGCTACGTCCACCCAGGGGGCTCAAATGATCTCATTCAAAAATCATCATCATTATGCAATCGCATTATCAATTCATCTCATCAAGAACAGCCCCCAACATCCACCAGCACCATCATGAGGGATCTCTCAGTTGTACAAACACAAGCAATACAGTCAAGTAATACACAAATAAGGTACAAGTAGAACATGTAGCAGGTAATCAGGTAACATAGCATATATGATATAGAAATCCAAAACAAATAGGCAAACCCAAACAATTCAAACATATGCAAATGATGTATGCCTGCCCTATGGCTGATGATATCATCTGTCGGTTATCAAGCCAACCCGACGTGTCCGGTAGCTAACCCGGGCACAGTCTCTCTGTTGCGTATTAATATCATTAGAGGGAATATGTGCCCTGTCACCATTAGAGGGTATCTGCGCCCTGTCGCCATTAGAGGGTATCTGCGCCCTGTCGCCATTAGAGGGTATCTGCGCCCTGTCGCCATTAGAGGGTATCGGTGCCCTGTCACCCTTACAACCAGAGAGAAAACACAAGTATTGACCCGGAGCAAGCGGGACGAACCACAACCCTTGCTACTACCCAGGTAAACTCGTATCTCAGATAGTGGAAGTGCAATTCACAATTATCAATAATTCAGCATAAACATGCATGAATTCTCATCCATGGATCAACATCCATATCAGCCATCCGGCTCACGGTTAAATCCATAACCAGCCAATATTCATAGCATACACAGCTATTCCGGCTCACGGTTCAATCCAGAACCAGCCAATATTCATAAACAATTACGGCCCTTCGGCCAATGGCATAACAAGCACTTCCACCATCATCCTCCACATCTCACATAATCCTCAATGATCCTCATTGATTATTCATTGTTCCCCTTGCTTCACTCGCAAGTTACCTCATTCACTAGCCCTTTTCTAATAGCTAGGCATATCATAAAGATTTAAGATATAAGTGGTGAGATCGGAGGCTTAGAAGTATGAGATTTGGCTTTTAAAACTCAAATATCAACTTTGGCATGAAAACAATGCCACGCGTACGCGTACTCCACGCGCACGCGTGGATGTCCTTAAAAACTCATCGACGCGCAAGCGTCGTGCACGCTAACGCGTGGATTAAAAATTTGCCAAATCGACGCGCACGCGTCAACCATGCGTACGCGTGGATACTCTCGTGCCCCAGGCACAAAGCTGGCACAGTTCTGGCACAACTCTCTGAAAAATGGCTGGGCATTGGGTGCAGCACTATCGGCGCGCCCGCGCACATCACGCGCACGCGTGGATGGCGTTTTCTGAAAGATCGGCGCATACGCGCCAAGTGCGCCCACGCGCAAGGGGTTATTCTGCTAAAAATTTACTAAGTTAAAAACTGCAGAATTCACAGCTTCAACCCCCAATCTTCCGACGGACATAACTTCCTCATTTTAAATCGTTTTTCACCCGTTCTTCGAACGGCATGGACATCCCGGATCCAATTTCATTTCTAAACAGATTTGGCACAAAACAAAGATCCGTAGTCCAAGTTATGTCTCGTCAAGATATGCCCAAAAACCATGTTTTTCATATAAAACCACAAAGTGCCATTTTCAAAACAAGCCATTTTCAACTCTTTTCAAAATCAATCAAAACATGCCATTTTCATCCCTTTTCTTTGAAATCAATCAAAATACATCAATTTCAATATCAAGCCTCCTCAACTCACACATTGACACTTTACCACAAATCACAAGACCATCATATAACCATCTTTACCCATTTCAAGCAAATGGCTAAATTCCAAGCATATCAACATGTCCTACATCCTTCCTCATCTCAATTTCCAACAATACTATTTCCAATCAACCATCATTATACATAATCAATATCATAATCACTATCACGTGGTTCCACCCACAAATCAACCTTAATCATTCCTCAAACATATATCACAATATATACCTCTCATGCATTATCATACCATCAAGGCGTCAATAATCATACTCACATATATGACCACATAATAAATCTCAACCAAATCAAACATACCTCATCTATACAATTTCACCCAAAATTACCAATTTCCACACTTCAACTCCTCAAACCTCATTACCCAATAACCAACCCAATCATTCATACATTCATTATATGAAATTCATCCAATCACTTGTGTCATCATACAATGCACACATCAACTTACCTTCCTTACCTCTTTCCGGCCTCCGGCCCAAAATTTACGGCCTCCGGCCCAATTTCACAATTTAAATGCATAAATCACAAATCAATACTCATTACCCAAAACATCAAATTTTCAATACACCAAGCATACAAGGCCACACAATTCTCAACCCAAATCATCAATTCACATTACATACCAACTATGCATATTAGCATCAACCATTTACACAATCCAAACTTAATCCTAGGGGCATCTAGCCTAGGAATTCTCATCACACCACACGGTACTTAAATGGAACTTAAACCGTACCTCTTGTAGCCAAATCAATTGAGCCTCTTCTTTGGAAGTCTCCACCAACCTTAGCTCCAAGCCTCACCAAAGCTCCACAAGCAATACCAACCTCCCAATTGTGCATCAAAATCACCAAATACACTAACATAACCAATATCACATACGTACATCAACCTAGGGCTCATAAGGATGATAAATCACAAGAGTTTGAGCACTTCTTACCTCAGCCCATATGAAGTAGGGATAGAACCCACTTAGAATCCATGTTGGAGTATCCCTAAACACCCAAAATCACAAGATTTCAACACTAACTTTCCAAAAACGTGTAACAGTGGGGAAATTCGAAAACTGGGCAGAGATGAATGGAATACTCACCACAAAACTTAGATAGAATTGTAGAGGATGAGAAGAGCGACGCGTGGCCGCAAACGGCTCGTCAATCGGAGCTCCGTAGCTCAAGTTATGGTGATTTGAAGATCAAAGAGAGTTAGGTTTTCTCTCTTCTCTCCTCTCTTCACTATTTCAGCGCCCCAACCCTTCTCTTTAGGGTAAAATGAGCTGAAATGCTCATAACCAATGTTTATATATGTTGGGTCTTGGGCCCACTTAGGCCCAGTTCACTTATTTTTGTCCGTTGGCCCAATTTTGGACTAAAACCCTTAAGATTAGCGCTCTAAATCGCACTTCAAATATTTCTACCTCTCCTAATTATAATTCCTCATTTCTTAATCTTATTTACCCATAATCAATTTTCTCAGCTGTAGTACCAGACAAATCTCAGCCGGTACTTCCGGTCAAAATTCCACTGCGCGCTTTTACGCAGAAAACTATGTTTTCCGACTCGGAAAAATTCACTGAATCCAAATATCATATTTAAATCATCAAATTCCAATTGCAAAATCTTCCAACCATATTCGCTCCTACTTAACTTATTATTTAATCAATTTCGGTTAGGCCGGGTTTTACATAAGAACTGAATCAGTGATCAAATCAGTCATGTTATTAGTTCATTGGTTTATTAGTTCAATTGATAAATTATTGGTTGAACTGATAAAATCGGTTTTACATAAATAAAAAATATAAAATAGTCAAAAACTTAAAAAATTTAAAATACATATCTTCACCAACATTTTAAAAACAATCAAGTCTAAAATTCTAAAGATAACTAAGACAAAAATAGACATGAAATTAGTTAGTACTACTACGATAGTATCTTAATTTGACACAATAATAACAATCTATAAACTATATCCAAGGAGTGATTTCAAAGTGGCGATATTGTTCTTCATCTGACAAATGT
The DNA here is from genome assembly GCF_014773155.1 of Arachis stenosperma. Taxonomy (NCBI): domain Eukaryota; kingdom Viridiplantae; phylum Streptophyta; class Magnoliopsida; order Fabales; family Fabaceae; genus Arachis; species Arachis stenosperma. The sequence continues at coordinate 23,836,362 of NC_080378.1, forward strand.
GGAACTACATCCTAATTGTAGACCTTAGATTTTGTAAAACTCAGTAGAATTGTGAGTTTTGCTTAAGCATTAAGACAAGGCCATAGCTTTTTGTTTCACTTGAGTTTTTATCAAGTTGTGAGAGTTGGCTTGAACTCTATTTTATCCAAAGTTGTGTAGATTTATTTATGTTTACGCCAATATCATCATCCCTGATTTATTTAGGTTTACTGCCTACTTGTGACCCTATATCATTAGCATCACAATTCTATAGTTCAACCTCTCAAGGAACTGGTAAATAGATGGGAATAGAAAGAATACAGCAACAAGCATATTCGGTGACAAGTAAATAACAATAACCAAAATAAACAATGAAGGAAAACTCGCTTCATTTCCAATCTAGCTTCTGATGGTTTGAGCGAACCCATGAGGATTATCCCATGAACATGCATAATAAGTAACTGACAGAACAAATAACCAAGCTGCAGCTGAAATGACTTTGAGAATGTATCTTAACTTAACATACAATGACATATTCTGTTTTACTTTCCAACATATAATGATATCAAGAACAACTGCACAAGTGGAGAAAAAGAGTCCGTCAGAATCTCATTAATAATGTAAGAGGTCAGAGAACCATAGTATGTTACAATTGAACAGAGTAACATAACTGAATAAATGAAGTATAAGACACCATCTCAGTAACAGCGACAACTGAAATATCCTAGCAGGATAATTAAATATCATACACAAACAAAATTTCACTATAGAGGCTTTCAAACTCTCTCTATCCCCTATTAGCAACCCTAAATTCACAACATCATCAACAAAAATTCAAGAAATTTATAATTAAGAATAAAAAAATTCAACCAATTATTATTTACAATATAACATAAACAGATTCATAATAAAAAATAGAGATAATGGAGAATGCAGAGAAGTAAGGACTGAGGAGACCATTGACTTATCCGAGAAAGGACACACAGGACAAAGACGACACGACGATGACAGCGACGCGGAGCAAGGAGCCGCCACGAGGTAGGTTGCTTGCGAGCCAAAGACGCGACGGTGCAGAAGAACCACAGAAGCGACGTCGTTGGAGACACACCATGTCGGCGAGACGAAGCAGATGAAACGGCCGGTGGTGAGATAAGGTGAGGTAAGGTTGAGAGAGACTATGGTGTGATGAGGTGAGGAAGACAGCCTTTGAGCTCGAGGAGGGCTGGATCGGGTACTGAGGGGACTGGGGTGTTGTTTGCTCGTTTAGGACATTAGGGTTCGAGTGTTCTTTAAAAAAAAAAACAAAACAAAATTGTTTTGGTAAAGGAAAAAAAAGTTTCGAACTGGCCAGATTATGCAAAAGCGTCGGTACGTCGGTTTTTATCCAAACCGGACGGTTCAACCCAGTTCTCTTCGGTTCTTTGCCTTATTCGGTCAGATTGATTAACCGAATCGGTCAGGTGACCAGTTCATCGCTTGTTCGATCGAATCGGCCAGTCTGATCTGGTTCTTACAACTATGATTATAGTAATGTAGTAATTATTAACTATATTTGTTACTGAACTGGGTATTAATTCATATTATTAGTAATAGTAGTTATTGATTGGCTTTAGTTATTAGCTGTTAATTATTATTTAAGTTTTTAGGGTTCAAACACACCAGACATTTATACCAAATAGATTCATATGACATCAGGGTGGAGACACAACTGACATAGAGCGAGTTTTATTACATATCTTAAATTGGGAGGATCATGTCTTACGGCCCGACTATAGATGCACTAGTTGAAAGATTGCGTCCTAAGACGCACACGTTTCATCTTCTGTACGGCGATGTGGTCATGATTTTTGGACTTCGAGCTGATGGTTTTTCGGTGACTGGATCAACTTATCACAGCACAAGTGGAATAGAGAACAAATGTCTGAACCAATTTGGTATTGCTCTTGGGCTGGACGACCATAAAGGGAGCAGAGTCAAACTACCATGGTTCTGATCCCTAAAGTGGTGCCAAGACCTGACTGACCAAATAAGTAAGGAAATTCATATGAAATGTCACATAATGTTGCTAATAAGCGAATATTTTATACACTTTTTGGCATCATTTTCATATAGTTTTTAGTATGTTTTGTTTAAATTTTATTATATTTTCATAGGTTTTAGAGTAAAAATCACATTTTTGGATTCTACTATGATTTTGTGTGTTTTTATGCAATTTCATGTATTTTCTAGCTGAAATTGAGGAGCTGGAACAAAAGTCTAATTCAGAGGCAGAGAAAGCACTGCAGATGCTGTCAGGATCTGACCTTTTTGCACTTGAAAGAGATTTTCTAGAGCTACAGAAGTTTAAATGGAGCGTTCTCAACGTTTATGGAAAGCTAACATCCAGGCCTTTCCATCAATGTATAATAGTCCATACTTTACTTCAAAATTAAAGCCTTAAAACTGGCATTCAACGCCAGCCATCTACCCTAGTCTAGGCATCCAACTCCTAGAAAGGAGTGGCCAGTGTCCAACGCCCATAAAGGTGTCCCTAGCCAGCAATGCCCAAGGAGCATCCTAGCACGTGGAGACCATTCAAACTTAGCCCAAACACTTACCAAGTGGGCTCCGGAATTGAATTTTCGCACTACAAGCCTAAGCCTATCTTATTTCTGTAATCCCTAGTTCTTAGTTTAGTATATAAAGGAGAAGATCATCCTTTTGTTAGAGACATTCGATCTCTCCTAGCATTTTTTGGGATCGACCTTGACTCACTCAAGTATTACTTGGACAATCCAGTGCACTTGCGGGTTCAGTTGTGTGAAGTTTAATTCCACACACCAGTTGCTATTTGGTACGATATTATTTAGTGACAAGTCTGGGATCACTGTATACTGGAAGTATTTGCCCTTGCTTCGTGAGTTTTCTTAAATTAATAAATTTAGTTGAGGTTCTACACGCTATGCGTACATGTACCGATCATTATGTCGGGCATCAAGGTATGATTGTAAGGATATTTATAGCCTTCTAGCATTGCTCCTTGTGTGGGATTGGATGCGGATGCCGTCAATAGAGCCTTTGCCAATGGATACAAGCTTTCCACTCGCTCGTGTGGATTTAGTTGTTTTCCTATTTTGAATACTTTTTAGTATGCATAAACGATGTAAGGTGGAACGATTACCAACCTACCAATCAGTATAAAAATTGTTGCTCCATCATACCCGTGCTGTTGTGATCTGTTATACTTGCAATGCTATCACTTCGTCATAGCCACACCATTATTGTTGTTGTCCTAATATTCTTCTTCAATTGATGATACTCCATCATGGTTATTTTTCATGTATGTTTATGATTTTTTACCAAGTTTTACATTTGTGTTGTTTGTTTTCTTCATTGCGAATAGGAGATTTTGATACATTTTTAAAATTTTTACTTACAAGAGAAGTTGGTTCTGCTCTGAGAGAGAGAGAGAGAGAGAGAGAGAGAGAGAGAGAGAGAGAGAGAGAGAGAGAGAGAGAGAGAGGTCCTGAAGATGAATGGGAAGAAAAGAGTCGAGGATAATTTAGGGATAGGATTCATTATAAAAAAAAACGTTAAGTACCATAGGATTTAGCATCTCGAGTTACCACCAATTTTACCGACAAATTTATGGAGGGTTTTGTTTTGAAATTCGTTACATTAAATTGTTACCGGCGGATTCACTTATCCGACGATAAATTCATGGGTAATATTTGGAGGAAAAATGTACGGAATAGGCGCAAACTTTTTTATCGGATTTATTGTGACACGTTTTAGTTAAACGTTGCGTTTTGGTGACACGAATCCGACTGTAATCAGGTCTAAAATTGAGAGTGCGAATTCTCTCTCCCCTCATTTCAAAACCCCTTCTCTCTCTCTCTCTCTCTCTCTCTTAAACCCACTTTTCCGTTTCTCTCTCTATCTAGCCCAGTCCCCTTCGCAGCCGTTCCAACCTTGCTGTCACCGGCCTCACTCTCTCGCCGCTTCTCCATTTCTCTCTCTACCCAGCCTTCGCCGCCGCTCCAGATTCAAGTACATCATCACTCTCCATCTCCATGACATCTATTTCAAAAGTAGAAACAAAATTTTTTAATTGTTAGTGTGTTACCAGTTAGTTTGTTATTCTATTAGTGTTAGGAATTTGATTAGTTAGGATTGTGACTATTGAATGATTCTGACTTAATTGGAGTATTATACATTTTTTTAGGAATCAAGATGTCTGAGAATGTTAGTTTAGAAATTATATTTGATTTGTATGTTTGTGTGTGTTAATTGTTATATTAGAATATCAGAACATACAATGCTTAATTATAATTTATAATATGGGGTCTTGTTAATTTTTGGTCATGTTAATTTATGATTAAATTAATTTAGGATTTGTGTCTTGATTATTATATAATAATTTAGGATTTATTCTTACTTGTTTGATTATTATTTGTGTTTTGATTTACTTGTTTTTGTTAGATTGAAAAATCATGGGCTATGAAAAAAATTTTTATTTAATTTTTTACGTAAATTTTATTGGTTTGAATAATTGGTTTGTTTGGTGGGTTTGTTTGAATAAGTTAGGGTTTAGGGTTTTATTCTACTCTTATATATTGATTTGGATGGATATTTGGTTTGGATGGAACCCATGACGGGTGGAGAAATCCAAATTTTAGGGGAGACTATCAAAATTTTTATAAGATTTTGAGTGAAATTGAAAAATTAAAATTATGTTTTCAAAAGTCTTAAAATTATGTTTAGGTTTGATAGATATTTGTGTTAATTGTGACATGAATTGGTTCCTCCTTAAAATTTTTATTTTAAGTGTTTTGGGTTATTTGTTATAATTATTTAGAGTTAATAGTCAAAATCGTCCCTGAAAGATACCCCGATCTCTATTTTTGTCCCCGAAAAATAAATTTAATCAAAATTGTCCTCGAAAGATTTAAAATTAATCGCGTTAATCCATCCGTCCATTCTGTCACTAATGGCGTTAAATTAGAGCCTCAATCCAACGACCCAATCCGGTGGTCACAGACTCTCCTTCTCCTCTATGCGTCTCAGCCTCCATGTCAGTTCCAATAGTTGTTGCCTCTTCGTCGATGCCGTTCTTCTAGTAATGGTCTTTATTCCAACTTGGCGGTGTCCATGGAAGAACACAGAAGAAGACCGACACAGATCGGTACAAGTTACAGTGGAGGAAGAGACCATGTTCCTCCAGACGCCAACAGTGATGAATGAGGAAGAGAACAGAGAGGAGTTGGAGGGCGTAGCGACGGCAATCTCTCTGCATCGTTGGGTGGAGAGTGTTCAACGAAGCAGCAACTACCTATTCCCAAAATGCCAACCTCTCGATCGGAATTAAATGCTTAACATAAAACTGACCAATCTTTTGATTACCAGCAACACCAGTCCCTACAACATTTTCAGCACCACGTTCCTGCTTATTAATGTCCTCCTTTGTGTGAAGCGCATGTACCAAATCAGAAGGCACAGTGGTCTTGTAGCTCTTATGGTTTTCTTTGGTTCCATCTATAGTGGCAGCCACCCTGTCACCACCCTTGGCAGACTTGGAACAAAGATCCCCCATATATTATATCAAAGTTTCAATTTTTGAGCAACTAGGGCATCCAATAGCACAATTAAAATTTTGAAAAACAAAATATGGGTATAGAGTAGCAAGTGTGTATGTTCATCCAAATCAGAAATCAATAAAGAAGAAGAGTTTCAATGTTGGTGGCAAAAAGAATAATAGAAAAGGAGGGAAGAGAAGGAGAAAAGGGATTCTGGGATTAGAACAAAGAGAAGAACTGTGGATAAGGATTGGCGGCATCGTGGTAGAGGAACATGCATGGACTGACGGCGACGTGGAACACCTTGCAGGGCGGTGGCGTGGTGGAGCTTCAGGTAGAAGACAAAGAGCTGTTAAAAGTGGGAAGAAGATAATCATGTCACTTGCTGGGTTGGGTTTGGGTTGGGTTGGATGCGGGTAGAATCCGAGTCTGGTTTGGGTTGGGTTGTCAAGCTAACGTGCCACGTCAACAAAACTTAACGTCGTTAGCGACAGATTTGACGGAGGGACTAATGTGATTAATTTTAAATCTTTCGAAGACAATTTTGATTAAATTTATCTTTCCGAGATGAAAATGGAGATCAGAGTATCATTCAGGGATAATTTTGACTATTAACTCTAATTATTTATTCATACATTTTCTCATATGTGTTATAATTATTTATTATTTCTTGAGTTTCTTCTTATGTTATTATTTATTGGTGTGTATTATGTTATTAATATGTTTACTGTATTGAGTATATTAATATATTTAGAGTTGGTGAATTTAATTGTGTTTTGATTAGTGTTAGTAATATATTCGCTGTGCAGACCTGACGACAGGTAGCAGAGGTAGGTCGAGTGGGTCACGTGGTTGTGGTAGAGGGCGGGCTTCCACCGAATTCCCAAGGATTGCCCAGTCATCACCCTCTATGACTACCCTTCAACCCATGTGACGTCACAGGTGGGTCTAGTGGACCAGTAATTCATCATGATTCCAAACCCGAACAACATGCCTCCTTCTGCTACGCCCCGTGTAGATCCAATGATGACAGAGTCCACGGTGGGTGATTCCTCTAGTTTTTCCAGCAGGATGCCCCTCCACGGCTGAGGATTTGACCCGATGGCATGCAGACGTGAGTACATACAATTTTTTAATCTTATGTTTGTTAATCTTAAGTTTATGCAATTTTATATGTTTGATAATGTTATATTTTTGCTTTGCTAGGTTTTCACCAAATCCCAATGCTTGTACATAGGAGATCTCCGACATCATTAAGTCCATGTACGACTACCGTGGCCAACCTACACGCAGATTCCGGCTGAGAATCAAGATCGATGTTTGCAGAAGTGGGCGATAGGAACCCAATAATATTGAATTAATTAATTATATTTGAACTGTATTTTATTTTGACTAACTAATGTTGGTGAATCACTTTATGCAGTTGAAATTCATATGAGACGTAGAGCATAATCTTATGATCAGGAAGATCTACTACCATTGGACAGCTAAACGATTTCAGCAGATGATGAGCAACGTTCGTAAGGGGCACGACCACCTAACGTCGTGGATCTGTCCAGCCATCAAGTAGGAACTAGAGGCCTATTTTACTCATGATGAGGGGTTCAAGCATCACCGTTTGACGAACGTCGCTAACAGAGCTTCGCCCAGGTCATCGAAGTACACGGCTAGGTTAGCGACCTTCATGAAGACAAAGAGCAGAGACTGGTAAGAATTTTGTAATTGTTTAATGTTTTAGTAGTTACTTGAATTAGTTGTTTAACTTGTTCATTTATTTTATTGGTTGATATATTAATTTATAGTATAAGCCCTTGGACTGTGAGGCGACACTAGTAGAGACCTTCAAGTATACCTATACTTTGAAGCCCAATAAGGAGAGATTTACTGACGAGCGGTCAACGACCCATTATGTGAGTCTAAATTAACCCTAAGTTTTAAATTTATTTGGTTTAAAGGCAATTATTTAACTATTATCCAAATCACGATGTGTGTGACACAGGAGAATTACACGCAGAGGTTAGAGGCTGCGACCCATCATCTCACCCGCCGAGTGGGAACGACGAAGCCGGCTCTGAGACCTCAGTGGTAGACCTAATAGGATTTGGTGAGAAACCGCCTCTGAGCCCTACAAGAATCGTCGCTTCAGGTTGGGGTCGTCCTTCGCCAATAGCCTCTCCTCCTCTGCATTGGCAACTTCCTCTGCTTCTGCCTCTGCTACTAGCCCTGCCGATCCCTAGAAAGTTGTCGACTTGAGAGAAGAGGTGCAGAAGCTGACACAGGAGCTTCACTAGCAAGCAGAGCAGTATAAATAGAGGTACAACGACCTTCTTACACACGTGGGAGAAGCTGTTGCCATTAGCTCGGACCTAACAGAGAAGTTGGAGCATCTCAATTAGTTGCAAGAGTAGATGGAGGAGTACAACCAGGAAATGTGTGCTGGAGCCAGCAGCACTGCTGGTTCCAACAACTATGCTACTGGTGGGACACCGACATCAGGACCTACTCCGCCGCCTCAGTAGGGGGACCACGACGACGATGATTACCAGGATCTCTAAGGGTTTCATTTTCTTGTTTGCTTACTTCATTGTATTCTATTTCTGTGACATTTTATTGAATTCAAACCATTTATTTTTAATAAAATAATTTGTTAATTTTGCTAATTTTAGATTTTTACTAATAATTTTGTTAACAAGAGTTTAATTTGACTACTAATGTGTCTTAACTGTGCCAAAAAAATAAAAAAATATTACCGTAGTATTTATCTGACAGTAACTTGGCGACTAAACACGTGAAATGGCACCAAAATTATCGTCGGTTTAATCCGACGGTAATCATCAACTCGGTCTCAACAAATTCATTGAAAAATCGATAGAAACTTCACAGATAATTAGTGTCGGACGAAAAAAATCTGCTGGTAAGCAGTTTCTAACGACGTTTATACCGTTAATTCCAGAACGATGGTAAATTCGACAATAATTTTATTATCGATAAATTTATTTAATGAATTCGATGGTACTCAACATCTTTTTTTATAGTGATTAATGATGATGAATATGATAAGAGGTGGTAGTAATAGTGAGATAAAAGAGAATGTATAAAGATTACGGAGGCCATGTGGGAGAAAGAGAGAATTAGAATTTTAAAAATATTAATAGTGCCATGTAATTATTAAGTATATTTTGAAACAATCTAGATTTTTAACAATAGATTTTTTAAGCTATATGTGTTAGGATTCGCAAAATTCAAGTGACACGGTTAAATTTAGTTTAACGAATTGATTTTGAATATGTGAAAAAATAATAATAATATTTTAGGATAATAATAATATTTTTAGATAATAATATTTTATTATAATAATATTTTATTAATTTATTTTGATGGTTGACCCTTATAACTCTCACGGTTTTTCATTTCCATTTACCTTCTGCTTTCTTTTTGTTTTTTTTTTTTTATATATAATCTCGAAAACTATCTCTTCTTTTTTTTTTCTTTGTACGTGATATTAAGAAAAAGAATGAGAAATAAAACTGGAAGTTCAATAGTCTGTGAATTTTTTGAGAGTCGACTATTTAATTCTAAAACTTCAAAAAAAAATTTAAACCGATTAAAGTATTTGTTTCTTCTTCCTTTTAACAATCATACTGAATTCGTCAAAGAATGAAAGTGATATAGACATCGTCAACAAAAAAATTGCTTTTTACGAGCTAACATCAAAAGATAAAGTTTGATAAATTAAACATGAATGAACTATTTTTTATTGCTTGATTACTAATTAAATTATTTGTGAATACAAAAAACCGTATTTACTTGATGCTTTAATATTTCTTAAAAATATAAAAAGAACATATGAACGCCGGATTTGACACTAGAGGCACTAAACGCGTCTCTCTAAAACACTTTAGGCGCCGGAGCTAAAATCACTCATACTGAGCATGAGAACATAGACACCGAACGCTCCCATTAAAACCAACCAAAGGCGCCGGACGCCCCCTTTCAAATAATTATAACACTAGTGTAGAGCCCGCGCTTCGCGCGAATCATCTACATCATCTATATGATTGTATTTATAAATTATTTTCTTATAAAAAAAATAATATATATTTGTAAGAAGAATTAATTTACTTAGTATATAGATAAATTAATTAGTTAATTTTTTTATATTAATGTTCAATCTAATTTAAAAGGTCAATATATAAAATTTGGCATAATTATATTTTTTAATATTTTAGTTAACTTTAATTTGCATATTCTTTTACAATTTTTTTTATTTTAGTAACTTTAAAAATACATTTTAATTAAATATATAGAAAATAAGTAAATAAAATTACTGTTACGTATAATTAAAATTAGCTATTGAAATGATTTTTCTTTATATATTAATAGAATATTATGTAAAAGTGTCAACTATTGATAACTTAAAAATTAAAAAAAATATTCTAATTATTACAAATTTAAAATTGTATCTAATTAAAAAAAGTGTTATAATCAACCGTTAAAATAATGTAATTACATTTTCTTTGATAACATCAATCAAACATACTTTTTTATTGGACATGAATAATATTTATTAATATTTCATAAATACACAGTATATTTATATTTAGATGATAAGAAATATGAGATTATTAATCTAGTAAACAAAAATTATTTTCTATTACTTCTAATTTGAAGTAATTTTTTTAGTGACTTCTAATTTAAAATAGATAATACATGCTTAATTGATAACTTTTTAACAAAAAAGCAATATATTTTAACAAATATTATTATTTGAATTTAAATTAGCCTTTTTTATAAAATAATTATCTAAAATGTTTCACAACTTTCATATAAAAAAATTACAAATGGATAGATATCAATGTTTATACATAAAGGTATATTAATTAAAACAGCAAAATAAAAATAAAATCTTTTTAAACAAATTGAGACAAATTTACTGTTAATTTCTTATTACACGCTATTTAAGTTAATTCACTTCATACAATTATATCAAAATATAGAATGCCACTAAGTGATTTTTCGTATATATTCATAAGAGGTTGAAAATTATAAATGCCCAACTTTTATAACAAAAAATTATAAAAATTAATGTCCCACACTAAATTCGTATTATTTCACAAACTGTCATAACCAATCCATTATATATATAAAATACCAATTGCGTAAAAGGCTTGAAAAGATTTGAGTTTAAACACAAATCATTACAATTGCATTTCATTAGTTGACCATAGAAAGATAATTAATTACTAATCGAATATATTTTAACTTGTTCAATTATTTCTTCCATTACATAAAAGAAAACGCTATAAACACAATAATTAACTTGAGTTGTATCAAAATAAAAAAATATAACACTGAGCTACTTATGTAAGAACCTCAGACTCTTTTATGTTATAAATGATGCAGTATTAAGGTTATTCACAAAGTGAAGGCAACAAACAATTTTAAACTTAAAACTCAAACTAAATATAACAATGTAATCACAATAAATTGATAGCTTAAATTAAATGTATATTTACTAACATTCCTAAAACTTGTATCGGGCCTAAAAGCATATTAAACCCACTTAAGTATTGGTTTGGTTTGATTTTTTTTTTTACATTTATTCAATTTTAAATTTATTTGGATACATCTTTTTAAAAAAATATTTTTATTTAAAAAAATAAAGTATTTACTTTTTTTAATAGCTAACAAATAACAATACCTTATTTTTAAAAAGAGTATAAGTAAAAAACATTCTTAATACTTGAAAACTTTTTATAAAAAGTCTGTCAAAATGTAAATTAACTTTTTTCTATTAAAAAAAGATCGTTTAAAAAATATAAATTTTTTTTTAAAAGTCCTCAAACTGACTCTAATTCTAAAACAAATACAAAACCACACAACATCAAAACAACACACATACACAGCAAAAACACATAAATACACATAGTTAATCGCAGCAAAAACAGAAGAAACTTATTTTTTCCTAAATTTGATTGGAAGTCTTACTTCCTTGCCAATCCAACCAAAACAACAAAAGTAAGAAATTAATAAAACTAAACTCAGAAAGACAATAATATTTTATTTTAAACTTTGATTTAAGTTTAATCCAAGTGCATCCTTAACCCTTGATTCAAGGATCATTGGCAATTGAACATGAACTCCATGTCTCAATCTCTGATCCAACCTCACTTGATTCTTTTAATTCTATCATTTGCTCCAAATCTCACATCTTTCTAAACAATAAATAGAACTAATGCTAAAAAAAATATGCAAATATTTTTTTAATGCCACATGCCCCTATCCAAATTGAATGTGAGCACTTATACCCTGAATATTACTAACACATATATTAAGCATTAAACTGTAGTCCTTAGTCCTTTGCTGCAGCCGTATACAATCTAGAGTGCAGCCCATTCCTCCTGTCAACTCTCTCCGAATCATCACCTCTAGTAAACAAAGGAACATACTTTTCAATAAGTACTACAGTTCAAATTTAAAAAAGAAAAAAAGAAAATTCTCAGTCATTATTTACTCATCATTCATTCTCAATAAACAAACAACACAATGCAAACTCTTCATCCACCTAGAAATCAAAACAAATACAACTGTTCTCATTTTTCACAATAATCAAATTTACAAAAGGCCCTTACAAATCAAAGTAAAACAAATAGTGGGAAAAAAAAAGAAATAATTAACATAATTATTTCTCAATTACTCTTCATTGATATGGACGAACAACGCAATGCAACAAAATCCAGATATTTATGGATGCTAACAACACACTTTGCATTTCAAGAAAACCTAATAATGCATCAAACCTAATCACGAAAATTAGAAAAAGAAAATTGTAGAGAACACACTACAAAAGTACTTCAATCTCATCTTTAAATTCATCTTCAGATCAACAAATATACACAATATGGTATTACATTTTGGATATGTTCAAGTCAGCTTAAGAGTATTTTTGTCTAATATATATCAGTAAAAGCAATAATTTCTCCAGATTCAAGTTCGTATCCAAATCTGATGAAGTAAGGTAGCAAATCTGATGAAGAAAAGCACATCAAGTTATGATAACCAAACTTTTTTGGGACGACATCAATGGGTATATTGTCAAAGCTAATAAAGAGTAAATTCAACATGCCTCACATCAATTACAAATGCGAGGCAAACAATTAAAAATCAAAAGAAGAAAATATTAAAGCAAATAATAACTTTAAACAAATAGAATTGGTCCCTAAAATTAAATAATGTCAACAATCTATTATAAAATGTCACTGGAATTAAACAATGTCAACAGAATCCTAGAATTGATCCTCATATAGTTTGTTTTGTTTTATCATCCTAGCAAACCTGTTGAAAAAAGAAAGAGTAAAGTATCGTTTTTGTCCCCAACGTTTGGGGTAAGTCCTATTTGTGTCCCTAACGTTTAAATCATCCTATTTGTATCCCTAACGTTTATAAAAGTGATTCAATGTTATCCTACTATCAATTATACTAACAAATCAGATTATATTTTTTAATTATTCTCATTTGGATGTATTTATTCTCAATTAGGTGTCACTTGGATGTGTTCGATTTTAATATTACCTACTATTTGTGTTTAGATTCAATTATGTCCCTAAAAAAGTGAATTATGTAAATGTTGTAGGAATTAGTTTCAACTTTTGATGAGCTATTTTTTGGAGTGGATCATCGATTCTATCCCAGATATTTGTATTCTAACTTCAAAAAGAGATTTTTAAAACTCAAACTAAAGCGTTCATGATGTGTAATTGACGTCAGGATAACATTGAATCACTTTTACAAACGTTAGGGATACAAATAGGAAAATTAAAACGTTAGGGACACAAATAGGATTTACCCCAAACGTTGGGGAAAAAATGATACTTCACTCAAAAAGAAATTACCTCCTAAAATTTTATGCCAAAGAAACAATAAAATCATTCTCAAAGTCATCATCATACAATCACCATTAATCCCTCTTTTGGTATTTAGTTAGTAACCACCTAAAACATATTTTTTTTGTAACATCATATTTATCTTACATTCCAGATTAAGTACATTTTGTAGTTGAATCCTAAATGAAATAAATATTATTTTTTGTTCTTTGTTATTCATTAAAAAACAATCTCTTCTAGAAATCATACAATAAACCAATTTGATTATATGAAATTTCTTTAATTTTTCTTGAACCTCTTGTGAGATTTCACACACACGGCCTCATCAAAATTTCTTGTTTGAAAATTTTCAAAATATAAAATTCTTCTTGCATGAATTAATATGCTCAGAGAATTAACAGATGCATGTCCTATTCAGCACATATATTTCTCAAACTGCACAAATTAAAAACAAACACTATAGCCATTGAAATTATACACATTTAATCTCTTAAAGACTGTAACACTAAACCAAAAAATTATTTTACTATTAAATTGTACATATTTCATCTATTAAGGACTAATAGTGTTAAATGAAAATTATTTAAAGTCTAAAAGCATATTAACATGAATTCACCATCAACACTTGTAAGTGAAAATTGATTAATGCAAAATTATGGACAGATAGATGACATATAAAAGTAGAATAGCATGTATAGCATATTTTATGAAATAAACTTCAAAGGCACTTCAAGCTTTATATTAGTGCATAATCTATAATATGTGAAAATAATTAAAAAGGAAGCATTCTTCTACTTACTTGAACAAATCTCAAATTCCAGCCCATAATGGTAACTTTTGTAAATCTGTTTCTTAGATTTGGCATAATAGTGACTTTCACGTGAAAACTCTAAATTATGATTCTCGAATCTACAATTTCTGATCCAAACACATAAATGAACTCATAAAAAATTAGAAAGATAAAACAATGATTTTAATAAAAATTTATTAAAAAAAAGAATAAAAAAAGAATGAAGAAGAGCTTTAATTGACTACCTACCTCCATCAAAATACAACCCCAAAAAAGATGAGAAAGAACTTTAATTGATTACCTACCATGGAGCAGTGAAACTTGTAGCTATCATTCACCGAGAAAAATAAAATACAGATCCAAAGTAAAATTCATTGTTAGAAAAGAAAAAAGACATTAAACACCAAAATTTTCTATCACCACAATTATTGCAACCACAAAAAATGTTTATAGCTTAATCCAATTATGATATGATGATATCTTATGCACCCTATGAGTCATCCTCAAATTTAGATCTTTCAGTACTTTTTTTGCAAATGTTAAATGGAAATGATTTAAAGTCTAAAGGCATATTAACATGAATTCACCATCAACACTTGTAAGTGAAAATTGATGAATGCAAAATTATGGACAGATAGATGACATATAAAAGTAGAGTAGCATTTATAGCATATTTTATGAAATAAACTTCAAAGGCACTTCAAGCTTTATATTAGTGCATAATATATAATCTGTGGAAATAATTAAAAAGGAAGCATTCTTCTACTTACTTGAACAAATCTCAAATTCCAGTCCATAATGGTGACTTTCGTAAATCTGTTTCTTAGATTTGGCATAATAGTGACTTTCACGTGAAAACTCCAAATTCTGATTCTCCAATCTACAATTTCTGATCCAAACACATAAATGAACTCATAAAAAATTAGAAAGATAAAACAATGATTTTAATAAAAATTTATTAAAAAAAGAATAAAAAAAGAATGAAGAAGAGCTTTAATTGACTATCTACCTCCATCAAAATACAGCCCCAAAAAAGATGAGGAAGAACTTTAATTGATTACCTACCATGGAGCAGTGAAACTTGTAGCTATCATTCACCGAGGAAAATAAAATACAGATCCAAAGTAAAATTCATTGTTAGAAAAGAAAAAAGACATTAAACACCAGAATTTTCTATCACCACAATTATTGCAACCACCAAAAATGTTTATAGCTTAATCCAATTATGATATGATGATATCTTATGCACCCTATGAGCCATCCTCAAATTTAGATCTTTCAGTACCTTTTTTGCAAATGTAACCTGAATCAACATTAGTTTTTCTCATCAAGAAGACATGCTTAAATATAAATTTAAGCTCACTTTTAAAATAACAAAAATGGTTATTTTATTAGCCTTATCATCTTCGTAATGAAGTAACAATATGGAAGGAGAACACTCCATTGATAAAAAGGCATTCATTCCACCTAGCTGGTATCATAATAGTAAAATCAAGAACTGCCAATGACTTCTATTTCATTTACAACTCAAAATGTGACTACATTAATACATGTCCATTTATGATAAAGAAACACAGTAGCTATAAGTCACCCACAAAATACCACATGTTAGCACATGTTAACATATATGCACAGTGATCGAAACAAATTCAAGGTAAATAAAATTCATAAATCATGCAGAAAACAAAATACCTTTATCATTATATATACTTACATGTAACCCTATAAAGGGAAATTCTCTTATTTGGTGTCTAACTTTTATATTTTGAAAAATATCACACTTTTAAAAGCTATCCCAACTTCGCTTTTTAATACTAAGTTTCTGTTTCAATAAGCTATATATTTTATTTTAAAATAAAATTAAAAAAAATTAACCAAAAAAATAATGCCTCACAGCATGTAACAATATTTTTTTGAAAATACTACTCAATTGAAGATCTAAAAGGTTAAAAATCTTCATATTCTTTATGGCAGTAAAAAAAGCATAAAAATATTTATGTTTAGTGATTTCGAGTAGAGCAAATTTAGATGCAAAACACTTAATATCAAATAAGTAATCACCAAAAAATACAAATGATACAAAAAATTAATTACCTAAGAATCGCAAAACAAAAAATTTATGTATCATGAGCAAAAGAGAAACAAAAATCCTTGCAACTTCTTGTTTAAAGAACAATAAAATGTCTAAAAAGAATATAAATTTGGTTGATTCAGTGGTTAACTAAATAATTCGTTTAAATAAATATCGAGGGTTTAAATTCCGTATTGTGCATATAGTAACTCATTGGTCAGCAACAAACCCTTAAATAAAACTCAGTATCGTGGCAGATTAGCCATCGACCTGTCGAATTGGAGAGTACTGTAATTTTACCAAAATTTTTGTTAACAACTATTTTTATATTTTACTATTAATTTTTTTTATATCAATATATATTATTTTAACATTAATTAAAAAAAATTTACCACTGTTAATATGTATACAATTAATATATATTGATATCAGAAAATAATCTTACCAAATTTTTTTTATTCAAAAGAGAATTTGATTTAAAACTCATTCTATTTGACTTTCAGTTTATCAGAAAAAGTGTTATGTTTTAAGTTTATCCTATTGAGAAAGATTCTTGTTTTAAGTAATAATTTAAACCCGGTTTATTAAGGAAAGAAATTTTTATTAAACATTAAAGAAGTTTAGCTGCCTAGAAACTAAATGTTTTGAGGTATGATAAGTGAAGAAATATGTGATGATGTGGAGGTGTGAATAAAAATAAGGTGATGTGGAGGTACGTTTAATAATATGGTGATGCGGAGGTATGAGTATGTAATTGGTGATGTGGAGGTAAAATGAAAAGAAAGAAAATGAAAAGCCATGAATGAAATAAATAATTGAAATGGATAAAGAATCATGAAAATGGAATGTGAATGGGCCTTGTGCCAAATTGCTAATGTGGAAGTACCCGCCTAACGGATAGCCTAAGGTTGCTAATGCGGGAATGTTCGTCTAACTGATAGCACTATTTCTTACCGTGATGAAAAGATATCCTAACTGATATGGGTTTGCTCATGATGATAATTGTGCCTGACTGACATGGTGAAAAGACCGAATATGGGGTTCGCCCTGAATAACGTCGGGTTGCGGGTAGACAACCGACGCATGAGCTCATGACTTGCGTCAGGGATAGACATGCATCATGTTGTTTGCACGTTTGCATTTGGTTGTGTTTGCTTGTATTACTTCTCTGTGATTGTGCTGTTTGACTTATTTGTATGTTGATTTGGATCCCTTACTTGCGCTATTAGTTTGCGAATGTATTGAGGTGTTTAAGAATTGATGTTGTGATTGTTGAGAATTAATTATGTGGCTGAGAAATAGTTAACATGACAAGTTTTGTGAATGAGATTTTGTTTTAAACTCAGAAATTTAAAGAAAGTGTTTAGTTATCTAAAGTAAAATTTAAAGGTATTTTCAGGGGTTGGTGAAAATATAGTTTTCTTGAGTAAATGAATTATTTGCATTTTAATATTTACTTTTACGACATTCTCATTCCCTACTGAGAACGTGTGGTTTGTTCTCACGCTAAAATCTTTCACCCTTTCAGTGACACAGGTTTGAAGACTCAGTTTGAAGCTGCAGGCGATTATTAGTCTTATTTGAGTTATGTTATGTGTTGAGTTGCTTTCATAGAATTTCCTCGCCTTTGATATTTAAGATTTTATTTTATACAAAGGGATAGGAATGGTATCTGAGTTTCATTTGAATTCTTTCACATAATATTTATTAATATTAATAATTATGTAATTATTATTACTTGGTGTTCTTTGATATATGATTTTAAATAATAGAAACAAAATTTCTCGGCATTTCCTTAAAAATTGAAATGCGGTATCAACGTAAAGGCTCAATATTAAATAGATAATAAAGAAAAATAAGTTAGTAACGTCTTACTTTTGGTACGATCATGACGTGCTAAAAGTTAGGATGTTACACTAAAGTGGGCTGTAGATAGACAATTTATGGAGAATCATATAGGTAAATAATATTAATGGAGTAATTGAATTAATAATTGATCTTCTATTTTTTTTTTACCACAATCTCTTTATTCTATGTCATTTTGCCCACTATTCAAAATTTTTGGTACTCCTCTTTCATCTTGCCCATCAAGTTATGTTTTATTTGTATCTTGTCCAATCTAAGCTTTTTTCTGCTTTGTTCTTGAAAAAAATGCTTTAATGCATTTAAATATTATTTTTTATTTTGATTTTTTTTTATTTAGTTAAGTGTATGTTTTAATATGAGTGAGTTGTTGGTTATGAGAAATTGTCTTAACTATAACCACCCCCAACTAGACTTACACTTTTTCGGATAAGGCAAATAGTATATTTGTCATTTATTTTGGGGTTAAATGAAAGTGATGTAATGTCATATTTCTTGTTTACATTCACTTCAGTAATGTTGTAATCTTTATACTTTTGCGTTTCGTTTCACAAGTTTAGATCAAACCACTCATATTTAAACAAATATTGTGTACATAGTGTGACAAAAAATATTGTAATTAAATTATATTGTCCAACACACTAAACCAATCAGAATGACCACTACCTGTGTCTCTGCAGACCCAAACTCTAGTATTATCTATTTTTTTTACCCACTGACCATTAAAAAGAATGAATTGATAACCTTTGACGTTGTAAATTGAATTGCTCATCTCTTTATTCATTGGACCCCAACTAAATACAACAAATTTGGCATCCGTTGTGTTATATAGATTCGACCGAACATATTCTTTGAGCCAAGGTGAAAACTTATCAAGTGAAGAATCAAGAATTGTTTCTTGGAATAACGTATGTAGAAATAGTATTACA